>NC_059168.1:46129978-47379978 GCF_019923935.1 Bubalus bubalis
CTCATCACAGACCCAGTCCCCATCAGGGTCCGGTGATGTCTTTTTTCTGTGACCACATCCACCCACCTCTGCTGGGTCTTCAGTGGGTGAATTAGGATCACCTTGGAGACCTCCTCTGTGCCCACAGCCCACCCCACCCTTCAGATCATCAAATGTTACTTCCACATAACCTTCTCTCTCCTTCCCAGGTGGGAAAACTGAGGCACCCCAGACAAATCACCATGCTTTCCCAAACTAGGTAGAAGTTCACTTCTGTAAGCACAACTTTGCACTTAAAAAAAAAAAAAACAGCATTATTGCATTTCAAATTTATTCACAAGCATTGATTGCTTTTACAAAGTGAACTTTCAATACAATTTAAGGAGTGAATTCAAAATGAGAATGAGGATGGTCAGGGAGTCTGGGAAAGCTGTATTAAAAAAAGAGTGGTTACCAGTCACTCCATATTTATTATTTCTCTTTATCCTCATACTATCATTAAGCATCATTAAACACCTTGACCCTCCCTCCTTAGAAGGTATAAAAGAGGCTTAGAGAAGTTAAGTAAATGGCCCAAGTTTCAGTAAATAGGAAATAGGAGAGACAGGACATGAACCAGAGTCTCACATCTTCAAAACTTTTGCACTTTCTCAAACTTTGACTTCTGGTTTTCTGAGCAGCCACTGAAACACAGAAACACAAAAGCATAAGTAAAAAACACCACCAGCAAAAAAGCACACAAAAAGGAAAAACCTCAAACAAAACCTTGGTCTCAGGAATCTTTTGTCTTTCCATCGAGTACACTGACTCTGGAAGCTTTGGAAAATAATCAGTAAAGGATCACACAAAAATAGACATAAAAATTCATTTTATTGAGCAGTGTCATCTGATAAAAATTTAATTGTAAGCTGCAAATGTGAGCCTCATAGGGAATTAAATTTTTTGTAGAACCTGCATTTAAAAGAAAGAGATAAGAATAATTTTTGTGTATTTTATTTAACCCAGTAGATCCAAAATATTGTCATTTGAACACATAATTAATATAATAATAATCAGTGAGATATTTTATGTCCTTTACTTAATAATAAAAGAATGTAAACTATGTCATCTGTGACATTTGGGGTGTGTTTTATACTTTAGATGCTCAAGAGCCATGTATGGTGAGTGTATAGTGCAGGTCTATAAGTAAAGAGAAGGAAAAATATTCCTGGAAGGATGGTCATTGGGTATCAAGGCCATGGTTATTTCTTAAGGGCTTGAAATTTACCCTGGCATGGGGTGTTGAAAATATCAGCAAGAAGTAAGATAAGAGAATGGTTGTTATGCCTAAATTATATATAACAACCACTCTCTCATCTTACTATTGAAATTATATACAAGCCTCTGTCCTCATCTTTTGAAGTAAAAGGCTGATTGAAGAGCTAATGATTGGGAAATGTGAAGATGCAGAAACTGTGAGGCTGGGAAACTGGTAACAATTTATACTATAAGTCTGCCACATAGCCGGATCACAGAACTCACGATTATCTGCAAGATACTGGTACAGGCCTGATAAACTTTCCTGAACTGTTTCTTATAAGAGGCAGACCCTCTATTAGATGAAAACTACTGACCACAAGAACACTGACCCCAGACTGGTTGGAACCAGAAGGCTGTTGTTGCTGACTCCCAATTACCTCACCACCAGCCAATCAGAAGAATATCCACAAGCTGGCTACGCCCTGCTCCTTGAACCATAACACTCCTCATGACCCCTTCCAGGGTGGATCACAGCAATTTTGAGGGCAGCAGTCTGCTGGGGCCCCCTTTGCCTGGCAGAGCAATGAAGCCATTTCTATTTCACCCAAAACTTTGTCTCTAAGATTTAATTTGGCACTGGTGTATGGAAGCTGAATTTCAGCAACGTAATTATTATTTTTGATTTAAGAAAGTTGAACATTTCACACACGGAATAGGAATGAGATGAAGGGAGCAGATTCGAAGTGAAGAACTGCTGGGTTCACCTTCAAGCTTCGTTCCCCACCAGCAATTCTGGGAAGGTTGTTTAATCGCCTTGAACTCAGTTGCCTTGTTTGCAAAAGGGGATTCCACGACCTGCCTTGTGGAGATCTCAACTGAGAGAATGTGGCGATGATCACGGAGCCAATTTCTGGGGCTCACTTCCTTCTTTTTATAGTAACTTCCCTGCCTTCCGTGCAAAGTCCAGAAATAGAAGTCAGCCTGGATCCCATTACTAAGAACTCGGCTTTGGGCCATTTCCCAGGAAGTGAACACGCGTCAATTGGTCATAGACTCAGGGGAGCACAAATAGAATTTTCCTCCTTTTTTTTGGTAACTCCCCTGCATCTCTGAGGGCTTCGCTAGTGGCTCAGTTGGTAAGGAATCTGCCTGCAATGCAGGAGGCCTGGGTTCAATCCCTACGTAGGGAAGATCCTCTGGAGAAGAGAATGGCTACCTACTCCAGCATTCTTGCCTGGAGAATTCCATGGACAGAGGAGCCTGTTGGGCTACAGTCCATGCGGTCACAAAGAACTGGGTACTACTGAGTTACTAACCGGAGAAGGCAATGGCAGCCCACTCCAGTACTCTTGCCTGGAAAATCCCATGGATGGAGGAGCCTGGTGGGCTGCAGTCCATGGGGTCGCTAAGAGTCAGACACGACTGAGTGACTTGACTTTCACTTTTCACTTTCATGCATTGGAGAAGGAAATGGCAACCCACTCCGGTGTTCTTGCCTGGAGAATCCCAGGGACGGGGGAGCCTGGTGGGCTGCTGTCTCTGGGGTCGCGCAGAGTCGGACAGGACTGAAGTGACTTAGCAGCAGCAGCAGCAGCAGCAGGAATGCAACTAACACTTTCACTGCATCTCTGATGAAATACCTAATTTTGTTTTTGCTGTTTCTTTCAGGCAAACTCAGGCAATTCAAATTTTCCGTAGTCATTTCAGCTTATTTCATTTTATTTTTTTAATTGAAGGACTTTAAGATAGCCTCAGGTCTGCTTTTTAAAAACTATTTATTTATTTCTGGTTGTGCTGGGTCTTCGTTGCTGCCTGCGGGTTTTCTCTAGTTGCAGCGTGCAGGGATTACTCTAGTTGTGGTAAATGGGCTTCTCATTGTGGTGGCTTCTTTTGTGGAGCGTGGGCTCTATGGTAATTGGGCTTCAGTAGTTGAAGCACACGGGCTCAATGGTTGTGGCCCATGGGCTTAGATGTTCCTCGACATATGGAATCTCCTCTGATCAGGGATCGAACACACATCCCCTGCATTGGCAGGTGGATTCTTATCCACTGAGACACCAGGGAGGTCCTTCAAAGTCATTTTAGGTTTAAACTCAGCCAGCTCAGGATTTCACCCCACCCTCTCTTTCTCCCATGGAGGCACCCAGGTTGTGAAGAGGTCTTAGCCCTGTGGAGCTTCCGGGGGGTTGCGGGGGACAGGTCTGTGTCTGGCTGCATCTGCTCTGTGTGTGTGTGCTGGCGCTCAGTCGTGTTAGACTCTTTGGGACCTCGTGGACTGTAGCCCGCCAGGCTCCTCTGTCCTAGTGATTCTCCAGGCAAGAATACTGGAGTGGGTTTCCATGCCCTCTTCCAGGAGATCTTCCCGACCCAGGGATCAAACCCATGGCTCTTGCATTTCCTGCATTGGTAGGCGGGTACTTAACCAGTAGTGCCACCTGGGAAGCCCCATCTAGTCTCTAGTCATTGGCTTTGTCTCCCATGGTTCCTGCTGTAGGGTGCTTTGTGTGTTTCTTTTCCCAAGCACCACTTTCAGGCCCGCAGACCTCTCTCACTGCTGAGATACGGAGTAAAGGCAGCTTCTGGAAGATATTCTTCTGAACTTTCCTGGAAACTGCAAGGCTGTATAATGGTTTCTGTTTAGTGTTTTCTTGCTACCACTTTGGCCATTTCTAGCTTCTGTAAGGCTTGCAGCTTTCTTGGGCTCCCTTGCTGCTGCTGCTAAGTTGCTTCAGTCCTGTCCGACTCTGTGCGACCCCATAGACGGCAGCCCACCAGGCTCCGCCGTCCCTGGGATTTTCCAGGCAAGAACACTGGAGTGGGTTGCCATTTCCTTCTCCTTACATGTCTAGATAGGTCTTGGGGTTGATCATCCACTCATCATCTGGCTCAGCCTGGAGAAGGGGGCTCTCTCTGGACCACGCCTCCACCCCCCAGTCTGGCCTGGTGGGAAGGTTGTCTGACTCTTCGACATAGAGTGGGTGTAGGTTTGGGTCAGACAAATCTCATGTGGAATCAAGGTTACTCTTGGAAATCTCATAGAAACTTGTCTCATTGATACTGTCACCTGGCTCGCCTTAAGTCCACAAACCAGTTTTTTCTGGGGTAGTTTTGGAAGGCAGGTCAGGAATAATGTGGCTCAGACGGTAAAGACTCTGCCTGCATTTCAAAAGACCTGGGTTCGATCAGTGGAAAAGGGAATAACAACCCACTCAAGTATTCCTGCCTGGAGAATTCCATGGACAGAGGAGCCTGGTGAGCTATATAGTCCATGGGGTTGCAGAGTCAGACACAACTGATCTGCTTTCATTTAACAAGTGGAGGGGGTTGTATAAAACAGAGGAGAAATGGTACCTCATAGTGGTTTTTATTTGCATTTCTCTGATAATGAGTGATGTTGAGCATCTTTTCATGTGTTTGTTAGCCATCTGTATGTCTTCTTTGGTGAAATGTCTATTTAGTTCTTTGGCCCATTTTTTGATTGGGTCATTTATTTTTCTGGAGTTGAGCTGTAGGAGTTGCTTGTATATTTTTGAGATTAGTTGTTTGTCAGTTGCTTCATTTGCTATTATTTTCTCCCATTCTGAAAGCTGTCTTTTCACCTTGCTAATAGTTTCCTTTGATGTGCAGAAGCTTTTAAGTTTAATTAGGTCCCATTTGTTTATTTTTGTTTTTATTTCCAATATTCTGGGAGGTGGGTCATAGAGGATCCTGCTGTGATGTATGTCGGAGAGTGTTTTGCCTATGTTCTCCTCTAGGAGTTTTATAGTTTCTGGTCTCAGAATGGCTGCGATCCAAAAGTCTACAAGTAATAAATGCTGGAGAGGGTGTGGAGAAAAGGGAATCCTCTTACACTGTTGGTGGGAATGCAAACTAGTACAGCCACTATGGAGAACAGTGTGGAGATTCCTTAAAAAACTGGAAATAGAACTGCATTATGATCCAGCAATCCCACTGCTGGGCATACACACTGAGGAAACCAGAAGGGAAAGAGACACGTGTACCCCAATGTTCATCGCAGCACTGTTTATAATAGCCAGGACATGGAAGCAACCTAGATGTCCATCAGCAGATGAATGGATATGAAAGCTATGGTACATATACACAATGGAGTATTACTCAGCTATTAAAAAGAATACATTTGAATCAGTTCTAATGAGGTGGATGAAACTGGAGCCTATTATACAGAGTGAAGTAAGCCAGAAAGAAAAACACCAATACAGTATACTAACGCATATATATGGAATTTAGAAAGATGGTAACAATAACCCTGTGTACAAGACAGCAAAAGAGACACTGATGTATAGAACAGTCTTATGGACTCTGTGGGAGAGGGAGAGGGTGGGAAGATTTGGGAGAATGGCATTGAAACATGTAAAATATCATGTATGAAACGAGTTGCCAGTCCAGGTTCGATACATGATACTGGATGCTTGGGGCTGGTGCACTGGGACGACCCAGAGGGATGGTATGGGGAGGGAGGAGGGAGGAGGGTTCAGGATGGGGAACACATGTATACCTGTGGCGGATTCATTTTGATATTTGGCAAAACTAATACAATTTTGTAAAGTTTAAAAATAAAATAAAATTTAAAAGATTAAAAAAAAACAACAACAACATGAGAAAAGGCAGAAGAAATTGTGAAGTGGGTGAAAGTATGTGACAATCCTTAGCTAAATTTTCAAATTCTACCTTGCCACCAAGGCACCCTCTTCCCAGATTTGGGCTCATTGCCATCCTATCATCTCTCTCCATAGAGAGAAAAGCCAGCAGGAAGCAATGAGAGAGAGAATTCCTCCGCATTATATAGCAGTTCAACGGTGTGCTGCGTGTTGTCTGGGTTCCAGACTGATTTAAGAAGAGGGCGTTTGCAGGCAAAGCCAAGCTGGGCTCAGCTGAGCCATAAACCACTGCTTTGCTGGAGAAGTGTCTGCCTTCAGCACCTTGTATCAGGAAACATTTTTTAAAACGAGTTTGCCACAGTTTTCTTCTGAAGTCTATATAATGTTTTCATCATTAGATAGGCATGTTATGAAGGTTTTAACAAACAGATTCTATGCTTCCAAGGAATGTGTGGGTCAGAAAGACCCAGTCACTTCTTTGTGAGGAGCAGCGCATCAGTCTACATCACCCAAGCTGCACCACCCCCGCCCCCGCGTCGCAAGGAACTCGCTCTCTCTCGCCACCTAGTGGTCATGTACCCACAGTTCAGGGGAAGTGCCTCAGAGCTTGCCAGTCTAGGATCTGTTACAGATTTTTTAGCAAAGCTAAACTCAGTAGAGAAATAGAGAGGAAAACAAAAACAAAAAAACACCCCCTCACCACAAAAGTGTTTTAAGAGAAAATTGGCATTTGTTTTTCAGCTCTGTCTATTCATTGCTTCTTAAATAGGGCTATCTGTATCTGACACTGTTCTAAAATTACAGATTTTTAGATGCGCTCAGTCTTAGGGCACTAAAAATGGCTGGGGCTCTGCTGGTGGCTCAGTTGGTAAAGAACCCGCCTGCGATGCAGGAGATGTAGGCTCCATTCCTGAAGATCCCCTGGAGAAGGAAACGGCTGCCCACTCCAGTATTCTTGCCTGGGAAATTTCATGGACAGAGGACCCTGGCAGGCCACAGTTCATGGGGTGGAGAAGAGTCCAGCATGACTGAACACGCACACACACACACACGATGCTTGATATAAACTTTGTTATGATTCGTATTTTTGGAAGTAAAGTGCAGAATTTTTTGAGGTCTGGGCTGTAGCATTCTGGAATGTTCGGAGAACCATTCCTGGTGGTATCAGGAGGGGCTAAGCCATGGACCTGGCGGAGAGCACTGACAGGTGAATCTGTGAATCCTGTCTGTGCTAAGTGACCCCTGAGGATGTGGAAGCAGAGACACAGCTCTTTCTATTCCCGAGAAGACATTATTAGTAACAATGACATAAATATTTAACACTTAAAATCAGTATCTACAGCACTGTTTCCACTGAAACTGAGCAATATTTTCCACAATTAGGACTTTCCTAAGTGACATTTGTTTGGCTTTGTGTGGCGTCAAACTGAGCAACATATGGTGGAGAATGTCTTCCTTCTGAGCCCCCTCTTGGGACCTGGGTCATTCCGACTGATGGAATCAGAAAGCTTGGACTTGAATCTCATCTGCCTCTGGTGTTTCCTGGACAAATCCCATAAGCTGCATCTTCTTTTAAGTTGTTTTTAGCACAGACTTTGTAGAAGAAAAAGTCGATGTCCTGGTTTATACCTCCTCACTCCCAAATGCACTGATCTGAAGTACTTACTTTGGTTGACATCTTTTGCATTTATACATACATACATACTTTTTTTTTTGCCTAAATGAGGTCACACTTAGTTATATTATTTTCTTTTAAAAATCAACCTTACTAAAATTATAATTTACATACAATAAAAGTTCATTTTTAAAAGATTTTTTTTGATGTGGGCCATTTTTAGAGTCTCCCAGGTGGCGTTAGTGGTAAAGAACCTGCCTGCTATACAGGCGATGTAAGAAACACTAGTTCAATCCCTGGGTTGGGAAGGTTCCCTGGAGGAGGAAATGGCAACCTACTCCAGTATTGCCTGGAGAATCCCATAGACAGAAGAGCCTGGAGGTTGCAAAGAGCTGGACACCATGGAAGTGACTTAGCACACATTGAATTTGTTACAATATTGTTTCTGTTTTATGTTCTGGTTTTTCTGTTGCGAGATATGTGGGATCTTAGCTCCCTGACCAGTGATTGAACCCTTACCCCCTGCACTGGAAGGCAAAGTCTTAACCAGGGAACCACCAGGGAAGCCCCTAAAAATCCATTTGTAAATGTACACCTTGATGAGTTTTGACAAATAAAAAGACTTGTGAAATGAATACCTCAACCAAATCACAGAGTATGTGCCTCACCTCCTAAAGTTCCCTTATGCCTGTTTGCAGCCAGCCTCCCACCCCCAGCCCCCACTCCACCCGGGGCAATGACTTATCTACTTTCTATCATTGTAACTTCAATTGGTCCCCTCTCTAATTTCATTCTTCCCTGGTGGCTCAGCTGGTAAAGAATCTGCCTGCAATGTGGGAGGCCTGGGTTTGATCCCTGGGTTGGGAAGATCCCCTGGAGAAGGGAACGGCTACCCACTCCAGTATTCTGGCCTGGAGAATTCCATGGACTGTGTAGTCCACAAGGTCACAAAGAGTTGGACATGATCGAGTGACTTTCACTCACTAATTTCATATGAATGGAATTCTACATGGTATTGTCCTTTGTGGCTGGCTTCTTTGCACAGCCTAATGTTTTCTGAGATTTTCCCATGTTTTGGTGTTTGTCAACAGTTAGTTCCTTTCTACTGTTGAGTAGTTTTCCATTGTAAGGATATACCATAATTTGCATATTCATTTGACTCCTGATGGATGTTTGATTTGTTTACCATTTTTGACAATTGTACATAAAACTATTATGAACATACACTTACAGGTCTTTGTGGGGACTTATGTTTTCATTTCTCTTGTTTAAGTAGCTAGGACTGGAATGGCTGGGTCACATGGTAAGCATATGTTTAACAGTTTGTAAGAAGCTGCCAGAGTTATTTATAACGCTGATACAATTTTTTTTTCCCTCCTGGAATTTGTGAATGTTTCAGTTACTCACATCTTTGCCAAATCTGTTTTATTTAATATTTAGACTATATATAGAGGCATCTCATTGTGTTCTAAATTTTTTTTCCTGATGACTAACAGTGTTGAGTGTTTGTTCTTATACATTTGGACCATTTACATATCTTATTTTGTAGATGGCTTTTGTTCAAATCTTTTGCCCATTAAAAAAAATTTGGTGGTTTGTCTTACTATGTTGGAAGAGTTGAGATAATGGGAAATATTTATACTGTGCTCTGCCTCCAATTCCTAGTACAGAGCTCCTAAAACCTTTGTACATTCCTAAGTGATAAGATAAGATTTAAGATTTCAAAAAAATAAAGAGCATCTTTTTGTTCTATTGAGGTGACTCTGGAAGGGGCTTTCCAATGAGGACTGGCCACCAGAAAGACCAAACCATAATTAGAGGCTATGAATTTCAGTTCCACCCCCATCCTCCAGAGAGGGGAGAGAAGCTGGAAATGGAATTAGAAATTGATCGTGTCCATGTAAGGAAGCAGCCATAAAATACCAACAGTACAGCATTCAGGGAGCTTCCTGGTGTGTGAACACGTCTACACCGGGAGGGTGATGCACTCCAACTCCATGGGAATGGAAGCTCCTGAACTCGGGACCCTCCCAGACCTCACCCTATGTATCTCTTTATCTGGCTGCTTATCTGTATCCTTTATCACATATTTAATTTTTTTAAACTTTTACATTGGAGTAGAGCTGATTAACCATGTGGTGATAGTTTCATATGAACAGTGAAGGGACTCAGCCATGCATATACATGTGTCCATTCTCTCCTAAAATCCCCTCCCATCCAGGTTGCCACATAACACTGAGCAGAGTTTCCGGTGTTATACAGTAAGACCTTGTTAATTATCCATTTAAAATATAGCAGTGTGTACATGTTCATCCCAAACTCCCTAACTATTCTTTCCCTCCATCCTTCTCCCTGGCAACCCTAAGTTTGTTCTCTAAGTCTGTTTCTGTTTTGTAATTAAGCTCATTAGTATCATTTCTTTTTAGATTCCATATATAAGGGATATCATATGTGTATGACATATGACACACACTGTGTGACTTAACTTCACTCAGTTGACAATCTCCAGGTATGATATCTGGTAATAAGCTGGTAAATGTAAGTATGCTTTTGAATTGTAGTGCTGGAGAAGACTCTTGAGAGTCCCTTGGACTGTAAGGAGAACAAACTATTCAATCCTAAAGGAAATCAACCTGAATATTCACTGGGAAGACTGATATCATAGCTGAAACTCCAATACTTTGGCCACCTGATGTGAAGAGCTGACTCATTGGAAAAGACCCTGATGCTGCAAAGATTTAAGGCAAAAGGAGAAGTGGGCAGCAGAGGATGAGATGAGTAGATAGCATCACCAACTCAACAGACATGAGTTTGAGCAAACTCTGGGAGACAGTGAAGGACAGAGGAGCCTGGAGTGCTGCAGTCCATGGAGTTGCAAAGAGTTGGACACAACTTAGTGAATGAACAACAACAACAACAACAAAATGTGTTTCCCTGAGTTCTGTGAGCCACTCTAACAAATTAATCAAACCAAACCCAAGGAGGCGGTCTTGGGTACCACTGATTTATAGCCAAGCTGAACAGAAGTGGTGGGTGAAGGGAGACCTACAACTTGTGATTGGTGTCTGAAGTGTAGTGGGAGCATCTTGTAGGACTGAGCCCTTAACCTGTGGAGTCTCATGCTATCTTGGGGAGATAGTGTTAGAATTGAATTGAATTGTGGTACACCTAGCTTGTGTGGCAGAGAATTGCTTGGTGGATGTGTATGTGTTAATAACGCTCTGCCATTGTAACTGGATCTTAGAATCATTACAGAAAGCTTCCATATTAGCTTTACTTCTTTATCATTTTGTATACAATTCCTTTGTTAGATATAATAATATCTCCATCTTGCCTCCTCAGAGGTCAGATAAGATAATGAGCAGCAAGTGCTTTGCAAATGGGGGTGGATAATTCTGTGTCATTCATTAAAAGCATAAAGGTCCTTCCTGTTGTGGTCACAGAAGCTGCCTGTTCCTCCCTGCCTTTTACAACCAGCATAGTGGAACCATCTGGGCTATCTGTGTTGGCTGCCATGAGTCAATAAGAGGGCTTTTTGTTTGTCTTTTCTCATGACGTCATTGCAATTTGTGACACACGGCCAACCACAACATGTGTTTTCGGTTGTGACATTGGCCTGGGAGGCCAAGAGGCAGTGTGATGTGTGTTTCCGTGATTTTGCAACAATGGTGTCTCTCTGGTCTTATTACTACAGCTTCTGTTAACACACATTCATGGAAATGAAATGTCTGGCAAAATACCTCGAAGATATTCCCCCCTTCTTCATGACCCCGACTTCTCATAAGTATAATGGTTTTTTGGTTTCCTTATCTTAAAAGCATTTTAAGGCTCATTGAGAAAATATGGAAACAACACAGTGGGGAAAAAAAATTTCAATTACTTCCAAGTCCTCTTTGTTTTCTCACATAGGGTGTAATTTCTGGGCTTTTTAAAAGTTCTTTTCTGTCCTGATTTGCATGAGTGTAAACTCTGGACCTGGAAGTATTTGGATTTGGCTTGTAAATCTTCAGAGAGAAGACTGAAGAGTGTTTGGGGGGGGGGGATCCCCAACACCTTCTGGATACATTAATTCCTACAGAGTTGTCCTTGCAATCACAATGGAGAATCATTGAAGACATTTCTCACAGCCAAACACAGGGAGTGGGGTTGCCCCAGGATGCTACTGACCAGGGCTCTTGGCCTCCTTAATCAATAGATATTGACTAGAAGCCAGACAAGAAATTCAGGCAAGTCTTTACTGAGGCCCCTGCTTCAACAGGGGGCAGTGAGAACAGGTTTCCTTGCTCAGTTGCTCCCTGAGAAGGGTGGGCTGGTTCCTTCCCTGGGGTGAAGGTAGGGGTGTGTCCAGAGGTAAGGCCAAGGGGTGACTTAAGTGCTTTACCTGCCCCTGAGGAGGTGTTGTGTGCAGGGGGCATGTGCAGTGCCCTGTTTTTCTCCTGGCTCTTCAAAAGTGGGGCAGCAGACACAGGTTTGATCCCTCTGTTGGCAAGATCCCTTGGAAGAGGGCATAGCAACTCACTCCAGTATTCTTGTCTGGAGAATCCCATGGACAGGGAAGCCTGGCGGGCTACAGTCCATGGGGGTTGCAAAATAATTGGACACAACTTAGTGACTATACAACAACAGTAGTTGATTTACAATATTATGCTCATTTATACTGTACGGCAAAGTGATGAGTTATATGTATATGTATATGTATTCTTTTTCATATTTTTTCCATTATGATTTATACCAGGATATTGAATATAGTTCCCTGTGCCATACAATAGGACTTGGTTTATCCATCCTATGTCATCCTTGGCTTCTGCCTTCTGGCTTATCTCCCAGTTCAGCCCTTCTCTGCCCAGATGTGGCTTTCACACTGTGTGAAAGAGATCATTATAAAAGGAAAACTTGAAGGAATTCCCTCTTGCCTAAGGACCCCAAACCCAAGGGCATTGTGTGGCATCTGTTCCCAGCTTGTTCTGTGCAAATTCTTTGACCTCATCTCCAACCAACCTGATGCCAAGGTCCAGCCACACAGAAGGGCTGGCCATGCCCAGAGCAGAACAGCTTCTCCTGTGCCCCTGGGCCTTGACTTTGCCACTTTCTCTGCTGAAAATGCCCTTCTCTCCTGTTCCCCTTGCCTGGCACTTCCTGTACTGTGAGCATCCTGGGAGCAAAGGCAATCGTGGACCAATTCCTAGTGTACCTTCAGAATCCAGTTTGGCACCTGAAGAAAAAAAAGAAAGTGAAAGCGTTAGTCACTCAGTCGTGTACGACCCTTTGCAACTCCATGGACTGTAGCCACCAGGCTCCTCTGTCCATGGGATTTTCCAGGCAGGAATACTGAAGTGGGTTGCCATGCCCTCCTCCAGGGGATCTTCCTGAACCTGGGATCAATCCCATGTCTCTTATGTCTCCCACATTGGCAGGGGGGTTCTACATCACTAGCGTCACCTATATATGATGATGTTACCTTAAATTTTCATTTTCTCTCCACAAATGAAAAGCTAGGAGTTTCCCCCATGTTCTCAAAGTTTATTCTGATGACCTATATACTCAGCCACCCCTCACTGCACTATGTGAGTCTGTGTCACCTGTCCCCACACCCATCACCCCTTCTCACAAGGTCTCTTCAGTGACAAGAAGGCAGTCAGAGTCTGAGACAGCTCTGAGCCTCTGGGACCCTGTCGGGGAGAGGGTGTGATCAGGGCTTCATGGGGTCAATGGGACTTCCATGTGTGGTCTTGGGTAAGGGACCTCACGTTTCTGAAATGTGCTTGCAAAGAGTCGGACGTGACTTAGTGGCTAAAAACAATGATGACAGTACTCCTGAACAGATCTACCAGGGAACAGGAGGAGGTAAACCTGCTAGAAGTTACTGCTTTTTACAGATTTTATGAAATCTAAGAGATGGATGAAGTAAACAAGGCAGGGTTCAATAGTAATGTGTGGGGAAATTATCTGACTTCAATTAACAAGTCTTTCACCCCTTTATACAATGGTATTGAAAACTATTAAAAATATAAACCTAATTAAAAAAAATCAAACATCTGAACTGAGCACCTTTATTAGATACTTACTTCTAGATTGAAAAATATGTATCATAGGTAAATGTTAACCTGTGAATCTATACTCATCATTAAGAGTAAACCAAAAATACTAAAATATGAAATGAAAGACATAAATATATTACTACAAGTTTATTATAGTCCCAAAAAGGAAAGAATATTCATAGACTATTGTGAAGGAAGGAAATGGATCAACATACAGTTTACCTCCAGTGTTAACTCAATAATAGATTTTTATGATAGGTTTCTATTTTAGAAAGTACCTATGTTTTCATAATTACTAAAAACACTCCAATAAAACACAGTTTTTTAAAAAAGGAAGGTCCCTTGAGGATGCTTTGCATGTCATCACTGAAGAAAAGAGGACAGAGAAGAGGTGGAGGGAGGTGTCAGTGGCATCCGGGAGTGCATTGGAAGGACAGATGAAAGAAGAACATATTTCTCTGAAATGTGGGTGCCCCAGCAATCACTCCTGAATATTCATTGGAAGGACTGATGCAATACTTTGGCCACCTGATGTGAAGAGCCGACTCATTAGAAAAGACCCTGATGCTGGGAAAGATTGAAGGCGGGAGGAGAAGGGGATGACAGAGGATGAGATATGGGTGGCATTACTGACTCAATGGACATGAGTTTGAGCAAGCTCTGGGAGATGATGAAGGACAGGGAAGCCTGGTGTGCTACAGTCCATAGGGTCACAAAGAGTCAGACACAACTGAGCTACTGAACAACAACACCACCTGCCTGAACACCATGAGGATGGGGACTTTCCTGCACCTCCCAGGTTGTCTTCCCAACCTGTGTCTCGTCTTTCCTTCCATTTACATCTCTTTCCTACATCACTGTTGTCAGACTAGATGGGTACCCACACAGTCTATCTCAAGCACTGTGAAATGTGTTGAATGGATGTACCATGATCCTTGGCAATGTGATACTACCCACAGGAATTCCTTTATACCTTTGGTATGAAAGATGGCAGGCAATGAGTGATGAACTAATAACCTCAGATGCCATCAATGACTAGCTGGAGAGATGCTGCATTTGCATATAGGCTTCCAAACTGATTACTCAAAGTGAGGATCACGCCTGGTCCCTCCAGAGTATAAGACAACAATGCTCCAGGGGCCCAAAACAGAGCCACAGACTTCGGGGATCCCTGACCCAGGTAAGTGGTCCCTTTGTTGTTGTTTATTCGCTCAGTCATGCCCAAATCTTTGCGACCTCATGGATTGTAGCCCGCTGGGCTCCTTTGTCCATGGGATTTCCCAGGCAAGAATACTGGAGTGGGTTGCCATTTCCTTCTCTAGGGGATCTTCCCAACCCAGGGACTGAACCTGTATCTCCTGCATTGGCAGGTGGATTCTTTACCACCGAGCCTCTAGGAAGCCCACGTGGTCCTTACCCCTGGCTTGAGGAACCACCTGATATAGATGGAGGAACCCAGCAGCAACTGGTGCCTGCCTTGCTATTTCCCTAACAGAAGCCTGCCCTTCCATGGATTTCCTGAATTTCTAAATATTCTGAGACCTGCCCAGACCACGTTGTTCTCAGCCCCCAAAGCAGCTGGAAGCCTTTTAGGAGGGCTACCAATAAGCAGGCATTGCTCCAGGGCCCGGCAATCCCTGAGCTTAGGAAACCTGCAAACTCTGATAATGCCAGCCTCTTCTCTGAAGGCTGAGAAGACTCATTCCAGAGTCTGGAAAGTGCTGGTCTTCAGAAAGATATTTTGGAACCCAATATTTTGAGCGATCTGAGCTGGAGAGATGACTGTCAATGGCTGAATGCACTGCCTCTTTAGGAAGCTTTGTGGAAGCCACCTGCATTTACCTTGATATAGGTGGCAAATTCCATAAACAGCTCACAGGCACATCCCTAGGTCCTCCAGCCTGTGGGCATCCTTCGGGTAACCAGCAGCATCTTCATGTATTTGGATACCTACATTTTTATCTTTCGTTCTGATGTCCTCCTGTGAATGCCAATTTTTCTGCTTTCTCAAGTGCCACCAATCCTCTGTGTCCCTTGATTTGTCCCTCAAACTGCAAAGGCAGGTGTGCTTTGTGAATTCAGGGGATGCAAACAATGAACTACTGAGGATCAAATAGTAGATATCTGTGCCCTTAAAGAGCCATCAGTTCTCCGCACCCCCCAGAACTGCCCGGTGGTCATCCTCTCCTTTGCTCACTGTCCTACTGACAAGTCCTGGAGCTCTTCCTAGTCATTTTTACTTATTATAAAACCATCTAGGTTCTCTTTGTCTTTTTCCTAAGCCTTTTTCCAAGGATTGGGTTTTCACACAAAATTTCCATCTCTGCAACCTTAAAAGTGGTGTCAGCCTTGAGACGTCACCTACCTTCAGTTTTTTCGTCTGTAAATTGGGAATAAACAATTCTTGCCCCGCTTCCCTCACTGTGTTGCCCTGAACTCACGTTGGGGAATGGGCTTTGTGAATCAGATGAGAGGTGATGTGTACCATTGGAAGGTATTTGAGAGCTTCTCTCCTTCAAGCCTGTTCTGTGAGGGGATTCTGAGTCAGCCCTGTCCCAAGACATCAGGAGTTGAGCTCCTTGAGATCTCTGGAGGCTCTGTTTTCCATGACAAGAGGCTGCAAAGAAATGGCCTTTCTTTGCTGACTAGACTGTACCAGGGGGGTGGCAAAGTTTTTCTATGAAGATTGGGACAGTAAGCAGTAGAGGCTTTCTTTGACTCTCTTTCAATGATTCATCTCTGCTGTTGCAGCCAGAGAACAGCTGTAGACAACACGTAAACACAGACATGATTGTGTTCCAATAAAACTTTATTTAAAACCAGGTGGTAGGACAAATTTGGCCTGTGGGCTGTCTTTCTCCAGTCCCGGGATTAGAAAAATATACTCCCAACTTTTTATTTTGTATTGGGGTATAGCTTATTAACAAACAATGATGTCATAGTTTCAGGTGAACAGCGAAGGGACTCAGCCATACACACACATGCATCCATTATCCCCCAAACTCCCCTCCCATCCAAGTTGCCCCATGAGCAGAATTCTCTGTGCTGTATAGTAGGTCCTTGTTGGTTATCCATTTGAAATATAGCAGTGTGTACATGTCTATCCCAGACTCCCTAACTATCCCTTCTTTCCATCCTTCCCCCTCCGCAACCGCAAGTTCATTCTCTAAGTCTGTGAGTCTCTTTCTGCTTTGTAAATAGCTTCATTTGTATCATTTCTCTTTAGATTCCATATATAAGTGATGTCATATGATACTGCTCCTTCTCTGTTTGACTTAACTTCACTCAGTATGACAATCTCTAGATCCATCCATGTTGCTGCAAATGGCATTATTTCATTCTTTCTAGTGACTGGACAATATTTCATTGTATATACACACCATATGTTCTTTATCCATTCCTCTGTTGATGGACATTTAGGTTGCTTCCATGTCCTCACTATTGTACACTTCTTCAGTGAATGTTGGGGTGCATGTATCCTTTTGGATCATGTTTTTATCTGGATATACACCCAGTAGTGGGATTTGGGGTCATGTGGTAGCTCTATTTTTAGTTTTGAAAGGAACCTCCATACTGTAGAACAATATACTTTGAATTTTCTGTTTCATTTTGCTAAAATGTTGTCCAGATCATAAAAATGATATGTTTCAAAAACATTGCTTTGGAGGGGCAAACATCAAAGAAGGATGGCCCAGCCCTGGGAGGCCCTCCTGGATGCAGCAAACATTTCCAGGCAGAGAGCAAGGCCTGCAGCCTGATGGACACTTATGGGCATTCAGCAAGGTCTTCTGGGGTCAGAAGATGCCATTACCAGTTTTCTTCCTGTCCACTCAGGTCCTGCCCTTCATCCCAGCCTCCTGTTGAGTCATTTCCTCACACTGAAAATGTCCGTTTTGGAGGAGAACCCAGGTATGAAAATGGACTGTGAAGACTGGGAAAGAGATGAACCTCAGTGCTCCTCAGAAGGTAAGATTCTTATTTAAAAAATCCACACCAGGGCCAAAGAGTAACTCCTAAAGAGGAACCTTATGAGGTGCTGGGACCAGACCCAGATTCTCCCTGTTGACCTTGCCTGGTATGTGAGTTTTGAGAACTTCCTTGGAAAACGAATTAGACAAGAGAAATCCTTGAAGGGGGAATGAAGCTTTGCCCCATATGTCCAGGTGCACCAGATGGTAGCTAAATCTTCACCCAAAGATTTGGGGTGCAAAGTCCTGATTCAACACCTGGATTTTTTTTTAAAAATTTATTTATTTTTGGCTGTACTGGGTCTTCATTACTGCATGGGCTTTTCTCTAGCTGCAGTGAGCAGGGGCTACTCTGTAGTTGTGGTGCATGGTCTTCTCATTGCAGTGGCTTCTCTTGCTGCACAGCACAGGCTCTAGGGCTCTTGGGCTTCAGTAGTTGCAGCACTTGGTCTCGGTAGTTGTGGTACATGGGCTTAGTTGCTCTGCAACATGGGGGATCTTCCCAGACTAGTGATTGAACCCATGTCTCCCATACTGGTGGGCAGGGCCATCAGGGAAGCCTCACCACCTGAATGGTTTTGAACCCTCCAAAGGCATCTTCTTCCTCCCCACCGGCCCAGGCAGAGGAGAAACCCATGTGATGGAAGGGGTTCTCTGAGTCTGGGCTGGAAAAGGGACCCTAGCTCAGGGCTTCTGAGTACCTGCTGGAGGAAGACACTTGGATAGCGGCTCCACAGGAACAAGAAGGGGAGGCTTTTGACCCAAATGACTGTCTAATGCACAGACTGTGGACGGAGAGGTCTGTAACACACCAGAAACCAAATCCTGGAGTTTTCAACCCACATACAGTGTTCAGAGTTGCAAAACGAAGAATCAGGATGTTGGTCTGGTAGATGTGGACCTGCTAACAGTGACAACAGAGCAGTTTGGCACCAGCCCTGTTCCTGTGACACGGGTGATGTGGAGGCCACCCTGCCCATTCTGTCCCCAAGACACTGGAGGGCACAGACACGAGATACCATAGTCTCCGAATGCCAGGGAGCTTCAGACTGTGACCTCAAGACCACATCCTGGCTCTGCCTCTGTCTGTTGCTGCACAAGAGGTGAAGGCATGCCTCCTGTTCCCCACACAGAACTGGAGAGGCTTCTGTCTGAGCCACCTCTCCCCGCAGCCTTCCCCTCCCGCTTCTCAGAAGCCTAGACTGTTAGAGCTGGAGGGACGGATGGGCGGATAATGGTCAAAGTGGAGGGAGGCAGAGCTGTCTCAGATGGCAGAGGAGCAGCAAAGCAAAGATGGGGTGACACCTTCACATCAGAGCACAGGGTTCGGTTTTTCGTCTTCTGGAGAAGGAAATGGCAGCCCAGTCCAGTATTCTTGCCTGGAGAATCCTGTGGATGGAGGAGCCAGGGGGGCTGCTGTCTATAGGGTCGCCCAGAGTAGGACACGACTGAAGCAACTTAGCAGCAGTAGCAGTTCTATGTGTTCTCAGTGTGCAAGAGTTGTATGGTTTATGACCAGACACTTTATTCAGGAATTTCTCAAATGATGTTTCATGAAAGAAAATCCTCCAGATGATTCTCAGAGTAATGTGGGCAAGTTATATTATCTCCACTGGAAGAATGCAGTGCATGTGTTTCTAATAAGTATGGGCTCTAGGAAGTTCTGCATTCAGAAACTATTTCCTTTTTTAAAAAATTGTTTATTTTTGGCTGTGCTGGGTCTTCGTTGCTGCGTGCGGGTTTTCTCCAGTTGCAGCAAGCAGGGGCTACTCTTCATTGCGGTGTGTAGGGTTCTCACTGCGGTGGCTTCTCTTGTTGCAGAGCACGGGCTTTAGAGCATATGAGCTTCAGTAGTTGTGGCGCAAGTGCTTAGCTGCTCTGGACATGGAATCTTCCTGGACCAGGGATCGAATCCATGTCCCCTGCCCTGGCAGGCAGATTCTTATCCACAGCACCACACCAGAAGCCCCGCCCCCAAAACTAATCTTCACCTCCACCATTTTGGACCAAGGAAGCTATTTATAATGTCATCACTATTTCTCTGCTTCAGTGTTTCTCAAAACACATGCAAAAGAAGTAAGACAGTCAATGGCCCCTGATGGTCCTGAAAATTTCAATTGCCTGTGCTAACCTCCCTGTCTCTGATCCCAGACCCAGTCAGAGATGCCTTGGAGCCAGGCCCCAGCCTCACCTCCATGAGTGCTGCCCATGCAGGTAAGGCCCCTGGGTGAACTGATGAGTGTGGTAAATGGTGAGGGTGTGGATGGGGGATAAGCTGCTGGGCTCTCAGGGGAGTGGGAGAATCAGAGACTGGAGGCACCTCAGGTGCTGGGATGGAGCTGAGGCTTTATTTTTGTAGAAGCAAGTCTCAGGAGGGCTGATAACATGTATGGTGTTGATGTATGGCAGAAACCAAGACAATATTGTAAAGCAATTATCCTCCATTAAACATAAATAAATTTAGAAAAAAAAGAAATATGAGCCCAAGTTGGTTTCTGAGGTGCAGGTAATATGCAGCAGCTGAGGGGCACAAGAGAAGAAAAGTTTTGAGCCTGGTGGTTCCTCTGATCATGGCCAGGAGCCTGGAAACTCTGAAGTCCTTTCTCTCTGTGTTGATGAAAATCAAAGACATGGCCAGCAGGGGGCACCCTGGAACCCACACCCCTGAAGGCCATGGTGGCTCCACTATGCTAAAACCCTTCTCACAAGCTACCTTGTGAACCTCCCATAACCCCATGAGGAAATGGTTAACATCACCAATTCCACGTGCAGAAACTGAGGAACAGTGGCAGGTTACCTGCGCCAGGTGACACAAACAGAAGTGACACGTGCTGGAATCTAAAGGTTCTACATGACCTTCCCAGGTGGCACTCGTGGTAAAGAATCTGAGTGCCAGTGCAGGAGACACAGATTCGATCCCTGGGTTGGGAAGATGCCCTGGAGGAGGGCATGGCACCTCCAGTATTCTTGCCTGGGAAATCCTATGGACAGAGGAGCCTGGTGGGCGACAGTCCATGCAGTCGCAGAGTCTGACACGACTGAGTGACTTTCATTTCACTTTTCAGTTCTTTCATAATGTGAGAAACACAAGTTAAGAGGATTCTACCGAAGCTTTGGTGTGAGATGACGGGGGCCCAAGCGAGGGTATGACAGGAGGGAAACAGAAGGAAAAGAAGACTAGATTTAGGAAATACTAAAAAGGTTAGAAAAAATAAAGCTCAGTATTAACGATAGGAATGCAACTTATATAGTATGTCTGGGTCTCACCCTGGACCAATTGAATCAGAATCTCAGGGGGCTGGGGCTCGGACATCTATGGTCTTAAAAGATCACCCACCAGGTGATTTCTGCTGTATAGCCAAGACTGAGAACACTGCCTTAGACAGTGACACTCAAAGCGTGCTCCTCAGACCAGTAGCATCAACAGCCCTGAAAGGCTGAGTCTGTAGGTCTGGTTAACATTTGACACACTAAAAGGCTGAGAGTTAATCTAGTTTAATGATTCTGAATCAACATACACCCAAGCCATGAACTCAGAATGTCCAGGGCCCAGAAACGCTGCCTAGGACATTTTAACCTGAGCAGAGCTCATCTGACCCTACACCACTACGGAGCCTCCTAGGGTCTTGCCTGGGCCAGTCATCTTTTCAATCAAATGTCCGTAATTTGGGGGGCTCTAGGCTGGGGCTGAAGATGGTGGGTGAATCAGGCAGGGTAATTGCTCCGATGAGGCTTACAATGCTGCAGGGAAATGGGGCAAGGACACCAATACCTATGCTTCAGGGATGGGTACAAAGAGCTGTGTGGTCCAGAGAGGAAGTGGGCCCCACAGAGGGGCTTAGGAAGGCTTCCTGGAGGAGGTGGCAGGAGAGCCAGCAGGAGCCCTCCCCACTCACGAGCAGAAGAAGGAGACCAGAAGGACATTCCAAGCTGAGACCAGTCAGCAACCTGTGCTGATTGCAGAGAATGAGAACGAGACTTCAGATTTCATCTCTGGTTATAATTGCCTAGGGTGGATAATTATATTACACAGTTACCTGGTTTGGTGGCTACTGTGTTATCACCCTGGACATTTCACAGCTACCCGTCCCTGATGGTTGCTGGCCCACATGTGGGCTCCTGCCCTTCATCCTACAAGGGAGAGCTGGGCCACCTGCCCTGTCCAAGGCCCAGTAGGGAAGACTCCCTGTGTGGCTGCACCTCTAGGCAGGAATGGCCCAAATGTGTCTCTAGGAGCCAAGCCCTGGGAAGTCCCCTGGTATTCTTGTGTCAGGTCCTGACTGTTCAGGGAGGTTCCTCCAAGGCCAGGCACAAACCCTGTAGCTTCTTGTGGGAACCCAGCAATGCCAGCTCAATCTTGTATGAAGCTGTGCTCCTGGGCGCTTCCTACCTCCACATCTCACCTTCTGCTCTGCCACTGTCCGTGCATCGACTCAGT
Organism: Bubalus bubalis; assembly: GCF_019923935.1. Lineage (NCBI taxonomy): Eukaryota > Metazoa > Chordata > Mammalia > Artiodactyla > Bovidae > Bubalus > Bubalus bubalis. The sequence goes on from NC_059168.1 coordinate 46,151,875, forward strand.
AGGGGTTTGAACCAGCCCAGGCAGTGCTGAGGGTGTGATGCCCACAGTGAGAGGATGCAGGAAAGAGGATTAAAAAGAGTAATGATTCACTAGTACTGAGTGATTTCTGAAGCTGATACCTGGCTAATTCTTATTCATCTCATTAAGCATTTTAATTCTCTCAAGACCCCAGGTAGGCACTGTTACTACCACTTCCCCTCATTTCACATATGAGGAAGTTGAGGTTTAGAGAGATTTAGTAACTTCTAAGTCCTAAAGTATGTCTTCCCTGGTGGCTCAATGGTAAACAATCCACCTGCCAATGCAGGAGGTGTGAATTCCCTCCCTGGGTTGGGAAGATCCCCCAGTGAAGAAAATGGCAACCCACTCCAGTGTTCTTGCCTGGGAATTCCCTGGACAGAGGAGCCTGGAGGTCTACAGTCCATGGGATGGCAAAGAGTCAGACACTACTTAACGACTAAACAAGTCCTAAAGTAGTAAGTGGCAGACCTTGGATTCGAACCCATGTCTCAGAATCAGAGCCCAGATGCTTGCATACATGCTAAGTTGCTTGTTTGGAGCAAGGCAGACAGCCTGGGATGGGAGAAATTTTCAGGAGGCTGTGATGGCCAAGTTCACAGGCAGGGTGGGGGGCCAGGACCATCGACCAAGGGCTAGGTGGCTCAGATGGTAAAGAGTCTGCCTGCAATGCAGCAGACCTGGGTTTGATCCCAGGGTTGGAGGATCCCCTGGAGAAGGGAATGGCAATATACTCCAGTATTTTTGCTTGGAGAATTCCATGGACAGAAGAGCCTGGTGGGCTACAGTCCATGGGGTCGCTAAGAGTTGGACACGACTGAGGGACACACACAGGGAGAGAAGATCGAATTTTTTGTGCTCAGTGTGAAATGTTACTATCTGGTTAATTTGATCTAGGTCCCAGAGTGAAGGCCAACGGCCCAGAGAAATTCACCATCCATGACGGGGATCAAAAAGTTTTGGTCCTGGACTCCAAGACCCTCAGAGCAGTTCCGTATAAGACTTACATACTCCCAGGTGACTCTCAGGGGTGTCATGTTTTCCGTCCCTGCAGTCAGGGGACGGCCTTCCTGTGAGGGGCTCAGCTCAGGCTGCATCACTCCTGCAGCTCCAGATGGTGGAGGGGAGCAGGGTGAAAGGGTCCAGGAACCACTAGGATTGCTAGGAATTAGATGGCAAGTCTGTAATGATGACTAGACTTGAGCGATGTCTTTCTGGAGGTTTCGCCTTCTGAAAGAAAGACCCAGGCTGTGGAAGAAGGGGCAAATTGACCAGAGTGAATGAGGGGGTCTTTGACCAAGATTCAAGGGCTTCCCTAGCTTCCCTGGTGGCTCAGATGGTAGAGAATCTGCCTGCAATGCATGAGACCTGGGTTTGATCCCTGACTCAGAAAGATCCCCTAGAGACAGGATTGGCAACCCACTGCAGTATTCTTGCCTGGAGAATCCCATGGACAGAGGAGCCTGGTGGGCTACAATCCATGGGGTCACAGAGAGTCGGACACATCTGAGCCACTAACAGACATGAAGGGAAAGGTTGTTCACATCTTGCCCAAAACCTCAGAAGACAAGAGGGCCTCTTCCCTATGCCAAAGACTAACCCATTCCTCTATCATTTTCCAGAAATCTTCTTTGTATTAGCCTCCCATGTGAAGTCAGCTTATGAGCACAAAGGAAGCCCCATTTTTCTGGCTGTCTCAAAAGGCGAGCTGTGTCTCTGCTGTGACACAAACAAAGGACACAAGCCATCCCTGCAGCTGAAGGTGAGGGTTTCAGCCAGTTTCCTTTGCCCTTGGCCACCCAAGTGGAAAGTCAAAGTCCTCAATGCCTCTCTGTGCTGTGCTGTGCTCAGTTGCTTCAGTTGTGTCTGACTCTTTGTGACCCCATGGACTGTAGCCTGCCAGGGTCCTCCGTCCACAGGATTCTCTAGGCAAGGATCTGGAGTGGTTGCTATGCCCTTCTCCAGGGGATCTTTCCAACTCAGGGATCGAACCTGTGTCTCTTGTGTCTCCTGCACGGCAGGCAGATTCTTTACCCAGATGCTCCAGAAATTCTACTTTTGGCTGATATAACAGGAGCATCCATCTGCCTGAAAGTATTGAGTGGAAGGATTTGCTGCAAGAGCACACACACTGAGTTTTCTTCATCCCAAAGCCTGTACTGTCTAATTCATCTCTCTTACCTCCTAGAAGAAGAAACTTTCCAACCTGGTGGCCCAGAAGAAAGGGAAATATCTGCCCTTCATCTTTTATCGGAATAAAGTCGGCTCTCGGAATACCTTAGAGTCGGCTGCCCACCCTGGATGGTTCGTCTGCACCTCCCCATATCCTGGGAAACCAGTCGAAATGACAAAACATTGCGGAAGAAGGAAAATCACTGAGTTTTCATTCCAGCACATCCACAAAGCCGAAATGAGCCCCAGTGAAGTCAGCGAATAAGAAACAGCCCCATCAGATGCCTTCCTGCCCTTTTTTCTCTAACTGGTGTACCAATGGCAGAAGAACATGGGAGCTACTCATTAACCTCTTTTCGTTTCTTAATAGTGTTATAGCCATGTGTTCCGGGAAACAAACTCACTCAGAAGGACAATGCAGATAGTGCAGGCAGTTTATTACACCAGGGGGCTCAAGGCAGAGTCTCCTTTTAGCTAAGGACCCCAACCAGTTTTGGGGAAAACCTTATATACCCTAAGTGTATGTGCACAAACCCATGTCCCCAAATTCCCTGACAAGCAAAGTTAACCCGTGATTCATATGCCTTAAGCCTAGGTAGTTAACAGTGGACAATTATCAATAGGCCTGTGGTCATACCCCAATAAGCATAATAGAATGTATGATTCTATTCAGTTACACAGATAATTAGGCTATTCTTTTAGTGATGGACAGCCCTGGGGGCCTGGTTTTCCAGTTGGTATGTCGTTTCCACAGATACTGGGCATATAGCTCAAAGTCCACAGTCCAGCCCAAGATGGAGTCCTGCTTTCAAGATAGAACCTGTTCTGTTTCCTCCTTTATTCTCCCCTCTTGATGCTCTTAACTCATAGTATGAGCATCATTCATAGGGATATATTGCACCCTGGCTCTCCAACCACCAATTTGGGAGAATGACACCAATCTTTGGGTTACAAAGTTCATAATACATTGTAAAATGCAGGGTCCACAAAGCAGAACCATCAAGGCAACTATAACAATGTTCCACAAATCACCCTTCACCCAAGATACTGCCAAGAGGCAGCATTAACCTGTGAGTAGGCAGTGCAGTTCTAAGATTCTTGCATAGGGAAGAGAGGTGGGGAACCAAGAAATATTTTCAAATTAGCTCTTCCAGTTTATCATGGCCTAGGTGGTATGCTTGGTGTGTTTGGCTTACCAGAGTGGGTGCCAGCTCCTCTGGTACCAATAATTTGCCACTTGGCAATTTCCACCATCCCTTTTCAGTCTTCATGGCCCCTTCTACTTTGGCTAGTTGATTTTGGGCTTCAGTGTATTTTGGAGACTCCAGTGTTAGCTCAGGCATCTCTGCCAATACAAGAGCTTTAGTAGGGGCTTCACTTGTCACCCCCAAGCCCTCGTCTGCTTGTTTAGCGGTTTTATCTGCCAGTCCGTTTCCCCGAGCCTGGGGGGGGGGTATCCTTTTTTGATGTCCTCAGCTGTGTATGACTGCAACCCTTTTTGGGTCCCAGACAGCATCTAATGGGGTCAGAATTTCTTTTTTATTTTTAATGTCCTTTCTGTTGGCTGTCAGAAGACCTCTCTCTTTATATAAAGCCCCATGTACATGTAAAGTAGCAAAAACATACCTGGAGTCTGTGTAAATGTTTGTCTTCTTACCTTTTGACAGCTGGAGGGCCCATTGAGCAGACCAGTGTGATGGCAGAGAGCTAGCCTCACCGATGGCTTATTCCATGACTACTGCATATCCCGACAGTCATTGTCCTTGTTTCACCAGGCTGGTGCCATTGGTGTACAGGACCCAATCTGGGTCCGGGATTGGCTGGTCTCTCAAGTCAGGTCTGCTGGCATATTTCCTTGCAATCATGTGAGGGCCACGTTCTTCCACAGGAAGGAGAGTGGCTGGATTCAGGGCCTGACAAGGCTCAATAGTAACATGGGGGTTCTCACATAACAGTCCCTGGTATTGAGTAATCCGTGATGTTGACAGCCACTTATGGGGGTCCCCTCACAGGAGAGTGTTGACCTCATGCAGGACTTTTACGATCAAATCTTGGCCCAAAGTCAGCTTGGTTGTCTCCCGGACCAGTAAGGCAACCACAGCAACTGCCTGTAAGCATCCCGGCCACCCAGTGGCAACATTGTCCAGCTGATTCGAGAGATAAACCACTGGTCTGTCCCATGTCCCCATAGTCTGGAACAATACTACCATAGCCACCTTATCCTTTTCAGTCACATAAAGAGTAAATGGCTTAGCAAGATCTGGCAGGCCCAAGGCGGGTGCTGACCTAATTGTACTGGGTTTGAGTTCTATTACCTCTGGGACTTGTTTTGCAAGCCTGGGAGGGTTGTCTTCTGCCCCAACCTCAGAGAATTATTGAGTTAACTCTCTCTCTCTCTCTCCCCCTCCCTCGACTGTTTAGCCCATCTGGTTTCCCTTCTGGGAGATCGTGCAACCTCCATTCATCTTGAGGGGTTACTGAGAGGAAAAGTAAATAAATGGTTGAGCCCACTCAAAAAAGTGGGTCTTTCGTGGCGGGGAATGGTCACTTGTGCCTCCAATTTAGACAGCAAGTCTCTTCCCAACATAGGTACTGGGCATTCAGAGATGTATAAAAATTCATGAGTCACTTGGTGTCCCCCCATCTGACATTTTAGGGGTAGGCCTTTGAAACACAAAGGCTGCATTTATCACCATCTGAGACCCAGCAGCCTCCAGATCTATTGGCATATAAAGTATACAGGCCTTGCACAGTCTTTTGTAGAACTTAGAGGGTGATTCGCTTTCCCTTTGAATCACTTCGGAGGATTTTGCCCTACTTATGGGCTTTGGGGCCCCCCTCTTGAGACCTTGTAAAATAGCTGTCCAATATCTCTCCAGGTGGCCCCTCCCTTCCTCTATGTTACAGTCCCAATAGGGCCTCTCATTGGGAGTGGCTAGTTCTGTCCACCGCTGCAGGTTTGCAGTACCCTCAGGTGCCATTTCTCATAACCATTTTCTGGCCTCAGTTAGAATCCTGTGTCAGTCCTCAGTGCTGAAGAAGGAGACTAGAAGTTGGATTATGTCATCCCATGTAGGGCAGTGGGTTCGAAAAATAGTCTCCATTAGCTTAATCTGGTAATAATAGGCTATGGGGGGCTGATGGTAGTGGCCGTCTGCCCCCTGAACCGGAGGCTGCTGTAACTCTCTGAGGGGCATTTGTAGCAGGGCCCTTTCCTCTGGCTCCTTAGCAGAACGCAGCCTCTGATTCTGGTGTCTCCTTTCCCCTTCCTGTCAGTACTCACCGGGAGAGGCAGGTATAGCTTAGGCAGTTCAGCTGGAGCCAGATCCTGGAAGTGTTGGCCAAAGGCTTATGCCACCAGGATAGGAGCCTGCCGAGGTGGTGGCTCTATGACCTCCAGGAGAGCTGGCAGAGGAGCAGCAGCTGCTGCAGGAACTTCACCTGGTCTTGGATTGGGCATTAAGGCGGCCTCTGGTCCTGGTGGAGCACTGGGCAGCAGGCACGTCATTATCCCATATGGGGGAGGGCTGGGTCATCCTCGTCCAAATCCTGTCAGATCCCAGAGGGAGAAGGGGGATCGGTGTCTCTTCACCTGTCAGTCAGCATGGCCGAACCAGAACACCATGTGATCCAAGACTGCTGCTGCTCCTAAGTTGCTTCAGTTGTGTCCAACTCTGTGCAACCCTATAGATGGAAGCCCACTAGGCTCACCCCGTCCCTGGGATTCTCCAGGCAAGAACACTGGAGTGGGTTGCCATTTCCTTCTCCAATGCATGAAAGGGAAAAGTGAAAGTCAAGTCGCTCAGTCGTGTCGGACTCTTAGCGACCCCATGGACTGCAGCCTACCAGTCTCCTCCATCCATGGGATTTTCCAGGCAAGAGTACTGGAGTGGGGTGCCATTGCCTTCTCCGGATCCAAGACTATTTCTCCCTTAAAGTCCATTCTGCCTTGGAGGGCTTGATCAGGTGTGGTTGAAAACACAGATGGGTTAAATATCCCACGGCCTGCCCATGTCCCAGGCTGTCTCCAGAAAAGCAAATTCATACTCACTTACGTATCCCCCTCCTTCTAGCCTGATAATTCCGAGGGGGTCAAGAATTTCATAGTAGACAGGACACCTCCTGGGGGAGGGTAGAATACAAGCGCACAAGGACCAAGTTTCTTCTAAAAATCCCCTGGCCATTGCTTGGTAATAATTTTCCCCAAGACGGCGTGGACACACCTCCTAAATGACCTTCACAAATTTCCATCTTAAGCCCTAACACACTTGTCGATGTGTGTACCAAGCAATCGCTGCCACCTGCCTATTCCAGGCTCCTGTGGGTCCATGCCCCTTCTAGTCCCTCCCGGGGAGGGGGGGGATCAGGCCCCCTCTTCCACCCTACCGGGTGGGTTCCTCCTCACCTGAGCACTCAGTTCCCCTGCTGCCGTCCACTACCTGCTAACATGAAAGGTCTGGGCGTTGAGAAGCAGAATCCTTCCAGAAAGGCAAGGTGCCTTCCCGCCTCTTGAAGACTCAAGCCATAAGGCCTCGGAGTATCCCAAATGGGACTTGTCTCCTCAAAGTGAGGAGTTTCCTGGCCAATGCACCAAATGTTGTAGCCACGCGTTCTGGGAAACAAACTCACTCAGGACAAAGTAGATAGTGCAGGCAGTTTATTATATGGGCGGGCCTGAGGGAGAGTCTTCTCTTAGCCAAGGACCCCAACCAGTTTTTGGGAAAACTTTATATACCCTAAGTGCACATGCACAAACCCACCTCCCCAAATTCCCTGACAATCAAAGTTAACCAGTGATTCATATGCCTCAAGCCTAGGTAGTTAACAGTGGACAATTAACAATAGGCCTGTGGTCATACCCCAATAAGCATAATAGAATGTATGATTCTATTCAGTTACACAGATAATTAGGCTATTCTTTTAGCAACGGAGAGCCCTGGGGCTCTTCCTTCCGGGGGCCTGGTTTTCCAGTAGGTATGTCGTTTCCATAGATACTGGGCATATAGCTCAAAGTCCACAGTTCGGCCCAAGATGGAGTCCTGCTTTCAAGATAGAGCCTGTTCTGTTTCCTCCTTCAATAACACTACGGGAATTTCTATCTTTACATAGAGGGATACAGATATAGAAGGAAGGGTTGCTTCATTGTAGAGGTCTCAGATGAAATAAAGTTCTCTCTGTGCTCTGCTTACCCTGAACCATCAGACATTTATCAGTGGTGTCATATCACATCGTCTGGCCAGGCAGAGTCTGGACTTGCCCTAGGAAGGAGCAGCTGGCCTAATCCTATGCTCCAGAATCAGCCATTCCTACTGGCAGCTGACGGGTTTCCCAGGTGGCCAATGCGGGTTTGATCCCTGGGTTGTAAAAATCCCCTGGAGTAGGAAATGACAACCCACTCCAATATTCTTGCCTGGGAAGTCCCTGGGAAATCCCAGAGGAGCCTGGCAGGCCACAGTTCAAGGGGTCACAAGAGTCAGACATGATTTCATGGCTAAACAACAGCAACAATGACAAGTGGGATCTGATAGGCAATGGGGGTGGTGGTGTTGAAGTCCACGGAAGTTGTTTAGTCTGTATCCAGGGCACAGTATGATGGGGAGAAAAGCAACAGCAAGTCACCATCCAGCCAAGTGATAAGTGGAAAAGGGTGGGGTGGGTCTCAGACAAGGAGTAGAGTGACCTAAAATGTGGAAGAGACAGACACAAGGAATCTGGGTCAAGTGACAGCCAGGAGACCAGTTGAGCAACCAGTTGGTGTCTGGGAGTGAGGTACAAATTTCCAGGTAGGAAGGCCAGGGGTCTCCAAACGGAGGAAATAGGCTGCAAGTGTCAGACATTTTTTCTCTCTCTCTTTAGCGGCAGGAGGAAACAAACTAGTGTTACATTTTTTTCCCCCTACTTTATACAAATTTAAAAAGAGGTTTCTCTTAAAATTCTGTGTTGCCCTAATGACAGCTGGCTCCACCTGAACTTAACTTTTCTCAAACCTTGAGCTAACCAATGCATTTTTCTTATGGAAATGATCGTCTTAAGCTATGTTAATGTGCTGTGTATTTACCCAAAACTCTGTCTTCAACCTGGTTCACCTAAAGACTCAACTGACTTGACAAATGTTATGCATTGTTCTCCTAATCTACGTTAATGAAACTATATATGTGCATGGAAATCTGCCTTTCTTCAAGATTCAAGTCAATCTATGGCCCGGGATGACTCACCTGGTGCCAAGATTATCTCAAAATGCATCTTGTAGGTGAGGGGCTTGGTGCCATTCTCTGAATTTTTAGACATTTCCTTTCTTTAATTAGCAGACTGCTAGAAACTATATAACATCCAGCTAAAGACTAGCAGGGGGGTACTCTTTCTGCCCGCTTCTGATGTCTATGTCAGAAGTTTTCTCTATACTTTTATGTTTTAATAAAACATTATTACACAAAAGCTCTGAGTGATCAAGCTTCGTCTCTGGCCCCGGATTGAATTCTTCTCCTCCAGAGGCCAAGAATCCTGGCATCTTTCTTGGTTCAGCAACAACCTTTCAGGAGGCCTGACAACAAAGACAAGGTCCCATCACTAAGCTGGGCTCAGATTCCAGTAAAGAGAAGGCTGGTCGACCAGAAAGTCTTGACCTGGAAACCGAGTCAGGGTGGCGCAAGGGGTGGGAGACTTGGAAATTAGTTGTCTCCTAGGTATGGCTCTTCAGTTACAAGCAACAATAATTGAAGCAGGCTTGCTTAAGCAGAAAGTAAGCTCTAGTAAGCTAGGAACTTACTAGAAGGATTTGGAGCACACTAGTTTCTCATTGCTGCTTTAACAGATTCCCACAAACACAGTGGTTTAGAACAATATTTCATTGTATATATGTACCACATCTTCTTTATCCATTCATTTGTCGATGGACATTTAGTCTGCTTCCACATCCTGGCTATTGTAAATAGTGCTGCAATGAACATTGGGATACATGTGTCTTTTTGTCATGCAGAAGACCCTGGTTCAATCTCTGGGTTGAGAAGATTCCCTGGAGAAGGTAATGGCAACCCACTTCAGTATTCTTGCCTGGAGAATTCTATGGACAGAGGAGCCTGATGGGCTACAGTCTAAGGGGTGCAAAGAGTCGGACATGACTGAGAGACTAACATTTTCGCTTTTCATGCCCAGTAGTGGGACTGCTGGGTCATATTGAAAGAGGAAACAGAACAGGCTTTATCTTGAAAACAGGACTCCATCTTGGGCTGGACTGTGGATTTTGAGCTATATGCTCAGTATCAATGGAAACGACATACCAACTGGAAAACCAGGCCCCTGGAAAGAAGAGCCCCAGGGCTCTCCATCGCCTAAAAAAATACCCTAATTATCTGTGTAACTGATCAGACTCATACATTCTATTATGCTTATTGGGGTATGACCACAGGCCTATTGATAATTGTCCACTGTTAACTACCTAGGCTTAAACCATATGATCACAGGTTAACTTTGATTGTGTCTTTCTTTTTCCTTTGTTCAGACTAGTTTCAGGAAACCTTATACACTTAGGGTATATAAGGTTTTCCCAAAAACTGGTTGGGGTCCTTGGCTAAGAGGAAATTCTGCCTTGGGCCTGCCGGTGTAATAAACTGCACTCCACTATCTGCATTGTCCTTCTGAGTGCGTTTGTTTCCCGGAATGCGTGGCTACAACAATATGGTAGTTTCATTCCTAGTTTTTCAAGGAATCTCCATACGCTCTCCATAGTGGCTGTATCAATTTACATTCCCACCAAGGTAGTACATCTTAATCAAACTCTCTACAAGATACCTCCTTACGTTTCAAAGAGTCAGTGAAGGTCCTTCAAGTCAAGTTGAGGAGCTGATCTCAGGTTAAGGGTGTGTGGATGCTGGGCAGGAAGACAAAGCGATGCCTTCCTGAATCCCTTCATATGTAACTAGGACTATGACATCACCCCAGTCTGTGAGGGTCAAGGGGGAAGAGACCCCAGGAAAGAGCTTCGGCAAGGTCAGCTGCTTCTCTTTCTGATCTGAGGATGCTGGTGACAAATACCAGGCCAGCAGGGAAAAAAAAGTATTGGATATTTTCAGCATTTGAAAATGTGTCCATGTGACAGTGATGTTTGGGGACAGGCGAGGGTGTGTCTTCTTAACATCATGGAAACTCTTTGCAGCCAAGACACAACTATTCAAATTAATCTTCAAGCCAAGCAGAGCTGTCTCCTAACAGTGGGAATTCCGGCTCCCTTGTGGGAGAGAGACAAGCTCAATGACTGTGGCCTTGATGAGGTCACATTGTGGACCAAATAGAGACAGGCATAACCCCTACTCCATCCTCCTCCCCTGTCGTTTCTACCTGGTGTCAGGTAGCAAATCGCTGTGGTGCATGTAGTAGATTGCGTGGGCTTCCAGTGAGGCTGCACGGAGATTACAAACATACCTGCCCCCTGCAGAAGCAGATTCCTGTGTGCTCTGACTTTATTATTGGAAACTCAGGTGATCACACAGGTGTGGTACCCCACTTAGTGCTGTGAGCTGCTCCCCAGGCCATGACCATCAACACTCCTTTACCTAGACTTATGTTTTTTGTCCTTCTAACATATTATACATTAAAAAAAAAAAAATCAAGTCTCTCATTCTTAGCTCTTCTTTCTTATTTTCCCTTCCTTTGTTCTCCCTTCCTTTCTTTCCTTCTCTTTCCTTTCTTTCTTGATTTCTTTCTTTCACTGCACCAGGCCTTAGTTGCTGCATGTGGGATCTTTATTTGCTCAAACTCCTAGCTGCAGAATGTGGGATCTAGTTACCTGACCAGGGATTGAACCCAGGCCCCCTGCACTTGAAAGTGCAGAGTCTTAGCCAATGGACCACCAGAGAAGTCTCAACATACTATATAATTTGCTTATTTATTATGTTTATTGTGTGGATCTTCCACTAAGATGTAAGTTCCATGAGATCTCTACTTTGTGATGTATACCAGAAACCTGCTTGGCCCTTGTAGACATCTGATGCATTTTTTAATGAATGAAGCAAGGAGGAAGAAAGACCAGAGGATGAAGGAAGAAAGGGAGAGAGGGAAGAGTAGTCATTGAAGTTTGGTCTTATTACTGCAGCTATTATGACTTCTCCTGCAAAGCAGATGCATTTTTTTTTTGAAAACTTTCATAAAATCAGCTAGGGTGATTTGGATTTTATTTTTCTAACTGTCATTGTAATCATGGATCTGGGTGTTCATATGAAAGTTTGGGCCCATTCACCTGTGAATCCCAATGTCTTCCTTTCCTAGGACTGTTATAACAAAGTAAAACCACTAGGTGGCTTAAAGCAACAGAACTCTGTTCTCTCAGTTCTGAAAGCTGGAAGTGTGAAAGCAAGATGTTGGCGGAGTGGATAAAAGAGAATGAAATTAATGCCATTTGCAGCAGCATGGATGGACCTAGACATTATCGTACTAAACGAAGTAAGCCAGAGAAAGACAAATGTCATATGATATCGCTTATATGTTGAGTCAGAAAAAAAGAGATACAAATGAATTTATATATAAAACAGAAATAGACGCACAGACATAGAAAACAAACTATGGTTATCTAAGGATAACGGAGGATGGGAAGTGTAAATTAAGGGGTTGTGATTAACATATACACACTACTATACATAAAGTAGATAACCAACAAGGACCTATTGTATAGTTCCTACAGGGAACTATACTCAATATTTTGTGATAGCCTATAAAGGAAAAGAATCTGAAAAATAATATATAAATAAAATTGAATGTATATATATAAAACTGAATATATACATGAAACTGAATCACTTTGATGTATACCTGAGATTAACACAGCATTGTAAATCAACTATACTTAGATTAAAAAAAAAATGTTTTAAGAAAAAGATGCTGGCAGGGTGGGTTCCTTCTTTGGCTGTGAATCTTTTCCAACGCCTCTTCTAGTTTCTGGTTTGGTTGGCAAGCCCCGGTGTTTCTTGGTTTGTAGATGCACCATTCAGCTTCTGTAGGCACATGGATTTCTCCCTGTGTCTTGTGTCTTCCTATCCTCTCTGTGTGTCAGTCTCCAAATTTTCCTTTTCTCATAAGGACAGCAGTCACATTGGATTAAGACACATCCTAAAAACTTTATCTTGATGAGATCTGCAAAGAATCTCTTTCCAAATAATGTCACATTCACAGGGCCCAGGGGTCAGGACTTTAACATACATTTTGGAGTATGTTAAATTCATATCCACAATTCAATCCATAGCACCCAGCATTTCAGCTGCTCACCTCAAGGCATTCTCTATGCTTGTAAAAGGGTGATCCTATGGCACTGACTCTGCAGCAAGAACAACTGCAGGAGGACCCTGTCCAGGGAGTCCTTCCCAGCTGGTCATTCCTACCACCCTCATCCAAGATCCTGGGCAGGGCAGGGTGAGGGAAAGAGAAAGCTTGTATTGGGGAGAGAAAGAGAAGACCCTTATCCATTCTGCAGTCTTCTTGGGAGTTAGTAACCCAGCACAGAGCATAACACATAGCCTTAGGAGTGGTGCACCCCAAGCACTTTGGATCCCAGTTGTCCCAATCCATTAAACAAAATTGAGGACCCATCTTGAAATGTGGGCAATAGAACTTTGTGAAACTTACATAAAATTAGGAAATTTACAAGGACTAGATAAAATAGGAACTGACATTTTGTAGTTTCTTCTCACATTCCAATAGACTGTCTGGCTCACCCAGCCTCTGCTCCTCACCCCAGTCTCTGCAGATACACCCCTAGTGATGCTGGCATGTGTTTAACAACAAGTTCTCTGCGGGGTGGAGGGGTGGGGGTGGGAATAGGTGGGAGCTCTGAAACACAGCTCATGCCAGTTTCCAGGATGTAAGGACTCCCAGCACAGCCAATGTATTTTTTTACTTATTTATTTCTTGGAGTATAATTGCTTTACAATGTTGTGTTAGTTTTTGCTGTACAACAAAGTAAATCAGCTATATGTGTGTGTGTAAATGTGTGTGTATATATATATATATATATATATAATATCAGCTATATGTGTACATGTGTATCAGATTTTTTTATACATATATCCCCTTCCTCTTGAGCCTTTCTGCCATCCCCCACCCTCCATCCCACTCCTCTAGGTCCTCACAGAGCACTGAGCTGAGCTCCCTGTGACTACTTTAAACTGCCCACATGAAGTCACTGGACATGCCATCAGGAAGGGGTGCTAACAGTGGGCTCTTACAGGCTGAGATGAATTGGCTCCAGCATGCAAGGGTCAAGGGTGGTTGGCAAACCATAGCCTGTAGGCAAAAATCCAGCTCTCTGCCTATTTCAAATAGTTAGCTAATACAGTCAGGGTCACTGGTTCCCTATGGCTACCTTCCCTTTACAATAGAGCATGTGGCTGTTCAGTCTGCAAAGCCTAGACTATTTACTTTCTCTCTAGCCCTTTACAGAAAGTTTGTGGACTCCTTCTCTAGAAGGCAAGAGGCCACAGACTGTTTGCAGCCTCCAGATATTGACCGCCCCGTCCCCCCTTCCCCCCACCGAGTCATTTTAGAACTTTCTATTTTCCATCAGAGAGCTGCAATGCATAATGGTCTCCATCTCACTCACCAAAGCCTTCATTGCTTTTTACTGCAAAAGTAACATTACTTTTGTTTGCTTGTTTGACTTAGCTCTGCTTCTCTTGGCAGTTTTCAGGAGGAAAATACATTCTAAATTCCACCTAATCTAGGGACCCCAACACTGCCTGCCACTTCCCCATGACCCTATTGCAGAAGATGCTTTGTCAGACAAAGCAGCTCTGTGCAGGGGCTCAGGGCAGGATCAGAGGCCAGTTGACCAACGGTAGGAACAGACTCTTTGCAGAATGTGCAGAGGGGACTGCTTGGCTGACTCTCAGGGTCATGCTGATTTCTGGGCTGTGAGGTAGATTTCAGGATGCACTGGGTGACTATTGCATCTGCCTAACGCTGGGATGAGGACTGAATGGGAATTATGCTCATCTCACAGAGGAGGAAACATACTCAGAGACAAGTAGCTTGACCAGTCACCCAGATTGTAAACGGCAGATTTTCAGGTGTTCTGACTTCTAGTACAGAGCTGTTTGTGCTTGGTGCTCAGTCACTCAGTCATGTCCCACTCTTTGGGACCCCATGTATTGCAGTCCACCAGACTCCTCTGTCCATGGGACTCTCCAGGCAAGAATACTGGAGTGGGTTGCCATTTTTCACTCCAGGGGATCTTCCTGACCAGAGATTGAACCCACTTCTCGTGCCTCTCCTGCATTGGCAGGAAGATTCTTTACCACTGAGCCACCTGGGAAGCTCAAATACCTTTGCGTTGTCCTTGGGGCTTAAAACGCTCCAATGCTTAAGAATCTCCTCGAAACCTTCTGATGAACCTTGAAGGCATTATGCTAAGTGAACTACATCAGAGAGACAAAGAAAAGTGATACAATTTATATGCTGATTTTAAAAAAGCCAAACTCTGAGAACCAGAGAAGAGAGTGGTGGTTACCAGGGGCCGGTGGGGTGGGGAAAATGGGGAGATACTGGTCAAACGATATGAACTTCCATTTATAAGATTAACACATTCTGGGGATCTAATGTATGTCATGGTGGTTGTAGTTAATAGTATTGTATTATATACTTGAATTAAAGGGATTCCTTGGTGGCTCAGATGATAAAGAATCTGCTTGCAATGCAGGAAACCTGAGCTCAATCCCTGGATCAGGAAGATCCCCTAGAGAAGGCCATGGCTACCCATGCCAGTATTCTTGCCTGGAGAATTCCATGGACAGAGCAGCCTGGTGGGCTCTAGTCCATGGGGTCACAACGAGTTGGATGTGACTGAGAGACTAACACTTTCTATATACTTGACAGTTGCTACAGTTCATTTCAGTTCAGTTTGGTCCCTCAGTCGTGTCCGACTCATGAATCACAGCACGGCAGGCCTCCCTGTCCATCACCAACTCCCGGAGTTCACTCAAACTCGTGTCCCTTGAGTCGGTGATGCCATCCAGCCATCTCATCCTCTGTTGTCCCCTTCTCCTCCTGCCTTCAATCTTTTCCAGCATCAGGGTCTTTTCCAATGAGTCAACTCTTTGCATCAGGTGGCCAAAGTATTGGAGTTTCAGCTTTAGCATCAGTCCTTCCAATGAACCCCAGGACTGATCTCCTTTAGGATCCACTGGTTGGATCTCCTTCAGGGAGACTTCCAAGGGATTCTCAAGAGTCTTCTCCAACACCACAGTTCAAAAGCATCAATCTTTGGTGCTCAGCTTTCTTCGCAGTCCAACTCTCACATCCATATATGACTACTGGAAAAACCATAGCCTTGACTAGACAGACCTTTGTTGGCAAAGTAATATTTCTGCTTTTCAATATGCTATCTAGGTTGGTCATAACTTTCCTTCCAAGGAGTAAGCATCTTTTAATTTCATGGCTGCAGTCACCATCTGCAGTGATTTTGGAGCCCCCCAAAATAAAGTCTGACACTGTTTCCACTGTTTCCCCATCTATTTCCCATGAAGTGATGGGACCGGATGCCATGATCTTCGTTTTCTGCATGTTGAGCTTTAAGCCAACTTTTTCACTCTCCACTTTCACTTTCATCAAGAGGCTTTTTAGTTCTTCACTTTCTGCCATAAGGGTGGTGTCATCTGCATATCTGAGGTTATTGATATTTCTCCTGGCAATCTTGATTCCAGCTTGTGCTTCTTCCAGCCCAGTGTTTCTCATGATGCACTCTGCATAGAAGTTAAATAAGCAGGGTGACAATATACAGCCTTGACATACTCCTTTTCCTATTTGCAACCAGTCTGTTGTTCCATGTCCAGTTCTAACTGTTGTTTCCTGACCTGCATATAGCTTTCTCAAGAGGCAGGTCAGGTGGTCTGGTATTCCCATCTCTTTCAGAATTTTCCACAGTTTATTGTGATCCACACAGTCAAATGCTTTGGCATAGTCAATAAAGCAGAAATAGATGTTTTTCTGAAACTCTCTTGCTTTTTTGATGATCCAGCAGATGTTGGCAATTTGATCTCTGGTTCCTCTGCCTTTTCTAAAACCAGCTTGAACATCTGGAAGTTCACGGTTCATGTACTGCTGAAGCCTGGCTTGGAGAATTTTGAGCATTACTTTACTAGTGTGTGAGATGAGTGCAATTGTGCAGTAGTTTGAGCATTCTTTGGTATTGCCTTTCTTTGGGATTGGAATGAAAACTGACCTTTTCCAGTCCTGTGGCCACTGTTGAGTTTTCCAAATTTGCTGGCATATTGAGTGCAGCACTTTCACAGCATCATCTTTCAGGATTTGAAAGAGCTCAACTGGAATGCCATCACCTCCACTAGCTTTGTTCATAGTGATGCTTTCTAAGGCCCACTTGACTTCACATTCCAGGAAGTCTGGCTCTAGGTGAGTGATCACACCATCGTGATTATCTCAATCATGAAGCTCTTTTTTGTACAATTCTTCTGTGTATTCTTGCCACCTCTTCTTAATATCTTCTGCTTCTGTTAGGTCCATACCATTTCTGTCTTTTATCGAGCCCATCTTTGCATGAAATGTTCCCTTGGCATCTCTAATTTTCTTGAAGAGATCTCTAGTCTTTCCCATTCTGTTGTTTTCTTCTATTTCTTTGCATTGATCGCTGAGGAAGGCTTTCTTATCTCTCCTTGCTATTCTTTGGAACTCCTCATTCAGATACTTATATCTTTCCTTTTCTTCTTTGCTTTTCACTTCTCTTCTTTTCACAGCTATTTGTAAGGCCTCCCCAGACAGCCATTTTGCTTTTTTGCATTTCTTTTCCATGGGGATGGTCTTGATCCCTGTCTCCTGTACAATGTCATAAACTTCCGTCCATAGTTCATCAGGCACTCTGTCTATCAGATCTAGTCCCTTAAATCTATTTTTCACTTCCACTGTATAATCATAAGGGATTTGATTTAGGTCATACCTGCATGGTCTAGTGGTTTCCCCTACTTTCTTCAATTTCAGTCTGAATTTGGCAATAAGGACTTCATGATCTGAGCCACAGTCAGCTCCCAGTCTTGTTTTTGGTGACTGTATAAAGCTTCTCCATCTTTGGCTGCAAAGAATATAATCAATCTGATTTTGGTGTTGACCATCTGGTGATGTCCATGTGTAGAGTCTTCTCTGTGTTGTTGGAAGAGGGTGTTTGCTATGACCAGTGGATTCTCTTGGCAAAACTCTATTAGCCTTTGCCAGTTGCTACAAGTAGATCTTAAATCTCACCACACAAAAAAAGAAATGATAATTATGTGATGAGGTAGAAGAGTTACCTAAGGCAATGGTGGCCATCATATTGCAACAAATATAAATGTATCAAATCAAACTTTGTGCACCTTAAACTTACACAATGTTATATGTCAATTAGTTCCATAAAGCTGAAAGAATATACAGATTCTCAATGTTGCTCATCCTCAGATTCTTCTGATCTAGGTGTTCTGGGATGTAGCGCTGAGACATTACTGCCTTGCTGTTTTAATTTTCAAATTTTATACAAGTTTTAAAGGATGCTTTCCACTTATAGTTATTACAAAATGTTGACTCTATCCCCATGTCGTGCAGTACAATCTCGAGCCTGTCTTGTACTCAGTAGTCTGTACCTCCTGCACCCCATCCCTAAATCGCCCCTCCCCCTCCCCCTGGTAACCAGCAGTTTGTTTCCTGTATCTGTGAGTCTGCTTTCTTAAATCCAACTGCACTTTCTTTCATTTGGCTATGTTGGGTCTTAGTTGCGGCACACAGGATCTTCACTGCAGCATGGGGTCTTTTGTTGTGGTGTGAAAACTCTCTAAATCTGCAACTTGAGTTCAGTAGTTGCAGCTCGCAGGCTTAGTTGCTCTGTGACATGTGGGATCTTATTTCCTTAACCAGGAATCGAACCCACTTCCCCTGCCTTGGAAGGCAGATTCTTAACCACTAGACCACCAGGTAAGTCCCATTATCCAACTGCCTTTAAAAAAAAAAGCCCCAGGGTTTTTGATTTAGGCATTTCTTTCTGGTCTACACTTTGAAAAACACTGCCTCCTCCCCATACATTTCATTAGAAAATGACAATTGACTTTCTGGCTAAGAGCTATTTCTGACTGATTGGGTACCAGCCACCAACAGGACAGGGCTTAAATCTACACCGCTAGGAAGGTCCTGCTCCAGGTTACATAAGCCTGAACCACCGAGAATGGATTCTCTGATCATTGCCTGGTCCATCTGGTGACGGTCCCTTGTCCCCAGCCAGGAGGCACCCAGCAGAACATAGCTCTGAGAGGGGCTTTTTCACCCAGAGCTTGGACTTGGTGGGCTGGTCTAGTGAGCCCTCTGCCAGCTGATTCATTCATTACAACAATGTTTGTGCTGGGCTTAGAGTGAGGTGCTGAGGATGGAATGTTTAAGCAGACTCACAGGCAGATCCTGCCCTCGAGGTGCTTGTGATCTGATGGGGAGACAGACCATCAAATAAGGCCAAAAACACAATTGAAAGTGGAGAAGTAGTGCCCAGTGTAGGATAAGGGTGTGTAGCACAGTCAGGAAAGCAGAAGGACTTCCCTGGACAAGACAGCCCTGAGTGAGATCAGAAGGAAGAGTGGGTGTTAGCCAGGCTGGAGGTGGGAGAGCTTCCTGCCATCTTTGAGGGGTCCTGATGTGCTCAGTTGCTCAGCCGTGTCCAACTCTTTGTGGCCCCATAGACTATAGCCCACCAGGCTCCTCTGTCCATGGAATTTTCCCAGGCAAGAATACTGGAGTGGATTGCCATTTCCTTCTCCAGGGGAGAGTTTCCTTTATTGGTATTGAAAAAGGCAAAGATGGGGAAAAGGGAGAGATGTGAATGACATAGAGCCAGCTGCATCTCCACAGCTGGCAAGGATGATTTATGGAATGTACCCCATCTACATGACTACAGGCGGCAAAGGGAAGGACAGTTCTTAGGGGGCAGAGGGGGCCTCTGTCACCCATCCCTCTTCCATCCTATCTCCTGACCTGTGCAAAATTCACTTTCTAACTTGGCAGGTGAACCAAGTGTGGCTGGAAGGAAAATGAATGAATACAGGCCACGGACACATCCGTGGAGTGAGACAACCAGTGCTTTTCTCAGAAGTTTGGGAAGAGAACTACTTTCTGCTTTGTTACATAGCCCCAAAGCAGAACCTGGTCTCTGATCCATAATACATATAATATCATATATGGAACGAGTCGCCAGTCCAGGTTCAATGCACGATACTGGATGCTTGGGGCTGGTGCACTGGGACGACCCAGAGGGATGGTATGGGGAGGGAGGAGGGAGGAGGGTTCAGGATGGGGAACACATGTATACTTGTGGTGGATTCATTTCGATATTTGGCAAAACCAATACAATATTGTAAAGTTTAAAAAAATAATAATAAAGTGGTAGCCACAGCCCATGTATTACCCAAGGCTGCATAAGAGCCAAAAGGGCAGGCACATTTCAAAATGTTGGTGTGTGCTAGCCTTGGTCAGCAGACTCCTTCATGGGAAAGATAGACTCAGACCAGCGCCCACCAGATGGCAAACAAAGATGGAAGAAAACTCTGCTCAGCTAAGGGAAAGGACTAAGGGAAGCTAGCTTCTGTCTGCTACCTGCTCTGGATTCATTGTCACTGGCTCCTCCCACCGGTTCACACCCAGTGCTTTGCTCTCCTGCACTGAGGACTCACAAACAATGCCTTACTATACCCCTTGGCACTGAACCCCACTAAACCTCTTCTGTTGGCAACTGGATCAGTTTTCCTAGATTTCATTCACCCTCTACACACATCAATGATTTTAGAGCTTGCAAAATCCAGGCTGCCCTCTTGGAGGAGATAATCATTATGGCCTGGCCACCTCTTGAGAAACAGAAGGAGCTGGACGAACACTGAGATCATCAATCTCTAGAAATTTATTTAAGCCTTTGTAATTAACCACACCCTATTTTCATAGCCCAAACTCCATACACGTGAAAGGGATAAATGACAGTAGAAGCCAAGCCCATGATGAAGTCGAGATATTACAAGGAGATATCTTTTCTTATTTGTTCCTCCTCTTTTTGGTTGTTGTTTTTATTTTCACTACTCTAGGAGGTGGGTCATAAAAGATCTTGCTGTGATTTATGTCCAAGATCGTTCTGCCTATGTTTTCCTCAAAGAGTTTTATTGTGTCTGACCTTATATATAGATCTTAATTCCATTTTGAGTTTATTTTGGTGTATGGTGTTAGGAAGTGTTCTAATTTCATTGTTTTCATGTGTAGCTGTCCAGTTTTCCTAGCACCGCTTATTGAAGAGTCTCTTCAATATTCTGTATTCTTGTCTCCTTTGACTATTCAAGAGGAAATGGCACCTATTTATTCAGAGTTGGCTGTATCAAAGGAAGTCAGCCACTGTCAATAGCTTTTGGCAGAGATTCAGGGCAGGCAGAAAGGGAGGGCTCCAGGTATGCTTTAATTGGACTTGTTGCCATGGGGAAGCTGGGGGAGGGGCAACTATGTGATTGGTTTGGGCAACATAGCTGCCTTTTCCTAATTGGTCCTGAGTTGGAAGCGGATGCCAAAATAGAGAAGCTGGCAGTCATTGACTCTTCCTTGACTATTCCCCGATGGCTCAGTGGGTAAAGAATCCATCTGTAATGCAGGAGATGTAGGAGACATGGGCTTGATCTCTGGGTCAGGAAGATCCCCTGCAGGAGGAAATGGCAGCCCTTTCCAGTATTCTTGTCTGAAAAATCCCATGGACAGAGGAGCCTGGCACGCTACAGTTCATGACGTTGCAAAGAACCAGATATGACTGAACACAATGGGCTTGGCTTGGCTTTCTGGGCCAATTGCTATTAGAAGTTGAGGGTTGTGCACTGTTGTCAAACTGGCCACTGTCAGTTGGTATAGTCAATCAGTTGGTATAGTCAATCTTGCACTGTGTTGAGTTCCATTTTAGTCTCTTGAAATTGAAAATGAATGTTTTTTTCTTGCCCTAGTTCTTTGGTCATTCCTATAGGTTGTCCAGGTTTGCTGGAAGTGTAGATAAAATATCCTGGATTTGCAGCTGACTCCAGAGTGAAATAGGAACCCACCTGTTCCTTGATGAAAGTGAAAGGCAGACAATCCTTAGCCTTCAGTGAACTCAGTTCTTTGATGTGCTTTTTCTGAAACACAGAGCAGAGTTTGTTAGGTGGCCAGGCTACCTTGGGAAGAAAGAAAGGAGAGATCAAGGCAGTTGTTGTCAAAGTTCAGGCTTTCAGTCTTATCATTTAGGCTTTGCATGTTCCTGGGTGGCAGGACAGGGGACATTTTGTTCCTAGGTCTCCTACCTTTAGTTGCAAAGAAGGATGCTTTGGCCTTTTGACTTTGTCACAGTAAAGACAGAGCTCCCCTTTCAAGACAGCCAAAAAAATATGATTATTTCCCTCGTTCATAGGTTTCACAACTCTTCTGTGTGAAACTGATATATAAAAAGTCTCTGAAATTATGGACAAGGGTGGGGAAGAGGAAGGAGAGGATGAGATGAATGGAGAGAGTACCATGGAAGCATATACATTAACACATGTAAAACAGATAGCCAGTGGGAATTTGCTATGACTCGGAACTCAAACTGGGACTCTAATAACTTTAGAGGGTTGGGAATGGGCAGGGGAGGTGGGAGAGAGGTTTAAGACAGAGGAGACATACGTACATCTATGGTTGATTCATGCTGATTTATGGCAGAAATCAAACCAATATTGTAAAGCAATCATCAATCAATTAAAATAAATAAATATAATAATAATAATAATAAAGTCTTTGGAAAAAGTCAGAAACTGGATCAGCCCAAGAGGAAAAAAATGATCTTTTTTTTTTTCCTGTTGACATTTTGGGTTTAACCGCCGTGTTTCCCTGTGCAGTGTCATCAAATTCTCAGGCCTGGGTTGTCCCAGGACCCAAGAATGTCCCTCTTTTTAGATTTTCCCACTTCCTGTCCCTCTGGCTCCTCTTTCTCCCAGCCCTCCCAGGGAGACTTCTTTGAAGTCAGGGGGTCTCTGGGCCCACATTCCCATCCTTGCTGCTAACTGCCATCAGCTGCCCTGTGCTCTTTCCAGGAGGCAGACCTTTGCTGGTCCCAGGGGAGGGAGGTGCTGAGCTGCCCCATGGGGGAGGGCCTCCCTACTACAGGCAAGGGCAGTGAGAGAATGAGAACCACTTCTGCTGAGTAAAGCAAGGCTGAGAGTCACCTCAGGCTGTGACGTCCTTGTCTGGGACTGCCTTGAGGACCCCGCCTTCCAAAACCAGAACTTGCTGGTTCCTGTCTCGAATATTACACTTCTTAAAGGTTACAGATTTGACTCTTGGACCTGAAAAACAGTACCAGAGATTAGAAACCATTAACAAGGCCTCAGGTCTCCACCTTTCTCAGCGGAATTAGGCAAGATGTATGCCTCTCATTAGTTTTCTATCCTAACTCATCCATCCATTCATCGACGAACTTCAGTGATTAACCCCTGCACCCTGAAGTCAGACCGAGTCGGGGCCCCATCCTTGTTCAATCATTTACAAGCTGATGCGCGCATGTGTGCTAGTCATGTGCGAGTCTTTGTGACCCCATGGACGATAGCCTACCAATCTCCTCTGTCCATGGGATTTCCCAGGCAGGAATTCTGGAGTGGGTTGCCACTTCCTTCTCCACATTTACCAGCTGAACAAGTTACTAAATTTCATTCAGCCCACCAGTAAAATGAGGCTACTAAAGGCTACCTTACACAGGGTTGGTGTGGGGAATAGGAGGGATTCAAGGAAAGTTCATTATTATTAGTGGTGGTATGGGTAACATTCATTGAAAAGTCATCATTGTTATAAGTAATATTGTATTGATACATCCAAATGAAAGGAAAGTAATACATCATAAAAAAGTAATATATCCATGACAGTACTAAAGATACATCATCATCATTACTAGTGATAGTATTGATAACCCTCTTTTCTGCATCGTCTCCCTGGTGGGCCCATGCTATCAGTAAGGTTGGGTAGCACAGATATCTGCCATGTTGGGCACCAGTGGGGCCAATGGTGAGGAGGGTGAAAGGCTGAAAATAATGAGGTGAAGCAGGAAGGCCCCAAGAACAGCAGCTTTGGATTGAGAGGAACTGGAGATGCAAGAGTTTGGAGCAAAGTGTGGAGGGACTGTGTCTGCCCTCGTGGAGCCTGAGTGGGCAGGGCCAGCTGCAACACTGGCCAGGGATTTGCTTGAACCTGTTGGTGGGGGGAAATTGGAGCATTCAGTCAATGCAGCCCTGCTTAGAAGAGGGGGGCAATCCTAGACAGGAAACTTGTCCCTGTGCCACTTGTGATAGGGCCAGTGACCATCCATCAGATGGTCAGGTGTTGGGGCTTCCCTGGTGGTCCAGTGCTTAAGAGCCTGCCTTGCAGTGCAGGAGACATGGGTTCGATCCCTGATCTAGGAAGATCTCATATGCCGTGGAGCAACTAAACCCATGAGCCTGTGCTTTAGAGCCCCTGAGTCACAACTGCTGAAGCCCGAGTGCTCTAGGGCCTATACTCTGCAACAAGAGAAGCCACTGCAGTGAGAAGCCAGCCCACCACAACTAGAGATTTGCCCCTGCTCCCAACAACTAGAGAAAGCCTGTGTGCAACAATGAAGACCCAGAGCACCAAAAATAAATGAATAAAATTATAAAGAAAGATGGTCAGGTGTTGCAGCCTGTACATAGAATTGATGATAGAGTCTATCTAGAACAACAGATATAAAATATGGTAATTGATAGATGACCTTGTAGATTAGAAATTGTACCATATAATTATATACAGATATAACATAGTCTGGATTCCTACTCACTATAAACATAATGCTTTCAGCCGGGAGCCATGGTATGCGCCCTCTTCCTGTTGCCTGTGGTCCACCTCCTCCCTGTCATGTCATCTTAACTCACATGCCACCTCCTCCTCCTGAAGCCTTCTGTCAATCCCTTAGTGGGAGAGACATTTTCTACTTGGATCTGCCCCAGCCATCAGTCTGTGTTTGGGGAAGGACAGCAGGATGGCAAGACCTCATACTATGGGTATTGCATGCTTGTGTGGGGTTAATTTCTGACTCATTCTATATTTTTCACAGGCCCAGGGTGGGGCTTTCGGGAATCAGCCCTGGGTCAGAGTTCACTGAGGTGGCCTCTCTGGGTCTGGAGGAAGTTATCAGTGTGCTTCAGAGGGTGCTTCTTCTTAAAAATTTTTTTAATTATTATTAATTTTTTTATTAAAAAATATTTGGCTGTCTCGGGTCTTAGTTGTGGCACATGAGTTCTTTTTTGGGTCATGCGGGATCTTTCATTGCAGCGGTCGGACTCTTTGGTTGTGCTGCGTGGGCTTAGTTGCTCCCCAGGATGTGAGATCTTAGTTCCCTGACCAGGGATTGAATTTGTGTTCCCTGCATTGCAAGGCAGATTCTTAAGTACTGGACCACCAGGGAAGTCCCCCAAGACCCTTCTGACCTCAGCCACATGTGACTTTTGTTGGAGAATAAAACAATGAAGGTCGAAACTAACTGAAGATGCATCTACTTGTATCCCCAAGTTCAAATTGTCTTTTTTTGGGGGGGAAAAATAGATTGACACAAAAAAATGGCATAAAAAGTACTGGAATATTGTTAAAAATCAGTGGCTCACACTTTCTGGTACCTATGAGGTCTAAGAGAAGTATACTACTGACCTTTTACAAAACTTGCATCAGGGATGCATACATGGTTGGCACGCATTGAAAGGAAATCATCCTGAGTTTGATACCACCAAGATAGGACAGCCCAACTGAGGAAACCTTCTGCATCATAAGGGCATGGTCATTCAGGCAGGTGGACAAAGTCTTCATCACTTGGCTTTTTCAGCCTGCATTCCTGCCATTCCTCCACTCTGGCTTCACTCCTCAGTCCCAAGCTCCTCTTCCATATGCTCCTCTATGCCTTTGTTTACGCTGTTCCTTCTGCCTGGAATTGCTTTCTACCTTTATTCCCAGTTTAATTCCAACTTCTCCTTTGATATTCAGTGCAGGCGTCACCTCCTCTGAGATATATAACACAATTCAACTCCCCAACATAAACTGGTTTTCTTTGTTCCTGAAGCAACCTGTGCTGCCTTCTAATGCAGTTTCTTCTATTCTTTGTATATCAGAATTGTTGCTAGAAGTCTGTTGCCCCACTTGCTCCCCCACTGGCCTGCAATTGCTGAAGGTTGAATGAAAGTCATCCTGTGCTCATTTGCATAAGTACTAAGGGAGCATTCACAGGACCTTCCTTGCCTGGCCCCACTGCAGTCTTGGAACGGCAACTTCTACACCCAAAGTCAATGGCCAGAGGTCTTACACCAGGGCCTGGGTTCCGGGGGCAGGTTGGGAGAACTTGAAACAAGAGCATCTTGACAGAGAATGGCAATCAGTGGGCTTCTGGTGGGAGGAGCTTCCAATGTATCACTTTCCCTAGTCTCTGAGGGACATCAGGGCCAGAGGAATTGGGGCCAGTCCAGGAAAGGAGTCTAACTTTTAATGCCAACCAAACCATCATTGCCACCAGCAAAACTGGGAGTGGCAATCACTGGCTGGGCTAGCAGTGAATGTTCATCTTTTCTTTCTGTCATTGGGTTTTCATAGCACTTTATAGACACGGAAGTGTGGGACCCATGCACACATTCTGGGACTCAAACTGAGGTCTTCCCATTGTGTGTGATGGAAGGAACCGTGGACTTAGAGGCAGGCATACCTGCTAATCATCCTGTCTCTGCTACTTGTCACTACATGTCTTATATGAGTTACTCACACTTCTGATGATCTGTCTGTCGGGACCAGCCCAACAACGAACCGACCGGAGGGAGTAGTGCCGCAGAAGAATAAAGAAGAAGACTCAGAAATACAGTGGGGATCAGGGGGCTGATGTCATTCCAGGCAAAAGCCCAGATCCTAATCCTTGCATGCTTTTTATTGTTAACTTCTACTTCTTTATTCCTGCTCTAGAGATACCTGTTCTTTACGATCTCAGATCAGGGATAAATATATACAATGCACAGTCCTCAGTGTCACACCTTCAGGGCTTTCATGACTTTGTTTAGCCTTTTGACTAGTGACGTCCTTTCTCAGCAACTCCCTCAAGGCTCTGGTTACGGGAACAGTCACTAACGGTTTTCCATCAGTCACATCAGTACTTAAACATCTTGTTTTCAAGATGACTTTCCACAATGTACTTTTTACTGCTCCCAGCCCTTCGCCTGGGGGTGATGAGAAAGTCATTCTTATTTTTCAAAGAAGCTCCATTAATGATAGTACAGGCCTGTGCATAGCATATTCCCTACACTGTCTTTATCAAAAAGGTGGAAATATAACACTTTCCCAGTGAAGTTGGGCTTCCCAGGTGTCACAGTTGGTGAAGAATCCACCTGCCAATGCAGCAGACTGAAGAGATGTGAGTTCCATCCCTGGGTCAGAAAGATCCCCTGAAGTAGGAAAAGACAATCCACTCTAGTATTTTTGATTGGAAAATTCCATGGACAGAGGAGCCTGGCAGGCCACAGTCCATGCGGTGGCAAAGAGTCAGACATGACTGAACACACACACAGTAAAGTTGTCATGGGAAACGAACATTCCCTTGTGGAAAGAGTTCAGCATGGAGTTTGGTATATATTTATCAAGAAATGTGAATTTCCTGCCCTTCACCAGTTCCAAGTCCTGTATCAACTTCCTGGGTTTATTCTTCCCCCAAAGGCTAATTTTTTCAAAGCAGAAATTGCAAAGGCTGGGTGCCAATTCCAACCACCCCCCCCCAGTTTTAGACGCCCCCAGTTTTAGATGTTCCCTATTTCTTAAAGGAGGCTTAGGTACACACCACCCTCCCGTCCCATCCCACAACCCCTTGGAAGGTCACCAGAGTGGGTGGGAGCCACAGAAGAAAGGCTGGGGTCTGAAGCCAGGGTGCCTTGTGCTGATGACAAGAGAAAAAGACAAAAAGTTAGCAAATGCAACGCATTAGCCTAAGGTGTAAGTTCATTGGCTTAGAGGTGATTTAATTCTTAACTTTGGCAATTGCTAAAGGGCAATCTGTAAAACTCTCACACAGAAACATATTAATGCTCTTAAGAGGGTTCTGTGTTCAATAATTTGGGGAGATTCTGAATTAAGTACTGTTAAGCCTGATTCCTTAAAGTGGGACTTCTCAGAGCCATTCTCCCCCTCCCCCCAAACATTTGGTGAGGAATTACAAGAGTTTTGCCAATGGTGACCTAGCTAGACCTCCTCCAGTCCAAAAAAGGGGTCCCTTTTCTGATTTTTGGGTTGGAGGGCTAAGTAAGACTTCCAACAAGATGGATCTCACTCCTGGTTATTCCTTTGAAAATTTTAAATTTTATTTTACTTATTTATTTGGCTGTGCCAGATCTTATAGTTGCAGCATGTGGGATCCAGTTCCCTGAGCAGGGATCCAACCTAGGCCTCTCTCATTGGGAGTACAGAGTCTTAGCTACTGGACCACCAGGGAAGTCCTGTGGTTTTGCCTTTTGTGGTCTAGGGAGTTTAATATCTGCAAACCAGTTGATTGAGAATCAGTGCTTTGAAGTTTTGTTCTGTTTTTTAAATCAGAGTGTATGTATGAAAATTGTGTCTACTCAGGATAGGCCTGAGGTCCTGAATCCTAATATGTCCCTTTCCAACACTTTTCATAACTGTCCTTGTCTACCTAATGTGCTTGGGCTTCCCAGGTGGCTCAGTGGTAGAGAATCCACCTGCAATGCGGAGATCCAGGTTCAATATCCCCTGGAGAAGGAAATGGTAACCCACTCCAGTATTCTTGCCTGGAGAATCCCATGAACAGAGAAGCCTGGCAGGCTACAGTCCATAGGGTTGCAAAGAGTTGGACATGACTTAGAGGCTAAAAAACAACAATTTAATGTGCTAGGGAAATTCCTGGAACTCAGTTCTTTGGCAAACTGGACAGAGGAAGAACCATTTCTATAGACAGCATTGAACACATTTCCTGTTTGGGAATCACTTTCTGATGCTTATGATGAATTTGTAGAGGTTGCTTACCTTCCAGGTCTGGCAAGGATTCAGACTCATCTTCATGGAACTCACAGTCAGTTTTCATGTCTGAGCTGCCCTCTGAAGAAGACATCACCCAAGGGGGAGAATTAACGTGATGGGAGAGGTGAAGGGAACTCTGGACCTGCAGAGATCAGGGGATACTGGTTATGAAATCTCCCTAGTCTAGAAAACCTCACCTAGTGCCCTAATGCCTACCTACAGGACCTTGCCTCATCTCTTCTTGGGGATGTTGCTTTAATGTCGAAGTACAAAATCATTTCAATTCATAATGAAATTCTGTTTAGAGAGTGTAGTCCACTGAGGTAATTCAGTGGTTTGCCTATCAAATGACTATTTTTGGCTACTTGCTGTATTTTGTTTCCCATGTAGAAGAATTCCCAGGAATCACTTGGAAGGAGTCTTGCTAAAATGCAGATTCTGAAACAGCAGGTCTGGCAAGTTCATAGGAGATGCTGCTGGTTCACAGAATGTGTGTGTATGTGTTAGTCGCTTAGTTGTGTCCAACTCTTTGCAACCCTATGGACTGTCTATGGAATTCTCCAGACAAGAATACTGGAATGGGTTGCCATTGCCTTTTCCAGGGGATCTTCCTAACCCAGGGATTAAACTCAAGTCTCTTGCATTACAGGCAGACACTTTACTGTCTGAGCCACCAGGGAAGCCACTGTCAGGCATATATTGGATTGCCCCAAGAGTATTTTTGGGTTTTCAGTAACAGTTTATGGAAAACCTGAATGAAATTTTGAGCCAACCAAATACACACACACACACACACACACACACACACTTGTCTTAGAGATTCTTACAGAAATCCCCTAGCCACGAAGAAATCTAGTGTTCGAGTTGAGAAGTTTGGGGACCCCTGGTTTAGAAGGTAGAGGTCATGTTG
Organism: Bubalus bubalis; assembly: GCF_019923935.1. NCBI lineage: Eukaryota > Metazoa > Chordata > Mammalia > Artiodactyla > Bovidae > Bubalus > Bubalus bubalis. The sequence goes on from NC_059168.1 coordinate 46,180,997, forward strand.
ATCAGGCAGAGCACTCCCTTGGGATTAGTCAGTCCCTATAACAGTGCATAGGAGAAGAAAGTGGCAACCCATTCCACTGTTCTTGCCTGGAGAATCCCAAGGACAGAGGAGCCTGATGGGCTGCCGTCTATGGGGTCACACAGAGTCGGACATGACTGAAGTGACTTAGCAGCAGCAGCAGCATGACAGTGCCTTTAGGTGTGGAAACAAAACTGTTAGAATGGGGTTGTGTTGTGCTGGGAGACAGAGAGGACTGGATTGATCCACCCAATAAAGAAAAAAAAGTCTGATACTTCCACAAGCACCTGAGAAGGGCAAGGGAAGGGCCCTGGAAATTGAGGGAGGCCAAGGCGTATGAAAGGAGAAAGAGAGGAGTGGGAGCTGGGGCTGGAGGAGATGGTGTGTGAGAAGTTTCTGATGAAGGTATCACTGATGTGTGTCCTACCAGGAAGGGTACAGGTGGCTTGCTATATGCTGTCATCTCCCATGTGTGTGATGACACCTTGCTACTCTGGGTGTGGTCTGGGGATCAGTAGTATCAGTAACACTTGAGAGCTTATTAGACAAAAATAGAGAACATGGGGCCCCACCTTAACCCCAGAAACAGAGTCTTCCTACTAACAAGATATCCAGATCATTCCCATACACACTGGTGTTTGAGAAGCACTGTGCTAGCTGAGTTTCTCAGTACTGCTGACACGGAAATACTCAGAGGAGTTAATAAAAATATAGAGGCCTGGGTCCCACCCTCAGAAATTCCTATTTGAGGGACTTCCACGGTGGTCCAATAGTTAAGAATTTGCTAGCTAATGCAGGGGACACGGGGTCCATCCCTGGTTCAGGAACAACCCACATGCTGTTGGACAACGAAGTCTGTGTGCCACAGATAGTGAGCCCGCCTGCGTCCTGATCCTGTACTCTGCAGCAACAGAAGCCACTGCAAGGAGAAGCCAGACTACTACTGCTAGAGAATAGCCTCTGACTACAACTAGAGAAAGCCCGTGCACGGCAACGAAGACCTAGTGCAGCCGAAAATAAATACATAAAAATGAAATTCCTATTTGATTGATCTAGGAAGTTGACTCAGCATCAGGATATTTAAAAGTCTTACAGGTGTTTCTAAAGCCAAATGAGAACTACAGGGCTGGTACTGTTCAGTACCACTTTTTTGTTTGTTTGTTTGTTTTTGGAGGAAATCAAAGTTCTGGGTCAGTTTGGGACCAACACAAGAACCAACTGAAGTATGTAAGCCAAGAGAGAGATCAGAGGGCATAAGAAATCACTGATGACAAAGAGGTACACTGAGGTCTTAGGAACTAGGGTAAGAGAAATTGGGTTTCCACCGTATGTTGGATAGGCCATTAAGTCAATTCCTACTTAAACATTGCAAAAAAGATGATTCCAATAGCCTGGAGAACTTGGAGATGTCTAGGTAACTGACATCCAGTTATGGACAAAATAGGCTCACAAGGCTAATGAAATTCACAACAGACTTCTAGATGATATTTACTTGGGTGGTATCTATAGATCCATCTAAAAAAGTTACATTCAGCCATCTGGCATCTGTCTCCATCAAGCAGAGTGCTCAAAACAGTGAGTCCAAAAGCAGTCTTCTAAGACAATTCTCTATTTGCCTTCAAAGTTAGTCACTCCAGCCCCTGGAATAGAGGAGTTTGTGACATCAGTGGTACTCTACCACGGCACACCAAGATAGGTATGATCCCAAGCTTCATACTCGCCCTCTCCCATTGTTGTTGTATCCCTAACAATCCATTGATATCTAGGGCCTCCTGGGAGAAAATGCCTGTTCTTGTTCTTAGGAGCAAGTTGCTCAAGGTGGTCTTAGGGATAAAATTCCAAAGAGCTAAAAAAGCATAAACATAGTTAAAAAAAAAAATTCAGCCAAGCCAATGAGTGCTATTCCACCTTTTCATTTATGCAGGTCCGTAGCTAAGGAAAACAATTTAGATGTAACTTGATCCAGAAGACTGTGAAGGGCCAAAGTCACTGGGACCCACAGCTCAGAGGGTGATTTCTAGAAACCAGGGATGAGGACCACATACCTGGGCCAGGGAGGTTCCGCGTCTGAGGCTTTGAGAGGATATCAGCATGCTGGTGTGTCTTATACGCTACCAGGACTGCTGCTCATCTGGATAATGGATGGGAGTGGGTAGATGTGAAATTATGATAACAAAAATTAGTTAACAACTCACGGGTGGAGCAGATTAAAGATGACTGTGGAGTCTTTAATATTCCTCTCCTTGAGATGAGTGATCCATAGACCCTGTCTTTGACTCTGGGTGGATTCTGTAATTGCTCAGGCAATAGAAGGTGGAATTGTGTCTGTTTCCAGTCTCTTCCAGGTCTTAGGGACTGGTGGCGTTTACTTCCTGTCTCTTGGGATATTTGTTCTTGCAACCCAGTCATTATTCTGTGAGAAATCCCAAGTAGCCCCACTTAGGAGGTCCACATGGAAAGAAATTAAGGCTCCACTGAGACACCTGCTGAGCTCTTAGCTGACACGCAGCACCAATATGAGAGCAAAAGGAGGGGCCTCCTGGGAAAGCATCCTCCAGGCCCAGTTGAGTCACATGAAACAGAGTCACTTTCTCAGCTAAGCCCTGTCCATAACGCAAAATTGTGAGCAAAATAAGCCAAAAAATGAGACTTTCGTGGTGGTCCAGTAGCTAAGACTCTGCACTTCCAATGCAGGGGCACAGGCTTGATCCCTGAGGCGACTGAGATTCCACATGCCATGCTGCATGGCCAAAAAGAAAAAAAGAAAAAGCCACAAAGTTTTGGGGTGGTTGGTTATGGCAGGGATAGATAATTAGAAGAAATTTTGGTATCAGAAGTGAGGTGCTCCAGTAACACGTGACTCCAGCTTTGTGTTTGAGAGGCTGGTAGAAGCTGGAAGGCTTTGAGGAGACTGCTCGAAAGGCTTGAAGGGCAGTGGGGAAGATGCAGCTGAAAACTGGAGAAAAGAATGGTGTGTGTTATGTCACAGAGGGGGAAAGTTCAGCAAAACTGATGCCTGAAGCAACGTGGGAAATTGAATCTCAGAAGGATTGAAGGGTGTGCCTGGGAGGTTCGTTAAAAAACTTGAAGGTCTTGTCCCACAGAAACCTCACAGGTGACACAAGGTACGTGGGCTGTCTGCAAAGGAAATGTAGGTGTGTCTTTTTGTCTAGTGGAATTGATTATCGATTGAGAATGCAAGACATTTTTTTTTAATTTACAGTTATTGAATTTATTTACCCATTAGTGAAAAATTTAATTAATTTATAATGTATAGTTTGATTCCAAGTTAGTTAAAAGGAAGATCATCAGAATTGTATCATGACGATCTTGTTGTTGTTTAGTTGCTAAGTTGTGTCTGACTGTTTGCAACCACATGGACTGTAGCCCGCCAGGCTCTTCTGTCCGTGGGATTTCCCAGCCAAAAGTACTGGAGTGGGGTGCCATTTCCTTCTCCAGGGGATCTTCCTGACTTAGGGATAGAACCCATATCTCCTGCTTGGCAGACAGATTCTTTGCCACTGAGACACCTGGGAAGCCCTATAAGTGAATGTGCATAGTGGTGACTGCGCAGCGCTGGAGCGACAAGCGGCCAAGAGGAGATAACCCCACGGCCAAGGTCAGGAGTGGTGATTGCACTTAGCTGGAATGGCCGTGAGGAGATACTCCAAGTCCAAGGTCAGAAAAACCCCAGTAAGACGGCAGGCACTGGAGAGACTGTGAGGAGGTACCCCAAGTCCAAGGGCAAAAGGAGAAGCCCCACCAAGACTGTGCAGTTAGTTCAGTCACTCAGTCATGTCCGACTCTCTGCGACCCCATGAATCGCAGCACACCAGGACTCCCTGTCCATCACCAACTCCCGGAGTCTACTCAAACTCATGTCCATCGAGTTGGTGATGCCATCCAGCCATCTCATCTTCTGTTGTCCCCTTCTCCTCCTGCCCCCAATCCCTCCCAGCATCAGGATCTTTTCCAATGAGTCAGCTCTTCCCATGAGGTGGCCAAAGTATTGGAGTTTCAGCTTCAGCATCAGTCCTTCCAATGAATACCCAGGACTGATCTCCTTTAGGATGGACTGGCTGGATCTCCATGCAGTCCAAGGGACTCTCAAGAGTCTTCTCCAACATCACAGTTCAAAAGCATCAACTCTTCGGCACTCAGCTTTCTTCACAGTCCAGCTCTCACTTCCATATATGACTACTGGAAAAATCATAGCCTTGACTAAATGGACCTTTGTTGGGAAAGTAATGTCTCTGCTTTTTAATATGCTGTCTAGGTTGGTCATAACTTTCCTTCCAAGGAGCAAGTGTCTTTTAATTTCATGGCTGCAATCACCATCTGCAGTGATTTTGGAGCCCCCCAAAATAAAGTCTGACACTGTTTCCCCATCTATTTCCCATGAAGTGATGGGACCAGATGGCATGATCTTCGTTTTCTGAATCTTGAGCTTTAAGCCAACTTTTTCATTCTCCACCTTCACTTTCATCAAGAGGCTTTTTAGTTCCTCTTCACTTTCTGCCATAAGGGTGGTATCATCTGCATATCTGCATATCTGAGGTTATTGATTTTTCTCCTGGCAATCTTGATACCAGCTTGTGTTTCTTCCAGCCCAGTGTTTCTCATGATGTACTCTGCATAGAAGTTAAATAAGCAGGGTGACAATATACAGCCTTGACATACCCCTCTTCCTATTTGGAACCAGTCTGTTGTTCTAACTGTTGCTTCCTGACCTGCATATAGGTTTGCCAAGAGGCAGGTCAGGTGGTCTGGTATTCCCATCTTTTTCAGAATTTTCCACAGTTTATTGTGATCCACACAGTCAAAGGCTTTGGCATAGTCAATAAAGCAGGAATAGATGTTTTTCTGGAACTCTCTTGCTTTTTCAATGATCCAGTGGATGTTGGCAATTTGATCTCTGCTTCCTCTGCCTTTTCTAAAACCAACTTGAACATCAGGAAGTTCACGGTTCACGTATTGCTGAAGCCTGGCATGGAGAAGTTTGAGCATTACTTTGCTAGCATGTGAGATGAGTGCAATTGTGCGGTAGTTTGTGCATTCTTTGGCATTGCCTTTCTTTGGGATTGGAATGAAAACTGACCTTTTCAGTCCTGTGGCCACTGCTGAGTTTTCCAAATTTGCTGGCATATTGAGTGCAGCACTTTCATAGCTTCATCTTTCAGGGTTTGAAAGAGCTCAACTGGAATTCCATCACCTCCACTAGCTTTGTTCATAGTGAAGCTTTCTAAGGCCCACTTGACTTCACATTCCAGGATGTCTGGCTCTAGGTGAGTGATCACACCATCATGATTATCTTGGTCGTGAAGCTCTTTTTTGTGCAGTTCTTCTGGGTATTCTTGCCACCTCTTCTTAATATCTTCTGCTTCTGTTAGGTCCATACCACTTCTGTCCTTTATCGAGCCCATCTTTGCATGAAATGTTCCCTTTGTAACTCTAACTTTCTTGAAGATCTCTAGTCTTTCGCATTCTGTTGTTTTCCTCTATTTCTTTGCCTTGATTGCCGAGGAAGGCTTTCTTATCTCTCCTTGCTATTCTTTGAACTCCTCATTCTAATGGGAATATCTTTTCTTTTCTCCTTTGCTTTTGGCTGCTCTTCTTTTCACAGCTATTTGTAAGGCCTCCCCAGACAGCCATTTTGCTTTTTTGTATTTCTTTTCCATGGGGATGGTCTTGATCCCTATCTCCTGTACAATGTCACGAACCTCCGTCCATAGTTCATCAGGCACTCTGTCTATCAGATCTAGTCCCTTACATCTGTTTCTCACTTCCACTGTATAATCACAAGGGATTTGATTTAGGTCATACCTGAATGGTCTAGCGGTTTTCCCTACTTTCTTCAATTTAAGTCTGAATTTGGCAAAAAGGAGTTCATGATCTGAGCCACAGTCAGATCCCAGTCTTGTTTTTGCTGACTGTATAGAGCTTCTCCATCTTTGGCTGCAAAGAATATAATCAATCTTGACCATCTGGTGATATCCATGTGTAGAGTCTTCTCTTCTGTTGTTGGAAGAGGGTATTTGCTATGACCAGTGTGTTCTCTTGGCAGAACTCTATTAGCCTTTGCCCTGCTTCATTCTGTACTCCAAAGCCAAATTTTCCTGTTACTCCAGGTGTTTCTTGACTTCCTACTTTTGCATTCCAGTCCCTTATAATGAAAAGGACATCTTTTTTGGGTGTTAGCTCTAAAAGGTCTTGTAGGTCTTATTAGAATCATTCAACTTCAGCTTCTTCAGCGTTACTGGTTGGGGCATAGGCTTGGATTACTGTGATATTGAATGGTTTGCCTTGGAAACGAACAGAGATCATTCTGTCATTTTTGAGATTGCATCCAAGTACTGCATTTCAGACTCTTTTGTTGACCATGATGGCTACTCCATTTCTTCTAAGGGATTCCTACCCACAGTAGTATATATAATGGTCATCTGAGTTAAATTCACCCATTCCAGTCCATTTTAGTCGCTGATTCCTAGAATGTCAATGTTCACTCTTACCATCTCCTGTTTGACCACTTCCAATTTGCCTTGATTCATGGACCTAACATTCCAGGTTCCTATGCAATATTGCTCTTTACAGCATCAGACCTTGCTTCTATCACCAGTCACATCCACAACTGGGTATTGTTTTTGCTTTGGCTCCATCCCTTCATTCTTTCTGGAGTTATTTCTTCACTGATCTCCAGTAGCATATTGGGCACCTACTGATCTGGGGAGTTCCTTTTTCAGAATCCTATCATTTTGGCTCTTCATATTGTTCATGGGGTTCTCAAGGCAAGAATACTGAAGTGGTTTGCCATTCCCTTCTCTAGTGGACCACATTCTGTCAGACCTCTCCACCATGAGGAGCAAGACTGTAGCAGGGGCGAATTTGCATTGAGAATCAAACCCTGTTCCTGAGCATCCAGAGATGCTCAGAGGGCTCAAACAAACCTTGTGCACACCAGGACCCAGGGACACCACAGAGACTGAGACAGAACTGTGTTTGAGCATGTCCTGTGGAGGTACAGGTCGGCAGTGGTCTGCCACAGGGACAGGGGCTCTGGGTGTGGGTATGGCATAAGTCCTCTTGGAGGAGGTCGCCATTCATGCTGCTAAAGAGCTACCAGAACTTACATAGGACTGGGAAATAGACTCTTGGAGGGCATAACAGAACCTTGTGCACCAGAACCCACAGGAGACTTGCCTATGGATGTCCAGAAGTCTCCTGTGAAGGCGTGGGTTGGTGGTGGCCTGCTGCAGGGTTGGGGGCATGGACTGTGGCAGTACATGCCTGGAATCTTTTGAGGGAGGTTACCATTATCTTCATTCAGTTCAGTTCAGTCGCTCAGGAGTGTCCAACTCTTTGCGACCCCATGAATCGCAGCACGCCAGGACTCCCTGTCCATCACCAACACCTGGAGTTCACTCAGACTCACGTCCATCGAGTCAGTGATGCCATCCAGCCATCTCATCCTCTGTCATCCCCTTCTCCTCCTGCCCCCAATCCCTCCCAGCATCAGAGTTTTTCCAATGAGTCAACTCTTTGCATGAGGTGGCCAAAGTACTGGAGTTTCAGCTTTAGCATCATTCCTTCCAAAGAACACCCAAGGCTGATCTCCTTTAGAATGGACTGGTTGGATCTCCTTGCAGTCCAAGGGGCTCTCAAGAGTCTTCTCCAACACCACAGTTCAAAAGCATCAATTCTTCGGCGCTCAGCTTTCTTCACAGTCCAACTCTCACATCCATACATGACCACAGGAAAAACCATAGCCTTGACTAGATGGACCTTTGTTGGCAAAGTAATGTCTCTGCTTTTCAATATGCTATCTAGGTTGGTCATAACTTTCCTTCCAAAGAATAAGCGTCTTTTAATTTCATGGCTGCAGTCACCATCTGCAGTGATTTTGGAGCCCCCAAAATAAAATCTGACACTGTTTCCACTGTTTCCCCATCTATTTCCCATGAAGTGATGGGACCAGATGCCACGATCTTCATTTTCTGAATGTTGAGCTTTAAGCCAACTTTTTCACTCTCCTCTTTCACTCTCCTCTTTCACTTTCTTCATTGAAGTGAAGTCGCTCAGTCGTGTCCGACTCTTTGCGACCCCATGGACTGTAGCCTACCAGGCTCCTCTGTCCATGGTATTTTCTAGGCAAGAGAACTGGAGTGGGTTGCCATTTCCTTCTCCAGGCAATCTTCCCGACCCAGGGATCAAACCCGGGTCTCCCACTTTGTAGGCAGACACTTTACCATCTGAGCCACCAGGGAAGACCTTCATTATCTTCATTACCTCCACAATAATTTGGCCCCAGGTAAACAGCAGGGAGGGAACACAGCTCCACCCATCAACAGAAAATTGGATTAAAGAATTACCGAGCATGGCCCTGCCAATCAGAACAACACCCAGTATCCCTCTCAGTCAGTCTATCCCATCAGGAAGCTTTCATTAGCCTCTTATCCTTCTCCATCAGAGGGCAGACAGACTGAAAACCACAATCACAGAAAACTAACCAATTTAATCACATGACCACAGCCTGGTCTAACTCAAGGAAACTATGAGCCATGCAGTGTAGGGCCACCCAGGACAGATGGGTCATGGTGGAGAGTTCTGACAAAATGTGGTCCGCTGTAGAATGAATGGCAAACCACTTCAGTATTTCTGCCTTGAGAACCTCATGAACAGTAAGAAAAGGCAAGAAGATAGGACACTGAAAGATGAACTCCCCAGGTCGGTAGGTGCCCAATATGATACTGGAGGTCAGTGGAGAAATAACTCCAGAAAGAATGAAGGGATACAGCCAAAGCAAAAACAATACCCAGTTGTGGATATGACTGGTGATAGAAGCAAGATCTGATGCTGTAAAGAGCAATATTGCATAGGAACCTGGAATGTTAGGTCCATGAATCAAGGCAAATTGGAAGTGGTCAAACAGGAGATGGCAAGAGTGAATGCCAATATTTTAGGAATTAGCAAACTAAAATGGACAGGAATGGGTGAATTTAACTCAGATGACATTTATATCTACTACTGTGGGCACGAATCCCTTAGAAGAAATGCAGTAGCCATCATAGTCAACAAAAGAGTCTGAAATGCAGTACTTGGATGCAGTCTCAAAAACAACAGAATGATCTCTGTTCGTTTCCAAGGCAAACCATTCAATATCATGGTAATCCAAGACTAGTGCCTAACCAGTAATGCTGAAGAAGCTAAAATTGAACGATTCTGTGAAGACCTACAAGACCTTTTAGAAGTAACACCCAAAAAAGATGTCCTTTTCATTATAGGGGACTGGAATGCAAAAGTAGGAAGTCAAGAAACACCTGGAGTAACAGGAAAATTTGACTTTGGAGTACAGAATGAAGCAGGGCAAAGGCTAATAGAGTTTTGCCAAGAGAACGCACTGGTCATAGCAAACACCCTCTTCCAACAACACAGAGAAGACTCTACACATGGACATCACCAGATGGTCAACACCAAAATCAGATTGATTATATTCTTTGCAGCCAAAGATGGAGAAGCTTTATACAGTCAGCAAAAACAAGACTGGGATCTGACTGTGGCTCAGATCATGAAGTCCTTATTGCCAAATTCAGACTTAAATTGAAGAAAGTAGGGAAAACCGCTAGACCTTTCAGGTATGACCTAAATCAAATCCCTTATGATTATACAGTGGAAGTGAGAAACAGATGTAAGGGACTAGATCTGATAGACAGAGTGCCTGATGAACTATGGACAGAGGTTCGTGACAATGTACAGGAGACAGGGATCAAGACCATCCCCATGGAAAAGAAATGCAAAAAAGCAAAATGGCTGTCTGGGGAGGCCTTACAAATAGCTGTGAAAAGAGAAGCCAAAAGCAAGGGAGAAAAGAAAGATATATGCATTTGAATGCAGAGTTCCAAAGAGTAGCAAGGAGAGATAAGAAATCCTTCCTCAGTGATCAATGCAAAGAAATAGAGGAAAATAATAGAGTGGGAAAAACTAGAGATCTCTTCAAGAAAGTTAGAGTTACAAAGGGAACATTTCATGCAAAGATGGGCTCGATAAAGGACAGAAGTGGTATGGACCTAACAGAAGCAGAAGATATTAAGAAGAGGTGGCAAGAATACCCAGAAGAACTGTACAAAAAAGAGCTTCACGACCAAGATAATCATGATGTGTGATTATCACCTAGAGCCTAGAGCCAGACATCCTAGAATGTGAAGTCAAGTGGGCCTTAGAAAGCATCACTATGAAGAAAGCTAGTGGAGGTGATGGAATTCCAGTTGAGCTCTTTCAAATCCTGAAAGATGATGCTGAGAAAGTGCTGCACTCAATATGCCAGCAAATTTGGAAAACTCAGCAGTGGCCACGGGACTGGAAAAGGTCAGTTTTCATTCCAATCCCAAAGAAAGGCAATGCCAAAGAATGCACAAACTACCGCACAATTGCACTCATCTCACACGCTAGCAAAGTAATGCTCAAAATTCTCCAAGCCAGGTTTCAGCAATACGTACACTGCGAACTTCCAGATGTTCAAGCTGGTTTTAGAAAAGGCAGAGGAACCAGAGATCAAATTGCCAACATATGCTGGATCATCGAAAAAGCAAGAGAGTTCCAGAAAAACATCTATTTCTACTTTATTGACTATGCCAAAGCCTTTGACTGTGTGGATCACAATAAACTGTGGAAAATTCTGAAAGAGATGGGAATACCAGAACACTTGACCTGCTTCTTGAGAAACCTGTATTCAGGTCAGGAAGCAACAGTCAGAACTGGACATGGAACAACAGACGGGTTCCAAATTGGGAAAGGAGTATGTCAAGGCTGTATATTGTCACCCTGCTTATTTAACTTCTATGCAGAGTACATCATGAGAAACGCTGGGCTGGAAGAAGCACAAGCTGGAATCAAGATTGCCGGGATAAATATCAATAACCTCAGATATGCAGATGACTCTACCCTTATGGAAGAAAGCGAAGAGGAACTAAAGAGCCTCTTGATGAAAGTGAAAGAGGAGAGTGAAAAAGTTGGTTTAAAGCTCAACATTCAGAAAACTAAGATCGTGGCATCTGGTCCCATAACTTCATGGGAAATAGATGGAGAAACGGTGGAAACATTGGCAGACTTAATTTTCTTGGGCTCCAAAATCACTGCAGATGGTGACTGGAGCCATGAAATTAAAAGACGCTTACTCCCTGGAAGAAAAGTTATGACCAACCTACAGCATGTTAAAACGTAGAGACATTACTTTGTCAACAAAGGTCCGTCTAGTCAAGGCTATGATTTTTCCAGTAGTCACGTATGGATATGAGAGTTGGACTATAAAGAAAGCTGAGTGGTGAAGATTTCATGGTTTTGAACTGTGGTGTTGGAGAAGACTGTTTTTTAAAAAAACATATAAATTTATTTATTTTAATTGGAGGCTAATTACTTTACAATATTGTATTGGTTTTGCCATACATCAACATGAATCCACCACAGGTGTACACGTGTTCCCCATCCTGAACCCCCCTCTCACCTCCCTCTCCATACCATCCCTCTGGGTCATCCCAGTGCACCAGCCCCGAACACCCTGTATCATGCATCAAACCTGGACTGGCGATCCATTTCACATATGATAATATACATGTTTCAATGCCATTCTCCCAAACCATTCCACCCTCGCCCTCTCCCACAGAGTCCAAAAGACTGTTTTATACATCTGTCTCCTTTGCTGTCTCGCATACAGGGTTATCATTATCATCTTTCTAAATTCCATTTATATGCATTAGTATACTGTATTGGTGTTTTTCTTTCTGGCCTACTTCACCATGTATAATAGGCTCCAGTTTCATCCACCTCATTAGAACTGATTCAAATGTATTCTTTTTAATGGCTGAGTAATACTCCATTGTGTATATGTACCACAGCTTTCTTATCCATTCATCTGCTGATGGACATCTAGGTTGCTTCTATGTCCTAGCTATTATAAACAGTGCTGTGATGAACATTGGGGTATGCGTGTGTCTTTCAATTCTGGTTTCCTCTGTGTTTATGCCCAGCAGTGGGATTGCTGGGTCATATGGCAGTTCTATTTCCAGTTTTTTAAGGAATCTCCACACTGTTCTCCATAGTGGTTGTACTAGTTTGCATTCCCACCAACAGTGTAAGAGGATTCCCTTTTCTCCACACCCTCTCCAGCATTTATTGCTTGTAGACTTTTGGATCGCAGCCATTCTGACTGGCGTGAAATGGTACCTCATTGTGGTTTTGATTTGCACTGCCCTGATAAGAGTGATGTTGAATATCTTTTCATGTGTTTGTTAGCCATCTGTATGTCTTCTTTGGAGAAATGTCTGTTTAGTTCTTTGGCCCATTTTTTGATTGGGTAGTTTATTTTTCTGGAATTGAGCTGCAGGAGTTACTTGTATATTTTGAGATTAATTCTTTGTCAGTTGCTTCATTTGCTATTATTTTCTCCCATTATGAAGCCTGTCTTTTCACCTTGCTTATAGTTCCTTTGTTGTGCAGAAGCTTTTAATTTTAATTAGGTCCCATTTGTTTATTTTTGCTTTTATTTCCAATATTCTGGGAGGTGGGTCATAGAGGATCCTGCTGTGATTTATGTCGCAGAGTGTTTTGCCTATGTTATCCTCTAGGAGTTTTATAGTTTCTGGTCTTACGTGACTCTTGAGAGTCCCTTGGATGGCAAGGAGATTCAGCCAATCCATCCTAAAGGAAATCAGTCCTGAATGTTCACTAGAAGGACTGATGTTGAAGCTGAAACTCCTATACTTTGGCCACCTGATGTGAAGAAGTGACTCACTGGAAAAGACCCTGATGCTGGGAAAGATTGAAGGCAGGAGGAGAAGGGGATGACAGAGGATGAGATGGTTGGATGATATCACCAACTCAATGGACATGAGTTTGGGTAAACTCTGGGAGTTGGTGCTGGACAGGGAGGCCTGGCGTGCTGCAGTCCGTGGGGTTGCAAAGAGTCAGACACAACTGAACTGAGCTGATTATATATATATATATATGTGTGTGTGTGTGTGTGTGTGTGTGTGTGTGTGTGTGTGAAGTCCCATACCAAGGTCACAGGTGGGAGGCCTTGTACCAATACCACAGACGCAGAGCCCAGAGCCACCTTGCCAGTCTCGGATGTGAATCCTCCCTCCAGCTACACTCCCTGACATTGCTTGGTGCAGCAGTGAACTGACTCCACTGATTTCTGTCCAACTGGCAGTTTTGAACAAAACAAATGGTTGTTAATATTTTAAGCTACTAAGTTTCAGGTGGTTGGTAATGTAGTAGTAGATGATGGAGATATTTGACTTCACACGCTAGTAAAGTAATGCTCAAAATTCTCCAAGCCAGGCTTCAGCAATACGTGAACCGTGAACTTCCAGATGTTCAAGCTGGTTTTAGAAATGGCAGAGGAACCGGAGATCAAATTGCCAACATCCGCTGGATCATGGAAAAAGCAAGAGAGTTCCAGAAAAACATCTATTTCTGCTTTATTGACTATGCCAAAGCCTTTGACTGTGTGGATCACAATAAACTGTGGAAAATCCTTCAAGAGATGGGAATACCAGACCACCTGACCTGTCTCTTGGCAAACCTATATGTAGGTCAGGAAGCAACAGTTAGAACAACAGACTGGTTCCAAATAGGAAAAGGAGTACGTCAAGGCTGTATATTGTCACCCTGTTTATTTAACTTACATGCAGAGTACATCATGAGAAACGCCGGGCTGGATGAAGCACAAGCTAGAATCAAGATTGCTGAGAGAAATATCAATAACCTCAGATATGCAGATGACACTACCCTTATGGTAGAAAGTGAAGAGGAACTCAAAAGCCTCTTGATGAAAGTGAAAGAAAAGAGTGAAAAAGTTGGCGTAAAGCTCAACATTCAGAAAGCAAAGATCATGGCATCTGGTCCCATCACTTAATGGGAAATAGATGGGGAAACAGTGGGAATAGTGTTAGAGTTTATTTTTTGGGGCTCCAAAATCACTGCAGATGGTGACTGCAGCCATGAAATTAAAAGACACTTACTCCTTGGAAGAAAAGTTATGACCAACCTAGATAGCATATTCAAAAGCAGAGACATTACTTTGCCAACACGGGTCCGTCTAGTCAAGGCTATGGTTTTTCCAGTGGTCATGTATGGATGTGAGAGTTGGACTGTGAAGAAAGCTGAGCGCTGAAGAACTGATGCTTTTGAACTGTGGTGTTGGAGAAGACTCTTGAGAGCCCCTTGGACTGCAAGGAGATCCAACCAGTCCATTCTGAAGGAGATCAGCCCTGGGATTTCTTTGGAAGAAATGATGCTGGGGCTTAAACTCCAGTACTTTAGCCACCTCATGTGAAGAGTTGACTCGTTGGAAAAGACTCTGATGCTGGGAGGGATTGGGGGCAGGAGGAGAAGGGGATAATAGAAGATGAGATGGCTGGATGGCATCACCAACTCGATGGACATGAGTTTGAGTAGACTCCGGGAGTTGGTGATGGACAGGGAGTCCTGGCGTGCTGCGATTCATGGGGTCGCAAAGAGTCGGACACAACTGAGTGACTGAACTGAACTGAACTGAATCTTTATTGTAGCCATCTTCAAGGCCAGAAACTATCTAAGCCATGATGAAAGAGGAAGCAGAAGATGAGGGGACTGCACAGCCACTTTGGCAACAAGGTGTCTGTGGAAAGCAGCCGTGATGGTTTCAAGCAAGGACACTGGGCTTAAGAAAGGACACTGGCTTCAAGCAAGGCTTCTGCTCTCATTTAAATTTTCTTAACAATCCAGGGAGTCCAGGCAGCAGTGGCCTCTATTGTAACCAAAAGAGGGGTGTGGCTGCTCCCTGCTCAAAGGCCTTGAAAAAGTCCAGGTTGGTGGAAAGAAAAGTTTACTTTATTTTGGGGAGCAGGGAGGGCAGATGCCTCTCCAAAGGTTTACTACCTCCCCCTCCCCTGACAATCAGGAGGGAATAGCTTTTATAGGCTGGGAGGGGGTGCTACATGCAGAACAGCACAGTCAGCTCTGACAGTCATCTTGAAATTGGTCATCGGTGGTCTGACCAGCGTTGTCCCAGCATCTTCTTGGTTGTTTCAGGGGTACAGTTTATCTTCAGCTTCAGGGTCGGTTTGTTTCCATTTCCTTGAGGCCAACTCTTGGAATTATGGCATCTTATGTCATGGCTACAGTCTGGTCATCATGTAGTTAACGTCTCCCACCAGGTGGGGGTTTCAGTATCTATAAGGTAGCTTATAGGATATGGCTCAGGATATTATCTATAGCCCTTGAGAAGAAACTAAAGGCCCTTGACTATGCTTGATGAGTGCATGTGTGTGCTTAGTTGCTCAGTCGTGTCCAACTCTTGGTGAATCCTTGGACTATAACCTGCCAAGCTCCTCTGTCCATGGGATTTCCTAGGCAGGAATACTGCAGTGGGTTACCATTGCCTTCTCCAGGGGATCATCCATATGCAGGGATTGAACCCGAGTCTCTTGTGCCTTCTGCATTGGCAGGCAGATTCTTTACCAATGAGCCACTTGGTCTTCTTTGACTGTTTTCCTTTGTTTTTGCATTTTCTCTCTTCTCTGATTAAACTTATTCTTTGGATAATGTTTTTCCACAGACAAAAGGCAGACAGAAAACATGGAGAAGTGGGGGCAAGGGTCATAGGAACCTGCTCCGTTTCACTATCTCTCCTTCCAGGTGTTCACTTAGATCCAGCTACCACCCCCTTCCGCTGCCCCCCTGACCCCTTAATCTTTAAAATGTGAAGCACCTCCAGGAGACCACCCATGACTAAGGCCCACAAGGACCTGCTTCCCCCTACAGCCTGTTGGCTATTCGATATTTATTTCACTTTCCTTATTTTTCCTTGTCAACATTCTCTAATGTTTATTTGATGATTAATTTTTAGCATATGTTTTATGATGTCACTAATAGGTGGTTAATTCAGAAATAAAAATCCATAAACCAGTTTGGAACCTACTACAACAAAGAGTCGGAGAAGGCAATGGCACCCCACTCCAGTACTCTTGCCTGGAAAATCCCATGGATGGAGGAGCCTGGTAGGCTGCAGTCCATGGGGTCGCTAAGAGTCGGACACGACTGAGCGACTTCACTTTCATGCATTGGAGGAGGAAATGGCAACCCACTCCAGTGTTCTTGCCTGGAGAATCCCAGGGACGGGGGAGCCTGATGGGCTGCCATCTATGGGGTTGCACAGAGTTGGACACAACTGAAGCGACTTAGCAGCAGCACAACAAAGAGTATAATGAATATTTATTGAGCACTTAATATGTGTTACACACTCTCTGTATTATTGCACTTAAATCTTACAGGAGCCCTAGCATTCAGATAAAGGATCAGGAGCTCAGAAGCTCAGAAAATTGCTCTAAGGCCACATGTGTATAAGTCAGAGAAGGGATGTAGTTCAGGTTTTTGTGACTCCAGAACCATGTTCCCAGCTATTCTCCTACACTACTTTAAAAAAAATTTTTTTTTTGGCCAAATCCCAAGGTAAGTAGGGCCTTTATTCCCCAAACAGGATGGAACCCATGCCCCCTGCATTGGAAGGTAGAGTCTTAACCACTGGACCACTGGGGAAGTCCTTGCTTATACCGCTTCTTAATCACTATGAAAGTTTACTGTTTATCCTTCTAGGCTTTTATTTTTCATATACAGATAGTTTTTAATTATAAATATAGAATCAAGAACAAAAATTGGTTTATTTTTTGTCCCTAACTGTGTATCTTATAGTCCTTTCCATGTCATAAGATAGGCTTCTGTAAGATCATTTTTCACTGTTAGATAATGTATAAGGATATATAGAAACTCTCTTCCTTTTTCAGCCATTAATGGAGTTTTTGGTAAGGGGAGACCCGTCTTTGTTGGAGAGTTCTTTGTTAGCCTTTCCATAGGGGTTCAGATACCTTAAATGATATCAATATGACAATATATGGTCATTAAACTGTGTCCTAAGTAAAGTCTATCCTGGGTACTATACTGGCCTTTGTTTTGGTGAACCCTAAAATGGATAGAGGAAGGAAATTTGGTTGGAGAGAGGGGTGGAGAGTTGAGAAAATGGTTTTCAATGATAAAGGATCAGATTGGAGTCAGTGAAACTTTGACTGGTGGAAAGGAGTGCAGGATGGAGGCAGAGAGAAGAGGCGGGGAGGAGGAGACCAAGGGAGAGGGGAGGGAAGAACCAGGAAGGGGAAACCATCTAGTGCATGCAAAGAAGGGATATTGGATGATGGGGTGATTAAGCTGTTAACAGGGGGTTACACTGTAAACTTTCTCCATGCCTCCTACAAATCTGTAGTCCCTTATACATTGCTAACACATAGTTGGGTCCAAGTGGGTGCTTTTTTGGCATCAAAATTGAGGGGAGAGACATGAACATCCCACAGTTCTTTGAAATGATTTTGTCTTGCTGGACACTTACAACAAATATATCCTATAAATTCAGCAGTGAGTGATTATTTCCTTGTGTCTTTAGAAGAGGACCTTCTAAGTTAAGGAGTAGGCACAGGGTAAAGCTTTTAATGTATTTGAGAACTAAAATATATATATATATATATATATATTTGGTAACATGCAGAAGTTGACTTTTTAATTTTATTGTCTTAATATTCCACTTTTCCAGGCTGTTATGACATCAGGTTGAAAACAATCTTTAAGATTGATTGTAAGCTCTTCTAGGTGTGCAGGCTGTCATGTCACTCCCTTTCCAGATCAAAGTGTCCTCGTGGTTACTTAGAGAAGATGGCCAGATCTGTAGTTAATGTAGGTGACAGCCCACAAGTGGAGAAAGGATGGAACAACACTGGTCCAGGTGATGCTTCCTGCAAGGAAAAGGCTGATATAGGTGCTTCTGTACACACCTGCTCATGGATAAATCAGGGTGAGCTGGTGTCCAATGCCCGCTTGCCAAGGCATTGGCTTATCCTGATAGAATGGCACTATCCTGTGGTGTGATGCATTCTGTGGGCATTTTATGGTGTGGTAACTTTGGGTTAAGTTCAGTCAGTTCAGTCACTCAGTCATGTCCAACTCTTTGTGACCCCATGAACTGCAGCATGCCAGACCTCTCTGTCCATCACCAACTGCTGGAGTTTACTCAAACTCATGTCCACTGAGTCGGTGATGCCATCCAACCATCTCATCCTTTGTCGTCCCCTTCTCCTCCTGCCTTCAATCTTTCCCAGCATCAGGGTTTTTTCCAGTGAGTCATTTCTTCACATCAGGTGGCCAAAGTATTAGAGTTTCAGCTTTAACATCAGTCCTTCCAATGAACATTCAGGACTGATTTCCTTTAGGATGAACTGGTTGGATGTCCTTGCAGTTCAAGGGACTCTCACGAGTCTTCACCAACACCACAGTTTAAAAGCATCAATTCTTCGCTGCTCAGCTTTCTTTATAGTCCAACTCTCACATCCATATGTGACTAATGGAAAAATCATAGTTTTGACTAGATGGACCTTTGTTGGCAAAGTAATGTCTCTGCTTTTTAATATGCTGTCTAGGTTGGTCATGACTTTTCTTCCAAGGAGCAAGTGTCTTTGCCCTGGGATTTCTTTGGAAGGAATGATGCTAAAGCTGAAACCTCAGTAATTTGGCCACCTCATGCGAAGAGTTGACTCATTGGAAAAGACTCTGATGCTGGGAGGGATTGGGGGCAGGAGGAGAAAGGGACGACAGAGGATGAGATGGCTGGATGGTATCACTGACTCGATGGACATGAGTCTGAGTGAACTCTGGGAGTTGGTGATGGACAGGGAGGCCTGGCATGCTGCGATTCATGGGGTCGCAAAGAGTCAGACACGACTGAGCGACAAACTGAACCAAACCACAAACTGTGGTGTAAACCATGCCAGGTACTAAGCAGGGTAAACCACAGCATTTGTGGTTCTGATCAGCTGACTCAGAAACAAACCTGGGGGGAGTCTGCTCCTAACTCTGGAACTGTGTGTGCATTTGATTGTGCATGTGAGTGGCCGCAGCTTGGGGACCTGCAGGGCCATGAGACACAGAAGTGGGGCCAGGAACAGGGCAGGGATACAGCTGGTCTTTGCTGAGTGATTCTGATGATGTGTTGTGCTTAGTCGCTCAGTCGTGTCCGATTCTTTGTGACCCCAGGGACTGTAGCCTGCCAGGCTCCTCTATCTATGGGGACTCTCCAGGCAAGAATATTGGAATAGGTTGTCATGCCCTCCTCCAAGGGATCTTCCCAACCCAGGGATCGAACCCAGGTCTCCCGCATTGCAGTCATATTCTTTACCATCTGAGCCACCAGGGAAGCCCAAGACTACTGGTGTGGGTAACCTATTCCTTCTCCAGGGGATCTGATGATACACTTGTATAAAGCAGTGCATTTCCCCTGAAATCTTTTTATAAATTCATCAGACCCTTATAGCAACAACAGAAGTAAAATGGACAGGAGTTACCTCCCCCTCCCCATTTAACAAATAAAGCACAGATGGGGTCCAAGCTTGGTTAGGGGCAGAATGGGGTAAAGGACTCTTTTCTCCTAATTCCAAGCTTGGTTCTCTCCATGGGGCTGGCTCTGGCGGAGGTGAGAGGGGCCGTGTGCTCACCAGAGCCAGTTGCTAAGGACCTATATGTTCTCTCAGCTCCCATTCTAACACGTGCCTTATCAACTGTGGGCTGAGACCCATAATAAGTCATAGAAATCAATTGCAAAACAAAAAGGAACAGAACCTAAACTAGTAGAATCCATTCAACATAATAAACGTAAATCTCCTGCATTGGCAGTTGTATTCTTTATTACTAGCGCCACCCGGGAAGCCCCGAGTATTGTATCACGAAATGTCAGTTCTGCATTTAACTCACACATTCTTGGTAAAGGTTTTCTTTTACTTACTTTTCAGCAGGGGGTTCTGCTCCTACATCTTAACAAGGAAATAACAAGGAAAGCAAATTAGAAGCAGTTGGCATTTTCTTTCTTTTTTTCTGTGTAAGTTTTTTTTAAAATTGAAGTATAGTTGACTTACAGTCTTGTGTTGATTTCTGCTAAGCAAACTGATTCAGTTATACATACATACATACACACACACACACACACATATATATACATTAAAAAAAAATTCTTTTCCGTTATGGTTTATCATAGGACACTGAACATAGTTCTCAGTGCTATACAGTAAGACCTTGTTGTTTATCCTTTCCATATATAATAGATTATATCTGCTAACCCCAACCTCCTATTCTATCCTTCCCCCAACCCCTTCCCCTTTGGAAACCATAAGTCTGTTCTCTATGTCCCTGAGTCTGTTTCTGTTTCGTAGATAGGTTCGTTTGTGTCATATTTTGGATTCCATATATAAGTGAAATCACATGGTATTTGTCTTTCTCTCTGACTTACTTCACTTAGTATGA
This sequence comes from Bubalus bubalis, assembly GCF_019923935.1. NCBI lineage: Eukaryota > Metazoa > Chordata > Mammalia > Artiodactyla > Bovidae > Bubalus > Bubalus bubalis. The sequence goes on from NC_059168.1 coordinate 46,201,382, forward strand.
TAACCTCTAGGTCATTCATGTTGCTGCAAATGGCATTATTCCATTCTTTTTTATGGCTGAATAATATTCCATTGACTTCCCTAGTGGCTCAGATGGTGAAGAACCTACTTGCAATGCAGGGGACCCAGTTTCAATCCCTGGGTTGGGAAGATGTCCTGGAGAAGGAAATGGTAACCCACTCCAGTATTCTTGCCTGGGAAATCCCATAGTCGGAGTAGCCTGGCAGGCTATACTCCATGGGGGTCTGCAAAGAGTCAGACACAACTGATCAACTAAGAGTATTTCTTTATGTATATGTACCACATCTTCCTTACCCGTTCATCTGTTGCTGGGCATTTAGGTTGTTTCCGTGTAAGACACATCAATGTTTTAACATCATGTGGTGTGGAACTCAGCTGTCTACGCACGATTATGCTAAGCCCTGTGTTACCAAACTGAGATTTAACTTAATCACAGCTCCCAGCTCTCCTAGAAATGGAATCTTAACCCAGTCCATTAGGGATCACCTGAACAGCACTAGTGAGGTCATCTGCCTGGTAGACTTCTCTCCACCCTAAAATGAATGTAACTTTAAAACAACAAACCTAAACTTTTACCTAGTATAACTTCCTTGTCATTAAGCCCTACTGCCTTTGAAAGTCTTTTATTTTGTACAGCTTCTTAGAGCTCGTTTCTATGCACTAGATTGGATTTTGCCCAATTCGAATGGATTTTTCCTCAAATAAACTCTTAAAATTGTTAATAAAGCCTCAGTTCATCTTTTAACACGCTGAAGAGTTGATGACAAAGTAATTTTCCTCACAACTGAGTATGATTTGTGAATCTAATAATGTTCTAGTTTTTTTTTTTTTTTTTAATGTTCTGCTGCTGCTAAGTTGCTTCAGTCGTGTCTGACTCTGTGCAATCTTATAGATGGCAGCCCACCAGGCTCCCCCGTCCCTGGGATTCTCCAGGCAAGAACACTGGAGTGGGTTGCCATTTTCTTCTCCAATGCATGAAAGTGAAAAGGGAAAGTGAAGTCGCTCAGTCGTGTCTGACTCTTAGCGACCCATGGACTGCAGCCTAGTTTTGATTAAAATGTTATGCATGCTGCTGGCCAGAAAATAAATAACACATGAAAAGTAAATGTTTCATTTTAAGGAAAATGTAGGCCTTTATAACTTTACATGGTCAAGTTTTCATTTTTTGTTATCTATATTTAAAAAATGTTTCAAAATAAGTTGCTTTGAAAAATTTTTTTTAAATTAAGCAGGCAGCAAGAAAACTAGAGGTAGTAGTACAGAAAATTTAATGTATTCTATAACTCAAAATGTGAATATTTCACAAAAGAAATGCTTTAGGGACTTCCCTGGACTCTGTGCTTCCAATGTAAGGGGCATGGATTCTATCTCTGTTGGGGGAACTAAGACCCCACAAGTCCGGTGGCCAAAAAGAAAAGCTTTAGTCACAAAAAATGTTAAAAACTTTAATTTACAAGTACAAAGTCCAAAACTCCACTTTAATTAACTAAATTTAATTGTGTTAAACTATTTCTTTTTGAGTTTATCACTGTGAAACACCATCAGCAGATTTCGGCAGATTAATATTAAAAGTCAAAAATGAGGGTGGGATGATTTGGAAGAATGGCGTTGAAACTTGTATAATATCATATATGAAACAAATCGCCAGTCCAGATTCCATGCATGATACTGGATGCTTGGGGCTGGTGCACTGAGAAGACCCAGAGGGATGGTATGGGGAGGGAGAAGGGAGGGGGGTTCAGGATGGGGAACACGTGTATACCTGTGGCGGATTCATGTTGATGTATGGCAAAACCAATACAATATTGTAAAGTAATTAACCTCCAATTAAAATAAATTTATATTTAAAAAAAGTAAAAAATAAATATACATGTTTATTAGTATGCGTGTACTAAGTTGCCAAGTAAAATGTGCTTCAAAACGGTGGTTTGCATTTAAAAAAAAAAAGGCTGAAAAATCCCTTTTCTAAGGCTGGCATTCCTGCGGAAGCTCAGAGCTTTCTTGGTCCCACGCCCGCGGTGTGGCCTCCAAAGGTGCCTTCGACGTCCTTTGGTGTCACAGCGCCCTCTGCTGGTTTAGGAAGGCACAGCTCTGATAGTAGCTCAGCCAGGGTTCCTGGACGCCCTGAAGGTGTATCACAAGGAACATCTTTGGATTCGTTGGCAGCCAGGTCCTCTCTGTAGTAGTACCCACGGGGGGGGGGGGGGGGGGGGGGGGGGGGGGGGGGGAGGGTAGTGGCTGAGGATGCTCTTTAAGGGGTTTGTGCTGAACCAAACCTTTGCATTCGCGAAGCTAAAGTGAGCCAGGTGGTGTGCAGAGGCGGTTTATAGAGGGTCTGGGATCTCACTGTGAAGTCTGAATTTGCTGTGTAGACAGCAAGGAGGATTTTACATTTGAGAGAAATTTCTTGGCCAGAGTGAGTGGGCAGCCGACAGCAGGAGGCGCCTTGAAGTCTGCAGACAGTTATGGGCTGGGTCAGGAATCCTGGTGGTAAGTGGTAACCCTAAGACTCAGATGGGCGTACCTTGTATCTTTCTGCTCCATGCCTGTGAAACTGGCTTTGCCGGCTGCCTCAGTGATCTCTTGTTCTCTGTCTTCTGGTTGGGTTCAGACACTGGGACATCAGAGGGAGGGGGAAGAGTTTGGTTAGTGTTCTTCCCCCTTGGCCCCAATCCCAGACTAGATGGCAGTGGTTACCTTCATATAAGTAAGATGACACATCCGGCTCTCTCTCTGTCAGGTCATGCCAGGTCCCCTTGCCCCTTTTCCTCTGGAAGGCATGGTGGATTCCAGCTGTCGGCAGCTTTACCATCTTTTGTTGCTTCTTTGGGACCTGCCTGCGCTTTTGTAAATACTCCTTTGAATGCTTTCTCCCTGGTTGCATCGTTAGAGTATAAGCTTTATCCCTTGTTAGAATCTGAACTGCTAGGGTTTGAACTTATTGCCCAGGTAATAGGTAGTCACTGAAGGTTTTAGAGAGGACTGTGGAAAGAGCAGATGTGTATTTTGAAAAAAAAAAAATCTGACCAAAGTGAGAAGACAGCTTGACTCAGCAAGGGTTTGCGGCAGCAGACCATTAACAGACAGCAGTGGGGACCGAGGCGACAAATGGAGACCCTGAGGCCCGCGGCGTTGGGTCAGGGAATGCGAGCGCGTAGCCAGTCATTATATGAACATGTCAGCTGCATGTATTACTAGGCATTTCACTCTAAAAAACTGGAAATGTTTTGATTTTCAGGGTTGCAAAATGAGTGTGTCAAAAGTGTCACACCGGGGACATTCCTGGTGGCCCAGTAGTTAAGAATCTGCCTGCCAATGCAGGCGACAGGGTTTGATCCCTGGTCCAGGCACTAAGATCCCACATGTCCCCTGGCAACTAAGCCGGTGCACCACAATTACTGAAGCCCGAGAGCCCTAGAGCCCATGCTCCATAACAGACGTCACTGCACTGAGAAACCTGGGCACCGCAACTAGAACGAAGCCTTGGTTTGCTAAAACTAGAGAAATCCCACACACAGCAACAAAGACCCAGAACAGCAAGAGAAGTGTCATGCCAAAACGTTCTGCTTTGCTCTGTCTTCCAGGCCTGGCCCTTCCACTCGGGCTAGGTAAGTAGCTGCCCTTTCATAATGTTGTCCCTTGCCTTTCTGACAACACAGTTGCATCCTTAGACTATCATACAAAGTGAAGTAAATCAGACAGAGAAAGACAAATATAATATCACCTGTATGTGGAATCTAAGCTTTAAAAGATGATATAAATGAACTTGTGGCTCAAATGGTAAAGACTCTTCCTGCAACGCAGGAGACCTGGGTTCGATCCCTGGGTTGGGATGATGCCCTGGAGAACGAAATGGCAACCCACTTCAGTAGTCTTGCCTGGAAAATTCCATGGATGGAGGAGCCTGGCAGGTACAGTCCATGGGGTCGCCAAGAGTCAGACAAGGCTGAGTGACTTCACTTTCACTTTCTTTCACTTATAAATGAACTAATTTACAAAACAGAAACAGACTCACAGATTTGGAAAACAAATTTATGGTTACCAAAGGGGAAACATAATGGGGAGGGATAAATTAAGAGTTTGGGATTAATATACGGATACTACTATATATAAAATAGATAAGGAACAAGAACCTACTGTATAGCTCAGGGAACTTTATTCAATATTCCGTGATAACTTATAGGGGAAAAGAATCTGAGAAAGAATGAATATCAACATTGTTAATTGGCCAAACCCCAATATAAAATAAAAGTTTAAAAAATAAAAAAGAATGAAAATATGCAATTGTATACCTGAATCACTTTGCTATATACCTGAAACTAACACAACATTGTAGATCAACTATACTCCAGTTTTAAAAAGTACAGTGTAAACCCTACATCTAAATCATGTATGGAATTTTGAGTGTTCTAGTGGCCATATTAACAAAAGTGAGAAGACATAGGTGAAACTCAAAATATATAAAGGTCTGTGATAGTTCAATAGTATGCAAACAAACAACTCAGTTAAAAATGGGCAAAACATCTGAACAGACAACTCCCTAAAGAAGATATACAGATGGCATATAGATGCATATACATCTATATGCAGACGTGTATCTGCACATATACAGATATAGACATATGAAAAGATGTCTATTTAGATGTGTGAACAGATAAGTTGTTACGTATATCACCGTGGTGTGTGCATGCTCAGTGGTGTCCGACTCTTTGTGACCCCATGTACTGTAGCCCACCAGGCTCCTCTGTCTCTGGGATTTTTCAGACAAGAATACTGAAGTGGGTTGCCATTTCCTTCCAGGTGATCTTCTCGATCCAGGGATCCAACCTTCGTCTCCTACATCTCCTGCACTGGCAGATGGATTCTTTACCACTGTACCAACAAAGGAACCCTCATATGTTATTAGGACTTCCCTGGTGGCTCAGACAGTAAAGCGTCTGTCTATAATGCGGGAGACCTGGGTTTGATCCCTGGGATGGGATGATCCCCCGGAGAAGGAAATGGCAATCCACTCCAGTACTATTGCCTGGAAAATCCCATGGACAGAGCAACCTTGTAGGCTACAGTCCATGGGGTCGCAAAGAGTTGGACACGACTGAGTGACTTCACTTCTTAGGGAATTGCAAATTGAAGCAAGGAGATGCTATTACACACCTATTGTGAGTGAGTGAGTGAGTGAGTGAGTGAGCGAGCAAAGTCACTCAGTCATGTCTGACTCTTTGCGACCCCATGGGCAGTAGCCTACCAGGCTCCTTGGTCCATGGAATTCTCCAGGCATGAATACTGAAGTGGGTTGCCATTTCCTTCTCCAGGGGATCTTCCTGACCCAGGGATCGAACCCGGGTCTCCTGTATTGTAGGCACTTTACCATCTGAGCTACCAGGGAAGCCAACACCTATTAGAGTGGCTAAAATTGGAAACCCTGACAACATCAAATGCTGGTGAGGATGTGGAGCAACAGGAACTTTTAGTCATTGCTGGTGGGAATGCAAAATAGGACAGCCACTTTGGACGACATTTTGGCATTTTGTTTTCGTCTTTTTGTTTTTACAAAGCTAAACATAGTATCACCATATCACCCAGCAATTGCACTCCATGCAAAACTTGCGCACAAATGTTTATAGTACCTTTATTCATCATTGCTAAAACCTGGAAGCAAGATGCCTTTCGATAGGCTAATGGACACAAAAACTGTCGTATGTGTGTGTGCTGCTTCAGTCATGTCCAATTCTTTGCGAACTCTAGTCCACCAGGCTCCTTTGTCCATGGGATTCTCCAGGCAAGAAAATACCAGAGTGGGTTGCATGCTCTCCTCCAGGGGATCTTCCTGACCCAGGGATTGAACCCACAGTGTCTCCTGTGGCTTCTGTATTGTAGGCAGACTCTTTACTGATGAGCCACTGGAGAAGCCACCAAAACTGTGGCACATCCTCAGAAAGGTATATTTTTCAGCCAGAAAAAGAAATGAGCTATCAAACTGTAAAAAGAGGAACCTTGAATGCATACTGCAAAATAAAGGAAGCTAGTCTGAAATGCTATATATACTGTGTGATTCCAAGTGTATGGCATTCTGGAATATGGCAAAACTATAGAGACAGTAAAAAGATCAAGGGTACGAGGGTTTAGGAGAGGAAGAAAGAATGAGTAGTGGAACACAGAGGATTTTTGTTTTTGGTAGGAAAAACTATTGTTTATGATACTGTAATGGCAGATATTTGACATTATGTGTGTGTCTCATTTATGCAGGTGGATTCTTTACCAGTTGAGCCATGAGGGAAGCCCTTATGATACTGTAATGGCAGATATATGACATTATGTGTTTATCAAAACTCAGAATTGTGTAGCACAGAGTAAAGCCTAATGTAAACTATGTACTTTAGCTAATAATATTGTCTCAATACTATACATGGTTATATATGTAATATTGATTCATCAATTATAAAAAATGCAGCTCTAATCAAGATCTTAATAATAGGGAAACTCTAGGCTGTGTGTGTGGGGGCGCTGCTTGGGGTAGAGTGGTATATGAGAACTCCTTGTACTTCCTGTTCTGTTTTCCTATAAACTTGAAACTGCTCTAAATAAAAGTGTATTAATTACATAAAATAGAGGGATGTGAAATTAATTTCAAAAGATATACTCTTCAGTAGGCATATTATTTCACTATAATAGCTGATTGGGTAGAAACCTTTTATCTTCTGACTTTTTTTTAAGCAAACGTTCTCTTTTTTTTTTTAGATTGAAATATAGTTGATTTACAATGTTATTTTTATTTATACAGTGAAGTGATTCAGTTATACATACATATATATATTCTGATTCTTTTCCTTAGAGGTTTTTAAAAGGTATTGAATATAGTTCCCTGTACTATACAATAGGTCCTTGTTGTTTAGCTGTTTTATGTGTAGTAGTGTTTATCTGTTAATCCCAAATCCTAACTTGTCCCTCGCCCTTTCCCCTTTTGGTAACCATAAGTTTGTTTTCTATGTCTATGAGTCTATTTCTGTTTTGTAAATAGGTTCATTTATATCATTTTTTTTAGATTCGACATGTAAGTGATACCATATGACATTTGTCCTTCTCTGTCTGACTTCAGTTAGTATGATCACCTCTAGGTTCATCCATGTTGTTGCAAACTAGCCTGCATTTTTCTTGATGATGGTCATAACTCCTATTAGGTGACGTTGTCCACAAATCTTTCTCTCTCTGTCTGGGTTCTGGTAATCGTTTCCTCCCTTCATCCCTTGAGGCCTATGAGTGTTAAGGGGCGTATCCTTCTGTTAGCAGCCCTGGGGTTCTGCACTATGCCTTGGGCTTTCCGTAGTCTGCCCACATCTTTGTAAATGACTACATTACATCTATCTCAAATTGCCAAATTTGAGTGTGTCTTATGTTGATATTAGGACTTCACATTAGGACACAGCATGGCTCCCGAATTGACCCAAACAGTCTTGAAAAATTTTAATGTGGAAGTGACATTCTTTTACTTGCAGGATGTTAAATGACTGAGTATGCAATTCTGATCATCACAGGCAATTATTTTACAGCCTTGAAGGAACATGTCCTCAAGTTATGAATGTCAGTTCAAAGGAAATTTAAAAGATGCTGATCCTTGTTGACATCAGAGAACCATCAGATCAGCAACCTCGACCTTACAGCTTGGCTTTCATTTATGTGATCTAGTAGTTACTTTGAGTTGTTTTTTTCTAGCTTTTGAAGCTGAAAGTTATTTAACCAATAGACTATCATAAGTAGAATTCATGGGTCAAAGGGTACCCATGTTTTAGATTTCTGAGAAATTGTTTTCCAAAAACGCCTGGCTGATTCACACATCCATTAATCCAGTGAGTGAATCTGTTTCCTCATACCATTGTCTATTATTTATTTAATTTATGCTTTCCTGAAGGGTGGAAACTGAATCTCATTATTGCTTTGATTTGCATCTTGCTAATTATGGGTGGTTACTTAGAGGATGGTCAACTATAATTACGTCTATTTATTGGATGTTTATATTTTCTTCTCAGGGAGATGCTTTTTACATCTATTGCTCATTTTTTTCTGTACAATTATTTTTCATTTTTCTTATTGATTTGTAGTAAATTTTAAAACATTGGATATTAATTATTAGCTAGTAAGATGTGTGGAAAATATTTTCTCCTAAGTACCTTCTTTTAACTTTCTTCTGTGGTGTGTTTTTTCCAAGTTTTCCCCAAATTCTAAAAAATTAAAAAAAATTTTTTACTTTGTATTGGCATGTATCCAATGTTACATGGATGTAAGCAACGTTGTGATAGTTTCAGATGAACGATGGGACTCAGCCATACATACACAAGAATCCATTCTCCCCCAAACTCCCCTCCCATCCAGGCTGCACATAACATTGAGCAGAGCTCCCTGTGCTGTACAGTAGGTCCTTGTTGGTCATCCATTTAAAATATAGCAGTGTGTACATGTCCCTCCCAAACTCCCAAACTATCCCTTCCCTCCATCCTTTTCCCCAGCAAGTTTGTACTCTAAGTCTGTGAGTCTCTTTCTGTTCTGTAAGTCAGTTCATTTGTATCATTTCTTTTTAGATTCCACGTATAAAGGATGTCATATGATATTTTTCCTTCTCTGTCTGACCTACTTCACTCAGTATGACACTCTCTAGGTCCATTCATCTTGGTGCAGATGACATTATTTTGTTCTTTTAAGTGGCTTAGAAATATTCCACTGTATAAATGTACCATATCTTCTTTATTTACTCCTCTGTCGATGAACATTTAGGTCGCTTCTATGTCTTGGCTATTGTAAACAATGCTACAAAGAACATTGGGAAGTGTATCCTGTCAGATCATGTTTCTCTCCAGATATATGCCCAGGAGTGGGTTTGCATGTTCATCTAGTAACCCCATCTTTAGTTTTTAAAGGAACCTCCATACTGTTTCCGTGGTGGCTGTGCCAGTTTACGTTTGCACCAGCAGTATCGGGCAGGTTCTTTTCTCTCCACACCCTCTCCAGCATTTCCAAATTCTAAAATTGTGATAATGGTCAGCTTATCATCTTTTGTATTTTGTGTGATGTGGGCCATTGGGCAAAAGCTAAAAGTTCTGTCATTTGGCTGTTTCTTTGGGAATTTCAGATTTCAGGCGTTTAACTTACCACCTTTCCTTAAATGTTGCACCACAAGCTGTCCAATTAAGGCTTTAGCTGTTTGTTTTTTATTTTTTGGTTGCACATGCTATACAACTTGGTCAATAGCTGTTTTACATTTAGAGACATATCCCTTTATGCTGTCCCTGTATAGTTGTCTCTTTTGTCTTAATGCTTTTTAATGCTTCCGTTTATTTCTGCCATTTTTGTGAGTAGTTTGGAGGTTATTTTTATTTATCCTTTATTTTCACAAGAGAGAAAAAAAGCTGTTAAGTAGCATCTTGTCCCAACTCCTGAAGCCTGGGGTTTCATGGAGAAACTAGCTTCGGGGAAATGCGATGGGTGAGGCCACAAGGATGCAAGTCTTAGACAGCGGGCTTGGGCTACTTGGAGGAGCGGTGCTCACTGCTCAGTTGCTCAGTTGTGTCCAACTCTTTGTGACCCCATGGACTGTAGCCCACTAGGTTTCTTTGTCCATAGGATTCCCAGGCAAGAATACTGGAATGAGTTGCCATTTTCTCCTCCAGGGATTGAACTCGAGTCTCCTATGTCTCTTGCATTGGCAGGAGGATTCTTTACCACTGCGCCATCTGGGAAGCCCTCGGAAGAGTTCAACTACATCATCCCACCCATGTTGAGTAAAGCATGTACTGCAGAGGCTGTCTAGCACTTTCCGTGGCGTTTTCCCAAAATGACTAGAGTACCAATGGCTCCATGCTATTCTTTTTGTGGTTCATGTTACACATCATGCTGTATCATTAAGTGAACTTAGGTGAAAGCCAGTTTTTTCCCAGTAGCAATACACAACACAGACCGTCAGCCCTGCTTGAAGGTAGCCTGTGATCGCAATAGCACCCAAGCTGCAGTGGGTTTGGTCCTCTCAGGAGCCCCGAGGGCACTGGTGAGCACCATAGCAGAGAGCCCTGGATTAAACCTTTTGTTCTTGTTGCTTAGTCATTAAGTCGTGCTTGAGCCTGTCCTCCAGGTTGTTTGTCCGTGGGATTTCCCAGACAAGAATACTGGAGTGGGTTGCCATTTCCTTCTCCAGGGGATCTTCCCAACCCAGGGATCAAACCCAGGTCTCCTGCATTGCAGGCAGACTCTTTACCACTGAGCCACCCAGGAAGCCCAGATTAAGCCTAGTTCTATTATTAATTGGATTCTGTGTATTGTCAACTGTTGATTTCCAGGAAATCAACCTTGAATATTCATTGGAAAGACTGATGCTGAAGCTGAAGCTCCTATACTTTGGCCACTTGATGTGAAGAACTGACTCACTGAGAAAGGCACTGATGCTGGGAAAGATTGCAGACAGGAGAAGGGGACGACAGAGGACGAGATGGTTGGATGGCATCACCAACTCGATGGACATAAGTCTGAGCAAACTCCAGGAGATAGAGAAGGACAGGGAACCCGGGTGAGCTGCAGTTCATGGGATCACGAAGAGTCGGACAGGACTGAGTGACTGAACAACAACAATTTGTCAACTGTGGGGGCCAGATAACCTTTACTGTTTCATGGTCCCTTCTGCGTTATTCATTGTGATTTTCGACTTGGTTGCATGAATAAGTCATTGTGGGGATTGTGCATCTGTGAACAGACCTAGGGATTCTAGTGGTAAATGGTCAAACTTTCTTACTTTAGCTGGTTTACACTGGTGTTCCCTCAACTTGTTAAGATCATGGACACTTAATTAAATGAGCAGACTGGCAGGACTTGTTGTCAAACAAGTGTGAGTAATAATATTTTAAAGCTTGGAAATTAGAATCTAGACTCAGTGATCTCTTCAAATTATTTGCATGTCTTGGATCATTGGCTTTATGAATGCTTACTTGAGTTCAGTGCAAGCCACACTTAACAGTGTGCAAAATTTTCATTGTTCTAGGTGACAATTAAATATTAATAGAATCTGGCATACTGGGTTTTGTTAATATAACAGAACCTCAATCTTTACTTTCTATAAGCAGCACTAAAATTGATGGCCTTCTCAAATATAGCTAAGGGATCATGGAATAATCCATTTTTCTCTAAGATAAAAGTTCTGGTCCATTTCTTTAGCAGATGGGCTCTCTGCTCTTATTATCCACCCCAATGGCTCAGTTCTTCCTTCTGATCATCATCACTCCTATTCTCATTTCTTTGATAGTCATTCACACCCAAGTTTAAGCTGGGGACCTCAGAGTGGATGCTGATGGTGATAGTTCTGGGAATGCTGGCTTCTCTGAATGTTGGGAAGCCAGGAAAAGGTCATGATCAAGTGGAATAAAAGGTTGAGGCTAAAGAAGACATGCCATCATCATACATAGTCTTTTGCAGTCTTTATCTGGGCATGAAAAACCCAAGCTTTTAAAAAATTAATCAATTTATTTATTTATGGCTGCATGGCCTGTGGGATCTTAGTTCTCAGTCCAGGGGTTGAACCCATGCCCTTGGCAGTGAAAGCATGGTGTCCTAACCACTGGACCACCAGGAAATTCCACCTCTGCCTCTTTTTCCAAAAGTTTTTTAAAAATATAGGTTGTATTATTTTATTTTACACACTCACAATATATTGTCAAAACCCTGGAATAACGTTGATATAGTTCTATGAGCTGAAATAAAAGCCTTATTCAGAATTCGCCAGTTTTGCATGTACTGTCTCATTAAATAATTAGCAACTCAGGTGAAAAGTAGCAAAACTGTAAATAGTTGATCTTAGTGTCAACTTTTTTCCCCTCTCAGGCCCATGCCCTGTGAAAATGGCCAAATCTGAGAGTCTAACAGAAAAAGATCAGTCCTGCCATTTATCAGGCTGGGATGATCAGACAGACAAATAAAGTTTGTCTTTTTATTTGATTTAAATTTACCAGACAGACAAATTTAAATTTATCAGACAGACAAATAAAACCAGTCAAAGACGTGAACAGAAAACACTGTGTCCCTTAAGTTCACACAGCGTGATGCGGTCTGTTACATGTGAGAGCACCAACCTGCTCCCAAAGACTTTTAAAAAAAAAAATGTATTTACTTTTGTTGCATCGGTTGCTGCATGCAGGCCTTCTCTAGTTGCAGTGCACTGGCTTCTCACTGCGGTTGCTTCTCTTGCTGAGGACTGTGGGCTGTAGGGCATGTGGGCTCAGTAGTTGTTGCACTTGGGCTTAATTATCCAGAAGATACAAGATCTTCCAGGACCAGGGATCAAACCTGTGTCCTCTGCATTGGCAGAAGGATTCTTAACCACTGGACCACCAGGGACGTCCTCCCAGTCTTTCAATCAATGGAAATACTGCTCTCTATGTTGTGTCCTTTGGGCCCTCCGAGCATCTCCAGGGCTGACCCTTCATCTCCATCTTTGTGTTTCATGCACCCAGGAGACCACACTCTGTTTTCAGAGATCTGAGCACCAGTTTGATAGAGGAACCCCTCCTGAGGTCTAAGCATCAGTCCTACAAGCTTCCTCCTTTGACTCCTGGATTCTTTTGTTTCCTCCTGATTCCTTCCTGCAGTTGGGTACTGTCTGAGATAGCAAGCTCTTGGAGTTGGTGATGGACAGGGAAGCCTGGCTTGCTGCAGTCCATGGGGTCACAAAGAGTTGGATACGACTGAGCGACTGAACTGAACTGAGGTACCTCTGGCAACTCCTTTTAACTCTTCAGCCTTCTAACATATGTGTAACTGGTTCCTGGTGTTTAGTTCCCTCTGTTTGCAGTTCCTTGTGTGGGTTCTGCTTTCCAGCCTAGATCCTGACTGAAACAGGGACTCATGAATTTGGGGGCCAGGTGGTGGGGCCTTTTTGATGTCATTTTGGGGCAAGCATCCCAAGAAAAGGGGTATGTTGACTGAAGCATGATGGAGGGATTCTTCAGCTGGGCACAGAGGACTCAAGAGGTGACACTGGCCAAGCCTGGATTTGTACAGAGGTGTATCTAAACTCATAACCACACTTTCTCTCCAAGGGAAACAGATAAACTGCAAACCAGAAGTGATGGGACTGAGGCCTCAACAAGGAAGGATCATGTTCCTCTAAGGCCAGAAAGGAGATGGGTGGGACTTCACCAATGGTTAAGAATCTGCTTCCACTACAGGAAGCAGGAGTTTGATCCCTGGTTGGGGAACTAAGATTCCACATGCTGGGTGGAGTGGCCTGGTCAGAAATTTCAAAACAAGAAAGAGAGTAAGTAAGAAAGAAAGAAAGAAAGGATATGGGGGTGAAATGTATGAGAGGTTAAGTAAGAAGACTCTTCTCAGGGCTGGGAAGAGGGGTTCATGTAGGTGCTAATCTAGAAGGTTTTATTCTTTGCACTTTTTCCCCCAGGTGAATATGAAGCTATAGGTGCTTCTAAGTCTGCCTTCTGAAATTCACTTCAGTCAAATTAACTTGTATCTCAGAAATGTTTTATGTGTGACCTCAGCAGATGGTGTGTGCATGTAACAAGTGTAGAGAACAATAACTTACCATTTGTTGACACCTACAAATGTCCTACATTACTAGAGCAGAGTGGAAGGGGTAAGCTGGGATCTGGGGTTCAGTTTTTCGAAAAGTCACTACCTACCTCGTTAGCCCTTAGGCATGTCTAGAGTCCACTATATTTAGGGGCACCAGAAACTAGGACTTCTTCTTCTTTTTTTTTTTTTGGCTATACCAAATGGCATGTGGGATCTTAGTTCCCCGACTAGGGATTGAACCTGCGTCCCCTGATTGGAAGCACGGAGACTTAACCCCTGAACCACCAGGGAAGTCCCCAGGTTTACCACAGTTAAGGGTGTGCTGCTCAATGCCTGTGGCTCCCAAGAGGATGGAGGTGCATCTCCAAGGGACTAAAGGAGCAGAGGGAGGTGCTTTTAGCTTAACCCTCCATGTATGGGTAGCCCAAGTTGGAATGATTCAGTGACCAGAAATGCCATATGCCTCCTGTCTCTGCCTGTGTGTGCTAAGTTGCTTCAGTTGTGCCTGACCTTATGGACTGTAGCCCACCAGACTCCTCTCTCCATGGGGTTCTCCAGAAGATAATACTGGAGTGGGTTGCCATGCCCTCCTGCAGGGGATCTTCCCGACCCAGGAATCGAACCCATGTCTCTTACGGGCTCCTGCATTGGCAGGCTGGATCATTACCTCTAGTGCCACCTGGGCCCACAGCTAATTTTGCCATCGTAGGGCTCCCTTAGTAGGACTGAAGTGGGCAAGCTTCCTGGCCCCAGGTGATGGATTCCCTTCACTTAAAGCCGGCAAGTCCAGTCCAGAGTGACAGCAGCAGGAGAATTGGGTTCTGGGGAAGTCCCTCAATCTCCCCTTCCTGAGAAACCCAGGATCTGTCATTAACCCTGCTGGAGGAGCTTGGCTTGGTATTTTCTTCTCAGGGAGCCCAGACAGGTCATATCATGCTGATGCTGTAATTTCTTCATCTGAGCCTCACGGGATCTTCTGAAAGGAGGATCCTGCTTTCATTCATGTCATAAGATTGTCACGCCCCATTGAGGTAGCTGGCACTCCCTAACATGCCAGATAAATGTCCCCTGCTTTGTCATAGCCCGTCATTGCTCTCAGGAGCTGCTGGAGCTACTATACAGTCCCCTGTGCTTTCTTTAAAGGTTCTTGCCAACTGAGAGCTGGAAGGTTCCTTGACTCTAGAGCTTTCTGTCTTTTCATGTTTTAGGACTCAGTGAAGGGGTGGAGCCATGCCGGGCTAGGTGCCTCTTTCTGGGGAGCTGCTAGGATCCTGGCAGATCTACTTGACTGGGGTCCCCTCCCCTGTTCCCAGGCAAATGCATTTGCCAGTGGGATTGGGGAGGGCTGCTGGGAGGAGGTGACCCGGACTTCAGGGAGCTGTGGGCTATTTGAGGTCAAAATTCATGCCTGACCTTGGAACCTCTAGGGGGAATATGGTCCCTGGCTGGATCTGTGGGAGGAGGAAAATTCTGCTTTACATGCTCTCCTTAAGGTTGCCTTGAGGTTTTGTCCCAGAAGGTGCCTCAGATCTTGATATCAGTCCAGGCTTCCTGGCTCCCTGCCCAGAATCAGGACATTAGGAACTAGTTTCCTGGGAGGGTCTTGAAATGTCTTCTAATGCTCAGATCTCCTATCACTGTCCCCAACAGGCACTGAGACTACCCCACTATGGCATGTTTTCTGGGACGCGATGGAGAAGTCCATACATCAGGTGATGTTGGCATGGAGTCTGGAGGCCAGGAACATTCATGCCTGTCTCTTCTGAACACCCTAGCCTTCTCTGCCCCTTCCTGTGTACAGTTCTTACCACCCAAGGCTTATCCATATCCCATTGGAACATGAGGGTGAGGACCATTTCTTATTCATTGCTCTGGGTCCAGACACAGGCTTGGGCCAAACCCAAAGCATCAAAGAGAGTAGCTGGGCCTTGACACATGTGTACTTATGGGGATGAGAGTTTACCTTCTTAGACCAGTTATGGCCCTTCTCTTCCTCAACAGAGCCCACAGTTTCAGTGGAAAGAAAGGCTGGGTTCATGGGTCATGTGAGAGCTGCCAGTTTTAATGTGCAAACCCTGAACCATCCTTCCTGAAAGACCTGGATTAGATCATTCTCCTGGTGGTGGTTTAGTTGCTAAGTCATCTCTGACTCTTTGCAATCCCAGGGACTGTATCCCACCAGGGTCCTCTGTCCACGGGATTCTCCAGGCAAGAATATTGGAGAGGGTTGCCGTTTCCTTCTCCAGGCGATCTTCCCAGGTCTCCTACATTGCAGGTGGTTTCCTGGATTTCAGGCAGATTCTCTTTTTTTTTTTTTTTTAGTGTTCAGGCACATTCTTTATCGACTGAGCCTTCCTTCCTGAAAGACCTGGATTAGATGATCTTTCTCCTAACATCTAGTAAAGCAGCCTTCATCATGTTGGGGTTTTTAAAAAATTATTCTTTTCCATTTAAACAGCAATGGATAATCCCAGACATGCAGTAGTCTCCGACTTGAGTCAGCAGGTGTGGTTCCTTCAGGGTCAGACCCTCATGGTAGTTCCTCGGAGCAACAATGTAGGGCCAGGTAAGTGACAGGTCATCGTGTGGCTGCTCCTTGGAGCAGCCTCACATCAGTGCTGCTGGGATGCTTGTACCATCCTTTTATTAAAGTGTGGCTTTATAGCAGAGACATCATTTGGCTGACAAAGGTCCATATAGTCAAAGCTATGGTTTTTCCAGGAGTCATACACGGATATGAGAGTTGGACCAGAAAGAAGACTGAGCACCAAAGAAATGATACTTTTCAACTGCAGTGCTGGAGAAGACTCTTGAGAGTCCCTTGAACTACAAAAAATCAAACCAGTCAACCATAAAGGAAATCAACACTGAGTATTCATCAAAAGACTGTTGTTGCAACTGAAAGTCCAATACTTTGGCCACCTGATGTGAAGAGCCAAGTCACTGGAAAAGACCTTGTTACTGGGAAAGACTAAGGCAAAAGGAGAAGGGGGAAGCAGAGAATGAGATGGTTGGATGGCTTCACCAATTCGATGGATATGATATTGAGCAAACTCTGAGAATGTGGAAGACAGAGGAGCCTGGTGTGCTGCAGTCCATGGGACTGCGAAGAGTCAGACACAACCTAGCAACTGAACAACAACACCTGGAGGGGGAAGAATTTCACATCTGCCCAGGAAGAGGTGTCTTGGACCATGGCAAAGAGAGCAGAGGGAGTGGAGTAGCTTTCTGGGGAGCAGGAGAGCTGCTTTCAGTGATCTGAAGGCCTGTCCTAAGGAAAAAGAGTGGCTTGTTTGCCCAACTTCCTATGTCCTAAGAGGACTAATTGGGTGGGTTGCACAGAAGGCAGATTTCAACATCAGTTAGGCAAAACTCGGTAATGAACAGAGCTTTCCAAGGATCAGAAGGGTTGCTTGGGGTTGGTGCTCCTCGCCTCCACGTGTTCAAGCAGAGGTTGTGAAAATCCCAACGGTGGGGTCTGCCTCCTCTGCCTGCGCTCCGTTTCCTAGAGCAGCGACTGGTGCTTGGTATGATTGAGTGAATGAATGAACGAATGAATATGAGGCTGACCACTCTGTGGGTCTGGTAGTGGGATTATCTTAAGGGCTCTTCCAGCCTTGCCTGTAAGATCTTGGTCTTTTGTAATTGCAAAAGGTCACTGACGCCGTAACCCCTCTTCTCTGACAGTCATTGTCACCGTTATACCATGCAAGTATCTGGAGTCTCTTCAGAAAGACAAAGGGAGTCCTATTTATTTGGGAATAAAGCAGCCAGAAATGTGTCTATGTTGTGAGGACGTTGGTGGAAAGCCTGAATTACAGTTGAAGGTAAGTGACAAAGAAAAATAATGTTAGAAAAAACCCAACTTCTTTTCTCAGAAGTTGATTTGTCAGGAAATCTAATTTTATAATAAAAAAATAAATAGTTTCCTGTTCTTAAGCATATTTATACCTGGCTCCTTTAGAGTCATGTGCATGCAATAAGCCTTTTTTTTTTTAAAGCCAAACTAATTTTTATTTGTTTAGTTTTGGCTGTGCTGGGTCTTGTTTTTTGCTGTGTGGGCTTTCTCTAGTTGCAGTGAGTGGAGGCTACTCTCTTGTGGTGGTGGATGGGCTTCTCACTGCGGTGGCTTCTATTGTTGCAGAGCACGGGCTCTCTAGGCACGTGGGCTTCAGTAGTTGTGGTGCGTGGGCTCATTAGTTGTGGCTTCTGGGTTCTAGGGCACAGGCTTGGTAGTTGTGGCATGGCTTAGTTGTTCCTTGGCATGTGGGATCTTCCCAGAACTAGCAATCGAGACTGTGTCTCCTGCATTGGCAGGAGGATTCTTTACCATGAGCCACCAGGGAAGCCCATGTTTTTCTTATTTTTAACTGCCTGATATAAAACAACTTGTTTCTGAAACTTCAGTTTACAGCAATTCAATTTAATTCAACACCATCCAATCCAAGCCAGCAAATGTGTGCCTTCTAACTGGCGTCCAGCACTGTTGTAGGCATTGGAACATCATTAGTGCACAGAATGGCAAAGAGCCTTGCCTTCCTAGGGTTTACATTCTAGTGGAAGACAAGAAATGGTCCACAAGAAGCATAATCATGGGTAAGCCTGTGACATGTTAAAGGGGGTTGTGTTGTCTGGGAAAGAATGATTAGAACTGGTAAAGAGACTGGTGGCACCAGAAACAGCTAGAGCCTGGCTTCATGGTAAATAGTACAGCAGGTATTATTGTAAAGGTAAGATTTTATTGGACAGGAAAGGAAGAAAAATGTGAGCCCAACAGAGTGTCCAGTGAGGGCAAGTTCAAGGACCGGGAGTGAGCTGGGGAGGAGGCAGAGTTCAGAGAAAGGCAGATAGTAAAAGAGCTTTCCCACTTTTGTAAAGTCTTTAACCTGTCAATCAATTAATTCATTCAACATATATGCTAGACTCTAGGTTCATCCACATCACTGCAAAGACCCAATTTCATTCCCTTTTATGGCTGTGTAATATTCCGTTGTATTTATCTACTACTATGTGTAAAACAGATAGCTGGTACAGCACAGGGAGCTCAGTTTGATGCTCTATGATTACCTAGAGGGGTGGAGTTGGGGGTGGGGCTGGGAGAGAGGTCCAAGAGGAAGGAGATATATGTATACATAGGGCTGATTCACTTTGTTGTACAGCAGAGACTAACACAACACTGTAAAGCAACTATGCTCCAGTTAAAAATATATAAAAATTTTTAACTAATTCAACCCAAATTATTAGAATGTTTTGAATAGAAGAGTGACATGAAAGGACATAGATTTTAAAAGGATTATTTTGGCTGCTACTTGAGAGCAGGGTGTGACGGACAAGGACAAAATGCCCCTTGGAGGCTTCAGGGTGACCCAGGTATAATCTGAGGGTCTACTGGAGGAAGAGGGATGATGGTCAGAGTCTTGAAATACTTTAAA
Source organism: Bubalus bubalis (assembly GCF_019923935.1). NCBI lineage: Eukaryota > Metazoa > Chordata > Mammalia > Artiodactyla > Bovidae > Bubalus > Bubalus bubalis. Next base: position 46,220,391 of record NC_059168.1, read on the forward strand.
TTAAGGCAATAGAATTTGCTGACAGAGTGGATATAGTGTGTGATGAAGTAGATGAGGACGAAACAGTATGCTTTCAGCTCTGTAGGCAAGAGCTAGATGGTTTAGACCCTGCAGGTTTTGTTAAAGGCCTTAAATCATATGATAATTATGAGAACATCATTCAAGACATTTAAGCTGGATAGTAACATGATCTTGTTTATTCAGTTATTTCAGTTTAGAGTTCATTCAACTGCTTTGTGGAGAACAGGTGGTGGGGATGGAACAGGTGTGGGGGAGGATGTGAGAAGCGGCTCAATTCAACAAATATTTTGGAACTAGGGTTTACAGGTCTTGTTACTGGGTTAGATGCTGAGAGGTCAAAGAAAGCAGTTTCAAGGTTGGCTTCTTGGTTTTTGGCTGTCCACAGAGTGGGATAGATTAACTGGAAGTTATTAACTGAATAAAGGAATCTTTTGGAAGAAGTCCCCCTATTCAGGGTAGAATGTGGCCGAATTATGGGCCATTCTATTATCTCTTTGGAGATCTTGGATATAATGTAATTTACTTAGAAATACTTATCTTACCTAAATATAACAATATGTAAATATATAAATATATACACCTACAAATATCTTTCTGTATACAATATGGAAGATTTTTTCTGATTATTCTATGTTCCTTTGTTCCTTTGAGTGCAAGTCTTTTGAGTTTTTAGACCCTCTTGTGCCTTTTTCATGGCTTTGACCTTTCTCATATGTTTGACAATCAGAAACCTATACAACCCCACCTGGTAGTCCTTTGCCAGAACAGTGGTTCTTACAGGAGGGGGGTCTCTCATGGATGCAGCTTGGGTGAGAGAGGACCTTGGCTTCCTGCTGCAAATTTGCATCTCCTTCCTTTTCCTTGGGGGAGAGGGGGTCTTCTCAGCCTCTAATGTGAGGAGAGTTCCAATTTGTAATTCAAGTGTGGCCACTTATCCGTGAGCCTGTGCCTTGTGTCAACTTCCATGCAACCTCTGGATTTGAGGGTGAAGGCTGGGAAGGTGAGATTTTGGGTGTGCCCACTCTGCTGTTCCTTTGAAATGTATTTTCCTAGGCTTGCTCTAATATATGGATAGGGTTGCTCAAACATTGGAACATTTATAGGTTGTGTGCAAGGAACCTTGAACTGCAGGGCTTTCAAGGTGGCTCAGTGGTAAAGAATCTGCCTCTCAATACAAAAGACGAGGGTTCAAGCCCTGGGTTGGGAAGATCCCCTGGAGAAGGAAATGGCAACCCCCTCCAGTAATCTTGCCTGGAGAATCCCATGGACAGAAGAGCCTGGCAGTCTACAGTCTGTGGGATCTTGAAAGAGTCGGACATGACTTAGCAACTAAACAACAACAACCTTGAACTACTCAAACAGCCTCTGTTTCTCCTTCTGGCATTTTCTGTCCCATTTCAGAACCAGAAGATAATGGATCTGTACAACCAAGCCAAGCCTGTGAAGCCATTCCTTTTCTACCACGAAACGACAGGCAGGATCTCCACATTTGAGTCTGTGGCCTTTCCTGGATGGTTCATTGCCTCTTCTGAGACAAGGCAGCCCATCTTTCTCACTTCCGAGCTGGGAAACATGTACAATATTGGCTTCCAATTAGATTTCAAGGTTTGAACTCAACCTAGAGGTAGCAACTTGGTCTTATCATTTCTAGCACTCAGTGTCTTTGTTTGTATTATCTCTGTGTCATTTTCATCAGTGCTTAGAGGTGGGCTTGAGCCTGTTCTCATCTTATTTTATAAATGGAGAAGAAGCAATGACTCTATGGAAACCAAGGAATAGAATGTGGGCTCAGAAGCAAAGGAGGTGGGTGGTGTGTGGCTCTCCTTTTCAGCTGCAACGGCCCATCCTTCAAGTCATCTGTACAAACATATCGGGACCCTAAAACAGTAGGACTCTCTCCTGGGTGTAGTTATGAAGAAGCCTCAGAGCTCATGAGTCTTACCCAAGATATTGGGACTAGCTTGGAGCTGATTTTCTATTCTGCTTTGTTTCCTGATGGTATTACATTTCCCATAATCTCTATATGTTTCCAGTACTTTGCAAGGGTTAATACATCATTTTAAGGGTTAGAGTCTTGTAAAAGAAAATAATTCTTAATGAAAGTGAATTATTTTTGTCTAATTCTAATGTGTTACCATAAAGCCAGGGCTTCCCTGGTGGCTCAGAGGTAAAGAATCCACCTGCAGTGCAGGAGCCTCAGGAGACATGGGTTTGATCCCTGGGTTGTGAAGATCCCCTGGAGGAAGGCGTAGCAACCCACTCCAGTATTCTTGCTTGGAGAATCCCATGGGCAGAGGAACCTGGCAGGCTACAGTTAAAGAGTCAGACATGACTGAAGCGACTTAGCACACATGCACTCACCAGAAAGCCAAATATAAACTCTAGGTTTTTTATACAATAAGAAAGCTAAAACAGATATAAAATGAAATAGGAAACAAGGAGCAAGCTGAAATTAGCAAGAGTAATTAAATGAGGACACCACAGTGGGTCAGCCTGGGGCTTAGCTGAAGGGAGCAGGGTCCTTATCAATGGTGATAGGTTTGGGTGGTGCGGGTATTTCATGTAAAATGGCACTACTATTTACTATTTTCTGTAGAATCTCATGCCTTGCTTTCTTTTCTTTTTAGGAACTCTCACCATCTAACTCCCTCTAGAAACTACAGTAAAAGGTGCCTTTTGGGGAAGGGAGAGCCTAAATTCTTCACCAGCCATGCTTCAGATGTTACATTGTGATAAAATGAAACAACTGATTTAGGGTATAATTGTAAAAAGATGTAGCTCAGATCTGGTTCTGCATATCGTAGATTTCTTATTCTGACTCTGATATACAAATGCAGAAAACGATGTTTGCTTAAATGCAGTCCACACGATAGCACCAGTAATGAATTTTTTTAAATAAAACTTTCATTAAAGTAGTGGACAATCACACCACTTACTCTACTAGGCAGGCTAGCAAGCAGTCAATAAGCACTGGCATAACACAGTGTCTCTTGATTCTTAAAAGTTTTCTTCTTCAATGAAATACTTTTTCAGCATGCAGTTTTATAAAAGTCAACATTAATGTGGACACAAAGCTAATTAGTTCTGGAATATCAAATAGAAGAATTGCTCATTGGATATTTAGTACTACACTTACTGCTAATAAATGGTGACATGTTGTTACATCTGCCAATTTGCATCATTACATTGTCAATTGTTACATGTGACAGTTGGGGTCTGATGACACATTCCCTTGCAACATGATTATGATTCTGAGTGCCATGGCATAGCCAGTCCTACCAGGGGCTGTGTGATGATTCAGTTTCCTCATCTCCTTTCTCTACCGTGTTCATGTGGGCACTATGATACCTTTGTCAACTGGCATGTACAAGAGCTCATGCAAAACTCTAATAAGGTGATGCTTTGTGGCTGGGCTCAGGGGTAAGGTGGTCAATCTGGTCACCCATAAGAGATTCTGATAACATATTTAGAACATACTCAGAATGAAAAATGGGGCTTCTCTGGTGGCTCAAATGGTAAAGAATCTGCCTGCAATGCAGGAGACATGGGTTCGATCCCTGGGTCCAGAAGATCCCCTGGAGAAGGGAATGGCTACCCACTCCAGGCTTCTTGCCTGGGAAATCCAATGGACAGAGGAGCCTGGATGACTACAGTCCATGCGGTTGCAGAGTCAGGCACGATTGAGCAACTAACACTTTCACTCTCAAAATGCAAACATAGGGAATTTCTCCAAGATCCAGTGGTTAAGACTTGGTGCTTTCATTGCCTTGGGCTCGTGTTCAATCCCTGGACAGAGAACTAAGATCCCACAAGCCAAGCAGCATGGCCAAAAACAAACAAACAAACAAAGCAAAACCAAAAAAAAAAACAAACAAAAATGAAAAACACAATAATCTCATCTTGTGGAACCCAGAGAACAGCCTTCCATGGACCCCCAGCTTACCCACCAATTTTGAGAAATACCACACATGATCTGGCACAGTGGAAGAAATCAGAGAAGGTTCTTGTGAGCAGCAGCACTCTCATTTTCAGCTCATTACCTGGTGCACATCTGACTTTCAAGTGTTTGCTGTGTCTAGTGCTCTTGCACTTGAATACCATATGCTCCAGGCCAACATTCATTGAAGCATTTGGTTCCTTTGGATCTTTAGCAACTAGATACTACAGAAAACCTTGATGCCCTGGGAGAGGGGTTTCTGGCTTCCAGTGGGGGGAGGGGATTAAGAACTTTGCCACCAAAATCACAAGTCCAGAGAAAACAGTTGAGTGGGATGTTTTCCTGTCAAGCTGCTTTGGGGCTTACATCATCTGGCCCCAGAATCGCTGAAGGACAAAGATGGTTTCCTGAAGACACTGTCCCCAGCATTAACAATTGGCCATGAGGACTAAAGATGCCTCCCTAAGACCCTGAGACCAGGGGTTGTAATAAATAATTCTTCATGTCAATAAAACATCAGTTTGCATTTCTCACACTTGAGGAGATGGTTGGATGGCATCACCAACTTGATGGATGTGAGTTTGAGCAAGCTTCGGGAGTTGGTGATGGACAGGGAAGCCTGGCATGCTGCAGTCCATGGAGTGGCAAAGAATTGGACATGACTGAGTGAACTGAACTGATGATGTGATATCACTTACATGTCAAATCTAAAGAAATGATACAAATGAACTTATTTACAAAACAGAAAAAGACTCATAGACAGAGAAAACAAGCTTATGGTTACCAAAGGGAAAATAGAGAATGGTAAATTGGAAATTTGAGTTAATAGATACACCCTTCTATATATAAAATAGATAATCAATAAGAACCTACTGTATACACAGGAAACTGTATTCAATATTTTGTAATAATTTTAATGGAAAAAATTCTGAAAAAATATGTATATATATATATATATATATGTATGTACGTGAATCACTTTCCTATATACCTGAAACACAGTAAATCAACTCTACTTCAATTAAAAATAATAGGCACACAATAGTTTTTTGCTCCCCCTCCCCAGGAATTGTATAGTTTTTCTTAGTGACATCATCTCCTTTAGCTTTTTCATTTTATGGGTGAGGACAGGGAGGCACACAGTGTGGCAGTGACTTACTGAGGCGGCATTGACATTGATTATTTGAACTGGAAGTCATGTTGGGATATTATGAATCACGGTGTGAGAAATCAGCAACAATTATCCAGAACAAGACAGCGCCTTGGGAGCCTCCTCACTTCCACCGCTGGGCTGTTCTCCTCTAGCATGGTGTTGGTGGATGACCCACCCCAGGTGGAGCACTCCTGGCACCTAGGCATCATTATGAAACGACTTAAGTGCTGACCTATATTGTGCAGTCGTATCTCACTTGTATCTCTGTTGTATCTCACTGAGTATCTCACTCAGTTGTAAGCAACGTCAGAATCACCTGCGGTGTAAACTAAAAGCTCGGGTGTTTGGGCAAAATGTAGACCTAGTAAGTCAAACCCGGGCTTCTTTGGTGGCTCAGCGATAAAGAATTTGTGTGCAATGCAGGAGACTCGGATTCCATCCCTGGGTCAGGAAGATCGCTTGGAGAAGGAAATGGCAACCTACTCCAGCCTGGAAAATCCCATGGACAGAGGAGCCTGGTGGGCTAGACTCCATGCAGTTACAAAAGAGTCAGACATGACTTAGCAACTAAACAAGAATGACAAAGTTAAACCCACTCCTCTCAAAATTCTAACTGTCCAGGCTTAGAGCAGGGCCTTAGATGAAAGAGATGTATGTGGCAAGGTATGGAGACAGAGCATGGAGCTTCCAGGTTCCCTGAGGATGCCACTAACTCCAGATCTTTGACATGTTCACCAGTCTAGAATTTCTCCAAACCCCATCTTTTTGGGTTTTTATGCAGGCTTCACTACATAGATATGTTTGATTAAATCATTGGCCATTAGCAACTGTTTCAACCTCCAGCCCCTCCCTTGTCCCTGGAGGTCAGAAGTTGGTGGCAATGAAAGTTCCAACCCTCTAATCCAATGGTTGGTTTCCCAGCAACCAAAAGTCACCTCATAACATAACAAAAGACAACTTTACTGCTCTCAACACCTAGGACATTTCAAGGGTTTTAGGAGCTCTGTGCCAGAAATGGGGACAGAGATTAAACATGTATTTCTTTTTTAAATTTTATTTTATTTTGGCTGTGCTGGATCTTCGTTGCTGTGCTTGGACTTTCTTTAATTGCGGCAAGCTAGGGCTACTCTCTAGCTGTGGCTCTCCGGTTTCTCACTGCGAAGGCTTTTCTTGTTGCAGAGCACAGGCTCTAGGACCGTGGGCTTCAGTAGCTGCAGCGCATGGGCTCAGTAGTTGTGACTCGCAGGCCAAGTTGCCTGAGGCATGCACAGTCTTTCCAGACTAGGGATTGAACCCGTGTCCCCTGCATTAACAGGCCCATTCTTAACCACAGGATAGCCAGAGAAGTCTGAATACGTATTTCTTAATTCAGATCACAACACATGTGCCATATTGGCTGATCTATGTCTTGAAGATGTAAAATAATATTTAGCTGAATACATTAGATTAGAGGCAAGTTTCCATGTATGGGCTTTTCCCTTATCACTCAGAAACCTCCCTCGGTCATAAGGGTTGGTAACAAAATCTCATTCCCAGCGTACAGGGAAGAGGCACATGCCAGCTGCAGGGGTTGGGAGTGGAGTGGGAGTGGAGTGGGGAGGACAGAAAAGCCGGCTCTCAGCACTGCAGTGGTGAACTACTCCCTCCTGATACCTCGTGTGAGCCAGCTCATGAGCTGGTCATCACTATTGGTGTGACCACTTTCTAGGAGCTGCTGGGGCCTGGAAAAACCCTGGCCACATGAGGAGAAAATTTTGTTTTAGGAATTAGAAAGATCAGAGCTAAGAGGATTGGTGACAAATTTTATTTTTTTTTTATGTGAAAACTCAGGCTGTGTTCATGGTCTTTTAAAAACAATGTTTTCCAACAATATGATTTAATAATGAAAAAGAGTCATCATTTTTAAAAATTAGATTTTAATTTTAAAGGATATTCAAATTTAATAAAATATTTCACTACTGAACAAAAACTTTGCATTTAACAAATAAAAATATTACATCTTGCCAAAAAAAAAAAGATGTTTCCAAAAACAGAATCACAACATAGAGAACAGACATCTCAAGGGAGACAGGGAATTGGGGAAGGATGGAGGAGGTTGGGATTAGCAGATGCAAGCTATTATATATAGGATGGGTAAACAGCAAGGTCCTATTGTATAGCACAGAGAACTATATTCAGTATTCTGTGATAAATCATAATGAAAAGGAATATTAAAAAGAATACACACATGCACACAAAGTTCCCTACATACAAATGAGTTCCATTCCCAGAGTGTGCTCCTAAGTCCAATCTGTAACTCCAACAAAGTTGGCCTAAGTACCCAACTAATACAAAGAGTTAAATATTGTAATACTGTAATATGTTTATAATACTCTTCACACAAATAATACATAAAAAACAAACACAAAAATTATGAAAACATATTTAATCCTATAGTACGGTACCTTGAAGAGTACAGTAGTACAGTATACCAGCTGGCACACAGGGGCTGGCATCCAGCGAACAGGCAAGAAGTGTTACTGACTGGAGGAGGGAGCTGGGAGAGTTGAAGGATCATCAGCAAGAAGAGGTGGAGGGCAGGGTGCAATTTCACTCATGCCTGATGTTGATGGCACAGGTTCTGGTTCCTTGCTGGATTCAGTTCTATCCACACTTTTGAAAAAATGATCCAGTGATATCTGGATAGTAGCACCTTTGCATCTCTGAAGGTTTGCAACTTGAAGGTTCATATGTAGGGGACTTACTGTGTTTGTGTGTATTTGTTGTTGTTTAGTCGCTAAGTTGCATCCAACTCTTTTGCAACCCCATGGACTGTAGCCCACCAGGCTCCTCTGTCCATGGGATTTTCCAGTCAAGAATACTGGAGCAGGTTGTCATGGCTGCCATTTCCTTCTCCAAGGGATCTTCTCAGCCAGGGGTTGAACTCGCAGTTCTTGCATTAGCAGGCAGATTCTTTACTGCTGAGCCATCAGGGAAGCCCCATGAGTGTATATGTATATATGTAGATCTCTCTCTGAAACCTTTGCTGTACAGCAGAAATGAACGCATCATTGTCAATCAACTATATGTCGATAAATACATTTTTAAAAAATGTTTCAAATATATCATTGGTTGTCTAACTCTTAACATTTGAATTTAAAATAATTTTCCTTTGTCACTGGTGCTGTTTCTGTTTCAAGCAAATCATGATTGTTCATTTTGCCAGTGGGCTGGAGGCCACAGGATGGGGAGGTGGCCCTTCTTGTTCCCCACTGGGCGGATGTACTATTGGTCTGCCTGTACACCCTCACCTTGAGTTTGTCCAGATTAACACCCAAGTCTATAGAGAGGGACTAAACGCTTTCATTCGTCACTGATTCATACTTTGGGATTGTAATATCTAAATATCTATACTTAAAATTTTCATAAATGATTTTATTTTTTCTCGTTGTAAAAGTTTGATGAAAACATTATTGGCCTTCCTATATGACTGAATTTATTTTTTATCTTTTTTTTTTTTACTGATATCTGATTTATTTCTACCTTTTAAGTAATATTTTAGCTTTTTTTTGTTTCACACATGAGTTTAAAAATGCTACATATAGCTGTTAAGAAATTGTTATGAGAGTTTAATGAAGGAGTGAAATAATGGTTAGCAATAAATGATAACTATCATTGTATTATTATTTCCAGAAAATTCAGGAAATCTCTTTCTATTTTAACATAAATATTGAGTTATATTGAGGGAATATTTACAACAAATATATTCAAGACATAAATAAAAGGGACCAACATGAACTCAGCCCTCAGCTGAAGAAACAGAAGACATTAAGAATACCCGTGTGTTCATTCACCATCCCATCGCCTTCTCATCCTTCCATTGGATGTAACTGTTATCCTGAATGTGATGGTTATTATTCGCTTGCATTTTGTCATAGATTTACCACATATGTATATGCCTTAAACAGATGTTGGGTTTCCCTGGTGGCTCAGTGATAAAGAACCCACCTGCCAATGTAGGAGACACGAGTTCAATCCCTGGTTTGGAAAGATCCCTTGGAGAAGGAAACGGCAACCCACGCCAGTGTTCTTGCCTGGAAAATCCCATGGACAGAGGAGCCTGGTGGGCTACAGTCCATGGCATCACAAAGAGTCAGACATGACTTAGCAACTAAATGGCAACAAAAATAGATGTTATTTAGTTTTGCATGCTTCTAGACTTCATATAAGTGAAATCATATTGCTTATACGCTTTTACAGCTTGCTTCATGTTCCTGAAATTCATTTGTGGTTCTGTCATGTTAGTTTGGGGGCTCTGAAGAGAAGACCCTGAGGTGAAATAAGATGTCAATAAATTTATTGGGAGAAATGCACATGAAAGATATGGGGGGAGGGATCGGGGCAGTCAGGCAGAGCATTCAAATCATTTATTTTTTAAAAACTATGTATTTATTTATTTTTTGGTTGTGCCATGAGGGATTTGGGATCTTAGCTACCCAACCAGGGACTGAACCCATGACTCCTGAGTTGAAAGATCAGAGTCCTAACCACTGGACTACCAGGGAAGTCCCTGAGCCTTCAAATCATCATGCAAAACTGACACCAGTGATTGAAAAGAGGGAAGAAAGAGTGAGAGGAAGAGCATGCAGTACAGGTGTGAGAACTCAGAGAAAGTTATGATCAGACTGATGAGGAGATGCACAGCAAAAGTTACCTGTAACAGCTTCTGTGTCCTGATGGAGTCCTGGCTCTGGTCCCCCTGCTGTTCTGTCATTGGCTGGGAGTGTCTCAGGCAGAGTAGCCTTGGCAGGAATATCACAGTGGATCCAGAGGTGTGGCACCTAAGGCCATCTGCTTACTATTCTCCTTGTGACAGGGTCTCTTAAAAGGAGATCTGAGAGACACATCTCTGTGGCCACAGCACTTCACCATTGTGCTGCATGAATCTCCTCCTCTCCACGTGTTTGGGAGCAGATCCACTCCGATTCCCTTTTTCCTAAGGGGAACTTGGAAGCAGTATTATAAATGGATGGACTACTGCACCTGTTTTTGCAATTGGTTCCAGTGACTGGTTTCTACTGTCTCTCTTCTCCACTATCTATTCTGGATTCCCCTTATCCTTAGTGATCACCTTGGCAGGTCTTAGTGGCTTTCCTGGTGATCTAACCAAAGATCTCATCCATGAGAAGTCTGACCATTTAGTTATCATGTTCTTGTGATTGTTTAGTCACTAAGTGTGCCTTTTTGACTGCATGGACTGTCAGGCTTCCATGTCCTTCACTATCTCCCAGAGTTTGCTCAAACTCTTGTCCATTGAATTGGTGATGCCATCCAACCATTTCATCCTCTGTTGCCCCCTTATCATCCTTCCCTCAATCTTTCCCAGCATCAGGGTCTTTTCCAATGAGTCAGCTCTTCACCTCAGTTGGCCAAAGTATTGGAGATTCAGCTTCAGCATCAGTCCTTCCAATGAATATTCAGGGTTGATGTCCCTTAGGATTAACTGATTTTATCTCCCTGCTGTCCAAGGGACTCTCAAGAGTCTTCTCCAGCACCACAATTCAAAAGCATTAATTCTTGGGCGCAGCCTTCTTTATGGTCCAACTTAGGTGTTCTTACATGTACTTATTCACAGTTACAATTAGGCAAAGGGATACCAAGAGGTAACCAAGCAGATCACCTGAGTTCCTTTTGTATTGTTATAGTTCAGTCACTAAGTCATGTCCAACTCTTGCAATGCCATGGACTGTAGCCCACCAGACTCCTCTGTCCAAGTAATTTTCCAGGCAAGGATACTGGAAAGGGTTTCCATTTCCAGTATTCTCCAGGGGATCTCCCCAATCCAGGAATCAAACCTGCATCTCTTGCATTGCAGGAGGATTCTTTACTGCTGAACCCCCAGGGAAGCCCTCCTTGGATATTATACAAGGAATATTACAGTGTATTTCTCCCTGTCTTCATGTGTAAAGGAAATTCTACCTCCTCCTTCATAGGCTGAATCCGGAAGAATGACTTCCATCCTCCAAGAGTACTGCCACTGAGAGGTACTTCAGTTGTACCTCCAATACGCCACCCAAAGCTCCATTAAGTTGACTACTTCTGGATGGACCAGTGGATCCTGGGAAGTAGTAGAGTTGGCTCATACTGGCTAGAAAAGGCCAAATGTTACATCCTCAGATTTTGAAAACCAGTTGGTAACTTGAAATTGCCCAAGTTGGGAATATCTACATCATAGATACTGATAATCACTACAAGTTTTGTCTTATGTTCTTTTTTTATTTTCTAGGAAGAAAAGAGTTAAAAATTTACCAGCGTACTATTGAGTGGATTCAATGGTCATGGGCCTCTTTTAGCCCCTCATTCAATATAAAATGAACTCTATGCTTGGATGCTATCTTGTGTGGGATTCCATGCCTGTAGATCAGTCATCCCATAGTAGTGGTGATTGAGGCTCTGAAGGCAGAAATGGTATATACATCAATCCCTCTGAGGGCACACTGTTGCCCTTCCAAGAGGGAAAAGATCTGACACGTCAGGAACTTGCCACCATGAGATTAGTCAGACTCCTTGAAGAATACTGCCACATCAGGGGCTCAGTATTAGTCTCTGTTGCTAATAAGTTGTACAGTCATCCTTGGTAAGTGGAAATACCTTCTATTGGGCCCTATAGTGTTCTTTTCTTCTGTTGTCCGTCTTTGGGTTTGGTGTCACTATGATGCTAGTCTCATAAAGTGAGTTTAGGCCATCTTCAATTTTTTGGTAGAGTCTGAGAAGCGAATTATTTAAATGTTTAGTAGAATTCACCATCTGATCCTGGGCTTTTCTTTTTTGGAAAGTTTTTGATTACTGATTCTCCTTACTCATTTTTGGTCTACCCAGATTTTCTTTCTTCATGATACTGTCTTGGTAAGTTGCATATTTCTAGGTATTTCTTCTAGGTTGTTATATTTGTTGGTATATAATTGTTTATAGTGGTCTCTTATGATCTTTTGTACTTAATGTAAGTTGTAATGTCTTTTCTTTCATATCTGACTTGATTTGAGTCTTCTCTCTTTTTTCCTTAACTAGTCTAGCTGAAGATTTGCCTATTATGCTTATCTTTTCAAAAAACAAAGTCTTAGTTTCATTGATCTTTTCTTTGTGTGTTTGATTTCTATTTCATTTACTTCTTCTCTGATCTTTGTAATTTCCTTTCTTCTGTGAACATTGAACTTAGTTTACTCTTCTTTCTGTTCTTGAGTTATAAAGTTAGGCTGTTTATTTAAAACCTTTCTCTTTCCTTAATGTGTTTATTATTATAAACTTTCCCCTTAGCACTGCTTTTATTGCATCCCATAAGTTTTGTTTTACTGCATTTTCATTTTTGTTTGGTTCCAGCTATTTTAAAATTTCCCCTTTGGCCTTTTTCTTTGACATATTAGTTATTCAAGTACATGTTGTTTAATTTTCACATATTTGTTTATTTTTCAGTGTTCCTCCTGTTATTTATTACTAGTTTCTTTATTTTTATTTATTTCTTGGCTGCACCATTTGCCCATGGGATCTTATTTCCCTAACCAGGGATCAAACCCACAATCCCTGCAGTGGAAGCTTGGAGTCTTAACCATTGGACCACCAGGGAAGTCCCTCTTCATATATTTTCTTGTTGCTAGTTACTGCTTTTTCTTTTCTTAAAGAAGTTTCTTAACATTTCTTTAGACTCTTTTGTGACCCCATGGACTGTAGCCCACCAGGTTCCTCTGTCCATGGATTTCCCAGGCAAGAATACTGGAGTGAATAGCCATTTCCTTCTCCAGGGGATCTTCCCAACCTAGGGATCAAACCCACATCTCCTGCATTGGCAGGCAGATTCTTTACAACTAAGCCATTAGTGGTGATGAACTCTTTTATCTTTTGCTTTTCTGGTAGTCTCTTAAAGTCTTTTAATCTTAAGAAGATTAATCTCTTAATCTTCAATTCTGAATGATAACTTTGCCAGGTAGAGTACTCTTGGTTGGAAGTTTTATTCCTTTCAGTACTTTGAATATATCACACCACTCCATTCTGGCCTGCAAAGTTTCTGCTGAGAAGTCAGTTGATAGTTTTATGAGAATTCCCTTGTATGTAACAAGTTGTTTTTCTCTTGCTGTTTTTAAGATGACCTGTTTAACTTTTGACATTTTAATTATTACATGTCTTGGTGTGGGTCTCCTTGGGTTAAACTTGTTTAGAAGTCTCTGCGCTACTGGCAACCCACTCCAGTGTTCTTGCCTGGAGAATCCCAGGGACGGGGGATCCTGGTGGGCTGCCATCTCTGGGGTTGCACAGAGTCGGACACGACTGAAGCCACTTAGCAGCAGCAGCAGCAGCCATACATATACATGTATCCACTCTCCCCCAAACCCTGCTCCCATCCAGGCTGGTACATAACATTAAGCAGAATTCCCTGTACTATACAATATGTCTTTGTTGGTTATCCATTTTAAATATAGCAGTGTGTACATGTCCATCCCTAACTCCCTAATTATCCATTCTCCTGGCAAACATAAGTTCATTTTCTAAGTCGAAAGCCTTTTTTTTTTTTTTTTTTTTTTATTGTTTTTTGACTCCAAAGGGAATGGACTGCAATCGCTTCATGCTCTGTGTAGCCTCACACCTCCACATCATTCAAAACAGAAGGAGGTGGGTGCTTCCTGAGCACTTGGAGTACATTATTTATCATAAAGCCGAATGAAAGAAACAACATCCCGTCGTATTAGGAAGAAAGCTTCCTTTTACAAACTTCAAGGAATCCCAACTCTGGTTTGCTACAAGTCTAGTTAAAACAGAGCGGTCCATATGCCTCCCTGTTCCTGCCTTCCTCTTTTTTTTGCTATGATAGAGATGTCATGTCTAAGGATAGCTCAGAAAATAATGTAATTCCTTGTTCAAAGTCAGAGCATTCTAGTTTAACTTCACTGAAAACTTTCTGGTCCTAATGCTCTAGTTACATCAGAATAAAAACAGAATCTGCCAGAGTGATACAAGTGTGGGGGAATAATTTTTCTTCTTTAAATTTAACACTGGAAGCACAGTACACTCTGTTAGATATTTTTCCAGTCGCTCTCCTGAGTGACTTGACTCATAATTCCATCCCTGCCTGTGTCTTTGAAATGCAACTGATACCCTGACAGACAGTATTTTGAAAGTCCAGGCGATTTTGCTGGGGTGGGGGGTGGGTTATCTTGTTCCCTGTGTATCCCTGTCATCTGAATTGAAATAATATTTTTTTAAAGTTCCAAATTTTAAAAAAATTAAAGTTTCAAGGTTTATCCATGCAACCGCCATAGGTTCTAACCAATTCACATGCCAAATTTTGAAGGGTGATCCCATTTTATATATAAGGATCCCATCCTTATAGTCAAAGAGATGTCTTTGCTTAAACTGCTTCTCTCACCCAAACCAAGAAAACGCCAAGAAAACATTTAGTAAGTTGTAACTCAACTCTTCGGAGAAGGCAATGGCACCCCACTCCAGTACTCTTGCCTGGAAAATCCCGTGGACGGAGGAGCCTGGTAGGCTGCAGTCCATGGGGTCGCAAAGAGTCGGAGATGACTGAGCAACTTCACTTTCACTTCCACTTGTGCTACCTCATCGTGGATGGCCGTTTCCTTCCCCAGGTTAGAGGTTTTCAGACATTATTTCTTCAAATAGGTTTTCTGCCCCTTTTACTCTTTCTTCTTCTGTGTGGGCTTAGTCATGTCCAACTCTTTGCGACCCCATGGACTGTAGCCCACCAGGTTCCTCTGTCCATGGGATGTTCCAGGCAAGAATACTGAAGTGGATTGCCATTTTCTACTTCAAGGGATCTTCCCGACCCAGGGATCAAACCCGAGTCTCTTGTGTCTTCTGCATTGGCAGGCGGGTTCTTTACCAGCTGAGCCACCTAGGAAGCCCTTTCTTCTTCTGGTACCACTACAATATGGATGGTGTTCTGTTTGTTGTTGTTCAATAAGTCCCTTAAGCTATATTCACTTTTAAAAATTCTTTTTGCTGTTCTGTTTGGGTGATTTCTACTACTTCTCTTTGAGGTCACTACTTCATCCATCTACTTCATATAGTTTGCTGTTCAACCCTGCTAGTGTATTTTTTTTTTCAGTTCAGCTATTACATTTTTCAGGTCCGTGACTTCTATTTCATACTTTCTTATATTTTTTGTCTCTGTCTTACAGTTCTCACCGTGTTCATCCATTCTTCTCTTGTTTTTGTAAGCATCTTTATGACCATTACTTTGAACTCTTTATCAGGTAGATTACTTATCTCTATTTCACTAGGGTCTTTTTCTGAGGTTTTATCTTGTTTTTTCCTTTGGAATATATTCCTCTGTCTCCCCATTCTGCTTGATGCTCTGTGTTTGTTTCTACATCTTAGGTAAAACAGCGATCTCTCCAAGTCTTAAAGGAGTGGCCTTGTGCAAAAATGACTCATGGGGCCCAGTTGCTCTATTTCCCTGGCCACCAGAGCTAGGCAGTCAAGGGACATCTCTATGTGGGCTGAGTGTAATTTCTAGCATTAGTAGGGCCACAGCTGTGGCATGGTGGGATCAGGTGTGCCTACTGGCTTAACAGGGAAAGAGGGAGTGCCAAAATAGTGCCCACCAGTGCTGACACTAGCAAGGCCAAAAGAGAACTCAGATATGATGCCTGTCAGTGCTTCCATCCCCAGAGAGTCTCAGCAAGTTTCTGCATCTCCAGAAGTCCCCCCAAGTTTAGCAAGTCAATCTCCTCTACACGTGGTCCAGGCACCCTTCAAACTGCCACTCCTGTGTGAGTTCCCAGGGCAAGTGAGTCAGTGCACGAGCCCTTTAAGAGCAGTTTCTCCATTCTCTACAGCTCTATGGACATAAACCACGTTTGTTTTCATAGACAGAGACTTTGTGGGCTTGTCTCTTTGGCATAGGTCCCCAGGGTTTTGAATGCTTTATGTGGAGCATAAACACCTTGCTCTTCAGGTCAAAGTTCCATATTCTTTTCAGATGTCTCCCTCACGTATGGGTTGCCATGTCTCGGATGTGGTTTTTGGTGAGACCAAGTCTCTGCTTCTTCTACCCATCTCAATGTGGCCTTTTAAATATTTGTTGTAGATGCAAGTTCAGCTAGTTTTGTAGATTTAGTGTGTCCTTGGGATGTGAGTTCAGGATCTTTGTACATCACCATTTTGAAGTGGAAGCTTTCTTTTCTATTTTAAAGTTTTATTTATTTTATTTCTGGCTGTGTTGGGTCTTTGTTGCAGCCTGGGTTTTTCTCTAGTTGTGGATAGTGGGAGCTGATCTCTAGTTGCAATGTGCAGGCTTCTCATGGTGGTGGCTTCCCTTGTGGAGCATGAACCCAATAAGTGTGGTGCCCAGGCTTAGTTGCTACATGACATATGGGATTCTCCCGGATCAGGGATCAAATCTGTCCATGTCTCCTGCCTTGGCAGGGAGATTTTTACCACTGAGCTACCAGGGAAGCCCTCTCTTTTTTATTTTTAATTATTTTTTTTCTGTTTTTCTTCTCTAACTGAATAATTTCAAATGACCTGTCTTCTGTTGCTCTAATTCTTTTTGTGTTAAATCCAGTTGTTGAAGCTGTCTGTGGAATCCATCAGCTTGGTCATTGCAGAGTTGAAGAGTCCTTCAACTCCAGGATTTCTGTTTGTTTTTATTTAATGATTTCTGTTTCTTTCTTGGGCTCATTTTTTTAAGTTTTCAATTTTTAATTTAATTTAATATCCAGTATGACTTGTGAGATATTAGTTTCCTGATCAGGGATCAAACACAGGCTCTTGGCAGTGAAAGCAGGGAGTCCTAACCACTTGACTGCTAAGGAATGCCCTAAACTAATTTTTTTTTTATGCATTATGCTTATAATTTTATTTTGTTTTCTCTGTGTTCTTCTGTGTTCTTTTGTTCTTCTCTGTGTTCTGTAGTTCACTGAATTTCTTAAGAGTATTATTCAGAATTATTTGTCAGTCCATTTATCTCCTTTTCTTTAGGGTCAATTATTGAAGCTTCTGTGGTGGCTCAGAGGATAAAGAATCTGTCTGCAGTACAGGAGATCTGGGTTCAGTCCCTGGGTCAGGAAGATATCCTGGAGAAGGGAATGGCAACCCACTTCAGTGTTCTTGCCTGGAGAAGCCCATGGGCAGTTAGCTTGGTAGGCTACAGTCCATGGGGTTGCAGAGTTGGACACAACTGAGCAACTACTACTAAACTACTATTGGAGCTTTATTAGTTTCCTTTCATGGTGTCATGTTTCCTTGATTCTTGTGATCTTTGTGGCCTTTGTTGTCTGTGCATTTAAGAAAGTAGTTGCCTCTTCCAGTCTTTACAGTCTGGCTTCAGAAGGGAAAGCCCTTCACCAGTCAGCCTGTCCAGAGATTCTGAGTAAGGCATCTGGTGGTGTCCATGGGTGTTTGCTGCTGGAGTTCTCAGACAGGCAGGTGGTGCCTGGGTCAGCAGGTGACCATACCTGGTGCTTGGATCCACAGGGTCGATCCTTGTGACAAACTACCCTTGAGTCTGAGTTCACTGGGGTTGACCAGGTGCCTGAGTCTGTGATGGTAAGCCTGGGACCTGAGTCTGTGTGGGTGGGCCTGGATCCTGGGTCTGTGCCAGCCAGTCAGGTCCTGGGGACCATTGGAGTGGGTCTGGCATCTGGGTCCACAGGAGCTGTCCTGGTAGTGGGGCAGGCCTGGAGTCTGGGTTCACAGGAGCCTGGAAGCTGGGGTTACCTAGCATTTGGGTGAACCTGACAACTAGGGCTGTAGGAGTCAGCCTATAGCCTATAGTTCAAACTCATGGGGCCAACCTGGAGGTTGAATCCAAGGGACTAGTCTGGAGGTTGGGACCATGGGATTCAATCTGAAAGCTGGGGCCATGGAAGCAGCCAAATGCTGGGCTGGGCTGGACTGGGATGGGAGTCTGTATCCACAGAAGCTTGCCAAGAGTCCAGGCCAGAGAAGCCAGCCTAAAGTCTGAGGCCACGGGGCTGCCTGGTGCTGCCATGAGTCAGGAGCCTGCCTGGAGCCTGGGGCCAGTGGTACCAGCCTTGCATTGGGGCAGGCCAAAAGCCTGGTTCCATGGAAGCTCATCTGGAGTATAGGTCTGTAGAAGCCATCTTGGCGCTGGAGCCATGGAGTCAACCTGGTGCTAAGGCAGGTCAGGAGCCTACCAGAAGCCTGGGTTCATAGGAACCTGCCTGGTGCTGGGTGGACTGGTAACCTGGTTTTGTGCAAGCCCACCAGGAGCCTGGGGTCATGGGAACTGCCCTGATGTTGTGGTGGGCTGATGGTAGAGTCCACTGTGAAGTCAAGTCCTTACTTCACTTCCTTCTGCCATAGGTTAGATGTCTCTCTCCACAGGGAAGGGGTGATGGGAGTAAGGTGAAACTGTCTTTCCTATGTTTTTCAATGCATCTTTTCTTACTTCCATGTTCCACCCAAGTGCTGTAATCCCTCACCTGTGAAGCTCTTGTGAAGGTATTTCAGAGCATGGAGAGTTGTTCAAATGGATGTTTCTGGGAGGGGACAAGCCCTAGAAATTCCTAAACCACCACCTTGTTGATGTCATTCTCTAATTCTTCTGCTGTGTGCTGTCTATTGCCAAATACAAATATTGGCTTATTTTGTTTGATGTATTTTACAGTGCAAGAGATGCTGTTTGCTTCTTCCAAATTTGCCACTTTTCATAGTTTGCTGTTCTAGAAAGATATTCTTATTCATCATTTGTTTCTTAAATATGGTTAGGACAGTTGTTTTAAGCTCTGTGTATAATAGTTACAAAATGTGATCTCTGTGTGGATATGTTTCTATTTTCCCTTTCTTTCTTTTATTTTCTCCCTCATTCCTTCTCTCCCTCCCTTCCTTCCTCTCTCTTTCTTTTCTTTCTTTTTGCTCTTATTCTTGTTTGTGTATATACCTGGTAATCTTCAACTACTTATGGCTTGTTGTCTTTGGAATGACTTTGATCGCCTCTAGAGAGACTTTCTCTTTCCTTCTGGTAGAAAGTATTTGGCCTAAATGAAACCAAATATAGTTTGAGAGTACCTGATTCAATCAAACTGTAAGTACTCCAAGTGAAAATCCTTGTGAGGGTCTGTCCATCATCACAGACTTCCAGGAATGACTTCTTTTCTTTACTACTGCCATCTCTCCTTCCCCCCCACCCCGCCCCCCACCAGTGCCAAGACAGCCTATCTCATGGGTTCCAAAGGCTGAGGAAAGTTGAGGGTGGGTCTAGGGCTGGTTTGCTTGTTCCTTCCCCAGGCCCAGGCCTACCCTGAATCCCAACTTCTTTCTTTCTATGCTTATGTGACTAGACTATTGACAGTGGTGTGTTTTATATCAGCATAGAACATATTGTAGTTTTAATGTTGTTTAAAAACATTTCAGGTCCTGATCCTGTAAGTCTGGGGTAGAACCTGAGATTCTGCATTTCTGGTAAACTGCTGGTTGTTGCCAGTGCCGCTGCTCCATGGACCACACTTTGAACATGAAGAATGTGCAGAACAAGGACAGTTCCATGTGATTTTCCAACAGGTGAATCATAGAAAAATTGAGTTGTGGGGATTATACTATCAGAACTGGAATGGATTTGTGGGGCTGAGATGACTGTATTAGACCTTAAACTGAATAATGAAGGATAGATATGGATGGGCAAAGGAATTAAATTTCAAGGCAAATTCAGTTCTGGCTAGCTAAGAGAGTAGGGAAGCTGTATCTCTAAACTGTATCCCTATGGAGTTATTTTCTTGCAGAGAGAAATTTCCTTCATCATATTTGATTCAATTTCCCTTCTCAGGAGTACCTACTCCCTTAGCTATCAAGGATGTCACTTCCATATTAGGGAGAGATACAGAGAGGTCTTGTGGTATCTGGTATCACCTAAGCCCCCATCACCTCTGGTAATGGTACTATGGGCTAAGTTTCCAGGTCATATGGAACTCCATGTTTTATAGGATGCAATAAAGAATCTGGAAGGACCACATATCCTATTGACTGTGGTCACGAATGAGTTTGCATTAGTATATGCTGCATCTATACTTGTGTGTCCTGGATGTTTGCTTCTTTGTACCTGATGGCAGGATATTGAGCCCCTCTTCTTAAGATATCCAAGTGCATTCAGTCCTGTGTAAGGAGCATGGGGGTGATGTCACAAGCTCTGGATTTTCTTCTGCCATTTCCTTCTCAAGGGGACCTTCCCCATCCAGGGATCCAACTAGTGTCTCCTACAACTCCTGCCTTGGCAGGTGGGTTCTTTTAACACTGAGCCACCTGGGAAGCCCTTTCTTCTTAGAGCATGGGGATCAACTCATGCTAAGGGATGCTCTATGCAGGACCTCTTTATAGACTCAACTTGATTCTGAATTCCAGTTTTGACCCAAAGAAACTTGCTGTACATTTAAATGTCAGTGCTTCATGACTCCACACTCCTAAGAGGACAGCTCACCAGCTTACCATGGGCTACCCAGGACAAGATCAAGGAGCAAGAATCTTTGGGGAGGGTAAAGGCGTGAACATGAGAGTGTCTTTATGAGGTGAGGCAGGCTGGTGAGGTAGTTAGGAACCCTATGAGAAATGTTAGCACAATCCCATCAGAGGCTGAAGAACCTGAGACATTTATTCACCAATGCCCTCCTCAATTGGTTAAGCCTGCCCCTGAGATGCAAGCCCTTGATGTGGAGCAGACAGAAGCTGGGAACCACTACAGATAGTGAACTCAGATGGGCTGAAAGGTCGGGACAGAGTCTCACCAGCACTGCCTGTTTCCCTTTGTGGAAGAACTAATGCATGTCTTCTAGCTCAGGGAATAGAGCATCTAGGAGCCACTACTCTAGAGTCCATGAGGGGTAGGGTGTGCAGGAGCTGACCTTGTCCAGGCAAGGCTTTCCTTGAGTGGAGAGGCAGCATTCACACTCGCTCTGAAAAGCTGGAGGAGCATACACTGGAGTGTTTGTATTTTTTCATCCGAGATTGGCAGGGGATAAGATGACTGGACCAGGAGTGGTTGGAAACTACACAGGCCTTAGGGGACCCCTCCCTTTCTAAGTCTACCTTGAACCCACTATGGGTTTCCACTCTTTGGAATAAGATTAGTGTAACATTTTGCAGCATCACTGCTTAGTCATCGGCCATGGGACAGTCCCCTAACACTTCTTTCCTCAAACTCAGTGTTGATGTTTCCTGGTGACTGCTCTTAAAGACTTAGCATGCCTCCTTTTTCACGGTGTGTGAACAGGTTGCAACCCTGCCCCAGTTGATATTTCTTTATATAAAGCCTCACTAAATCACCCTGGTGTCAGAAGCTGACAAATACTCAGGGTGCTGGGAAGTCCTAGCCCCAATGAGGCAGAACTTCCTCTTTTCTTGATGTGGGTCAAAGGCTCTGGCCCTACTGGACTCTGTCAGAACATCTGAGCACAGAAGAAGCCATAGTCCATAGCCATAGGGACACGGCGTCCTTCGTAGCTGCAAAACCTGCTGACCTTTGATCTTTTCTGCTTCCAGACCTCTGGCCTTGGCCCTCCTGTCATTTTAAGGCTCTGGGTTTACTTCTGAATGCAGGTACCACTGCTTCTGCTGGAAGGTAGGCTACGTCCAAGAAGGTGAACAGGAGAGGGAGCGAGGTGAGTTCTGGGACCGTAGATTCTCCCTGAGGTTGCTGTTGGCTCATTAGCTCTTCTTCTGACTCAAGGTCAAACCGTGGCTTGGGACTGACTCAGATCCTCCTGTGGGATCCATCTGCACATACATGTCTTCACACCTTGGCAGTTCTGACACGCCATCATCCAAAGACGATGGAAAAGTAAAAGGTCCAGGTGAAGATGTACATGGAAGGGCAAAAAAATTGGGAAGCGGGGATATTCGGTACGCTGCTGCTCACATTTGCCTTTTGATTTTCTCTACAGTATTATCCAGGATACACCCGATTCTGGTGAATATTCAGGATATCAACCATCTGGTATGGGTCCTTCAAGGCCAGACCCTCACAGCTGTCCCGAGGAAGGGCCAAATGGATCCAGGTGAGTGGCAAGGCCTGTCCACGGCAGTCCCTTTGGCCAGTACTGCTGTGTGGTGTGTGCTCAGTTTTTTCATTTCACTGTGAATAGACTCGTTAACTGGGCTTATCTCGTAGGTTGTAATGAATGAGTGACCTGTGATTATGTTGTGTTCCCAGTCACTGTTACCTTAGTTTCATGCAAGTACACAGAGACTCTTGAGAAGGGCAGGGGGAATCCTGTCTACTTGGGACTGAAGGAGCCAGAGCTTTGTCTATTCTGCACGAAGGTCAAGGGGCAGCCCACGCTGCAGCTTCAGGTGAGTATGGAAAATAAGGGTCTTGTCT
Source organism: Bubalus bubalis (assembly GCF_019923935.1). Classification (NCBI taxonomy): domain Eukaryota; kingdom Metazoa; phylum Chordata; class Mammalia; order Artiodactyla; family Bovidae; genus Bubalus; species Bubalus bubalis. The sequence continues at coordinate 46,242,825 of NC_059168.1, forward strand.
ATGCCTGGCTAGGAGTGAAAGTGAAAGTGTTGGTTGCTCAGTTGTGTCCCACTTTGTCACCACAAACTGTAGCCCTGCCAGGTTCCTCTGTCCATGGGGTTTTCCAGGCAAGAATACTGGAGTGGGTTGCCATTTCCTACTCCAGGGGATCTTCCCCACCCAGGGATTGAACCCAAGTCTCCAGCATTGTGGGCAGATTTTTGACCATCTGAGCCATAGTATTTACCCCCAACTAGGAGGAAGATGCACATTAATTTCACTAAGTGCTCATTTGAAGGAAAATTTAGCTTTTTAGAATCTTTGTTAAAGTTTTATTTTTTAATTTATTTCTAGCTGTGCCGGCTCTTCATTGCTGTGCATGGGCATTCTCTAGTTGCTGAGAACAGGGGCTATTCTCTAATTGAGGTGCACAGGCTTCTCATTGTGCACTGAGAAGTGGTGGCTTCTCTTGTTGCAGAACATGGGCTCTAGAGCATGAGGGCTTCAACAGTTGTGGCACACAGGCTTAGTTTCCCTGCGGCATGTGGGATCCTCCCAGACCAGGGATCAAACCTGTGTTCCCTGCATTGACAGGCCCATTCTTAACCACTGGACCACCAGAGAAGTACTCTAGAATCTTTTAAAGGACAAACTATTTATTATCCTTATGCACATTTATTTTTGGTTCTTTAGGCTGTGTGTATTATGAAATAAGAAAAAATTGCAGGAGTGTTTTGAAACTAATCTGCTAAAATCATTTGTTTTGCTTAAAAAGTAATTCAGCAAAGAAGGATTTTAGATTTATTCTTGACTATATATATGAATCTCTCTCTGTCTCTCTCTCTCTCTCTCTCTCTCTCTCTCTCTCTCTCTATCTCTTTCTCTCTCTCACACACACACACACAGAGTCATCCTTTGGCATCTTTGGGGGATTTGGTGCAGGACTCCTCTATCCCTCATGGATACCAAAGTGGACGCTCAAGTTCCTATATAACTTATATAATTATGTAACCTATTCTTTAAATCATCTCTAGATTACTTAATAATACCTAATACAGTGAGAACACTATATAAATAGTTGCCAGCATACAGAAAATTCAAGTTTTGCTTTTTTGGAACTTTCTGGATTTTTTTGTTTGTTTTTTTTTTCTAAATATTTTTGGTCCTCAGTTGGTTTACTCCAAGTATGCAGAATCTGCTGATAGGAAGGGTCAACTGCACATTTGTGGGTGGAATCAGCTATGACAGTTTCAGCAGTTGATTATCACTAGGTGGATGAGCAAATTAAAACATGTTTTTGACAGGAGATAGTTTTCAACTTTAAGTGAACAAGCAATTCTCTGTAACAAACATTTTAATAATGCGGTTCTCCATTATTTAAAAATATTTTAAGTTATAGGAGGATCACAAACCAGGCCTCTGTGTGCTTTAGGAAATCTCTTGATCCCTTGATCTATACATTCTATAGGTTTCCCAGGTGGCCCTAGTAGTAAAGAACCCGCCTGCTAATGCAGGAGACATAAGAGACACAGGTTTGATCCCTGTGTCGGGAAGATCCCCTGAAGGCAGGCATGGCAACCCACTCCAATATTCTTGCCTGGAGAATCCCATGGACAGAGGAGCCTGGCAGGCTACAGTCCATAGTGTTGCAAAGAGTTGGACACAACTGAAGCAACTTAGCATGCATGCATGTATGTTCTATATCTATATTTGTTCTAGTGGAAAGAAGAGTAAAAGTGAAAGTCACTCAGTCATGTCCGACTCTTTGGAACCCCATGGATTAAACAGTCCATGCAATTCTCCAGGCCAGAATAATGGAGTCAATGGCTATTCCCTTCTCCAGGGGATCTTCCCAACCTGGGGGCCAAACCCAGGTCTCCCCCATTGCAGGCAGATTCTTTACCAGCTGAGCCACCAGGGAAGACCATCTACTGGAGTCAGGAATAAATGTAAAAGCCTTCAGCAAACAAGCATAGGCAGACACTCAATTTGATGACAAGATAGAAAATAGTGGTTTAATGATGGGCAATTTTGCCCCTGACAAATTTTTCAATGTCTGGTGATATTTTTAGTTGCCACACCTAGGAACTAGGGGATTCTGCTCATCTCTAGTGGGTAGAAGCCAGGGGCGCTATTAAACCTCCCAGCATACACAAGACAGAGCCTGACAACAAAAGATTATTCTGCCCAAAACATCCATAGTTCTGAGGTTAGAGACACTTGATATGAAACAACCTTGTTTAGATTCATGATAACTGTTATATAACTATTCCTTTGGTTTATAAGGAACAGGTAATGGCTAAATCTGTGCTTTGTATTCTCAAAAACATTGATGTCAGCACTGTTCTTCTTCAAAGGCTCACATTAAGAACCACTGAAATTAGTGGTCTAAGTTTTCCCTCCTAAACTTAATATCTCTAAAGTATTTGGGGCTGATAATTTTTAATGGTTTAATATGAAATAGAGGTGCCCAGGCCTGTTTCAACAGCGAAAACAATCTCGAATAGGAACTGTTAGTGTGCAGAGTGTGGAACAACTCAAACAGTGCTGTTTCTCCCTGGGACCTCCTTCTCGCCCTTTAGGAACGGAACATAATGGATCTGTACCACCAAACTGAGCCTGTGAAGCCTTTTCTCTTCTACCATGACCAGAATGGCAGGGCCTCCAGCTTTGAGTCTGTGGCCTTCCCTGGCTGGTTCATCGGCTCCTGCTCCAGTGGAGGCTGTCCTGTGATTATCACCCAGGAACTGGGGAAAATCTACACTACCGACTTTGGGTTCACAGTACTCCAGGCTTAAGGCTGGTCTAGGGATGAGGGTTGTTTTCTGCACAGAGAATCTTGTCTTTGGTTTCCTCCATTCAAGCTCCTGAAATGCTTCTGAATCACAACACTGCAAATCAGCAATACTTTAATTAATTAAGAAAAAAAAAAGAGAGAAAAGTACTTTGGAGATGAACACTGTCATACCGATCATTCAACAAGGAAAGGCAGAATTGCCAGAATTATGTCCGTTTCATTTTTGGGGGGCTTGCAGATTCCCCAACTGTGAATTGAACCATCTTAGTCTTAAAAGAAGGAAGAATCTTGGTTAAGCTTTTCACCCAAGAGTATCTTACTGACCTCAACATGTCCATGCAGTGACAACGTACTCACAACACTGGACCAAGTTGTGTGCCCTCCGCCAGGACACGTGGACAACAGTGCAGAGAAATTGAGGATCTTTGCTATGGCCATGTGGCTAAATTATGACACCTTGACAAAAATACTAAAGAAAACTCTACTTAACATACCTGCTAATGATGCTTCAAATAACAAATGAAGGTGATGATTCTTTCATTTGGAGTCCAGATCTCTGGATTTTCAGATATGTTGCTCTGTGGCAATGTATCAAGATCTTTTGGATCCTGGTGGGGAAAAGCTGACAGACAAGTTCCATAAAAGAAAAGACTAGGAAGAAAGCTGGAACCCCTTGTGGGAGTGGCTTGTGTCTCAGTGAAGTTATGTGCTCTGCTGGTTTGAATGAAGAACTAGTGTTGTTTATGAAGCTTTCACCTAAAGTGTTATCACTGGATCTCATGGAAAGTTAAATTTGTGAAATAAAAAATTTGCTCCTCTCAGTTGCTGTTATGAATTTAATGACTTTAATGGGATATCATGATCATAATACTGACTCCTTGCATTCATAATTAGTTTTATCATTTTTTCCCATGAAATGATAAAAGCAGGTTCCCATGAAATCTCCCACTTCTAAGAAGAACCCAGTAGGATAGTTGTAGAAGATGGTATCTTCCTAAACTCAGGTTTCCCCTGGCTTCACTACTGGGGTGGTGGTACAAATAAAGCATCATTAGTAAATATCATACTCCATATTTTATGCATAATGCTACTGCACAGCTAACAAAACGCTCCCCCATCCTATCCCAGAAAGAGCTTCTGAGAGTCTCCTGTGGGTTTTTTCCATCAACTCACAGGCCATGATCTGACATGGCATCCACTCATCTAGAGCATAGTGGCAACAAAGACTTATCTTTTCCTCTACCCTTTATGAAATAACATTTCTTCCCACATCATGTCAGTAAACAGCATTCTCTGTAAATACGGGGATTTATTTCTTAAAATATTTATTTATTTATTTAATCTTGGCTGCCCTGGGTCTTTGTTGCTGTGTGGGCTGTTCTCTAGTTGCAGTGCATGGGCTTCTCATTGCATTGGCTTCTCTTGTTGCAGAGCACAGGCTCTGGGGCATACAAGCTTCAGTAGTTGCTGCTTCCAAGCCCTAAAGCACAAGCTCAATAGTTGTGGTGCATGGGCTTAGTTGCTCCATGGCTTGTGGGATCTTCCCATACCAGGGATTGAACCCATGTCCCCTGCACTGGCAGGTGGATTCTTATCCACTGAGCCACCAAAGAAGCCCAATATAGTGATTTTTTTTTTAATTTTTTTGTTATGATTTTACTTGTCTTGAGATTTGGAGAAAGATTATGGAGATAGTATTTTTCAAGCACATTGATGAATTTCTGGGCCCCACAAGCATTGCCTTGACCTCCTCACCTCATCCTAATATCTTCTGCCTTTTAGCATTTGAGTGGCCATGTTGATGTCAGAGATTCGATTTCTTCCTTGGGGATAGACAGCACAGAAATCCCTGAGCTTTTCATTTCTCATGGTTTCTACAGAAAAGTAGACCTGTTTCTCCTCTGCCTTTCCCTATGTAGGTAATTTCCCTAGAGCTGTGAGGTGGCCAGAACTCTTAAGAGAGTGAAAGGAGCTCTATGAAGAATTACACAGGAGGAATTCCCTGGGTTTCCAGTGATCAGCGCTTTCACTGCCAGAGCCTGGGTTTGACTCCTGGTCTAGGGGAACTAAGATCCCACAAGCCATGCAGCAGAGTCAAAACAAAACAAACAACAAACAAAACAAAAAACAATCCCCACCTAGAACAAAACAAAAATATCCCCCTTCAAAAAAACACCCCAAAACCCAAAATAATAAAAACCCAAATGAGTATCACCCTGGGACAATGGGCATAAACTGGATGCTCTTGGGCCATCTGGGGTGTACAGTCTCTTGGATTCAAGGCTGGAACCCATATCAGGCTTCCCAAGAACTCCATCCCTACACTGTCTTGGCTGAAGAGCCAGGGTGAGCCCGAGGATCTTTAGGTATATCGGTCATCCAGCTGAAGGTGAAGCTCCTAGTCTCCTCTACCTGTTTGAGAGATCCTCTTGGGGTAGTCTATTTCTGCTATGGGATAGCAACCCCTGACTCTTCTCCATGAGGGGGCAGGAACTTGCCTCTCATCACAACAGATGCCCCTCCAAGGCAGCTCTCTCCCTTTCTCTCTTCCCAGTCTTCCTCTTATTCATAGAATATTCCATCCATGCCTTTGTTTATTTAATACATTTTACTATTCCCCAAAATAGGTGAGACACTATTTCAGACATTAAGGATCTAGTTAACAAGACAGACAAATTCCTTGGCCCCTTGAAGCTGGCATTTTGGTGCTGAGGACAATACACACATACATACATGTCTATGTACATACATATATACATATGTACATACACAGATAAATATCCATGGTGATGGCAACATACATATTATAAAGAAAATAATAGAGAAGAATTAGAAATCAGAGCATGAGTGAGCAGGCTCTTGGAGACAGGGCAGTCAGGGAAGACATCATTTAGAGACTGTTTGTTTGTTTGTTTGTTTGTTTTTTGCAAATGCATGGAAGTAAGGGGGTGGACCCTATAAGGTCTGGGAAAGCCCAATTCCTGCAGAGAAACAGGAGAGGCTCCCTGAGAAGATGAGCTCTTTTTTGGGGGCAGAGGGTAGAATCAGCAAGACACCAGAGCAGGGAGGGTAGGAAGGGCAGGGATAGAAGACGTGCGGAGAGACAAGCAAGGGCAAGTTTATAAGCAAGGGCAAATTTACGTGTGCTTGTGTGAGCTGTGTTGAGCTCTTTTGGGGTGTGCTGTGAAGCCATGGGAGAGTTATGAGCAGGGCAGTGATAGGATCACACTGGCATCTTTGATCCTGCTCACTGCTGCTGGGCGGAGTTTAACTTGAGGGAGGTAAGAACGGAAGCAGGGAGGCCAGTTAGGGACTGCTGCAATACTCAATGGGAGAGAGTCAGTGGTGGGTTTCAGAGAGCAGAGCCCTGATCAGTGGTTGTGAGTAATGTGGAAGTAAATCTTGGCATGGAATGAATACTTCTTTACTTTTAGGCTTGCATGTTTGCATGCTAAGTTGTGTCAACTCTTTGTGACCTCGTGGACCGTAGCCCGCCACGCTCCTCTGTCCCTGGGACTCTCCAGGCAAGAATACTGGAGTGGGTTGCCATGCCCTCCTCCAGGGGATCTTCCAGCTGGAGGGATTGAACCAGGGTCTCCCACATCTCCTGCAATAGCACACATGTTCTTTACCACTAGCACCACCTAGGACTGACCAACAATATGGGTTTCAAGGGTAATGGTTCCCTTTCACCGCCTATGTTGAGGCTGTCTGATTCCTGAAGCAGAGACAGGAAGCCAGGAGACCTCCAAATTTCCTCCTATTAAGTGAGTCTCCTTAGACACAGTGCAGTTTTTAATATCCACCACCAAGCACAAGGCTCCCTATGTATCTCAGTTAACACAGGGTGCAGGAAATCATGACCCAAAGACAACACACTACATAGTGGTTAAGAACAGAGAGGTTTGACTTTTTTTTTTTTTAACTTTACATAATTGTATTAGTTTTGCCAAATATCAAAATGAATCCGCCACAGGTATAAAAATAATTTTTTTGTTTATTTATTTTTGGCTGTGCTGGGTCTTTGTTGCTGGGCAGGCTTTTCTCTAGTTGCGGTGAGTGGGGGCTACTCTTCATTGCGGTACAAAGGCTTCCTGTTTCAGTGGCCTCTTTTGTTGTGGGGCACAGGCTCTAGGGTACATGGACTTCAGTCGTTGTGACATGTGGGCTCAGTAGTTGTGATTCCTGGACTCTAGAGCACAAGCTCAGTAGTTGTGGCTCACGGCTTAGTTACCCCACGGCATATGGAATCTTACTGGTTCAGGGATCAAACCTGTGTCTCCTGCATTGGCAGGTGGGTTTTTCACCACTGAGATACCAGGGAAGCCCAGAAAGACTTGATTTTTAACTTAGCTACATTTCTTAGTGGCTATATGACTTTGGGTAAGTTTTGCCATTTCTCAGGGACTGTTTTCTTCCATAAGAAATAAAGATGAATGGCTCCTAGAGGATGAAAGATTCATCAGGTACATCTCTATCAGATACAGAATGAGATCTCAATGTTGGTTATGCAAAACTCTGAAAGGAGGACTATGGATTGCCCCAAATAGGATATGAATGAGGCCATGGCTCACACCATCAGTGAATCAAGTGAGCCACACCTCTGCCTCCAAAGCAGTCCAGAAGGAAGTTCTCCTTCTTAACTCAGCATCTGGCCTTTTCTGTATTTCCTCATGGGTGTTTCCTGACATTTACTCTCCTCTGGTTTCTCTAGGACCCCAGCCTGGCCACACCTGTGTTGCCTCTCAGTCACTCGCTGAATCCTCATGAGACCTCTGTCTTGGACCAGTTTTCTTGCCAAAGTGGGCACACCCAGAGCCAGGAAATAACCCTCCTTCCTCACTCATTTAAAGGCCTGGAAGTCCTGGACAGTTCTACAGGGCACTTGGGCGCAGGTGGAGCCTTAAGATTGGGCTCTAGGACAAGAGCATCTCTTTGGACAAAGGTAACTGCTGCTCCTCAGAAACTGTGTATGGGAAACCTTCCTTCACTGCTCTGTGTCCAGCCTTGAGGAACCTCTGGGAGCCTTGGTCCAAGACACGCATTGTCAGAGGAACTGAGACTGCTTCTAGAGTGCTGCTGGTAGTGGGTTTACTCTTTCTCTAGGGATGACTATAGATTCAGGCACTGCATATCCTGAGGCAGAGGGGGATGTGAACAATTGGTTCTCACTGTGGGGAGTTTGTGGTCTTCTTGGGGAATTGTCATGGTTCCCTAACCAGAAGCTCAGAGATAGATGTCCCCTAACAGTCAAAATACCTCATGTGGTCCGTGGACATACTTGTGCAGAGGTTCCTCTTTGGATGAAGGGTTGGGGAAGATGTGAGTCAGAAAAACAGGGTAGCTACTGGTTATTTAGGATGCTCAAGTGTGAAGTCAGATAGCTGGTGGCTTATCAGCTGTGCAAAATGGAGACAGGCAAGTACTCTTTCTTCCTCTAAATCCAGAGACTTAGTACCTGAGCTGATGCACTGAAATCTCCTAACAATCCTAGCTGTGATGGATAGAGGGCATCCCAGGACCACTCAGCCCTGACAGTGACGGGAGCTTCCATCTTGGGTTTTATAGCCCTGGAACATGCTTTTCCCATTCTTACTCTCAAATGTGCCTCTAAGATAGGGTCTCAGGACAGTTTTTTTTATACAGAATTCTGGGGGAAGGGAGAGAAATGGATAACGTATTTTCCTCCCCTCTTTCCCTACCAGACTAACCGCTGGACCACAGCCTCTCCACCATCTGGTCTACCTCGTCCTCTTCACAGAAAGCCCTGAAGCCAACATGGCGCGCCCTATGTGTAAGTGGTGAATCACAAACCAGCTTGGAAATACTTCCATCTGGTCTCCCCAAAGAAATGGAGTACAAGGGTTTCTGTTTTGTAATTTAGAGTACAAGAAACCCTTGTAGTCCAGATTATTCATTCAAAATAAATAAGGAGTTCTAGAACTACTTAATTATTTTGATAAAGAGGGTAAATAAGAAATAATGTATTGATGACTGATTTATATATACTTTGTTTTGTTACTACCCAGAGACTATCAATCAGCAAAAAGACAAGTCACTGATAATCCTAGAAAAAAGGGTGAATCTTGAAAGACTCTTGGGACTATGAGTGCATTAGCTTCTTTCAGATGCGTTGGTTCACAAACCAGCCCCTGCCCTATTTCCCTTCCCTTTTTCCAATAGCCACTCTTTGTCAGAGCAGTAAATCTACTCCTAGGAATCCTAGGAATCAGAGGCCTTTATTACCAGTTGCAATTGGAGTCCTAAAGTTTACAATAACCTCATGTATATTTTGTGATTTTCTGTCTTCTGGCAGCGCAAGAACATCCCAGTTACCTTCACATTCGTGATTCTCGGCAGATGGTGTGGGTCGTAAAAGGAAATTCATTAATAGCAGTTCCTTCTAGCAACAACGTTAAACCTGGTGAGTGACAATCAAAGCCACTGTGCTGCCCTTAAAGGGACATCAGCTCCACTGGGGATGGGGCCAAGCTTGTGTGAGCTTGGGAAGCATATTCTTGGGGACAGCTTCAGTGTCCTCAAGAAAGGCAGGAAAGGGCAAGATGGTTCCCTCACACCATCTGGAAAGGGTATGAGGAAAGAAGACCTGTACCCAGAAATGAGGGTGTGATGGATCTGGAGCTCTCCTTACCAAAAGAAAATGTCCTTGATTAAGAAGAGATTATTCATTCAATTAACAGCTGACCTTCTCCTTGGAATTTCTCTCTTCTAAATTTCAACCATTGCTACCTCTGTCCCTAAATTTAAACTGTTTCATCTTTCCATTACCATACCTGTATTTTTCTAATTTGGAGTCCTCTCTTCTAATAATAGGGGAATATTCCTTCCTCCCATCAATCCATTGCATGCCTATTATACCTCAATAAAGCTGGAAAAAAAGTCAATCCAAGTCAGCTTCTTTTTCTTTCTTGTTTGTTCCTTTGATGTTTGATTTCATTCCCCTTTCCCCTGCTTGTTCTGTCTTTGTCTTCTTTCTAACTCTGATTAGACATGCACTAATGGAATATTTCCAGGCTTAATACTAAAAACCTCCTCTGGATTTGCACATTTCATTTCTACAAGTGTTCTATTTTCCTATGTGGTAATCTACATACTGTTCTGTGTACAGTCATAGTCAAGTACACAGCTTGTCTCCATTTCCCCACCTGTCCATGCTTACATCAAACAATAAAACTTCTGAATTGTTCTTTGCCCACTCATCTCTAGCTTCTCTTTCCAGTCACCAGACCCATTTGTCTGTCCTCACTTTTTGTTCCTCAGTGGCTGCTGCTGCTAAGTCACTTCAGTCGTGTCCGACTCTGTGCGACCCCATAGACGGCAGCCCACCAGGCTCCCCTGTCCCTGGGATTCTCCAGGCAAGAACACTGGAATGGGTTGCCATTTCCTTCTCCTCAGGGGCAGTCAGCATAATTGATTACTCTTTCTTGAACACTCTCTGTTTCATCCTTTGGTAAGAATGTTCTATGTGGTTCACTGGCTCTTCTTTTGCAGTCTCCCTTCTGACTCCATTTTCTCTTTAAAATAGCCAAATGCTGGCAATTTTCAGAGCTCAATCTGTAACCATCACCCCACCACTCTGAAGGGACTCAGAGCTGGTTTCTTGGATTGACGTGTTGCCTCTTCATTCTGACATTTATGCTTCCAACCCAGCTGTCTCCCCTGAAAATTTTACCTATGTCCTTTTTTGCTTCCATCTGACAGAAGATGATAGAGAGCAGAAGAGTGTGCATAGAGGGGCTTTGTGACCAAGTGTGAAAATGGCCTGGAATATCCCATTCATAACCATTGGCTAAAATGGAGTCACATGACTTGTAGCTAACTGCAAGGGATGCTGGGAAATGTAGTCTAACTCTGTGTCCAGAGACAAAACAAAAACAGATTTTGGCTAGTAGCTAGTGGCCTTTAAATTCCAACTATCATAGGGTGAATGTTCAGTGAATGTTTCCTGAACTGTTTGCTGAGCTGATGTACAGGTCTCTGTAACCCATTTCCTTTTGATGTCCTCTCAGACATCTCAGTGGCAATAGTGGTAAAGGACCTGCCTGTCACTGAAGGAGATGTAGGAGATGAGGGTTCAATCCCTAGGTTGGGAAGATCCCCTGGAGGAGGGCGTGGCAACCCACACCAGTATTCTTGTCTGAAGAATCCCTGGGACAGAAGACCCTGGTGGGCTACAGTGCATGGGGGTCACAGAGAGTCGGACACGACTGAAGTGACTTAGCATGCAGACATCTCTAACATCTATTCCAAAAGTGGAACTGTGGATCTGACTTCTCAAAACGGTTTACAGACCCAGTCTTCCCCATCTTCTTCTTCACCCTGTTCACTGGAGCCAGAAATACAGGAGGCATCCTTATTTCTTCTTTTCTTTGATCTCCATTTAATCCACCAGCAGAGACTGATGAGTCTATGTGCAAAATAAACCTTATTTCTAAGTTAATATCATCTTTCACTTGGAACACCATATTACTTCCTCACTGCCCTCTCTCCCACTTCACTTGTGTAGCTTTGCATCCTATCTTCACAAACCATCAACAGTGACCTTCTTACCACATTAATTGAAGAATATTGTTTCCAAGTATTTGTGTTTTGGGGGTGGAGGTTTGGGGAAAGTGAGCAGTGAGGAGATCTGAGGCACACCAATCTTATTTTTGGAGCCTGGAACTTAACGAGCTTCTTTCCATGTAAGGGTCTTAACATTTCCTTTCCCTGTCAACATTCTTCATCCAAACCCCTCCACCACCACATTCCTGTTTCTTCATTTACTGGCTTCCTCTTAGTGTTAAGTTCTTGGCTTGAAATTCACTCTGCTTTTTTGCTTCCTCTTTCTTGGTCTCTCTCCTACTGTCTCAGACCTTTGTCAGTTTCCCCAAAACAGGTGTTGCCACTTGTGGTTCTGGTCATTTCTCTGTTTCCATGGTTTAGTTCCATTTTCCATGGTGGCAATAACAATGTCTCTTGTTCTCAGCTAAGTCTCCAGAGCCTTGAGTGAGCACTCAACAAAGAATGTTGAATGGATAAATTCCCTTCTCCCTACCCAGAAGGATAGATGCAGAACATGCAGGCTCCTGGGAATCATCTGCTAAATTAGTTGAGAATTAAATTATACTGATAGCAACAGAAAATCCACTCAACTAGTAATTTATTAGGGGCTTCCCCAGTGGCTCAGTAGTAAGGAATCTGCTTTCCAATGCAGGAGATGTGGGTTTGATCCCAGGGTCAGGAAGAGCCCCTGGAGGTGGGCATGGCAACCCACTCCCAGTATTCTTGCATGGGAAATCTCATGGACAGAGGAGCCTGGCAGGCTGCAGTCCATGAGATTGCAAAAGAGTCAGACATAACTTGGTGACTAAACCATCCAGCAGGAATTAAATAAGATAGAAATTCCTTTCTTTCTCAGGGAAAAGAAGCCTGAGAAGGCAGACTAAGGCCCATAGGTGCCTGTGTAATGCCACCAGATTCCAAGGATTCTAGGGTTCTGCTTTACCATCTTCAAGATCACCGTCACCACCATCTAGGTATAAAGACAGGGCATAAGAAGAAAGCTCCTTCCAACTGAGTGAACTCCTTTTAAAGAAGAACATTCTTAGAAATCCTACACAACATTCCACTTTTATCTCATGAGCTAAAACTTAAGCATATGGTCAAAGTTAGCTGTAAGTGTGATGGGAAATTTATTTTTATTTTGGGGAAGTAATATATCCTGGTGACAGCTGGGGCTCTGATATTAAGGAAGAAATAGGAAATGGATTTCAGCCAACTGATGAAGGGTTTCTGACACATGGCTAGTGGGAGAAGACTTTGTGAGGGGGGCGTGTCCTGGCTGCTCATTATCCCCTAGATGTGAGTGTCAGATCAGAAGGAATGGCCTTTTCACTGCTTGGAGCCTGACACCTGTTTCCATTTTCCCTGTGTTTCCAGTCATTCTTTCCTTGATAGCATGTAAAGACATGGAATTCAATAAGGAAGGAAATGGTACTCCACATTACCTGGGAATCAAGGACAAAAATCTCTGTCTCCACTGTACAGAAATCCAGGGCTATCCCACTTTGCAGCTTAAGGTGAGTGGTTGTGCAGCTAATTAGAGAAATACATTAATGAGAGGAACTTTCAATTTCATTTAATCTGTTACTGAATATAAGAATTAGGTTTGTATAATTCTACAGTAATAGAAGAACAGACTCTGTATGATTTCAATATCTCTAGACCATGAAATTTTTGCACCTTGTTTTGTGTCCCTGGATGATCCAGGGCCTCCTGGTTTATAGTCTATGGGAACTTGAATAGAATTTGTATCCTGCCACTGTGTGAAAATTGTATAATCTTAATTATGTTGAATTGGTCCATAGTGCTTTTTGGGTATACTATATGCTTCTGTTTTTCTGTATATTCATTCTAGTAACTTTTGAGAGTTTGATATTGAAATTCCAACTAAAAATCTTAATTTAATATTAAAAAGCTAGACATTACTTTGTCAACAAAGGTCCATCTAGTCAAGGCTAATAGTTTTTCCAGTAGTCATGTATGGATGCGAGAATTGGACTATAAAGAAAGCAGAGCACAAAAGAATTGATGCTTTTGAACTGTGGTGTTGAAGAAGACTCTTGAGAGTCCCTTGGACTGCAAGGAGATCCAACCAGTCCATCCTAAAGGAGATCAGTCCTGGGTGTTCATTGGAAGGACTGATGTTGAAGCTGAAACTCCAGTACTTTGGCCAACTGATGCAAAGAGCTGACTCATTTGAAAAGACCCTGATGCTGGGAAAGATTGAGGGCAGGAAGAGAAGGGGACAAGAGAGAACAAGATGGTTGGATGGCATCACTGACTCCATGGACATGAGTTTGGGTAAAGTCCGGGAGTTGGTGATGGACAGGGAGGCCTGGCATGCTGTGGTTCATGAGGTCGCAAAGAGTCAGACACTACTGAGCCACTGAACTGAACTGAACTGAAAAATAATTGTAACATATGGTGGAATAATATGTAACTTTGTTCTGTATTTTCCAAGTCTCCTGTAAATATGTTATCATCCTTTCATGCTGCTGCTGCTGCTGCTAAGTTGCTTCAGTCATGTCCAACTCTGTGTGACCCCATAGATGGCAGCCCACCAGGCTCCTCTGCCCATGGGATTTTCCAGGCAAGAGTACTGGAGTGGGGTGCCATTGCCTTCTCCACATCCTTTCATAATTTAGAAAATAAAAAAGAAAGAAGAAAACAAACAAACCAAAAAGAAACAGGTTTGCAATCCTGCATATTCACCATAAAGAAGAAAAGCTGACTTGATTCCCAAGTCAACACAAGAGACCTTTGGAAGGTGTAAGACTCATTTTACTGAAAGAGCTTACTCTGCAAGCCAGAGAATACATCCTTGAAAATGTTTCAGAATGGCCATTCTCAGTCCTCTTTAATCATCTCCCAGAGATCCTCTGAGGCTCTGGGATGCTTCCTCTTAAGTAAAGCTACTGAATGGCAGTGGAGACCAGAGGGGAGATTGTTAATTGGATTTGGTGGATGACACGCTTATGGTCCCCATTCTGAAAGTCAGATAGGTAGTTATGAATCCTCTGCTTCTGATGGAAGCTTAATGTATAAACCCACTTGGAGGTGGGGAACCTCGTGAGACTGGCCTGAACCATCCAATGAGTGCATCCATGAAAGAGTTTACAACTCCCTCTGTTTTCAGGAAGGCAGTTCTGGTTCAAGGAATCAGAAGCACCTCTTGCGATGGGATTCTGGGGTGGGGCCAAGAACTGGGAACCAGTGGATTGCCTGTGGCGTCCCCCTCTCATCTGCCTGTGTCCCCTACTGCGGTCTCTCTTTTTGCGGAAAGGGGACAGTGCCAGGGCTGAATTAGTTTATCTCCCTCCTCCCAAAAATCCTCTCTAACCAGCCTTTTTTGTACCTTCAGGAAGAAAATATCATGAATCTCTACAATAAGCCCAAAGGAGAGAAGTGCTTCCTGTTTTACCGCAATGATGAAGGCTCCACCGTTGTCTTTCAGTCTGTCTCCTACCCTGGCTGGTTCATTGCAACCTCCTCTGAGGCAGGGCACCCCGTTACCCTCACCAAGGAGAGGGGCACAGCCCAAAGCACGAATTACTACTTAGAGGGTGGACTCTAAATCCAGTCTGGGCTCTGGGTGGCTGAATCCAGTTCAGAGGATCAAGCAGTCAGAGGTTCTTCTGTTTGAAAACACAACAGATCATCTTAAGAGACCACCATACATGGATGCCCATCAACAGCCTACCTCATTCTCACCACCTCAAAACCACCTCCTCTTCTAGATACCCTCTAGATTTGTTGCTGTTGTTTAGTCACTAAGTTGTGTCTGACTCTTTTGTGACCCCATGGACTATAGACTGCCAGGCTCCTCTGTCCATGGGATTTCCCAGGCAAAATATTGGAGTGGGTTGGCATTTCCTCCTCCAGGGGATCGAACCCGCATATCCCACATTGGCCAGCAAATTCGCTGAACCACCAGGGAAGCCCACCCTCTAGATAATCTCTAGATAATTTGTAGATACACTGTGTCCCCCACTTGCACATCATTCCAGTGTGAAACCTGAGTCACTTTTTATTCTTTCTTGATCTTGTCCCATCATCCTAGTTGCCAAGTCCAGTTAAGTCCACTCCCAAATCCTTCTTACAACTTCTCTTGCTATTCCTTCTGCCAACCCATAGCCTGGAAATGTGACTTCCAAACATATAATCCTATCAATAAAAGATATTAATAATTCTATGCATGCTTATTATAAATATTGTAACATGAACTCCAAAAGATGAATCTAAAGGGTAAGGCGAATGTAAAATAAAAATATCACGTCTTGATAGTCATGATGAACTCATAGTATCATTAGTTAATAATTTGATACACAGTATACAATTCAGTTAAGATTAATTGTTAACCACAGTGGATGTAAATCAATCTGTGTTTCAAAGAATCACTAATAGCAGTTTATACTTTCTTTTTTTTTTTAATTTTATTTTATTTTTAAACTTTACATAATTGTATTAGTTTTGCCAAATATCAAAATGAATCCGCCACAGGTATACATGTGTTCCCCATCCTGAACCCTCCTCCCTCCTCCCTCCCCATTCCATCCCTCTGGGTCGTCCCAGTGCACCAGCCCCAAGCATCCAGTATCGTGCATCGAACCTGGACTGGCAACTCGTTTCATACATGATATTTTACATGTTTCAGTGCCATTCTCCCAAATCTTCCCACCCTTTCCCTCTCTCACAGAGTCCATAAGAATGTTCTATACATCAGTGTCTCTTTTGCTGTCTCGTACACAGGGTTATTGTTACCATCTTTCTAAATTCCATATATATGCGTTAGTATACTGTATTGGTGTTTTTCTTTCTGGCTTACTTCACTCTGTATAATAGGCTACAGTTTCATCCACCTCATTAGAACAGATTCAAATGTATTCTTTTTAATGGCTGAGTAATACTCCATTGTGTATATGTACCACAGCTTTCTTATCCATTCATCTGCTGATGGACATCTAGGTTGCTTCCATGTCCTGGCTATTATAAACAGTGCTGCGATGAACATTGGGGTACACGTGTCTCTTTCCCTTCTGGTGTCCTCAGTGTGTATGCCCAGCAGTGGGATTGCTGGATCATAAGGCAGTTCTATTTCCAGTTTTTAAAGGAATATCCACACTGTTCTCCATAGTGGCTGTACTAGTTTGCATTCCCACCAACAGTGTAAGAGGGTTCCCTTTTCTCCACACCCTCTCCAGCATTTATTACTTGTAGACATTTGGATCGCAGCCATTCTGACTGGTGTGAAATGGTACCTCATAGTGGTTTTGATTTGCATTTCTCTGATAATGAGTGATGTTGAGCATCTTTTCATGTGTTTGTTAGCCATCTGTATGTCTTCTTTGGAGAAATGTCTGTTTAGTTCTTTGGCCCATTTTTTGATTGGGTCATTTATTATTCTGGAGTTGAGCTGTAGGAGTTGCTTGTATATTCTCGAGATTAGTTGTTTGTCAGTTGCTTCATTTGCTATTATCTTCTCCCATTCTGAAGGCTGTCTTTTCACCTTGCTAATAGTTTCCTTTGATGTGCAGAAGCTTTTAAGGTTAATTAGGTCCCATTTGTTTATTTTTGCTTTTATTTCCAATATTCTGGGAGGTGGGTCATAGAGGATCCTGCTGTGATGTATGTCAGAGAGTGTTTTGCCTATGTTCTCCTCTAGGAGTTTTATAGTTTATTCCTGTTTCCTAGACTTTTAGGGGGACATTCAAACACACAGTTTCTTTATTCTGATGCTTTTAAACCAGTTGTCCATTTTGTGTGGATTACTTTAGTTAACACTTGTAGTAAAATTTATGAATTCACTCAACCAGAGACACGTAAATTGCAGGTTTTATAATGCCCTGAATATGAATGTGAGCATATCAGGTTTTCTTCCTTCAGGAAACCTTGCCCTTCTTGGTATATGATGAACAGGCATATTGGGCTTTTCAATGACTGGGAACCCTTCACCAACGGGGGAGAGCGGGTAGGGGAATTTCAGCTCTGCAGTCCACATGATTCCTCAGAGGGTCCAAGCAGGATTGAGTCACAGTCACCCATGGGAGTGTTGAGCTCAGGAACACCTCCTTGCATTGGTTTCCTTCATTTCCCTGCTTCAGTTTCTCTAGCTCCCATTCTTATTCCTTCAGATCATTTCTCATCATTCCAAGATAGACAAATGGAGAAAGAAAGGAGGGACAAGATGGCAGAGTGGAAGGACCTTGAGCTCACATCCTATCATGACAGATAGAGAGAGCTCTATCAGTTTTATTTCCCTTGTTTCAGTCTCTGAAACACTGGTTTCTATGACTTTTTCCTCCAGCCTTTGAGATACTCTAATATTCAAAATGTTGATGCTATTGTTGTACTTTTATTCTTTTTTTTTTAATTTTGTCTTCTATTTACTTGAACATAGGCATTAAAAATAATTTTATTTATTTTTGTTTGCAATGGGTATTCATTATGCAATGGCTTTTTCTCTAGTAGTGGGGAGGGGTCTTACTCTTTGTTGCTGTGTGGGGGCTTCTCATCATGGTGGCTCCTCTTGGTGTGGAGCACAGGCTCTAGGGCACTTGGGCTTCAGTAGTTGCAGCTCTCAGGCTCTAGAGCACAGGCTCAATAATTGTGGTGCACTGGCTTAGTTGCTCTGTGGCACGTGGGATCTTCCCTGATCAGGGATCGAAACTGTGTCTCCTGCATTGACAGGCAGATTCTTATCCACTGAGCCACCAGGGAAGGCCATGACTAGATGATCTTACTTGTTATGAACTTAAATTCCAAATGGATAACAGTGATTTGATCTGGCCCAGAGCTCTTGTTGGAATTCCAGATTTGCACTTACAACTACCAGCTTGGATATACTCCAAACCTGCAAATTTAGCATGTCCTAAGGAGCACCCTTGATCCTTGCCCGATATGCCTATTCCCACAGCCAGTCTTTTCCATCTCAGTTACTCAAGATAGAAACCTGGGAGTCATCCTTGATTTTCCTCTCCCTAAAGACCTGCATCCAACCCATCAAGTCTATTCACCAAGAAGCCTACCTTCAAAGTACATCTCAAATCCACCCAGCCCTCTCCAACTTCTCTGCTATCCATCACTGGATATCTGGAAACCACTGTAACTTACCAGTCCTGTACATCTGCCTCCTGACTGGTGACCTCCATCTATCACTCCATCTATCTGTTAAATCAGTTCTCTGTGAGCCAGCAAGGATTATCTCCATAAATGGAAATTCAATTATGTCATTCCAATGTTTAGAATTCTTTGATGTTTCCACTTGCAGTTAGAATGAAATGCAAATTCATTTATAAAAATTTGCTTATTGTTAAATTTTTTAATTGGTGGAAAATTGCTTTACAATGTTGTGTTGGTTTCTGCCATGGAACAACTCAGATCAGTCATATTTAGGCTGATAGATAGAGAAAGAGAGAGAGAGAGATAGGCTTCCCTGATGGCTCAGTGGTAAAGAATCTGTCTGCAATGCAGGAGACCCTGGTTCCTTCCCTGGATTGGGAAGATCCTCTGGAGGAGGGCATGGCAACCCACTCTAGTACTCTTGCCTAGAGCATCCCATGGACAGAGGAGCCTGGCAGGCTGAAGTCCATAGGGTCACACAGAATCAGACATGATTGAAGCCACTAAGCAGTATATATATATATATATATATATATATATATATATATATACATACACACACACACACACACACACACACACACACACACTCCCCTTTAAGCCTCCCTCCCCGCCCTCCATCCCACTCCTCTAGGTCATTTCAGAGCACCAGGCTGGGCTCCCTGAGTTATACAGAGACTTTTGACTATCTATTTTACACATGACCTACATCCAACCCATATATATGCTTTATCATGTGTATATATGTCAATGCTACTTTCTCAGTTCGCCCCACCCTCATCTTCCCCCACTGTGTCCACAAGTCCATTCTCTGCTAGGTTCATCAGTATCATCTTTCTGGATTCCATATATATGTGTTAGTATACAATGCTTGTTTTTCTCTTTCTGACTTACTTCACTCTATGTAAGAGGCTCTAGGTTCATCCACCTCACTGACTCAAATACAACTGGCTCAAATTTGTTCCTTTGTATGACTGAAGAATGTTCCATTTATAAATTTATCCATTAATCTGTTGATGGACAACTAGATTGCTTCCATGTCCTGGCTATTGTAAATATTGCTGCAATGAACATTGGTGTACAAGTGTCTTGTAGAATTGTGGTTTTCTCAGGGCCTATGCCCCGTAGTGGGATTGCTGGGTCATGTGTGTGTAAGTGCTATGTCAATTCAGTCATGTCTGACTCTTTGAGACCCTATGTGCTGCAGCCCATCAGGCTCCTCTGTCCATGGGATTTCCCAGGCAAAAATACTGGAGTGGTTTACCGTGCCCTCCTCCAGGGATGTTCCCGACCCAGGGATCAAACCCATGTCTCTTATGTCTATGTGCATTGGCAGCCAGCTTCTTTACCACTAGCCCAACCTGGGAAGCTCTTGCTGGTCATATGGTAAATTTATAGTTCTTTGAGGTATCTCCATACAGTTCTCTATAGTGACTGTATCAGTTCCCTTTTCTCCACATTCTCTCCAGTATTTATCGTTTGTAGATTTTTTTGATGATGGCCATTCTGACTGGTGTGAGGTGATACCTCATTGTAGTTTGAATTTTCATGAAATGCATTCTTTACCATAGTTTATAGGTTTGACTGGATGGTCTGGCCCTGATGGCCCAACACTACTTTCAGATCAGTCTCTCCATTGCCATCTTCAGTCATGCTAATCTTTCAGTTCTTTGAATATGCTGAGTCCTTTATAGCCCCTGGACCTTTGCATATGCTATGCTCATGTACATTCCTGTTACCTGTATTGGCTTATTCTCTCTCTTTGCCTTTCTGGCTCCTTCAAGTTATTTCCTTATATGTCACCTCCTCAAGAGGCCTTCCCTAACCACCATGTCTGAAGAAAATTGCTTCTTCTACCTCCTGAAATTTCCTTTCTCCTGTTTTTTTTTCTTCACATGACTTTATTTGCTTTTGTCTTTCTTTCCTCCCCTCTTTGCAGTATAAAATCCTTGATTGGTGGGAAGTAGTGTTTGTCTAGTTCACCATTACACCCCCAGCTCCTAGCACCATGTCTGTGTCAAATAAATATATGTTGAACAAATTAATTATTAATTAATTGCTAAATGATGAATAAATGGGGAGCCGACTTTCTCCCCAGGCAGTTCACCCTCCCCAGGCAGTCCACCTTCCCCAGAAAAACTAGTCTCATCCAGAATAAAACCCACCTTCCTGTCCCCAATCCTTGATGTCACAGAGAAGAGAGGTCTCATGTCTACACAAGTACTTCCTCTTTGTGAAGGTGGCACCATGGCCCTCTGTGATCTCCGTTTGTTAACAAGGCTGTTGCCTCAGAATCGTATCTCTGCCTCTCCCTCAAATGGAAATCAACTGCATGTAAGTGATATACAGTATTTGTTTTTGTCTGACTTATTTCACTTAGCCTAATACACTCCAAGTTCACTGATGTTGCTACAAATGGCAAAATTTCATTTTTTATTGTTGAGTAGTATTTCATTTTATACATACACACACACACACACACACAAATATATATTCCACAACTTCTTTATCCATTCATCTTTTGATGGACTCTTATGGTGTTTCCATGTTTTGGCTACTGTAAATAATGATGCTATGAGTAATGGGATGCGCTTACCCTTTCCAATTAGTGTTTTTGTCTTTTTAATGGCTATGTATTCAGGAGCAGAATTGCTGGAATTGGCAGTCCTATTTTTAGTTTTCTGAGGAACTTCCATACTGTTTTCCGCAGTGGCTCAAGAAGTCACATTTCTGATAGTTTATGGTTTAAAAAGTGAAAAAGCAGGAGCCGCTCGAGAAGGGGGATGTGGTGCATTTCCGTTGCTGTGCATTTTGTGTTAAGGCTTTGTCTGTGTCCTGTTATCCCAGCCTGATGAGTGATTGGTCTGTTTAACTCTCTTAAATGGATCAGTGATAAAGAACCTGCCTGCAATGCAGGAGATTTGGGTTCAATCCCTGGGTCAGGAAGACCCCCTGGAGAAGAAAATGGCAACCCACTCCAATATTCTTGCCTGGGAAATCCCATGGACAGAGGAGCCTGGTGAGCTACAGTCCATGGGGTCGCAAAGAGTCAGACACGCCTGAAGCAACTGAACAACAACAAGTCTCTCTGTGTCTTCTTGCTGGAGGTCCTCTTTTTATTCCTGAAGGGAAGGATGGAATGTAGGACAACCTATGAGGCCTAGGAGAGCACTGACTCATGGAAAGTCGACTCGTCAGCAGTGTGTGGGGGTTGGGGTCTCAGAGTCTGTGAGGCCAGGGAAGGACCCCGAGCCCTTCCCAATCCACCATCTGCTCTGAACCTTGGCTGCAAAGGCTGGAGAGACTGTTCTGAGGTGGGCCAGCAGGTGAGCATCACAGAAGGCGAGCAAGTCCACCTGCTTAGAATTTCCTAGTTTCTGGCTCTGGGTCAGCATTCTCTCCCTGTCCCACACTGGGACAGCAGGAACAAGTAGGGGGAATTGTCTAGTCCTCTCTTAGAGATCAGTGTCTCCAAACCTGTCTGCTCCCTGAGGGTCCAAGGCAAGTTCAGGGTCAAAGTCCTTCAATGTTCTCTTTATCTGTCTCTAGTCCTGCCTCTTCCCAGCCTTGCTGTGGGGAGCATGGTCCCACCAAGACGTGTATGACCGAGTCCCTCTGCTGTCCACCTGAATCCACCACAACAATGTTGTCCACCACAACATTGTTAATTGGCTATGCTCCAATGTAAAGTAAAAATTAAAAAATAATAATTAAAAGAAAAGAAAAAGAAAATGCTGGCGTCTTCTACCTTCATTAATCTGTGGGAAACCTTACAATTTGCAGGCCTTGGGAATTGGGAAAGGGGCTTTGGAAAAAGACATGAGCCAGAACTTCAATCTTGGAAGACATGTATCTCTCTTCTGCATCTTGATGGAGAGATGTTGAGTCCATTCTCATGGACCAGGATGCCCACAGGTGGCCTACCCTGGGCTCTGAGGAGCTGGGGACCTGTCAGGTGGGGATGCTTTTCCGCTGAACCCCTTCATCCTCCTTGCAGAGAGCTCCCAATTTCAAATGGTTCAAGGTCCGGGCCTCTGACTCAGGGCAGTCCCACAAAATATTTCTGTCATTTAAAGTCTTTATTTTCACCATTCAGGGGATTTCTCCTGCTTTTTTTCCTTGAGCAACTAATTGGAAAAGGTATATGCATCCCGATATTCATAGCATCATTATTCACAGTAGCCAAAACATGGAAACGAAAACAACACAAGTGTCTGTCAAAAGATGAATAGATAAAGAAGTAGTGGAATATATGTGTGTGTGTGTGTGTGTGTGTGTGTGTGTCTATATAGATATACAATGGAATACTGCTCAACAATAAGACTGCCCAATGAGAAGCAGTTGTCCCGTTGATTCCTGCACAGGCTTAGTCCCTCATTAGCACCCACCACACACCAAAAACACAGCAGTGATCGTGGGATCTGGTGGCAGAAGCTTCACAGCACAACTGGGCTCGGGGGCCCAGACACCAGTGTGAATCAGGGTCTCTGTGGTCTCCTGGGCATGGCAATCTGCTTACGGATTCTGTTCTCTGAGCGAATCAGGACTGGCTTCTGGGCTTTTAGCTAGAGAAGCATGTGGAGGCTTCCCTCCTTAGAAAGCTGCTTGCTGGTGAGGCTCTGGGTAGGGAGATGACAGCCACGGCATAGCTCAGACTGCTCAGAGCTGCTCAAGGGAAAAAAAGCAGGAGAAATCCCCTGAATGGTGAAAATAAAGACTTTAAATGACAGAAATATTTTGTGGGACTGCCCTGAGTCAGAGGCCCAGATCTTGTCCCATTTGAAATTGGGAGCTCTATGCAAAGAGGATGAAGGGTTTCAGGGGAAAAGCATCCCCATCTGACAGGTCCCCAGCTCCTCAAAGCCCAGGGTAGGCCACCTGTGGGCATCCTGGTCCATGAGAATGGACTCAACATCCCTCCATCAAGATGCAGAAGAGAGATACATGTCTTCCAAGACTGAAGTTCTGGCTCATGTCTTTTTCCAAAGCCCCTTTCCCAGTTCCCAAGGCCTGAAAAATGTAAGGTTTTCTAGAGATTAATGAAGGTGGAAGATGCCAGCATTTTCTTTTTCTTTCCTTTTAATTCTTTTAAAATTTTTATTTTACATTGGAACATAGCTGATTAGCAATGTTGTGATAGTTTCAGGTGGACAGCAGAGGGACTCTGCCATACACGTACTTGTATCCATTCTCCCCCAAACTCCTCTCCCATCCAGGCTGCCACATAACATTGAGCAGAGTTCCCTGTGCTATACAATAAGTCTTGGTTGGTTATTCATTTTAACTATAACAGTAAGACTCTAGCATTTTCTGTGCCAGCAGAACTTGAAGAGACTCTGGGGAAACACATTGGTGTTGATGAAAAATTAATCAATAGTCAATCTAAGAAAGAAATGAGGGCTTCCCTGGTGGTCCAGTGGAAAAGAATCCTCCTGCCAGTGCAAGGGACAAGAGTTCAATCACTACTGCAGGAGGATCCCATATGCGGAAGGGCAACTAACCCGGTGCATTACAACTACTGAGCCCACATGCTGCAAGTACTGAAGCCCATGTGCCTAGAGCCCATGCTCCACAGCAAGAGAAGACACTGCAATGAGAAGCCTGGACACCACAACAAAGACTATCCCCTGCTCACTGCAACTGGAGAAAGCCTGCACACAGCAACAAAGACCCAGAAACCCCCCAAATAAGTAAATAAACAATTCTATTTTTTTTTTTTAAAGTAAGAAATGGAAAATTGCATTTGCACCAATCTGGGGATTGTAACCAAGGAGACAGTCTCTCAGAGAATTCTTGAGGACTTTTCTATAGAGGTGAAGTGAGAGCCCAGTATATATGTGATTTTGGCAAAGGGGTACATGCAACCAAGAAATCATCTTGGTTGAAGGTTACTGTTATTTTTCAAAGAACAGGGATCTTGGTGTTTTTAATGCTTTTCTCAGTATGGGTAGGTGCAAGAAACTGGGTTCATAAAATCTTCTCCAGAATATATCTGTCTCGGGGCCAGTCTGTCAGTTTTTGCAGTGTACTTAATGCCTCAATCTGATCTTCCCCTTGAATTTATTTCAGGGTGTACTACAGGTTAGTGACTGCAGTAGCTAATGGCTTGATTCTTATTAAACTGGATGGTGGGCAACATTCTTTGTTTTACAATCCCTTCCCTTTTGGTCTTAATTTTGATCAAGGGTGGGAAGGCATTTTGTGGCTAGTTTGTCCCACGGAGCCCCAGGAATGCCTGGGTCAGGCAAGCATTTCACTGAAGGTCACTCAATATGCATTTTTTGTCTTTTTCCATTACATTTTTTTCAGTATTTTTGAGGTATAATTGACATATAGCATTATATTATTTTCAGGTATACAACATTTGTATACAATGTGAAATGATCGTCACAAGTCTATCACATGTTACCACACAAAGCTAATTCATTATTATGGATTATATTCCATATGATGAACTTTACATCCCCATGACTCAATGTTTAACTGCAAGTCTGTACTTCTTGGCCCCTTTACTTTTTTGAGTCCCCAGCTCCCTGTCTTTTGGCAACCGCCAATCTGTTCTGTGAGTCTGGATTTTGTTTTATTTGCTTTGTTTTTCAAATTCCATATATAGGTGAAACCATATGAAAATTGTCTTCCTCTAACTTCACTTAGCATAATACACTCAGAGTATATCAGTATTGTCACAAATGTCAAGATTTTATCATTTTTTTAAATTGCTGAATAGTATTCACATTATCACATACCTCTTCTTTTTTTAATCTATTCATCTAACCTGGGATGCCTAGGTTGGTTATACAACTGTTGGTTATACACAAGCTGTTGTGAATAATCCTGCAGTAAGCATGTGCTATGTCACGCCAACTCAATGTGCTTTTACTGGATATGTTAATGATAGCCAAAAGGCTCTGTAGTGCCTGTCTTTCTGGACTGTTATCATCCGGAAAATGGTTCCCTCTTGTTGCTTCTTCCCATATCTAGAGTTACACTATTGAGATCATTGATCTTACAGAACTATATATTTAATCAATCATTTCAAGTCACCTATTATTCATTTTATCTGAGGCTCAAGCATGCATTTGGTAATGTAAGAAACAAGATATATTGTAAAAGGCAAGATACAAGTAATAGAGCTAGTAAAATTAATAAGGTCATGACTAAGTATTTGAACTGAGAACCTCCATTAGGTGTGGCTTTCCTTAAATCATCTGACCAGTCTGTGCTGCCTCAGTTTCTCTCTGTAAGGGAAAGGCTGTATTGGCATTGCACATAAAGCTCATCAAAGATGTCTGCATGTACAAGGCGAGTGGTGGGTCGGTGTGATCCCCTTACAGGACTGAGAAAGGAATGTTATCTTCTAAGGAGTTACATGGCTGGTACCAGAAGAAGGAAACTAGATTTCTACAACTGAACAAGTTTTTCTGCCACTGGGGAGGTCTGGTTAATTCATAATACAGACGCACAGTGCGCACTAGAGGGGAAGGGGAAGTCAAAGGGCAGAAATTTTTTATGTCTAAATTTTTCTTGTCTTCCCTTAAAATAGGTTTTTTCCCCCCATCATTAGGAAATAGTTGGTAGAAACTCCCATGACAACTCAGAAGTGTGAGATGCTCGTTGGGGTGGGTGGTGGGTGGGTGGGGATAAAATAATCCCAGAGGCTCTCTTGACTCCACGTGAAGAAACCCGAGGTTGGCAGAAGGATTGGAACCATGGGGTTTTCCCCCAGGAGATCAGTGGGTTGAGTGATGACATGTCCACCCTTGAAGACAGTTTGGTCTGGGGCCTATGCAGGTCTCTCCGAGGATGCTAAATGGTGGGGAGAGGCAGGGTGATGCTGATGGTCCTACTCTCCCTGACAACTACACACATATTGCTATAGAGAAGCAAAATTTGCCACTCCCAAATATGTCTCTTTTGCATGTGAATTATTTTAGGCTGATTATTTTTTAGCAATAGAAGACTCAAAAAGTCTTTCTTTTTACCTCCTCTTTAGCTGCCTTGGGGCTTCCGAGATGGCTCAGTGGTAAAGAATCCATCTGCCATGCAGGAGACACAGGTTTTAGCCCTAAGTCAGAAAGATCCCCTGGAAGAGGAAATGGCAACTCACTCTAGTATTCTTGCCTGGGAAATCCCATGGACAGAGAAGCCTGATGGGCTACAGTCCATGGGGTCACAAAGAGTTGGACATGACTGAGCATGCATGCACGAACATAGCTGCCCAAAGACTGGATAAAGGGCCTGTTCTGGGAATAAAGCTCCCTCCAGAGACATTTGCAAGAATATGGGCAGGGTGTGGTGGGGAAAACGTGGCACGTCCCATTGTATCTGCAGGGCCCAGAAAATACCAAATATTTGCTTTTCCATCTCCTCATTAATCTCCTTTCTCCTCTTTGAAGTCCCAAAGCACTACCCAAACATCTTTTCTGAATCTCAAAAGCAATATGTATGTATCACTATGGTAAAAATTAAAATTAACTGAAATAGTATGATTCTGTGTCCTTGTTTTACTCACCTGAAAATGTCTTTCTCTTTTTCAATAGGGTGGGGGCTGAGTCCCCTTTAAGGAGATCAATATAAGAAACCCAGGAGGATTTATCTGAATCACAAACAATGACATCAGTCCTCTTTTCTCTTTGAGAGGAAAACCAAACATCTGAAGAATGTACTTGAAGGCATCAAGCTCATTTTTCATGCTCATGTTGGAAATTCTGCCTCAGTTCTTGTCCTTCCTGCTGACAAAGTTGACGACAAACTGGAACTTCCATTTCCTGCTTCCAGAAGAAGACATTTCTGTGATTTCCAAGCAGCTCAGTTCTTTCAGAGGCCCTCGAGTCAAAAGAATGACTAAGTCCTTAATTCTGCATGGAGTGCCTCATCCTGATTTCTCAAAGCTGAAAACCCAGATGTCCTTTTCCTGGTTCAGAGTGAGATGGATGATGTTGGAGGCCCAGCCTTGGTGATTCACACAATCAGAGGAGGCCACATCTGGGCCAGACAAAAATCTAGGGTTGCACTATCCCATGTAGACTACCCGCCCTGCCGGCATTCCACTTGTAGGAAATTTTCCTTCCCTAAGTTTCTCCAGCCTGGTGAATGTAGCAGAATCACTAGCAGTTCAGTTTAGTTCAGTCTCTCAGTCATGTCCGACTCTTTGCGACCCCATGGACTGCAGCACGCCAGGCTTCCCTACCCATCACCAACCCCTAGAGCCTACTCAAACTCATGTCCATCACATCAGCGATGCCATCCAACCATCTCATCCTCTATTGTCCCCTTCTCCTCCTGGCTTCAAACTTTCTCAGCATCAGGGTCTTTTCTAATGAGTCACTTCTTCACATCAGGTGGCCAAAGTATTGGAGTTTCAGCTTCAACATTAGTCCTTCCAATGAATATTCAGGACTGATTTCCTTTAGGATGGACTGGTTGGATCTCCTTGCAGTCTAAGCGATGCTCAAGAGTTTTCTCCAATACCACAGTTCAAAAGCATCAGTTCTTCAATGCTCAGCTTTCATTTTTTAAATTTAATTTTATTTATTTTAATTGGAGGCTAGTTACTTTACAATATTGTATTGGTTTTGCCATACATCAACATGAATCCACCATGGGTGTACACGTGTTCCCCATCCTGAACCCCCCTCCCACCACCCTCCCTGTACCATCCCTCTGGGTCATCCCAGTGCACCAGCATCCTGTATCCTGCATCGAACCTGGACTGGCGAATCATTTCTTATATAATATTATACATGTTTCAATGCCATTTTCCCAAATCGTGCCACCATCTCCCTCTCCCACAGAGTCCAAAAGACTGTTCTATACATCTGTGTCTCTTTTGCTGTCTCGCATACTCTCACATCCATACATGACTACTGGAAAAACCATGTCTCTGACTAGATGGACCTTTTTGGCAACGTAATGTCTCTGCTTTTTAATATGCTGTCTAGGTTGGTAATAGCTTTTCTTTCAAGGAGCAAGTGTCTTTTAATTTCATGGCTGTAGTCACCATCTGCAGTGATTTTGGAGCCCCCCAAAATAAATTCTGTCACTATCTCCATTGCTTCCGCATCTATTTGCCATGAAGTGATGGGACCAGATGCCATAATCTTAGTTTTCTGAATGTTGAGCTTTAAGTCAATTTTTTCACTCTCCTCTTTCACTTTCATCAAGAGGCTCTTTAGTTCTTCTTCACTTTCTGCCATAAGGGTGGTATCTGCATATCTGAGGTTATTGCTATTTCTCCCGGCAATCTTGATTCCAGCTTGTGCTTCATCCAATCCAGCATTTTGCATGATGTACTCTGCATGTAAGTGTAATAAGCAGGGTGACAATATACAGTCTTGATGTACTCCTTTCCTGATTTGGAATCAGTCTGCTGTTCCATGTCCAGTTCTAACTGTTGCATCTTGACCTGCATACAGATTCCTCAGAAGGCAGGTCAGGTGGTCTAGTATTCCCATCTCTTTCAGAATTTTCCACAGTTTGTTGTGATTCACATAGTCAAAGGCTTTGGCATAGTCAATAAAGCAGATGTTTTTCTGGAACTCTCTTGCTTTTTTGATGATCGAGCAAATGTTGACAATTTGATCTCTGGTTCTTCTACCTTTTCTAAAACCAGCTTGAACATCTGAAAGTTCACAGTTCACATACTGTTGAAGCCTGGCTTGGAGAATTTTGAGCATTACTTTGCTAGTGTGTGAGATGTGTGCAATTATGCAGTAGTTTGAACATTCTTTGGCATTGCTTTTCTTTGAGATTGGAATGAAAACTCACCTTTTCCAGTCCTGTGGCCACTGCTGCGTTTTCCAGATTTGCAGGCATATTGAGTGCAGCACTTTCACAGCATCATCTTTCAGGATTTGAAATAGCTCAACTGGAATTCCATCACCTCCACTAGCTTTGTTCATAGTGATGCTTTCTAAGGCCCACTTGACTTCATATTCCAGGATGTCTGGCTCTAGGTGAGTGATCACACCATTGTGATTATATGGTTTGTCTAGTTCTTCTGTGTATTCTTGCCACCTCTTCTTAATATCTTCTGCTTCTGTTAGGTTCATACCATTCTATCCTTTATTGTGCTCATCTTTGCATGAAATGTTCCCTTGGTACCTCTAATTTTCTTGAAGAGATCTCTAGTCTTTCCCATTCTATTGTTTTCCTCTATTTCTTTGCATTGATCACTGAGGAAGGCTTTCTTATCTCTCCTGGCTATTCTTTGGAACTCTGCATTCAAATGGGTGTATCTTTCCTTTTCTTCTTTGCCTTTAGTTTCTCTTATTTTCTCAGCTATTTGTAAGGCCTCTTCAGACAACCATTTTGACTTTTTGCAAGATGGAGGAGGAATAGGACGGGAGACCACTTTCTCCTGCCACAAATTCATCAAAAGATCATTTGAATGCTGAACAACTTCCACAAAACAACTTCTGAACACTGGCAGAGGGCATCTGGCACCCAGAAAGACAACCCATTCTCTTCAAAGGAAGGTAGGACAAAATATAAAAGACAAATATACATATATGTGTGCGTGTGTGTATACACTATTGATACTATATATAAAATATATCATTAATGAGAGTCCAATGTATAGCACAGGGAATGCTACTCAATGCTCTGTGGTGCTCTACATGGGAAAAAAAAAAAAAAGAGTGGATATATGTACATGCTGTGCTGTGCTTAGTTGCTCAGTCATGTTCGACTGTTTGTGACCCCATGGACTGTAGCCCTCCAGGCTCCTCTGTTCATGGAATTCTGTAGGCAAGAATACTGGAGTGGGTTGCCATGCTCTTCTCCAGGGGATCTTGCCAACCCAGGGATTGAATCCAAGTCTCCTGCATTGCAGGCAGATTCTTTACCAGCTGAGCCCCAGATATATGTATACATATAGCTGATTAATTTTGCTGTACAGTAGAAACTAACACAACATTGTAAAAAAAAAAAAAAAACTATAGTCCAATAGAAATTTAAAAACAAAAACCTATCTGCTCATGCAGGATGCGGACTTAGCATAAGTCTTTTTGTTTATGATTATATGGATGTGACAGTTGGACCATCAAGAAAGCTGAGGGCTGAAAAATTGATGTTTTTGGTACTGTGGTATTGGAGAAGACTCTTGAGAGTCCCTGGGACTGCAAGGAGATCAAACGAGTCTATCCTAAAGGAAATCAGTCCTAAATATTCATTGCAAGGACTGACGCTGAAGCTGAAGTTCCAGTACTTTGGCCACCTGATGTGAAGAACTGACTCACTGGAAAAGACCCTGTTGCTGGAAAAGATCGAGGGCAGGAAGAGAAGGGGACAACAAAGGAAGAGACAGTTGGATGGCATCACAGACTCGATAGACATGAGTTTGAGGAAGCTCTGGGAGTTGGTGATGGACAGGAAAGCCTGGTGCACTGCAGTCCATTGGGTCGCAAAGAGTCAGACACAACTGAGAGACTAAACTGAACTGAACTGATATTCCCTATGCTTACAACACTGTCTGTGTGCTTAATGTTTTTCTCACCATTTGAATAATGATGAGGATAAGATGATAAAGGGCTTCCCTTGTGGTTCAGCTGGTAAAGAATCCGCCTGCAATGCAGGAGACCTGGATTTGATCCCTGGGTTGGGAAGATCCCCTGAAGAAGGGAAAAGCTACCCACTCCAGTGTTCTGGCCTGGAGAATTGCATGGACTGTATAGTCCATGGGTTCGCAGAGTCGGACATGACTGAGCCACTTTCACTTTCACTAAGACAATAAACATTCTTCAGGAAAAATAAAAGCATCTCTAGATGGATTCAAAATAATAATAATAAATCCTCTAAGAATTTGTGCTGGAAACAACACCCCAAAATGTATCTTCCTAGCATGAGGATTTGTTTAGGCTGATTATGTTTAAGAAACAGAAGACCTATGAGGTTTTCTGTTTCTTTTTTTTTTTTTAACTTTCTCCTGCTGCCCAAAGAATGTAGATAGAGGGCTTGTTCCAGGAATAGATCTTTGACCATAGATAACTATTAGTATGGCTTCCCTGGTGTCTCAGTGGTAAAGAATCTGCCTGCCAATGTAGGAGACCTGAGTTCAATCCCTGGGTTGAGAAGATCCCCTGCAGAAGGAAATGGCAACCCACTCCAGTGTTCTTGCCTGGAGAATACTGTGGACAGAGGAGCCTGAAGGGCTACTGTCCATGGGGCCCCAAAAGAGTCAGACATGACTTATGGACTAAACAGCAACTATTTGTATGAAGTAGGCAGAGTGAACATGCAGGAACTGAGCAAAGTCTATTTGTTAAAATTTCTCTCTGTCCCATTATCTGTGCCTGGCCCAGCAAACATTTGCTTATAACACCCTTGCTTTTCTATCTTCATGTGAATTGCTTTCTTTTCCTTTGAAGTCCCAAACCACTACCCCCAACACCCTCTTTTGTCTTTAGCTGAAGATGTCATTTAAGGGGAGGATTTTGGTCATTTTTGTCTCAGTTTTCCTGGGTCTCTCCCATATGAACATGTTAACTTTTATTTGATTAGCTCCTGCTAATCTGTCTCATGTCAGTTTAATTTTTATACCAGAGAGAAGAACAAAGAAAGGTAGAGAAAAATTTCCTCCTCTCTGACAAAACCATATCCAGATCCTTCTCTACCTCCATGAATGTTCTACCAGCAAGAACCTTTGTTCTTTCTTGGAGTTCTCTTGAGACTTACATGTGGATTCTCTCAACAGACCAGAGAGTACAAATCTGTGTCATTTCAGAAGACCTAACTCCTGTAGAAGACCCAATGAGTCCATACTTCATGTTTTTGTACACTCTTCAAATTATTATATTAATAATGAGATTTTCTACATATATATAGTATATATAAATTTTTATATTTTATATGTATTTATATATACATATGGGCTTCCCTGGTGGCTCAAGGGTAAAGAATCTACCTGCAATGCAGGAGACCTGGGTACAATCCCTGGGTCAGGAAGATCCCCTGGAGGAGAGCATGGCACCCACTCCAGTATTCTTGCCTAGAGAATCCCATGGACAGAGAAGCCTGGCAGACTGCTCCTGCCAGGAGCAGGGTCACACAGAATTGGACACGACTGAAGTGACTAAACAGCAGCAGCATAAATACATATAGAGACTCTTTAGGAAATTTGTTTTAATCAATTTTATGCTTTAGAGGTAAATTCTTATCAAATTATAAACTAAATTTTGTGTACTGATTTCACCCTTAATCAGATCAATTAAAGGAGGAAACATATGGTATTACAAAATTTGCATAAGTAATTTTCTGTTTCTTAGACCAGTTTAATTTATGCATCATAATTAGGGTAGATCTGCAATGAGAGAATTTTTCTGGGCAATTTCCTCCTTGAGAGAATGAATCAGAGTTTGAATGAGACTTTGATGATGACATTTGAAGTCCAGTAATACTTCTTCTCCTTGGGTTAAATGACAACTTGAGAAACCCTTCCCTCCCCTCCACTACAAAGACTTAAGTGGGTCTGAAATATACCCAGAGGACAGACTGTATGGATTACTTGGGCCTGGGGACAGCTGGGGATCTGTGCTTTGCACTTCCCAAACAGGGAAGACACTTTTCTTCTTGCTACAGGGTGATAGACAGGAGGCCTTCAGAGAACAGGGTACCCAGATCACAATCCCAACTGCTCAGAGTTTTTCAAAGCTGTCTGGGCTCAGGGATCTTCCTTCTCTAGGAGATCTTCCTGACCCAGTGATTGAACCCATATCTTCTGCATAGGCAAGCATATTCTTTACCACTGAGCCACCAGGGAAGCCCAAATTCCTGGTAGAAGATTTCTAATCCAGCTGTGACCTCCAGTTGCTCCTCTGTTGTAATTCATAGAATGAGATGTGTGCTACTGGGTGGCATCCTTGAGTCTCAGTGCAGTTTGGTCACACATTGAGGAGGTTGGTTGATATGGGGGGCAGATGTAGAACAGTGAAGATTTCAAGCCTAAGGCTCAGATGAGAGGCTTTGGGATGGGTTATCTGGGGAGATCCCAGGAGAAAAGATAAGCTTCACAACTTCTCAGCAGGTAAAGAATCCATCAGCAATGCAGGAGACCCTGGTTCGATTCCTGAGTTGGGAAGATCCCCTAGAGAAGGGACAGGCCACCCACTCCAGTATTATTGGGCTTCCCTGGTGGCTCAGCTGGTAAAGAATCACCTGAAATGTGGGAGACCTGGGTTCAATCCCTGGGTTTAGAAGATCCCATGGAGAAGGGAACTTCAGTATTCCACTCCAGTATTCTGGCCTGGAGAATACTGGAGTATTCCCCCTATGGGCTGTATAGTCCATGGGGTTGCAAAGAGTTGGACATGACTGAGCAAATTTCACTTCACTTCACGACTTCAAGGACTGTTGTTAGGAGTGAGAGACCAAAGACAGAGATAAAGACAGAAGATAGAGATGCAGAGACTGTATGGATTCAGGGACAGGTGGAAAGAGCTCATTCTCTCAACTGCTCCATCTCCATCTCTGCTTATTTTTCAGATGAAGAACTCAGCAATGAGTGCTGCTCAGTAGGAAACTGTCTATTGCAGACCATACAAACCATGTCCTTTTGTGACCTACTCCCCTTATCACCAGACTGAAGGCAGATAATCGTGGGTCCTGTCCTTTAAGTTCAAAGGCTGAGGAGTAAGAGTAGATAGACTTGGGTTTCTGCATACAGCCTCCTTTCTCTAGGTTGGATACCAAAGTGGTCCCTGATGCCTGACTCGCTCCACTCATCTTGGATGTCCAAGAATGTAGTCAGTATTTGCTTTGTTGGGTGGAGCAGGTACCAACTTTGAATTCTGCCCTTGCTTGGCTCTTCAACAAAGCCATTACAAATGAAATGACAGAGAGTCACCTTCTGTCTGCATCACAGCACTCAGGGGACACTCAAGGAGGGAAAATTCAGATAACCCAGAAAGAAGTTACTATCCTACCGTCATAGCCACCCTCATTATGGCACAGTTCCCCAGCTAAAAATAACAACTAACTTTGTATTTAGTTAAGTCTAGAGAATCCCAGGGACGGGGGAGCCTGGTGGGCTGCCATCTATGGGGTCGCACAGAGTCGGACACGACTGAAGCGACTTAGCAGCAGCAGCAGCAGCAGGAAATGGCTAGAGTAACTATCAAAGTAATAGAGAGTATGTAACTTCCAAACTTGAGAGGAAAATGAATAAAGGAAAAACAAAACCACCTTCCTCCATCTGACTGAAAGTAGTAAAGGAAGGCGCAAAAGAAACAAACAAACAAAAAAAGATATCAGAAAGGAAACAATGAAAAAATGGAAGAACAGTGGAAGTAAATTGAAATCAGTCAATTTAACAATTCTCCAGTTAACATAAAAATAAAAGATCAGAGAAAAAAATGTCATGATGTGCTAATTATGAAAGCTATTCTTATAAAGATATGAGTTTCTTTTGGTGTCCTGAGTAGGCTCGTATTGGACCAAGACTTTCACAAAAACAGCTATAAGGCCTGGTAGGGAGGGGATCTGAGTGCCTGGGCAAGTGATCACAAGAAAACACATGCAGACAGATTCTAGAGTGAAGTAGCCGCTTAGAAAAAATAATCCACAAATGTCAGTTTCTCATTTTTGCAGTTTTAGACTGCAAACTAACTAATGCTGCATAATGTGAAACAACTAGAACTAACAGAAAATCCTACAGTCTTTGAAAGACCAGGGGAGAGGTTTGGGGACAACCACAGCCACTGGAAACTGAGAAGGTAACCTTAGAAGGAGAGAGGCAGTAAGAGAGAGTCACAAAATTCTATGTAAAAACCACCCAAATTTCTAGCTGATCCTTGAAACATACATAGAAACCCAGTTAAAGATAAAAGAACTGATCTGAGATATATGTTGTTGTTGAAAGACAGACTTTGCATTTCACATCTAAGTGAACTGAGTCCTAAAGCAGAAATAAAAGCTTCTCCAGAGGAATGTAACAGACGTGTTCTGTAATACACAATTACAATGTCCAGAGGGCAATTCAAAATTACTC
This sequence comes from Bubalus bubalis, assembly GCF_019923935.1. Lineage (NCBI taxonomy): Eukaryota > Metazoa > Chordata > Mammalia > Artiodactyla > Bovidae > Bubalus > Bubalus bubalis. The sequence continues at coordinate 46,278,269 of NC_059168.1, forward strand.
AACATATGAGGAACTGAGAATATGACTCCCTCCAAAATGATTCGCTTTCTTCTTCCCTTGCTGGTAGCACAAAAGGATTTTCCTCTGATGTTTACTGTAAGAACCTGGTCCACAGCCTGGAGGTAAAACTCACAGTGTATGGGGATTCCCCACCATGCACCCTGGCTCCCTAGTTTTTCACTTTCAGACTCTTCCCCTTTGCTGCTGCTGCTGCTGCTGCTAAGTCGCTTCAGTCATATCCGACTCTGTGCGACCCCATAGACGGCAGCCCACCAGGCTCCCCTGTCCCTGGGATTCTCCAGGCAAGAATACTGGAGTGGGTTGCCATTTCCGTCTCCATTGCAGAGCCTCCAGCAATTTGTCAATTACAGTCCTGCTTTTCCAACCCTGGCTCTGGTTCCCATAGAGATTTCAGTTCCTGTCTTTTTGCTCTGATGCCAACTGTATGTATCATCACCATATGTTGAAAAGACCATCCTTGTCCCTAACCCAGAAACCTTGTGTTTTCTGTCAGTGTTCGTGAAGCTTGGCAGGCTAACTTGTTAGTAGCCTGCCCATTTATAGAGAGTGGAGGTCCCAGATCAGGGTACCAGCATGATGGAGTTCTGAAGTGGGTACTTTAGTCCTTGAGTATCGGGTCTTATCCATCCATAGTGTTTTCATTTAAATAAAGACACATTAAGTTTCTGCAAGACCAAATTTGTCATGATGAAGAGATGCAGACTAATGAAAATCCATTCCTTTTTTTGTTTTTACACTAGTTATAATTACAATAGGGCTTCCCTGGTGGCTCAAATAGTAAAGAATCTGCTTGCAATGCAGGAGACCAGGGTTCAATCCTTGGGTCAGGAAGATGCCCTGGAGAAGAAAATGGCAACCAACTCCAGTATATTCTTGCCTAGGAAATCCCATGGACAGAGGAGCCTGGTGGGCCACAGTCCATGGGGTTGAAAAGAATCAGACCCAACTGAGTGACTAACACTTTCACTTCACTTCATAAATATAATATGAAAAATACAATCATTTCATGTCTGCTTTAATAGTGGCCTTTGACCAAATTTTGCCGTATTTTAACACAATGATAAAACATGTACAATTATTTTAATTTTAATTATACCGCAGAGCTGTTTTTTAGATGTTTGTTCTAAACTTAAAATCTAAGTAGATCTGTAGTAATCCTCACTTTGTGTATGTCTGTGGGCATGCTAAATCACTTCAGTCCTATCTGACTCTTTTTGACCTTGTGGACTGTAGCCCACCAGGATTCTTTGTCCACGGGACTTCCCAGGCAAGAATACTGGAGTGCGTTGCCATGCCCTCCTCCAGGGGTCTCAACTCAGGGATGGAACCCTTGTCTCTTATATGTCTCCTGCATTGGCAGGCAGGTTCTTTACTACTAAAGCCACTTGGGACGCCCTTGTGTATGTCTACTTACCTCGAACTTGCACTGTTTAATAGTAAAAACATGTAAATGAAGGTGAAAGCACTGAAGTAATTTATATATGCATTAACAACTGCCGGGGTCCAGCCCCGGTGGATCCAGGGAATTCGAAGCGGGGACGGCGTCGGCGAGGATCAGGAAACAACTGCTTAATTAAACTTTAATTAAGGATATAAAGAGTAATAGAATAAGGATAGCTCAGTGAGGAAATTCAGTGGAGAAAAGAGGCTGAAATAAGGATAGCTCAGTGAGGAAATTCAGTGGAGAAAAGAGGCTGAATAATTCAGCCAGAAGGTGAGAGAAAGAACGACATGGGGAGACCAAGTTTTGGTGAACAAGGCCCGCACTTTATTTTCCAAAGTAGTTTTTATACCTTAAGTTATGCATAGAGGATAATGGGGGAAGGGGTAGAGTCATGCAGCAAGCCAGGCTTTCTTCCTGCAAACTTATAATATGCAAAAGCTTAGGTGATTTGCATCATCTTCTGGCCCGGAGGCCTGTTAACATTTTAAGACCCTTTCTTCAGAAAGCTTATTTTTCTCTAAAGGTGATTGGTCAGGAGCCACCCTCCAAAAGCATTAGATAAAGTTGCATTCCTACAGAGCAAAGGTGTGGTGGGCTATAACAAGAAAAAGAATTAACTCAAGGGTCCCAGGTTACAAACATTAAAGCTACTACTTACACCAGTTATATTAATCAATACACTGCCAGGGACACAGCAGGTAAGGGATATGGAAACTTAGCAGCAAACATTGGCCCAACAAGTGAAAATCCCTTCACCAATACAATTTCTAATCAATCTTTTAACTGCTCAAAGGAATCTGTATTTAGACAGTTTAGAACATCTCATGCCTCTTACAGTTGGGAGGCTCTGAGCAATCACATGTGGCCAGAAAAACCTATTCAGGCAGGCTAGAGGACTTCCAAAGGAATTTGTAGGTTGAAACACTATCACACCCAGGAACTTTTTTAACTGGAGCTGTAAGTTAACTCTTTTTTCAGAGAGAGGTAGTGGGGGACAGCCCCCCGTAAAGTCAGAGGTGTAGGTGAAAGCACAAAGCAGAAAGTAGGCAGACTCTGGTTTTGGTGGGTAGATGCTCGAGAATTTCCAGGGGGACTCCTGAGGCTCGATCCCGCCTTTGCGTATGCCGAGCCTCCTTCCTCATGACCTTTGTCATGGGTGGAGCTCCTCACGCTGGCTCCCGGCAGTGATAGAATTCCAGTTGAGCTATTCCAGATCCTGAAAGATGATGCTGTGGAAAGTGCTGCACTCAATATGCAATATGCACTCAATATGCAATATGCCGGCTCCCGGCAGACAACGTATATTCATAGTTTACTCATAAGTTAAATATATAGAACTCACATCACACCAGACACTATCTCATTTAATCCTCTCAGTAACCCTATAACTATGGTCACAACACTTAACATACAAACCAGGGTACTTTTGAGGATGAAAAGGAGGGCTATTAATAATTACTTTGGGAAAATAAGCAAAAACCAGGAAGACTAGTCACTCCACCCATAGGGTGAAAGTTTTCATGACTAACTCATTCCAGAATGATTTCTTCTTTCTCAGCAGTTGTTACCCCACTTACAAATGAAGAAATTGAAGGGAGGCAAAGGAACTTACGTAAGTCCCACATCTATTAAAGTATGTTAGTAGGGATTCAAACTTGGGACACACACTAAAGGTGACTGCTGTCATAACAAGTGAAGAAAACATGCAATCGCTTCTCGGCCTTTTGACTAAGATCAAGCAAAAATACGCACATTTTAGAACAGAAATTCTGGCCATTTTTCTTTACATATATATTTTTGTGCCTTATCTTCTTCTCCAAAGATTTCAATTACATATATTAGGACATTTGGAGTTGGCCCACATTTCACCACATTTCACTGGTTCTCCTTTTTTTGTTTTTAGTTTTGGCAGCACTGGGCCTTTGTTGCGGTGTCTGACTAGTGGCACACAGGTTTGTCTAGCTGCAGCTTATGGGTTTAGTTGCCCCGTGGCATGTGGGATCTCAGTTTCCCTGACCAGGGATCGAACCCAAGTCTCCTTCATTGGAAGGCAGATTCTTAACCACTGGACCCCCAGGGAAATCCCCTGATTTTCCTTTTTTGTTGTTGTTGGATTTTGTTTATATTTTTTCTCTATATACATAATTTAGGATATTTTCTATTGCTGTGTCCTCTAGTTTACTAATCATTTCGTCTATAATACCAAATGCTCTATTAAACTCATTCAGTGTTTATTTCATCTTAGACATTGTAGTTTTCATCTTAGAATTTCATTCAAATCTGTTTTTGAAAAATCTTTCATGACTCTTAACCTTTTTTAAACATGTGAACTTTAGTTTTAATAACTAAATTTCTTATTTTGATGTCCTGTATTTTTTAATTTGAGCTTCCCTGGTGGCTCAGATGGTAAAGAACTTGCCTGCAATGTGGGAGACCTGAGTTCAATCCCTGGGTCAGGAAGGTCCCCTGGAGAAGGGCATGGCACCCCACTCCAGCATTCTTGCCTGGAGAATTCCATAGACATAGGAGCTGGTGGACTACAGTCCATGGGATCAAAAGAGTCGGACATGACTGAATGACTAACATTTCATTTAATTTTTTTCATTTTCTACTTTAACATCTGTGCCAGTTCTGGTTGGTTTCAACTTATATTCTTCTCCTTCTATATCTTTTTTTCCCTGTTTCTTTGCTTGCCTAGTAATCTTTGATTGGATGTCAGACATTATGAATTTTACTTTGTTGGATGCTGGTTGTCTTAACTAAATGTTGAATTTTTCCACAGCTTTAGATTTACAAAATCATCTCACAGATAGTACAGAGAGTTTTATACATTCAGAACTGTTTTCTTTATTATTATCATTTTTCATTAGTACAACACTAATGTTGCAATTAATATATCAATAGCTACACATTGTTATGCCTTTTTTTTTTCCATCTAATATCCATTTTCTGTTCCAGAATCCCATTCAGGGCACACACTAACTGTCTGCATTTCCAATTCCAGATAGTTAGGACTTCTTGATTTTTAAAAACATATAAGGAAGAAGAATACTGGAGTGAGTAGTCATTCCCTTCACCAGGGGATCTTTCTGACTCAGGGATTGAAGCCGGGTCTTCTGCACTGTAGGCAGATTCTTTACCATATGAACCATCAGGGAAGCCCTATTTAATCATTTGGGGTCTTGATTTCAGATTGGAGAGGTGGGACCACTGCAGTATTTAGTCCAGGTCTAATTTTCCACTTCTTAAGCCAAGTCCTTCTGAATAATATACTCCAATGCCTCGGAATTATGGGATTCCCAGTCCAGCTGGTGAAGACAGGTATTACTCCCACTCAACTTTTAGAGTGTCTTAACCTTCAGCCTTTTCATACTGTTTGAAATCCTAAAGGAATTCCAGGGGAAATCAGTTCTGAGTATTCATTGGAAGGACTGATGTTGAAGCTGAAGTTCCAATACTTTGGCCACCTGATAAGAAGAAGTGACTCATTGGAAAAGACCCTGATGGTGGGAAAGATTGAAGGCAGGAGGAGAAGGGGACAACAGAGTATAAGATGGTTAGAAGGCATCACTGTCTCGATGACATGAGTTTGAGCAAGTTCTGGGAGTTGGTGATGGACAGGGAAGCCTGGCATGCTGCATTCCATGGGGTTGCAAAGAGTTGGACACGACTGAGTGGGTGAACTGAACTGAATCTCCAGCCTTGGGTAGATTTCTCATCTATAATGTGTGAATCAGTACTCTGGTGATTGTGCAATGGGGACCCTCTATAGATCTTCTGGATTCTCCTTCTATGCAACCCTTCATTCTTATACTCTTTTATATATATATATATATATATATATATATATATTTAAATCTCCCAGTATCTTTATTTCCACAGACTGAAAAGCTCTATCTCCTCTACTCAGAAAGAATGCTGAGCCCCTGGGTTTCTACTGCAAAGTGGGGTTAATTATTGGGTTGCCACATTTGTTTCCTGTCTCTTTGGGATCACTGTCCTTCACTGGCTGATGTTCAGTGCTTTAAAACCATGGCTTCATAAATGTTATCCATTTTCTTTTTTTTTTTCAGTTGAGTCAGGTGGGAAGTTAAATTTGGTTCTTGTTACCCCATCTTGCTAGAAGGAGAACGCAGGACATTTTAATACTATAGAAGACACATTTACATTTATAGAAAGAGTCAGATTAGCTTTGTATAATGCAGTATGATTCAGTCTCTCAGTGTGCTTGATGAACTAGTCTTCTCAAGATTTTACTTCATATCTAGAGAGATAATTCACATGCAGATGAAACTGTTATCAGAAACACTAGATCAAAGTTGGAAGGCAGGTAGGTGATAATTTAAATAGTTGTTTATAGCATAATATTGGGCTTCCCTGGTACTCAGATGGTAAAGAATCCGCCTGCAATGTGGGAGATCTGAGTTCAATCCCTGGGTCCGGAAGGCCCCCTGGAGGAGGGCATGGCAACTCACTCCACTATTTTTGCCTGGAGAATCCCCAAGGACAGAGGACCCTGGCGGGCTACAGTCCACGGGGTTGCAAAGAGTTGAACATGACTGAGCGACTAAAGAACATGGTCTTCTAATAGTCTTTGGCCACCTGATGTGATGAGCTGACTCATTGGAAAAGACCCTGATGCTGGGAAAGATTGAAGGCAAAAGGAGAAGAAGGTAGCAGAAGATGAGATAGTTAGATAGCATCACTGACTCAATGACATGAATTTGAGCAAACTCTGGGAGATAGTGAAGGACAGTGAAGCCTGGGATGCTGCAGTCCATGGGGTCACAAAGAGTTGGACATGACTTAGCGACTGAACAACAAATATAGTCTTCTAATATAGGGGGTGGTGCTCAGGCCTGGAGAGATACAAAAATACTAAGATCATTTCCTGCTCTTTTGCCTGTCATCAACCTGGTGGGCAAAGAAAGCCTAGGTTCCCCACTTCATAAAAGTGCACAATGTGAACTTGAGTTAGGGAAGCCTGGAGAGGCAACATTTGACTGATGATCTCGGGGTTGCCAGGCTTCCCTGGTGGCACTAGTGATAAAGAGTGAGTGAGTGTTAATCGCTCAGTCATGTCTGACCCTTTGCAACCCCATGGACTGTAGCCCATCAGGATTCTCTGTCCATAGAATTCTACAGGCAAGAATACTGGAGTGGGATGCTATTCCCTTCTTCAGGGCATCTTCCTGACCCAGGGATTGAACCCCAGTCTCCTGCATTGCAGGCAGATTCTTTACCCTTTGAGCCACGAGGGAAGCGCAGGGGTAAAAAACCCACCTGTAAATACAGGTAGATGTGAGAGATGTGGGTTCTATCTCTGGGTCAAGAAGATCCCCTGGAGGAGGGCATGGCAACCCACTCTAATATTCATGCCTGGGGAATCCCATAGACAGAGGAGCTTGGTGGGCTACAGTCCACAGGGTCACAAAGACTCAGACATGACTGAAGTGACTTAGCGCACATGCTAGGGGTTGCCATACTTTTTCTATAAAGGGCCATATATTACAAGAAATATTTTAGGCTTTGTCAGTCATATAGTCTCTGTGACAATTATTCAACTCTGCTGAAGTAGCAGCGCAAAAATAGACAACACATAAGTCACTGAGCAAAGCTGTGTTAAACCTTATCTGTGGACAGATAAGATAAAATTTGAAATTCATATAAATTTTACTGTTATGAAATATTATTCCTTAAAACTTATTTCACTCATTTATTTTTTATTTTTATTAAAAAATATTTATTTATGTATTTATTTGACTGTGCTGGGTCTTAGTTTTGGCACATCGAATCTTCAATCTTCATTGCAGTACGCAGGATCTTTAGTTGTGGCATGTGACCTCTTAGTTGTGGTATTTGGGATCTAATTCCCTGACCAGGGACTGGCCGTGGTCATTGGGAGCATCAGAGTCTTAGTCATTGGACCACCAGGGAAGTTCTTATTTCACTCATTTAAAAGTGTAAAAAATGTTCTTAGTTCATAGACTGCACAAAAATAGTTAGTGGGCCAGGTTTGGTCCATGGGCCATAGTTTGCTGACCCCCAGTCTAAACTGGAATAAATATCTCTATCTCACACTTTCTTCTAAGAAATAAAAATTTAATTTATTTGAAGCACATAAAATCAGTCCTGAGCAAGGTCTTATAGAATATAACATGCTAAATAACGAATAAACATAAATTTTTAGAGAAAAAGAAAAATACATTTAAATCTGTGTATCAGAAATTAGTTAACCAGTATAAAAGTAAAAATAGAACTGTATGTTTCTAACATACTAGAAGAAAATGAATTGAAACAAAAAAAGAGTGAATTGAGCAAGCAAAAAGTATGAATGAAGCACAACAAAAATTATGGTAGACAGAAACCTAAAATAAAATCATAGGATAGATACAACAAAAAACATTCATAATCTCAATAAAAGAAAAGGGATTAAATTCACTACTCAAACTAGGGCACTTTAAAAAAGCACATATAAAGACATACTAATAGTAATACTTATGCTGAAATAACAGGAGTAAAACTAAACAGTTCCCAGCCAAGTGGGGACTATTAAAAAGCAGATAGTGGATGCTAGGGATTAGGGATTGGGGGTGAAGCCAAAATGTGAGTTTGAAGGGATAGCATGAGAGAGCCTTGTGGGGATAGAATAGTTCTCTATTTTGATAGTGGTGGTGATTGTACAAAGCTACAGGGTTTCCCAGGTGGCACTAGGGGTAAAGAATCTGCCCGTCATTGCAGAATATCCCCTGGAGGAGGGCATGGCAACCCACTCCAGTATTCTTGCCTGGAGAATCCCATGGCCAGAGGAGCCTGGTGGGTTACAGTCCATAGGGTTGCACAGAGTTGGACATAACTGAAGTGACTTAGCATGCACGCACTGAGGTGCTATCATTGCAGAGAAACACATATGACTATGTGTGATAAAGATGTCAGTTCTCCAAAAAGATGTAATAATCTTAAATGTGTATGCTCCTAACAGCAGAGCTTCAAAACACATGAAGCAAAGACAGAATAGAAAGGAGACATAGACAATTATAGTTGGAGAATTCAACATTCCTCTCTCCATAATGGACTGAACAAGTAGACGGGAAATCAGTAAGGGTACAGAAGACCTGAAAAACACTGTCAATAGAGCACGCCACACAACAACATCAGAATGCACTTTCTTTTTTAGTGCGCACAGAATATTCACCATGATAGGTTATATTCTGGGTTGTATAACAAAACCCAGTGAATTTAAAATAAGAGAAATCACACAGACAATAACTGAATTAACTAGAAATTAACTAGAAAAGAAAATCTTTAGAAAAACTCCAAGTATTTGGAAATTAAACGATATACTTCTAAGTAATTTGTGGGTCAAAGAGGAAGGCTAAGGGGAAGTTTGAAAATATTTGAATTAAATAAAAATACAATATGTATAAATTTGTGAGATGTAACTAAAGCATGCCTAGAGTGAAATTCATAGTGTTTAATACTTATAGTAGAAAAGTCAATGTGTCAAATTAATAATCTAAGCTTCCATCTTGAGAAACTGCAAAGAATATAAACCCATATATATATATATATGGGCTCTCCCACTGGCTCAGCGGGTAAAGAATCTGCCTGCAGTGCAGGAGACACAGGAGAGATGGGCTCAATCCTGGGTCAAGAAGATCTCCTGGAGGAGGAAATGGCAACCCACTCCAGTATTCTTGCCTGGAAAATTCCATGGACAGAGGAGCCTGGTGGGCTACAGCCCAAGAGGTCCCAAAGAGTTGAACATGACTGAGCGACTATCTGTTTAGTCATTAAGTCGTGTCTGACTCTTGGTGACCCCATGGACTATAGCCTGGCAGGCTTTTCTGTCCATGGAATCTTCCAGGCAAGAATACTGGAGTGGGCTGCCATTTCCTTCTCCAGGGTATCTTCCCCACCCAGGGATTGAACCTGGGTCTCCTGCATTGCAGGTGGATTCTTTACCAACTGAGCCACCAAGGAAGCCCTGGGCAGCTAAGTATATTTATATATATATGGGGGATAATTTTACCTTCTCTGTTGCAAGCATCACTAAGGTGAAAAAGTGAACATTTGACCCAGGGATTGAACCCAGTTCTCCTGCATTGCAGGCAGACTCTTTACCATCTGAGCCACCAGGAGTCTTAGAGCCTCCCTGCAGGGAGCCCTGATGCAGCTCCCCTTGTCCTGGCTGACTCTGCTGCAGGTGCTCACTGCTCCAAGTCCTCTGTTGAAAGAAGCAAAGATCACACGGACCAGTTGCATGAATGGTTGGAAGTGATGGATCAAAGTGTGGCTGGCCTGATCCACCCTGTCCGAGAGTGCCCTCTGATGAGATCATGGCCATGCACACAGAGCTTAGGGCACTTGACAGGCAGAAGGTGGGGAGGACCCAGGGAGAATGGAGCCAGACCAGCCCTCTTTCTGAACGGCTGACTTTTCCCTTCCATGTTTTTAGTTAATTCCAATTTCACACCCAGGTCCAGAATCTGGTTCAAGTCCCAGCTGTTCTTCAGACAGAAGTCTGGTCGTGCCCAAACCACACAACCCATGGGAGGGGAGTCCTTAGGCTCTGGGGGCTTCTGAGGTGCAGAGGACAGAAACCTCTGGACCTGCTTGGGAGTGTCTTATCCGCATCTGGGGTAAGGAGTTTGCCAGTGGCTCTGGCCCTGCCCTGGTGACTCAGTCAGGAGAAACTGTCGGGTGGGTGTGACACACACAGAACCTCACCCTGCCTCCTGGGTCACCCACACACTCCTTGATCCCTGCTTGTAGAACTGGCCCATTCCCAGCCCTCCCCTACTGGAAGATGCCACTGAACTAAGCAGAAACAAGGCACTCAACTGCAGCCAGTGCCCAGACCTCAAACCTTCCTGTGACCTCATGGGGAGCCCAGGGGTTCTCAGATGTGCTAAGAGCCCAGGGGCACCTTCCCCTATGTCACTCCCACAGTGACCACAGGTTGTGGCTGGAGTCGGGGGAGGAGGTCCCTTTCTGCTTGGGGCTCCCTGGAGGCTGTGTGTGCATTGCCACTGTCTCTCCTGTGCCAGGCAGGGTCCTTCGAGGATGTCCTAAACACCTTGAAGTCATCCCAGGGGGTGAGCAATCCTTTCCATTTGGATGTCCAGCACTGCATTTAAAAAAATTTCCATAATCCAACACATTCTTTTTTACGAAATTAATTTATTTTTGGCTGTGCTGGGTCTTTGTTGCTGCACGCGGGCTTCCTCTGGCTGTGTTGAGCAAGGCATTCTCCAGTTGTGATGTGCAGGCTTCTTACTGCAGTGGCTTCTCTTGTTGTGCAGCGCAAGCTCTAGGTGCATGGGCTTCAGTAATTGTGGTTTGTAGGTCCTAGAGGGTAGGGGCTTAGTTGCTCTGTGATATGTGGAATCTTCCTGGATCAGGGATGGAACTCGCGTCCCCTGAATTGGCAGGCAGGATTCGTATCCATTGGACCACCAGGGAAGTCCTGTCCACCACTGTATTGTCTGTACTGGTGAAGCCTTTTGTCTCTGAACCAACTCTGGGGGTTCCCACTGTCTTTCCTGTTCTTGTGAAGAAAGACGCCCCTGTTCTTCTGGAGACTTGATCCTTCCTGCAAACAAAACCCTGAGAGGGAGATCAACTAGTTCCCATCTCTGCCCCACTTTCCTCTGTCTCTTGAATCCGTAGAATTCCATGGTTTATTTGTTCATAGTTGGGGATGGAGCCTGGGAGGGGGGACAAGTTAGTATGGACTCCAACTGCCAGGGGACCAATACTGGGTCCATTTCATACTAGTTTGTGATCTTGTGAACCAAACTCTCTAAGCCTCATTTTGTCTTATCAGTCAAATGCGAATAAGACTGGTGCTCATCTCCCAGGACCCCAGGCACAATGCCTGTACTGCTTTTGAGATGGTGCCTTTCACTTTTTCACCTTAGTGATGCTCAGAACAGAGAAGGTAAAATTATCCCCATATATATATAAATATACTTAGCTGCCCAGGGCTTCCTTGGTGGCTCAGTTGGTAAAGAATCCACCTGCAATGCAGGAGACTCAGGTTCAATGAGCAGCCAATGTTAGCCAACGTAAGTAACGTGGAAATCCCATAGCATGTGCTATGGCCTCTCAGCCAGACTGGGGTGGGGCTTTCTCATTCTCTGGCCCAGGTAAGGGCATTAACCTGTGCAAGGAAGTGTTTGATCTTGAACCAGCCTCAAATTTAGGGGAATGTGAACCTGGCCTCTGCTATGTTCCCAGTTTCCTCTTTATGTACCTGGGGAGGAGACAGGGAAACACAAAGAGGGCAGTAAGCAGGTGTCTGTGGGTTCGTGCCAAGTGCCTACCATGCTCTTCGCAGCCTCTGTCTCATCCACTCCTCGTGACAACCCAGTGAAGTGCCTATTACTCTGTTTTTATAGAGAAACAAAAAGGTGAGATGAATCATCACATCAGAGAGAAGAAGAAAATTCCCAAGGCCACGTAGCTGCTGCTGCTGGTGGTAGTGATGATGTAGCTGACATTTAAGCATCTACCATGTGCCTGGCAGGCTTCCCAGGTGGCTCAGAGATAAAGAATCTGCCTGCCAATGCAGGAGATGCAGGTTCGATCCCTGGGTCTGGAAGATCCCCTCAGAGAAGGAAATGGCAACCCACTCAGTATTCTTGCCTGGAAAATTCCATGGGCAGAGGAGACTGGCAGGCTACAGTCCATGGAGTCACAAAGAGTTGGACACGACTGAGCCACTAAACATGCCTGAATGAATGTGCCTGGCACTCTTTTAAGTACATCACATATATCAACTCATTTAAGCTCAACAACCTGAGTAAATACTATTTTTATTCCTGTTTCACAAATGAGGACTTCAAAACACAGAAAGATTCAATAACTTGATCAAAAATACACACTGATAAGTGACACATTTAGGACTTGGATCCAGAGTGTCTTGACCAGACTTCAGCAAATGTTTTCTCTCAAAGGCCAGGTACGAAGTATCTTAGGTTTTGTAAGCTCTGTAGTTTCTGTCATAAATATTCAATGTTGTTCATTGTAGTACAGAAGTGTTCATAGACTGTTTAAGCAAGTGAACATGACAGTTGTTCCAATAAAACAAATAGTGGGCCCAACTTAGCCCATAGGCCAAAGTTTGTCCACCTATGGTCTTAACTGTTACAGCAAGAGAATGAAGAATCAAAGGCATCAATACAGAGTAAAGTAAGAAAGAGAAAAATGAATGTCATATATTAACACATATGTATGGAATCTAGAAAAATGGTACAGATGAACCTATTTGCAGGGCAGGACTAGAAACAGAAGAGAACAGTTTTGTGGACATAATAAGAGAAAGAGAGGGTGGGATGAATTGAGAGTGTAGGATTGACATATATACACTGAAGTGAAAAGTGAAAGTGTTGGTCACTCAGTCATGTCTGATTCCTTACGACCCTATGGACTGTAGCTCACCAGGTTCCTCTGTCCATGGGACTCTTTAGGCAAGAATACTGGGGTGGGTTGCCATTTCCTCCTCCAGGGGATCTTCCCGATCCTGGGATTGAACCTTGGCTTCCTGAATTGCAGGCAGTTTCTTTACCATCTGAGCCACCAGGGAAGCACCTCCATACACTACCATGTGTAAAACAGATAGCTAGTGGGAGGCTGCTGTATAGCACAGGGAACTCAGCTCAATGCTCTGTGATGACCTAGAGGGATGGGATAGGAGAGTGGGAGGGAGGTTCAAGAGGGAGGAGATATATGTATACGTGTAGCTGATTCACATTGTTGTATAGCAGAAACTAATACACAATTTAAAGCAATTATATTCCCAAAAAAAGTTTAAAAAAAATCTCTGAGAAATAAAATCATAATTGTGAACAAAATGTTAGGCAATTGTCTGGCTTTTTCTACATGATACAGTGTGTAATTTACTCAATGTCAATGCAGCATCATTTATCAAAGGCATTAAGTGTCTAGAATATGCCAATGAAGAAAATAGAAAACATCTCCCTTTGAGTTTGTTTTCCAACAGGACTGGCAGGGGAGCCGATAAGTAGTACACCCAAATTATTCAATGTGCTTACAAGTGGTGAGTGCTGTGCAAAGAAATGGAGCATGGAAAGGGGAATTGGAGGTAGGAGAGAGCAGTTTAGGGTGGTGAGTGTAAGTTTTGTTCAGAAGGTGACAGTTTAGCAAAGACTTTAAAGAGTAAAAGAGTGAGCCATGCTGATGTCTTGGAGAAGAGCTTTCCATGCTGAGAGAATGGCCAGTGCAAAGGCCCCGAGGCAGGGACTTGCCTCACTTGTTCAAGAAAGAGCAAGAGGTTCATGTGCCTTGAATGTACTGCATGGAGTGGTGAAAGGATGAGGTCAAGAGTTAAAGAGGGCCTGATTTCGTGGGGCTTTGAAAACATGGCCAAGTCTTTTCTTTTACTCTTAGAGACTCTGGGAGCAGATGGGCTGTGATCTGACTCAGACTATGAAAAAATCACTCTGACTGCTGTGTTGTGTTTTGGAGTCAATAGCTTTGGATTCAGGTTTCCTGGGCTTGATTCTAACTCTAATATTAATTATAGGTCCAGGGCTCCAAAATCACTGCAGATGGTGACTGTAGCCATGAAATTAAAAGACGCTTACTCCTTGGAAGGAAAGTTATGACCAACCTAGATAGCATATTCAAAAGCAGAGACATTACTTTGCCAACAAAGTTCTGTCTAGTCAAGGCTATGGTTTTTCCAGTGGTCATGTATGGATGTGAGAGGTGGACTGTGAAGAAGGCTGAGTGCCAAAGAACTGATGCTTTTGAACTGTGGTGTTGGAGAAGACTCTTGAGAGTCCCTTGGACTGCAAGGAGATCCAACCAGTCTATTCTGAAGGAGATCAACCCTGGGATTTCTTTGGAAGGAATGATGCTAAAGCTGAAACTCCAGTACTTTGGCCACCTGATGCGAAGAGTTGACTCATTGGAAAAGACTCTGATGCTGGGAAGGATTGGGGGCAGGAGGAGAAGGGGATGACAGAGGATGAGATGGCTGGATGGCATCACTGATTCGATGGACGTTAGTCTGAGTGAACTCTGGGAGTTGGTGATGGACAGGGAGGCCTGGCGTGCTGCAATTCATGGGGTTGCAAACAGTCGGACATGACTGAGTGACTGAACTGAACTGAACTGATCAGGTGAAAGTTAATCTTTCTATTCTTGGTTTCCATGAATGAAGCATAATAATTATGGTATTAACTACCCAGGGCAGTTCTGACCACAAAATGAGAACATTCAGGCCAACCACTAAACATAGTTCTTGGGACATAGTGAACATCAAATGAATATTGGCTATTTTAATTATTGTTTAATTTATCTTACTAATAAAAATGACCATTTTGCTATAATAAGCTGTTTGTGAATGTGTGCTTACCTAGTAGTACAGGTGTGTACTCTTACACTGTTTGAATCCTCATCTCCCCATCAAGGACAGGATCTGCACTCACCTCCAGGGCACTGCCACTCAAAGGTGGTGAGAAGTCTCCATTGGGAGCATTACCCTTCTGCAGGCTGGGACAGCCTCTGGGCACCTCCATGGTCCATAAGATATTACAGACAGATCCAAATGAACTTTTTGGCCAACCCAATATATTCTTTAGTCACTAAATCCAGTTCACACTCAAAGGAAAGAGAATTAAGCTCCGCTTCTTAAAGGGTGGAGTATCAAAGAATCTGTGTATATATTTGAAAACCACGACACATGGTGTGTGAATCTGGGGCAAAGGAACATTGTTTTATATAATGCCAGTTTAATTTTCAAAAAATCCAAAACATGACTTTCACACAAACATACAATGAGCATGCATCAAAGATATATCATTATTAATAAATGAAGGAACTGGAAGGATGATAAAGCTGATTCAAAGGGTAAGTCAAGGAACAGAAGCTTATATGATCAATCAGGAAAGAAATGATGGAGTGGATTGGCTTAAATTTAAAAAAAAAAAAAAAAAACAAAACCTTGCTTAATGAATTCTAAAGCAATACAACTGTACCCAGATCAAAGCAGTCAATTCTGAAGGAAATCATTCCTGAATATTCATTGGAGGGACTGATGCTGAAGCTGAAACTCCAATACTTTGGCCCCCTGATGCAAAGAACTGACTCATTGGAAAAGATGCTGGGAAAGTTTGAAGGCAGGAGGAAAAGGGGATGACAGAGGATGAGATGGTCAGATGGCATCACCGACTCGATGGACATGAGTTTGAGCAAGCTTTGGGAGTTGGTGATGGACAGGGAAGCCTGGCATGCTGCAGTCCATGGGATTGCAAAGAGCTGGACATGACTGAGCAAGTGAACTAAACTGACAGCTGATACCTTTTAGGACTATCTTTTCTATCAGGCAGAAATTATTTGCAATTTATCAATCTTCTCTTAGTTCACACCTAACTTCATAGAGTCTGATAATCTAACCCATGGTAATTGATAAGTCAAACAAAGACGGACTTTCCCCAGAGAACTATGCAATTGTTGGTGGGACTGTTTGACAATGCTCCAGTACAACACCGAGAGCACATGCCATTATCATTGTGTTTTATTTTCAAGTTTGGAGAAGTTTTCTTAGCAGGGATTTGCTTTATATTTCTTTCTTTCATTTTCTTGGTTCATCCATTCATTGCCCCATCCTTTCACTCTGTATTGCCCCCTTGTTATGCACAACCCTCTGGATGTTCAGCATCATGGGGACGAGGGGAAGGGGACCACATACTGGCTTCATTCTTTATTAGCAGAAGGAGGAGGGAGCTTGATGAAGCACCATGGCAGCGTCCTGTGGTCACACAGGTGCAATTCACTAGAGTCAGGGGATCACAGGGGGCAAACCAAGCGGTTGGCATTTTACCTTTTTAGGAGAAAAAAAACCTTCTTCCCTATTACCACTTCACAAATGAAAGCCTGTTTGCTTAAAGTCATTTTGCCTATTGGCCAACTCCTTCTGCAGTGTCTTTTTTTGTTTTGTTCTTTTTTGCAATTATTTGCACAAATAGTGTCTTTTCTATTTGGCCAGTTTATGGCCAACTTAATAATTTTTACATAAGGATCTAATTTTCTGAAAGGTGTTTATCACAGTAGCAGCATTATGAGTGATGAATTCCTACCCTTTGAACCATGTGATATTTTATTTATTTTTTAACATTTTAGGACATTTTAGTCCATTCATCTGAAAACAATATTTTTTAAAATATATAACTTAACAATAAATGGTTTTATGTGGTGCTCAAGACATAATTAAATTGTTATTATGCACTGACCCTTACCTTTCATTTAGATCCATTACACGGAGCATATGGAAGGATTAAAACTTCACGAAATGTCATACAATCACACATTATTTTATCAGTTATGTACTGAAGAAAGAGCAATAATAGATGGCCCAAGCTAGATTTTTTCAAGGGAAATAATCAGACACACAAGCAAAGATGTTGATGCAAAGATGTTTGTCACTGAAAGATTTTCAATAACACATTATGATAATAACAATGGCTAATAATAATTGATTGCTGTAATTAAATGATGTTGCATAGAAATACTCTGCAGCTTTTCAATGTTCTGATATCATTATGTCAGCCAGTGAAGTTGCTCAGTCGTGTCTGACTCTTTGCAATCCCGTGGATTGTAGCCTACCAGGCTCCTCCATCCATGGAATTTTCCAGGCGAGAGTACTGGAGTGGGTTGCCATTTCCCTCTCCAGGGGATCTTCCCGATCCAGGGATCAAACCCACATCTCCTGCATTGCAGGCAGACACTTTACCACCTGAGCTACCAGGGAAGTATATCATTATACTTGATATGAAAAGAGATTCTGCTATTTTGCTTACATGACTAAAGCGAGTTGAAAGTAGGGTAGGCGGCTCAGACGGTCAAGAATCTGCCTGCAATGCGGGAGACCTGGATTCTTTCCCTGGGTTGCACAGATCCCCTGGAGGAGAACATGGCAACCCACTCCAGAATTCTTGCCTGGAGAATCCCCATGGACAGAGGAGCCTGGCAAGCTACAGTCCATGGGGTCACAAAGAGTCGAACAGGACAGAGAGACTAAACAGAGCACATCTGGGATGTAGTATGTGTAAAGTGATGGTTACAGGTATGTATGTGCAGAGGAAAAACTGTTGTTCTTGGTTTGCTGATGATACACAAGCTGGAGACGAGAATTCTTTTTTTTTTTTTTTTTTGTCAATCTGGATTTTCAGGTTTTTCTACAATGAATAATCTTAACAGTACCTAAGCAGGCGAGCTCCACCTCCAGCATTTTCCATAGTCTTGGCAAAGGCATACAGGAAAGAAGGAAGAAGGGAAGGAAAGGAGGGAGGAAACGAAAGAGGGAGAGAAGGAAGGAGGGCAGGGAGAAAGGAGGAAAGGGGGTTGTTCTAGCTCACTGCATGTTGCCCTTGGGTCTGGCAGGGCCAGATGTCTAGGAGCTCAGTGATCACAAAGGGCTGGAAAGCCCCTGGAAGTTCTTCAGAATTGCTCGAAGAAGAAGACTGTTTCCAAAACTTTCCTTCTCTGAGTGAGATAATGAGCAGCAGGTGTTTCTGGAAGCTTAAGGTGGTATGAAATCACTCTGGAAATCCTGCTCCTCCCGAGACTGAGGCAGTTTCAGGGGCCCCTCCCTAGGGATCATTAAAAGGGCTGAGGCAACCTTGGAGGAGCAGGCAGACAGCACGGGCTCCGTCAGGAGAAAGGAGAATTCCAAGGTGTCCTCTGGGGAACTGAACCTCGCCTCTCCTGACCCCAGACTTAGAATTCCCCTGCTCCTTGGGGGTTCTTCCCATGCCAGGGCAGAGGGTTGAGGGGGGAGGTGGAGAGGGCTCAGGGGGCCCAGGTCCCCTGCAGCTCAGCCTCCATTTCCACCTGAGATTTTCCGTTATCTCAATATAGGAGAGTCTACACACCGGGAAGCTCAAGATGGTCCTGAGCGGGGCGCTGTGCTTCCGGTGAGTATCTGAGCCCCTGACTGATTTGTGTCCAGTGGGAAGGGGCGCAGTTCCAGGTAGACCTGTTGTCCAGTCTTTCCACTGAGGGCATGCTCAGGATTGCCTACAGTGGGGGTGGCTGGAAAGGTGTGAACAGGCACCTACCTCCTTGCCTTTAGACCATCTCTTCCAGCCTCTCCAGACTGGGGCAGGCTTCCCTCTTGGGGGTTACCTGATGAGAAAAGAGCTGTGGCCTCGTCCATCATAATGAGAAAGGCAGTTAGGAGCTTGGATCCCTACTGTTACCTACCATCCCCGCCCTCCAATGTGATGAAGTGAAGTCAATTCAGGCATTACTTCCTTACTGTCCTTTAGGACAAAATAGCATTAGCAAAACTCTTCTGTCAGTCTGTCTGTCCACTGGCCTATGCTGAGTCAGGCGCTCCACTCTGGACTTGGAACAGTGAATGAGAAGACTCTTGCTCTCACCGAGCTCAGGGTCTAGTATAGCTTGCCCCCCAAGAGAAGCCAGTCTTATGAGTGGCTTTATATAGTGGTGCTCTTTAGTCAAGGATATGTGGAAAATAGGTTTTCTAGGTCCTCTTTCGAAGAGGATTGTAGCACAACTCAGCATATTAGTTACTTTGAAGTAGAGATTTCTTTGTGTTTAGCCAACATTTAACCAATTTGTATATAGCATACATTTTTTTCCCATATGACATCTGGAAGAACCCCCTTCAGAATATATCTTTCACCTCACAGGATGTCAGAAAATCAACTGAGATTGTAAATGTGAATTAAATTTGAAAAACAAAATGAAAGAATTTTAAATGTAAAGAAATCCTTCACATAGTAGGGACTATATAGGCAATGGAAATATTAATAAATGCACCAAGCAGAAGAAGTAAAGGTAGAAGTTGATCAAGGCACATTTTAACCTTGAAAAGGCCTGAACAGCATCTATCCCATCTTCCTAGTTTAGCAATGAGGAGACTCAGGCCCAGAGAGAGTGAACCATTTGTCTATTGCGACGACGGTGGCAGAGCCAGGGTGAGAACCCAGGACTCTGACCCACAGTTTAGTTTCCTTCCCAACGTGGCACATGAAAGAGTCTGGTTAGTGTAGAAAAGATTGCAGAGGGAGAAGGAGAAAGTCCCATACTCAGATGGGAGGCTGTGGTGTTGTCCCGGTGATAGGTATGTGCCCCCAGGGGTGGGAGAGGAGGCTGTGCCATTACTTCATGCTCAGTGGGAAGAGAGGGCGATAGTGCCTGAGATTGGGGGAGTCTCAAGAGACCAGGTAAGCTGGAGCAACCCCTCCCCTAACTGAGTGTCATCCTGTCCTGATATTTCAGAATGAAGGATGCAGCATTGAAGGTGCTTTACCTGCATGATAATCAGCTTCTAGCTGGAGGCCTACAAGCGGGGAAGGTCATTAAAGGTTGGTGGCCAAAACCTGACCCTACTTCCCTAGGTCTCTCTATATGCTCAGAGGGAGGGGTTCTGAAGAGGACTTAAAAACACTGGCACAAACCTACAGACCTGACACAGTAGATAGAGAATCAAAAAACCAGGCTCTGAGCAAGGACAAATGAACTACCACACTTTCCAGAATGGCGCCATGCCCCGGAAGCCTCTATGTAGAGGTGGGATTCTTTTCCAAGATGGCTGTTTTGTCATTTCCTCAGTAGGTGGAGCTGCGTCCAACATCCCTTTTCCTGGTAGCCCTTGCTGAGGACAGCACTAATGCAGGCTGTCTAAATCTTTACTTCCATGTGAGAGGGGGTTTCTGCCTCTTTACTCTGGGTCCCCTTGCTCTCTGAGGGTCCTTGGTCACTCAGAGTGGTGGGACTTAGAGGGGCAGGTGGCACCATCTGGCTTTGTGCTCACAGCATGACCGGGCCTGCTCACTAAGCAGCACACACCTGGAACACTCTTACCAGGTGTTAGGGCCAGGTAGAGCTCTCTGTGAGGTTGTGTGTATGTGTGAGAGAGAGAGAGAGATGGAGGAATTATACAGAGAGGAACGAGACCTTTTTCTGATCTCAGGACTCTCACAGGAGGGTAGGAAGATGTCCAAATAACTCTAATTGGGAGTTTTATCAAGACAGGTAACAGAAAAGTCTGGGGGGTCAAGGGGCATTGAAAGAGGTGATCAAATTTCCCTTGCGGTTTGGAGACCTGAAGTTTTTTTCTGGACAAGGGAGTGGATGTGGGGGTGGAAGATAGTATCTTCTTCAAGGTCCTATGTGTCTTGACGTTCACTGGACCACCTTAGGAGACCACCCTTCCCTACATAGCAGCTGCTATGAAGCTCCCCTTCTGCCCAGCCGTGGGGGAGGGTGTCCGATACATCCCACAGTTGGGGAGAGAGAGGAAGGGCAGTCAAGGTTCCCGCATCCCCTTCTTCCTCTAGGTGAGGAGATCAGCGTTGTCCCCAATCGGTCTCTGGATGCCAAGCTTTCTCCAGTCATCCTGGGCGTCCATGGTGGGAGCCAGTGCCTGTCATGTGGGACAGGGCAGGAACCAACCCTGAAACTAGAGGTGGGTCCTGTCGGGGCACTCTCACCACTCTCTGGCTTCACTAAGTCAAAGATGCTGCTGCTGCTGCTGTGGCTGGGGCACCTCTCCCTCACAGGATTCTGTTGATCATGGCTCTGCCTCCTTATGTTCCATTTGCTCCTGTCCCTCACCTGTCGTGCCCTCTGTCCGCAGCCAGTGAACATCATGGAGCTCTACCACAGTGCCGAGAAGTCTAAGAAATTCACCTTCTACCGGCGGGACACGGGGCTCACCTCCAGCTTTGAGTCGGCTGCCTACCCAGGCTGGTTTCTTTGTACGGTGCCTGAAGCTGACCAGCCTCTGCAGATCACCCAACTCCCGAAGGACACCAGCTGGGACGACCCCATCATCGACTTCTACTTCCAGCAATGTGACTAGGGCAACATGTCTCCAGGGCTCCCTGCAGGCCAGCTCTGGCAGGGGCTGGAGGTGTAGGAGGACACCCGTGGTGTCACTCTGCCTCTGCTCTCATGGCCCCCACTTTTGAGGGCTGGGCATACTGCCAGTCTTCCTGCCCTTGTTTCCCAGTTTGGGTAAATCCTTCTGAGATGTGGGGCGTTGTACAGTTTCTTCTCCTGCTGATTGGCACGACTGGTGTGAATCCTTCAAAAAGCCCCATGAAATAAACCTCTAATGAGTCAGGGTCAGGGGAGTGGTGGGAACCCTCCATGCTGTGATAAAGTACCTGGTAGCTCTTAGCCCCACAGGGCAGCACATCTCTGGTTGAGCCTATCAGGGCCACCAGCCGGCCACACGAGGTCCCCACTGTGCAGAAGAGGGAGAGTGTTCATAGAGTTGAGGACACAGACCCTGCCCCCTTCTCTTTAATTCAGCCGCCATCATATGCTGCCTTTTCCCTCTCTACCTTCATGTTTCAGCCATGGATGGGAGAGGGTGGTGGTGTCTGAGGAAGTGGCTCCAACTCAGAAGACGGAAGATGGGCATGTCACACCTTTTGAAATCCAAGTCACAATTAAAACCCAAGATACTGATGTCTCTTCACATGGAAAGATGCTCATGACATATTGAGCGAGAAGAAAGAGTTACAAAGTAGCATATCTTGTAATTGCAATTTAATGAAAAAAACCTATTTATATATATTTCGACATAGAAACAAAAGTCTGAAAGAGTTGACTTCCATTTTAGCAATGTCAGGGTAATGCTATTACAGGTGATTTTTCTTTCCTTCTTTTTATTTATCTGTATTTTCTAATTGTTCTACAATGAAGCTGGAGTGATTGATGATCCCCAGTCGCTTGGTATTCATGCCCCACCCCTGTGCTCCCTCCCACATTGGACCACAGTTGTTTCCATGACCAATAGAACACAATGGAAGTGATGTTATGCAGCTTGTGAGATTAAGTTATAAAAGACACTGTGGCTTCTATCTTGGTCTGTTTCTTTGTTCACCTGCTCTGGGGGAAGCCACCCACTATTGTGTGAGCAGCCCTATAAGGAGGCCCAGTGGTGGGAAATGAAGGCTCCTGACAATGGCCACACAAGTGACCTTGACAGTAGCTCAGCCTCCAGCCCAGCTAGGCCTTCAAGTGATGCACCTCTGAGTGACTGTAACCTAGTGAGAGGCTGAAGCAGAGTCACCCAGCTAAGCTCAGCCCAGTCCTTAGGAACTCTGAGAAAATAAGTGTTCCTGCTTTATGTTGTTAAGGTTTCGGGTCAAGTCACTTGTTACCCAGCAATACATGACTAGTATGGAGGGGAAGAGAAATAAATCATTTACTTTATTATGATTGCAATTTTCTCCAGTGCTTTTATTGTCCTGCTCAAAATGAACACCATCCCTTTATTTCCCCAAATATGAAACTTAAAAAGCTGACCAGGGACGTCCCTCATGGTCCAGTGGTCAAGAATCTGCTTTGCAATGCAGGGGATGTGGGTTTGATCCCTGGTTGGAGACCTAAGATCCCACATGCTGCAGAGAAACTAAGCCCCTGTGCCACAACTACCGGAGCCCAAGTGACACAACTAGAGAGTCTGTGTACTGCAATGGAAGATTCCATGTGACATAACAAAATCCCGAGTGTGGCAACTAAGACCCGACACAGCCGAGTAAAATAAATATATTTTTTTAAAAGCTGACCATACTCAATTGGTTGAATATTCTGTTTCCACAAGATTTAGATCTTTCTCAACTACCTTTGCACCTTCAGACATATGGCCCAGAGGCCCAGTGACTCCAGGGTCTCTGCCTAAACCATGGGGAATCATAGCAGAAGCCAGAGGAGGGGCCCAAATGGTAGTTCCATGTGTCCCCTCTGCACCTCGCCAGTCAGACCAGCCTGGCAGGTTCAGCTGCCACTGAAGGATCAGCGAGGGAGAGGCCAGGCCAGAGGGTCTGGCTCCAGGGACCTCAGCAGCTCCAGCCCAGAAGCAGCATAAGGCCTCAGGCAGCAGACAGCAAGGCCACAGGCCCCTCAGGGCTGCTGAGAACAGACTTGGTTCACACTGTCTGCCCACACGCCCAGAAAAGGTCTCATATCGTCACCTCCTCCCAGGAGCCCTTGCTGAATTGAGAGCCGTGGTCATCAGCTCTGACAGTGCTTTGTGCTCGCCTGTATGCTAACTCCCCCTCCTTGTAATAAGTTGACTTGGGATCTGAGGCCCCTGAGATCACCTCAAGTTAAAGTCTGTCCCGGCTTGTTTCCAAGCACCTTGTGTAATGTTTGGCAAATTATTGGAATCCAGAGAGTGTCAAATGTGGAGACTATTCCTCCACCCAGAATATTCTTTCACCCTCTTCTGCCTGTCAAAATAGACCCACCCTGCAGGGAACAGCTGAAATTCTTCCTCATTCTTGAAGCTTTTTCCAGCTTCAAATGTGATTGCTGTATCACTTGTAGGCTGATAGAATTCAAAAGGGCTTTAGCAGGAATGAGCTGACAGGAGTAGTTGAAAGAGGAGGAATTATATAAAGGGCTAAAGCCCTTTCAATTCTAGGAATTTATCTTTCTACTCAAGGAGGTTCTCCCCTCTATTGTCTTCAGTATTCCCTGGGCTCAGAGATTAAAGAGTCTGGTCTTTTCAAGTGTTTATGACTTAGCTCCCCAGTCAGACTGTAAAGCTACTTAATAACAGGGACCATGTCTTACATGCATCTGTTACAGGTCTTGTTAATGCTCAGTGAGCACTCATTGGTTTCCTGGTATAATACTCTGTGCTTTGATGGTTTCCATTGAGAGGACAAGAGTTTGGGAGAAGGGGTGAAGAATGACTATTGGCCTTAGGAAACAGAAATCTGTTTCCACCTCTGCCCATATTTTTTCATTGCTCACTCTGCAGACATCTGGGTATAGGACTGACCTCTCCCTTGTCCTCATCAAGCCTTTATGAAATTTTGCAAAAGACCCATGAAGGAGAATTGCAATAAAGCAGTTTGTCCCCAGAGAATACCATGCCTAAGTATCTCTGCCCCTTGTAAGTGGGTGGATAGATGGGTAGACATTCTGATTGGTGGATGGATGGGTAGATGGATGGATGGATGGGTGGATGGGAAGATGTACTGATGGTTGGATAGGTGAATAGGTAGATGAACTGATGGATTGATGGATAGATGGATGGATGGACAGATGAGTGGCTAGATGGACTGAATTAAGCAATATCAATCAGAGGCCCAGGTGTTCTTCACCCCTGCCCTGCTTACACTGTGTCATATACCCTTGTAGTCTAGGGCACAGGGTACCTGCTCAATCCCAGGATAAATCTAAGGTCAATGTCTTCTGACTGCAGTGGATTTCTTTAGAGATTCATCTCATCAAGCTGGTACCAATTAATAGAGCCTGTTGAAAAACAAAGACGTCCCTTTCATCTTCCCCAACAGGGGCTATTCATAATATCATCAACTCCCATTCTCACATTGCCTTGATGGCCACAGCCTGGCTATGGACAAAAATTTGTCTTTAGGCCCTTCAGACACACTCACTCTTGCCTCTTCTGCCTCCCTAAGTCTAGATGGAGCCCCATGGGAACCAAAGGGAAGGTGATATGAAGATGTCTGACCCCAGCATCATTTATCTGGCTGCCAAAACCACCAATCAATGACAGTAGCTTTGAGCAGGGTCCCAGCACTTGGCTTCTGCGAAGGCTTTATGGGCGACTCTCTCCCCTTTAACAAACATTCATTAATGTTCCCACCTTCTTATTAGCTAGACTGTACCAAAGACCTTGTAAAATCCCAATGCCTTTCTTCCCCATCCTGGAGCCAATTATAAACATTGCTATAGGCTGACCCACCCTGATCAGGAAATATAAACTCAGTGTAGACAGCCTGGAGAAATCAGTTGGAGGTTCCAGGCACCCAGGATCTTCAGGTCAGTGGTGGAAAGCAGTGTTCTCTCTTTTTCTCTTTTCTTATCCCTCTATCAATAACTCTGATTGGCAACCTCCCTTTAATTCCTCCTGGCAAGCTCTCTAGTTAGCAAGGTATCCCCTACATAGATATCATAGGATGCTAAATAAGTCTAGGGACACATAAAAGAATTTGAGGAGAAGGTATAGCTAAGTCATGTCAAGGTTTTTAAATGTTCAGGATGACAGATTTTAAATAAATTTTAAAATACTTTTAAATTTATTTGGCTGCATTGGATTTTTTGTTGCAGCATGCAGGATCTTTTGTTGTGGCACACGGACTCTGTAGTTGTGGCTCAAGTGATCAGTTGCTCTGCACCTTGTGGGATCTTGGTTCCCTGATTGGGATCAAACCCATGTCCCCTGCATTTCAAGGCAGATTGTTAATCACTGAACCACCAGGAAAGTCCTCAAGGAGCACAGATTTTAGAAAGTAATTTCAGAAGAAATCATTTAGGCCAGTGGTACCCAGCAATGTTTGATGAAGCCTGATTTTCTTTAGAGATGCCCCAGTGCCTTTGGAGGGGGGAGGCAGTGTAATTAATATATATTTTTTTAATTTTTAAAAATTAAAAAAATTAAATTTTATTGTTGATTTACAGGCTTGCCTGGTGGCTTAGCAGGTAAAGAATCTACCTGCAATGCAGGAGACATGGGTTTGATCCCTGGGTCATGAAGATCCCCTGGAGGAGGGCATGGCAACCCACTCTGGTATTCTTGCCTGGGAAATTCCGTGGACAGAGGAACCTGGCAGGCTACAGTCCACAGGGTGGCAGAGAGTCAGACACGACTAAAGTGACTGAGTATGTGTGCATGCACGCATAGTTGGTTTACATTGTGTTAGTTTTTGCTACGGAGCAAAATGAATCAGTTATATATGTTTGCACGCATGAATGCATGTGCCGGGGACCAGCCCCGGCTGATCCAGGGTATTCGAAGGGGAGAAGGCGTAGGCGACCTATTCAAATGTTAATTAGAGCTATAAAGAGTAATAGAATGAGGATAGCTCAGTAGGAAACTTCAGTGGAGAAAAGAAGCTGAGTAGCTTGGTTTACGCGGAAAATCAATATAACCCATGACACCAGGTTAGCTCTGACCACGGAGGCCGCAGGCGCCCTCTCGAATAGCGGAAGGTGCCCCACCTTAGACACCTTCTCGAGTGGGTCTTAGAAGCCCAGGCAAATAAATGGTCGCAGAGGATATCCGCGCTCCAGATGGAGACTCAGCTGGAAGTTAAGGGGAAGAATGACATGGGGAGACCAAGCTTTGGCGAGCAAGGCCCGTAGCTTTATTTTCAACAGGGGCTTTTATACCCTAAGTTACACATAGAGGATAATAGGGGATGCAAAGTCAGCAGTCTTTGATCCTTATCAAAAACCAGGGTTTCTTTCCTGCAAATTTATTGTATACAAATGGTTTAGGTGATTTACATCATCTTCTGGCCAAAAGGCTTATTAACATTTTATGACTCTTGACAAAGACTTATCAACAAAGACTTATTTTCTCTAAGAGTAATTATTTTAAGGTTTGGCGCCATCTTCCGAAGATAAAATTGTATTCCTATAGGGCGGATGTGTAATGGGTTTACAAAGGAAACAATTTATTACCTTAAGGGTCTAAAGTTACTAACACCAAGGCCACTACTTATTTTTTCTACATACCCACTATATTAATTAATACACATTCAAGGATACAATTCAGGGGATGTGGAAACTTGGCAATAAGCATTGGCTCATCAATGAAATCTTTTACTAGTTTTTTTCTGACAGTTTCTAACTCTCTGAGAGGCTCTAAGCTATTTGAATATCTTAAGCTTCCCGTGCCTCTCGAGGCTGGGAGACTGTAAACAATCGTATGCATAGCTGTAGGTGTCCGGGTAAACTTGTCAGGCGAGTTAGAGAGCTATCTGAGGGGTTTAGATTTAAACACTCCTGATTGCCCAGAAACTTTATTAATTGGAGCTGTAAGTTAACTCTTTGACAGAGAAAGCGAGATGGTGGTGGGGGACAGCCCCCAGTAAAGTCAGAGGTGAGAGCACAAAGCAATAAAGTAGGCAAACTCTGGTTTTTGGGGGGTAGATGCTCGAGAATATCCGGGGGGACTCCTGAGGCTCGATCCCGCCTTTGCGTATGCCGAGCCTCCTTTCTCATGACCTTTGTCACGAGTGGAATGCCTCACCGGCTCCCGGCATGCATGCTAAGTGGCTTCAGTCATGTCCGACTCTGTGTGACCCTATGGACAGCAGCCTACCAGGCTCCTCCGACCACAGGATTCTCTAGGCAAGAATGGTGGAGTGGGTTGCCATTTCCTTCTCCCACATTTCCCGAAGGAGGGGAAATTTCCCAGCCACCCAAGACCAGGCCCTGGCCTCACCAGCCAGTCAGCACCTTGTACAAATGAATGAGACCTGTTTCATAAGACATTTCTTTCAACTCAGGAGGCACCAAATAATTGGGGTCAGCAGCTTGGCATGCTGAGAGAAACATCAGGCTCCCCCTATCTCTGAGAGGTAGCCAGGGAGGTAAGGGCCAAGGCAGAGTCCATTCTTTACTGGCATCTACACAGATACGTCCTTGTTATTTAGAACAATCAAAGTTTCCAGTGTAAAAACCTGTGGGCTTATTGCATCTACCCCACTGATGGTTTATCTTTTTCTTTCCATCAGACCTGCCATGAGGGCATGGTTTGTTAATTAATTTGTTAAATTCCAGGGATCTCAGACTCACAGATCCTTCTAGGCATACAGAGAGACTATCTATTAACACAGTGAAAGTGAAAGTTGCTCAGTCTTGTCCAACTTTTTGCAACTCCATGGACTGTAACCCACCAGGCTCCTCTGTCCATGGAATTTTTCAGGCAGGAATACTGGAGTGGGTAGCCATCCACTTAGTTGTTTAGTTGCTCAGTCATGTCCATCTCTTTGAGACTCCATAGACTTAGCCCACCAGCCTTCTCTGTGCATAGAATTTCCCAGGCAAGAATACTGGAGTTGGTTGCCATTTCCTTCTCCAGATATACAAATATATCCACTCCTTTTTCAGATTCTTTTTCCATTTAGGTCATTACAGAATATTGTGTAGAGTTCACTGTGCTATACAATAGGGTCTTATTAGTTATCTATTTTATATAGAGTAGAGTGTTTGGTTACCAAGGGGAAAAGTGTAGTGAGGGATAAATTGGGAAGTTGAGATTGATATACACCCAGTGCCTACTTCAGTGGTCAATGCTTACTGGGTTCCCATATCTCCATTTCTCTCTGATTCTGCTAAGCGGGTACCTTTTATCCATTTAATTTTCCTTAGGTTTCCATGAAAACTTTTCTTTGAAACTTAAAATATCTTTGAAAACTATTTATCTTGCCCAGCATTTCATTCTAATGATAAGAAATTGGAGGCCTAGGGACAAAAAGGGACTTTCCAAGGTGGCAGAACAAACTTGTAGCAGAGTTAATTCTAGAACCAACCTTCCATTTGAATCTGCAGTGTGTGTCCTACTTGTAAGCATGGATGTATCTCAGCTGGGGCAGGTGGAGAGAGCTACAAGCTTTGTTTTGTGGCCTAAAGAGCCTGTTCAATTTAATAAGGGAAATAAATGTCTACATATAAAACAATAAATAACACAATGAAACTTAGTGGGAGTTCAGAGTAGGATTGCAATGGTAAAGAAAATAGTCTTTAAACATTGAGTCATAGAATCACTGATAGTTTGATCTGGAAAGAATTTTAATAACCACATACTCTAATTCCATGATTTATAGATGCTGAAACTGAAGATTGGAGGTTAAGTGACATGACTTTGTAAGTCTGAGCTGATAATTAACTAGGCAGAACTAGATACTCAACTATAGATAATAATAATGGCATTATAATTATGGTATATTATTATCTATCTTGAATTCACAAGCTAACATCCTAAGCACTTTTCTTTCATATCCCATGGAGCTACAATCCATCCATTTCCACAGGTGCAATGATCATCTTTCTCTGATGCCTCCCAAGCCCAGATTGATCATCCTCTATAATTATCCATCTATAATTATCTATATCCATGTCCAGTGACCTTAATGCCAAAAGATCTGAATGGACAACAATTAGATGGGATGACTTTGGAGGTAGGGAAATCAAAGATAACTTTGAAAATACCTATGAGGAAAATAAGAAAGAAGTCTCATTGCCTGGGAGGTGGTTTAGTGTCCACGGAGAAGTGAGACCTAGAAAAGTGTATCATACAGTGGGAAACCACTGTAGACTGGAGTGGGGTGGGGATGTGATGAGAGCAGATACAAGTCCAGAAACCTCAGATAGGTTGGGCTGTACTGAAGGTGGAGAAACCAGGAATATAGGCACAATTCTAATGGCTATGAAGAAAACAAAGGTTATATGTTAAAGATATAATTTATTGGAACTTGTTGATAAATCTGTCATAGAGTCAAGAAGGTAGGAGAAGTTGTCAACAGTTCTCAGGTTTTGATCTCACTGTCTAGGGGAATATTATGGCAGCAAGAGAAATGATCCCGGGAGGGACGAATGGACTTGGAGGAGGAGAAGATGAATTTGACTTTGGATGCATTTGGTTGAGAATGATGGCAGGATATCCAGAGGGTGGTATCCTGGAGGCTGCTGGAGATAAAGGAGGATGATCAATCTGGGCTTGGGAGGCATCAGAGAAAGATGATCATTGCACCTGTGGAAATGGATGGATTGTAGCTCCATGGCATATGAAAGGAAAGTGCTTAGGATGTTAGCTCGTGAATTCAAGGTTTAGGGATGACCCCCACAAAAAAGGAAGAATCCATAATGGAGCTGAGAAGCAGAGAATGGAGAAGTGTGAATCAATATCAAGGGATCCAAGGGAGGCAGTTGCCAAAGATCTGACAAATCAAAAAAGTCATTGGATTTGACTCTACAGAAGTTAATATTGGTCTTGGAGAGAACAGATTCGATGAAGACAATGTGTAAGAGGATGAAGGAGAGGGTGGGATTAATGTGAGTGTGATGTGCAAAAGAGCTTAAGGAAGCCCAGGGATATTTTTTGGTGATATTGGGTCCAGGACAGGTGAATTGATGAGAACTGAGATATCCAAAGATGGTGTCCAGAGAGGGCTATAGCCTAACATCCAATGAAAGGTCACTTGGAGACAATTGGGAAGGCAAAGCTTTGGGGACTATGTGGTACTTTGGGAAGAACTATGGCAGATGCTCCACACCAGGAACCCAGGCTCTCTGATGAACTAGAAGCCGGCTTCTCATTCCTACTCACTTCTATATATCATAATCTATACCAAGACCCCAGGCAGGGATTCCTGATTTGGGGGTCTTTAGGAGAGAAACAGGTTTGAGGCCAGACCAGGAAAAGAGGCTTCTAGAGTCCCAGAGATCCTGCTGGACTGGACCATTCTTGACTTTCTGTTGGCTCTGAGTTGACATTGACCAAGAGGAGGAGTCATCAGCCTGTCTGGCCTGACGCTTGGCCCTCTACTTGGTCTACCCCAGCCAGCCCTTGGCACAGCACCAGGCTGCCCATATTTCTGCTGCTCCAACCAAAGTTTCTCCAGTAGTTTGGCTGAGAGTGAGTGCAGCATCAAGTGGGTTTGCATCAAGACCATGCTGCTGTCAGCCTATAAGGGCTGGGGGATCATGTGTCCTTTGACACTTAAAGTGTCATCCAGTATTAATACCATTTGGTTGCATGTTTGAAATGCAGAGTTTTAGGTCACCCCAGACCTAGGGAATCAGAATCTGTATTTTAACAAGAGCTGCAGATGATTTATATGTTCATTTAAGAGTGAGAAGAACTGAACTCTTGTACCATTTCCCCAGCCCTGTTGATAACAAAGTAACTTCAACAAACTTTAGTCCAGGAAATAGTACTTCTCAAGAGTCCTCCAGGTGATTCAATGGGCAGGCACATTCTGGAAAACTAATGACTTGGATTGAAAACTTCATTTTTTTAAAAATTGAAACTTAGCATATACTTCCCCCATTCCAGTATTCTTGCCTTGAGAATTCCATGGACAGAGGAGACTGATGGGCTACAGTCTATGGGGTTGCAAAGAGTCGGACATTACTGAGCAACTTTCATTCATTCATTCACAAAGGAAATTCGTATTCATATAAAGGAAAACGTTGAAATGCTAAAATAAATAAAAATCACCCATAATCATGTCAGCCATAAATAAGTGCTGTAAAATATTGATCATCTTTGTTTCTATGTATGTGGGTAGATTAAAATGGAAACATAATGCACACATTATTTATAACCTGCACTTTTCACTTGGTATTTTGAACATTCATATATCATAAAATGTTTTTCCGCAACATTGTCTTTCATGTACACATACTTTCTTATTTACCATAATTTTTGTTGCTGTTGAGTTGCTAAATTGTGTCCGACTCTTTTCGACCCCATGGACTGTAGCCTGCCAGTCTCCTCTGTCCATGGGATTTCCCAAGCAAGAATACTGGAATGGGTTGCCATTTCCTTCTCCAGGGGATTTTACCAACCCAGGGATTGAACCCATGTCTCCTGTATAGATTCTTTATCACTGAGCCTCCACTTTCTTATTTACCATTTTTACCAGTCACCTATTATGGGAAGATAGATTATTTCCAATTTCTTGTTATTATAAAATATGATGCCATGAACATCTTTATTATTAAATACTTGGGCAATTCATTATTTTTCCCTTAGAATATGGAAAACAGATGAAATTACAAAGTACACAGAATGCTTTAAGACCTTGATTCACATCACCAACATCTATCCAGAATTTGTACTCCTGTTGGTGTCCCATGATCCTTTGTCCTTACCAATGCTCAAACTCTCACTGCAAAGCTGAGAGAGAGGAAATGACCTGTTCAAGGTGATCAAGTGGCAGGTCCTGTACTAAAAGGAACCTTGACTACAGCCATCCTTCTAACATCCAGGCCAGGAGCTCAGGGAGGTTGAGATGGTTGGAAGTCCTGCCATCTGCAGGACTTCCATCTTGTAGATTCCCAAAATGTTGCTCAGGATCACCCTCTCCCTCTCTGAGCCCTGCTTCTTCATTTCTACCTTTCTCCCATTTCCTCTACGTTTCTCCTTTCTTTCCTCTTCTCTTCTCTTTCCCTTCTTCCTTGGTGAGAGAATCAGATCTATTCTTTAGCCTCAGCCCTAGCCATCCTTGTATTTACTTTTCTGGACTCTTCTCCAACTCCTCCCAGCCTCATGCCATGATTGGTTCTGGGTTTCTTTCTGTGCTGGATTCTAGAATGGCCTTTCTGAAAGTGATCATTTCAGGGAAAAGCTCTAGGGACAGATGATCCAACTGGCAGGAGCGGAGCTGTGTGAAGCTCTGTGGTCTGAGATCTGTATAGAGGTCACTGGCTTCAGTTTTTGGACCATTTCTTCCCCAGAACACAAGTCTGTGTCTCATGTGTGTGCTGTTTTCCATCTGGAATAGAGCGGGGGAGTTTGGATAACCTCTGGTAGGTCACAGTCTCAGCAAAGCATCCCCCAGAACAATGCTCTCTACCTGCAGGGAGATCCTGCCCATCCCTGGTGCAGGCTGCAGGTTCTTCCTAGAAGTGCTGCCCAGAGGAAGTCAGGATGATGTCTCTAAGGCCAGGCTGGGGAGTGGGACAGGGTCTAAGCCAGGTTCTTCCTCAAACTGTGATGCTGGAGCCCACCCACCCCCATCTAAGCCCTGGGGAATGTCTCTTGGCTGAACTCTTTGGGGGTACCTTCCAACCTGTTTCCCAGAGCTGGCCCCAGGGCACAGTCATGGCTCATACTCCTGCCAGCTCAGCTAGATGTGATCCTGCATGGCCTCAAAGGAAGGCGATTCAGAGGGCCTGGAACTGGCTGGACTGGGGGCACCTTGGTGAATTCTCAGAGGCCAGCGATAGACAAGTTCCTGGTGAGAACTTTCTGCCTTGTGATGGGGTGATTTGGGGCCTTTGGGGTATCTGTTCTCCAGCTCCACCACCTTCCCTTTTCTTTTCTTAAAATTTCAGCCATTCTTTTTTAAAATTTTTAATTGAATTATAGTTGATTTACAATACTGTGTTAGGTTCAGGTGCCCAGAAAGTGATTCAGTTATACATAGATAGATAGATGGATAGATAGATAGATGGGTTTCCCCTGGTGGCACAGTGGTAAAGAATCTGCCTGCTAAGCAGGAGACATGGATTTAATCCCTGAGTCAGGAAGATCCCCTGGAGGAGGAAATGGCAACTCACTTCAGTATTCTTGCCTGGGAAATCCCATGGACAGAGGGGCCTGGTGGACTACAGTTCATGGAAGTCTCAAAGAGTCAGACAAGACTTAGTGAATAAACAGCAACAACAGCAGCGGTATATATGTACAATTCTCTATGCTATACAGGAGGTCCTTATTAGTTATCTATTTGTATATCAGTTCAGTTCAGTCGCTCAGTCGTGTCTGACTCTTTGTGACCCCATGAATCACAGCATGCCAGGCCTCCCTGTCCATCACCAACTCCCAGAGTTCACTGAGACTCACGTCCATCGAGTCAGTGATGCCATCCAGCCATCTCATCCTCTGTCATCCCCTTCTCCTCCTGCCCCCAATCCCTCCCAGCATCAGAGTCTTTTCCAATGAGTCAACTCTTCGCATGGGGTGGCCAAAGTACTGGAGTTTCAGCTTTAGCATCATTCCTTCCAAAGAAATCCCAGGGCTGATCTCCTTCAGAATGGACTGGTTGGATCTCCTTGCAGTCCAAGGGACTCTCAAGAGTCTTCTCCAACACCACAGTTCAAAAGCATCGATTCTTCGGCGCTGAGCCTTCTTCACAGTCCACCTCTCACATCCATACATGACCACAGGAAAAACCATAGCCTTGACTAGACGGACCTTTGTTGGCAAAGTAATGTCTCTGCTATTT
Organism: Bubalus bubalis; assembly: GCF_019923935.1. Classification (NCBI taxonomy): domain Eukaryota; kingdom Metazoa; phylum Chordata; class Mammalia; order Artiodactyla; family Bovidae; genus Bubalus; species Bubalus bubalis. Next base: position 46,312,466 of record NC_059168.1, read on the forward strand.
GTATATAGTTGTGTGTATATTTTAATCCCCAACTCCTTATTTATGCCTCTCATTTCCCCTTTGGTAACCATAAGCTTGTTTTCTATGTTTGTGAATTTCTTTCTGTTTTGTAAATAAGTTCATTTGTGTTATTTTTAAGATTCCACAGATAAACAATATTTTATGATATTTGTCTTTCTCTGTCTGGCTTACTTCATTTAGTATGATAATCTCTAGGTCCATCCACGTTGCTGTAAATGTCATTATTTCATTCATTTTTATGACAGGCTATGATTCCATTGTGTATATGTACATCTTTTTTATCCATTCACACTCTGACAGCCCTTTTTCCCCCCTCAGTGAGGACCAGTAAGCCTGCTTGCAAGAATGTGCTCCCTCCCCATGGCAAAATACTACATGTAAGTCTTCCTGGAGTCTACCTTTCCTAATCAGGGGTCTGGGAATGAGAGAGAAAGAAGAAAAGAAGGCTGAGTCAGAAGGATGAAGTTCCCTCTCACCCAGAAAGCTCAAGTGCCCCATAATTAAGGCACTTACCATAATCACAGAAGCTTTCTTCCCTGAGCTTCTGCAAGAAGCCAGCCATCCTACTGCCTTGCCTTCATCCTGAGAAATCTACAAGGGAGTGTTACTAAACCCATTTTATAGATTTGAAAACTGAGGCTCAAAAAGGTTATTAAGTACCTGATGTCACACAGGACTAGGACTCAGACTCACATTCTCTGTACTGCTTCAGCGTCCTCTCTCTAAAAGCTCAGAGATAATTTTGAATCTCAATGATAGTATTTCATATATTAACCTCTGTGGTTTTTACTCCCATTCTGGGCTTCTAATTCTTATTTTTTTCTCATTTGATATTTGAGTCTTTACTTTTCAGTTACCACTTTATTATCTGTGTTTTTTGTTGTAAACTATCATGAGCCCTTCAAGAAATGAGTTTGGGTATAATAAAAATAGAATAGGGTTAACACCTGGGACGCATTCCCTCAGCTTCTCCATGACGACTTTTTGTGACTGAGTCCCTCCCCATGGACTGTAGCCCGCCAGGCTCCTCTGTCCATGGAATTCTCCAGGCAGGAATACTCGGAGGGGGTAGCCATTCCCTTCTTCAGGGGATCTTCTTGACCCAGGGATTGAACCAGGTCTCTTGCATTGGTAGATAGGTCCTTTACCACTAACGGCACCTGGGAACATTGTCTTCTCTGTGGCCCCATCCTCTCCTAGACATGGGGGATTGGTCAGGGCCTCCAGGAAGTTACAGCATGGCTGAGAAGGCAAGACACATGTGCATGGAGCCTGCAAATGACAAAACAGGATGTCAGCTCTCTGGGGTCTCTAGCCTGGGTTCTGTCCCTGAACAGAATGCGGATGGCAGTTCCTGGTAGTTGAGGTTGGAGGGAGAAGGCCAGCTGCCAAAACAGGTTCTTTTCAGATCTTCATTTTTATTATACAAGGGAACCTGCTTTAAACACATACAGTCATGAGCTCAGGGTACTATAATTAGCTGTTACTGAGAAAGAAGAGTCCCCTAGAAGTGGTGGTGTTGGCCCAGAGGTTCTGCCCTTGAAGGTAAGGAGCATCCCCAGGCCTGAGAGCAACTGATGGCCATCTCTGAAACCAGCCAGCAATGGGTTAACCTTGTGGGCGTGGCTTTGATCTGCACAGACTCACCATCGTTCCTTTTCAGCCTCCCTGCACATGTTTACACTCCCACACTGATCATTAGAACCACTGCCAACCCCACTGCCAGTCATCAGGGCCCTGCTCTGACTCTCTGCTGACTATCTGTATTTGGTACACCCAAAGCGGCCTACTCCACCCCCCCCGCCCCACCCCTTACATACTTGCATGCTGGAGGGCTGGAGGGTCAGGAAAACTCTGTACACCTCAGTGAGAAGACCCTGGCTCCCATCACTGCCCTGAGGGCCTGACAGGGGCCAGGCTTGGTAAACACAGAGATGCAGTCTCTGAAAAATGCCCAGCCCCAGGAGAACTTTCCTATAGCCTATGGCTAACCTAGTCTTGACCTACTTTTGGATGGAGTAGTATCCCTTCTTCTCACCTGCAGGATGTTGGGGCAGTCTAAGTGCGGGTTGGGAAAGAATTTCCAGAGAGCATTTCAGAAGGGAGTGAGTTTATTAAGAACAAAGAGCAGAGATTTACTGCAAGTGCAATGGGCTGACCTCCTGACAGACCAGGGAAAGATAGTTCTTGTGAGTTAATAGCTGATTCTTATAGCCTCAGGACAAAGATAATTCCTGCTGGAAGGATGGCATTGGGTGATTGGTTAGGGTGTTATGGGGTGTTTACTGGAGCAGGTGTCTTTGCTTAATTGGGAGTCAGGAAGCTTGTTAGTGATGATCAGGGGGGCTTTTGGGAATGGTTACAAAGGGGCTCAGTCAACTTTGCAGGTGATCTTGGTTCTAGGTTCTGCTTCTGTGGCCATGGTGCAAGGCCTCGCACCCGTGGCCTGGGGCAGGACTCAACACAGAAGAACTGCCAATGAGCAGGTCATTCAGAGCCTGGGGCAGAAGGGCTGGGGGGCCCGGGATGTCTGAAGGGAGTGGGCAATCAGCATCAATTCCTGTTCCAGAATTAAGGATGCAGAGCAGAAGGCTCTGTACATGAGAGATGGCCAGTTCCTGGTGGGAGATCCCGATGCAGACAACTGTCATGCAGGTGAGTATCTGGGGCCTTGACCTCCTGGGACTCATACAAACTCCATCTGCCCCAGGCTCTCCTTCCCCTTCTGTCTCCAGTGACAGTGAGAATTGAGGCAGGGAAAGCTCTCCCATTGAGGGATCAGGGCCCTGATAGGAGTCCCAGCCTGCATGCAGGGGCCAGGTCAGCTGTGCCCTGGCCCAGTTCCTTCCTACCCGAGCTTCCTACCCAACCTTCCTACCTGAGCTCTTAAGCTCGCTTAAGAGCTTGCAATCTGGGGTCCCCTCAGCACCTGGCTCTCTTCTCTTCTTCCCTCCTAGAGACCATCTGCATACTCCCCAACAGAGGCCTGGAACGCACCAAGTTCCCTATCTTCTTGGGGGTCCAGGGAGGTAGCCGTTGCCTGGCGTGTGTGGAGACAGGGGAGGGGCCTTCCCTGCAGCTGGAGGTGAGCAATCGCACCCTGTGCTGGGGGCCCCTATGGACCTCCAGGGTGCTCTGGCATCTCTATGCCCATCTGTGGTCCAGCAAGGTCCACATGTCCCTCTTGTTTGGATTTCCACCATCTCCCTTTGCACCCAGTGCCCAGACCCTTCCCTCTAGAACCTGCAGAGGGAATTTCCCTGGAGAAAGACTCACCTTTTGGTTCCCTCATTGGCCAACTCCCAGAAGCCTCGAGCGATGACAGTCAGCTGCCCCATCCAGCCTCCTCTGCCTTGTCCCCACAGGATGTGAACATCGAGGACCTGTACAGGGGCGGAGAAGAGGCCACCCGCTTCACCTTCTTCCAGAGAAGCTCAGGCCCTGCTTTCAGGCTCGAGGCTGCTGCCTGGCCTGGCTGGTTCCTCTCTGGCTCCTCTGAACCCCAGCAGCCCCTGCGACTTACCAAGGAGAGTGAGCCCTCAGCCCACACTGAATTCTACTTTGAACAGAGTCGATAGGGAGGCAGGAAGCTTCCTTGGAGCTGATAATTGAATGGGAGAAACACTAAACAAGCAAATACACAAACAAGAAAACAGACAAGGGCAATTTGCATGAGAGAGGGTGAGGGCAGTAGATATTCAATGGTAACATTAGAGAGGGCAGTCAGGGGAGGTGACTCTGACTTTTTGGAAGAGGTGACATTTGAGCTGATGCTGAAGGATACAAGGCAGTGCAAGCAGGAAGGGATGCAGGAGAGAAATAGCAAACACACAGCCCTGAGACAGAAGGGGCTCAGTGTGTCCAAATAGTAGTGGAAGGCTTGGGGGCTGCATCCTGGAGAGGGTTAGGAGATGGACAAGACCAGCAGAGGACTGGATCATGGTGGGGATCTTGAAGGCAAATAAGTATTTTCACTTATTTTTAAGTGCCAAAGGATATGGGAAAATTTTAAGCAGAAGAAAGACATGCCAGGCTTTGTGGCCCTAATAAATTTAGACTCTTTCCCTGCATGTTCCTCATAACTTGTCACCTGGCTATCATAACTATGTATTTTTTTAATTAATTAGTTATTTTACAGTTTGGATGTAGTGGGTCTCCCCTGCTGCACGAGGGCTTTCTCTAGTTGTGGTTAGTGGGGGCTACTCTTTGTTGTGGTGTGCAGGCTTCTCACCGCAGTGGCTTCTTTTGTTGCAGAACACGGGCTGTATGTGCACAAGCCTCAATAGTTGCTGCGCATGGGCTCAGTAGTTTTGACTCGTGGGCTCTAGACCACAGGCTCAGTAGTTGTGGCACATGGGCATAGTTGCTCTGCAGCATGTGGGATCTTCCTGAATCAGGTATCAAAGTAGTGTCTCTTGTATTGCAAGGTGGATTCTTAACCACTGGGCTGCCAGGGAAGCCCCATAACTGTGTATTTATGTCCTGGGACTACCCTGTGCTATTTGAGGGCATGTTCTGTTCAATTATAGGCTTCCCAGGTGGTGTTAGTTGTAAAGAACCAGCCTGCCAATGCAGGAGACATAAGAGATATGGGTTCGATCCCTGGGTTGGGGAAATCCCCTGGAGGAGGGCATGGCAACCCACTGCAGTATTCTTGCCTGGAGAGTCCCATGGCCAGAAGAGCCCAGCAGGCTACAGTTCACAGGGTCACACAGAGTCAGACATGACTGAAGGGACTTAGCATACATGCATGCACTCTGTTCAATTTGGATCACCAGTGCCCAGAGTAGTTGCTGGTACATCGAAGGCCCTAAGTGCAGTCTTGAATTAATGAGCGGATGATCACCTGGTTCTTGTTGGAACTTTGGGATACACCAGGAGGACACCTGGCAGCAAGGTAGATGACACCACGAAGTGAGGGGGTATAGCTGGCGGAAAGGGCTAGACAGCCCTACACAAAGGAAAGAGCGCTTTATCTGGGCCCCAGAGAAAAAGTAGTTTCCAGGCAGAGAATGTGGGAATAGAAATTTCTAAGCAGAGGGAATAACTTGGGAAGGGGTGATGGAGGAGTTCCCAGCACATTTAGGGTATGGATGAATCACCCACGTGCAGGGAGGGACCCAAGGCTTATGGCTGGGGAGTTGCCAAAAAATTAAGATGGGAAGATAGGTGGGGCCAGATTATGGATACCTGGTGAAGGAGGAGACCTGGAGGAAACATCCAGGTATTTCAAGTAGGACCCAGATTTCAAGTCTGGGACCCTAAGATCGGCACTGGACCAACAGGCTCTTACTAGGTCTTCTGTTCATCTCAGCTTCCTCTTTGCTCTGCCTCTCACCCCCTCCCACCCCCTGCCTTCTGTTTGGCCCTGTCCTGGCATCAGCTTTGATGCTGTGGTTCCAAGGTTGGCCTGACCCCTGCTTCATCTTCCCATACCAGCTCCTCTCCTTGACCAGTGATAACTCAACTTGACCCAGCTTGGAACAGGGCCAAGGAGTGGGAGTTGCCTGGGTATGCCTGGGTGGGTGGCGGGCACAGTTCACAAGAGAAGGGCCAGCAAAGATGAGTTGGATCATATTCTCTATTTAAGTAAAAAACATTTGGAACATCTAATATATGTCAACACAGTATTAGTGCTTGGGAGGGGGAGAAGATACAAGAAGTTTAGAAGACATGGTCCCTATGCTTTAAAGATGAAGAGACCAGGCATTATGAATAAAAGCCAACATCCACTGACTGCTTTCTATGGAATGACTAGAAAACACTCCAAACAGCACTCAGGGAACCTTGGGTTGAAATAATGATGGGGTGTTCTGACCCTGGGGATTTAAGAGTAAGAAATGAAAGCAGCTTCTGACAGACATGTTGGGATGCCAGGCATATATTCTTCGCCCCGCCCCAAGTATTGTCTCTGAAATTTTTCCTCCTTCCTGGTGACCACACCAAAGGCTTCATTCCACAACCAGCCCATCAGAGAGCGGTTATTATGCAAATTCCTGGGAGAGGCACACTTGAGGTCTTATCCACCATTGACATCTCAGAGTGAACTGAACTGGCAGGTCCTGAGCCAGAAACTAGTAAACAGGTGATTGGAACACAGTGTGGTAACCTCTCATTCAGGTAGCACCAGGGAGCTGGGCTACTGGATGGTCCCATCCCAAGGGGTCAGGAAAGGATTGAAGAGAGGTAACGCACGCATGAGAGCCAGCCAAGTGAGGGGCAGGAGGAGCTGTGGGCAGACACAGGCTTCAAGGAAGTCCTGAGTGCAGCTGTGTGTGTTAGTGCATGCATCTATGCATATGTACATACCCGTGTGCACAAGTGTATGGTGTGCATGTATGCATGCATGAACGTGTCTGCTTGTGTGTGTATGTATGCTGTATATGTGTGTTGACAAAAAGTTCCAGACATAGGCAGTGGCTTATGCTTAAAGGACTTTCTCTTTATTCTGAGAAGCTCTGAAGAGACTTTACACAAGAGGATGATGTGTTCAGGGTCTCCTGTAACTTGTATGCCCAAAGTCACATGGACTGAAAAAAATATCACACTTCTTTCACAACCCAAATGTTCACTTTGGGATTCCATGCCCACCCTAAGGCCACTGTAGTACTATAGCCCCTGCAAAACAAATGCTGAAGATATCACACACTCCATAGGCTATATAATACATGGAAGTCTGGGGAAGCCTAAACCCAAATTTAGGGAGGAAAAAGTAAAAGTGAAGAAGAAAACTCTAATGGAAACCAAATTTTCCTGAATACTGTTGGGTCCACCTATGCACAGGCTTCACCTGTGCATAGTGAAGCCAATTTACTGACACCAGGTTGTGGTGAAGGCAAGTGTAGTGTTTACTGCAGGCACCCAGCAAGGAGTCCAGGTAACTAATGCTCAAAAGGCCCACTCTCAATGGTTTTCAGGGAAAGATTTTTAAAGACAGGGTGAGGGAGAGCATCCCAGGATCCTCCAACATTCTTCTGATTGGTTGGTGGTGAGATAACCAGGAATCAAAATCATCAACCTTCTTGTTCCAAACAGTCTTGGGTCTCCGTGCTTGTAGGGAGCACGTACAGTTAATTTTTACCTGGTGGGGGTTTCAATATCTGTAAAACAGCTCAAAGGACATGAGTCAGAATATTATCTATAACCTTTAGTGAAGTGAAGTTGCTCAGTCATGTCCTACTTTTTGCGACCCCATGGGACTGTAGCCTACCAGGCTCCTCATTCCATGGAATTTTCCAGGCAAGAGTACTGGAGTGGGTTGTCATGTCCTTCTCCTGGGCATCTTCCCTACCCAGGGATTGAACCTGGGTGTCCCACATTGCAGGCCGACGCTTTACCGTCTGAGCCACCAAGGAGGCCCAGGGAAGATATCTATAGCCCTTAAAGTGAGTGAGTGAAGTCGCTCAGTCATGTCCGACTCTTTGCGACCCCATGGACTGTAGCCTACCAGGCTCCATCCATGAGATTTTCCAGGCAAGAATACTGGAGTGGGTTGCCATTTCCTTCTCCAGACGATCTTCCGACCCAGGGATCGAACCTGGGTCTCCCGCATTGCGGGCAGACGCTTTACCGTCTGAGCCACCAGGGAAGCCCATATAGCCCTTAAGGAGAAATTAATTGTCCTTAACTTCATTTAATGGCTAAAGTATTATTATTTTGTCATGCTTCACTGTTTTCCTTTATTTTTACATTTTTTCACTTCTCTGATTAAATTCATTCTTTGGAACCTGGGGATGATTTGTGAGGCTAAAGCTTTACTATAAACAAGAGGCAGGCAGAGGACATGCTAGGTTTGTCCAGGGAAGGCCCCTATGGGGTATTGGTTGGTAACAGCATTTTGCTACAGTATACAACCATTTCTTAAGTGAGCATGTCAGAAATTAACATGATGAGCATAGATAGAAAAACTAATGTCTTAGAAACACTGGCATTTGAGTTATTGAACTGTATTCCCTGGTGGCTCAGATGGTAAAGAATCTGCCTGCGATGCAGGAGACCTGGATTCGATCCCTGGGTTGGGAATATCCCCTGAAGAAGGGAATGGCAACCCACTCCACTATTCTTGCCTGGAAAATTCCATGGACAGAGGAACCTGGTGGGCTACAGTTCATGGGGTCACAAAGAGTCAGATACGATTGAATGACTGACACTTTCACACTTTCCAGTTGGATTTTACTTTTGTGTAAATTAAAAGAGTTTGTTAGTGATTTGACAAAAACAAAAAAAATTTATGTATCCCCAAAGTAAATTCCCATCTCTGCCTGCTCAATAGGCACAGACTCGGAGCAAATCCGGGATCCACATCCCATAAGCCTATTTCTGAGGCCCGGAACTTGCAGTGTGGTCTCTGGGCTGCAGGTGGCGACAAAGATCAATTTCCTACGGTGCTTTTTGGGAGCGGAGCTGGGTGAGCAATTATGTCCCCTACACTTGAACAAATACCCTTTGGAGATTGAATTCCTAAGTCCAATTTGTTCTAAATTCAACAAAGTTAGCCTAGATACCCAACTAACACAATCAGCTCTCTAGTGCTGCTGCTGCTGCTGCTAAGTCGCTTCAGTCGTGTCCAACCCAGTGCGACCCCATAGATGGCAGCCCACCAGGTCCGTCCCTGGGATTCTCCAGGCAAGAACACTGGAGTGGCTTGCCATTTCCTTCTCCAATGCATGAAAGTGAAAAGTGAAAGTGAAGTTGCTCAGTCGTGTCCGACTCTTAGCGACCCCATGGACTGCAGCCTACCAGGCTCCTCCATCCATGGGATTTTCTAGGCAAAAGTACTGGAGTGGGGTGCCATCTCTAATACTGTACTATAATAAGTTTATAATAATTTTCATACAAAGAAGACATAAAAGACAGACACACAAAAATAAAACATTTTAAACCTTACAGTCCAGTACCTTGAAAAGTACTCTAATACAGTTAGCAGATAACATATAGAGACTAGCATTGAATGAACAGGCAGGAAGAGTTAGTGACTGGAGGAGGGAGAGGAGGTGGGAAACAGTAGAGCTGAAGGAGCATCATCAATAGGACATGGAGGGCAAGCTGCAATTTCACTCACGCTTGACGTTAATGGCACAGGCTGTCCTTGCTGGGACCAGACGCGTGTTCACGTCTTTGAAAGTTCACAACTTGAAGGTTCATGTGTACTCAATCGTACCCAACTCTTTGTGACCCCATGAGCTCCTCGACCCATGGAATTTCCTCGGCAAGAATATTGGAGTGGGTTGCCATTTCCTCCTCCAGGGGAGTCTTCCTGACTCAGGGGTTGAATCCGAGTCTCTTGTGTCTCCTGCTTTGACAGGTGGGCTCTTTGCCAGCTGAGCCACCTGGGAATATAGGGACCTTATTGTAATCCCTCCAGTATTTAGTACCCAGTGAATCCTCCTCTCCTACACTCATCCCCTCCGACTCCCTTGCTCAGACTCTGGTCACAGAATTAGAAGGACAGAGGAGGCTGGCAGCCTGCGGTTTTAGCACAGGCTCTTCTACACTGAACCATTTCCTGCAGACATTTTCTGAGGGCCCATCATTCTAGGACCTGAGACACAGCAAATAGCACAGTCATATGAGCCTGTCTACTCTGAGCACAGGTTATCTGCAGACACAGGTATCTCCACGATAAGTATTTTCCAGACTGGTTCCAGGGGACACTATTCTAATGAATGTTCATGGGTTTATGTGGATAATGAGACAGTTAATGTATGTGTCAGCTTGGCTGACTTAGGGCTTCCCTGGTGGCTCAGGCCATAAAGAAACTGCCTGTAATGCGGGAAACCTCAGTTCAATCCCTGGGTCTGGAAGATCCCCTGGAGGAGGACATGGCAACCCACTCCAGTATTCTTGCCTGGAAAATCCTATGGACAGAGGAGCCTGGTGGGCTACAGTCCATGGTGTTACAAAGGGTCGTACATGACTGACTAACACTTTCACTTGACTGAATTAAGGGATGCCCAGACAGTTGGTTAAATATTACTTCTCTGTGTGTCTGTGAGAGCGTTTTCAGAAAAATTTAGCGTTTTTAAAAACAAATTTCTTTAAAAATTTATTTTTTGCTGCTCTGGGTCCTTTTTGGTGAACGTGGGCTTTCTCTACTTGCAGTTCAGTAGTTATGGCCCAAGGGCTTAGTTGCTCTGTGGCATGTGGAACCTTCCCAGACCAGGGATCAAACCTGTGTCCTCTATATTGGCAGGCAGATTCTTTACCACTGGACCATCAGGGAGGTCTGAGGTTAACATTCCCATCAGTAGAACCAGTAAAGGAGATGGCCCTCACCTACATGGGTGGGCATCATCCAGTTCACTGAGGGCTTGAATCCAACAGAAAGGCCGAGGAAGGGTGAATTTGCTCTTTTCTTGAACTCGGATGTCTATCATCTTCCCCTGTCTTTAAATAGTAGAGTTCCTGATTCTAGGGTCTTTGGAGCCCAAGACTTGTACCAACAGTGTCCCTCCACACACACAGCTTCCTGGACTCAAATCATACCACAAGCTTTCCTGGTCCTCAAGCAGACTGCAGGGCTTCTTGGCTTCCATACATGTGTTATGTGTGTATATATATGTTCTGTATAAATAATACATATATATATATGGAATATATATGTGTCTGTTATATAACATATGTGTGTTTTATATATATGACATATATATATATAATATTTAACACATAATACATTGTATGTATATATATATATATCCTACTCTTTCTCTGGAGAACTCTAATACAGCTGTCTGATCTATTCTCCTCTATGACTTTCTCTGTTTACTCTGCTTCAGCCACATCACACTCCTTGCTGTTTTTCAGAGACAAATGCTCCAGGCCGATACCACCCCAGGGCCTTTGCACCAGCCTGGTGTGGAAGTCTCATTTCCTCAGACAAGGGTCCTCTGCTCTCTTTATGTAAAACTGCAGCCTGTACCCCTCTCTGAATCTCAGCTCTCCTGAGCCCCTCTTGTGCTCACACTTTCTACCACAATCTATGATTTATTATTTATGCATTGCTCTGTTGAGAAAAAGTTAATCCACAGTCGATCTAAGAAAGAAATGGAAAATTTTACTCTAGCCAACCCGAAGATTATAACCCTGGAGACAGTCTTTCAGAAAGCCAGTTAACCAGTCAGAGGTCAAAGAACAGTGATACATATTTTTGAGATAGAGGGTTACACATCAGATGATATATACTGACAGTTTATACAATCCAGATCTGCGTGTACAAAGTGAGTAGTGGGTCATCATGACCCAATTACGTACGAGGTTAGGAAGGAATGTTATCTGCTAAGGAGGTCTGGTTAATGCAGTCACACAATACACACTAAAGGGGAGAGAGAAGACCTAAATGGACAGAGAAAAATATTGTTGTTGTTCAGTCGCTAAGTCATGTCTGACTCTTTGCCACCCCATGGACTGCAGCACACCAGGCTTCCCCATCCTTTGCTGTCTCGGAGTTGACTCGAACTCATGTCCTTAAAGTTGTTGATACCATCCAACTATCTCATCCTCTGTCATCCCCTTCTCCTCCTGCCTTCAATCTTTCCTAGCATCAGGGCCTTTTCCAATGAGTTGGCTCTTCATATCAGGTGGCCAAAGTATTGGAGCTTCAGCTTCACCATCAGTCCTTTCAATGAATATTCTGGGTTGGTTTGCTTTAGAATTGATTGGTTTGATCTCCTTGCTGTCCAAGGGATTCTTGCCATAAAATATGAAATTTATTTTTCATCAATATATTTCCCTCTTCTCCTTCCACTAGAATGCAAGTTCCATAGGTGGGGGGTTTTGCCTGCTCTGTTCATTTTTATTTCATGACATGAAAAAATTCTTATCACATGTGTAAGGCACTCATCAACATTTGCTGAATGGATAAGGGAATAAATGCATAAGTTGCAGGACTACTTGTTATGGTCATGGTACAGAACAGTCCCAGGAAACTCAAATAGTACTTCACAAATGATCTGATTTGGATGTCAGGCTCTATGGAGAATAGCCCCAGGACACCTATCCAGATTTGTCAGGAAGGACTTTGGCAGTGGGAGGGAGTAGTGGAGAAGAATCTAGTTTCCAGAAAGAGGGCTGGTGGAAATGGATGGGGCCTCAGGGCTCCTAGCCAATGTCTGAGGCCTTTTGCATGGTCTCTCAGTTACCTATTGCTATGTAACAACCAATCTTAGTGACTTAGAACAATAATTTATTATTTTTCATGATTCTGTGTGTTGCCCCCAGCCATATTTATTATGATAAACGTACTTGTGCTATTCTTCTGATATTGCCTTCTTTTTATTTTCTTCCTTCTCTTCCTTCCATGCATATTTTTAAGCTTTTTTATTTTGTATTGGCATGTAGCCAATTAACAGTGCTGTGATGCTTCCAGGTGAACAGCAAAGGGCCTCAGCCATACATATATATGCATCCACTCTCCCCCAAGCTCTCTTCCCATCCAGGTCACCACATAACACTGAGCAGAGTTTCATGTGCTGTACACCAGGTCCTTGTTGGTTATCCATTTTAAATATAGCAGTGTGTACATGTCCATCCCAGACTCCGTAACTATCTCTTCCTTCCGGCAAACCTAAGTTCATTCTCTAAGTCTGGGAATCTGTTTCTGTTTTTAAGCTCATTAGTACCATTTCTTTTTAGATTCTACATATAAGGGATGTCGTATGATATTTCTCCTTCTCTGTCTAACTTACTTCACTCAGTATGATAATCTCTAGGTCCATCCATGGTGCTACAAATGGCATTATTTCATTATTTTTGATGACTAATATTCCATTGTTTATATGTATCATATCTTCTTTATCCATTCCTCTGATGACTTCCATGTGTATTTACTGAATCCTCCTTTACATTCTGTACAAGGAGATATGTGTAAGGTTTGACCTCCTAGTATAGGAGAGAAAAATTTACCACCCAAAATCTCTGGCATGGGGATTATTTTGAGCTGAAAACAATCAAAGCCCCAAAGATTTGGGGTGAAAGTTTGAGCTCTCCCCTGGACTGTTCCAGGAAGGGAGCTGTCCCCATAGATAACTATAGCATGAACTAAGTGTGTAATCAGGAAGGGACCTATCAAAGTCTGTTTTTTTAAATTCCCCTCTGTTTCCCCTAGTCTCTGCAGGGCCAGCAAACATTTGTTTGCCAAACATTTGTTTGCCAAACATTTGCTTTTCCATCTCCATGTCAGCTGCCTTTCTCCCCTTTGGAGTCCCGAAACACCCTCCACACCCTCAATATCCTCTTTTGTCTGTAACTGATATTTAAGGTGAGGGTTTCAGCTATTTTGATGAGTTTCACAGGTTTCCTAGGTCTCTCTCACGTGTACATATTATTAAACTTTTGTTTGATTTTCTCTTGTTAATGCCTCATGTCAATTTAATTCTCAAACCATCCAGAAGAACCTAGAAGAACAGAGGAAAATTTCTTCTTCCCCAACACCAGTCTTCTTAAATTCTTGCTTCATTTCTTGTTTTTTTTTTAATATTAAAAAAAATTTTGTTTCTTGCTCTCCGAATCCCTGAGTTCAGTGCTGTGCACACAGTGAGAGCTTCATCAATGGCTTTGAATGATTCTAAGAAAACTGTAGATGCAAAGAACATTTGCATCAATATCCTCAAGAATAATGATGTTTGGGGTCTTCTCTGTAGTTGTAATGCTAGGGCCTCTCTTTTTGAGGAGTGTGTGGGCTCAGTAGTCGCAGTGCTGGCTTCTCTTGTTGTGGCCCTTGGGTTTAGTTGCTCCACAGCATGTGGGATCGAACCCATATCCCCTGCACTGGAAGGTGAATTCTTATCCACTTGAACGCCTGGAAAGTCCTAACAAGTTGTTTACTACGTTAAACTATAACTTGGCCTTAGAGCACCAGAGGTTCTCAGATTCACTTGACCACTTATATCAGGATCAGCTAGTTTAAAATGATTCCTGGTGGAGAGCCAGTCCCCACCTCCAACTGGCTAATACAAAGCTATGCGGCTAAGCCGAGGAACCTGAATTTCTAATAAGCCTCTACGTGATTCTTGGTAAGAAAGACTCTAAGGATCCCCAGTGTACATCAAACTTCTTTCAGCATCAGCCCCCACAGAAATTAGGTCCCAATCAGAGTACATGACACTCTGTATGGGTTTGTTTCCATGACAAAAAAAAGGAATGACTAAAATAGGAAGTTAAGAATAAAAACATAACTCTCCTGTACATAAATATGTGCCTCAAATGTGACCCAAGATGTCATTCTCTGCTCAGGCTTATTAGTCATAGAAGACGGAAAATCATCCTCATTATGAGAGGCTGCTCATCAGTCATTACTTCCCCATAAGTCCTGAAAGAGAGGCCAAAGGGGTGACCAGCATGGACATTCAGGGAAGCTTCGTTCTGAGAATTCACTAGAATAGACTCCATTGGGGCAGGAGGTGCTTTGCCCAGGGACTGACTAGTGCAGGAAGAGGCAATGGCTTTTGGGTGATGGTTCAGGCTAATGTTACATGCATGCTTTCTTGTTCTGGAGGTACGGTATCTCTCCTTATTGTGTTGTTCGTGGGTACACTTTTGTTATACCTTGTAGGTGGCATTTCCTAAGCTAGGACCAACCGCTTAACTAAAGGGATGGGAATTTCCACCCTGAAGAGATCCTGAAGAGGGAATGAATATGGGTGTGGGAGAGCCTGTTCTTACCTGCAGTACTCTGCTGGCAGCAGGTGGATACTTGCCTCTATCAACATTCTTATTTTATGGCACCAGACTGAGCTCCTAAGGGATGAAGACTTTGGCATTTTCATTCCCATATGCTCACAAATGAATATAAGCTGCTAGGATCACCTCATATAGTTATGTAGGTTTTATGCCTTGACTCCAGGGGTCCCATCCACATTTCAATATTATACTCTTTATTTTTTAAAATTATTAATTAATTAATTTTTGGCTGTGCTGGGCTTTCATTGCTGTTTGTAGGTTTTCTCTAGTTGTGGAGAGCAGGAGCTACTCTCTAGTGGCAGTTCGAGGGCTTCCCAGTGAGGTGGCTTCTCTTGCTGTGGAGCACAGGCTCTAGTCTCAAGGGCTTAGTAGTGGCCCCTCGGCATATGAAATCTTCCCAGACCAGGGATTGAATCTGTGACCCTTGCATTGGCAGGGAAATTCTTAACCACTGGACCACCAGGGAAGTCTTATCATATCTTTATTATTTACTATGAGATTGCTTTGACAGTTGGCAATAAAGTGCCTTGTACTTAAAACAATTCAGTATTTCTAATGACTTTCCAGCTGATGAGAACAAAATCAGGAAAGGAAGCCTTTTACTAATTCTCTCCAAGAAGCCACAAGTGGCTGGAGCAAGGCATATAAAGAAAGAGGATGAGGCAAGGATGTGGCTTGAAAGAAAACAGGGGCCAGATCATGAACTTAATTATGACATGCTGAAAGCCTGCTCTTCAGCAAGAGGCCCCTATGGATGATTTCAAGCAGGGGAATGAGATGATCAGGTTTATCTCTGTAAACAGTGGCTTCTGGCTGCTGGCTGGGGAACGGATGTTGGCACAGCCTCTCAAGCGGTTTTTCCTTGCTCCAGCATTGCTCTTGTCCAATCCAGCCAAGAGATGAGTGCCCAATGACTGTTGCAGGGGTTTGAGAGAAGTCAATTAATTTAAGGAACTCAAGTAATTAATTTAAGTAAGAAGGTAGAGTCTATAGATTTGGGTGATTAATTGTATGCAGAGTGAGATTGGTCCAGGTGCTAAGACTTCGCTTTCCAATGCAGTGTGTGCAGGTTCGATCCCTGGTTGGGGAGCTAAGATCCCACATGACTTGCAGCTCAAAAATCCAAAGCATAAAACAGAAGCAGTGTTGTAACAAATTTGATAAAGACTTTAAAAATGCTCCACATCAAAAAAAAAAATCTTTAAAAAACAGAGTGGGGATACTGTATGGGTTTTTGGGTAAGGACATGAGTTCTGGAGAAAACATATCTTTAAATTTCTTCTCTGCTACCTCTCATCTGAGTAAATTGAATGAAATAGACTTACCCATTTTTTTTTAATTATAAATGTCAGGGAGTCATATTCTTTTATCTTTCCATGATACATTTGAAACAAAAGTGCCAACAACCTTCCTCAGTCTTAACAAGAACTCTTTCAGATCTTTATATCATTTAAGGATCTGGAAATGCTTTTTCAGCATTATTTTCAAGGCAACACTTTCATTAATCCATTGTTGTGAAATAAACTATCCTGAAATATAGTGCCTTAAAGAAAGAAAGAAAAAAATAATGGAGGCCGTACTTATTCTGCTTGTGAGTCTACAACTGAGCAGGGCTCAAGGGAAACTTTCGTTTCTTGTACACACAATATCCACTGAAGGAGCTAGAGTTCCTGGGTGCTCCATCACTCACAGGTAGGGAGGTAATACCAGGTTTTTGCTGGACCTCAGTGGAATTGTTTCCCAAAACACCTTTGCATGGTTTCTCCATGCTGGCTGGGCTTCCTTACAATATGGTGACTGGGTTCCAAGAGTGAGAGAGCCAGGAAGAAGCTGCATAACCTTTTAATAAGTTAATTAATTAATTAATGTTTGGCTGCACTGGGTCTTCATTGCTGCGTGCAGGCTTTCTCTAGTTGCATAGAGTAGGGGCTACTCTCTAGTTGTGGTGACCAGGCTTCTCTTTGTGGTGGCTTCTTTGGTTGCAGAGCACAGTCTGTGGGTATGTGGGCTCAGTAGTTGTGGAACAAGAGATTAGTTGCTCTGAGGCATGTGGATTTTCGCAGACCAGGGATCAGACCAGTGTCCCCTGCATTGGCAGGGAGACTCTTAACCACTGGACCACCAGAGAAGTCCTGGAAGCTGTATAACTTCTGATGACTGGCTTGAGGAGTCATTTAGCATCACTCCTACCTCAGTGTATTCATTAGAAGTGCATCACTAATGTCAGCCCACATTCAAAGGAAGGGAAATTTGACTCCATCTCTTAATGAGAAAAGTCTCAAAGAATATGGGGGCATGTTTCTAAAGAAAAGCAACACATTAGCCCTTAAAACAACACACTCAAATTACAGCTGTCTTTTTCTAGCTTAATTTTAGAGGACACAGCAACTTCTGAAGGCTTCAATGCTGTCTAAGATCTTTTTGTTCAAATATAGCTTGCAAGGGCATATTTATTTTAACTAAGAACAGAAAAGTTGGAGATAGTAATGAATATTCATACAGATCACCATAATGCACAGAAAAACAATGAGAGTCTTGTGGCTATTCTTAACTTAATGTTTCTCAACATGGATCCTTTGAATTGGTTTCTGATGTATAACCATTCTTTCTCCTATGGAAGCTGTTGGGGGAAGTGAGCACTACTGGTATTGCTGAGATTTTTTGTTTGTTCATTATGAAGACTAGCACTGAGGGGCATATTATTTGTATAATAAACAAACAGCAGGCCTTTGGCTTAATTTTACCAGAAAAAGTGGGAAAGGGGACTAAATAGAAATTTATTTAATGATACTGGAATAAGGAGCATAAAATGTATTTCTCCCACCACATATAAACTTGGACTAGTTAAGGGGGTATATACTATGAGTGACCACCACATCATAGACTGACCACAGTCTTTTGGAGGAAGACTGAGTAAGTTAACACCCCCAAGCTATTAGCATGGGGCAAGGCACACAGGAAGTCACAAAGTAATGGAGAATGACTGATGAGAGAAGAGCCTTGAGGAGGCTGAATGGGATGGTACTCAGAGTAAAAGTGTAGAGACTGACCTTGGATAAGAGTGGGAATCTTTCTTCCACTGGATGACAGGAGAGAAGAAATGAATAAAGATTCAATAGGTTTTAAAGTGGGTTGATGGGTGGTTAAGAAAGTCTTTCATTACTCTGATCTAAAGTGAGGGAAGAGGAAGTAGGGTAGAACACTGAAGAACAGGAGGATAATTTCCTGTGGGGATGGGATAGCCATCAAATTATGGAAACATGGAAGGGTTGCTAAGCAACCATAAAGGCCAGTTGGTTTTTGTATCATCAATGTGCAATGAGGTCCATGTTCTCTTTTTATTTTTTTTTTAATATTTATTTGGCTGTGCTGGGTCTCAGTTGCGTTGTGTGGGATCTAGTTCCCCAACCAGGGATTGAACCCAGGCCCCCTGCATTGGGAGTGCAGAGTCTTAGCTACTGAACCATCAGGGAAGTCCTGAGTCCATGTTCTCTTAAAGTGCTCATTGACTTTGGTGTAGGACTTGAGAGGGCAGATATTGGACAGATCCAGAACTTTGCCAGGAAGAGCAATGAGAGGGCAGAGGGGCCAAGCAGGGGGGAGTAATTGACAAAAGCTTGTCAAATTGGTGGGGGGCTGAAAAGAAATAAAAATTGGAGGAAATGATGGAGTCAAGTCAACCAAAGGGTTAGAGATCTCTGGTGGCTGAAATACACAAATAGTGGGGACGCTGGAGAGAGTAAGGAACAGAGGGAGAAAGAAGAGAGGAGGGAGGGAGGCCACAAAGATGGTCTGTTGTGGTCAGAGAGTAGGATGTTTGAATATGTTAGATGTGAAGAGGTTAAGAGTGATGACAAGGCACAGGGTGTGACCCAGCGGGTAGATAGAAAAGAAAGTAGAAGCAGAAGTGACTGGAGGTGAGAAAGGCAAAGGGCTGAAAGGCTGTGGTGCTGGTCATCCAAATGGATGTCCAGGTTCCCTAGGTTTAGGTCAAAGAGGAGGACTTGGTTCCAGTTGCCAAATATTTAAGAAGTGGAGCAGGCTGATCAAGAGATCAATAGTTGAAAGTTACAAAGAGAGGTATACCATGGTCTAACGATCAAAGAACTGGGCTTTTGTTTGTTTTGGTGGGTTTTCATCTAACAAAGTTGCTGATGACATATTGTATTATCAGCAAAGAGGGGACCTGATGCTGGCCCCCAACTTCTAGGCTGAGAGATATCTGAGGGTAAAGGCTTGAGTTCTTTCTCTTGAGAAAGCTTCAGGGTAACTGTGACACCCCAAGGACAGCCAGGTTTCAGCCCAGAGGAAAAGTGAGAGAATACTTAGAAAAGAGGGACTTTCCTAGTGGTCCAGTGGCTAAGGCTCCAAACTCCTAAAGCAAGAGGCCTGGGTTCGATTCCTGATTGGGAAACTGAATCCCATGTGTTGCAAGTATCCCACATGCTGAGGGGAGCCAAATAAACAAATAAATATTTAAAAGGTATTTAGTAAAGAGAATGAAAAGATAGAGTCATCCATTTAAAAAACAACTGTGGAGCATTTGCTTTGTGTATGATTCTGTTTTAAGTATTGGGATGTATTAAGGAATAAATTCCAGTGGCAAGAAATGGAGAATAAACATAAAGCAAATATACACTGACTATAATTTCATTAGACATAAAATCTGTGATAAAAAATAGGGCTGTTAGATGGAGAATAAATGGTGTGAAGAGGAAATGGGGATTTATTGTCACAAATTGTTCCTCCAAAGGAAAGGAGGATATAGTGGTCATTGTGTCAAACTGGATAAACCCAGATCAATTTTATTGGATTAATGCTTGCTAGAATAAGCTTTAGAATTAGCTTTGCTGAATAGCAGATGGAGAAAAGCATGTTAGGACTTGCAAACCATCACTGTGGGATATGGGATTTTGCAAAATAACTGCCAGGGTTTTCATAGAAATTATTTCCCATATTGTTGTTTTAGTCACTAAGTCGTATCTGACTCTTTCACGATCCTGTGGACTGTAGCCCATCGGGCTCCTCTGTCCATGGAATTTTCCAGGCAAGAATATTGGAGTGAGTTGCCATTTCCTTCTCCAGAATATCTTCCCAACCTAGGGATCAAACCTGCATTGGCAGGTGGATTCTTTACCACTGAGCCACCAGGGAAGCTATATGGCCCCCTGGAGAATTTCTGATCAGTGTATGATCTCTCCTACTTGCTTGACCTCAAGGTCAATGACAAACACTTGTAATTGCTGTCTACGGGTCCCTTGGTTCACAGAACTGTGTGAGGCTTGGAGGCAGCTTCTAGGACGTCTCGGTTTGGATGCAGCTCAAGAAGCGATGAAGTAAAGGGAAGTGGACAGCACTTCAGACGTGACACTCATTGAAACTTAGAGGAGACATTTTTAGAACAAAGAAAAGGAAGTTTTACTTTACCAGGGGTTAGTAAATATAGGAGATTTACTTTCTGAATCGATCTCTAAATAAGGTCATAGAAAGACCAGGAACAGTATCTGAGAGATATAGCTGTTACTGGTTGGTAATGGGAACTAGGGACTTCAAGGAGGGCACCCTCCTTCCAGGTGGTCCATGAGCATCCGTTCTGGGTTCCTCTGAGCCTCTCTGGTGCCCTGATTGGCCAAGGCCTTGAGGCAGTTCAGAGGCCTCTTGCCGCTTCCCAGGTGGCTCAGTGATAAAGAACCTGTCTGCCAGTGTAGGAAACAAGGGTTCAATCTCTGGGTCTGGAAGATCCCTCAGAGAAGGAAACAGCAACCCAGTACAGTATTCTTGCCTGGAAAATTCCATGGACAGAGGAGCCTGGTGGGTTACAGTCCATGGGGTTGCAAAGAGTTGGACACAACTGAGCACTTGCATCTTGCACTTGGAAATATCACTCAGGCCCAGATTGGTGCCCCCTCCCATGTCTGATTTTCCTTTTTCATGAATCCTATATATTTCCTCGTTCTCTCTTCACTGGTGCCTCTTCTTGAGAGCATGAGGAAGATGTATTTTTCTAGCTATTTAAAACCTTTCCCTTTTAAAATTACTAACTTAACTCATTATTGATTTATTTATTCCAACTTTTTGAGCTCTTACTCCATTAAGGTACTATTGTAGATAAAAGACTCAAGGAAAAAAATATTAGAGTTTATAACCCAACATAGGAAACAGATCATTTTTTTAAATGACATTACAAACTAATAAGTGCTATGAGGAGCTATATTCAATACCCTGTGATAAACCATATTGGAAAAGAATGTGAAAAGGAATATATGCATGTGTATAACTGAATGACATTGCTGTACAGTGGAAATTAGCACAACATTGTAAATCAACTATACATCAGTAAAATAAAGTAAAATAATAATAATAGTAAGTTCTGAAATGTTGGGTTGCCCTTCACTCTATACTCTCTTTCAGGTATCTCTCTCAGGCTTTAACCATCACTTACAGATCTTTATCTCTAGTGCAGCCTTTTAAATTCCAGGTATGTATGTCCAACTGCCAACTGGACACCTCCACTGGTCATTCACATGCCAACACAACAGGGCTTAACTTGAATTAAGTTAAGTCTCTTCTCTCTCCACTACCCTCAGGAACAATCTGTTCCTCCTTCTTCTTGTATCTTCTTTCTCGATAAATGGTTCTAGTGTTCCCCTTGTTTTCTATGCCCCCAAATAAGAATATCCTTGATTGCCACTGTCCTTCCATATTCAAGAGTCATGTCCCATATTCAGTAGTCACTACATGCTATTGATTTTATCTCTTAAATATCTCCCGGGTCTTCTGTCCATCCTGATGGTCATCACACAGTTCAGAACCTTGTCTCAGCATCCATGGATTACTTGAGACAACTTTCCAACCAGCCTCCTGACAGCAGTTGGCCTTGTTCTACACCTTGATCTGAACTGCTACATCTGCATAGTATTGTACCTATTCTTCAATGGCTCCCATGTGCTCTTATGATGTGATTTAATCCTCAGTCATGTCCAACTCTTTGCCACCCCACGGACTGTATTCCACCATGCTCCTCAGTCCATGGAATTCTCCAGGCAAGAACACTGGAGTGGGTTGCCATTTCCTTCCCCAGAAGATCTTTCTGACCCAGAAATTGAGCCTGGGTCTCCTGCTTCTCCTGCACTGGCAGGTGGATTCTTTACCACTAAGCCACCTGAGAAGCCTGAAGAGAATGGATGACTCTTCCCCACATAATGCATTCTAAATTCAGGTCTCCTGTGGATGTGACTTATTGGCAGATTTGATGTCACCGAAAATCTAAGGGAGTCTAAGAGTTGTGTTTTCAGCTTCCCAGAGTCTGCAAGGACAAGCTGGAAGGAAGCTAAAAATGAGGCTGAGGAGCCAGGCTACCATGTACACTGCCCCTTCCCATGCCTACAGAATCATAGTAACCAGGCATGGTTTGTTAAGACCACAGAGAGCAGGCAAAGCACTACTCAGGGTGGTTGCCTTCCGCTTTCATCCATCTGTCACCCACCCTGACTGTGCAGGCTTTGCTGGGTCTTATCCCATGGTATTTGAAAATCAAGTCAACGTTCTTACATTCTTCTTGAGGGAAGTCCATGTTCCTTCCTGGGTTTCCACCTTGCAGCTTGGAGCCCAATTTAGAATCAGCATATGTAGAACTCATGCTCATGTGGTGGCTGACTCACAGTGACAAGTCTGATATCTTCCCATGGAGGGGGTATAGTTGGCAGAGCACTGGACCCAAGCAGGGAATGTTGGGCAGAAGTCTTGTCCCACCATAAACTCAGCTCTCCAATAGCTCTGTGATTGTGGGCAAATTACCTTGACATTGATCTCATTCAGTGCTTCATGTCATCAAGATGCTTACCCATAGCCGGGGTGATTAGGATAACAGCAGCTTCCCCAGTGGCTCAGTGGTAAAGAATCTGCCTGCAATGCAGGAGATGTGGGTTCAATCCCTGGGTCAGGAAGATGCCCTGCAGGGGGGCATGGTAACCCACTCCAGTATTCTTGCCTGGAGAATCCCATGGACAAGGGAGTCTATAGACTATAGTCCATGGGGTCGCAAAGAGTTGGATAGGACTGAAGTCGCTTGGCATGCACAGGATAACAGCGGTTGCTATTGCTGCCACAGATAATGCTTTTTAAAAAAAAAAATTACTAAAGTATAATTGGCTTACAATGTCGTGTTAATTTCTGCTGTACAAGAAAGTGAATCACTTATACATATACACATATCCACTCCTTTTTAGATTCTTTTCCCATTAAAGTTGTTACTTTAATGAGTATTGAGTAGAGTTCCATTGAGTAGAGTATTGATTAGAGTTCCTTATGCTATAGAGAAGAAGGTTCTTATTAGTTATCTATTTTATATATAGTAATGTGTATATGTCAATCCCAGTCATCAGAGATGCAGGTTTGATTCCTGAGTAGGGAAGATCTCCTGGAGGAGGGCATAGCAACCCACTCCAGTATTCTTGCCTGGAGAATCCCATGGACAGAAGAGACTGGTGGTCCACAGTCTGTAGGGTTGCACAGAGTCAGACAGAACTGAGGCGACTTAGCATGCGTGCCCTTTCCCTTTGGTAACCAAAAGTATGTTTTTTACATCTGTGACTCTAATTCTGTTTTTGTAAATAAGTTCATTTACACCATTTTTTTGATTCCGCATATAAGTGATATCATATGATATTTATACTGAGTGAAGTAACAATACTTTCTGTTTCTTTGCATCACTCCCTTGAGTTCAAAGTCCTCAGTCGGAGCACCCAATTGTCCCGTCTTTGGTCATGTGCCTGTCCCAGCTTCACTGTCTAGGGAAGAGGAAGGGAGTATTTGGTTCTTTCAAGTTATGAAATGGAAAGCAAAGCCCTACTTCCTTCCCAGACATGATCAGTGGAAGATTTCTCCTTAGTGGGAAGCATGTTTGGTTGGTGGAAAGAAAACAAAAAAGAAGCTACACTACAGGCATATATTTAAAACAGGAATTATCGACTTTAGCTTCTTCCTCCAATGACATCCTTGAAATCATTAAGTTAAAGTTATGATAACTTTAACATAAATCATAAGTTTCTGTTTCTATTTGGGTTGGTCAAAATGTTTGCTTTTGGGTTTTCCAGAAGATGCTATGGAAAGACCTGAACTAACTTATTGGCAAACCCAATATTACATCTAAAAATAAGCCCATAATTATGCTATTGAAATATAAAAATATACTCTGAGATCTGAAATTGGCTCATGGACCGCCGGTGAGAGCTGTCACACGTCTTGTGACTACAAATGCCTGCATGGCAGGTGAAGTGTTGACAATCATAGTATGAAAAGTCAGTCACTGTGGACAGGTCTGTCTTTATCAGCCAGGTTCTGTGGGGAAAGTAATGGAAGGGAACTCAGACTAACGGAAATAGAAAAGTAATGAACTGAAAAAATTATCAGGTAGTTTCCAGAACTGACAGGAAGGTTGGAGAAATGGATAGAAATCAGGGGAGGCTTTTGGCAGGCATGGGGGAGGGGTGGGGGCAAACTGAGGGGAAAAGAACCAAGAGGAAAAAAGGATAGAGAGAAAGGCCACTCACAGAGGAAGGAGCATTCCACTATTCCACTATAGCATTCTGTTCTTTCTTTAAAGCTGGAGATGTTTTGTTTCTGCATGCGCATGCACACACTCAGTCACTCCATCATGTCCAACACTGTAACCCCACGGACAGTAGCCCACCAGGCTCCTCCGTCCATGTGATTCTCCAGGCAAAAATACTCGAATGGGTTACCATTTCCTTCTCCAGAGGATCTTCCCATCCAAGGGATGGAACCAAGGTCTCGCACATTGCAGATGAATTCTTTACTGTCTGAGCCACCTGGGCAGCCCCATTTTGTGGTTAGATCCATCTGTATTCACACCATCAGGGGCTAATTGAGTCCTGTCTCAGGAGAAAGAAAAAAGAAGCAGAAAATGTCACGATGTGGTACCAGGACAGAAGCTCACCAAGCTAAGGGCTGGATGTGGTGGGAGATGGAAGGAGTAGGTCCTCATCTTAATACTGATTACCTCTGCCTAATGGTTGACCTTGAAGGCTCTGTGTTGAGCATATTACCTCAGGGCGCCTCACATCAGGGGCACTTTCAGAACCTATCTGTATGATCTGGCCACTCAAGATGGTTGTTCTCTTGCTCTCTGGACCATGCCTGACCAGTGCCTGCTTCACTTACAGCTGTGTCCCTCGGTACCTGCCCCAGGCCCTAGCTAGTGATGGCTTATCAAAGTGGTGGTGAGGAGCATGCCATTCTGCTGGTTTCCCTGGTAACTAGTGAAGCCACCTTACGTTAATTCCCCTATAACTGGCCATTTCCCCTTCCCTTGGGAGACAAGATGGCCACCATGTTCTGCCCTGTGCCACACATGGTGGGGTGTTGTTCCAGAACCTTGCTTCAGATGTGTAAGTTCCCCCATCCATCAAACCACTGATGTCTCTGTTGCTAACTCCAGGCTCTTTCTTCGATCTTGTAGCTGGGCAAGCTCAGACCTCGTAAGGCCTGCTCTAGGGTGCAGCCCATCAGTATCATACAAACGAAGAAACCAAGGTTCAGAGAAGTTAGGTCACTTGCCTTGAGGAGTAGTGCTGTAGACTGGATTCCAGTTCAGACCTCCCTGACCAAAAGCCTATATTTGTCATCATCCCTACTCACTCCTCCTCCAAGCAGAGGGTGACTACCAAGCTCAAATAAGCCAGGGTTTGGTGCTGCTGGGAAGGCCCAAACAGCCTGTGAGGAGAAAGAGACTGTGAATGGCTGGGGCATCATGAAGGCTTCATGGAGGAAGCAGCATTCTGTGGGGGCTTTGAGGATCCACCAGGATTTCAGCAGGTGAATACAGGCAAGAAGGAGGACCTGGCAGTTTAAGGGAGCAAAACCAACCTAAGGAATGGGGAGTATGGAGAGTTTTCGATATGGTCAAGGGACTTCCCTGGTGGTCCAGTGGTTAGGACTCTGAGCTTTCACTGCTGAGGGCCAAGGTTCAGTCCCTGGTCTGGGAACTAAGATTCCACAAGTCACATAGTGTGGCCCCCCAAATAATCATAATAATAAAGATAAATGTAGAGACAGTAAAAGATCCATGTGACACATGTGGGAATTCATGGAGTGGTCTGAACAGGTGGGTACCCTGTGGTGAAGACCCAGGTTAGCATAACGAGCAAGATGGTCTCCTTTTGCAGTTGGAAAGAGGTAACACATTTTTACCAATGAGGTATTAACATTTTTAGACTGAGAGTGGGTTGGGAGCAGGAGGTCTTCTATGATCCAAGTGATTATTTAAAACAACTATTCACAGACTTTTGAATAATTCACGCCAATAATTGTTTTAATTGGGGAAATCCTCTTTTACTTTTAACAAAGACCTTAATAAAAACTGCAAATTCTATTTAATATCACTATTACTTCATAAAAGAAAGAACATTTTTACACCCTTCCTCTCCCCCAATTAGAATTGCTTATCCATTATACTGGATTATTAGAGCTACTTGTCCAGGGACTTCCCTTGTTGTCCTGTGTCTAACTCCCACCTGCCAATGCAGGAGACACAAGAGATCCAGCTTCAATCCTTGGGTCAGACAGATCCCCTGGAGGAGGGCATGGTTACCCACTCCAGTATTCTTGCCTAGAGAATCCCATGGACAGAGGAGCCAGGTGGGCTACAGTCCATAGGGTCTCAAAGAGTCAGATACAACTGAGGTGACTTGACAGGGAGGCAAGGCAGTCCATCTAACAGCTGGAACTTCAGGGACAGAAAGGAAGAAACAACAGTATTTTGAAAGGGAGACAAGTGGATAATCGATATATGAGTACCTACAGAGTTTGTGGTTCTTCACCAACTTATTGTATTTAATCCTCATAGCATCTTGAAGGTGTTTTTTTAAAACCTGATTTCACCGATTAGTGGCCCACATAAGTGGCTAGAGTTTAGAAAATGTGCTAAAAATTACTCAGCTACTAACAGATGGAAACCGGCCTCATCTCTGGGTCCATTCGGATTCCAGGCTGTGTGATTTTTATTGTTATGTGTTGTTATGTTTCAACTGCAGTTCTGAGGAAGGAAGTCAAGAAAGTTCCTGAGAAATGTCCTGATTCCTCTCAGTAACATGGTAGATGAGGTCCCCAGCATGTAATGTCAGGGTTAAGGGGTCACTTAGAGGTAACTTAAGTTCAGAGAAATGGTAGTAGACGTCGAGAAGCAATTTTTTGGTTACCTGGAATAGATTCTTCTCAGAAAGACAGTTTCTTCATGTCATGAGGTCATTGGCTCCAAGACCAGTGGGTGTCATGGGTGATGCGGTAGTGACTCACTGTCTTTTGGTCAGGACAGGGAGACAGTGGGAGCCTGGACAGTGGCTCGGGACTCTGACTCCTGCTCCTACATGATCTATTCCTGGGCCTTTCTTTGTAGGGGCAGAAGGAGATGGGTGAAGGGATTTCCCCAGTGCCTGAGGGCTCCCACGGGATAGGAGATGCAACATTTTCAGAGCTGGACTCATGTTGGCTCAAGGAGCAGGAGGATCTGTGCTTCACACACCTCTTCCTGGCCCAGGAAGTGCATCACTGATCTGGGATTCAAAAGATTTTGGTCTCTGGACTACCCTGGTGGTCCATAGTTAAGAATCTGCCTTCCAATGCAGGGGACACAGGTTCGATCCCTGGTCAGGGAATTAAGATCACACATGCCACGGGGCAAGTAAGTCCATACACCTCAACGAAGAGTAGTCCTTACTTGCTGCAACTAGAGGAAGTCCTCGTGCTGCAACAAAGACCCAGCTCAGCACACCTCCCCTAAAAAAAAAAAAAAAAAAAAAAATCTTAAAAAAATAACAAAAAAGACTTTGGTCTTGGTCTACACCAGGTGTTCATTTCCTGAGTGCATAACTAAAATTTGTTGGACATTTAGCATGTGCTAATAAGCATGTGCTAATAGCCTAATAGGCTAATAAGGGCTTCCCGGGTGGCTCGGTGGTAAAGAACTCACCTGCCAATGCAAGAGCCATGGGTTCAACCCCTGTATCAGGAGAATCCTCTGGAGAAGGGAGTGGCAACCCACTCCAGTATTCTTGTCTGGAAAATCTCATAGACTACAGTTGGGCTACAGTCTATGGGGTCACAAAACAGTCAGACATGATTTAGAGACTAAACAACAACAACAAATAGCCTGCTGCTGCTGCTGCTAAGTCGCTTCAGTCGTGTCCAACTCTGTGCGACCCCATAGATGGCAGCCCACCAGGCTCCCCTGTCCCTGGGATTCTCCAGGCAAGAACACTGGAGTGGGTTGCCATTTCCTTCTCCAATGCATGAAAGTGAAAAGTGAAAGTGAGGTTGCTCAGTCGTGTCCGACTCTTAGCGACCCCATGGACTGCAGCCTACCAGGCTCCTCCGTCCATGGGATTTTCCAGGCAAGAGTACTGGAGTGGGGTGCAATTGCCTTCTCTGACAAATAGCCTAATGAATAGGTTTTCTTTAACCTCTAGAATACTGATGAAAGAACAGAAGTTCAGAGAGGCTCCGTAATTTGTCCAAGGTCAGAGTTTGTGTGTGCGGCCAAAATCTAAAACCATCTTTATCCAACTCCAGATCAACAGCAACCCACTCCAGTACTCTTGGCTGGAAAATCCCATGGATGGAGGAGTCTGGTAAGCTGCAGTCCATGGGGTCGCTAAGAGTTGGGCACAACTGAGTGACTTCACTTTCACTTTTCACTTCATGCATTGGAGAAGGAAATGGAAACCCACTCCAGTATTCTTGCCTGGAGAGTCCCAGGGCTGGAGGAACCTGTTGGGTTGCGTTTAAGGGGTCGCACATAGTTGAACATGACTGAAGCGACTTAGCAGCAGCAGCAGATCCCATATGTGATCCATTTTGCTGTAAACTGAACATGATTCACTGATTCCTAGAATGTCAACATTTACTCTTGCCATCTCCTGCTTGGCCATTTCCAATTTGCCTTGATTCATGGACCTGACATTCCAGGTTCCTATGTAATATTGCTCTTTACAGCATCGGACCTTGCTTCTATCACCAGTCACATCCACAACTGGGTATTGTTTTTGCTTTGGCTCCATCCCTTCATTCTTTCTGGAGTTATCTCTGCACTGATCTCCAGTAGCATATTGGGCACCTACTGACTTGGGGAGTTCCTCTTTCAGTATCCTATAATTTTGCCTTTTCATACTGTTCATGGGGTGCTCAAGGCAAGAATACTGAAGTGGTTTGCCATTCCCTTCTCCAGTGGACCACATTCTGTCAAACCTCTCCACCATGACCCGCCCGTCTTGGGTGGCCCCACAGGCATGGCTTAGTTTCATTGAGTTAGACAAGGCTGTAGTCCTAGTGTGATTACATTGACTAGTTTTCTGTGATTATGGTTTCAATGTGTCAGCACTCTGATGCCCTCTTGCAACACCTACCGTCTTACCTGGGTTTCTCTTACCTTGGAGGAGGGGTATCTCCTCACCTCTGCCCCTCCTGACCTTGAATGTGGAATAGCTCCTCTAGGCCCTCCTGAACCCATGCAGCCACCACTTCTTGGATGTGGGGCAGCTCCTCTCGGCCGCGCTCTGTGCACTGTCACAGCTGCCCGTGCTGGACTGGGTGAATTTAACTCAGATGACCATTATATCTACTACTGTGGGCAGGAATCCCTCAGAAGAAATGGAGTAGCCATCATGGTCAACAAAAGAGTCCGAAATGCAGTACTTGGATGCAATCTCAAAAACGACAGAATGATCTCTGTTTGTTTCCAAGGCAAACCATTAAATATCACAGTAATCCAAGTCTATGCCCCAACCAGTAACGCTGAAGAAGCTGAAGTTGAACGGTTCTATGAAAACTTACAAGACCTGTTAGAACTAACACCCCTAAAAGATGTCCTTTTCATTATAGGGGACTGGAATGCAAAAGTAGGAAGTCAAGAAACACCTGGAGTAACAGGCAAATTTGGCCTTGGAATACAGAATGAAGCAGGGCAAAGACTAATAGAGTTTTGCCAAGAAAATGCACTGGTCAGAGCAAACACCCTCTTTCAACAACACAAGAGAAGACTCTATACACGGACATCACCAGATAGTCAACACCAAAATCAGATTGATTATATTCTTTGCAGCCAAAGATGGAGAAGCTCTATACAGTCAACAAAAACAAGACCAGGAGCTGACTGTGGCTCAGATCATGAACTCCTTATTGCCAAATTCAGACTTAAATTGAAGAAAGTAGGGAAAACCACTGGACCATTCAGGTATGACCTAAATCAAATCCCTTATGATTATACAGTGGAAGTGAGAAATAGATTTAAGGGACTAGATCTGATAGATAGAGTGCCTGAAGAACTATGGATGGAGGTTCGTGACATTATACAGGAGACAGAGATCAAGACCATCTCCATGGAAAAGAAATGCAAAAAAGCAAAATGGATGTCTGGGGAGGCCTTATAAATAGCTGTGAAAAGAAGAGAAGCAAAAAGCAAAGGAGAAAAGGAAAGATATAAGCATCTGAATGCAGAGTTCCAAAGAATAGCAAGAAGCGATAAGAAAGCCTTCCTCAGCAATCAATGCAAAGAAATAGAGGAAAACAACAGAATGGGAAAGACTAGAGATCTCTTCAAGAAAATTAGAGATACAAAGGGAATATTTCATGCAAAGATGGGCTTGATAAAGGACAGAAATGGTATGGACCTAACAGAAGCAGAAGATATTAAGAAGAGGTGGCAGGAATACACAGAAGAACTGTACAAAAAAGAGCTTCACGACCAAGATAATCACGATGGTGTGATCACTCACCTAGAGCCAGACATCCTGGAATGTGAAGTCAAGTGGGCCTTAGAAAGCATCACTATGAACAAAGCTAGTGGAGGTGATGGCATTCCAGTTGAGCTATTTCAAATCCTGAAAGATGATGCTGTGAAAGTGCTGCACTCAATATGCCAGCAAATTTGGAAAACTCAGCAGTGGCCACAGGACTGGAAAAGGTCAGTTTTCATTCCAATCCCAAAGAAAGGCAATGCCAAAGAATGCTCCAACTACCGCACAATTGCACTCATCTCACACGCTAGTAAAGTAATGCTCCAAATTCTTCAAGCCAGGCTTCAGCAATACATGAACTGTGAACTTCCAGATGTTCAAGCTGGTTTTAGAAAAGGCAGAGGAACCAGAGATCAAATTGCCAAAATTCAATGGATCATAGAAAAAGCAAGAGAGTTCCAGAAAAACATCTATTTCTGCTTTATTGACTATGCCAAAGCCTTTGAATATGTGGATCACAATAAACTGTGGAAAATTCTGAAAGAGATGGGAATACCAGACCACCTGGCCTGCCTCTTGAGAAACCTATATGCAGGTCAAGAAGCAACAGTTAGAAATGGGCATGGAACAACAGACTGGTTCCAAATAGGAAAAGGAGTCCTTCAAGGCTGTATATTGTCACCCAGCTTATTTAGCTTATATGCAGAGTACACCATGAGAAATGCTGGGCTGGAAGAAACACAAGCTGGAATCGAGATTGCTGGGAGAAATATCAATAACGTCAGATATGCAGATGACACCACCCTTATGGTAGAAAGTGAAGAGGAACTAAAAAGCCTTTTGATGAAAGTGAAAGAAGAGAGTGAAAAAATTGGTTTAAAGTTCAACATTCAGAAGACTAAGGTCATGGCATCTGGTCCCATCACTTCATGGGAAATAGATGGGGAAACAGTGGAAACAGTGGCTGACTATTTTTTGGGGCTCCAAAATCACTGCAGATGGTGATTGTAGCCATGAAATTAAAAGACGCTTACTCCTTGGAAGGAAAGTTATGACCAACCTAGATAGCATATTCAAAAGCACAGACATTACTTTGCCAACAAAGGTCCGTCTAGTCAAGACTATGGTTTTTCCGTGGTCATGTATGGATGTGAGAGTTGGACTGTGAAGAAAGCTGAGTGCTGAAGAATTGATGCTTTTGAACTGTGGTGTTGAAGAAGACTCTTGAGAGTCCCTTGGACTGCAAGGAGATCCAACCAGTCCATTCTAAAGGAGATCAGCCCTGGGATTTCTTTGGAAGGAATGACACTAAAGCTGAAACTCCAGTACTTTGGCCACTTCACGTGAAGAGCTGACTCATTGGAAAAGACTCTGATGCTGGGAGGGATTGGGAGCAGGAGGAGAAGGGGACGACAGAGGATGAGATGGCTGGATGGCATCACTGACTCGATGGATGAGTCTGAGTGAACTCCAGAAGTCAGTGATGGACAGGGAGGCCTGGTGTGCTGCAATTCATGGGGTCGCAACGAGTCGTACATGACTGAGCGACTGAACTGAACTGACTGAACATGATTCTGATTTGGGGAAACTCCCAGTCATAATGAAGAAATAAATAGAATCTCAATTTACCATAACACAGTATCTATGCATGTGTACTA
This sequence comes from Bubalus bubalis, assembly GCF_019923935.1. Taxonomy (NCBI): domain Eukaryota; kingdom Metazoa; phylum Chordata; class Mammalia; order Artiodactyla; family Bovidae; genus Bubalus; species Bubalus bubalis. Next base: position 46,344,570 of record NC_059168.1, read on the forward strand.
TGTCAATTCAGTCAATTCAACTCGGTACAACCCTGTGGACTGTGGCCTGCCAGGCTTCCCTGTCCATGGGATTCTTCAGGCAAGAATACTGGAGTGGGTTGCCATTTCCTCCTCCAGGGGATCTTTCCAACCCAGGGATCAAATCCATGTCTCCTGCGGCTCCTGAATTGCAGGCAGATTCTTTACCACTGAGCCACGGAGGAAGCCCACGTGGAAATAAAAACAAAAAGGCAGGGAAGCTCTGGGAGAAAGCTCTAACACTGATGGAGAATCATCAGGGAGGTTTCCCAGAGGAGATGGCCTTTGAACTCAAAGCTAAATGAGTTTCTGGCCAGAAGAAAAGAATTCTGGGTTGAGGGAGAATTACACAGACATGAAGTTGGTGGATGTAATTGGCAAAAATGAGTTGGCTGGTGACCACAATGATGAGTCAAGAGCTGATGGCATCAGGGGCATGAAAGACGGCTAGAGAGCCTGTGAAAAGAAAACCTCTCCCAACTGAGTCTTAAAGCCTTGATGGTTATACATTGTTCCTCATGAGAACAGAGTAGGTGAACATTTGGGTCTACTTATTATTCTGCTCAGCAATCACTATGTAGCTCATTTAGTATGTGCCAGAGTAACATTTTTGGTCAGATATTTTTTCTGAGAACTGTAAACTATACACATGGAGTCATAGGCTTCTCAGTTTGTTACTCACACAGTAGGATTATCCAATCATGAGACATAGCCATCTGCTCAGAGTTTGTTTTTTTTTTAACAAAGAGGGAAATTTGCATCCTAGGTCCACATCTTCTGAGAACTTTGCACCTCAGAAATCTCCTTCCCTTTTCTGAGCCTCTAAGATGAAAAGTAAGAGTGTGCTTTAAGCATTTTTCATGTCTGCTACTCAGTCTTTAAAATTAAACATTTTATTGGGTGGGGGAATAGGGAGTTTGGGATGGACATGTAAACTTTGCCATATGTAAAATGGATAACCAACAAGGACCTACTGTATAGCACAGGGAACTCTGCTCAATGTTACGTGGCGGCCTGGATGGGAGGGGAGTTTACGGGAGAATGTCCCCTCACTATACACCTGAAACAAACACAACATTGTTAATCAGCTATGCTCCAATATAAAATAAAAGTTTTTAAAAAGTTTAACACTTTAAATTTTTGTATAATTTTCCCTAAATGTAGCATTATTAATGAATTTTTCTTTTTTGCACATTGAAGTCTCTTCTAACATTCTGCTGTTTTTGTCTATGCTGAAATAATCATGTGGTTTTTAATCCTTTAGATTATTTCCTATTGAAAGATTCCCTGAAATAGGATTAAAGGATCAAAGATTTATAATACATTTTTTTTTGGAATACATGTCACACAGTCATCTTCTGAAAAAGTTTAAACAACAGCTTGTCACTGTCATCAAATTTCACTGCAGTCTCAACCACATTGGGAAGTGTGTTTTTTCCTAATTTTTGTTGATTCATCCAGTGTAAATACTTTATTTTATCTATGATTTCATTGTTAATGGTTCAGTTCAGTTCAGTCACTCAGTCGTGTCCGACTCTTTGGGACCCCATGAATCGCAGCACGCCAGGCCTCCCTGTCCATCACCATCTCCTGGAGTTCACTCAAATTCACATCCATCAAGTCGGTGATGCCATCCAGCCATCTCATCTTCTGTCGTCCCCTTCTCCTCCTGCCCCCAATCCCTCCCAGCATCAGAGTCTTTTCCAATGAGTCAACTCTTTGTATGAGGTGGCCAAAGTACTGGAGTTTCAGCTTTAGCATCATTCCTTCCAAAGAAATCCCAGGACTGATCTCCTTTAGAATGGACTGGTTGTATCTTCTTGCAGTCCAAGGGACTCTCAAGAGTCTCCTCCAACACAACAGTTCAAAAGCATCAATTCTTCAGCACTCAGCCGTCTTCACAGTCCAACTCTCACATACATACATGACCACTGGAAAAACCATAGCCTTGACTAGATGGACCTTTGTTGGCAAAGTAATGTCTCTGCTTTTGAATATGCTATCTAGGTTGGTCATAACTTTCCTTCCAAGGAGTAAGCGTCTTTTAATTTCATGGCTGCAATCACCATCTGCAGTGATTTGGAGCCCCCCAAAATAAAGTCAGCCACTGTTTCCCCATCTATTTCCCATGAAGTGATGGGACCAGATGCCATGATCTTAGTTTTCTGAATGTTAATGGTAGATGGTGAGTATTTTCTAAATTTCTGTTTTCTATCTGATTTCAAATTTTTGAAAAATTTCCTTTGCTAATTTATGTATTGGAATTTTAGTATTTTTCTTTCCATTTTGTATAACTCCAAAATCACACATGGGAAAAGAAGCTAAAGTCTCTCTTGGAAGTTACAGAAATGAAGGAATGGATTAGGAATCAGAACAGCAAGGAGACAGTGAAGAAAGACACAAAATATGCCTGAGGGTTTATTTTCATTTCTGAAGTTTCTCCGGAGTAGTGATTCTTACCCTTTTTGAGATTATATCTCCTTTTTTTTTCTTGGAGTGTAATTGCTTCCCAGGTGGCGCTAGTGGTAAAGAACCTGTCTGCCAATGCAGGAGATATGGTTTTGATCCCTGGTCTGAGAAGATTCCCACTTGCCCCAGAGCAACTAAACCAATGTGTCACAATTACGGTGCCTGTGCCCTAGAGACCATGCTTCACAATAAGAGAAGACTCTGCAATGATAAGTATATACACTGCAACTAAAGAAAAGCCCAAGCACCAGTGAAGACCCAGCTCAGACAAAAATGAATAAACAAATAAAATTATAAAAAAAGTAAAAGGACATAATAAGGGAATTTCCAGAAAAATAATAAAATGAGTTTACACCAATTCAGATCAGATCAGATCAATCGCTCAGTCGTGTCCGACTCTTTGCAACCCCATGAATCGCAGCACGCCAGGCCTCCCTGTCCATCACCAACTCCCGGAGTTCACTCAGACTCACGTCCATCGAGTCAGTGATGCCATCCAGCCATCTCATCCTCTGTCTTCCCCTTTTCCTCCTGCCCTCAATCCCTCCCAGCATCAGAGTCTTTTCCAATGAGTCAACTCTTCGCATGAGGTGGCCAAAGTACTGGAGTTTCAGCTTTAGCATCATTCCTTCCAAAGAAATCCCAGGGCTGATCTTCAGAATGGACTGGTTGGATCTCCTTGCAGTTCAAGGGACTCTCAATTAGCCTTCATTAAAAGAATACCTAAAGGATGTTTTGAAAAGAGGGAAAATGATCCCAGAAAGAAGGTGTATTAGTTTCCTATTAGCTGCTGTAACAAACTACCATAAACCTAGTGGCTTAGAATAACACAAAATTATTGTCTTCCATTTTTCTAGGTCAGGATTTGGACACAAGTCTCATTGGGCCAAATTCAAGATGTCAACAGGGCTGCTGGTGGCTCTAGAAGACAGTCTGAATCCTTGCTTTTTCCATCTTCTGGAGTTTGCCTACAGTGCTTGGCTTGTGGCCCCTTCCTTCATCTGCAAAGTCAGCAATGGGGGTTGGGTCCTTCTGATGTTGTACCACCCACTCCTCTCCCACTTTTAAATACTCTCTGATTACATTGGGCCCACCCAGGTAATTCAGGATAATCTCCGTACTTTAAGGTCAGATGATTATCAACCATCACTCTCCCTTGTAATACAATACATTCACAGGTTCCAGAATGGAGCTATCTTTGGGGCAGGGTTATTATTCGGCCAATCACAGGACATCTGGGATATAAATAAGAATTGTAAGCCAAGAAACCAGCAAACATGTAGGAAAATCTAAACAAATCTTGTCTGTAAAAAAATAAAATCTAAATGTGGGTTAGAGAAATGATAGAACTAAAATATCATTCTACAATAAACTATGGGCTGAGAGGGAGATGATTGAATTTCAAAGTGTTCATAAATCCATGTATTCTGAAGGAAAGAAGTTTATATATTTATTATCTCTGGACTCTGAAAAGGGTAAAATATTCCTGGTACAATTTTAATAGCAGAAATAGAGTATGTAACTTCTAGACCAGTAGGAGAGGGGGAGCTTGAATAAAAAGAAGAAGAAGAAGAACACCTCCCCAAAAAGGCAAAAGATGAGAAATAATAAGAGGGGTAAGATGGGGAAATGGCATCGAGACTCAAGAGGGAAGGTTTATATGTATACATATAGCTGATTCATGCTGCTGTACAGCAGAAACTAATACAACATTGTAAAGAAATTATACTCCAATTAAGATAAATAAATAAGTGAACTTAGACAAAAAGGAGCATTGAAAAAGGTCTAAGATACAATGCAAATTTGCTGTATGACTCAGGGAACTCAAACTGGGGCTCTGTAACAACGTAGAGGGATGGGAAAGTGTGGGAGGTCAAAGGAAGGTTCACGAGTGAGGGGACATATGTACGCCTATGGCTAATTCATGTCGATGTATGGCAGAAAGCAAGCCAATATTGTAAAGCAATTATCCTTGAATTAAAAAAAGAAAAAAGGGCTAAGATAGAAATTTTAAAAATTAACGTTAGTAAAGAAAGTTCAAATATGTTAAAGATGACAAATAAATGAACATGAGCCAAACTTTCCAGTTGAAAGATTGTCAGAATGGGATTTTTAAATCTGGCTTAATGCTATTCAGAAGGGGGTTTTTTAATCTGGCTTAATGCTATTCACAAAAGACACACCTAAAATATTAAACAGAAATCTTAAAAAGAAAAGAGTAAAAGAACACAGTCAAGTATCGACCAAAAGGGATCTGTGTGCTAAGTCGCTTCAGTCTTTTTGAGCCTATGGACTATAGCCCATCAGGCCCCTCTGTCCATGGGATTCTCCAGGCAAAAATACTGGAATGGGTTGCTGTGCCCTTCTCTAAGGGATCTTCCTGACCCAGGGATTGAACCCAAGTCTCTTGCATCTCCTGCATTGGCAGGTGGGTTCTTTACAACTAGTGCTACCTGGGAAGCCCAGACAAGATCTGGGGCCATTCTAAATATCAGAGCAGAATTTCATTGCAAAAACATAAACGGGAAGGGGAGGACCATGACCTAGTGTCCAGGAATTTAATTCACCACAAATACATGACACTTCTAAACTTCTGTGGCCACAAAAAAAGTATGTACATACATAAATAATAATAAATAAAAAATAATCTCACCATACACAAAATTTTGGAAGAGCCTTGCCCATCAGCTGACATGTACATATTATACAAACAATATGAAACCTTTGCTAGTATTATGAAAGTGTTATCATCATTCCCATTTCACAGAAGGGAAAACTGTCCCCACACAGGAAGAAGTTATACCTGGGCTATATCTTGGCTTCCCCTGGGGTCTCCTCATTGAACCCACACCTCACCTGGAGAACTTTTCCTCATCATCCATTTGGATGAGCATGGAGTATTTCATGTTGGTCTTGGCAACACTTGTTTGAGGGAAGTAAAAAGTAGGTCAAGTGTTATGACCCCCATTTTAGAGCTGGGAAAATAAAATCCTAGAGAGAAATAAAGGCTTGTCTGGGAGCAGTCCATGGGTAAATGAGAAGTTAAGGTTTTTGGAACTGGAATTTCCTGACTACACAATTAGTGCTTGGTTTTTGAAGGAGGCATTTTGGTGGCTAAGTGGTCTCTGAGCCAAACATCTCCGTCCCTCAATTTCCTCATCTGTTAAACAAAGATAACAGTTAAACATTCTAAAGACTGTTGTGAAAATTCAGTGACAGAGTTCATATGTCAGCAGGACAGCTGTCATCAGTCATCACTACTCTAATCAACTCTAATCTAGCTGGAAATGCTACCCAGATCACCTCCCCCAAGGCTCATGGAGAATGTGCCAATGAAGTCAATCTCCTGTCCAAGGAAAGCCTGCATCCAGTGACCAGTCAATATGGGTAAATACGCAGTCTTGACTCCCTTGCCAGAGCCACCCTAGCTCCAGATCTCCTAGAGGATGGGTGGAGACCTGTGTGACTACATTGCAGCTCAGCTTTTCTTTCAGTTTAGTTTCTTCTTTCTTCACCCCATAGAGCTGTGGTTGTTGTTTGGTCACTAAGTCATGTCGACTCTTTGCAACCCCATGGATTGCAGCTAATCAGGCTTTCCTGTCCTTCACTTTCCTGTCTCCTGGAGTTTGCTCAAGCTCCTGTCCATTGAGTCAGTGGTGCCATCCAACCATCTCATCCTCTGTTGCTTCCTTTTCCTCCTGCCCTCAATCTGCCTTTTCATAGAAGTGTGGATTCTGAATTAAATCCCCAGTCAATGTGTGCTCAGTCACTCAGTCCTGTCCCACTCTTGGCAATCCCATAGACTGTTGCCCCACCAGGTTCCTCTGTCCATGGGACTTTCCAGTCAAGAACACTGGAGTGGTTGCCATTTCCTACTCCAATCAATGCCTGCATGCTAATCTCCATTACTTGATTCCATGCACATGTGTAAAAACCACCCTCTATCAGTCAGGTGTGAACCACAAATGGGAGTGAGTTTGCACAGAACCAGTGATATGAAGTAGCAGAGAGGCTGGTCTGGCTTAGGTGCGCAGTGTGTGTTTGCAAGGTGTGCTCTTGCAAGAGACCGAGACAGGCAGGCCTTCCTGAAGGACTTGACCCTGGTCCCCCAGCACTGATATGCAGCCAACTGTGGTAGCCTCTAGGTCTGGGGCTACCAGAGTCTGGGCTGTTCTGTTCCTGGGCACAGACTTGTTTCACCAGTGATGCAATACCTTGTAATAGACCACAGGTCAATTGCACGTTCCTGTTACCCAGCACAGAGTGGCTTGTTGTTCAGTCTCTCCAGGAATTCTGACGCACCGCAAGACCCTGTGGTTGAAATGCTTCTACATTCCCCGTGAAAGTCCCTGGCCTCAGAAAAGGAAGTGTTCTCAGGTGACTAATAGGTGGGTCAGGACTTCCCAGCGTCTGGCCATCTTGGGACATGAAACAAAAACACAGGTACACTTTAGCTCAAGTTTTTTTGGGGGGAGTGGGGAGAAGGTAAGAGCCCAGAACTACTATCAGCTCTATAACCCCCCCATACTCCAGATACTATAAGATGTAAGAGGGAAAATGCCAGCCTTTCCCTGACTTCCAACTTGATTACCACTCCAAGTCTCCCTTATTGGGAGTTCTGGATCACCCAGTCCTGCCAAAGTCCAGAGCCCTTGATGGGGTAGATGAATAAGGATTTGGATGTCAGGCCTCCATCACTCTGTAGGCTCTTTCCCTTGAACTTCACATTTTGGATCTGGCTATTTGACTTACTTTGGCCACCTCATGTGAAGAGTTGACTCATTGGAAAAGACTCTGATGCTGGGAGGGATTGGGGGCAAGAGGAGAAGGGGATAACAGAGGATGAGATGGCTGGATGGCATCACTGACTCGATGGACGTGAGTTTGAGTGAACTCCAGGAGTTGGTGATGGACAGGGAGGCCTGGCATGCTGCGATTCATGGGGTCGCAGAGTCAGACACGACTGAGCGACTGATCTGATCTGATCTGATTTGACTTACTTGGACCATAAAAAAATTACTTATTGGACCATAAAGAAAGCTGAGCCCCAAAGAATTGGTGCTTTTGAACTGTGGTGTTGGAGAAGACTCTTGAGAGTCCCTTGGATTGCAAGGAGATCAAACCAGTCAATCCTAAAGGAAATCAACCCTGAATATTCATTGGAAGGACTGATGTTGAAGCTGAAACTCCAATACTTTGGCCACATGATATGGAGAACCAACTCATTGGAAAAGACCCTCATGCTGGGAAAGATTAAAGGCAGGAGGAGAAGGGGCAACAGAGGATGAGATGATTTGATGGCATTACCGACTCGATGGACATGCGTTTGAGCAAGCTCCAGGAGTTGGTGATGGACAGGGAAGCCTGGTGTGCTGCAGTTCATGGGTCAAAAAGAGTCAGACATGACTGCGACTAAACTGAACTGATGTGACTTACTTATAATTGCCTGAAGCCCCCAGCAATGGTTTTTCTCCCTTTGGGGCCTCTGCTTTCTCTTCTTCCTTTACTAATTGTCCTGTGTCTCCTACTCAGCCCCATTTCCAAGTCTGATGGTGGTGCCTCTGCTCTGTGCTCCCACCAAACCCTGTGCTTTTATTATCCATGCACACATTGTGCTGTGATGTTCTTTTCTTTTTCTTTTAAAGTTTTTATTTTGTGTTAGGGTATAGCTGGTTAACAATGTTATGATAGCTTCAGGTGGACAGTGAAGGGACTCAGCCATACATATACATGTATCCATTCTTCCCCAGGGCTCCTGGCGGGCGACAGTTCATGGGGTTGCAAAGAGTCAGACACAACTGAGCAACTAACACTTTCATGTTTCATTCTGCCCTGAACTCCTCCCCCAGTCCAGGCTGCCACATAACATTGAGCATGTACTATGCAATAGTTCCTTGTCGGTTATCCATTTTAAATACAGCAGCGTGTACCTGGCCATGTGATGTCCTTTTTCTGAAGGCATGCAGACTGAGTACCATAAGTACAAGGACACGCCCACCTTACTCACCTCTGTGCCCATGGGGTCTAATGTAGCACCTGGTGGGGATGGGTGGGGAGTGAATCTTATTGGAGCAAATGTGTATTAGGTTTTATCATTGGTTGTTGTTTATTGTTGGTTGTTATCACAGGGACCCAGCCCACCTTGAACTAGCTTACAGCTCTACCACTTAGCTGCTGGGAAAGCACCAGAAACTGCTCCTCCTTTTTCAGTACAGCTTGGACAACACCAGGAAGATGCTGCTGTTCTGACTCTGGTCCTGTGCCCCATGCACTATGGCTGAGGATGGAATGAGATGGCTGGAGTAAGAAAAGGAAGAGAGTCACCGTGCCCAGCAGATAAGCCTCAGGTGGTGCTATGGAAGCAGGGACTCTCCCAGGAGCTCATGGACCGGATGTACTGCCCAGATGCAGGAAATGATTCTTCCCGTCATCTACCTATGCCTTCCTGGACTGTCCCTTCTAGAGCTTCATGTTGACGGACTCCTCAGTTTCCTTACGTGTTGTTTATTGGCTTTTATGGGATTATTTAATCTAAACCTTTGGTTTCAGGAGACAGACATGCTTGAGCTAGCCTGTGAGACAAGATATGGTGGCAGGAAATATAGCATATCACGTGAGACTAACTGGGAATGTTAAGGTTATGAGAAATGAGGCATAATCATCTGACAGCCAAAAGCCACTGTATTCTCATTTCTGCATCTGTCTGTCTGTCTGCTTGATTCTTCCTTTCTGCAAAATGGCTTTCTCTGCTTCTTTGTATACCTGCGAAAAGTGGCCCCTCTAAAGCTGATAGAGTCTAAGTCCTAGGTTTGAGAGCAGTAACACATGGCCTGGTTTCTCTGATTTTTTACTTCCTTATTTCTGGCAGTGGGTTAGTTTGAAGCAGCTGTCCCCAGAGTCCAATCAGCTATGGGCTAGGGACAAAGTTGGACTTCCCAGATGGCTAAGTGATAAAGAAACTGCCTGCCAATGCAGGAGACATGGGTTCTATTCCTGGGTCTGGAAGATTCCCTGGAGAAGGAAATGGCAGCCCACTCCAGTATTCTTGCCTGGGACATCCCACAAACAGAGGAGCCTGGTGGGCTACAGTCTATGGGGTCTCAGAGAGTTGGACACAACTCAGTAACTAAACAACAATAACAAAGGCAAAGTCAGGACATTATAGGTGACTGACCCTGTGAGCCGTGATGGTGGTGATAGGGTTAGTTCCCAGAAGAGGGAATCATGGGTTAAGCAGTGTCTGCATAACTTGACCTTGACTGATGTGAACTTCTGTGCTTCATTCAATGTGTGATCATTATGAGTATTATGCTTGGGAGGCTTGTTTATCTGTAGAGTGTGTGTATGTGTGTGTGTGTGTGTGTGTGTGTATGTGAGAGGGAGAGAGGCATGGTGTCCATGCCTGGTGACTTCCCATCCTGTCTTTGTTTCATTTCTCTCTGAGGCAGTTCCTGTGCTATGAATCAGGGACTCAGTGGCGAACAAAGAAGACACAGTCCTTGCTGTGATCCACCAGGGAGGCAGATGTTCCTTAGAGTATCACACAAATGAATGTTTGAACTGAGGTCTTAGGGGCAAGCAGGGTTGAGCAATTCCATCCAGCGGCCATCCAGATGCCATCCAGATGCCATCCAGATGCCAAGTTTCTGAGGTTGGAGGAAGAGGTCAATTTGAGGAATCAAAAGGAAGCTTGTGTGGATGGAGTTCAGAGGGCAAGGCGACAGTTGTTAAGCAAGCACAGCCCGGACCTGGTGGCGCAGACTCTTAGGGACACTGGAAGGGCTTTGCATGTGTGCTAAAGTCTCTTCAGTCATGTCCGACTCTTTGTGACCCTCTGGACTGTAACCCACCAGGATCCTCTGTCTATGGGATTTCCCAGGCAAGAATAATGGAGTGGGTTTCCATTCCCTTCTCCAGGGGATCTTCCCGACCCAGGGATCGAACTCCAGTCTCCTGCATTGCAGGCAGATTCTTTACTGTCTGAGCCACCTGGAAGTAAGGGCTTTCAGGTTTATCTATTCATAAAGACTATGGGGAACAGCTTGAGGGTTTATAGTCAATTGTAAAAGCGACGCCATCTCTTTTTACAACTCTGATTCTGTGTCATGGTCTATATCCCTAGACCCACAGGAACCAGGTTCCCCTGGGTTCTGCTGCCCTGGCCATGGTGGAGGGATTCCCCACAGTCTTCCCACAGTCCACAAGGGCCCTGCCATTGAACCTGGTTGTGGCCCAGACTTCTGTTTCCAGGGTAAGACTTCCCTTTAGAGCCTTGGGGTCTCTCCTGCCAGGAGACCTTACCTGCAACCATCTTAGCCCGAAACAGGGCTTCTAATGACATCCAGCCTTAAGATCTCACCTGTATTCCTGACACCTGGTCCCCTGGTCCCTCCTGTTTCCACCCTTCCTTCCACCACCACCACCTCCACCACCACTGCCACCCTTACCCTTCTTCCTTGTGCAGAGCACTGGCCCAAAGCAAGTCAGTCACTGTCACTGGGGTTCTTCAGAAATACCTGCACCCTCCACGGCCAAGGGTCACCATCCACCAGGAATCCCCAAATTCCCTAATGCCAGGTCTTCCCAGAGCCATCAGTCCTCCCCACCTCTGGAACATTCAGTTCCAGGTTTCTCAGGGGCTCTGGGTACCCAACACCAGGTTCTGATCCTTCAGAGCCCTACAGCTTTGGAGGTGTGCTGGCAGGCCTGGAGAGGAGAGCTTGGGAATGGACCAGGTCCTGGGGTAGTTAGAGGTGCTCTCAAGTGGCCTTTCTACCCTGGATATGCCCCTTGTCAGGGAAGCCCCAGCCTGTTGTCTGATCCACATGCCATCCCTTGGTTCTGATAGGCAGCCCAGTGTACCATCTCTGTACTGAGCCCAGGCTAGGCCAGGGCCCTGGCTTCGCAGGGGAGAGATCAGACCCGTAACCTGCAAGAATATTGCTAATACTGGCTTGGCCAAAACGTTCGTTCAGGGCTTTTATACCATCTTATGGAGAAAAACCAACCCAACACCTAAATGATGTTTCCTGTGTGGGCACCTTCCTGTGTCCTGAGTTTATTAGCTCAGTCCCCACCACCCCCCACGAGAGGAGGCCACAGTTTTACTCTCATTTCCCCAGATGTTTCCAGGATCGCACAGATGTCATTCGCGAGGCCAGGGAATCTGAACCTCCGGGCACTAGGGCCCGCCTCCCAGGACTGCCCTCCTGATGCAATAACAGTTTCTCACCATCCTCGCCTGCCCCATGGCCCAACTTTCCACATTTACAAAATTGAGTTCCTGCTTTTTTTTTTAGCCAACAAGCATTTGTCTCCAAAAACTGTTTCAAAAATTCCCAGCCGGCCCCAGCTCAGGGTCCCTGGCATTCTAGGTGGTGAGGCTGGGCTACAGAGAGCAGGAAGTGAGGCCCCATGGGAAGTCCCGGCGGTCGGGGCCAGGACGTGGCCCTGCCTGGCTCTGACACCCAGCACCTTGCACCGTGCATCCCCTGGCCTGACTTCAGGCCCCATCGTGGGCTGAGCCGAGGAGCTAGCCCAAGCCCCAGAGACATGGTTGGGGGACCATGAACTGCTCCTCCCAGACACATCTGAATGATAAACCTTCCCTCAAACCACTAGCCTGTCCTTCCCAGATGGAGGAGACACACTTGAAGGTGGTGGGACCCGGATGGGGGCAGCTACCAGCCTGGCCTCCAGTTCACCTGTATCCTAAGCAGTGGTCCCCAACCTTTTTGGCATCACGGTTTCATGGAAGACAGTTTTTCCACGGAAGGGGTTGGTGGGTGTGGTGGTGATTCAGGTGATAATGGGAAGGATGGGGAATGGTAGATGCCCGAGGGGTTGCAGACCTGTGCCCTAAGGCATTGACGACAGCAAGGCCCTATTTCAATGCACACAATTTATAAAGCCTTCCAGAGGCTGACTGTCATTCCTTCTTGCAGCCAGCTCCTCACCTCAGGTAGGGCAGAGAGTGACTGCTCCCTTTGCAGTTATCAGAATAAAGCCCAGGGAATAGAAGGGACCCATCCAGTGTCACATAGCTCTTTAACTGCAGACCTGGGATGCGACCCATGATGCAGAGCCTTGTGGGAAGCCCTTGCCTCTGCTCCCATGTACCAGCCTGGATAGTTTTAAAGAATCCTGAACTGTCTGCTCCCTGCTGGCAAGGTCTAGGGACCATGAAGCTATTGAGCTGGTCAGTTCTGAATGGCAAATGGGATAGTGGGTTGGGAACACAGAATCTTCCAGAGAAGGTGGGGAGACCCTGACTTCTTGGACAGCATCATGCCAGCAGTTGGGTATAAGTCCTGAGGGTAACATGGATACTCCCTGCTCCCTAAGCCAAGCCCCAATCACACGGGCCTCAAAACCACCAGGAAGGTCCCACCTAAGAGCCTTTGTGATTGCTGTCCCTCCACCTGGAACATTATTTCTCTTCCTTAATCATCCAGGTCTCATCTCAGTGTTAAAGATTCCACCTGCAATGCAGGAGACACAGGAGATGCGGGTTTGATCCCTGGGTCAGGAAGATCCCCTGCAGGAATGCACTGCAACCCATTCCAGTGTTCTTGCCTGGAGAATCCCATGGACAGAGGAGCCTGGACAGAGGGCTACAGTCCATAGCTTGCCTTCTCAGAGAGGCTTCCCCTGACCACTTTCTCTAAAATCACACCCACCCCAGGTCCCTTGAAAACCTCACACTTTTTCTTTCCCCTCTAGCACTTACTGCTGTCTGAAGTTAGTTTACTTGTTTCTTGTTACTTGTTTCTTGTTCTTCTGATGTTCTTCTCCATAAGAACATCAGAGAGAGGTTTCCCTCATGGCCCAGTGGTAAAGGATCCCCTGGCCAATGCAGGAGACATGGGTTCAATCCTTGGCCCCACATACTGCGGAGCATCTAAGCCCGTGCACCCATGTAACTACAGACCCTGTGCTCTAGAATCTGGGAACCACAGCCACTGAAACCCAAGCACCCTGGAGCCCATGCTCTGCAACAAGAGAAGCCACGGCAATGAAAACCCCGAGAACCACAAGAGAGTAACCCCTCCTCTCCACAGCTAGAGAAAGCCCATGAAGAAACAAAGACCCAGCACAGCCAAAATAAAGAAAGAAATACATTTTTAAAAAGATCATCAGGGACCTTCTGTGGCTTTCTCCGGAGGCTTGCCAGAAGAGAACCTTCTTCTGGTTCAGGTTAAGGGCACACAGGGTTAAGTCTACCCACATTGTCTGGATGAAGGTGCACACACAGGCACAGACTGGGGGTCACTGGGGTTGGGTGGGAACAAAGGTCCAGCCCCACTAATCCAGCTCAGCTCCTCACATGTGACCTCCAATTTTATGCAGATCAGAACCCGTCTGGCTTCTGTTAGCCTGAGTCACCGTTCTGGAAGCTGGGCTTGCCCACCTCCTTGCAGTGGCCAGCCCTGCGTGGGTATGTGGGAAGGCAGGCTGGGGCTCCTCCTCTCAGTCTCCGCCAGGAATCGGGTAGGAGGGAGTGGTTCTGCCCTGGGAGGGGCTGGTGGCCCAGGTGTGGCCTGGCTGTGCCTCCTTCCTGTGTCGCCGCTCCGTCTGGAGCCAGAGCCTGGAATACCTTGGAGGACCTCATCTTTCACCATGGCTTTAGGTAAGCTCCTTCTTCTTCTATTTTTCCATCTGAAACATGGGAATGAAAAGTATTTACCCAGTGCTCTCAGACTCTGAAGAGCAAGCTTCAAGGGGAATGTCAAGGGCATGGAGCTCCTGGCCTGTCTGAGAGACCTGGCCACCGTGCAGGCAGCGGCCAACATGGGGAGACTGTGCAGATGTTCTGAGGCAGGGGCTGCAAACCCCGTGCATACTGAGTGAGCAGGCAGCTCAGGGAAGCATGCCTGTGTGAGAAAATAATCATGAAGTCCTTGGAGCCCATTGGTCCTTTCCTACTGTCAATAGAGAGGTGGAAAACTGGAGAAATGTTTCTGTAAAGCATGAGAAAGAACATTGTGAGCTCAATGAGAAATACTAATACAATCCGGTCCTCAGCCATAGATCTGAGGGGTAATAGAGAAGGGCAGGGACTTGTAGAATTAGGGGCTGTCACTGGTCAGTACCAGCAAGTGGCTGGCCCATGAGAATGCAGGCCCAAGTGGCCACAACTTCTCATTTTTTTCTTTTTTTGGGGGCGCCACATCATGCAGCATGTGGGATCTTAGTTCCCTAACCGGGGATCAAAACCACAACCCCTGCAGTGAAAACATGGAGTCTTAACCACTGGACTGCCAGGAAAGTCTCAGAACTTCTCAGTTTTCCAAAAGAATTGGATATTCTGATGTTGTGATGTGCAGCATTCTGATTAAATGAAGCAGTAGTAGTAGTGTTAGTCGCTCAGTCATGTCTGACTCTGCGACTCCACAGACTGCAGCTCACCAGGCTCCTCTGTCCATGGGATTGTCCAGGCAAGAATACTGGAGTGGATTGCTATTCCCTTCGCTAGAGGATCTTCCCGACCCAGGGATCGAACCCGGGTCTCCTGCACTGCCCGCAGATTCTTTACTGTTTGAGTTACAGGGAAGTCCCAAAATGAAACAATAAAGCAAGCAAATAAAATATTCAGTCTATGAGCTACTGGTTTGCAACTTCTGGTTAAAATGTATATGGGGCCGAGAAAAGATATTAAGGTTGGTGGTCTGAAGATCCAATTTTTAATTCTAAGTTGGCCTCTAGTGGGTAACTTTTTTCTCCTTTCTGGATCTCACTTTCCTCAATGTCAAGAGGAGGCTGGCAAACTCAGGGTTTCAAGGACACGGTAATAACTAATACTTCCATAGTGCTTGCTCCAGCTGGGCATTCTGCTGAACTGTTTACATGGTTTAATTCTCCCCATAACCACATGAGGAAGGACTACTATGGTTCACATTTTCAGAAGAGGAAACTGGGCCGCAGAAAGGTTAAGTAATTTGCTCAAAGCAAGACAGCCAGTATAAGGGAACGAGCTGGGCCTGACAGCAGACAGTCTGTTTCCAAACCATGGAATATACTCTAGGGGCACAGATACCAAATGTTATCATGGAGGGAGAAATGCTTTGTAAACAACAGCCAGGATCCCTGAAGCAGCCGACCTCCCCCTTCCCCCAGAGGGTGTAACAGTCTCCAGTGGGCTGTGTGAAATAGCATATGGTCTTGTGTATCTTTCAAATGTGTAAAGGAAGATGCAACTCCCAGGAACAGACAGTGATATACTATGAAGAAATCAGTATGCTTATAAATGGTTCATTCCAAAATATTTTCACCTGGCACATAGTAGATGTTAAATTAAAACTTGGTGCTAAAGTATAACTTGGATTGGATTGAATTCAAGCAACAAATGTATGTGAACCCAGTGAAGACACTGTGATTCCTGGGAGGAGGAACCCACATTCTCTAACACCTGGAGCATAGGTGGTACCACTGATGCCAACCATAGAGGGCCCAGAGATAATCATGGTTTGACAGAAGAGCTGTAAAAGTGAGGAAAGAGACAAGGATGAAGATGGAACTGCCCTGTGTGTACTCTGTGCTACCCTGGACAAGCTATTAACTTCAGTGGAACTCTGTTTACACTGCTGACCTTATAGCTGATGTGTGTGAAGGAGGAGGAAGGGGAGGAGGAGGGGATGAAGATGATGACAATGAAAAAGTAAATATTTTCTACAACTTAAGTCTGAAAACAATTTCAGGCTACTAGATGGTGACCATGTCTTGATTACATAGTTGGAGGAAGTTAAATATGAATGGCTTAATTGAAAATTAACTTGATCAGAATGAGAGTGATTGATTAACACTATATCTGCTATAGTCTCTTTTCTTGAGTGGAAGACTTACCACGGTTTTGGAGTGCTCTAGCATGCTTTACTTACCTGTCTATTCATGTAGTAAAATGGACAGCATCTCTGCTACTAGGTTACTTGGCAAGGGATAATGATTGATATTTAATTGCGCCTGCAATTTGCAGCACTAGCTACCAGATGATGCCAGCACCTTCTAAAGTTTTCTTGTGTTAGTCATTCAACCTTTTCTGACTCTGTGACTCCATGGACTGTACCTTGCCAGGCTCCTCCATCTATGGGATCTCCCAAGCAAGAATATTGGAGTAGGTTGCCAATTTCCTTCTCCAGGGCATCTTCCTGTCCCAGGGATCGAACTTGGGTCTCCGGCACTGTAGGCAGATTCTTTACCATCTGAGCCACCAGGAAAGGTTTCTTAAGGGTGAGCAATCATCTGTTTTCCAGGAATTGAAATGTTCCCAGGATGCTGGGTTTTCAGTGGAGCTTCTCCAATGGCTCAGCAGGTAAAGAATCTGCCTGCCATGCAGGAGACACAGGAGATGCAGGTTTGATCCCTGGGTTGGGAAGATCCCCTGGAGAAGAAAATGAAAATCCATTCCAGTACTAGGAGCCTGGAGGACTATAATCCCATGGGTCAAAAACAGTTGGATGAGACTAAGCACAGGGCTTTCAATACTGAAACCAAGAATATCATGGAAAACCTAGGGAAACTGGCCATTCTAGTCCGTAACCAGGTAAAGAGGTTTCTCTTTAACCTACATAAGGTTTTAGAATCATCCTTTCTTTACTAGCAAAAAAACCTCCTAAAATTTTCAAACAGGTATAGAATAAATCATTGCTGTATATGATGTGAGTTCAAACACATAGGGAACAGTGTAAGAACAAATATAATTCTTGTTCCTGTTAACTATGCGATGAAGCAGAGAGGAAAAGACATCACCTGCTTCTCTAACAGGACTGCAGTGTGGAGGAATTGGGTTCAAATCTTGGCTCAACCAAGATCTGGGGCAAGTGATTTAATTTGTCTGAGCCTTGATTTTTTTATTCTACAAAGTGAGTATATCCCCATCTTGAGAGTGTATCTCTCAAGGTGTATCTATACCCAGCTTGCTCAACTTTTGTATGTGTGTGTGCTCAGTCACTCAGTTGTATCTGTTTCTTTGTGACCCCATGGACTGTAGCCCACTAGGTTCCTCTGTCCATAGGATTTTCCAGGCAAGAATACTACCAGCACTTGGGCTTCCCTGGTGCCTCAGTTGGTAAAGAATCCACCTGCAATGCAGGAGACCTGGGTTCGATCCCTGGGTTGGGAAGATTTCCTGGAGAAGGAAATGACAACCTACTGGGAAATCCCATGGACAGAGGAGCCTGGCAGGCTACATACAATCTACGGGGTCACAAGAGTCAGACATGACTTAGCAACTAAATCACCACCAAAGAAGACCTGTAGAAAAGAGTAGAACCCAGAGGCCAAAACACTGCAGGCAAGAAACAGAGTTGTTCCCTCCCCCAAGTTTTTGTCTCCTCTCCCCTCACCCTGCCTGCAGAGACTTAATTTACCACCAAAGCCCAGAAGGCAAGAGCAAACCAGTACCTTGGAAAACATGAAGAAAACTTAGATAAATAGTGGCTTTCAATGCAGATCCATATCAAACCCAGAAACTGCTGGAACAGAGATCATTTTGGAAAACTCTGAACCTCAATAAGGACTCATAGTGAGTTTACCATTCGTATCTGGTGATAGGGTCCACATGGGGTCTCACTGATAAGATGGCTCCTTAATGTCAACCTCACAAAGAATAAACCACAGTGATCCTAGAGACTGACCAAATTGCCCAAATGGCATCCTGTTATCCCACTGGTGCTTATCTTGTCAAAGCTGCGAGACCACCAGATTCCAGACCTCCGGCTACATGAACATCCCTTCAGAGAATTTTTCACTGCTGCTAAGTCATGTCAGTCATGTCCAACTCTGTGCGACCCCATAGACGGCAGCCCACAGGCTCCCCCATCCCTGAGATTCTCCAGGCAAGAACACTGGAGTGGGTTGCCATTTCCTTCTCCAATGCATGGAAGTGAAAAGTGAAAGTGAAGTCGCTCAGTCGTGTTCGACTCCTAGCGACCCCATGGACTGCAGCGCACCAGGCTCCTCCATCCATGGGATTTTCCAGGCAAGAGTACTGGAGTGGGGTGCCATTGCCTTCGCATTTTTCACTGGTGGGGTATAAAAGGACTCCCTCAGAAAGGGACTTCCAGTCTTTTGATTTAGGATAAGGGCTGAACGTCAATCTGCTGTAACTGCTTCTTGTGGGAGAGGGGTGACATGGGTGACATGGGGATAAGATAAGAAAAGGCTGGAATGTGGGTCAAGGGGATTTGTGTGGGGTCGAAGTTTTTGATAATCTGAGTGAGTTAGAAGTAGCTCATGGATAGTTCAGTTGGTGAAGTCTTGTAAACAATCCTGAAGAAATTTTGAAAAAAGACACATTAATCTTGGGCCGAAAGTTAGAAAAAGGGTTAAGTAGGAGAGGACCTAGAACAGGTAGGACGCAGGACATCCAATTCCAATTGCTTACCCAGTTTTCCCATGAATTACTGAGGTTGTTGGCGTGTTCTCGAGGCCCTGTTTGTCAGATTTATTGCTGCTTCCTTTACAAAGCCTGATTTATTGGTGTAGAAGCAGCAGACTTCCTCCAAAAATAGGCACAGGCCTCCTTTTTCTGCTGCGAGGAGGTCTAATCCTCTTCTGTTTTGGAGGATCATGGCTACCAGGGAATCTAGCTGGTTTTGGATAGTGATAAGACTGTTAGGTATTTCTTCTAGGCTGTGAGTTTAGAAAGGCTTTGATAGCAATTTAAAGAAGTTGTGAGCCCTGCGGTCCCTGTCCCAATCCCAGCGGCTATTCCTAAACTGATTGATAGAGGAATGAGTTGAATTTCCAGTCTGGGTCAGTTATGAGTTAGTGGGATAGGAAGGGTCCGATTGTTAGGAGCAATAGAAATATCTGGGGCCAGATATAGCAGGGTGCATGTTCCTGTCCAGTTAGTGGGAAGACATAAATAAGCAGTGGTTCCACATAGGAAAAATATTCCAGGAGTAAGAAGACAACAGCTGAAATTGATAGCAAACAGGAGTCTTTCTGGGAACTTGTTAGTAGTCTCTGAAACTGACAGTGAACTTGCCAGTGTAACCCCTTCAAGAGGAGAATTTACACCATATGCAGAAGGGAGTCTCCCTGGCAAAGTAAGAGAATGTCCTGCAGTTCCTGAGACATGATAGACAGATCGGCCTGAAAGGAAGGGGAGATGTGAATGGTGATTACAGAGGTGTGGCGGTATAGTTCCTAGTTGGGGGTAAGAATTGTCTATAGAGTTTTGTCTGGAAAAACAGAAAGGAGCGTGTTGTTGTAGACAAACAAAGAACAGAAGTGGTGGGTGTTAAGGAGCAGTTACCAGGCTAGATCAGAGGGTGGGCTTGGGATAGTAACAGAGACTTTGAATTTTGAGAGAAGGCCTCTCCCAAGAATAGGAGTGGGGCATTTTGGGAGTATGAGAAAAGAGTGGGAAAATGGGGTATCTTGAATTGTGCAAGGTAGAGGCTCAGTTATTCATGGTATAGATACTAAACCATCAACCCCTATAACAGAGACCTAAGAGACCTTGGTTTTTCCGGAGTAGGCAGGCATAGAAGAGTAAGTGGCCTCTGTGTCAATGAGAAAGGAGATCGGCTTACCTGCCACTGTAAGAGTTACCCTGGGCTCCATAGAGGTGATGAGAGTCAGAGGGTGGGGCCCTGGGCACCTTCAGTCTTCAGTGGCGAGTCTGAGGAGGTTGGGCAGAGCTGGGTCAGAGGACTCCTGCTCGGGACCAGGAGGGAATGTCCAGATCCCTAGAGGGGGATTTGGGTGGTCAACCTTCCAATGTCCATTTATGCACAGCTGGGACATGGACCTGGAGGGGGCCTTGGCTTTAGGTATAAGCGGGCCCAGTGGCCTTCTTTGCTGCATTTGAAGCAGGCCCCAGGTGGCTTCATTTCTTTGTTGGTTAATGGAGGCTTGGAGCTATGTAGGGCAGTGGCTAAAAGGTGGTATTTGGCCTGATCTCTTTGGGCCTTCTCTAGCTTTGCCTGTTCTTCCCTTTAAGATTGAAAATCTTAAAAACTAAATTTAAAAGGTCTCTTCTGCCTTTTTTAGTTTATTTCAGATATCTGGGGGTGACTGGGAAATAAAATGGGTGTTAAGGACAATGGTGCCCTCTGCTGAAGTGGGGTCTAATTTTGTATATTTTTGTAGGGCTTCCATTAACCTGGCTAGAAATTGTGCCAGGTTTTCATCCAGTCTTTGAGTTATTTCCTGGAGCTCATCAAAGTTGATGGCTTTATGCCCCGCCTTCTGAAGGCCCACAATGAGGCAAGCAATCATATGATTACAGGCTGCTCATCCAGGTCTCCTTGCCTGATAATCCCAGTTGGGATCATCTTGGGGGACAGCCCTTGCCCCTAAGGGCTTAGTGTCTGTCCTGTGTATCATCATCATGCGCCTGAGAGACGTGCCATAAAAGTATGGCAAGAGTGGAGGAAAGGATGATGTAAATATCATGCCAGGTTAAGTCATAATACTGGGTAAGATACTTGAATTCTTTTAGATAATTATCAGGGTCTGAGGAGAAGGAGCCAAGACACTTTTCAATCTGAGATAGATCTGTAAGGGAGAATGGGACATGAACCCGAACAATGCCTTCTGCTCCAGCTACTTCTGGTAAAGGGAGGAGTTGGGTAGGGGAAGGAGAGGGGTCCTGGGGTGAAGTTTCCTATTTAAAGTTGTTCGGGACAGTAGATCCCTAGAGATCTAGGGAGGTTGGAGTAAAGCCTTGGGACCCTCAGGGTAGAGGGTGGGGCTGAGGTCTCAGAGTCTGGGGAGGGGTGTTGGGAGCTGTGGCAGTTGGCCAAGGCCTGCTCTTGAGAAGGAGAGAGGGACGGAGGACAGGACATAAGGTGGAGGTTGTAGAACTGGATCTGGAGCAGCTGCAAGGGGATTGGGAGCGATGGCGGGGGACGGAGGGGCAGGGGCAGGGGAGTTGGCCTGTGGTTGGAAGGGTCGAAGGAAGAAGAAAAATCTAAACAGGGGTCGCAAGACATTGTATTAGGAGGATGTGGCCCAGAGTGGGCGAAGAGTATTTGAGAAGTAGAACAGGAATCACAGAGAGAGCGTCGAGAGCAGAGAGTGAAGAAAACCTGAACATAAGGGATTTCTAACCACTTGGCAATGCAGTGGCTGAAGCTATCGAGGTCTGGAGAAAATTACATTCAGCCATTGGGACCTGTCATCAAGTCTGTATTGCAGCCAGACAGTGTTAGAATAGTAAATAAGTCTTCTTGGTCTTATCTCCCCTTGGAAGCCCAAGGCTTTTTAGGTTTCAGAGAAGGAATCCTAGAGGAGTAGATTTTGAGGGCTGGGATTGAGAATTTCCCATTGTGGCCAATTAGGTAGGTTAGCCAAGGGTGAGACAAAGCGAGGAGAAAGGTCCGAGAGAAAAGTCATCCCTGTTCTCAAGACTTTCTCAGAGAGTAATTTAAAAAGACCCTGATGCTGGGTGGGAGGAGAAGGGGACGACAGAGGATGAGATGGTTGGATGGCATCACTGACTCAGTTGGTGATGGACAGAAAGGCCTGGCACGCTGCAGTCCATGGGGTCGCAGAGAGTCAGACATGACTGAGCAACTGAACTGAACTGAATGATAGTCTGCTTTGAAACAGGTGTCCCCTATTTCAAGGTCAGATGGGGCACAAGGCCGACAGCCCGAGGGCCTAGGGATCCTCCCGCCTAGGGTTAGGACTTGGAAATGAGGCAAGAGAGAGGATCCAAGAGAATGGGATTTCACTCACCCTTGTTACCAATGGATGAAATGTGGGCCAGTGTGTACACATCAGTCCAACAAAGCAAGTGGAAAGTCCCGTCCCGGAGCTCTTCTCAGTTTCTCAGCAAGGTCCAAGGGAGGGGACCATCAGAGGTGGGCTTGTGAGAGGAGCCCACCCAGTTGCGGTGAATCTTCTCTCCTGGGTTTTGGCACCAGAATGTAAGGCAAGGGCAGAGAAAAAGAGAGCGAGCTGGGCAGTCGGGCAAGAAAAGGGAAATTTATTACAGGAAAAAGAGAGAGTGACTGGCCCTTAAGGAGAACCAGCATCCTCCTTTTCTGACAGAGTCCTTATACCCCCCCAATGAAAAACTTTCTGAAGGGATATCACGTAGTTGGAGGTCTGGAATCTGGTGGTCTCACAGCTTTGAGAAGATAGGCACCAGTAAGATAAGAGGATGCCATTTGGGCAATTTGGTCAGTCTCAAGGATCACTGTGATTTATTCTTTGTTTGAGAGGTCGACATGACGAGCCGTCTTATCAGTGAGACCCCATGTGGACCCTATCATCTGGGAGGACAACAGGCTTCTTATAAATCAGCAATCAGTCTCAGCTGGCTTTATGCACAATCTCCTGACCTTCACCAGCTGGTCACTGTGATGGCTGCTGTTTGGTGGACAGAGATGCTCAGGAGAACACTTGTCTCCAAACCTGACCTGCTGCTCTTGTTTTGTTGTTGTTTAGTCGCTCAGTCATGTCTGACTCTTTGGAACCTCATGGACTGTAGCCCACCAGGCTCCTTTGTCCACGGGATTTCTCAGGCAAGAATACTGGAGTGGGTTGCTATTTCCTTCTCCAGGTGATTGTCCCATCCCAGGGATTAAACCCACATCTCCTGCATTGGCAAGCAGGTTCTTTACCATTGAGCCATGTGGGAAGCCTGACCTGCTGCTATAGGGAAGCTTCTTCTAATTAGCTACCAAAATTGGTTAAAATTAACTTGGCTGCCTGGCAGGGCTGGGTAGGTGGAGACCGACCAAGAGAGGACAGCAGATTACACTATGGGGACTTATTTTTCTCGTCCTTTTCCTCTGCTTTGTATTCAAGCATTTACTCATCTCTTGGAGAGAGTAACCGGAGTCTTTGTTCTATTATCCTAGGAAAACTTTACAAGGTTTGGACAATGGTGCTGACTGTATTGTGTATGCACTGTACCACTCAGGCATTCAAGAATTAGCTGAAGATTTGAAATATGAGATTAAGTCAAAGGTGCACACCTGAACACCCAAAGCCGGCAGCTTAAATGTTTCCCAAGAGTCCTTGGATTGACAACAAAAACAACTCCAGGAGAAACGCTGAAAATTCACATCAAGATTCATTGACATTTCCTGATAAGCTGGATTTGTCAGTAGGCATCCCTTTTTGCACTTCCCAGGCAGCGCTAGTAGTAAAGAACCTGACTGTCAATGCAGGAGACATAAGAGACAGGGGTTTGATCCCTGGGTTGGGAAGATGCCCTGGAGGAGGGCATAGCAGCCCACTCCAATATTCTTGCCTGGAGAATCCCATGGACAGAGAAGCCTGAAGGGGTACAATCCACAGGGTCGCCAAGAGTTGGACACGACTGAAGCAACTGAGCATGCACACACATTGCTTTTTTGCAAGGGGGATGGGACCCATGTGGTGAGCCATTTGGGCTACAGAGGAGGAAGACCGGAGTCAGGAAATATGAAATTTCTCTCTAGGAAGACTCAAGAGCTGTCAAATCTCCCTGTACCTTTAGGGTGCTGGAGACAGCAAGATCCCATCTCTTCCCCAACTTATTCAGTGAGATGGATGGCTTGAAATCATCCATGGTGGGCACATACACTCAAGTTGGCCAGCGCTACAAGTCAGAAGGACACCTTTGGAGATTCTGCTGTCAGCACCCACTGCCAAGATCTGTGTCACCCCACTGTTTCAGGTTCAGTCACCCCCAAGCTCAGTCCAACTCTGATCCATCTGGCCACTATTCCTAGGTTGATCTTAATAAGACAAATCTGACACTGTCACCCTCTGATTCAGTTTCCTTTTAGATAAATGCCCTGCTCCTTGGAGGAGAATTAAAATTCCTTCCTCTCTGACTCCTGCTCACCTTTTCAACCACTTCTATCAGGCAGACTCGTGGGGCTCAGGGGTGGAGAAGGACACAGTTTGTACTTTATCTCCCACTGAGTAGGAGAGACCTGCCCCACCTTAAACAACCCAGGTTTGGGCTGGGACCTAAATGGAGCAGCCTGCACAGTTCCTGAAACCCAGTCCTGAGTCATCTTAAGCCCTGTTTGGGTGAAGTTACCTGGGGCTGCAGTACCCTTGACCTTGGTGCCCAGCAGAAGCACCAGGTTCCATCCCTGGTCTGGGAAGATCCCACATATTGCAGAGCAACTAAGCCCGTGCACCACGACTACTGAACCTGAGCTCTAGAGCCCAGGAGTTGCAACTACTGAAGCCTGTGTGCCCTAAAGCCCATGCTCTGCAATAAGAGATGCCACCACCATGAGAACCCCATGTCTCACAACTAGAGAGTAGCCCCTGCTCTCTGCAACTAAAGAAAAACCCACTCAGCAATGAAGACCCAGCTCAGCCAAAAAGAAAGAAATAAATAATTTTTAAAACATACTATTTTAACCATATTTAACTGTATATTTCAGTAGCACTAAGTATATTCATTCCAAAAAAATTTCCTATGCTTCATCACTGTCAACACCCTCCTTAGACCCCCTGCTCCAGACAACTGAGAATCTTATCATTATAGTTTTACCTTTTCTAGAATTTTATATACATGAAATGATACAGTACATTGTCTTTTGTACTTCTTTCATTCATTGCCAAGTTTTGGAGGTTCATCCATGTTGTTGCATGTATCAATATTTTTCTTCTTTTTATTGCCCAGCAGTGTATCAGAGGATAGGGCTTCTCAGGTGGCTCCGTGGTAAAGAACCCACCTGCCAATGCAGGAGACACGACTTTGATCCCTGGGTCAGGAAGATCCCTTGGAGAAGAAAATGGTAACCCACTCTAGTATTCTTGCCTGGGAAATCCCATGGACTGAGGAGCCTGATGGGCTACAGTCCATGGGGATGCAAAGAGTCGGACATGACTTAGTGGCTAAACAACAACAACAATATCATAGGATAACTACAGTTTGTCCACTCATCCACTGATGAACATTTGGATTGTTTTCAGATTTGGGCTGTTAAGAATATGTGGCTGTGAATAATGTTGCTATAAACATTTGCACACAAAAAAAGTGAAGTGTCTCTGAGGGCATACATTACTCAGAGCCTCAAATGATCCCACAGTTTTTGCTACAGTGTCCAACAGTTAATAAAAGTAATCAGACAGTATGTGCAAAAGAGAGAAAGAGACAATAGAAGGAAACCCAGCGGGGATTCAAATGATAGAGTCAACTGGAGAAGCCTTTGTAAGAACCTGAAGGAATAACAGGATCAAAGGTGTCAAAGACAAGATTGCAACTTTTGGCAGAGAACTAGAAACTCTATAAAAAAAAAAAAGGAAGCAACTGGAAATCCTAGAACTGAAAGATGCCATTAACTGAAACTGAGAAAGAGTTCTCATGTATAGGATACTTCCCATGTGGGCAGACTGCCCTGAACACTTTACAGGCATCTACAATGAAGGTTCATCCGTGTGGTCTCCATGGAGCCTGTCTCGTGTCACTCTTAGAACACAGATTTCACCTGAATGTCCTGTTTCCCTTGAAGTGGGTCTTAGTTATTTCTGTTGTCACTGGTTATAATAGCAGAGCAGGGCTTGGCACGTAGCAGGCACCAGTTATAGTGGTGATGTCTGGAGCTGGGAGGGAAGCTCAGGGTGCTGATGGGGGAGGCAGAGTCCACTCTGTGGCATGGTCATTAACCTCAACTCAGGAAGTGGAGTGAAGGCTGAGCACCAGAAGCAAGACTACATGTAGTCAGAGATGCCGGTAGGGGGTGGCTTCCCAGGTGGTGCTAGTGGTAAAGAACCCTACTGCCAATGCAGGAGATGTAAAAGACGTGGGTTTGATCCCTGGGTTGGGAAGATCCCCAGAGGAGGGCATAACAACCCACTCCAGTATTCTTGCCTCGGAAATCCCACAGACAGTGTAGTCTGGCAGGCTACAGTCCATGGGGTCGCAAAGAGTCAAGACACGACTGAGCAACTAATACACACAATGGATAAGGAAACAGATCCAGAGAGCCCTGGCTCGTTGCCTGGGAGCCCCAGTCCTAAGTGACTCCACTGCCCAGCCTCAGGGACTCCTGCCCCCCTGCCCAGAAAGGGCCTACGTGCTGTTTCATTCCACTCGGGGAGGTGACACAATTTTTGCAGAAATGTTGCATTTGCTCTGAAAGAAGAGCTCTTTAAAGATCGGAGAAAGTTCATTTGCAAACTTCCTCTTTAAAAAAACATTTTTATCAAGACATAACTGACTTATGAGGTACAAATGACATAGGAAATGGCAACCCACTCCAGTATTCTTGCCTGGGAAATCCTATGGACAGAGGAGCCTGGCAGGCTATGGTCTTTGGGTCAAAAAAGAGTTGGACATAACTTAGCATAAACAGCAACAATTGATGTATTACATTATGTGAGTTTCAGATGTACAACACAGTAATACAATTAATTTTTTGCCTTTGCTCGTGATGAGAACTTTTAAGATCGACTCTCCTAGTAACTTTCAAATATGTCATGCAGCCTTCCTTTTTCACAGATTTTACCCTCATTTGAACACAACCTCTGATGGGATGGCTGAAAATAAAGTCAGACTCCTCAAGATCTGCTGCTGTAATAGGGTGTCCCTTGGGTGGGAACCAGGAGACCTGGATTTCTGGCTGTACCTTGCCATGGACGAGCTGTGTGACCTTGGGCAGGTCTTTCCTTCTCTGGGTCTTCTTCAGAAACAAGGATGGGGTGAGGCAGGATGATGCTGAGTGCCCATCAAGTTCTCAAATGCCACAATCTGTCCTTCTGCACTAGAGGTCCATCCTCCTACCATTGAGATCATGTAGGACCCACTTCAACTCTTCTCTGTCCATAAAGAGGAATATACTTTCCTTTTCCCTATCTAGAATATAGTAAGAAAGGAAATAAATGTTTCTGAATGCCTACTCTGACCCAGAACTTTCACCTTCCAATCAACCAATCTCCCTCCTTCCCTCCATTTCCACCTCCTTTCCCACATTCCTTTGTTCCTTCCTCCCTCTCACATTCCTTCTCTCCCTGTACCCATAAGGATGACATAATCAATCTCATTCTGAGTATGAAGAGGTAGAAGCAGAGACCCAAACAAATGATTTGTTCCAAGTCACACGGGTGGCAAACAGCACGTGCCAGAGGCAGTTTTGGATTCATTTCCATCCCCAATGGGATGTGGAGTTCATCCCATTTTCCCAAGACCCTAACTTCAAAGACATGGATAACAGGAATAGAGTTGGTTTCAAAGTCCCCTGGCAGGAAGTTTACTCGAGAACAGGAGAAAGCAAGCCTCAGGCCAAATCCAGCCACCGCCTGTTTTGTAAATAAAGTTGTCCTGGAAACCAATTAGCTTGTGGGTTTGCAGATTGGCTGGGCTTCCCCAGTGGCTCAGTGGGGAAAAATCTGTCTGCCGATGCAGGAGACACGGGTTTGATCCCTGGGTCAGGAAGGTCCCCTGGAGGAGGAAATGGCAACTCGCTCCAGTATGCTTGCCTAGAGAATCCCACGGACAGAGGAGCATGGTCGGCTACAGACCATGTGGTCATAAAGAGTCAGACACGACTTAGTGACTGCACACATGTACACATTACAGATTGTCTAAGATTGCTTTTCAACTATGACAGTAGAGTTGAGTAATAATGATGTATGGCCCCAGAAATCCTAAAACGTTTGCTATCTAATTTTTGTCTGACAGAGTATTTGCCAGCCCCTGGTCCAAGGTCCAACAAGGCTGCCCCTCTTTCAAAGAACACAAAATGGCCTGAGTCTGTGAGGTGCACTGGGAACCCTGCCACTTGGCTTCTTACAAGAGAGGGACATTTCTACTCACATTTGGTTTTTCAAAGTTTCAGAATACCTGTCGGGCAGATGAGGGGCTTGAGTTTTCATTGTGCCCTTCTTCCCAGGAACTGGGTGAAGGGGAAATAGAAATCTCGATTTTGGGGAAATTGCACAGAGGAAAAGGGGAGGGAATGGGTTACGACATCCCATTGCGACACTCGGCAGGGTTGAAAGTGACAACAGCAAGGTTTCTCGTTTTGGAAATGTGCAGGCGTTTCCGTTCATTTTCGTGGGACAGGCGTCCGCAGCCCGGCTGGGTGAGCGACTCTTTTCTTTATAAGCAGCTCCTCTGGGTCTGAAATGGCAGTCTCCCATCGCCTCGAGGTCACAGGATGGACATCTACATCCACGGTTACCTAATCTGTCTTCTCCTCTTCCTGTTCCGTTCAGAAACAGCCTGCCACCCCTTGGGAAAGAGACCCTGCGAGATGCAAGCCTTCAGGTAAGGCTGACCCCAGGGAAGTGGGGCTGGAGGGATAGAAAAGCGACGCAGGACACAGCTGTCTGGGGCTGCCCTGGGTTTGGGCTTGAAAGTGAAGTGAAGTGAAGTCGCTCAGTCGTGTCCAACTCTTTGCGATCCCATGGACTATGGCCTACCAGGTTCCTCTGTTGGTGGGATTTTACAGGCAAGAATACTGGAGTGGGTTGCCATTTCCTTCTCCAGGAGATCGTCCCCACCCAGGGATTGAACCTGGGTCTCCCGCATTGTAGACAGACACTTTACCGTCTGAGCCATTAAGCATCCCTTAATAATTAAGGTTAGGGTTAGCTGCCTAAGGTTAGCTAACTAAGGTTGGCTGCCACATCCGTGATCTTTGGCACTTGTATTTAAAAATCTCCCAGATGTGCAAAGCTTGACTGGAAGCCTGACTTACTTGCCCAGGGGCTCAGGCATCTTGGTGACATAAACGTGCCCGGAGCCGTGCTGAGGCTAAAGCCTGGGAGAGTGCTCTGGACAAAGAAACAGAGAGGGTCACTGTGGACAGGACACAGCCCAGAGTTCCAGACTGATGGTTAACAACGCCTGGTTGTGTTGGTACATCAGAGGGTCCAGCTCCCCTGGGGCCTCAGTTTCCCCATCTGTGACCTGGGGTGAATTCTAACTCGACCTGCATTACAAGACTGTGAAAGCCAAAGGCATGGATAACATTGTGAGTGTTTTGTGAGCAGTAAAGCGTCTGAAAACTATTGTGGTGGGCTGGGGTTTCAGTCGTGTCTGACTCTCAGCGACACTATGGACTGAAGCCCATCAGGCTCCTGAAAACTATTACGATGATTAAAAACTGGGTCAGGAATGTGGTGAGGTGTCACCATCCCTGCTGTAAAAATAGCAGGCTGTGATGGTGATTAAAACAGAGCGCTGTCTTCATGTGGCCTCTGGGCTCTGATGTCCCAGGACTTGTCGGGATGACCTCACCCTCCAGCTCTCAAAACACTGTCACACAAAACGCTGTCACAATGTTATCTGTGCCTTTGGCTTTCACAACCTTGTAATGCAGGTAGGGTTAGAATTCACTCCAAGTCACAGATGGGGAAACTGAGCCCCCAGGGGAGCTGGACCGTCTGATGTACCAACACAATCAGGAACTGTTAACCATCAATCTGGAGCTCTGGACTGTGTCCTGTCCACAGTGCCCCTCTCTGTTTCTTCTTGCCTGAGGCTACAGGCTGGGACTCTGTGTGCCTGTGTGGGTCCCAAAGAAGCCCCTCCCCTTCCCAGGGGTCTGCCTTGACCTCCTCCCATTGGCTGGGATCTCCAGAAATTACCACTGGAGGCCTCTAGAAAGGAACGTTTAATCCTTTCAGATGAAATTCAACTCATCCAGGAGCTAAGAATAGTCACGAAAGGTCAAATGCTCATTCCAGCCAAGAACTTTACGGTTTGACTGACCCCCTCCCTCTGAGCTCATGGGCTCTTCAAGGTCACCTGATGAGATGGGTGTTGCCAGCCCCCTTTCACAGGTGAGGAGATGAGGCACAGGTCCAAGGTCATGCTGGGGGATGGGGGCAGCAGGGAGTGAAGTGTCCACATCCTGGCTGGGGCCCTGTTAGTCCATCTCACAGCTACAAGCCCTGCTTTCAGACAGAGAGGCCCTTCACCAAGAAGAAAAAACAGGGAGCCAGAAACAGGCCACAGGGTGAACTGGAAAGGAAGCTGACTTGTCAATAGGGAACAGACTTTGGGGACAAGTCTTCATGGTCTAAGGCTTGGAGCAAGTTAGCTGCAATGGGGCCTGACCCTTGAAGCTTCTAGCTCTGTGCTGTGGGGGCCACTAATCTCAGATGACTCTTTAGATTTTCATTTAAATTCATAAACATACAAGAAAATAAAAAATTGGGGACTTTCCCTGGTGGTTCAGGGGTTAAGACTCTGTGCTTCAATGCAAGGGGTGTAGGTTTGATCCATGGTCAGGGAACTAAGATTCCACATGCTGCATGACCAAAAAAAAAAAAAAAAAAAAAAAATTAGAAAATATGCAGATCCTCAATCACACCACATTTCAAGACCTCAATAGCTGCATGTCTCAATAGCTGCAAGTGATTGGTGGCTACCATATTGGATGGTGCAGACAAAGAACATGTCTACACCCAGGAAGTTTATTAATGGTCCTAATCTAGAGTCTGCTTTGCTGAAGTAGGAGGTGGCTGCTTGGGAAGCTGAGGATGAGAAACAAGGTGAGAAGAGGGGTAGAAGGCAGGCACATGGCCTACCAGATCTGGGATTTGGGTCTGTCTCTTAACCAGTGTTGACCTCAGACTTCACAGTCATGCTATGGGTGTGTTTAATTCCACACCCTTGGAAGAAAACTGAACACACTCTGGGGAATACAGAGAAGGGGCTGGGCACTCAGCAGCTGTCCACTATAGCTGGGTCCTTCTGTTTTTCAGGATCTGGGATGTCAACCAGAAGATCTTCTACCTGAGGAATAACCAATTAGTTGCTGGATACTTGCAAGGACCAAATACTAAATTAGAGGGTGAGTGGTGGCCAGGAAGGTCGATGCTGAGTGGGCACCGGTCACTTTGCACAGGAGTTTACAGCATTGTGGCTTGACCCTGGGAATTTTAGGTACCATGTCTTAATCCCTGTTGGTTCTTTGTGGCCACGTTTGAAGCTAGAGAGGCCTGGCCACTGAAGGACACATATGAGGGGAGCCTCAAGAAGATAGAAAAGGTAGAGCCTAGGTTGGGAGCCACCACCTATGGACACCATGATCCCCAGGCCATAAATGGGAGGGCAGGGCCCAGAAGGCAAGACCAGCCCTTTTCTTCCTCTAGTGCCTGGGAAGCCCGTGTTTCTGTGTGTTCAAACTCTCACTCCCACCTAAAACTAATACACCATCCACAGGCTGGGTTATATCTCTTAATCTTGGACACCACATTGAGTCATATTCCAGATCCATGTCAACCTGGATGAATTTGAACAAGGTTCACTCACTCTGTTCCCTGGTTTTCCCCTTAGTAAGAGAAGGGCAATTGGTTGATAGGATATGGGTTTCTTCCAGCACCAGCCCTCTAGGATGTTTTCACATCCTTGTTGGGTAGTCTGGTATTGTAGAATGGCATGATCCCCATTCTTGTTCGCTGCCCCTTCCTCACTCTAAAAGGGCGTGAGACCCACTTTTCCTGTCCTCTGGTAACTCTCTGAATAAGGATGTTAAAGCACTGAGAAACTGAGGTCTTCACTCCCAATGAGTGCATGGAGACCACCACAGGAAAAAAATGGGTTCAAACCCACCCAGGCGTCTGTGGACCAAGCTGTGGGGTCCCACTCATGATATCATGTACTGGGCCCCATGGGCAGCACACCTGTGGACCTAGAGGACAGGGGTCCTGGGGAAGGGGGTGTGTGCACGTGCTCAATCATGTCTGACCCTTGTGATCCCATAGACTGTAGCTCACTAGGCTTCTCTGTCCATGAGATTTTACAGGCAAGAATACTGGAGTGGCAACGTTGCCATTTGCTCCTCCAGGGGATCTTCCCAACCCAGGGATAAAACGCTTGTCTCTTGCGTTACTGCATTGGCAGGTGGATTCTTTACTACTGAGCCACATGGGAAGCCCAGGGAAAGAAGGGAAGGGTAGCAATCACTTGGAGCAGAATTTAGGCGCCTTGGTCCTTGAGGAATAGCTAGATAATGTGCTTGGTTTGATCTTCTGTTTGGATCCTGACCAAGAAGATGGGGTCTCACTGTCCTTCTGACCTTGGGGTTTTAATCTGCTTGTTTTTTTAGTTGCTAAGTTGTATTTGACTCTTTAACAACCCCATGGATGGTAGCCTTCCAGGTTCCTCTGTCCATGGATTGCCTAGGCAAGAATATTGGAGTGGGTTGCCATTTCCTTCTCCAGGGGATCTTCCTGACGTGGGCATCAAACCCTTGTCTCCTGAATTGCAGAAGTATTCTTTACCACTGAGCCACCAGGGAAGCCCAGGATTTTAGTTAGGGGAACAGAAAAGTCCCCAGGGAGAGTCCAGCCTGCTGTGTCTTCTCCATCTCTGCCTTCTCTTCTCTACAACCTGAACTTCCCCTTTGTTCTTCCCCAGAGAAGATAGATGTGGTACCCATCGAACCCCATACTATGTTCCTGGGGATCCATGGGGGAAAGCTGTGCCTGGCCTGCGTCAAATCTGGAGATGAGATCAAGCTCAAGTTAGAGGTAAGGACCTGCCTCAGACAACAACCACCCCCAAACTAGTGGCTTAAAACAAGCACAGTGTGTCCTTTCTCATGATTCTGTGGGTTGACTAGGATCAGCTGAGCAGATCTGTGCCCCATGGCATAACTGAGTTCCCTCCTGCAGCCACATTCAGCAGGGAGCTTGGCTGGGGCTCATCCTCCAGGTTCTCCTTCCACATGGTCTCACTGATTTCAGTTGTCAGCTTAAGCTTCCTTACAGAATGGTGGTTGCTTTCCAAGAGGGATAACTCCAAAAAGGCAAGCCTTAGTGTGCAAGCACTTACTAAACTTTTGTTTGTATCATACCATTAATGTCCAGTGAACTAAAGCTTGCCATGTGGCCAAGTCTAGCCTCAATGAGAGAGGGGGTTTCCAGGATGAGGACACCAGGAGGCATGGCTCCTTTGGGGACCTCAGTCTCTGTGTGTCACTCTCTTGCCCAAGGGCCACTAACCCACTTGGACTTGCCCTCTTCCAGTAAAGCCAACCTTGGGGACCATTCTTTTCCAGCCTTTATCTACTCAAATCCATGAGTTGGCATCCCCCTCTAGGGCCTTGTGCACCTGTGCAACATTAATGGGCTATCAGCCCTGGAAAAAGAGAGCTTTCTATCAGGGGACTGTTGGACGAAATCTTAACCCAAATGAGAGTGGCTGTAACTGTGGCATTGTCCTTTCTGTCCACTAGTGAACAGGCACTTTAGTGGAAAGTGACTGCCTGCTTTGTGTGGAGTAGCAATGACCAGGATATTGTGAATAATGTGGACTGCCATACCCTTCCCAGTTGCTGCACTCTCCCATCTCTCAGAGGTGCAGACATGACAGAGTCCAGCCTCCACAGGCCTTGGCCTCTGTTGATGGGACCATGTGTTTGTCAAACGTATGGACCCAAGGCTACAGTGGCCAGATGTCCCCAAATCAAGGTGTAAGCACGGGACAACCTTCTTGTGTCAGGCTGTCCTGAGACCCAGGACACTTTTTCCAGGCCAGTATTTCCCCAGAACTTACTCTGGGCAGCCAGATGGCCAGGTGGGCTGCAAGGACCTTTCTGCTCCTCTGCCCTCACTTGCTTCTTCTTGACTTCCAGGCCGTGAACATCACTGACTTGAACCAGAACAGGGAGCAGGACAAGCGCTTCGCCTTCATCCGCTTCGACAACGGGCCCACCACCAGCTTTGAGTCAGCTGCCTGCCCCGGCTGGTTCCTCTGCACATCACTGGAGGCCGACCAGCCCGTGGGCCTCACCAATATGCCCACAGAGGCCCTCAAGGTCACCAAGTTCTACTTCCAGCAGGACTAGTCATGGTGCTCAGCCTTTCCTGTCCCCAGTCCCAGCACATCCATGACTCCAGAGATGCCTGTCCACCCTGCTCAGGGTCTCCTGGGTGTTGTGGGGCTCAGCAGGGTGCCGTTGGCTGGGGGGACCTTCAGAAGGAGGTACAAGAGCCCTGGGAACAAGACCCAGTCTCCAACCTCCTCCGCTCACCCAGCATCCCTCCACAAGGTCTTTCTAAAGTGCAGATGGAACCCCAGCCCTACTCAAAGCCCTCAGGGTGGCCTGTGTCTTCAGGGTAAAGTCCACACCCTGTGGCCAGCTCCAGTTCTGCCTCCTTTCTCACCCCAGATCCCCAGGTGCTCACTTCCCTCCCCCTAAGCGGCTTCCATTGTCTGTTTTGCAAAGTGGTGCTACTCCAGGGGCAAGATTTTTAGGGTCTGTAGCAAAATGGGAAATAAGGATTTCCTGGTATCTTTTTCTTTTTTTTAAAAAAATTCTTAGTATCTTTTTGTTAAATTAAACCAACTTTGAAAGAGAGTCTTTTATTTGGAAATGATGTCCTTTCTGGAAGGGAGTAGAATATTAAAATAATCCCATGTTTAGGAAGTGATGTTGAAAGGAGATGATAGCGTTTCCTTTTTTATCTCTTATTTTTGTGATGCCCCAACCTGTACCTGGGTTGGGAAGATCCCCTGGAGAAGGGAATGGCCACCCACTCCACTCTTCTTGTCTGGAAATTTCCATGAACAGGGGAGCCTGGAGGGTCGCAAAGAGTCGGATACGACTGAGCAATTAACGCTTTCACTTTTCAACCTGTAACAATGAAAAGTTGGCATAATGCGTTGATCTCCTAGTTTTTGTTTTTTTCTGGAATGTTCCGGAAAGTCTAGAACCTCTGGCCCAGGCCCTGAGCACGCCCTCCACTCCAGACCTCCTGCAGCTCCCTGAAGTGCTGTCCCCCTGCCCCCGGCCACCCCCGACAACCCTTTCATCAAAAGTCCCCCTGCTCCCAAGACGCCACACAAATGTGGCTTCTCCTGACCTCCTGGGAGGAATGAATCGCTCCTTGACTATTTTAGCACTTCTGCTTCCCTGAGACTTGTTTGGAAGATGTGCCCCTGTCTGTGTCCTCACCAGCCTGTGAGCCCCTGGGAGCAGCGACTGTGACCTCCCCCATCTCAGGTCTCCCCTGGGGCCGAGCACACAGCCTGGCCTCAGCAGGTGCTCAGTGAATGTGTGTTGTATGTGTTGAGTGGAAAGTGTCCTGTTCTCTGTGACTTAAGCTTTGTTTTATGATAAAAACTTGAAACCTCATCGTCTGTGGCCTTGCTGGGCTTGGGGCAAAGAGAACTGGAAGTGGGGGTGGGTCAAGGACAGGTCTTTTAAACCCCTGGGATGGGTCTGGCCACCTCTCCTGAGTCCCTTTCTCCTGGGGTCTCACTCTCCTTGGAGATCAGAAGAGCAGATCTCTCTGCTAGAAGGTTGCAGCACCATCATCCACAATAGCCCCCAACTAGAAACAACCCAAATGCCTACCCAAGAAGAATGAACACATGGGGATTTCCCTGGTGGTCCAGTGGGTAAGATTTCACACTTCCAGTGTATGGGGTCCAGGTTCCATCCCTGATCAGGGAACTAGATCCCACATGCTACGATGAAGATCGAAGACCCTGCATACAACAACTAAGACCCAGTGCAGCCAAATAAATAAATAGATATAAAATTATTAAAGAAAAGAGTTAACACGTAAATCATGTACACATAAAATGATTCATGTACATTCATACATGTATAGTCATTCATACATACTCAATTCACATAAATCATGTACATTCATACATCTACATTCATTCATACACACTCAACAGCAAAGAAAATGGATAAAACAAAATTGGCTGTGGTCACAAGATGGGTGAATCTTATAGACATCACGTGGGGTTTAAGAATCACAAAAGTATGCTGAGAGCACAATTTCATTTATATAAAGTTCAAAACAGACAGATCTCCATCTGTCTGGTTGTGCAGAGGGCTGCAGAAAGAGTTGTGCCTACTAAGAGCAGCAAGGATGCGCTACCTGAAAGCTGGGCAGTGGCCAGAGAGGCCAGGTAGCATTCTATCTCTTGGCATGGATGTGGTTGGAGGCTTTCTGTATGTATGGCATATTCACAGTTTTGAAATGTCTAAAAATAAAAAACTTTGCCCGCCACACCTCCATCCTGGTATGTTAAGGGAAGGGGGCATCTGGGAAATGGTGAGATTAACAGGTGGAGGACTTCCCTGGTGGCTCAGCGGTAAAGAATCTGCCTGCCAATGCAGGAGACTTGGGTTCCATTCATGATCTAGGAAGATCCTACACATTGAAGAGCAATTAAACCCAAGAGCCACAACTACTGAGCCTGTGCTCTAGAGCCCTGGAGTCACACTTACGGACCACCCCATGTGGAGCAACTACTGAAGCCATCTCACCCTAGAGCCTGCGCTCTGCGACAAGAGAAGCCATCCCAATGAGAAGCCTGAGCACCACAAATAGAGAGTAGCCCCCGCTCGCCACAACTAGAGAAAAGCCTGAGCAGCAACGAAGACCCAGCACAGCCAAAAGTAAATAAATAAGATTACAAAAAACATTCACAGGTGGAATGTTGAATTTGACCCCATGAGATGAAAATGAAGGGTTATAAGAATGATGGTTTATCAAACACATCTCCACTAAGTAGAGTTGGGCCAGCAAGGGGCGCTGTCCCTTCCTGGGGCTATGCTGACCTCTGGGCTTGGTCCCAGGGTGGGGGTGGGGGATTCCTAGAGTCAGACCCCGCTGGGTCCAGAGCCTGCTGTGTGATTTTGGTCAAGTCGCCTTTCTCCTTAAGGCCTACTTCCTCCTTGTCCCAGGAGAGTGTTGATTTAGATTAGAGTTTTCCAAACAGAGCTCCATGCATGCCTCTCTGAGGTCCCTGGAAACAAAGTCCATAGAGGGGAGGCTGAAAAGCTGGGCTCGAACCTAAAACCCCACTCCCACCCAGCCCTCTGCTTCCTAAACTCAACTTCCCTGCAGGGCTTTTGAAGAGGAGATGTTGATGCTGAAAACAAAGGAAACCAAGCAGATGAAAGGCAATTAACTGGAAAAAATCTTTAAGATTTTGCCTAGATGCTGGATCCTAAGATGATAATGAGGTTGCCCTACCGTAGCTTTCTCTTCCTCCTATGTAACAGGGAAGGAACCACATGCTCCATGGGGATGATACAGGATGAAGTGAGACAATATGAGTGAAATTCTGTGTGTGACAAAAGTGTGAGTGTTGCGATATTTTCAATCATGGTAAAAGGAGGAAGTTCAAGTCAGAAAACTCTTCCAGGCCTAATGGTGACAATTATGTTAGTCGCTCAGTTGTGTTGGACTTTATGCAACCCCATGGCCAATAGCCCATCAGGCTCCTCTGTCCATGGGATGCTCTGGGCAAGAATACTGGAGTGGGTTGCCATTTCCTTCTCCAGGGGATCTTCCTGACCCACAGATCGAACCTGGGTCTTCTGAATTGCAGGTGGAGTCTTTACTTTCTGAGCCACCAGGGAAGCCCAGCAGCTTCCAAATGATACTGCAGCTGCTATAACATGGACCACACTTGGAGCAACAAGGTTTTTTTAGAAATATGCTTATACAAGTAACTTTATTTTGGGAGGCTCCAAAATCACTGCAGATGGTGATTGCAGCCATGAAATTAAAAGATGCTTACTCCTTGGAAGAAAAGTTATGACCAACCTAGATAGCATATTCAAAAGCAGAGACATTACTTTGCCAACAAAGGTCCATCTAGTCAAGGCTATGGTTTTTCCAGTGGTCATGTATGTATGTGAGAGTTGGACTGTGAAGAAAGCTGAGAGCTGAAGAATCGATTCTTTTGAACTGTGGTGTTGGAGAAGACTCTTGAGAGTCCCTTGGACTGCAAGGAGATCCAACCAGTCCATTCTGAAGGAGATCAGCCCTGGGTGTTCTTTGGAAGGAATGATGCTAAAGCTGAAACTCCAGTACTTTGGCCACCTCATGTGAAGAGTTGACTCATTGAAAAAGACTCTGATGCTGGGAGGGATTGGGGACAGAAGGAGAAGGGGACGACAGAGGATGAGATGGCTGGATGGCATCACCGACTCGATGGATGTGAGTTTGAGTGAAGTTGGTGATGGACAGGGAGGCCTGGCGTGCTGCGATTCATGGGGTCGCAAAGAGTCAGACACGACTGAGCGACTGAACTGAACTGATACAAGCAACATAGTTTTTAAAAAATCATGTATTTGATTGTACTCAGTCTTAGTTATGGCATGCTGAATCTTTAGTTGCAGCATGTGGAATCTAGTTCCCTCACCAGGGATCAAACCCTGGTCCCCTGCATTGGAAGCATGGAGTCTTAGCCACCAGACTACCAGGGAAGTCCCTGAAGTGTTCTTAAGAGAGGAAAAGCTTTAAGCCATCCTCATGCTGCTAGAATGCCAGACACACAGAACTTTCGTCTGTTTAGTTCCATGATATAACCCAAGATGGGCTTCCCTGGTGGCCCAAATGGTAAAGAGTCTGCCTGTAGTGTGGGAGACTGGAGTTTGATCCCTGCGTTGGGAAGATCCCCTGGAGAAGGAAATGGCAACCTACTCCAGTATTCTTGCCTGGAAAATCCCATGGATGGAGAAGCCTGGCAGGCTGCAGACCATGGGGTCACAAAGAGTTGGACACAACTGAGTGACATGTCCGTATCCCAAGAACTCAGCTTGGGAGATACTGAGCGCTCCATAAACATTTGATAAATAAATAAACTAGCCACTGATATCTCAGTAGGGATTAATGTATTGTATTGGTCAGAAAATTTGAGCAGACAGAGGACTTGGACCAGGGAACTTTTGAAAGAAGCCTAGAAAAAGGGAAAGGACTCTGTTATGAAGAGGTTTAAGGGATTAGGAGGCTTTGCAATGAAAAGATCTGACCATCAGGTGGCAGTAGCACACACAAGCTTTACTGGGCATCCCTGATGGTTCAGTGGTAAAGACGTCGCCTGCCAATGCAGGAGATGCAGGAGACAAGGGTTTGATCTCTGAGTTGGGAAGAGCCCCTGGAGGAGGGAATGGCAGCCCACTCTAGTATTCTTGCCTGGGAAATTCCATGGACAGAGGAGCCTGGCAGGCTACCGTCCAGGGGGTTGCAAAGAGTTGAACATGACTGAGTGACTGACCAAGCACACACGCTTTTCAGGAGGTACATCACAGCACGGGTCTGTCCAAAGGCTACGCAGAAGTGAGTCTCTACTTAGAAGGAGGAGAGCAAGTGGACTCGGGGGAAGGGGTTCCTGTGTGTGTAAGTGATGTCACTCTGTAGTGCTGTCGGGAATCTCTGGGTTAGAAATCTCCAAAGGACAGCAGCAGCTTGAGGATTTTGTGACCTGGGGCTCATTCCCAGCTAGCAAATGCTGGCTACACTTTCATGGGATATGCAAAGCAAGTGGGTTTGAAACGGTTCAAAATCTCTTTATCTGGGTGATACTTAACACAGTTAGGCAGTGGTAGACTTTGGAGCTCACAGATCTCAGCCTGCTATGAAGAAAGGACCGCACATACAGGC
The DNA here is from genome assembly GCF_019923935.1 of Bubalus bubalis. Taxonomy (NCBI): domain Eukaryota; kingdom Metazoa; phylum Chordata; class Mammalia; order Artiodactyla; family Bovidae; genus Bubalus; species Bubalus bubalis. The sequence goes on from NC_059168.1 coordinate 46,384,344, forward strand.
CATCTTTGGCTCACTGATAGAACACAGGGCCTGGGCAGCAAGGAAAATGAGGCTTTGTTGGGATGTCCCTGGTGGTCCAGTGGCTGAGACCCCATGCTCCTCATGCAGGTGGCCCAGGTTTGATCCCTGGTTGGGGAACTAGATCACATGTTTTTATTCCCCAAGTCGAGTCCAACTCTTTGCCACCCAATGAACTGCAGCACCTCAGGCTTCCCTAATCCCTCACCATCTCCCAGAATTTTCCCAAGTTCATATTCACTGAATCAGTGATGCCATCCATCTCATCCTCTGTCGTTAACTCATCCTTTTGCCTTCATTCTTTCCCAGCATCAGGATCTTTTCCAAAGAGTTGGCTCTTCAGATTAGCTGGCCAAAGGATTGAAGCTTCAGCGTCAGCGTCAGTCCTTTCAGTGAGTATTCAGGGTTGATTTCCTTCGAGTGACTAGATCATATATGCTGCAACTAAAAAAAAGAGAGAGAGAGATCCTGCATGCACAATGAAGATCAAAGATTCCATGTGCTGCAACTAAGATGGAGCCAAATAAATGAAAATAAAATATTTTAAAAATAAAGTGAAGCTTTGTACAATTAAAATGCAGGACAAGGGTGACTAGGAGGTGGGGGATTCAGGTGGGAGAAAAAAGTAATTTAAAAGTCTTTTCCTGTCACTTCTAGCCTGATTGCACTATAAGATCACAGAATCAAAGAACAGCTAATTTGTAAATTTGACACTGAACACACACGGATCCGGTCTTTAAGACTTTCATAGAATAGTCAGGGTTTCTTTACTAACTAGCTGGTGAACTTGCCCAAGTGACCTCTCCTCTCTAGGCTCAATTTTCTCACATAAAATAGGAAAGGGTTGGATCTGTAGTTCTTATTAGGTTCATGGGCAGAACTTAAAAATAAATGATGACAACACCCAGCCCCAGTTCCCAGAGACTGGCTTGGGAGTGGCCTAGGAGTGAAACTTGGGCATCAGTGTGCCAGTGCCAAGACCCCCTGGACCAGAAGGCTCTTGACTCAAGGACCCTGACACCAAGACTCCCTGCTGCTTCTTCCAAGTCACCTGTATCTGGCGCCTGGCAGAGGCTTAAAATGCAAAGAAGGGAAATGGTCCCTGACTTCAGAGAAAGCCTCCAGAGAAAGTTAGTCGAATCTTTTGACCATATTTTAATTTGGGTTGAAGATGGTGTTACTGAACTAAACTTGGTCCTCTGTTCACCTGCACACAGTGAAGTCAATCTACTGACATTTAGTTGTGGTGAAGGAAAATTCAGTGTTTATTGCAGGGCACCCAGTAAGGAGTCCGGCGGGTGATACTCAGATTAAAGAAAGGGTGAGAGAGAGAGTCGGGCTTCCCAGGTGGTGCCAGTGGTAAAGCACCCAACTGTCAGTGCAGGAGATGTAAGAGATGTGATTTCAATCCCTGGGTCTGGAAGATCCCCTGGAGGAGGGCATGGAAACCCACTTCAGTATTCTTGCCTGGAGAATCCCAAGGACAGAGAAACCTGGCGGGCTATAGTCCATGGGGTCGCAAAGAGTCAGACATGACTGAGGCGACTTCATGTGCACGAGGGAGAGGGTTACGGAGTGTGTGATCAGCTTGTGACCATCAACATTCTTCTGATTTGTTGTTGTTGAGGTAATTGGGAGTCAACATCATCACCTGTCTAGTTCCAACCAGTCTGGGGTCTCTGTGCTTGTGAGTAGCATACAGTTGACTTCTTCTACTTGGTGGGGGTTTCAGTGTCTGCAAAATAGCTCAAGAATATGGTTCAGAATATTATCTCTAGCCCTTGAGAAGAAACTAAAAGTCCTTGACTTTATTTAATGAATAAACTATTATTATTTTGTCTTGCTTGAATATTTTCCTTTGTTTCTGTATATTCCCACTCCTCTGATTACATTTCTTCTCTGGAACTCAAGAAAGGTATATAAGGCTTATTTTTTTTTCTACATTATAAGTGGCAGGCAGGGAATACTGTCGAGGCGGGCTCTGTCCTGGGAAGACCTCAGGCTTTTGCTAGGTTACAACTCCTCCCCCCACTTTTCTTTGATACTCTTCAGTCTTGACGGGGAAGAGGTATGGGAAAGGAATAAAGTTTTGGATAGAGAGATTAATCATAAACTCAGCAGAGGAACTCAATTTTAGGGGAATTCAGCTTTAGTAGAAGAAGTTTTTCTATTTTCTCAGTTTAAGACAGTTTGAGCTTAACTTCTGGGGGCATAGATTGTGCTCTAATAGAAGGTGTTCAGTCGAGGCAAAATTTTTGCAAATTTTGGGGAAACCAAAACATTTTGTGTTTTTTCTTCATATAACTATGAAATCCCTAAGTCAGAATGGCAAATCTCAACATGCTTGATATTAAACCCAGTTGTCAGAAGTTTGGAGAGACAGTGAAATACTCTATTTCTATTGGGCTTCTTAGCCTGAGAAAACTTAAATAGAGGGATGGTCAACTTTGAAAAGAAAGTTTTGCCTCTGGGTTTACCATCCTTACTGTGGTGGTTGTTTAAAAAGCAGTTCAAGAAATATCCACCAGGGGTCAGCATTTTCCTGAAGAAAATCCTATTATTCTCTTCCCATCTTAGTTCTGGGAAAAATCTTGAGAAGAAAAATATATAGTTCAATTCATGCTCTCAGGAGTGAAGGTCAAGTCTTTTAAAGATTTCCTAAGCAAAAGCTGTTTTTTTTCCCTCCAGGGAAAGTTTTTTCGCCTATTAATTGAGCTGTAGTTTAATCCTGACTTGGACTATTTACATGTAGGATTTGACCCTTGACAAGTATCCATCAAATGTTGTCTGTGGTTACCTATGTCTAGTCTCCAAAGGGATTCTAAGGGCTTCTCTTCTCCCAAGAGATTCTAAGGGTATTTTTATACATACTTGAAAGTCAACAGGGACTTTTCTGGTTGTTCAGAGGTTAAGACTCTGCCTTCCAATACAGGGGGCATGGGTTTGATCCCTGGTTGGAGAACTAAGATCCCACATGCTGTGCAGTGTGGCCAAAAATTAAAAAAAGAAAAAAGAAAAGAAAGCCAACAAACTGTGGTCCTGTTTCTAGCTGAGGACCTCTTCCTGGATGATTGATTGACATGTGGAATGAACCCTACCCCACCTCCACCCAGAGGAGTACACACACTCATCTTGCCAGAACTCAACAAAGAAGTTCCAGCATCATGTCTGCAAGGAAGACAGGCATGTTTTCATGTTGGTGGGTGGTGCCTGGTGCTCTCTATAATACATAAACCAAAAGGTCAAGACCCTCATTACCATGAGGAATTGATCCATAGAGGTAACAGCCATGCCTGCATCCTCTCCCCAAGGAAAATCCACACAGATTGGATGACTAAGAAAACTTGACTCAGAGACAGAGCAGAGGAATGATCTTGGTGGCCAGTGAACTCAGACTGCTGCTTCTGGTACTTCACCTTCACTCCAAGGGCCTTCCTCCAATGTCCTGGAGTCAGGCACTCCCCTCCAAGGGCCATGATGGAGTCACTCCTCCACCTTCTTCTCTCTCCTTGGTACTGTTTCTTATGTGTTCATGCACATTTTCTTTCATCACAGGCCATGAAGCTGGAGCATGGGGAGCAGGGAGAGGGAGGTAAGGACTAGTTCCTGCTGGGCTTGGCCAGTAATGTTTAGATTCATAGCCTATCCTAAGTGAGAAGGTTGGGCTTCCTAGGTGGTGCTAGTGGTAAAGAATCTGCCTGCCCATCCAGGACACCTAAGAGATGCAAGTTTTATCCCTGGGTCAGGAAGATCCCCTGGAGGAGGGCATGGCAACCTACTCCAGTATTCTTGCCTGGAGAATCCCATGGACAGAGGATCCTGGCAGGCTTCATTCCATGGGGTCACAAGGAGTCAGACATGACTGAAGCAACAGAGCACGAACACACACAAGGTGGGAGCGATCTGAGCCGTATCCCTTCACCACCCTACACCCTGCTTCAGAGTGCCCACTCTACTCGTCTGCACCACCTAACTCCTACTCAATTTTCAAATCTAGGCTTTTGGGCAACTTTTTCCATGAAGACATTGAGGACCATCTATGCCAGCCCTCATTAAGTTATATAGATGGATAATTTTATTATTTATTTATTATTTTGGCTAGGCTGGGTCTTCATTGCTCACAGGCTCTTCTCTAGTTCTGGCAAGCAGGGGCTACTCTTTAGCTGCAGTGTGAAGACTTCTCATTGTGGTGGCTTCTTTTGTTGCAGAGGACAGGCTCTAGGGCCCTCAGGCTTCGGTAGTTGTGGCACATGGGTTCAGGAGTTGAGACTCCTGAGCTCTTAAGTACAGGCTCAATAGTTGTGGCACATGGGCTTAGTTGCTCTGCAGCATGTGGGATCTTCCCAGACCAGGGACGGAATCCATGTCTCCTGCATTGGCAGGTAGATTCTTTATCACCTAGCCACCAGGGAAGCCAAGGAACTAAGTGTTTTGCATTTTGCAATCCCCAAAGCACTTGGCCACTTACCTGAAACTGATTAAAGCTTTCTCCCCATGAGGAAGCAGAGAGTTCCTATGACAATTTTTCCTAAGCCTAAATGGTATAAAGTGAAGAAGCAATTACCTTAGGACACATCTTGCTAACAGATGCACAAGATAAATTGAGATAAAGCACAGATGCTCATAGATACAGTTCAAAGTTACTGCTGAGAGACTGAGTGTAGTTCCCAAGAAAGGAACTCAGGGGTGCTTAGGTGCTGCTATGGCTTCTGTAACAGCTGGCTACAAAACAACCACTGATGTTATTTTTTATTTCTCCTTTTTTTTTTTTTTTTTTTTTTTGTAAAAGCAAAAATCCTCTTTGGATTCCATTGGCAAAAACAGTAAATTTTTTGTAAATCTTTTGTAAAAAGAAGTGGTGTCAAGCAGACTTTCCAAAAGCAGGGGGTACCTGTAAAACTTCTGTAAACACATTAGGAGCACATTAATTTCATGTGCACCTCCCCTTTACTCTTCCCTTTTCTTAGAAGACCCTGCCCCAGAGATCCACCTGGCTTGTTTCATCTTCTGACTCTTTGCGACCCCATGGACTGTAGCCCACTAGACTCCTCTGTTCATGGGATTTCTCAGGCAGTAATACTGGAGTGGGTTGCCATTTCCTTCTCCAGGGGATCTTCCTGACCCAAAGATTGAACCCCAGTCTCATGCCTTGGCAGGCAGGTTCTTTATTGCTGAGCCATCAGGGAAGCCCACTCCCATATCAGTACCTGATTATTAATTCAAAAATGTTCTTCATGGAGCATGCTGTTGGTCTCTCACTCATGTCTGACTCTTTGGATTATAGCCCGCCAGGCTCCCCTGTACCTGGAACTCTCCAGGCAAGAGTACTGGAGAGGGTTGCTATTCGTGGAGCACGGGCTCTACGTCAATTCCAGGTGCTGGACACATCACACAGAGCACCCCCTAGCTCAGCCTGGAGTGGAAACCAGCTCTAACACACGGAAAATTAATAGTATTTTCCCATAATTACTTTGTATTTTCAGATTTTGCCTTCTTTCTTGTCTTAGAGGGTGAATTGGGAAAATAACGATTCCTTCTCCTGAGGTAGATATGGGGGCCTGAGGGGACTATGTTCCTGTTGTGAAAGCCACAAAATTCTTGGTGGAGCTACAGAAGCTTCCTGAGGCTCATTATATACATTTAAAAAACCCAAATCATAAAACTTCGCAGAGTTGTTTGGACAATTAAATAACATGTGTGAATGTCCTCTATATAAAAAAGCATTATTAAAATGCTATAACCCAAGTGTCTCCAGCTGTCTCCAGCTTGGAGAAGCAAAGTGCAGGATGGGTGCTAGGGTCCTGATCCAACTCCCCTAAGCCCCTCACTGTCCCCTAGTATGAAGCCAGCCCCACCCAGTAATTCCAGATGACCCAGTAGGGGGACCTTCATTCCTGTCTGTCAGAACCTCCATCCCCCAATCTCCTTCCACTTCCCTCCTCTCCTTATCCATCAACATCTGTGCCTGGGGCAATCTCACCAAATGATCCCAGAATCCCCAATTCTTCAGAAACGCAGTTAGTTACAGTGTTAGTAGTCACTCAGTCATGTCCAATTCTTTGTGACCTCATGGACTGTGACTGCCAGGCTCCTCCATCCCTGGGGTTCACCAGGCAAGAATACTGGCATGGGTAGCCTTTCCCTCTCCAGGGGATCTTCCCTATCCAGGGATCAAACCTGGGTCTCCAGCATTGCAGACAGATTCTGTCCTGTCTGAGCTACCAGGCAAGCCCCATTGTAAACCCAGATAGCTTTAAAAATTATTTTGGACTTTGGGGGGGTTTCTGGAAGAGATTAGCATTTGAATGGGTAGACTGGGTAAAGCAAGTGACCCTCACTAATGCCTGTGGACATCATCCAATTTACTAAGGGTGTGAATAGAAAAAAAAAGGCATAAGAAGGACAAATTTGCTCTCTTTGCTTGAGTTGAGAGTATCATCATCCGTTTGATCATCAAAAAAGCAAGAGAGTTCCGGGAAAACATCTATTTCTGCTTTATTGACTACGCCAAAGCCTTTAGACTTGGGCTTCCCTGGTTCTCAGGTCTCTGGACTCAGACTGGGACTCATAGCAGTCAGTTCCTTGTTCTCCAGCTTGCAGATGCCAGATCAGGCGTGAATTCCTATAGTGAATGGATGGACGGATGGATGGCTAAATAAATAAATCCTCTTAGCTCTATTTCTCTGGAGAACCCTGGCTCATACTGTACAAATATATTTGTAGCGTTGTACAACCGTCACCACAGTTTCATCATTTTTATCACCCCAGAGAGAAACCCCATATCTTTTAGCAGTCACTCCCTCTTCCCCTTTCTCCCAGTCCTAGGCAACAATTAATCTACTTTCTGTCTCTACAGATTTGCCTATGGCAGACATTTTATATAAATGGGCTCATGCAATATGTGATCTTTTGTGCCCTTAACTTAGTGTAATGTTTTGAGGTTAATCCATATCATAGTATCATGGAGCAGTATAGCTGGATGATATTGCATTGCATGGACATACTACTGTGTTTTGTTTACTCATTCATCAGTAGATGGACATTTGGGTTGTTTCCAGTTTAGCCTATCATGAATAATGTTGCTATCAACATTTGTGTACACATTTTTTATGTGAGCATATGTTTTTATTTCTCTTGGATATGTATCAGAAAGTAGGATTGTAGGTCATTCGGTACTTCTATGGTTAACCTTGAGGAATGACCAAACTGTTTTCCAACGCTCGTTATTGTTTAGTCCCTAAGTCATGTCAATCCTAAAGTAAATGAAGCCTGAAATTCACTAGAAGGACTAAAGCTGAAGCCCTGATACTTTGGCCACCTGATGAAAAGAGATGAATCACTGGAAAAGACCCTGATGCTGGGAAAGATTGAGGGCAGGAGGAGAAGAGGGTGACAGAGGGTGAGATGGTTGGATGGCATCACCAACTCAATGGACACGAGTTTGAGCAAGCTCCGGGAGACAGTGAAGGACAGGGAAGCCTGGCTTGATGCAGTTCATGAGGTCACAAAGAATCAGACACAATTTAGTGGCTGAGCAACAACATGTCCAACTCTTTTGTGACCCCATGGACTGTGTAGCCTTGCCAGGCTCCTCTGTCCACGGGATTTCCCTAGCAAGAATACTGAAGTCGGTTACCACTTACTTCCCCAGGGTAATCGTCCCGATCCAGGGATCAAACCTGAGTCTCCTGTATTGGCCACCAAATTCTTTACCACCTGGGAAACCCCTTTCCAAACCTACTAGATCATTTTATAATCCTACAAGCAGCATAGCCAGGCTTCAACCGAACATGAAATGTGAGCTTCCAGATATTCAAACTGGATTTCGAAAAGGCAGAGGAACAAGAGATCAAATTGCCAACATCTGTCTGATCATCAAAAAAGCAAGAAAGTTCCAGAAAAACATCTATTTCTGCTTTATTGACTACACCAAAGCCTTTGACTGTGTGGATCACCACAAACATATGAAATTTAGAAAGATGATAAAATGACCCTATATGTGAGACATAAAAAGAGACACAGATGTAAAGAACAGACTTTTGGACTCAGTGGGAGAAGGCGAGAGTGGGATGATTTGAGAGAATAGCATTGAAACATGTTTATTACCATATGTGAAATAGATCACCAGTTCAGGTTCGATGCATGAGATAGGGCGCTCAGGGCCTGTGCACTGGGATGACTCTGAGGGATGGGATGGGGAAGGAGGTGGGAGGGGGGTTCAGGATGGGGACACATGTACACCCATGGCTGCTTCATGTCAATGTATGGCAAAACCATTACAATATTCTAAGGTAATTAGCCTCCAATTAAAATAAATAAATTAACTTTTTTTAAAAAAGAAAATTCTTAAAGAGATGGGAATACCAGACCACTTGACCTGCCTCTTGAGAAACCTATATGCAGGTCAGGAAACAACAGTTAGAACTGGACATGGGACAACAGACTGGTTCCAAATAGGAAAAGGTGTACGTCAAGGCTGTATATTGTCACCCTGCTTATATAACTTATATGCAGAGTACATCATGAGAAACGCTGGGCTGGAAGAAGCACAAGCTGGAATCAATATTGTGGGAGAAATATCAATAACCTCAGATATGCAGATGAATACCCTTATGGCAGAAAGTGAAGAAGAACTAAAGAGCCTCTTGATGAAAGTAAAAGAGGAGAGTGAAAAAGTTGGCTTAAAGCTCAACATTCAGAAAACTAAGATCATGGCATCTGGTCCCATCACTTCATGGCAAATAGATGGAGAACAGTGGGAAAAGTGGCAGACTTTATTTGGGGGGGGGGGTCTCCAAAATCACTGCAGATGCTGACTGCAGCCATGAAATTAAAAGACGCTTACTCCTTGGAAGGAAAGTTATGACCAACCTAGGCAGCATATTTAAAAGCAGAGACATTACTTTGCCAACAAAGGTCCATCTAGTCAAAGCTATGGTTTTTCCAGTAGTCATGAATGGATGTGAGAGTTGGACTATAAAGAAAGCTGAGCACTGAAGAATTGATGCTTTTGAACTGTGGTGTTGGAGAAGACTCTTGAGAGTCCCTTGGACTGCAAGGAGATCAAACCAGTCAATCCTAAAGGCAATCAGTCCTGAATATTCATTGGAAGGACTGATGCTGAAGCTGAAACTCCAATACTTTGGCCACCTGATGCAAAGAACTGACTCCTTTGTAAAGACCCTGATGCTGGGAAAGATTGAAGGCAGGAGAAGGGGATGACAGAGGATGAGATGGTTGGATGGCATCACCGACTCAATGGACATGAGTTTGAGTAAACTCCGAGAGTGTGATAGACAGGGAGGCCTGGCGTGCTGTAGTTCATGGGTTGCTAAGAGTCGGACACGACTGAACTGAACTGAACCAGAAGCATAGGAGGATTCACATTTCCCATATCCTCACCAACACTTATTTTCTTTTATTATGCCCAGCCTACTGGATGTGAAGTAGTATCTCACTGGCATTTTGATTTGTATTTCTCTGATGTCTAATGATGTCAACATTCAGAAAATGAAGATCATGGCATCTGGTCCCAACACTTCATGGGAAATAGATGGGGAAACAGTGGAAACAGTGTCAGACTTTATTTTGGGGGGCTCCAAAATCACTGCAGATGGTGACTGCAGCCATGAAATTAAAAGACGCTTTCTCCTTGGAAGAAAAGTTATGACCAACCTAGATAGCATATTCAAAAGCACAGACATTACTTTGCCAACAAAGGTCCGTCTAGTCAAGGCTATGGTTTTTCCAGTGGTCATGTATGGATGTGAGAGTTGGACTGTAAAGAAAGCTGAGCACCGAAGAATTGATGCTTTTGAACTGTGGTGTTGGAGAAGACTCTTGAGAGTCCCTTGGACTGCAAGGAGATCCAACCAGTCCATTCTGAAGGAGATCAGCCCTGGGATTTCTTTGGAAGGAATGATGCTAAAGCTGAAACTCCAGTACTTTGGCCACCACCTCATGTGAAGAGTTGACTCATTGGAAAAGACTCTGATGCTGGGAGGGATTGGGGGCAAGAGGAGAAGGCGACAACAGAGGATGAGATGGCTGGATGGCATCACTGACTTGATGGACATGAGTTTGAGTGAACTCCGGGAGTTGGTGATGGACAGGGAGGCCTGGCGTGCTGTGATTCATGGGGTCGCAAAGAGTCGGACAAGACTGAGTGAACTGAACTGAACTGAACTTAAGCATCTTTTCATAAGCTTATTGGTCATTTGTATATCTTATTTGGAGAAATGTCTATTCAAATATTTTGCCCATTTTTCATTGAGTTGAAAGATTTCTTTATATGTTCTAGATACAAGTCCCAAAGTTCATGTTCTTACAATACAGAGTTCTAGGTGTTCCAGAACCATTTGTAGAAAGACTTTATTTTTTTCACTAAATTACCTTGACGCTTTCGCCAAATGATGCCAATTGACCATGCATGTGTGGAACTATATTTGAACACTTTACTTCCATTGCATTGGTCTGTTTATTTGTCTTCATGCCTTTTCAGTTTGGAGTATTTCCTAATTTTCCCTGTAATATCTTCTCTGACTCCTGGTTATTTAGAGGCATACTGCTTGATTTCCAAATATTAGGGCATTTTCTAGATAAATTATTGCTGCTGATTTCTAGCTTAATTTCATTCTGATTGAGAAGACATAATTTCTACAATTTCAACCCACTGTTTGATAGTCCAAAGAGTTGGTCTTGGTTAAAGTTCACGTGTACTTGAATATATATTCTGCTGTCGGTGGTATAATATTCTATAATGTTGATTTCATAATGATAAATTATAATGTTTACATCTTCTGTACCCTTATGACTTTGTACTTGTGTTATTAATTACTGAGAGAGGTGTTTAAATATTCAACTCTGTGAATTTTATGTTTCTCTCTTCTGTTCCGTCAATTTCTGCTTGATGTGTTTGGAAGTTTGATTGTTAGATTCATCATATTTAGGGTTATGTTTTCTTGATGAATTGATCCTTAATCTTTACAAAAATGACACTTTTTAATTTGGGGAATACTCCTTGTGTTGAAGTCTACTTTGTACAAACTTAATGTGGTTACACCTAGCTTTCTCAGGCTTACTGTTTACATTGTATAATTTATTCACTCATTTACTTTCAACCCATCTATATCTTAGAGTGAATCTTTTCTAAACATAGCATTGGGTCTTTTCTTAGTCATTTTGACAAATCTTGCCTTTTAACTGAAGTGTTTAATATAGTTGTTGATAACTTTTCAATCTTGCTACTTGTTTTATTTGTGTCCGTTCATTTTTGTTTACTTTTTCTAAATGTAGAGTTGGGTATCTTTTCTATGCATAGAGTTGAGTCTTTTATTAGTCATTTTGACAAGTTCTATCTTTTAACTGAAGGTGTACAGTAGTTCTTGATAACTTTTCAATCTTGCTATTTGTCTCTTTTTTTTTTTGGTTATTTTTCATAGCTTTCCTGACTTCTCTATTTCAATAGTTACTTTTATATCTTATACTGACACTACTCTGAGTTAATATTATAAAGCTTCACGTGTGAGAACCTTACAACAATATGGTTTTATTTACCTTCCCTTTTGCTTTGTGATTTTCTTGTCACACTCCTTGCTTCTTCTACATGTGTTATAAACCTCCTAATATTATTGGTTTTTTTTTAATCTAAATTGTCAGTTGATTTTTAAATCATTGAATACAAGAAAGAAAATTGTCTTTTATATTCAATAATATATTTATCATTTCCTGTCCTCTTTGTTTCTTTCTGTAGATTCTAAATTTTATCTTGCATCATTTCCTCATCCTGAAAATTTTCTTCACTTTCTTTTGGAGTGTGAATCTGCTGGTGGCAAACACTAGTTTTGTCTATTTGACAATATCTTTATTTAGATTTCCATTCAAAGCATGTTTTTAACTAGATACAGAAACTATAAGTTAATAGATCTTTTTCCTTTCAATACTTAAAATTGATGTCCCATTGTCTTTTGGCTTACATTGTTTCTGATGAGAACTTAGCCATTGTTCCTATCATTGGATCCATGTACGCAATGCGTATTTTTTCCCCTGGTTCCTTACAAGACTTTTCTCTTCATCTCTGTTAAGTTGGTAACTGTGAAAGGATGAGATTTGATTTTACTCCTCTTATAAGCCAGAAAGTTAGCATGTCACCATTTTCATAGACACTGGTGAAGACAAGAGAGAGTTTATGACTCACAGCAGTAGGAGGGGAACATTGGTTCATAGGTTGTGAGTGTGCTCTCACTTGCTCAGTTGTGTCTGACTCTTTGTGACCCCATGGACTGCAGCCCACCAGGATCCTCTGTCTATTGGTTTTCCCAGGCAAGAATACTGGACTGGGTTGCCATTTCCTTCTTCAGGCAATCTTCCTGACCCAGGGATCGAACCCAAGTCTCCTATATCAGAGGGTGGATTCTTTACTACAAATCTACCAGAGAAGCCTGCGGGCATGATAATTGTGATATAATAAGAAATACATATTTGGTCTTTGCCCCTGGTTCCTGGCACAGAACTCCTAAAGCCTCTTGTGATTTTCTGAGTGAGAGAGTAATAGGAGCATCTTTTGTTGTAATATTTGTTTGTTTGTTTTGTCCCCAGTTTCTGAAATAGCTCTGCAGTGACAAAGGTGAAGGAGAGTTGTCTGTTATTCATAGCAAGCAGCTTTCAAAACACCTGAGTTTATGTTAATGAAGTGACTTTTGGAAAGCTCCTATAGATGGGGACTGGTTGCCATGTGAAACAGTCATTCAACTAGAGGGTTGGAACTTTCAATCCTATCCCCTTGATCTCCAGGGAGCAGAGAGGTGTGGAGATTGAATTTAGTCACCAAAGGTAAATGGTTTAATCAGTCATATGCCTACATAATGGAACCTCCATAAAAACCCTAAAGCACTGTGTTTGAAGAGCTTCTTCAAGTTCTTGAAAGAATGGGTTGGTGAACACATCCGTGTACCGGGAGGGTGGTGGGCCTGGAGATGGTGTAGAAGCTCTGCACGCTTTCCCATACTTTGTCCTGTGTGTCCATTGCATTTGGTTGTTCCTGAGTTACATCCTGTAAACTGGTAGCAGTAAGTCAAGTGATTCTTGAGTTTTGTGGGCCACTGTAGAAATTAACAAGTCTAGGAGAGGGTCCCCACTCCAGTACTCTTGCCTGGAAAATCCCATGGATGGAGGAACCTGGTGGGCTGCAGTCCATGGGGTCGCTAAGAGTCGGATACGACTGAGCGACTTCACTTTCACTTTCATGCATTGGAGAGGGAAATGACAACCCACTCCAGTGTTCTTGCCTGGAGAATCCCAGGGACGGGGGGAGCCTGGTGGGCTGCCATCTATGGGTTCGCACAGAGTCGGACACGACTGAAGTGACTTAGCAGCAGCAGCAGCAGGAGAGGGTCCTGGGAGTCCTTAATTTACAGCCAGTAAGTGAGAAGTACAGTTGACAACCTGGAACTTGTGATTGGCATCTGAAGTGAGGGGAAGCCCCTAGCCTGTGGGTTCTGCAATAATTCTGAGTAGTGTCATAATTAAATGATAGGACATCCTGCTGGTCTGAAGAGTTGGAGAATTGCTTAATATGAGGGAAAACCCCATACATTTGATATCAGAAGTATTAAGAGTGTAGAGGGAAACAGTTTTCCTTGAGTTAGCAAGGTTTTTTTTTTTTCCTTTTAGTGGGTATATTGTAATTGTTTTTTTTTCCCCTCTTTTTTACCATAGTTCACATAGTCTATTCACAATGTCTACAATTTTTTTCCCATTGTTGTTGTTGTATGGTAGATATTGTAAATGATGCATTGTAGATGTTCTGGATTCTTTTATTTTCCTGTGAAGAGTGTCAAATTTTGTTCCAGCAGGAAATCAAATGACTGGAAACTCACTTTGGTTTTGTAGGGGCTTGGTTTTAGATTTCTCTTGATTTGTCCCTAATCCTGGCAGATATTCCTTAATCTTGGAATGCAGTCTTTACTCCTCAAGTGTGTCATTCTGAAGTTTCAGTGGACAGTTGAAGCAGCATTTACAACAGCCAAAATATGGAAGCAACACAAGTGTCCATCAACAGGTGAATAAAGAACATGTGGGATACATACATACACACACACATATACACAATGAAATACTACTCAGACACAGACATGGATGAAAGTGTGCCATTTGCAACAACATGGATGGACTTGGAGGACATCATGCTTACTGAAATAAGTCAGAGAAAGAAAACACTGCGTAATATCACTTACATGTGGTATCTAAAAAATACAACAAGCTGGCAAAAATAGCAAAAAAGAAACAGACTTGCAGACATAGAAACAAGCTAGTGCTTACCAGTGGGAAAGGCGAGGGAGGAGGGTAAACCAGGGGTGGAGGATTAAGGGGAACAAACTTCTTTATATAATATAAATAAGCTACAAGGATATATTTTACAGCAAAGGGAACATAACCAATGTTTTATAATAACTACAAATTGAGTATAACTTTCAAAAAATGTAAATCACTATGTTGTATACCTGAAACTCACACAGTGTCATAAATCAACTGTACCTCAAAATAATAACAAATTTCAAATAAAGAAACAAAAAAGCCAAGTGTTCACAAAGCAGCTCTAAGACAGCAGAACTTGAGTCCAAACTTCCCAGCAGCAGGCAACGAACTGTTCAAATGTCTGTTTGGCTCTTGTTTTCCTTTGGGTCATGTGGGTTCTTGCCCCATGCGTGTTCATTCAGGAGTCAGCCAAGGATTTGAGGGGAGTTTGCAGGCAGTTACCTGTTGCACCTTTTCCCTGTGTGGCTCCCTCCTTGCTAGGATCTTTCCCCTCAGGGAGTGGCCCCTCACCTCCCAGCACCAGTTTACAACAGACCACTCCCCTGCTGGACGGAGAACTTTCTGAGTATTTGGTGCAGGCTTCTATTCCACAGCACCTAGTCAGTGTCTGGCATATATACAGTAGGTGCACAGTAAATGTTTGTACCAGTACCAAACAAATTATTATTGAGTTGTAGGATTGCTGACCTAGCATCAAGTCTGTCATCCACAAATGACAAAGCAACAGCGTTGCACGGTGACAGACAGCTTTTGTCTGTGTGTCATGGGTCAGGTTACTTCACCTCTCTGTGCCTCCGTTTCCTTTATAGGGATGGCTTTCTACCTTATAGGGTGATTATAGGATTAAATATTAAGACAGAGAGCTAGTGGCTGGCATATTGACAATGCTCATATATTAAATACTAGTAATCGCTGCTGTTGTTGCTTGAAGAGGACCTCATCCAACACAGAGGAACTTCTAAGGACTTCCAGGTGGTCCAGTAAGACTCTGCCCTTCCACTGCAGGCGGTGGGGATCTCACCCCTTGCGGTGAGATGTGGACAAAGAAGAAAAGAAAGGAGAACGAAATGGACTTCTGTTGTCTATCTCTAAGGAAGCTAAAGTATCACTGACTGCACTAGAAATATGGACTCACTTCGATTTTCACATAGAGATCCTTACACAGTTACAGGCAGAAACTAGAGTGGCATCTGGTGGGGCATTGAAAAATAAGAGCCTCCTGCCAATACCACGACCTCTGAGGACATGTTTACTAAGACAAATTCAAGTTTCAAGACACAGCTATTCGTCTCCAAGCCACCGATCCCTAAACCATCAAGCAAAATTTCACCGTAAATCAAGTTATAGACGGCTGAAATTCCGAGCTCAAATAATGCCACTTTTTTCTTGAGCCCAAATAAGAACTACTACAGGATGGGTTTGGAGGGACTCGGATTTGTACCCAGCTTGGGGCCGTGCACACGTCTGAGATTCCGGCTGGTGTCTGGGCTGGAGGAGGACACCGGAGCGGGGCTCCAGACGCCGGCGGCCAGCCCGGCTGGAGCACCGCAGGTCATGCAGGAGGCGCCCGCCCGCCCTGCCGGCCCGCGCCGCCGCCGTCAGACCAGTCGGACGGCTTCGCCCGCCCCGCCCCGCGCCGCCGGTTCTGCCGCCGCCCTAGTCTCCGCGCCGGAAACCCAGTGCCTCCCGCGAGCCGCGCGCCAGAGCTGGACCGGCCCGGCCCCCGGCGCAGCTGCCGCCCCGCAGCCCCCAAGCCCGCGCCTGGGCTCCGGGCCATGGGGCGCCCGGGCGGGCGGGCGGCCGGAGCAGGAGCCCCGCGGGACTCGGGTAAGAACAGGTGGGGCCCCGCGCCGCCCTCGATGGGGACCGTGTGCCAGCGCACTGGGGCGCCGACCGGGGGAGCCCCTTTGCAACCGGGGACAGCGGGAGCGAGTGGGGGTCTTCCGCCTTCAATTTCATCAGGGGGCGGGGCCAGGGACCGCAGGGGGACAGCAGAGCCTGCCCCGGCCTGGGTTGCCAGTGGCCACACTGACCTCCTCCAGCTGGGCGGGTTGCATTTGGGTGCAGGAGGAGTCCTCAAAAGCCTGCAGCGTCTGAGTCGGGCGCCACCGAGGGCCGTACTCCTTATATCCCATTGGCCTCGGTGGGCCCTGGGCTTGTGACCCGGCCAGGACCTTCTCTCTGTTTGCTGGGAGCCTGGCCGGCCTGGCAGGCTGTCCGCCTCTCCAGGAGCGCACGGGGATGGAGGAGAAGCCAGCTGTTCCCCATTTCCTTGGGTGCTGGCCCCCCTCTCCTTGGCCCTGCTAGGTGTGTCTGGTCAGAAAACCCCAGAGATTCCTAAGACGGTAAAAAGTGTCTGCCTGGGGTTCTTTCTGGCCCTGGGCTTGAGTTTAGCTTCTTTCAGTAAAATAGCGGAGCCAGGACTGTGAGTTCTTTGCAGGTGTGTTTCCCCCCGGGGCTGCAAGGTGCAGTGCATTGCTAACTGTGCTCACCCAGACCCCTGTGTCCGTGGCCTGCATGTCTGGGTCAGGTGGGCAGCAGCAAAGTGGAGGCTAGGGCAGCCAGGGGCCCCACCTGCCCTTGAACCTTCCCCCGGCCCAGGGTTGATTGAATGTAATTAGCCACTAATTGAATGTCTCTGAGCCCCTCTACATGTGAAACACACCAAGGTCAGATTTAGACAGCTGACCCTGCTGAGTGATTCATTCTTTTCTTCCAGATATGGTGTTTCCCTTAGGTGAAGGGTCTGAAGAAGGGTCATTCATTCATTCATCCAAAATTTACTGAGTGCCAACTACTAATCAGACACGGAGGCACTGAGAATATAGCTGCTCTTATTTACATGAGTTGTAGGAAAGAGAAAATAAGTAAGCAGATGAATCATATTATTTCCGACAGTGAGAAGTGCTATAAAACAAAACAAAGCGGGATGACGATGGGCATGAGCATGCGTGCTCAGTTGTGTCTGATTCTTTGCGTCCCCATGGGCTGTAGCCCGCCAGGCTCCTCTGTCCATGGCATTCTCCAGGAAAGAATACTGGAGTGGGTTGCCATTTCCTTCTCCAGGAGATCTTCCCAACCCAGGGACTGAACCCTTGTCTCCTGCATTGGCAGGCGAGTTCTTTACCAGTGAGCCACCAGGGAAGCTGTCTGACTTGTTGGGAGGTTTAAATCTGAGACATCGATTTGAGTTTCCCTGGAAGACATACCCTTTTTTTCTCTTTAATATTTATTTATTTATCTGGCTGTGCGGAGTCTTAGTTGCAGCATGTGAACTCTTAGTTGTGGCATGTGGGATCTACTTCCCTGACAAGGTATCAAACCCAGGCCCTCTGCATTGGGAGCAAGGAGTCTTAGCCACTGGACCACCATGGAAATCCCGGAAGACATATTCTTTTGAGTCACTTACTTGTTCATTTATTTGACAAATACTGAGGGCCCACATGTTAGGCACTGTTCTGGGTATTAAGTATACATCACTGAATAAGACAGTCTTTCCTCTCGTAGAGTTTATTTTCCAGTGGAGA
The DNA here is from genome assembly GCF_019923935.1 of Bubalus bubalis. Classification (NCBI taxonomy): domain Eukaryota; kingdom Metazoa; phylum Chordata; class Mammalia; order Artiodactyla; family Bovidae; genus Bubalus; species Bubalus bubalis. Next base: position 46,402,205 of record NC_059168.1, read on the forward strand.
GAAATGGACAGCAACAACACAGTAACACAGAGATTCGCTCAGTCATGTCTGACTCCTTGCAACCCCACAGACTGTAGCCTGCCAGGGTCCTCTGTCAATGGAATTCTCCAGGGAAGAATACTGGAGCAGGTTGCCATTCCCTTCTTTAGGGCATCTTCCCAACCCAGGGAACGAACCTGGGCCTCTTACATTGCAGGCAGATTCTTTACTGTCTGAGCCACCAAGGAAGCCCACAGTAACAATAACAGTTGTTTTATTGTCATGTCAGATAAATGCTATGGACAAAAGCAAAGTGGCTTAAGGGGTTAGAAGGTGATGGGGGCTCCTGGATTCAATAGGGTGGTCAGGGCAGGCTGTGCTGACTAAGTGTAGTGAGGAGCCAAGTGTAGACAAGACACAGGTATGTGACTCTCTGGGGAAAGAACATTCCAGGCGGAGGGAAGAGAAAGTGCAAAGGCCCGGAGATGTAAAGGATGCTGGAGCAGACTGGGCATTGCTGAACATGTTACAGGAATGGGAAGGAGGCCTTCATGGCCGTGGGAGGTGAGCAGGCATCTGCAGCTCTCATTAGAGGGGGTGGGGTTTAGACTGCTGACCAGAGGCATGCAGGAGGGCAGGTGATGCTCTCAGCTGCTGGGACAAGAAGATTTACATCTCCCAAAAAAACTTCCCATGTGGTGCTAGTGTTAAAGAGCAACCCCCCCGCCTCCCCCCCCCCGGCCAGTGTAGGAGACATAAGAGATGCTGGTTCAATCCCTGGTTTGGGAAGATCCCTGTAGAAGGAAATGGCAACCCACTCCAGTATTCTTGCTTGGAGAATCCCATGGACAGAGGAGCCTGGCGGGCTACAGTCCATAGAGTCACAAAGAGTCAGACATGACTAAAGTGAGTTTGCACGCACACAAGTAAGAAAACTCAGGGTCAGGCCTGGTGGTTTACACTAGCAGGGGAATAGGCAATCACCAGAGATGGAGAGTGTGTCTCTTGGCAGGAGAGGTATCACTTGCTTTTCTTTTTTGTAATTTAATTTTTAAATTATTTATTTATTTATTGGCCATGCCTCTTGGTATGTGGGATCCTAGTTCCCCGACCAGGGATTGAACCCTCACCCCCTAAGTTGGAAGCATAGAGTCTTAAGCACTGGACCACCTGAGAAATCCCTCACTTGTTTTTCTTACACCCAGCATCCATTAAAAGGACATGGGCTAAAGTGGGAGGCAGACCACAAGTTTTTTTAAATCAGTAAAGACTGGCTATGGGGAGCACAATTGTTGCTTGCTGTCTAGGAAAATTCCAATAATCTTTTACAAAGAATAATCTGATTAGTAGGCTCAAAAGAGACAGGAGGGTATGTTGATTTGTACTATATGCTAGGCTCTCCTTTAAGCACCTTATGTGCAAACACAAACCAGCCTCATAGCACGTCTGTGAGGTACAGACAACCCCATTTCACAGATGAGAAAACTGAGGCCAGCGAGAAGCAAGTTGCCCACTTTTCTACACAGCTAGTGACTGAAGAAGAATCAGGATTTATAATCATGTGGTGCAATTTTAGAGCCAAGTGTTCTGAAAGAGAGACAGAAGCTTTGGCTGAAGGGATGTTTATTAGGGCTCCAGGGTGTCTCACAGCAGGGGGTTCTTAGACAACAGCAGGGCTTATGGGTGCATTCCATCTCTTTTCTTCTTTATAAGACAATCTTTGTGTGGGTTACAAATTCTTTTAAAAATATTTTGAAAGGTACTACTTGCCTGTTAAAAATTGGTTTTTACAGATGTTTATTCAAACAGCCCTTAAGGAACACAGAAATCTCTCTTGTTGTCCTGTCCTCTGATTCCCAGTCCTCCTCAGAGGCAATTGAGAATGCTTGCAGACAAATGTTCTACTTGTAAATGAGCGTGTGTGAATTGTACTTTTTAAAAAGTATTTTTAAATTAATTATATTATTTAATTTTGGCTGCGCTGGGTCTTGGTTGCTGCCTATGGGCTTTTCTCTATTTGCAGCGAGCGGAGCCTGCTCTCTAGTTGCAGTGCCTGGGCTTCTCACTGTGGTGGCTTCTCTTGTTGCAGAGTTCAAGCCTCAGTAATTGTGGCACACAGGCTTAGTTGCAGCATGTGGGATCTTCCTGGACCAGGGGTCGAACCTGGGTCCCCTGAATTTGCTGGCAGATTCCTAACCACTGGACCACCATGGAAGTCCTAGATGGTACTTTTTTTTTTTTTTTTTTTAACACAAATAAGAAAACTCAGATGTGTACTTTTTTTTTTTTAAACTTAATATACTTATTCTGATTCAGGACATAGAGATATACTTCACCTTTTTAACATAAATATGTTTGTACTTTATTTCTCTAGTCATTCTTTTATGGTCTTCTAAATTGTTTTTCCTATTTTTGTTAGTTTGTTTGCTGTGGTAGACAAGTATGCATTTGGATACTTGTACCTACATCGGGCTTCCTAGGTGGCGCTAGTGGTAAAGAACTCACCTGTCCATGCAGGTTTGATCCCTGCATCAGGAAGATTCCCTGGAGGAGGGCATGGCAACCCACTCCAGTATTCTTGCCTGGAGAATCCCATGGACAGAAGAGCCTGGTGGGCTACCGTTCATAGGGTCACACAGAGTCGGACACGACTGAAGTGACTTAGCACACACGCATGTATCTACATCTTTGCTCACTCTTGTGACTTTCAGCAGGGGAAATCTATAAACGTATAACTACTGATTGAAAAGCTCTGTGTATTTTAGATTTCCACTGATGCTGCCAGCCTGCTTTCCAAAGCCCCAGTCTGACTTACTACTTCCAGGATTGCTTGTTTGTGTTGGCATGGCCCTGCAGACTTGGGCATCACGTTGTCATGTTTAATAGGTATTTCTTTATCATGAGCAATGTTATGAGTCTCCTGTATTTTTTAAGCCCTTTTTCTTTCTGTTCATGTCCTTGGCCTCTGGTTTAAGTTGGATTTTTGTCTTCATGTTGTTGTTTTTGAATTCTGAGGGAATTATAAGGGATCTTATTATGATTTCCTCTTTATCCCTCATCACTGACTGCCCTTCAGCATCTTCCTTTTGTGCACAGCAGCTACTCTGATATATTTATGATATGTTTATCCTGGGATGAGACTATTTTAGAGAAATGTATGGTGTTGATTTATATGTGCATGTAATTTAAACTTACAGACATTGTATTGTGCTACAAATCTCAATCTTACTGTGAAACTCGATGCTGTTTTGTAAGATTTATCTGGCTGGTGTCTGGACACTTGGTTTATTGCTTCTGATTGTTGTACTATCAGAAGCAATTGTTGTACTGATTGGTGTATTGCTTCTGATTGCATCCCATGGTTGGAATTACAAAATTATCATAACCATTGATTCTTTTTTTTAAATTAGTTTATTTTTAAATTGAAGGATAATTGCTTTACAGAATTTTGTTGTTTTCTGTCAAACCTCCACATGAATCAGCCATAGGTATACATATATCCCCTCCTTCCTGAAACTCCCTCCCCATCCCACCCCTCTGGGTTGATACAGAGCCCCTGTTTGAGTTCCCTGAGACATACAGCAAATTACCATTGGCTATATATTTTACATATGGAAATATAAGTTTACATGTTACTCTCTCCATACATCTCACTCTCTCCTCCCTCTCCCTATGTCCATAATCTGTTCTCTATGTCTGTTTCTCCATTGCTGCTTTGTAAATAAATTCATAAGTACCATATTTCTGGATTCCACATATATAGGTTAGTATATGACATTTATCTTTCTCTTTCTGACTTCACTCTGTATAATAGGCTCTAGCTTCATCTACCTCATTAGAACTGACTCAAATGTGTTCCTTTTTATGGCTGAGTAATATTCCATTGTGTATATGTACCACAACTTCTTTATCCATTCATCTGTTGATGGACATCTAGCTTGCTTCCATGTTCTAGCTGTTGTATAGTGTTGCAATGAACATTGGGGTACATGTGTCTTTTACAATTTTTGTTTCTTCAGGGTATATGCCTAGGAATGGGATTGCTGGGTCATATGGTGGTTTTATTCCTAGATTTTTAAGGAATCTCCATACTGTCTTCCATAGAGGCTGTATCAATTTACATTCCCACCAACAGTGCAGGAAGGTTCCCTTTTCTCCATACCCTCTCCAGCATTTATTGTTTGTAGACTTTTTGATAGTGGCCATTCTGAGGTGATATCTGTAGTTTTGATTTGCATTTCTCTAATAATGAGCAACGTTGAGCATCTTTTCATGTGTTTGTTAGCCATCCGTATGTCTTCTTTGGAGAAATGTCTATTGAGATCTTTTTCCCACTTTTTGATTGGGTTGTTTGTTTTTCTGGTATTGAGTTGTGTGAGCTGCTTGTATATTTTGGAAATTAATCCTTTGTCAGTTGCTTCATTTGCTATTATTTTCTCCCATTCTGGAGGGTTGTCTTTTCACCTTGTTTATAGTTTCCTTTGCTGTGTATCTGCTTTTAAGTTTAACTAGGTCCCACTTGTTTACTTTTGTTTTTATTTCCATTATTCTAGGAGACGGGTCATAGAGGATCTTGCTTTGATTTATGTCATCAAGTATAACCATTGATTCTTATTGGCTTGGTCTAGAAAGTTTTTTGGGAGAAATGGCATGATGGGGGTGAGCCTTGGCAGATGAAGAGGATTGGCTAGGAGGAAAGGAGAATGGGGAAGGGAAATAGAGCTGACCAGGAGCCCAGCATGAGGACATGCCGAGGTGTGAAAGTTCCAGGAACGTTCAGGGGAGCCCCATAGACTGGGGGCATGGCTCAGGGTAGGCGTGTGTGGTCCCAGGAGAGGTTGGGGAAGGATCTCAAATGCCAGTGTTGGGCTTTCCCTAAAGGCAACAGGGAGAGGCAGTGGGCTAGGGGTCAATCAGGAAGGATTTTCAAGGGCAGGGGTGGTCTCCTAAAGGAGAATTGGGACCGTGGACGTGAACCTGGGAAGCAGGGGAGGTCCCTGGGATTCTTCAGGTAAGGGAGGAATGGTGGGGCTGCTGGGCAGGGAGAACCAGCGGGACTGGGTGCTGGAGGCATGAAGGGTGCCTGCTAACCTGGGGAAACCAGGCAGATGGGATGTCATTGACAGGACCGAGGGCAGGCCTGGGCACAGGGGTGGGAGGTGCACTCACGGGCATGTGGATAGGCTGTTGGGTGCCTAATTATTCTGAAGTCCTGCTCGCCTACCTAGAGTATTCTCGTTGGTAGTTAGGACTGCAGGCTGAGGAGTGTTCCTGACCCTTCAGTGAGTGGGTAGGAGGGGAACATGCAGGAATGGGTAGGTCATCATGTGCTGTTGTTATTGTTTAGTTGCCAAGTTGTGTCTGACTCTGTGACCCCATGGACTGTAGCCCGCCAGACTTCTCATGGAAGTCCATGAGAAATCCATGGAATTTCGCCTGCAAGAATACTGGAGTGGATTGCCATTTCCTTCTCCAGGGGATCTTCCCAATGCAGGGATTGAACCCAGGTCTCCTGCATTGCAGGCAGATTCTTTACCATCTGAATTTCCAGGGAAGCCCCCAAGGGCAGAAGAGGCCCCTCTAGAACAAAGCCCTGGGCAGGCATGCAGGGAGAAGTGGATGGAGAGGCTGGACCAACAAGGACGCATGGATGCCCTTTGAACTCTGCCCTCTGCTGGCTCCACAACCTCAAGGATGCATCCTCTCATGAAAAGCTGGTCAGGGGACGGCCAAAAAGGGCTCTCTGCCTTCCTGGTGTCTCTCCGTGGATCCTTGGAGGATATGTGGAAGGGGTGAGTCAGACAGGAGGGAAATGACCTCAGAAAGCACAGGTGTGTGGGTTCTCTCCCTGGGGAGGAGCTCTGGGCCCTAGCACTGTTCCAGCTGGAAGTTGCCAAGCCAGACAGGCTGCTTCCTCTGTCCCCGTGGGCAACTGTTGATAGACATGATCATCTCCAGCTGGCATGTAGAGGGCACTGGGAAGCCCATGGCTTTGTTGCTCTGGGAAGGCTTAAGTGTGAGCACCTCCAGGGGAACACTGACCTTTCGGGGGGCCCCAGGAAATGCCTTGCTCTTTTTGTCTCCCTTCTTCACTATATCAGGGCATATCTGTTCCTTTAGGTAACACAAGAGCCTTGGTTTTCTACCAGTTGTGCACCTGAATTGAATTCTATGCTCATCAATCAATGATATATGAAGGCCAGTTAGTATTATAAGGAGTACCGCAGTTCTTTCTCCAAAAGAGTAACTGCCTGAAAGGTTGAACTTAGCTGTATAAAAAGTGTCTACTCATTCACATAGTTTGTCATGATTTCTGACATGAGAATTTTCCACCTATACTATTTCATGTAACATTTTTCCCTGAGTGCATGCAGTTTGAAAAATCAATGTGAAGTAAGCATAATTTACTTTAGTGTGGTCCTTAGCAACAATATCTGTGAAATCATGACTTTTTACTGTATATTCAAATACATTCTTAACTATTAAAAATGTTTATTATGTATACCATATGCCTACTTAGGCAAATACAGCTTTAGATTGGTGGATTCATGGAGGAGATAATCTTTACGATGTGAAGTGAAGCGAAAGTTGCTCAGTCATGTCTCTTTGCAACCCCATGGACTATACAGTCCATGGAATTCCAGGCCTTTCTGGATTGTAGCCTTTATCTTTTCCAGGGGATCTTCCCAACCAGGGATCGAACCCAGGTCTCCTGCACTGCAGGCGGATTCTTTACCAGCTGAGCCACAAGGGAAGCCCAAGAATACTGGAGTGAGTGGGTAGCCTATCCCTTCTCCAGTGGATCTTCCTGACCCAGGAACGATGTGGGAGAGGGGGAAAAGAAAAACTTTACCCTCTAAAGGGCCTTTCCAGGTGGCTCAGTGGTAAAGAATCTGCCTGCCAAGCAGGAGATGCCAGTTTGATCCCTGGGTCAGGAAAATCACGGAGAAGGAAATGGCAACCCATTCCAGTATTCTTGCCAGGAAAATCCCATGCATAGAGGAGCCTGGTGGGCTATAGTCCATAGGGTCACAGAAGAGTCAGACACGATTTAGCGACTAAACAACAAGAACCCTCTAAGATGCTGTCACTGGTACCTGTGAATTATACTGACAGATGATTAACAGTAGAAAAAGTTTTATTGGCCTGCACATGAGAGTCAATCTAAGTAGCTGGCTTGTTAAAGAGTTGCAAAGAGTCAGACGTGACTGAGCGACTTTCACTTTTCACTTGTTAAAGGGTTAAAGGCTTATATACCTAAATTAGTAGGGGAAAGGGAGGAGGGAGAAAAAGGCTTCTAGGTGAAGAACAAATAGGTTTCTTTTCGTAAGACTAATGTGTTTTTAGAACACATGAAATGAGAAAATAGGATAGTGTTGGTCTTTATACTTAATGACTGTTTTTTTCAGTCTCCTTCTGGGCCATAAATTTCTCCTAGAGAAAGGAGGTGGGGTAGATTTTATTCAGTTCTTCCTTCTGGGAGTAGATCTGCCCTGCAGAAGGAATTTATGACAACCATATTTCTTAACGGATAAGTTAAGCTCTGAGATGGTTTCTTAGTGTATCTGAAAGATCTCAAATGTCTTGATCTTAAACTCTGTATCAGTTCTGGGGCCCCAGGTAGGTCCCTACACCAGCATCAGAGAAGTCACCCTGCAGCCAGTTGAGAGGTGGTAACAGTGAGGGGGTCCCATACAGATCCTCTCAGGCTCACCTCCATCCCACACAAGTCCCCCTCTGGCAACCAGACGGGGTAAGGGGTGTTGGCAAAGAAACTCCCAGCCTTTAAAGTAAGCAGAGAAATTAAATATTTCTCTGTAATTTAATACAACAAATTTATTTTTGCTGATGACAAACATCATATGTATTTGTTTTTGTTTTTGTTCCATTGCTAAGTCGTGTCCGACTTTGCAACCCCATGGACTGCAGCATGCCAGGCTTCCCTATCCTTTACCATCTCCTAGAGTTTGCTAGAACTCATGTTCATTGAGTCAGTGATGCCATCCAACCATCTCATCCTCTGTCGTCCCCTTCTCCTCTTGCCTTCAGTCCTTCCCAGCATCGGGGTCTTTTCCAGTGAGTCGGTTCTTCGCATCAGGTGGCCAAAGTATTGGAGCTTCAGCTTCAGCATCAGTCCTTGCAATGAATATTCAGGGTTGATTTCCTTTAGGATTAACCGATTTTATCACCTTGCTATCCAAGGGACTCTCAAGAGTCTTCTCCAGCACCACAGTTTTAAAGCATCAGCACTCAGCCTTCTTTTGGTTCAACTCTCACATCCATACATGACTACTGGAAATACCATAGCTTTGACTGTATTGTATTGTTTTTTAATTTGAACCTACCACTCAGCATGTGGGATCTTAGCCCTCTGACCGGGGATCAAACCCTCACCCCCTGCATTAAAAAAAGCACAGAGTCTTAACCACTGGACCACCAGGGAAGTCCATCCCTATTTAACAGCAGGTACACACACACACACACACCATAAAGAGCTTAAAATCCTGTGTATTGTTACCACACAGAGATTGCCACTATCAACCAGTGTTTTGGTATTTCATTGCCTCAGTTCAGTTCAGTCGCTCAGTCTTGTCCGACTCTTTGCGACCCCATGAATCACAGCACGCCAGGCCTCCCTGTCCATCACCAACTCCCGGAGTTCACTCAGACTCACATCCATCAAGTCAGTGATGCTATCCAGCCATCTCATCCTCTGTCGTCCCCTTCTCCTCCTGCCCCCAATCCCTCCCAGCATCAGAGTCTTTTCCAATGAGTCAGCTCTTTGCATGAGGTGGCCAAAGTACTGGAGTTTCAGCTTTAGCATCATTCCTTCCAAAGAAATCCCAGGGCTGATCTCCTTCAGAATGGACTGGTTGGATCTCCTTGCAGTCCAAGGGACTCTCAAGAGTCTTCTCCAACACCACAGTTCAAAAGCATCAATTCTTCGGCTCTCAGCTTTCTTCACAGTCCAACTCTCACATCCATACATGACCATGGAAAAACCATAGCCTTGACTAGACGGACCTTTGTTGGCAAAGTAATGTCTCTGCTTTTTAATATGCTATCTAGGTTGGTCATAACTTTTCTTCCAAGGAGTAAGTGTCTTTTAATTTCATGGCTGCAGTCACCATCTGCAGTGATTTTGGAGCCCAGAAAAATAAAGTCTGACACTGTTTCCACTGTTTCCCCATCTATTTCCCATGAAGTGATGGGACCAGATGCCATGATCTTTGTTTTCTGAATGTTGAGCTTTAAGCCAACTTTTTCACTCTCCACTTTCACTTTCATCAAGAGGCTCTTTAGTTCCTCTTCACTTTCTGCAATTTCATTGCCTAGGTACATACATTTTAAAAAAAATGAGACTGTGCCAAATATATAATCAAGTTCCTTACTTAATAATATGCCGTGAGAATCTTTCCACTTCATGAAATACTCTTCAAAAGCAAGATAGTTAAAGGTGCCAGGTTTCACTCTATGGCTGTCCCATAATTTATCTGTTTCCTGATTATGGATGTTGAAGTTGTGAGCATTTTTGCTTTTATAGTATCTTGTTGTTCGGTCGCTAAGTTGTTTCGGACTCATTGAGACCCCTTGGGGCTGTAGCCCACTAGGCTCCTCTGTTCATGGGATTTTCCAGGCAAGAATACTGAAGTGGGTTGCTGTTTCCTTCTCCAGGAGATCTTCCCAGATCAGGGATTGAACCTGCATCTCCTGCATTGGCAGGCGGATTATTTACCACTGAGTCTATCTTAATGCATATGTATTTAGACAGATGTTTGTAAGCATCGTCTGGGTACCAAGGGGGCTTGAGGACAGAGGTGAGTACCTGTGGATCCCTACTTTCTGGTTACCTAAATGTACCTGTAACAAGTGGCTACATGGAAAATGCTAATCTGAAAGCATGGGGCAGCTCTAGGAGAGAGCAGCTGAGGCCAGACTCTCGTGGAAGAAAAGGTCCAGGGATTGGTGGCCTGGCCACCTGTCCCCAGGCCAGGAAAGGACACCTCACAAAGTTACTGTACCAAGCACTTGATTGGGCAACCAAGTCCAGGAGACAGAAGCTTGTCACTCATTTTTGTAATAATCACTTCCTGCCCTTCCCTCGGAAATCAAGGGCAGCCTTGGCGTCCACATGTGTAGGGTGGTTTTTGATGGTGTTACCACTGGCCTCTGCCCCCTGTCTTGCCCTGCTCAGGGATACCTCTCTCTCCAAAGTCTGACCACAGGTGTTAGGGAGGCACCCCGGAACCCCGTCCCTAGACCCCATCGTGGACTTGGTCCCTGGAAGCCCTCTACCTGGACCTCCCTCCCAGCGCTCTGCTCTGATCCCCAGGGACCCCGCAGTCCACTTGGCCAGTGGGCTGTCATCATCTAAGCTGTCAGAGGATTGTTTAGGAAGACAGGCATCCCCCTGTCTGTCTCCCCAAGGGCCCAGGCTTGTGAAGGCCTGAGGGCTAGGAGGCAAAGGCCATTTTCTGGAGGAAGGAACATGTGGCTGCCTCAATCCCAGGCCTCCTTGAAGAACAAAATCTCTACAGAGACAACAGGGACATGTGGCCCAAATGAGGTGCCTCTGGCTTCAGCTCTCCCTCTGCCTGGTAGCTAGTACCCCCAGAAGGATGGCAGTGAGCTCCATCAGCATCAGAGCTTTCCTAAGGTCTGCTTTGTTAAAAATGAATTCATGGCTTCCCTGGTGGCTCAGTGGTAAAGAATCCACCTGCCAATGCAGGAGACATGGGTTTGATCTTTGATCCAGGAAGATCCCACATGCCACGGAGCAACTAAGCCTGTGTGCCACAACTATTGAGTCTGTGCTCTAGAGCCTGTGCTCTGCAACAAGAGAAGCCACCGCAATGAGAAGCCTGCCCATTGCAACTAGAAAGTAGGCCCCGCTCATGGCAACTAGAGAAAGCCCATGCAGCAGCGAAGAACCAGCACAGCCAAAAACAAACAAGTAAAATAATTTTTTTTAAAAGGTGAGTTTTCAAACTGGGCTGTCCGTGGCCCTACATGCTTGGAAAGAAGCCTCGGTCCTTCATACGAGTGGTGTGTGAATGGCAGTGGGGTATAGCAGAAAGTGAATTTGGTTTGGCAGTCCTGGGCTCAAGTTCAGCCGGAGTGGCTACTCTGACCCTCGGTCTCCTCATCTGTTCTGTGGCATGGGGCTCATGACACCCCACCCCTGCCCTAGACTCTAGATTTTGGAGATACTGGTTATAAAGGGCCCAATGAATGTCAGCACCTAGGGTCCCGCTGTGAAAGGTTGTCAGAAGTCAGGTGTCCATCCCCTCTGTCCTCTCACATTCTGCCTCTCAGGAGTGTGGGCTGCGTGCTAAAAGCCCCAGAGCTCCTCTCCTGGAAGGTGGGCTCCACTCCCCAACCTGCACTCGGTCTGTGAGACACCGCCTCCCCACCTGCACCCAGCAGCTTCCTCTGCGGGCAAACAGGAAGCCACTCACATTGGGGGAGGCAGGAAGGGGCTGTCTGCCTCTGGGCTGTGGTCAGGTCAGCAGATTGCGCATCTGCTGGGCCCAGGGGAGGGGGATGTGGGCTGGGACCCCCAGAAAGGGGAGGGGGCATAAAAGATCAAAGCCCATCTCTGGCAGGGCTCTGGGGGCAGGAGCCAGTTTGCCTTCCCCTTCTCACCCTGAGCCACACACCCTGTGAGCAGAAGGCCCTCCTTGGCTGTCCAGCTCTGTTCCTTGCATCTTGGGAAGGAGGTGAAAGTTCTAGGAGATGGAACAGAGCTGACGGGTGCAGGAGTCTCTTCTTGGAGTTTGCTCTAAGCAGGAACCACCCCCTGGCCACATCCCAGAACCCCACCAAACACATACAAGACCTGCTGGGAGGAGAGAGAGAGGCAGACCCCATTTCCCACAGTGTCGCTTGATGTGATCGAGGGATGAGGATGAGCAGCTTTGACTCCTTCATTCATCAGAAGGTCTTGGAGCAGTTATGAGCCTGGCCCCCACCAGTTGGGTGGTGATAGAGGCGAGTGGACCAGTGCTTGCCCTTGAGAAGTTCACAGTCAGGGGATGGGTGGAGATTCAGAAATATACAGAGGAGGCTGATCCCTGGCACCTGGCTTGACCAACGGCATCTCAGCCCAGCATGCTAAGGGGCCCGGGGATGGTGCAGAGCTGAGACTGGAGGGGGTTGATCCCGGTCCTTGGCTTCTGATCAGTCCTCACCTCCTGGTCGCCCCCATCATGTCTTCACCCCCACCCCCAGCTTGTCTGTAACCTCCTTGTGGGCCTCATTCGATGGTCACTTTGCTCCTTATCGTCCTCCGCTTTCTAGCAGCATTTGACACAGCCAACCACTTCCTCCTTCTGAAGTTGTCTTTCTCCTCTCTTGTCTTTGGTGACAACACACTCTCTCATTCTCACCTCCCTGACAGCCCCTGCTCGCTCTCCTCTGCAGGCGTCTCCTGGGGAGGCTCTGCTGGCCCCTAGTGTGGGTGCCTTCCTGCTGGTCACACTCGAGCTCCTTTCTGCACCCCAGCCCCTCCCATCCACTCTAGGTACTAGCCACTCCTGCTTGAGTAGCTCACAGATATCTCAAACCTAATATTTAAAGACTGAAACCCTTGATTTTCTCCCTTGAGCCTCATCTCCCCAGTTCTTTCCCATTTCCACAAATATTACCACCCCTCAAGGTTGCTCAAGCCAGAACTCTAAAAGTCACCCTTGACTTCTGTCTCTCACCACTTTAGTGGCAGATTCTACCAGGCATCCCTGATGTAGGTCCCACATCCTCTGTCTTCCTTCTATGCCATTTTGGACCCCCTTCCACGCCACCGTCCCACCTCCCCTGGACTGTCACAGAGCCCTTCCCTGACCTCACTGAGCACTTCCACTGTCTCTCTTCCATGCAGTGCCAGGCAATCTGAAAAATAAATACACTTGTCACTTCCTTACTTTACCCCTGGGGACCCTGTGGGATCTGGCCCATCCACTTCTCCCGCCCTCCCACACTGTCTGGCTGTCATTCCTGGAGACCTTTCCAGTCTCAGTAAGAAACTAGACATGCAGTTTCATCTTCCTAAAATGCCCACCCCACGCTCTCTCTTCACATCCTGTCTCCTCTTCATGGGGATATGATGCCCCTGGTCTCCCCTTGCAGTGAGCCCTCCACCCTCAATCACTTTCTTCTCTCCCCACCTGTTCCCCTGCCAGCACTCCTCATACTTTATAATCACATGTTGATTACTTCTTGTTTATTTTCTGTCACTAGATTGGAAGCTCCTGAGGACAGAAGTCTTGTGTTTTGTTTTGTTTTGTTTTAATATTTATTGATTTGGCTCTGCCAGGTCTTAGTTGTAGCACATGGGATCTTTTGAATTCTTAGTGGTGGCATGTGGGATCTAGTTCCCTGACCAGGGATGAACCCAGGCCACTTAATTGGGAGCGTGGAGTTTTAGCCACTGGACCACCAGGGAAACACTGGGGATCCTGTGTTTTATTCCTGACCATCAGTGGCTTCTCACATTGAGACAGCATGGGGTCGGCGCTGGCCATGTTCCAGACACCTCGTGAGGCTGGAGACCTGAGGGTTGGCAGTAGGATTGGCCTGAGGGAGGGTTGGCATTTAGGCCAAGGTGACTTGAGTTTCTGTCACCTGGCAGGGAATAAGAATCCCCCATACAGAGGAGAAGCAGCTTAGAGGAGGTAAGGAACCAGTTTGCATTGCACTGAGCTTGAAGTAAGCCCGCATCTAGCATTGCAGCCCCAGAAATGGAACAGTGGAGGGTCCTGCATCGAGATGTATTGGGATATGTCAGTGTTATAACACCACAGCTGATGAACTCTTATGGAAAGAGTGTTCCCTTCTTCTGCCTCCCCCTTTAATGATGACCTGGAAGCCCAAGTTTGAATTGAGATCCTCAGCCATCACTGTATATGGCAGCAGAGCCTACCCCCGGCCTTTGTCCCCTTCCTTCTCTCTTCCCTGTTCTGGCTTGGGACATGACATGCCCTCAGGCCCAGGCCATGTTCACCTCTTGACTGTCTCTCCCCTTCCCTCCAGGTCTCGGGCTGCACAGAGCAGTGATGCAATGTCCACAGAGAGGGTAGAGACCCTGTGAGTCCAGGAAGCAGAGAATCCTAGATTCCAGGGTGCCCAGGGTGTGATGCAGAAAGGCCAGGTAGGCATGTCCCTATGGACTCCTTGCTCTGTGTGTGTGTATGTGTGTGTGTGTGGTGTGTGTTTGGGGATGTAGCTGGAGCCACGCCCTCTATGTTGTGGGCCAGGCTGGCCCAGGTCTGAAGCCTTTGATTGTGGGTCTTTTTTTAAAAAAAATTAATTAACTACTTTATTTTTGGCTGCAGTGGGTATTGTTGCTTCCCCAGGGTTTTATCTAGTTGTGACGAGTGAGGAGCACCGGCTGGAGGAACGTGGGCTCAGTAGTTCTGGTGCACAGGCTTAAGGCATGTAGCTCCAAGGCATGTAGGATCTTCCCTGATCAGGGATCGAACCTGCATCTCCTGCATTGGCAGGCAGATCCTTTACCATTGAGCCAGCCACCTGGGAAGCCCCTCCGTAAGACCTAGCCACACATAAATGGAGGGAAAAAGAAAAGTTGGCAGCCCCAGGGCCCTCCTGAGTCCCACTGAGTGCCCTGCAAGGAACCGAGAGCTGGGCAGAGATGAGAACCTGGTGACAGACCCGCAGGGAGGAGGGTGGGGCGTGCTTGCAGCCCAGGGCGCTGCGTCTTCCTCTTTTTCTCTCCCAGGCCCTGATTCTGGGCTGTGTAGAGGGTGGGGGCCCCAGGAGCAGGGGGCTGGCGGCCAGAGGCACTGAGCCTGGGAGAAGGGGCTCTCACATTGGGGCAGGAAGTGTGAGGTGCAGAGCAGCAGGGGAGCCCCAGAGGCCTGAGGTGGGTAGGGAGGGTGAGTGTGGTGAGGGGAGCGGAAGTCGGAAGCGGCAGCCGCCACGTTCGCCTTTCACAGGGCGGGTGGGCCGGGCGGCAGGATCGCAACGGGGGAGCCAGGCCCACGCATCCCTTCCCGGTCCTCTGGAGGTGAGCAAGGTGGGCCTGCGTGGGGTGGGGGCGGAGGGTGCAGGGAGTCATGTGCGGACCCTAGTTGGGTAGGTGGACAGGATGGAGGGCCCTGAAGGCCTGTGCACCTGCCGTGAGCCCGGCCCTGGGCTGCAGCCCCATCCTTCTCCTTCCTCCTCTCCATCAACCAGCCGCCTCCCAATGTAGCCCTTTCCCTGAATCCTGCTGTGGCTCCCACTTACCCCAGCCTCCCAGGGAGTCCCTTCCTGAATCTTCTGTGAGCCTCCTTGGATTCCTGGTGACTGGTGCCCAGTGGGGGTTAATGAGGCCAGAGGCCCCAAATGAGGCTTGACCCCCCCTCCGCCTGGACCCCCGGAAAGAAGGAAGCCATTCGGGCCAGGGCTTTGGGGTGGGGACAGCTTTGGGTGTGGTCATTGTAGGAGCTCAGACTTAGGTCTCCCAGCCCCGCCTTGCCTTCTGGAGCCCGCAGCAAGGCTGGGTTAGGGGGAGGGGGCCCAACTTGCTGGCTTGCCCTGGCAGCACAAATTTAGGCTTATCGCCCTGATGGTTGACAGGAACAAGGTCACTCTCAATGGCGTCCCTGTTTGGGACAATATCAAGCTTCCTAGTTCTTGTCCTCAGCCACTGCCCCCTTATTCTAGGGCCTGACATCCTACAGGCAGGGTCATTCTTCTCTGCTAAAAGCCTGGGAAGGGTGACCCGTAATCAGCTGATAATAAACACCCCAGAGGGCTGTGGGGCCTCAGCCAGGAGGCCTGTCTCCCAGGCTTTAGGACATCACAGGGCTCCTTGCTCTACAGATAAGGAACCACCCAGCCTATGGATTAGAATCTGGGCTCAGGGCTCTTTGTTTTGGGAGGGGGAGATCCAGGACGGCTTGAGGGAGGCCCAGGCTGGCCCTGAGGCTTTGTTGTCCTCCTGTGGGCAGTAGTTACCCTTTGGCCCTCTGCCCCCTCATCTCCTCTGCCCCTGGCTCATCCTTTCTGCTCACCACTCTCTCTTCTTTTCTGTCCTTTCCATTCTCCCTCCATGCCTGCTTCTCAGCTGACCCATCTCAGGGTTCTCAGCACCAGTGACATGTGTGTGTGTGTGTGTTTCACTGTCTCTCTCGCTCTCTCTGCACATTTGCATGAAGCTGCCTTCCATGTGGGCAGGATGTGGGGTGGCCCCTCATCATATGTCATGTACCTCGGGTGCCCTGGCCCCAGGTTCAGGAAGGGGTGTCTGTCCTGTGACCTCAGCCCGGGGACAGCGTGAGGGGGAAGGGAGGGTAACTGCCCTCAGAGCAACACCCTTAACCTGGCTGCCACTCAGGGCTGCTGAAGGACAGGGCAGATCACCTCCTAAATCCCAGAATGGGCCAGAAAACTTTGGTTTTTGCATAGGAAGGGAACATTGCCAGGACAAAAGGAGGCAGCTTTCTGAGCTGGAAGCTTAAAAGGAGAGAGAGACATATACAGTCCAGACAGGACATCCAGGAACCGACTCCTCAGGTACAGAGGGAGCCGGGGCCAAGCCTGTGCTCTCGTGGAGGGCCTTTTGTTTGCTTGTTTTCATGTATTTTTTTCTTCTCCAAATGGACCTGCAAAGCAGCCAGGTTAATGGACCTGCAAAGCAGCCAGGTTAATCCAAGCTGGACATGGTATTTCTGAGCACCTCCCAAGGGTGGGCTCAGCGTTGGCACTCAGACCCCCTCCCATTTTCTCTCTTTCTTTTTTAAAAAGATTTTATTTATTTGTTTATTCATTTAATTATTTTGGGCTGCACTGGGTCTTCGTTGCTCCACAGGCTTTCTCTGGTTGCAATGAGTGAGGGCCACTCTTCGTTGCAGACTTCTCATTGTCGTGGCTTCTCTTGTTGCAGAGCATAGGCTCAAGAGTGTGTGGAGCGTGGGCTCAGGAGTTGCAGAGCGTGGGCTCAGTAGTTATGACTCTCAGGCTCTGGAGCACAGGCTCAGTAGTTGTGGTGCACAGGCTTAGTTGCTCTGTGGCACGTGGGATCTTCTGGGACCAGGGAACAAACCGGTGTCCCCCGCATTGCACGATGGATTGTTATTGCCTGGGCCACCAGGGAAGCCCCTGCTCCCATTTTCTAGCAAACTTCCTGAGAAAACTTATCCATCTTATTTCCTTCTTTCATAGGCAAGGAGCCAGGTGACGTTTTGGACCAGAGTCACATGGCTGGTCAGTGGTAGTTAGGATTTGAGACTAGGCTGTGAGCCTCCAGGTTATGGCGAGTAGGGGCTGAATGTGTGACACTCGTGCTGTCCCCTGTCCCCCTTGGACAGGCTCTCCCCTGGCCTCCCGTGGCCTTCAACACCTCAGAGCACAGGCTCTGTGCCCAAGCAGGGGGTGAAAAGAGAACCCACTCTCAATAGGATGATCCAGGTGACATCTGGGCTCCTTCCTTCCCCAAGATGGAAAAAACCTTGCCTTGAAGCTGGGGGGAGAGGATAGGTGAGGGTAGAAGGGACTTATGACCCCTTGGTCCCCCAGCTGTCGGGTTCTGTGTCCTTTACCTCCAATCAGCTAATACAGGCTCAGCCCCAGCAGTGGTCACTCTGCTCTGGACAGGAGCCCTGCGGGCCACCCAGTGGAGCGCCCGTTCTCTCCCATCCCTCCCCATCCTCCGCTCCCTCCCCAATCGTTCCCCTCACTGGCTTCTGGACTCAGAGCATTTTCTTGGATTCCAAAGAGCCACCCCACTTCTCCCAGAAGTTTTCCTTAAGCTTCCTGACCCATCATGGTGCTTAGAGACATGAAGGGCCGCTCCTTTCAAAGGTGATGGAACCCAGCTAAGAGACCCGTGTTGGACACTTTCTACCTCCTTTGTTCTGGTTAAGATACCTGAGCGATTTTAAAAGAGGTAACACTAAATACCAAGGGTGGGGGCGGGAATAAACCAAGAAAATTCTAGATGCATGAGACCTGGGCTCTGCTCCCCAATTCCTGGCCCACCTCTGCTTAAGAGGTGCCATCTTACCTCCAGGAAACAGAGGCTGGTCTCCACCTTTGACCCTTGACTCTCTATCCCTGCTCGGTCAGGTTGCCCTCACCCAGGTGATTGGTGGGACTGCCATGTTGGTCATAAGAAGTGACCTCACCCCTCAGGTCATTCTGTCCCTTCATTCAGTGAGAAGCAATAGAAGGTGGGGGGGTGCTGTGGGTGGGGAGAGGGAAAGAGAGTGGGAGAGAGAGACAGAGACTCAGTTAACTTACATTTCTAGTGAGGATCATAGACAAGGTGGTTGAATGGGTCCTGAACTTTCTTCCTCTCAGTCCGGCTTCCTCCTCAGAGCCAGGACCCAGATGGACGTTTTGGCTGCTGGACTGGCCTGGTGGGAACCACTTCTGGGAAAGCTCTGCCCTTAGGGCGCTGGGAGTAAGGTGTGATTCGCTCATGGCCAGACTTGCGCTTAGGGGAATGTCTTCATGTCATAATGATGCTAAATCTCCTTCTCCAAGCCTCAGTCTCCCCAGTCCTGTAGTGTGGTTGTGAGGAGGGAGCTTTCTGAGGATCCATCCACCTACCCATCCATTCATCCATCCCTCCTTCCACCCCTCTATCCATTCATCCATCCATCCTTCTAGTCATCCATTCATCCCTCCATCTATCCATCCATCCATCATCCCTCCCTCCCTCCCTCCATCCATCTCTCCATCTTTCCTCTTATTTTCACAAACATTTCTGGAGTGTCACTTCTGAGTCAGGCAGGTCCTGCCCTGGACAGTGGGGGAAACAGGTGAATTCAGGTGACTCCACTTCAGAAGAAATTCATGCTTTGTTCAATCCATGAATACCCAAAGGAATTGATTTATGGATGGAAAGAAAATGCTGCTAAAGGGAGCTGCAGACCTGGATCAGACCCCAGCTTGCCCACCCACCAGCTGAGCTACCCAGGCACATTTCTGAAGCTCTCTGAGCCTTGTTTCCCTATGAGTAGGAGGGCAATGTCACCACTTGCCTCACCCATGGGGTGACTGGCAGGCCTGAGGTCTGGGCTGCAAAGCACAAGCTAGTTGAGTGACACCCTACTGAGATGGGCGCGCACGACATGAGTTGAGTTGCCAGATATAATACAGTCCAGAGCTACATTTAAATTTCAGAGAAATGAGTCGATTTTCAGTGTAAATATGTTCCCAATATTGGGCATCTTCTGTTGTGTATTTGCTAAATGTGGCAACTCTGTCTAGAGGTTGTGTGCACCCATGTGGACCTGTCTGCCTGGAACCAGGACACCTGCCACCAGGCTCTGTAACCCCAGGTGTCTCATGAGTGATCCTGAGCTTCTCCAGTCCACACTAACCCTCAGCTTTCTAACCGCTGGAACTAGAGGATAACGCTGTGCCCCCTCACACTTGGCAGCTGGAGCGGGTATACACAGTTTAATTCAGTTCAGCCACTCAGTCATGTCCTACTCTTTGCAACCCCATGGACAGCAGCACGCCAGGCCTCCCTTTTCATCGCCAACTCCCGGAGTTTACTCAAACTCATGTTCATTGAGTTGGTGATGCCATCCAACCATATCATCCTCTCTTCCCCTTCTCCCGCCTTCAATATTTCCCAGCATCAGGGTCTTTTCAAATGAGTCAGTTCTTTGCATCAGGTGGCCAAAGTATTGGAGTTTCAGCTTCAGCATCAGTCCTTCCAATGAATATTCAGGGTTGATTTCCTTTAGGATTGACTGATTTGATCTCCTTGCAGTCCAAGGGACTCTCAAGAGTCTTCTCCAGCACCACAGTTTGAAGGCATCAATTCTTTGGTGCTCAGCCTATTTTCTTGTCCAGCTTTCACATCCATAAATGACTGCTGGAAAAACCATAGCTTTGACTAGATGGACCTTTGTTGGCAAAGTAATGTCTCTGCTTTTTTAATATGCTGTCTAGGTTGGTCATAACTTTCCTTCCAAGGAGTAAGCGTCTTTTAATTTCATGGCTGCACTCACCATCTGCAGTGATTTTGGAGCCCAAAAAAATAAAGTCTGTCACTTTTTCCACTGTTTCCCCATCTATTTGCCATGAAGTGATGGGACCAGATGCCATGATCTTAGTTTTCTGAATGTTGAGTTTTAAGCCAACTTTTCCCTCTCCTCTTTCACTTTCATCAAGAGGCTCACACAGTCGGTCACTAAAGTGATTAGGGGTAGCATTTCTGTAGGAGATAGTGATAGCAAAAAACACAAAGAACCTCCTTCTGGGGAGGGGAGGCAAGTGAGAACCAGGTGGGTTGACACGCTAGAAATTACACAATGGAGTAAATGCTCTGAAATACGAGAGAGAAGGGGGTGGTGTGCAGGCATACCTCTTTCCTCACCATGTGCTGGATCTGTCTGTCTTCCCCCAGACCCCACCCCACCTCCTTCAGGCCCTTCCGTCCCCTCAGGCCCCAGCAATCTGTTCCCTTTGGTCTCTGGAAAGCTGCTACAACTTCTCTGATTTTTCTTTCCCTTTGAATCCATGGAGGAAGACCCCATTTCTTCTGGGAAGGCCAAGCCAATCCTCATTTATGTCTAGTATGGTCATTAACATTTACGTGTATGTCTTCTTTGCTTCATATACAAGTTTATTTATAAGGGCTTCCCTGGTGGCTCAGTGATAAAGAATCCACCTGCAAATGCAAGAGACACCAAGATGCAAGTTCGATCCTTGGGTCAGGAAGATCTCCTGGAGTAGGAAATGGTAACCCATTCCAGTATTCTTGCCTGGGAAATGCCATGGACAGAGGAGCCTGGTGGGTTACAGTCCACAGGCTTGCAAAGAGTAGGATACAACTGAGTGACTGAGCACTTTGGCAAAGAGGGACATGTGGAACTCCTGTCTTATTAAAAATTGCAGGGCATACTTTCCTCTGACCCCCTGCCCATAATTTCCCATTCCCGTTATTGTCATTTGAACGTGGCTGTCAAGCAATTCACTAACAAGAGGAGAGGAGTTGAAGTCATTTAGGCAGAATGCTGTGGTACCCACAGGGATGCGCTCCTAAGGAAGACAAACACGTCAGATAGAATGTGTGGAGGAGTGAGGACTGGAGAGGGGGCATCTCAGGAGGGGAGCCTGCTGGACACAAACAGACCAGGTCTTGACAGGGAGGGATGGTCAAGGGGTCTGGGAAGGGAGCTAGGGGTGCCCCAAGTTCAGGTGTCTGTGATGGAGGTGCTTCCCTGCACCTCTGCTCTCTATCTCATAAATGGAGCTATTGCCTGAGTTTCCCATACCGTAAGGGTTGTTTCCCTGGTGGCTCAGACAGTAAAGAATTTCCCTGCAATGCAGGAGACCCAGGTTCGATCCCTGGGTCAGGAAGATCCCCTGGAGAAGGGAATGGCTATCCACTCCAATATTCTTGCCTGGAGAATTCCATGGATAGAAGGGCCTAGTGGGCTACAGTCCATGGAGCCATGGGGTTGCAGAGAGTCAGACATGACTGAGCAACTAACAGTCTCAAGGGCTGTTTTCTTGAGAAGCCTGCAGAGTGTGTGTGTGTGCATTGCAGGGGGGCGGTGTCTGACCTCTATTTATACTTGGTCCTTATCCAGGAAGGCCTGGGGAGGGGTGTTGGCTCCAGAGGGGTTGCCCAAATATAGATGGTGGGTCCTGACCTCACTTGTTCTCTCTCCCTTGGAGATAGGATCATAACAGGGCTCTCACCCAGAGAGGGGAAGAGTTGAAAATGGACAGCTGCTTGTGGGGAGCAAGGTAGCCAGGGATTGCCCCTGAGGCCAGCCGAGGACTTAAGAGTGAACCGTATGAGTCCTCAGCCTTTAACCTGGGGAAGGTATGGGGTGGAGAGGAAGATGCTCAAATGATGACTGAAAGTGAAAGTGTTAATCGCTTAGTCATGTCTGACTCTTTGTGACCCTATGAGCTGTAACCCGCCAGGCTCTTCTGTCCATAAGATTCTCCAGGGAAGAATACTGGAGTGGGTCACCATTCCCTTCTCCAGGGGATCTTCCCTACCCAGGAATCAAACGTGGGTCTCCTGAACTGCAGGCAGATTCTTTATCATCTGAGCCACCAGGAAAGTCCCAGATGATGACTGAGGCTGAGCTAAAAGAGTTGGAGACCCATAGGAAGAGCAGATTTCAAATTGATTGGATTCAGAGCATCAAATACAAGACTGAAAGTAAGAAGTGGCCTCAGCTCTTGGGAAGTTCCAGTCTACTGGGGAGGCCAGCTGAGAACTCAGTGGTAAATCGGCCCTTCCTGGGGCCTAAAGCTTCAGAGTCCTGAGGCCACAGATCGGCAATTACAGATTCTTGCTGTGCTCACAGTGAGGGATGTGAGGGTTGGGACAGAGGGAGAAGTAAAAACCCAGAAAAGGATTCTGGTTTTGAGAGACTTTTTGGAGGATGCTGTCAAGGGGAATAAGAAACTGAAATTCACGCTGGTCCTGTCTCGTTTTTCTCTGGCACCTCCTGAAAGAAGGAACAGTACCCAGTTGTGCTGTCTTGGTGACCTTAAACAATAGGACCCCACCCAGCCTTGGTTCCCTGTCTCTGAAACTTCCCCCTTATTGAGTGTCTTCTGGTGGACCGTGAAGTAGGTGGACAGTGGGTACTGGGAAATCACACATGGTTGCAAGTCAGGAGCAGGGATATGTGTGTGTTTATTTGTGCCTTTGCTCCCCCCAGATATTTCGAAAACCAGCTTAATGTATACACAGTCCTCCAAGTAGACATATATGAGTGAGGAAAGTAAGGCAAAGGGAAAATGAAAGATGTGGTGTGGTCTGGGCTGCATTTATTGTTCTATTTTTATTTATTTGACTGCACCAAGAAATAGTTGCAGCAAGTGGGAGCTTTAGTTGCAGCTTGTGAACTCTTAGGTGCAGCAAGTGGGATATGGTTCCCTGACCAGGCATTGAACCCAGGCCCCCTGCATTGGGAGCATGGAGTCTTAGCCATTGGACCACCAGGAAAGTCCCCTGGGGTGCATTTAATCCTGGAAATGGGTGCATAGGGCCTGCAGATTTAACCTACACTTCCTGAGGGCCAGTACTGGGAGGGAAACGGGTCCAGTTACGAGTTTCACAGTGTCCACAGGTTCAGAACAGGACAGTTGTTCTGAAGCAGTAGCTGCTGCTAAGTCGCTTCAGTTGTGTCCGACTCTGTGCAACCCCATAGATGGCAGCCCACCAGGCTCCCCCATCCCTGGGATTCTCCAGGCAAGAACACTGGAGTGGGTTGCCATTTCCTTCTCCAAAGCACGAAAGTGAAAAGTGAAAGTGAAGTCGCTCAGTCGTGTCCGACTCTTCGCGACCCCTTGGACTGCAGTCCACCAGGGTCTCCTGAGCTGCAGGCAGTACTGGAGTGGGCTGCCATCGCCTTCTCCGCTGAAGCAATAGAGCCACTCCCAAAAGCTGTGTAACCTGGAGTCCACACACAGGGGATGGAGATATATCTTCTAGAAAATTCCCTGTGAAAATCCTCGGCTGCATCCCATTAGGCCCCGCCCAGAGTGCCAGTGTGGCTGATGCACTGAGCAGCTCTGAACAGATGTGGTGGAGCCCCAGGGGAACATGGCTGGACATCCCCAGCTTTCTCCACCCACACCCCCCCAAGTCACCAAGAAGGCAGTGGTCTCCTCCCCATGCAGCCTGTGTCTTCCCTGTGGGCTGAAGCCCACTCCGCCTCCCTGCAGGAGCCCAGGCTGAGCTTAGCTGGTGCTCCTCTTCCTGGTTCCACCTAGGCCAGACTGCATGGCTGTAACTGAGAATTGGCCAGTTCCTTGTTGCAAGGATGCAGGCCCCGAATGCTGGAGCCTCGGGAAGTGGAAACAAGACTGGCCATGGCCTTTCTTCCCTGGCTGCCTGCTTCTCTCTTGAGTCTGTTTCATTCCTTTCACCTCTAGTCCTTGACTGTTTGGTTCCCACATACATTGGTTTCCATGTCTTTTTTTTTTTTTTTTTTTTGGTTTGCCTCTGCTTTCCTGCTAATTTGAGACATTTGTGACTTTTGTTCTTGCTACCAACATTGTCAGCCTCAACATTCTCCAATCCAGGTACCCCAAAGAAGGTTCTGCTGTGCTCAGTTTATCTTTTTCAGCTCAGCCATGGGAGCCACCTTCAGCCAACAGCTGAGTGTCTTTGGGGCAGGTGCCCCCATGGGTACAGGCAGTTGCGATCATGGGTCAGACAGCACGTATGGTATACTCCTCACCCCTGCCTCCGTGTCGAGGGCAGTGGCCCTTGGCCTGGGCTGTAGATGTGGCAGGCACTCAAAACCATATGTAACTTGCCACTTGTGTGCTTCCAGGGGCTGACAGCCCAGTGCTAACCTGAGTTTGTTTTGGGTACTTCCAGGGTACATGTGGGGTCCCGGTCGCCCCTCTGGCCAGCGCTCCCTCTAATCCACACAATGGGCTTGTGAAGGCGGAAGTTCCTGAAGGCTCTAACGCAGCTTACACTCATTGGATAATGGGCGACGACGGACTCTGTGGCCACCCCAGACCCGTGGAAATCCTCGACATCTGTTTGGGAGACAACCTGCAACCCCACTCGGAAGCCCACCTAGGGGAGACCTGTGGCCACCCTGAGCCTCTCGAACCTCACGGGGAGCAGACGTGGGCCTCTGTCCCTCCTGATGCTGTGAGGCCCGACGTTTGTCCCCAGGGCTCCAGCCCAGAGCCCATGCACCTGGGGAGCGGCTCTTCCCAGGAACAGGCAGGACAGAAAACTACCTCCCCCGGGTCTCCCAGGGACAACCAGCCTCTGGGGAGCCCAGGGCAGAGCCAGAGCACGTCCACGCAGGTGGTATTCTGGGCGGGGATCCTGCAGGCCCAGATGTGCGTGCTAGACCTGGAGGAGGAGCTGGAGAAGACAGAAGGGCTCAGAGCTGAGTTGAGATGCTGCATTCCCACGGCCCCTGCCGACCTCCCCACTTTTCCCTCCAGCCCAGTTGGCCCCCGGAACTTGGGCCTCCTCCCCAGCCCACCCCCGGATGCAGATGAGGCCTCTGAGGATGATAGCAGCGGGCCAGAAGGGGAGCCCCAGAAGCCAGCATGGCCAAGGGAGGGCACGCTGGACTTGTCTCCCGAGTGGAGTGCCGAGGAGGAGAGCATCTTCTTTGACAACCCGCTCTTCCTGGAGAGCCCTCGCTCGGACACCAGTGCATCTGAAACGCACTTTTCCTGGGACTTCTCGGACTCCTATGTAGATGTGAGGACTGGGTCCCAGAGCCCACAGACCCTGGAGCCTCCACCCCCAGGAGGCAGAGTGCCCTGGGAGCTGGGCGGTGAGCCGGATCTGGGGGAGAGCACAGCAGAGTCCAGCGGGCACACCACCCCTCCATTCCCTGTGCCCACCTACAGGCCACACTCTTTCTCCTGGGCCGTGGTGGACACCCCCGAGGGGGCTCCCGCAACACCTTCCAGCCAGGAGGAGACCGAGGTAAACTGAGCCCTGAGAACCCACCCTTGGGCTGTGCTTGGGGACATGGACAGAAGGAAGGACCTTCCTCTGCCATCACTGGGCCCAGAACTCTCTTCCTTTTGGTGAGCAACAGAGCAGAAAGGCAGGCCCAGGGTGGCCTTCAGAAGTAGAGGGAATTTTACAGGAGCCGTGATATCATCTGAGCACGACGACAATGCTCAGTTGTTAAGCAGATGACATTTATTAAGGCACAAATGTCTCCATCTCACCAGCTCTAAGGCGCTGCGTCTGGACACATTTAGAGAACAAATAGCTCCTCCCGTTGCAGCATGTTCCAGGCCAGTCTTTAGACTCTGGCCTCCCACCTTGAAGAAGGTCCCAACTGTAACAGAGCAGGGGTCAACCTGCAGGGGTGACCTCTTCTCCCTGTGGGGAGATGTCTCCTTTAAGAGTCCTCTCTGTTTGGGAGAGATTGCAGCATTTTATTACTTTTAGCATCTTTCATCGAATTCAGTTTCACCAGCTCAGGCCCCCAGGACAATGGCAGAGGTCCTTGATATCAACTAGCACAAGTTATGGGGACAAGTTATGTGAGCACTTTTTTCCCCCAGGGAGGCCTCTGCTTAAGAGATAAGGAGACTCAAGATGGCAGAGCCAGGCTGTAACATTCTAATCTCTGTGATCCCAGAGAACAATGGGGAAGAGCTCTGACCCCAAGATCTGAGGAACTGTGAACACTGGCAAGGCCCCTCCACCCACAGGCTGGGGTGGAGTAGGGACAGTTGTGGCTCTGTTTTGAGACGTGTTCTAGGACCTAGTGGCTCTGTTTTGAGACATGTGTTCTAGGACCTAGTGGCTCTGTTTTGAGACATGTGTTCTAGGACCTAGTGGCTCTGTTTTGAGACATGTGTTCTAGGACCTAGTGGCTCTGTTTTGAGACATGTGTTCTAGGACCTAGTTGCTCCAGGGCCCCTGAGGTCCTCAGAGGGAAGCCTGGGAGCTCTGTCCTGGGAGCTGGCAGTTTGCTCTTATCTGGGATGACAGAGCCCAGCCCAGTGTCTGGGGGCTGTTGACCTTCCCTCCAACACAGCCTCTTCTTGAGCAGGACCATGGGAAGCAGGGCCCATTCTAAGCAGACAGAGCAGAGATGACTAGAAATCAGTGAGCATGGATGAGGCCCTGAGGCCAGAGGGATGTGGGAAAGGCCCTGGAAGCAGTTTCCCTGGGGCAAATCTCTCCTCTTTTTCTTCCCTAAGAGTTCTCTGAGAGACAGCCTTGACCCTGCCTTGCCCACAGCATCCTGTGTGGACAAAACACTGAGCTGGGAGACAGAACATGTGGAATATAACAGCAGCACCGCCACACATCCAGTGCAACCTTGGGCAAGTCACTTCCCCTCTCTAGGCCTCACCTTTTCCATCTGTAAAGAGGGAACGTGAGCCCTGTGATTTCTGGGGCCCAGCACCAGCCCACCTAGGATGTGGGTCCCATCCAGGGTGCCCATAACTGATCTGAGGCCCAGATCGGGGAGTGTGGTCTGGGATAGGGGAGGACAGCTGGAAGGGAGGGCCCTGTAAACTTATAGTCCTGCTTCCCTCCCCCTCTTCCCCTTCCTGCACTGCCCCCTACATCTCTCAGTGTCTCCAGGCTTCATGGATGTACCTCTATCTTTCTCAACAGGTTGGGCCCAGCACCCAGGGCTGGCCAACCAAGGTCATTCCTTCCTGGCCCCCAGGGCCTCTTAGCTCCCAGGACAGAGGTGAGATCCAGTGTGGGGTCTGGGAAATCAAGTGGTTGGGGTCTTGATCGGGAGTGGGGACAAAGATCATTCTTGGATCCCAGGGGTGTCATTAAGGGGTCCCCTTGTATTGTATTAGAACCAGACAGCCTTGGGGTTAAACCCTGTATCTGCCTCTGTAACCTCATCAATACAATGGGTTTTAAAATACCCATCTCTGCTAATGGGAAGTTGCTGTATAACACAGGGAGCTCAACCCAGTGCTCTGTGACAACTAGAGGGACAGGATAGGGTGGGGAGTGGGAGGGAGTTTCAAGAGGGAGGGGACATATATATACCTACAGCTGATTCACGTTGTTGTACGGCAGAAACCAACACAACATTGTAAAGCAATTGTTCAGTCGCCAAGTTGTGTCCGACTCTTTGCGATCCCATGAACTGCAGCACGCCAGGCTTCCCTGTCCTTCACTGTCTCCTGGGGTTTGCTCACATTCATGTCCACTGAGTCAGTGATGCTTATCTAACCATCTCATCCCCTGCCACCCCCATATATTTCAATTAAAAGTAAATTAAAAAAAATAAATAATGAAATACCCATCTCTTGGAGTAAATTAAGACTAAAATTTAAAAAAAAATGCTCATAGAGTAAATGAAGAATAAAATTTTTTTTAATAAATTAAGTAAAATACCATCTCATAGAGTAAATGATGAAATGTGCAAAAGATCCTGAAGCTGGGAAAGATTGAAGGTAGGAGGAGAAGGGGATGACAGAGGATGAGATGGTTGAATAGCATCACCAACTCAATGGACATGAGTCTGAGCAAGCTCCAGGAGATGGTGAAGGACAGGGAAGCCTGGCGTGCTGCAGTCCATGGGGACGCAAGGAGTCAGACATGACTTAGCGACTGAACAACAACAACAAAAGACCCAGCCTTTTGGATTCCTGGATCTTCATGGTTTAGCAACCTTGAACCCCTGGTTGCCTTGGGGCTGGAGTTCTCTGCCTGCTGCCCCATGTGTGGGAGGTCACTGCCCCATGACCGGGGACAGAATGTGCAGTTTCAGGGAGGAGCCCGGGGGGGTAGGGGAGGGGGGACCTGCTAGCGATGACAGCCCAGGCTGTTCCCTGGCTCTGCCAGGCCCCTTGGCCCGCAGCCTGCCCTCACCCCATGCCAGCTTCATTCCATGCTCTTTCTCAGGTGACAAGGATACAGAGTGTGTCCAGGAGTCTGCTCCCTGCACCGTGACCCCTGGCCACCCCTGGGGGAGCCCAGCCTCTTCGCCAGAGCCGAGCAGCCCTGAGTCTGGGGTCAGAGGCCTCGACTCCCTGCCCAGCCCCGTCTCCTCCCGGGAAGGCAGCCTGCGGCTGCAGGGCCACCCCCCAGGCAGTGTTCTTCCCGAGTGGACACTAGATGCTCCAAGCCCTTCATTCCTGGAGACAGATGGGGCAGAGCCAGGTTCCCTGGAAAAAGGGGAGGCAGGAGAGGCCCCAACCCAAGGGAAGGAAGTAAAGTTAAGCCCCGCCAGGACTGCGGAGGCCGGAGCCAGCCAGCCTGACGCTTGCCTGACTTCTGCAAAAACGTAAGTGTCATTCTGACCGCCCTCTGCTTCCTAATTATGTAGGCATTTAAGAATACCCACTCTGATTCTTTTCCCTTATAGCTTATTACAAAATACTAAGAATAGTTCCCTGTGCTATTGCAGTAGGTCCTTACTGGTTGTCTGTTTTATATATATTAGTGTGTATATGTTAATTCCAAACTCCTCATTTATTCTTACCCCTCTTTCCCATTTGGTAACCATAAGTTTTTTTCCATTTCTGTTTTATGAGTAAATTCATTTGTATATTTTTTTTTTTTAGACTTCATATAGAAGTCGTAGCATACAATAGTTGTCTGACTTCACTTAGTATGATAATCTCTAGGTCCATCCATGTTGCTGCAAATGGCTTATTTTATTCTTTTGTATGGCTGAGTAATATTCCATTGTGTGTAGGTGTATATATGTGTATACCACATCTTTTTTATCCGTTCATCAGTGGACATTCAGGTTGCTTCCATGTCCTGGCTATTGTGCCTAGTGCTGCAGTGAACATTGGGGTGCATAGATCTTTTCGAATTACGGCTTCTCTAAATGTATGCCTAGGACTGGGGTTCATGGATCATATGGTAGCTCTATATTTAGGTTTTTAAGAAAACTCCGTACTGTTCTCCATAGTGGCTGTGCCAATTTACACCCCCACCAACAGTGTTGGAGGGTTCCTTTTTCTCCATGTTCTCTCCAGCATGTATTGTTTGTAGACTTTTTGATGATAGCCATTCTGACTTGTGTGAGGTGACATGAGAAACGCACACTGGGACCTAGCATAGAATGTATATAAGCTGGGATTATAGACTGGAGGGTTTGGAAGCACAAGAAACCAAAGAGCGGGCGGTCATACACATAGGGCAGGACTCGCATGTGCCATGGGACAGCCAGGAAGACATGTCCATGACCAGACCACAGGAGATGACCAGGGGCTTGTGCAGTGAACCTGGCCAGGACCATGTGTGCGAAAAATGGGAGTCATGCTAGGCAGGTCTGGGAAGAGAGAAGGTCGGAGCTAGTGGTATGGGGATTACATGCTACTATGAATTTGAAGGTGTGATTGGGAGGCTCAGAGTGCTGACTTAGATCTCTCTCCCTCACAGAGTAGCAGGGGAAGGTTTGATTGGTACCAAAGGAATGGTGGATCTTGGGGTCCATGGCAGGATTGAATGACCTCAGAACTGTGAGCCGAGGTAGGAATAGGCCACCTGGAAATCCACCTAAATGTCCTCCTGCCCCAAGGATACTGCGTGAAGCCTGTCAGCCTCTAGGATCTCTCCATGGAAAAGGGATTTTGTTGGCCAAATTGAGGTCAGGTGAAAGAGATCAGGGAACACCAGTGATGGTTTAAGTGTTACACTAACTGGAAGGTGTTACACTAACTGGAAGGTTAACTCCACTCCGATCTTAATGTCATTGAGTGATGGTGAACCTCAGGCAGTATCAGAAACCAAAGAAGCATCTTTATTCCACTGCTGGAAATATACATGGTCTCTGGAGATGTTCAGAGTAATCAGAAGAGTCTCTCAGTATCTGAAAAGAGAGCATTGATTGTGCCAGAAATTAACCTTGATTCAGCCCCAAATAAAAGTAAATCTACCTAAAATGCGAGCCATACTTTCATAGTAGATAATGAAAAAGGTTTAACTGATGCTTTTCTTGGTAAACCACACTAAATATTACAGAAATAAATTTATTTAATCTTATATTTAATACAATATAGGAAGTTAATTTTCCTAGCCTAATTTGCTGGCTCAGTGAGATGTCATTCATTCATCTTTAACTTTCATAGTGAGGTAATAAAGGTCTATTTATTACTTTATTTTGGGCTTCCCTGGTGGCTCAGATGGTCAAGAATCTGCCTGCAGTGCAGGAGACCCAGGTTCAACCCCTGGGTTGGGAAGATTAAGAACAGCTTTATTGAGATATAATTCACGTATCATACAATCCATCCATTTAAAGTATACAGTTCCATAACAGATTATATTTGCCTTGTGGGGTTTTTTCCCCTCAAAGTGCCTCCCTATCTAGATGTTATTTTAGTAACAACACTAATTGACTTGGTCATGTTGGTAAAAGTATTTGAGGGCTTCGTCAGCTGATTATCCAAGTAGTTCTCTCTACATTTTTTTGGCCGTACCATAAGGCGTGTGTGATCTAGTTCCCTGAGCAGGGATTGAACCTGTGCCCTCTGCATTGGAAGTGTGAAGTCTTAACCAATGGACCTCTCAGGAAGTCCCCCAAGTAGTTCCCTTTACATGTGACAAGCATATCATTATTTTTACTTCCTCCTCCTCAGTTGTTCATCGGAATAACCCTTCCTGTTCCTGTACTTGTCTCTGGCGTCCCAAGTGACCCCTGGAATCTTCCAGTATTACTTTCGTGGACTTCATAACATCCTATGTTTCTTCGGCAAGATTTGTAATGTCACTTTTCAGTTGATTTCCATTATGTTTACCTTGTTGGATGCAGATGAGCCTCAGGAAGTAGGGAGAAGTTACCAGCAAAGTCACTGACCCAGATGGGGGCAGAGACATACATTTGTGTTACATGGAGAGGACTACTAAGCCCAGCCGAATTTTATAAGTGGATAGTCCATTGGTGAACACTTTTGTGTTGTGATAAGTTTTGCTTCTCTGTACAACTCCCTAACTATGGTAACCTGGATGATGCGTGCTCGCATGTGCTCAGTCGCTTAGTCGTGTCTGAATCTTTGTGACCCCATAGACTGCAGCCCGCCCAGGTTCCCCTTGTCCATGGGATTTTCCAGGCAAGAATACTGGAGTGGGTTGCCATTTCCTCCTCCAGGGGATCTTCCCGACCCAGGGATCAAGGCTGTGTCTCCTGCATTGGCAGGCAGACTTTTTACCACTGAGCCACCTGGGAAGCAACCTGGATGATAATAACGAGGATACCCCACTACTTGGTTGCAGTGTTGCAGGGACAAGGCAGGAGTCAGATGGAGATTGGTCTTGGTGACTTCTGAGGTTCTGAGTGTTCCCTAAGCCTGCCCGAGGGTCTCCTAGGCCTGTTCACCTTTGTAGGTCCCCATCCAAGCCCCTGCAGTGAGACCCTTCTATATGACAGGGAAGCTGGTATAGGAGGGCAAGGGTTGGAAACCACGTCTATGGCAACCCCAGCTATCACCATCCCTAAAGCCAGTCTAGTTTCTGGTTCTCACCTCATCCTTGCACCATCCTTGCCTGCAGATCTAGGAGTAGAGTTTGGAGCTGGGGGTAGGGAAGGAGGGCAAGGAGGCATGATGGGGAGGGCAGGAGAGGTGAGGGACACAGATGGCTGCTGGGGTTTGGGGAGGTAATCCCACCCCTCCTTGGGATGGATTCAGTGCCACCAGGGTCTTCAGAGGGCTGCACCTGCCACCAAGGGGAATTAGGCTCAGTGCATCCCTGCGGTTTACCTGAGAATGTGCTGGCACCAAGCTCAGCTCCAGCCCCTGCTGGCTTGGTGTGGATACTGCCCGCACTGGGCCCTCCTGGTGCCCAGGTCAGGTCAGGCGGGCTGTGACCCAGACTCTTCCCTGGGGGTAGAAGGTAACCCCAGCTCCTGCCCTAAGCTCTGGGCATGGACTCTGAGCACTACTGCCCCCTACTGCCCCAACTGACCTCAAGGACACCTGACCCAGAAGCCCTTTGTCTCCATCCCAAATGGGAGCCTGAGGACACTGATGGACTTTCACAGGCTTCCTGGGAGCCCTATGCCCCAAGTGCAACCCCCAGAGGAAGGCCAGAGGCCCCCGGCTGGAGACAAGCTGGCGAATGGCGTCAGGACTGACAAGGTGGCCTGGAACTTGGCCTCTCGCCTCTATCACCTGGAGGGCTTCCGGAAGTCTGAAGTGGCTGCCTACCTGAGGAAGAAGTAAGGGGTTTTGAACTCAAGTAAGGCTGGATGTCTAGTCAGGATGGGAAGGACCACTGATGGGCCATCCTTGCTGCCCGTGTCCCCCCACCGCTGACATCTCATGCCTTCACTCCTGCCCTGTCTGCTGCACCTCTCTCCCCTTCACCCCCAGACCCTTGCTGTGCCCAGACCCTTAGTCACATTGGACCACCCTCAGTCCCTGCCTAGAGCTGCCAGACCTGGCCACCTGCCTCCCCTACCCCAACCCCATGTCCCTCCCACTCAGCGCCGATGGGGTCCCAGGGGCTGCCAGTGCCCTCTCGGGCCCCAGGGTCCACCCTGGCTGTGCCTTTCCTTTGATCACACCCCCAGCCCCTGTCAGGCCCCAGGAGGCCCGCCAGTCCCCACCCAGGCTTCATCCCCACTTTCCTTCTGCAGCAATGACTTCAGCAGGGCCGTGGCTGAGGCGTACCTGTCCTTCTTCCAGTTCGGAGGCCAGAGCCTGGACCGTGCACTCCGGTAACACCTGGGGGCCTTCTCTGGGGAGGAGGGATGGCCAGCGCGGCGGGGGGGTGGGGGAAGCACCACCAGCAGAGGCTGGATTCTGGCTGGCCCCGAGCTCAGGCTGCCGGGCTCTGCCTGGACTCGGGCCCTCCTTCCAGGGGCTTCCTCCAGGCCCTGGTGCTCAGTGGGGAGACCCAGGAACGAGAGCGGATCCTCTACCAGTTCTCCAAGCGCTTCCATCACTGCAACCCCGGGCTTTTCTCCTCAGTAGGTAGGGAGGGGCCGGTTCACTGGGTGGTGACTGGTGGGAGTGTACTCATGGGGGCCCAGAAGCATTGGGGAGGTCCCCCCACCCAGGGTGGGCAGAGGCAATGCAGGAGTCCCAGTTCCAACGGCCTTTTCTCTCTGCGGAGGCAGATTGCGTGCACACCTTGACCTGCGCCATCATGCTCCTTAACACGGACCTGCATGGACAGGTGAGAGCCTGTGGGGATCTTGGGAGAGGGGAGCCACGACCAAGGCCCAGGATGGGGTTGGGGAGGGCCCTGGGGACCCAGGGGAGGTTCGGGGTGGCCAGCCGGGGGTCGTGCTGCTGGAGTGGGACATGTGTGCCAGCTGCCCCCCTCTCCACATGTTCTGGCCACAGAACATTGGGAAGAGCATGAGCTGCCAGGAATTCATAACCAACCTGAATGGCCTGCGGGACGGCGGGAACTTCCCCAAAGAACTGCTCAAGGTACGGCACGGGGTCCATGTGGGGCCTGGAGCCTCAGCTCACTGTCCCAAGGGGAACATGAGCTCGGGCCTGGCTCTGCCAAGACATCCTTCAGACAACACGC
This sequence comes from Bubalus bubalis, assembly GCF_019923935.1. Lineage (NCBI taxonomy): Eukaryota > Metazoa > Chordata > Mammalia > Artiodactyla > Bovidae > Bubalus > Bubalus bubalis. Next base: position 46,436,097 of record NC_059168.1, read on the forward strand.
CTTTTTAAAAACATAATTCCTTATTTATTTATTCGACTGTCCTGGATCTTTGTCACCAATAAGCAAGATCTTCTAGTTGTGGCATGTGAGATCTAGTTCCCTGACCAGGAATCGAACCTGTCCCCCCTGCAATGGGAGCATGGAGTCTTAACCACTGGACTGCCAGGGAAATCCTAGAACAGGCCTTCTTTACTGAAGGGAACTAAAAGTGATACTGCCCAGCCTGCGGCATCAGTGTCCCCTTGAAATGTATCAGCTTGTGTGAATTCACATCCCCCTGGCCTGGATCCACTGAATCAAATCTCGGGCTGGGTCCCTACATTGTTCCGTTATGCCTCTGGGTGACTCTTAGGCCTGTGAAGTCTGAGAAGCACTGGTTTTTGGTCCTTGGTGTAAAGCTTCACGTGGGGAAAGTCTGGAGCTACGATTCAGGAGCCAGAGGTTGCAGGGTTTGCATTCTAGCCTTGGGCAGCTTACACTTTGGCCGAGGCAAATTCTCCCAGGGTGAGTGACCATTTTGCAGGGTTGTTACCACGATGAAATTAAGGTGTTCAAGTGCTTAGTCCTGCACACAGGCTGCTTTCATAAGCAATCACAGCATTTATTCTCCTGTCTATTCAGCGAACATTAACTGAACACTTACTATCTGCGTGGCACCACCGCTAGGTGTGGCCAGAGCTCCAGAAGCCAGCCAGCCAGCCCCGTGGACATGCGCACTCTCGGTCATATCATTTCAAAGTCATGGCATCTCGTTTATTCACTCACTCACCAAATTCTGACTGCTCTGCAGTGAGGCATTCCTTCTGCCTCACATCCCTCTGGGCAGGATGGTATGTGGGTGATTCATTTCCCCTTCAGGGAACTAGTTCAGGCCTCACTAAGTTCAAGGAAAGGGCTTCCCTAGTGGCTCAGATGGTAAAGAATTCACCTGCAATGCAGGAGACCTGGGTTTAATCGTTGGGTTGGGAAGCTCTCCTGGAGAGGAAATGGCTACCTGCTCTAGTATTGTTGCCTGGCAAATCTTACGGACAGAGGAGCTTGGCAGGCTATGGGCTTCTCTGATGACTCAGACAGTAAAGAATCTGCCTGCAATGCGGGAGACCTGGGTTTGATCCCTGGGTTGGGAAGGTGCCCTGGAGAAGGGCATAGTAACCCACTCCAGTATTGCTTGGAGAATCCCCATGGACAGAGGAGCCTGGTGGGCTACAGTCCATCGGGTCGCAAAGAGTTGGACCCGACTGAGCGACTAAGCACACACACACAGCGGGCTGGAGTCCATGGAGTCACAAAGAGTTGGTCACAGTGAGCACAAACAAAGAAAAGCTCAAGGATTGGTTTGTTCACCCTTGTGTCTCCAGCCCCCAGCGCAGTGCCTGGCACATGGCAAATGCCTGATAAATTGTTGCCTGCTTGCATGGATCCATGGGTTGCTTGCTGCCCAGGGCAGAAGGGCAGCAATACTGGGATGGACATGGCAGCATGCCCGTCCTACCTCTGGCAGAGTATGGGCCCCCTGGCCTGAGGCTCTCCGGTCCAGCTGTGTGTTTCTGTTCCAGGCCCTCTACTGGTCTATCCGAAGTGAGAAGCTCGAGTGGGCCGTGTAAGTGAGACCCATCTTCCCTCCCCACCCTCTCTCCTGCCTGCCCTCTTCCCGCCTAGCTGAGTGGGAGAGTTCAGGGTCCCGGACAGTGCTCCCCTCTGCATGGGTGGAGTCAGAGGCAGGGCATCAGGCTGGTCTCAGAGAGGGTGCAGGGGGGCATGTAACACCTGGAGGAGCCAGAGGCCATGAGGGCATAGGGATGATAGGAACTGATGGGCTGACCTTGAAGGAGGGCTTCTTTTAGGGGGTCCTGAGGTGTGGCTGCCCAGCAAGAGAGAGGGTGGGGTCCTGAGGCAGGGGTGCCTCCTGGTGGCCTCTGCCCATTTAAGCAGCCCCAGCCTGATTCTTTGATGCCCAGGGATGAAGAAGACGCAGCCAGGCCTGAGAAGGCCCAGCCGTCTCCCCCAGCTGGCAAGATGAGCAACCCTTTCCTCCAGCTGGCCCAGGATCCCACGGTGCCCACCTACAAGCAGGGCTTCCTGGCCCGGAAGATGCACCAGGATGCGGATGGCAAGAAGAGTGAGTGTCTGCCTGCTGTCGTGCATCTGTCGACCAGTGTGTGCAAAGCGCCCTGCCCAGGAACACGATGTCCTGAGCCGATGTGTGTGTGGGTGTGCAGAGAGATGGCATGGGTGGAGGATGGGCAGCCCATGGTCCTTCCTCAGTAGTGACTGTAAGTGGGGGTGGGGGAGGTGATGCAGAGACAAGACAAACCTAGGGATCCCCTGCCCCCTGGGCCTCTGTGCTAAGGTGGGAATTAGACAAACAAGGCAGCGTCTGGGATAAATAGAAGAGCTAGCTGCATGATGCAGGGAGGTCTCGATCGGGTATGGGGTGTGGAGGAGGGCTTCTGTTTTTGTTTGGGGGTAGAATGTGGGAGACAGGATAGTTAAGGTTTCTGGGACATGATGGTCTCTGAGCTGAACCTTGGAGGAAAAGAGGGTCTGGTTATTTGCAGAGAGAGCCCCACCAGGCAAAGAGCACAGGGTGGGGTGTGAGAGAAAAGACGGCGCAGGGTGCACTGGGCTTCATCCTGCAGGCCGTTGAGGGCTCTGGAGCAGGGAGCCACATGACCAGAGCAGGACTGGGATCCCAGGTGGATGGGGCTGTGGTGACCAGCTAGGGGACTGGCATTTGGTTGTGAGAAGCCACATGAGCAAGGCCAGGAGGTGACCATGGGGACGCAGGCCTTCAGCCCTAGCTTCTGAGCCCCTGTGTCTCTCTGGATGGGACTAGAAAGAGGCCCCAGAAGAGCTGTGCTTGTGGGTGCGTGTGTTTGAGGGGGCTGGACTGGATGAGCACCTACTTGTGTTACTGTTCGTGAGCAGCTCTGTTTTGGTGTCTAAGCGTGATCGCCCGTGTGTGTGAGACACAGTACTGCCTGCTTGTGATCTTCTGTGTTTTGTTGTGTTGGTGTGTTTCTGTGTGTTTCTGTGCACCCTGGGGAGGGACTGGAGGTGGTGAGATGGTGTGCACCTGAGGGTCTGGATGTGGTGGGGGGGGAATCATCACCCACCTTTGTGTTCTGCTTCCCGGGTAGCGCCATGGGGTAAGCGCGGCTGGAAGATGCTCCACACCTTACTTCGAGGGATGGTCCTCTACTTCCTGAAGGTAGGGAGGGTGTCTGCACCCCTGATGGGCAGTGTAGGAGGGTGGGCAGCTGATGGAAACCTCTTTTCTGAGCCCCTGTTGCCCTGTGGCAGGGAGAGGACCACGCCCTTGATGGGGAGAGTTTGGTGGGGCAGATGGTGGATGAGCCGGTGGGGGTGCACCACTCACTGGCCACCCCCGCCACCCACTACACCAAGAAGCCACATGTCTTCCAGCTGCGCACGGCCGACTGGCGCCTCTACCTCTTCCAGGCACCGTAAGTCAGGGGTGGGGATGGGCGATAGCAAGGCCCCAGCTTTCCTCCTGTAAACCTCTCATCCTCTGACGGGTGCTGGCCCCACGCTGGAGGGAGGTGCAGGCGTGACCTGAGATGCGTCACTGGTGGGTCCCAGATACACATGAAGTGTGGAGAGCAGGGAACTTCCAGCTTCCCTCCCCCGCCCTAAGCCCATTTCACCCCTGGGACCGCCTCTTCCTTGAAAGTTGGACTAAGCCTTTCAGTTCCAAACAGAGGATTCCAGGAAGCCACGAACACTTGATCATTTTTTGGCATTTGATATAAACTCTATTGGGCTTCCCTGGTGGCTCAGTGGTAAAGGACCCACCTGCCAATGCAGGAGACTTGGGTTCGATCCCTGGATCAGGAAGATCTCCTGGAGAAGGGCATGGCAACCCACTCCAGTATTCTTGTCTGGAGAGTCTCATGAACAGAGGAGCCTGGCGGGTTACAGCCCTTGGGGTCCCAGAGTTGGACACGACTGAGTAACTAAACATAAACTCTTATTGCCTTCCCAAATTTGCCTCTGTTGGGTGAGAAAAACCACCAGCAGGGGTCAACCACCTCAGCTAGTGGCAGGACTTCTGGCTTTTGTAGCCGGGTGCCTGTGCTGACCACCAGAGGCTGGAGGGCGGTGATAGGCTAGCACGCTGTGGTCCAAGGGACAGACCGCTCTCTCTGTACACAGCACTGCCCAGGAGATGACTTCCTGGATCGCGCGCATCAATCTAGCCGCTGCCACGCACTCAGCTCCGCCTTTCCCTGCCGCGGTGGGCTCCCAGCGCAAATTCGTCCGTCCCATCCTGCCCGTGGGCCCAACCCAGGGCTCCCTGGTAAGACCTGAGCCTGAAGGAGGGGCGGGATGTGGTGGTGGGATACACCCTGGAGGACTAGAAGGGAGATGAGAGGCTGTGCACCTGGCCTAGGAGAAGTGGGGGACGGGGGCTGGGCTGAACATCTGGGCCCCTGGGTCAGGATGGAGCTGTACTCCTGGGCTCAGGAACAGAGAGGGGAGGTCTTGGGATGGTGGGGACAGAGAGGGAGGGCTTGAAACAGCTCCCCGCACCGCCTCCCGCTCCCAGGAGGAGCAGCATCGATCCCACGAGAATTGCTTGGACGCTGCCTCTGACGACCTGCTGGATCTGCAGAGGAACTTACCCGAGCGGCGAGGCCGCAGCCGCGAGCTGGAAGACTACCGCTTGCGGAAGGAGTACCTGGAGTACGAGGTGAGGTCGCTGTCTCACCCTCCGCCTGGACCCTCTGCCGCCCTCTCATGGCCGTGGCTGTCCCTGCAGCCTTGGCTCCCAGCCGCTCAGGGCAGTGGGGCGGGGGAGGGCTTGTGTGAGAACTCCAGCCCTGTATGAATGGTCTACATACACGAATGTGTGCACACGCCTGCACAAGTGTGTGTGTCTGTGTGCTCTCAGGCCACTTCACCTCTTGTCCTTGGAACACAGCAGCTGCTTGTCTGGTAACACTCGTGTGTATGTGTGTTGCTCAGTTTGGCCCCCATCCAGGCTCCCTTGTCCATGAGATTCTCAGGCAAGAATACTAGAGTGGGTTGCCATTCCCCTGTCCAGGGGATCTTGCCAACCCAGATCTCAAGCCCAGGTCCCTTGCTTTGCAGGAAGATTCTTTACCATCTGAGCCACCTGGGAGGCCCAATTATTATATTATATATATATATAAATGTACTATATATATGTGTGTGTGTGTATGTATATATGTATATGTGTGTGTACATATATATATATATATATATGTATATAATTTTCTTGGCCACACCTTTTGGCACGTGGGAGCTTAGTTCCTGACCAGGGATCTAACCCATGCCCCCTGCATTGGGAGTGCTGAGTCTTAACCACTGGACCACCAGGGAAGTCTTGGAAAAACTATATTTTAACAGAATATATATTTCCCCTCATACCTATCTAATACTATTATAGTAGGCAGTATTTCTGAAGCTTGTTGCATGGATTGTCTTATTTAGTCATCCAGCTACTCTGGGGTAAGGACACTAATCCTCAGTTTACAGATGAGGAAACTGAGGCACAGAGAGATTAAACTTGTCCACACCTGATATACTTTCATGAGACCTGATCACATCCATGCCTCATTTATGGCCGTAACTAAGGAATGATCTTTGTTAGCTCTCTGATGCTGAAATATTTTCCTCACCCCACCCCCAATCCTGCATCCAAATTCAGCAGGAGGGGGGTGTAGGGCAGTTGACGAGAGAGGAGGGCAGAGGCCATACGGGGCACGGAGGGGAGAGGGGAGCAAGCGTCAGCGTCACCTCCTGTCTGTGTCCACTAGCCTTGCACTATCCTCTCCCTCCCTTTCTAGCTCTTCCTCTTGGGGCGTTGGCTGCATCCATAGCCGTGAGCATGCCACTTCCCCGAGGTCCCAGGGGTGGCTGATAGGATCCAGCCCTGCCTGCAGCACTCCAGCCATTCCCCACCACTGACCAACCTTTTGCTGGGACCTTTAGCAAGGCCTTGACCCTCCCTGGTGGGCTTACCTGGTGGCTCAGATGGTAAAGAACCTGCCAGCAATGCAGGAGAACCTGGGTTCAGTTCCTGGGGCAGAAAGATCCCCTAGAGAAAGAAATGACAGCCCACTCCAGTATTCTTGCCTGAAGAATCCTATGGACAGAGGAGCCTGGCGGGCTACAGTCCATGGGGTCGCAGAGTCAGACACGACTGATCAACTAACACTGACCCTCCCTCTTTATAAATAAAGCACAGCAATGACTCCCACCCAGCCTCCCAGGGCGTGGATGAGGACCCAGTGGGCTGGAGGGTGGGACAGCACTGAGTAAACTGGGAACTGTTTCTGAAGGATGCTAGTTACGGGGGCCTGAGGAGTGTTAAGCAGATGAGGGTAGTTAGCGCCATGCTTTCCAGATGCCAGTTGTTAAAATGCTATTCAGACTCAATGAGGGCTGCGTACAGATGTATGCTGTTTGTGTGCAGTGCTGCACAGATCTCTAGCCTAGTGGCTTATGGATCTTTTAGTGTCTCAGCGATGTAACGTGCTCCAGAAATGTTAGTTACAGCACCAGGCAGTGTTGGCTGTATCAAACAGGACCAGGCTGATGGGTGTAACTCTAAGACACCTGGGGAAGGACAGGATCTGCAGAGATCGCTGTTCAAGTGAATGCTAGCTGTTGGCCCAGCCCTCTTTCTAAAGTCTCTGTCCCTGTAGCATCATTCAGTGTGAGCTGTCTGTGTGATCCCAGCCCCCTCCTGACCTGGAACTGGGGTGGTGCTGAGGCAGTGGGACCCATATGTGTTCCAGAAAACCCGCTATGAGACCTACCTACAGCTGCTTGTGGCCCGTCTACACTGCCCATCGGAAGACCTGGACCTGTGGGAGCAGCAGCTGGGGAGGGAGGCTGGAGGCCTGCAGGAGCCCAAGCCCAGCCTGAAGAAGTCCCACTCCAGCCCGTCGCTGCACCAGGATGAGGCCCCCACCACGGCCAAGGTCAAGCGCAACATCTCAGAGCGCAGAACCTACCGGAAGATCATCCCCAAACGGAACCGCAATCAACTGTGAAGCCAGGGTCACCTCACCAACTACCCCCCGCGGCCTGGGCCTGCGGTGGATTTGGGATGAAACCCTAGGAATAGCCTTATGTCAGCGGGTCCGTACTGAGGATGGGGCCCCGCCTCTTCCCCATGGAAGGATACGCTAGTGTGGTCCCCCGTTCCTTCCCTCACTCACCACACTGGAGTTCTCCTGATACTGTTGCCCCCACCCCGGCTGCTCCCAAGAGAGGACAGAGGTCAAAGACTTGACTCAGCTCCCACAGTTCATCCCATTCCACCCTCCATCCCTCCAGAAGCCACAGAGGACACCTTTCCTGGACCTGGGGAGTTGCTCAGCTCTCTGTCTTTGAGTCAGAGGACAGACTGACTCCCCCATCCTCAGGGACAGAGACCAGGGCAGTAGAGACCTTGGCACAGACAGGCTAGGGAAGCTGCAGCACTGGGAGCGGTCTTGCTCTGGAAATCAGGTGACTTGCTGGAAGAGGTCCTGGGAGACCCCAGCTGGGCCCTGTCCACTGCGGGGAACAGCCTTCTGGGCAGGACCAGAGACTCGGCAAGTTCAAGGGCTCAGTGAGGCTGGCTCTGGGGCCCCCTGCCTTTGTCTGGTCTTCCCTACATCCTGCACACATAGGGGGCAGATGAGAGAGGCCTTGCCTCCCATGGCCAATGGCTGATCATCAGAGTGGAACCAACGGTGGTCAGCGAGGGCTGTAAGGGGAGAGGGTTCCCAGAGCTCAGTGGAGAGCCCTGTAACAAGGGCGTTTGCCTCCCCAGAGCAGGGAAGGAGGTGCTCCAGGTTTGGGGAGGCTAAGGGTAAGAGGTGGTGACGCATGCCGTGTCCCCTGGGGGCTCTGGAGGGTTGTGAGGGGCCGTGAAGGCCTGGCTCCCTCCCCACAAACCCCTCCCCTGGAAGCTCCAGGACTCACTCAGGGACCCCTTCCCTCCCCCAGCCTGCTCCCAGGGGCCCTTTCCACCCTCCCTGGGAAGCCCCCTTGTGCTCCCTTTGGCCGCATCCCAGCTGGGCTGTTCTCCGGACACTCGAGGACCCGAGGCTCTGCCTGTGGGAAGGAGGCCGGGCCGCCAAGCAGCCACCATTGTCTCTGTTCAGCCAAGTGTGAGAGCCGGCTGCCCGCCAAAAGGGGCCTCTCACCACCCGCCTGCTGGCTGACGCACGCACGGCCTCTCCAGCCTTCCTGCCGCCCTGCCCTCCCCTTCGTGCTTGTAACCAACACGGGGGCCTGCAACTCCACCAGGTGGGGCTGGCACTTGAGGGTCGCCAACAAGTGTCTGTCCGTGGCTGGGCCACGCGCCCAGTGGGTGCACAATAAATACAGGCCAGTGAAGAAGGAGGTGCGTGCCAGTGAGGGGGTTGGGAGGGGCAGGCAGCTCTGGGTAGCTGAGGCCACCGTCTGGCACCTGCCTGAGGGTGGCAGGCCAGGTTCCCTTTGCCATGTGTGTGCATGTGCGTGTCTGTGTGTGCATGTATGTATCTGTGTGCATGTGCATGTCTGTGAATGTGTAGCATGCTAATCGTGTGCAGGAGTCACATAGGCTGTCACAGCAGGAGGGGACCTCAGAATCATTGATTGATCCACTCATGGGTTCATTCTTTCATTTCTCCAGTAATATTAAGTACCTTTATGGGCCAGTACTGTGAGATTCAGGCATGAATCAAGCATGTCCCTGGCCTCCAGGAGAGGACCATCCTGTTCTCTGGTGCCCAACTGGCAGTATAGAGTGGCACTGGAGACATTCGCATCCTATGCCCAGGAATCTGGATCCAGTAGGTCTGGGTCAGAGGCACCAACGGGTATTTTTAAGGCTCCATGGGCCACTCTGATGGGCAGAGGCCAATTGTCTCATTTGATTGGGGTGGTATACTAGCGCTGTGTGGACGTGACTTGGCCCACAAATGATGCTTACAGGCTGAACCGCTGTGAGTGGGTTATTTGACTTCACTGACCTGTATCCTTATTTCCAAAACCAGAATAAAAGGCAGAGGTTTGTTTGTATGCATGCATGTCTGTGACGCTTCCATGCTTTTTTGCTCTTGTAGAACTTGTACCTCCCTTTCACCTTGGCACAGGAGGTCTCCAAAGCCAGGTGCTCCAGGCTGCTAGGGTGCACCTTGTCCAGCGCTGCTCCAGCTGGGTTTGGCCTGGAGGCTTGATGGGTTGTTAGGCTGCGGTTATGACATGTGACCACTGGGGGGCGGGCTTGCACCTCCCAAGCCTCAAGCACTAGGTGTCCAGCTGCAGCTATGCCTCTAGAAGAACAGGTAGTGAGTTGGGTGCTCCTGGCCATCACCAGAACCAGGCTCTTCCATTTCCCTAGGGCCATAGTGGCCCAGGTCAGGCCTCCCACCATCTGGGAAGGCAAAGGGTTGGTACTTTGACATCGTTCTTCAGTGAAATGCTTGTGCTTATTTGCTCAGTCATGTACGACTCTTTGCAACCCCATGGACTGTGACCCGCCAGGCTTCTCTGTCTATGAGATTTTCCAGGCAAGAATACTGGAGTGGATTGCCATTTCCTTCTCCAGAGGATCTTCCCAAACCAGGGATCGAACCTGCATCTTCTGTGTCTCCTGCATTGCAGGTGAATTCTTTACCCACTGAGCCATCTGGGAAGACCCTCTTGCTGCTGATGGAGAGGAAAAAGTTTCTGGAGTCATATGGGACAGCCTAGGATTCCCTACAGAATTGTCTCAGGGAACCTAGAACAGTGAAAACTAAATGAGTTTACTTTTCACCCAGTCCCAGTCCTGCGTATGGAACAGATCAAACCCCACGGGCCTAGACTGACCTTGTCTCCACCCTCCTCTTCCTTCCCACCCAGGAGTGGGCTGGCCCATCCCTTTGCAGGGGAAGGGACTGGACACACGTTCTTGGTGAGCAGCTCAGACTGCATAAGGCTGGCTGAAGTCTGTCCTCAGGGCCTCCTTTGCCATCTAGGGGGCTCAGCTCACTGCCATGAGCCAGGTGACACCCCGGTGCAACCTTTTCCCAGTCTGTCAGCATCTCTGCTCCATCTGGCTTTCTGCTAATAACATTCATTTATTTGTTGTTTGCTGGGCACCAGGGAGGAGTTAAAGGTCACTAAGGCCTGAGGGCTGGGCCATTTCCTTGCAGGGCTCAGAGTCAGATGGAAACAAGAGGGCTTTGTTGGGGTTGGAGGAGCTGGACTGGAGGGTTGCAGGGGGGATGGCATAAGACACAGAATAGTCAGGGTGGGCTCAGGCCAGATCAGAAAGGAATCAGTGTCTATGGCCATACCATCCTAAACACACCTGATCTCGTCTGGTCTTGGAAGCTAAGCAGAGTTTGGCCTGGTTAGTACTTGGATGAGAGATCATAAAGGAATTGGTGGGCAGCTCAGAAGGGTGAGTTTTGAGCAGAAGAGTGACCAATTCATGGCTTGGGAGACAGCCTGGGAGTTTGGCTTTAAGATGCAATAACTTGAGTGAGTGAGCCTAGAATAGGGTAGATAATGGTAATGGCCTAGAGATGTTTATTCTATCTGTGCAACTTTTCTATAAGAAAAGAGGAGGCAGAGAGAATGACCTGGAACCTTGGGCCAACCTGGCATTCTCACACCTGGCCTCTCCTCCCTTCCTGTTCCCCTCCCCCAACCTCCATGCTGCCCTGCTCACTTATGGGGTTTACTGAATGTCAAACTCTGTGTACGGCCCCTCCTTATCACCCACTCTGCCAACACCTTTGTTATTGTTCAGTAGCTAAGTCATGTCCGACTCTTTGTGACCCCCATGGACGGCGCACACCAGGCTTCCCTGTCCATCACCAACTCCTGGAGCTTGCTCAAACTCATGTCCGTTGAGTCGATGATGCCATCCAACCATCTCATCCTCTGTTGCCCCCTTCTCCTCCTGCCCTCAGTCTTTCCCAGCATCAGGGTCTTTTCCAATGAGTCGGCTCTTTGCATCAGGTGGCCAAAGTATTGGAGCTTCAGCATCAGTCCTTCCAGTGAATATTCAGGACTGATTTCCTTTAGGATTGACTGGTTTCATTTCCTTGCTGTCCAAGGGACTCTCAAGAGTCTTCTCCAGCACCACAGTTTGAAAGCATCGGTTCTTTGACACTCAGCCTTCTTTACAGTTGAACCCTCACATTCTTACAATAACACTTCTGTCCCCAGCTATTCTGCATCTAACTGGTGGCTCCACCTCTACCTGTTCCCTGTCTCCCGTGGAAGCGGTGCTCCTTGCCTTTCTGGGACTATCCCCTCTCTCTCCCCAGTTTTCTGCCTGCCTTAGAGCTCCCCCTTGGGGGTCCCATCTGGGTCTTGGGCCTATGCTCTACCCCTTCATTATCTTGCCTTGTAAACAACTTGAAGAATCACCATCAGAAGGAAAAAGAAAAGCCTGTGTTTGACTCTCTGCTTCCTGTAGCCGAGACCCACGGATGGGTAGTCTTTGCCAGCTGTTTTGCTCCCTCACCTGGTTCCATTCACACCTGGCACATTGGCCTCCAGCCACCACTCTCCACTGATGACCCTCAGCCTCCTCAGCCCTTCATCTCTCAGTGACCTTTGGCCCCATCCGCCCCTTGATCTGTGGACCTTACACGAAGCCCAGCGTGACCTGGCCACTTGCTTAGCCTCTTGTGCTTTGGTTTGCTTCTCTATAAAATGGGGATAATAACACCACTTACCTCACAGGGCCCTTAAGTGAAATTATGCACGTAAACAACTCAGAACAATGCCTGGCACAGGAGGAAGGCCGGTTAGCTATTAGCACTGGATTTGCTGGTCTTCCCCAGGCACCCTCCCGCCTCTGGGCTCCCGTTTACCTTCTGCCCTCAAACACAGGGTCCTTCTCCAAGGCTGGGCCTCTGCCCTCGGCTCTCTCTCTGCCTGGACATTGCGAGTGACAGATGTCAACTCAGATTGCCTCCTTCCAAGCTGGGGGTGGGGTGTGGAGGCAATGCTACTCAGAGGATGGGGGCTGTGACCAGCTGCTGAGAAACACTGAGAGCTAGGGCTGGGAAGAGGAAAAACCCATTGCCATCCACATACCACTTCCTCTGTGAAGCCTTCTTTTCGTTCTCCTCCCCCAGCTATTCCCTATCACATCAAAGCCAAAGTTTCCACATCCCTCCCCTGCCCTCCTCTCCAGTCTTTCCTGTCTGTCTGCTTCCAGTGGAACATAAACCTCCCAAAGGCGGGAACAATGCAGGTTGTTTTCCATCATATCGCAGGGCCTTGTCCAAGGCCTGGCTCTTGGTATCGAAAATTATAAATGTCAAAACTTTATCCTCCCTGGGCTTCCGGTACTCCACGTTCTCCTGGCTCTTCTTCTATTTCCTTACATGTTCTTTTCCATCTTTCCTCTGCTTGCATCGCCCCCACCCCCAGCCTTGAACTCAGCCTTTTCCCAAAATGAAACCTCAGAGATCTTGCCTCACTGACTTCATGGGCACCAGAGTAACTTCTGGGAAAAACTTCCAAATCTAAGCTTTCAGCCCTAATATTTTTTTTTTGGAATTGCAGACCTGGAGTTCTGTCTGTAGGGATAGGGACCCTCAGTTAATCCTCCTGGAAATGGTAAATTTCTGTTCCCACCCCACCCCCGGGTGTGCATGCTCAATCATGTATGACTCTTTGTGACCCCCCGGGACCATACCCCGCCAGGCTCCCCTGTCCATGGGATTCTCCAGGCAAGAATATTGGAGTGGGTTTCCATTTCCTCCTCCTGGGGATCTTCCTGACCCAGGGATTGAACCTGCATCTCCTGAATTGGCAGGCAGATTCTTTACCACTGAGCTGCCAGGGAAGCCAAATTTCTGTGTAAAAGTTACTTATGACCCGTGAGAGTGAGCTTGGTGTCATCTCCCGTAAACTGTCCCCCGTGTCTCTGAATGATGCTGTGACAAGTCGTCCATTGCTTTGAAAGACAACACACCAGGATTATGGGGAGATTTGAGCCAGATGGGCCTTTGCCTCACCTTGGGGTCAGGTAGAAGCTTCTGGTTCTCTGATTTCTTTGTCCCCATCTGATGTGACACGGACGGTGGGGGAGGGAGGTGTATGCACAGAGAGGTTGAATGAAGTGAACGAATGAGACCCAATAAGTGACTGTGACGGCACTGTTGCTTGGCCACCAAAGATTCTAGGCGTGTTTGCAGTCGGGACCCATCCTTCTACCCAGTCTATATTCCCTGTGGTCCCGATGCTTTCTTTCTTATTTGTATTTGACGAATTCATTGCATGCAGTTCCTGTGAGCTGTCTCAGATCCTCTCTGGAACAAGGTGGGGAAGGCATGAATATTTAAAATAAAATAAACAAAATGTTGGCATGTGCGTGTGTCTTAGGTTGGAAATTCCTTAAGGGCAGGGACCATGTCTGTTTATATAGCACCTGGCACAGTGTCAAACTGAGGCTTAACAAATGAATTTTGATGAAGACGAAAAAGAAGCCGCCTGCAAGAAGATACAGAGCCAAAACTCAAACCTCACCCCAATCCCCTTTTTCCAGGGAGTAGCCTTCTTCAGGCTCCACCCAAATCCTCACCCCGTTTCTGATCATCCAGGCTCCTTCTTGTCACCCCTACCTGTCCACATCCCCCCCCCACCCCGTCACCAACCCTGTGTGTGCATGTGCACTGAGTCACTTCAGTCATGGCCGACTCTTTGCGACCCCATAGACTGTAGCCCTCCAGGCTCCTCTGTCCTTGGGATTTTCCAGGCATGAATACTGGAGTGGGTTGCCACGCCCTCCTCCAGGGGATCTTCCCGACCCGGGGGCTCAAACCCACGTCTTTTATGTTTCCTGCGTTGGCAGGAGGACTCTTTACCACTAGCGCCACCTGGGAAGCCCTGTCCTCACCCACAAATTCTCCCCTTCCTCACACAGAGAACCTCAACCTCACCTCACTCGGGGTGGCTTCACCCCAAACACCCAGGCCACCCTTTCACCCAGTGTCCCAGCCCCGCAGGCCCATCCCCGGCTGGGCGGCAGCGCGTGGTGCTGGGAAACACCACCTCCGGCCAAGTGTTTGAGGTGCTGTCCCCTCGCGTGTCTTGGCCCCTTGGGGGCCTCCAGCCAGGCAGGGACCCGACAGAGGGAGGGGAGGGGATAAGCTGCTTCAAAACTCCAGATGCAGCAGTTAAAAAGAGGACAGAGGCAATGATCCTTCAAATTGCCACATCTGTATAATCTGCCTTTTATTTTCTGCTTCATGAAGTTTTATTTCCTATTATTTATTCACCTCCCCGCCCTCCCCTCCCCCGCCTCCGCTCTTCCTTAGCAGGCGACATGCTCAGATGGGCCCCCGAGCCTCAGCCTGGGTCTCAGCCCCCCACCCCTCCCCAACCCCGGGCTGGCTGCTGGGAGAAGGCACCTGCTCCCCCATGGTGACTCCCTCTCCTCCCCCAGTCACTGCGTTTCAGCCCCCAAACGCCCCTCCCGCCACCCTCCAGGTAAAGCTGGGTGGAAACGTGCTTGGGGAACAGGTCATGGAGGTGAGGCCTGTCCCCAAGGCCCAGGTCACTGTCACCACCCTGAGCCAGAGCTCAGGGGGTGGAGGAACCCAGGAGATAGAGATGGGGACTCACAGCCAGGTGGTGTCCCCATCCCCCCCCTCCGCATACCCTCCACCTGCCTCCTCTCCTGGGGCCTCCTCGACCCTCTCTACCCAGCACCCTCATCCTTCTCTCTTCCCTCCAGTTCTTGGACCTGTGGTCAGGGAGCTAGGCTGGCCCAAGCCTGGGTCAGGGAGCTACTGAAATGGAGAGGAGCGGGACCAGGCAGGACCACAAGGAGGGGAGCTTTTGGTTTGTTTTGAGGTTCTGAGCATCTCCTGCACTCCCTACCCCACTGGAGGAATAAAGATTCCTGACTCAAAGAAAGACCCAGGCTGTCTGGTTCTAGTTAATCATGGTGGGGGCTGATGGGGATGCTGGCCCTCAGTGCCTGCAGTGGGGTGGGAGGGCCTCTGGGAAAGGGCACTGACATTGAGACTTCTTGCCTAGAGCCCTCCCGAACCCACCTTGGGACACAGAAGTCAGGACAATAATCCTTTTAAGGAAGAGGAGTCAGGCTGTAGGTTAGGATTTGCAGTTGGTGTTCCTAGAGGCTCCTGGGAGAAGCTATGGATGCTTGAGAAGGGCCTTGGGGTGGTGGGTGGCAGGCAGGAGGAATTTTGCAAATCTTACCCTGAAACCTGAGAACACTTTATATCCCTTCTCTTCTGGCTTTTATCCCTTTCCTACCTTGCTCTATAGTGACATTTTTTCTCATGTTTATTTTTGGCTGTGCCGGTGTTAGATGCAGTTCAGGGGTTGTTCACTGCGGTGAGCAATGAGGTGCAAGTGGAAGTGGAACTAGTGCTGGGTTCTTTGTTGCGGTGCATGGGTTTCTCTCTAGCTGTGGTGCTTAGTTGCCCCTCCACACATGGGATCTTAGTCCCTGCGTGCGTGCTGCACGCTAAATGGATTCAGTCGTGTCCAACTCTTTGTGACCTTATGGACTGTGGCCTGCCAGGTTCCTCTGTCCACGGGATTCTCCAGGCAAGAATACTGGAGTGGGTTGCCATGCCCTCCTCTAAGGAATCTTCCTGACCTAGAGATAGAACCCATGTCTCATATGCCTCCTGCCTTGGTAGGTGGGTTCTTTACCACTAGCACCACCTGGGAAGCCCTAGTTCCCTGACCAGGGCTCAAACCTACATCCCCTGTATTGAAAGATGGGGACGACCTTCCCACCTTCAACCAAGGAAGTCCTTAGAGTGACTTTTATAAAGGCTCTAAGCTCTGAGGTTTTTTGTTTTTATTTTGGGTGATGGTGGGGTTGGAGGAGGGTGATCTCATCTGGTTCATCCCTCTTACAGGGACAGGCACAAAGTAGGTGGTTTATGATCTGCTTCCGAATGAATGAATGAATCAACGAATGTGAGGCCTACACCTTCTCATGCCCCGGCCTGTACTAACTGTGCCTGTATTTGCTTTGCTGTTTTCTCATCTCTGCCCCATCCTGGAAGCCCCTGGAAGCCTGGCTTTCACCTAGCCAGCTGAAGCAGGACTCTAGTCCCCCGGGTGAGTGGGGCGCCAGGAGCCACTTTGCCCCTACCCCAAACGGAGACTGATTCCACATACAAAGTATGGTGTTTGCCTGATGGAAAATTACCTGGGGAATCTGGAAGAGAGCTTCATACCTGAACCAGTCAAATGAGTCCCATAATGCCTTTGATGACCGGGTGACTACTGATTCATGACCTTAGTGCTGGACATCACTCTGGCCAGAGCCGTGCATTTTATGGCCCAGGAAGCTGAGGATGTCCCTTGGGCTGCCACCCAGGAGGTGATGGGGTGGGGACAGAGGCCCACACCCAGGCCTGGATTCTGCAGCAATGCCATCTCCCAGGGGGTAAACAGATGACCATAACTAACAGCTGCAGTGACACCACAACCTCAGCCCCTAAAATAGCTGGTGACTAGGCCTTTTCTCTCGTCATCAGCAAAGAGGGTGGTTCTGGAGAGGACGTGGTGTAATCTCAACAGGTAAACCTCAGTTCTCATCAAGGTCAAGAGGCTGTAAGGCCTCCCTTCTTTTTAGCGTGTGTGCTCAGCCGCATCCAACTCTTTGCTACCCCATGGACTGTAGCCCGCTAGGCTCCTCTGTGCATGGGATTTCCCAGGCAAGGATACTGGATTGGGTTGCCATTTCCTTCTCCAGTGGATCTTCCTGGATCAGGGATCAAACCTGCACCTCCTGCATTGGCAGACAGATGCTTTACTGCTGAGCCAGCTGGGAAGGAAGCCCTCCTTGTTTTTTACACACTTCCTTTTCCTTCTTTGCTTTGATGGAGAAATAAGTTTCCATTCAGACCAAGGGCATCCATTTATGGCTAGCATCTTTCCCGAAGCAATGTCCCCTGGTGGGCGCGTGACTGGACTGGGGGACTCTCTCCGGGCTAAGACCAATGGGGGTGCGCTCCTCTTCCCAGGGGCTCATCTGCCTGGGGAGTGGTAAAAAGTATCCACCTGCAATGCAGGAGTACAGGAAATGTGGGTTTGATCCCTGGGTCGGGAAGACCCCCTGGAGAAGGAAATGACAACCCACTCCAGTATTCTTGCCTGGAAAATCCCATGGACAGAGGAGCCTGGCGGGCTACAGTCCATGGGGTCGCAAGAATCAGACATGACTTAGCAACTAAAGCATAACCACCACCTCTCCCCAGAGCATGTATGGAGGTGGGGGGCGGGGGGGCAGCGGAAACCAATGTTGCCCACAGCTGGGGACCTCTACTCAGGACTCCCTGGGAAGCGGGAGCAGGTCATAAGAATCGGGGCTCAATGGAGGGATGCGGTGGAGGGGAACGTGCGTTCCCAGGCCTGGGCTGTTAGTGAAGTGACTAATGCCCCCCTCCTGGCAAAAAAGCAAACACATCTAAAACAAACAAAAAGAGTTATTTGCAAATGAACATGGCTCTCATTCAAGGATGGGCCCTTGGATTTGAGGCAGCAGGCAGGGCTGTGTGTGCACACACGCGTGTGGGCCTGGGCTCCCCTTACACAGGGGAGGATGCCTTGGCTAGGGAGGAGGGGGAGGGAAAGAGGGAGAGTCTGAGACAAGGGGGGACCAGGAGGCACGGTGGGGGGAGGGTGTTGGCTTCACGCTGGTACTAGTGTGATTTATCCCTAATGAGTTCTCAGCACATGGCTGCTCCCGGCTCACTCCGGGGGCCAGCGCGGCCTCCTGCGGGCCCCAGCCCACCCCCCACTCCAGAACAGCCTCCACTCGCTCAGAAAAGAGCCAATTTCCACACTGCACAGTCCGCTACACTCAAGGGGAAATCACATTTCCCTGGGAGAGCCGGAGGCAGCGCTTCACTCCCCAGCCTGGCCGGCTGCCACCGGGCACAGATGTGGAAGAGCTGGGCTCCAGCTTCTCTTCTCCCCCCAAAACAAAGCCCCACACCCACAGACCCAGCCCTCAACCTAAGTCTCAGGGCAGCCCCTCGGCACCTGAGGTTTAGCCTTTGCCACTCAGCAAGAGGAGAAAGGGTGATACTCAGGGAGGATGTTGGCCAGGAGGGGACCAGCCTTGCCTGCTTCCTCCAGCTTCATCCAGGAAGCCAGGCACCTGGTTTTGCTTGAGGCACTTAGAGATGTGGAGGTGGGGTTGCTGGTGGCATGTGTGTGTGTGTATGCACACGTGTGCGTGCGAGCAGGGAGCAGTAGGGAATCAGTATCTGCCATCAGGAGATAAAGACCTTCAGCATCTGTATTCCGAGTGCCCCCAGAGCTAGAGGAAGAGGAGAGAGCAGAGAGAAGAGAAACAAACCAGAAGGGAAAGGAGGGAGGGAGGAGAAATGCTTGCAGCATTTTCTGAGCAGATGCAGGACCTCTTAAGTCCTCACGAATATTCACTGGAGACACAAAAGGTCTCACAAAGGAATAATTGCTTCGGACTCCTGCAGAAGAGGGACTGGAATGGGGAAACTAGAAGAGGTGAGAAAAGGAAGGAGAAAGAGACGAGGCGGGTAGAGAGAGGAGGTGGCCCTTGTGGGACGAGATGCTTTCACTAGCATCACAGCTGTGGGAGCGTGGCTGGCCACTCTCTGTCTGCGGGAGATGCACAAGCTGGGACAGAGGAGCCATCAGACTCCTTGCAGGTGGAGATGCTTTAAGACCCTAAAAGCTGGAGGAGGGCTGAAGGGTCGGCCTGGGGGAGACTTGGGACCAAGGATGGAGGCTCAGTTGGCATTCCCCGCTGGCCCCGGCACTCCTTCCCCACCCGCAGGCTAACCTCTGGGTCCTTCATCCAGGACTGTCCCCACGTTGCCGTTGGGTGGGTGTGGCAGTGCCCCAGGAGCCATGAAACTCTGTACCTCGCCATTGAGCTATGGGAGCCTGAGGTCTGTGCAGAAACTCGGCCACACCCTGCTACTCAAGGCCTTAGATTAGGATGCAGATTCAGCCTCAGATTAGAGTTCAGGCAGTGGTCTCAGTTCCTCTGAATGACCTTGAAAAATCCAGGCACCTCTTGCTCCCAGTTTCCCCAAGTGTGAAATGAGGCCAACATTCAGAATCGGAGACAAAAGTGGTCGCTGGGGTCAAAGAGTCGGACACGACTGAGCGACTAAACAATAATGCCAAGAATATTGAAGAAGTGACCGAAGGGCTCGGAACCAGCCTGGGGGCTGGCCTTAGAGCAGGACTCCCACCTGCCCCCCACCCTCAGGCCATGGGGCAGGAGCCAGAGGGTCACAGCAGCTCCAGCCCACCTTAGACAGATGGGTTCTGCTCCACCCTAACTGCTCTCCTAGCAGGAAACCCACCCACGTGCAGAGGCTGCCTGGCCCACACTGCCCCCTGAGCTCCAGGCACCCTGGGCTGGCCTGGTGTGTTCTGGGAGGGTACAGGGGGTGCTGGAGGAGTAAGGGCGAGGATGACAGACCAGGGAGAGCAGCCTGGAAATCTGAGGAGGCCTCTCCACATAGGTAGTGAAAAGGCTGGTTCCAGGGCACAATGCGGGTTGGGGATGGGGGGGTGGTGAGGCTGGGCTCTCTCTGCCCAGGTCCAGGTCTTCAGAGAAACTAGAGGCCCCCGACTCTGCTACAGAGTAGACCACCCCTCCCCTACTTCCCACTCGCTGCCCACAGATGCGTCCCACATGCCCCAGCTGGATCTTCTGTGGCCACGCCCCTTTCCTCCCATCCTTGTCTTCACGCTTCTTCTTCACCATGGCCCCCTCATGTACCTCCCCGACTTGTCCCAACACTGCCCCTGAAGACAGGGCACCTCTCTCCCCCAGCAAGTGTGTGCACATGTGTGCACTCAGTTGTGTCTCTTTGCAATCCAAGGGATTCTCCAGGTAAGAATACTGGAGTGGGTTGCCATTTCCTTCTTCAGGGGATCTTTCTGACCCAAGGATCGAACAAGGGTCTCCAGGGTCTCCTGCCTGCATTGCAGGCAGTCTTTATCATCTGAGCCACCAGAGAAGACCCTGACATGTAGATAGCTATATTTTCTAAGCCCCTGGGGTTTGACCATGGACACAATGTCTGGAGAGGTACTGGCTGGGACCCGCTGCACTTGAGCCATGTCACACACCCACGGACACCTGCTCTGAGCAGCATCCTGGGAGGCTCAGCTCACCTCCAAGAAAAAAGGGGAGAGCTGAGCCATTGTCACCCAGCAAAAGCACCGCCAAGTTCCTCTGTCATTCAGGGCTTAGAGAGGGTACCAGGGCACCGGTGTTACCAAGGGTTTGGGTGTGAATAGAAAGGGTTGCTCTGCAGACTCCTTGGGGCACCAAGCAACTCAAGGTGGTTCCTGGGTGGGGACTGTCTTGGGGAGCTCAGGAATGCAGAGGTTTGGGATCATGAAGAGCCTCAGATATAATGGGATTCAGTCCTGCTGCCATGCTCGAGGCTAGAGGGAAGTCCTGTTATTGAAGAATGAGACTCTTCTCAGATCCACAAGGAAGACACGGGGACCAGCTTTCTTCGTGGGAGGGTCCGCCTTGTCCATGCTACCCTCAGTAAGCACTCCTGGCCTCTTCGTTGGGAGAACCAGGGGAGTCAGAGTCTCTGCCCTCTCAGCCTGAGAGTCCCTGGGGATGAGGGGTTGTTGAGGAATCCCTTCCTCCATCAGACTCAGCCCCAGCTGCTGTTTGCCCAACTGTCAGCCTTGTCCTGGGCATCCTCCCCCCACCACCCCCCGGCCCCACTCCAGCTGGGTCCTTAATGAAGAGGGTCCACACAGACACCAGGCAGCTGCTGGTGGGACGAGCATCCTCTTGTGGACAGAGCCAGCCCTTGCAGTCACCACTGTATTTCCCACCTTGTTCTATGGAATTTCACAGAAGAGGGTTGTTCTAAGTCCCCACAGTAACTCCCTCACCCCTTCCTGGCCCCGGCTTCTTGACTACCCAGTCTTGCCAAATATTTTGCATGTGGTCGCTTGAGTGAGTCCAACTCTTTGCAACCCTATGGATTGTAGCCTGCAAGGCTCCTCTGTCCTCCATGGGGTTCTCCAGGCAAGAATACTGGAGAGGACTGCCATTAATTCCTCCAGGAGATCTTCCCTGGGATCCAACTCAAGTCTTGTAATTACGTCTCCTGAATTGGCAGGCAAGTGCTTTACCACTAGCCCCACCTGGGAAGCCCAATATTGCCAAATATTGGGTTGGCCCAAAAGTTCATTCGGTTTGGCCAACCCAATACTTAGGAACCAAGCCAAAAGATATTAGACTCTCAGGGGTAGTCCCTGGATCTCCCTTGGGTCCCTGGTATCCCTGATGAGTGCCCGTGGTGCTAAGCCAAAGTGTTAGACTTAAGGTAAGAGGTTTTGACCTACCACTTCCTGCCTCAGGCAAGTTATTTCTTTATTTTCTGAGCCTCAGTTTCTCCATACGTAAAATAGGGCAAATCCCAGGTTCATTTATGTGAGGATCCCATGCAGCTCCTGGTGGCTCAGACGGTAAAGAATGTCCCTGCAATGCAGGAGACCCTGGTTCGATCCCTGGCTTGGGAAGATCTCCTGGAGAAGGGAATGGCAATCCACTCCAGTATGCTTGCCTGCAGAGTACCACAGACAGGGGAGCCTGGCAGGCTACAGTCCCATGGGGTCACAAAGAGTTGGACATGACTGAGTGACTGACACTCTCAACACCTTCCCAGGCAGCTGAGGCCAATAATTGTCTTCTCCCTTCCCTCCTCTCACACCTCAGGGATCCTAAGAGCTGTTTATGCAGGCTCCGGTGTGGCGCCGTTCCTGGATCTGTCACCAGCCTTCCTGGCTGGTTCTTTGGCTTCCTGTAAGTAACAGCAGCCACCACCTGTGGAGAGTCTGTGATTGGTCAGGCACCAGGCCACTTGCTTATTTTCTGCTCTCATTGACTCAGAGATGGAACAATCAAAGCTTGGGGTAGTGGTGTGCCTGGCGCCGAACATCTCCCTGGGGCAGAATGCTAAGTCAGGGTTCTCCCAGACAATAGCGGTCCTTTCAACATGCAGCCCCAATACAAGTTCATTGGCTGCTAGGCTCTGAGGTTTTCTGGAGAAAACCCTGTCACAGGGTTCCTCCTACCCAGTCAACCCAAAGCCAGAGACCAAGAGCAATGGTTTATTGAGTCATATGGCAATGGTGGGTTGTCTTTTAAAAAAGAAGCTTCAAGGAGAGAAGCCGGACATGGCAAGGAAACGACACTGAGAGGAAAGGGGTAGTTTGACTTAAGCTGAGGCTCATTTACAGTATTTACAGTCAGGCCTGGTGGGGGCGGGGGTGGGAGCTGTGGGGCCCAGAGAGGGAACTGTAGGCGGGGTTGTGTCAGGGTCTCTCAGTAGCTGTGGGTTTGGCAGGGCTGTTGGGAGCAGGAGGCAGGGTCCCCAGTTACATGCCTGGTTCTACTCTGGGCAGGGCTGCACCCCACCCCCCAGAGCCTAGGGCGGGGTGGGAGGGGTGCTTTGGAATGTCTGTCTCCAGCTGTAATGGGCTGGTCTGGCTGCCAAGGAGAGGGGTGGATTCTCCGCTGCGGGGGAGCTCCTGGGATGGAATTGGTACATTCACAGCAGCAGGTAAGGGGAAGGCAGGCGGCTGACCACCTTGACCACCGGGTGGAGCTCCTGGTTGGCTGGACCCAGGGTTGAGTCTGTGACCAGGAGGGACGAGCAGGAAGAGCCAAACAAGCTGCATAGAGAAGGCGGTGCCTCTCAGGGTGGCAGCGGGGGCGAGCCTTCGCACCCACTGTGGCTGCAGGCTGGGCAGAAGTGCTCACAGCCCATGGCCATTAGAGCGTGTCAACAGTGGAGCCACGGAGGCGCCTCTGTGCGCCCCAGAGCCCGCTGTGGGCCCCAAGGGCCATCTCTCTCCAGCCCTCTTGTCCACATTTCTCCTCCGATTCTGTCTCTTTGGAATGGGACAGTCTGTCCCCCTGGGACTCTTGTCCCTCATTAAGGAGTCCCGGAGGACCGGTGGCGTCTCCTCCACCATCGTCCTGTCTCTCATGGTTCACTGAATCACCCACACAGGGAGGGAGCCGCAGTGCTGGATTTGTGGTTATTTTTCATGTAATAAATAAAGATTCCTTTGTGTGACTCTCAGGGGCCTGTCCCAGGCTGAGTCCTCCCGTGGCTCGGTCGCTCCCACTGTCCCCATGGCAACTACAGATGGTCAAAGGCCGTGGCGGTGGTGGGCGGTGCGCTCGGCCTTGATGTGGAACTGTAATAATATGGGGAACCTGGATAAGTTCAAAAAAAAAAAAAAAAGAACAACAACACTGCCGGTCAGAAGAAAAAAATTGCACCATAGCCTCCCCCTGCCTCTGCTAACCTTTAAGACAGCGTGAGTTAATCATTGATCCCTCTGGCCTATCTGATCATCAAAGATTAACTCCTCTCTGGCCCTTATTTCCTCCTTCTCTAGGCTCACCTTTGAGTTTCTGGCCAGAAGGAGAACAGTGGCTTCTTGCCCCTCCCCTCCCCACGATTCCTTTGACCTTCAGCACCCTTGCATTGAGAGAGGGCAAGAAAGAGAAGTTACGCCTGGAGCCCTGAAGAATCAAGTACTGACTGGGGGATCGCTGGGTGTTCCCTGGCCTTGCCCAAAAGGCACAAGATCGGAGGATCTTAGGAACCAGTGGGGATAGAAAGCTGACTGCTCAAGGGATATGTGGATTTGAGAGCCTCCTCCAGGCTGCTCTGCATACCCACAGGATGGACAGCCAGGGGAAGTTCCGTGGGGAGGACACATCTCTATGCCCTCATCTTTCTGAGTTGAACTACATAAGGGTGGCTTGAATTCACATGGCAAACAGAGCCCAAGTCAGTCAGCCTCCTAGTCATTCCTGGAACATGAGGAGGTAACAGGAGGAGAGGGGGGGGATCTTGGGAATGGAGACCCTTGGGGTCAGCTGCACTGTGCTGCAGCTTCTACAGGGCTCAGGTTTGCTCCCAAGCCCTCCAGGTCACCCCTTCATGGAGACTCCAGTGGGATCCCTCACATTCATTTATGGGGCTTGGTTTCCTGATTTCCTTGGTTTCGCAACCCAACCCCGGCCCAGGGGAAGAGGGGCCGATGAGAAGCCCTGCAGTCCAGTTCACTATCTAGACCTCCATACTGAAGGCTGCTGCCCACATCTCAAGCCAAATATCAGGAATATGGTGGGACAGAGGGTCTCTGTGTAAGGGCTTTGGGGCTGAATCATGAATATTTTTGAGCCACTTAGATGGTTAATGAGAGCGACAGGATGGCACTGTTTGCAATCAGCATGCTCCCCAGCAGGAGGGTTGCTGGCACTCCCCTAGGCACCCTCCAAGATGTGGAGGGGCACAGAGACGTGCCCTCCCCGTGGAACTTTCTTAGCCTGTCCATCCTGCAGAGATGTCCCCTCCACCCCTGCCCTCCCAAAGCCTGAGCCCTGAATCTTACACAAAACAAAGATTTCACAGACATGGCCTCAGGAGAGAGAAGTAAGTGATGCCCAGAAGTCTCCCCTCTGCCTCTCCCCCAAGACAACTTGGTACCCTGCCTTTCCCTGACCTGCTCGGATTATGAATAACACCTGTCTCTCCAGGCCCTCCATCGAACTGGGGATTCCCAGCTCTTAGACCACTTTGGTCCAACCTAGCACCTCCACCCGCCCCGAACAGTGGAGGGCCTGCGACAGCCCCAAAGGCAAACTTACTCAGTAAGCTGGAGTTGGGGAAGCGCCAGGCCTCGCTGTAGGAGGAGTAGGGGGTGTGGCCGTAGGCGTTGCCAGAGTATTCGCTTCCTGTGGGAGGCACACAGTGAGAGACCCATGAGGTGGATTCACAGCCTGAGGGCTGGGTCTGGGGGATGAGGGTCTGCAGGGTGGACACAGAGCGAGCCCTGGAGGACAGATGGGGCCAGGGCAGGGACAGTGGGAGCTCAGGAGACCCCTCCAAGAGCCCTTTGGAGGCCCCTCCGTCTGCATTCCTTTGGGGGGCAGTGCCTTTTCCGTCAGGGACTGGGGGTACCGCCCTGACACGACAGCTCTCACAGGAACCCCAGGAGGTAGATGTTATTATGATGCCTGTTTTCCAGATGAGGAAACAGAGACTTGGGGATCTGTAGCTCACACAGCTGCAGGGTTTGGTGGAATTTGAAAGCTGTGCTGTGACTCCAGGTTCCAGGTTCTAACCATTTCTGCTGCTGCCTGGACCTTCTGTAGAAAGGTCTTTCCAGGAGGGGTCAATGTGAGTGACAGAGGTTAGAGGTCAAAGAAGGACTCAAGGGAGTATAAACTGTGCTGTTGTTGTTTAATCACTAGGTCGTGTCTGACTCTTGTGACCCCATGGACTGCAGTCTGCCAGGCTTCTCTGCCCATAGGATTTTCCAGGCAAGAATACTGGAGTGGGTTGCTGTTTCTTTCCCCAGGGGATCTTCCCAACCCACGTCTCCTGTATTGGCAGGTGGGTTCTTTGTAGCCTCCTTCAATATTCTTTGTTACAGAGGGCAGAGAGAGAGAGAGAGTGTGTGTGTGTGTGTGTGGTTGGGGATGGGTGCAGAGGATGAAAGGCAGAAAAGGGGAGGGGCCTGGAGAGCATGTGGGGCCTGAGACTTCCTCTGAAGAGACTCTTGTCCCATCTCAAACCTGCCACTTGAAGAAAACTCAGCACACGACTTACACAAAGCAAATCAGATCACCTGTTTCTGTGAGTGGATTCTTGGCCTCACTAGAATTACTTACCAAAGAAATGACTTAAGAATTCCCTTAAATAACAAAGCAGACCACTGCAATTACTGCTGGAACTCAGACGGAGCTTAAGGTTCGCAAAGCACTTTCCCAC
The DNA here is from genome assembly GCF_019923935.1 of Bubalus bubalis. Taxonomy (NCBI): domain Eukaryota; kingdom Metazoa; phylum Chordata; class Mammalia; order Artiodactyla; family Bovidae; genus Bubalus; species Bubalus bubalis. The sequence goes on from NC_059168.1 coordinate 46,461,911, forward strand.
ACTCGATGCCCCTTTCTTCTCACAACTGGGAGGCGCCATCAATAACGCCAATTTATAGAAGAGGAAACTGGAGTGCAGAGTGAGTAAGGAGTTAGCCTCAAATCCCACAGATGGGAAATGGCAAAGGAGAAGCTGACCTGAGAGGTCTTCACTCGAAATTCCAGATCATCCATTTATGCACTTGGGAGACAGTTCCATCCACAAAGCCAGGTTCCCACCGATCCTGAACTCCAATGAATGTCCACACCGCCTTCCAGAATCTCATCTGCTGTTACAAGTCAAGTGCATTCTTTGGCTCCTGAACTCATTCCCAGACTCTGGGAGTAGGGCTCGAAGCTGCCTGGTTCTGGAGCTGGCCTGCCTGGAGCCAAATCTCTGTGCCCCACTTCCGAGTTGTGCAACCTTGGACAAGTCACTGAGCTGCTCTGAGCCTTAGTTTCCTCATCTGTCAAACGGGGTAGATTATTGCCCCTATCTCATGGGGTTGTGGGGAGGATTCAATTTGATAACATACATCAAATGCTTATGGCACCACTCTTGGAACAGAAGAAGCAGGCAAGGAATGCCAGCGTTTATGATTTCCCCATTAGGCAGGCACAAAAATAAAGCTCACCAGAGCCCCACATCCATCATCCAACCAGTGTTAAAGCCTGAGTTGGGGTCAGTGGGTGCTGATTTCCTGCCAGAGAGGTAGGCAATTGCACAGGAGGAATGGAAGCGAGGAGGAAGAGCCTGAAGGAGAGGAAGGCTTCTGGGTCCTTGTCCAGGCCATTAGTGACAGGCAGTAACACAGGAAGTTCATTAGGGGCAGGGATTAATCTAACACAGGTCAGGTGAACAACAAATACATGGAAGAGAAAGGAGGGAGGAAAAAAAGCAAAGGGATTAAAAAGAGAAAGAAAGAAACTAAGAAATGACCTCATCCAACCATTCGTTTCAGAAATGAAGAAACTGCTGCCCAGAGAGGGAAAGACATTGCCCCAGGCCACATGCTCCCTTAGAACCTTCTAGGACCCTGGCCTCTGGTGCCTACTCCGGTGCTCTTTCTTGTATTCACAATGTGATCTGCTTTGTGTACTGCTGGTGTACCCCACTCCTCCTTGGTTTCAGTGCATCCTTGGAGAAAGCCAATTATACCTTAGCAATGCTTTCAGGCCTTGACCCTACCCCAGCCAATGCCAACATCAGCCAGCTCCAAAGGACAGGAAGAAATGTGGAAAATCCACCGTATTTGCCCCTCACTGTGTCGCTTATTCATGCATTCACTCACTCGCTCACTTGTTCATTTATCCAGCACACACTTGCAGGGTACCTATGTGCTTTGGTCACACAGTAGTGGAGGAGAGGATGGGGCTGAGGAGGTGGTATACCCCTAGGTGCAGCATCCTTTCACCATCAGGTCCGTCATCCCACCTTCATCTACGGCAGATGAAATGTCCTTGCTCTCATGAGAGGCCAACCTGTCCTCTTTGCTCTGCATCCTACCCCACTCATCTTTCCATGGATTGGGCCCTCATAATTTACTCCTTCTCTTCACTCTTTGTCAACATCTCCCTTTCCAATTCATCATTCCCCTAGCCACCCAACAGGCTCTACTATTTTCTCTTTTAAAAATCCTCTTCTTAGCCCACATTTCTCTGCAGCTCACAGCCCTTCTCTGCTCCATGGTCTCTGCCCTCACCTCCTCATCCCCCCTCCAGTCAGGCCAGTGCTGATCCCTTCAAATCCCTACCACCTCTACCCCGATCACTCCAAAGGTCACTTGGCTGACTCTGATTCAGTTCATCACTCCCTCCCTGCCTTTGGGTTTCATGGTGCCAAGTCCCCTGGTTTGCCACCTAACCCACTGGCCTTTCCTGCTCTCTCACCTTGTTGGTTCCTTCTCTGCTATATCTCTAAATGCTGAAGGACCCCAGAGCTTGGTTTGTGAGCCATCTGTGATTTTCCATCCACATCCTCTTTCTGGTGACCTTGCATAATCCCTTAAGCATTAAATAACAATTCTGCACAATGGTTGAAAGGTATGCCCTAGTCTTTCCTGACTATAGATATACATCATGTGCCTACTGATGTATTAAACTGGTTATCTAGGAGGTGTCTCAATCCTAATATGGCCCAGTAGAATCCTTGACTTCCATATGCCAAATACTCTACCATTTCCTCTTCTGCTCTCCCATACATACTTGCCACCACCACCCATGCCTTTTCCCAAACTTCAAACTTATCCTCGTTTCCTCTGTCATTAAACCCCTATGGCCAATTCACTAGTAAGTGCTATTGGCTCCACCACCAAAATACATTACACCCTTAATCTCTCTCTTCTCCTCCTTCTCTGCTACTTGCCTGGTGCATGCCACTATCACGTCCTGTATCAACCACTGCAACTGCCCCTCCCCTAACTGGTCTCTAGGTGTCCTCTTCTGGCCATCTACCATCTGATTTCCCAGCGACCCAGGTAGTCTTAAAATTTGACCCCCCCCCCCAATATCTCTTCATTGTGTAGTGCTTTTCACACTCACTCGCTGTTCTCAGTTATACTCACACTCTTCCCATGTGTGATCATGCTACACTACTAGTTCCTACCTTGGGGCCTTTGCACTTGCTGTTCTTTTGGGCTGGGGATGGCCTGCCCCAGTTTATCACTTGGCTGACCACTCTGAACACCTTCTCAGAGAGGCCTCTCCTGATCACCCAATCTAAAGCAGTTATCTTCTCTCCCTGCAGCTCTTTATTACATCATCCCATTTTATTGTCTGAACCAGAGCTTATCGCTATCTGAAATTATCTTGTCGATTCATTCGTTGACTTGTTTACTATACTTTTTTCTCCACTGTTAGGCTGTAAGCTCCATAAACAGATGGACCTGGCTTGGTCACTGCATCTCATACCAGAGAATCTCAACTCTTATTTGTTAAGTGAAAAGTGGTAAATGGATGGAAGGATGCAAGGATGGTTGAAAGGATGGGTGACAGAAGTATGGATAATGGATAAAAGAAAGGATAGATGTATGAAAAGATGCATGGAAGGATGAATAGAGGGATAAAAGGTGAACTAAAGGATGGATGGATGATGGAAGACAGATGAATGGATGGGAGAAAGGATGGGTGAAGAAAAGATGAATAGAAGGTTTAATTGAGAGAAGAATGGATGAATGAATTGAAGTATGGATGGATGAATGGAAAGATGGGTGAATAGGTGAATGGATGGATGCATGAATAGAAAAATGGGTAGATGGATGGAAGAAAGGATGGATAAAGGAAAGATGAATAGAAGACTGAATGATAGACTGATGGAAGGATGGATAAGAATATGCATGGATATATGGGGAAATGTGTGAAAGATGAATGTATGGAAAGATGGAGAGATAGATGGGTGTATCCATCTATCGGAGCTGTTGTTCAGCTCCAAAACTGGTAAGAGGGCCATTAACAGTATTAACAGGGCAGGAACAGCAACAGCAACAATTAGAAGGGAAAACAGAAGATGAATAGGCAAGAGAAATCTGTGCCCTGGTCTTATTCCTGTGTCACTCTCTTATAGCTCTTGTAGTTACTTCTGATATGATGGGAGGCAGCGTGGTGTAGCAGAAAGAACGCAAGACTTGAAAATCAAAAGAATAGTGTTTGAACAACCCAGCCACTTAGTATGATTATGATTATGATCCCCAAGCACACCACTTCGCTTTTCTAAGCTTGACTCCTTATCTACATAAACCTAAGATTATATCAATGCTCCAGTCTTATGGTGAGGATTCAATGAGAAATAAACTTATACCTACGAATGGCCAGGCACCCAGAAAATGCAAACAAATGATCTCTTCTGTCCTTCTACAACTGACTGAAGACTGTCACTGGCATGACTTGCTGAGAGCATTTTGTATCTATCTAGAACACAGTAGGTGCTCAATGAAAGTTTGATTTTAATGGAAGAAATCCCCCTTCAATCAATCAGGAGATTGTAACCACTGGTAAGAAATGGACAAATACTTTTCTACCAAAAAAATTCCTTAAGAATTCATTTGCACCACTGAGTTACTAGGGACCAAAGGATACATTTAAATAACATTGCATTTTCTAAAAACTGATTTGCATGAAACTTACTGGGTGCCCATCCACCTTGCCAGGCAAACCCCCTCTTGGAATTCACTTGTGGTCCACGGTGTACTTGTATTATTATTATTTCTTTTTTCTGCAACACCCACTCAGGATGAGGTCTTTAGAGAAACAACCTGGGAGACTTTGATGAGAGGCCCGAGCCTCCCAGCTACCTCACAGGTCACACTCTGGGCCCCAGGAACCCTGTGCCCTGGGCCTGCCCCTGGGAAATGATTCATAATTAAGAGAAAAGCCCTGGGCTTTCTGTCTCTTCCTCCTCCTCTAAGCAGGCGGCAGGGAAAGGTGGAGAGGTTGGAAGGGGGATGGGGGCACTGACTGGAGCCTGGGATTGTGATTGAGAGGCCCCATTATCCACACTCTTAAAAAAATAACCGAATCTTTTCCTTTTTTATCTTGACCAATCTCATTTCACGCTCCAGAAGAGGAAGGGAGGGAGGGAGGGAGTCTGGGGCCAGGAGGGAGAGAGGAGTCAGTATTCTGTATTTTCAACGCTGCATTAAGCACATCGCCACGGTAACCAGGCAGCAACAAGTGCCAGCTCAGCGGGTTCCCAGGGAGCCCAGAGCCTCCTTCCCTCCCTCCCTCCTCCGTCCCCTCCCTCTGCCCAGGAGCGCCCAGCCCACCTGCCTCGCACAGGGCGCCCACAGTGGGTGGCTGGCAAAGAATAACCCCTGCTGGTGGGGGAGGGGAAGCAGGCCTGGGTGAAGGCCTTGAGTCTCTGAAGTCAAAGGCAGGTAGGCTGGTGGTAGGCTGGTGGGGAGAAGGGGGGTCACAGATCCCCTGATTCAGAGCCCCTTCCAGAAGCTCCAGGTCCTCAGACCTCTCTGGGCAGTGCAAATGGCTCTGAAAGTGTCAGCTGCTCAGTCAGGTCTGACTCTTTGCAACCCTATGCACTGAAGCCCTCTAGGCTCCTCTGTCCATGGAATTCTCCAGGCAAGAATAGTGGAGAGGGTAGCCATTCCCTTCTCCACGTAGGGACTGAACCCAGGTCTCCTGCATTGCAGGCAGATTCTTTACCATCTGAGCCACCAGGGACCCTATGTATATGGCTCCACCCTATTCATTCTGAGGTTCTCCCTGTACGGTTCCTAAAAGAGACCCCCAGGACTGTTGGGGAGGATTCCAGGACTGTCCAAGTGATGATGGAGACATACTCCCTGCTCATCTCACACTCTAGTACCTTTGGAATATACTCAAGCCATGGGTCCTGACTGTGCAGGGTTGAATGAATGTGAGGTGTGAAGAAGGATATTTCAACCATCTTCATGGCCATCATCACCAACACCATTCACACTCATATTTTTCTGAAAGGGTAAACCAGGATTCATCAGAGGTAAATAACTGGAAGACCACAGGGTGCTTAAGAGCTGGGCTTAGGTTTACCTCCACTGTTCTAATGGCTCCCAGATGACTCTCTATGAAGGCTTACTGAATCACTGGAAGAAACAGCAGAGCTCTGATTTGAATGTCAGTCTGTCTCAGCCTCTCCCTTTGCATCATGATGGGAAATAGGGAGCCTCTGGGAAGAAGGGGGCTGAGCTGGAGGGAGAGTTAAGGGGACCAGGACTGTACTGGAGTCTTTTCTCCAGGTATTAACAAGGAGCTGCATCCCTTGGTCCATCCTTCAGTGTCCTTCAGAAAGTCTATGCATGGGGCACACCCTACCTCTTGTACCCTCTTGCTCCACCTGTGGCCACCACTTCCTCCTTACAATGTTTCCCCTCCTGCCCAGCCCCACCCCTTACCTGCCACCATGCCTGCGATGGCAGAAGAGGCATAGCTGCCCTGTCCACTGGTGGGGATGTGGGGTGGGTATCCAGGCAGTGTGGGGCCCACCATCTCTCGCCCTGAAAAAATACAGCAAAGCATTATCAGGCGGGCCACTGTGGGCTCCTGTACTTACTGTCTTGCTCCGCGGAGGCTCTGCAAGCCTGCCCTCTGCCACTCCCACTCTCTCCCAAGCCATTCTCTGGACTTACTTCCTCCCTCCCCTCTCCTTCTCTGAGCCCAAGCTCCTCTCTACTCAGTGGGCCTTCACCAGGCCACAGGCTCCACCATGTAGGGAGGACCTGGCTATTACAGGCCTCTATTATTCCCTATCCTCCAATGATTTTATTTACAAGAATCTTAGTCATCCATAATGATGTCATGGTATTGGAAGGAGGCTGGGGGCTATGTCTTCTAGGTCTTTGTGGTCCCCTGTGGCATTTGCATAGCAGCCAGCACAGTGGGCCGAAATAAACACATTAGAGGCCACTGGCCACCCTTTCAGCCCCAGCTCCCAGGAGAACCAAGGTCAAGGCCCTATGAAGGGATGGCAAAGGGGCGGCTGGTTGGCCCATCACTGTCCTTTTCTGGACCTGTGGCAGACATTGTTAATCAATCACCACACTCTTTGCCTCTGAGTCAGAATGGGGTTTCTGCTCCTCAACCTGGCCTTGCGGGTGGATATAACATATCAGAGCTGCAAGGGACATGAAACATGGTGCCTATTCCTGACCTGGAAAGGAGAGGTGGGTTGACAGGCAGTGTTTACACAAGCCTGAACCACTGACATCTATCCATGCCATTCCTGAAAAGAACTGTTTTCAGCAAAACTGACAAGTATCCCTCTCTTTGTTTATCTATAATTTGTGGGAAATATTCTGGCCTTGGTGACACGGAGGCTGCTCTGTGAAGTTCTGAAGTTCTGGCTCTGCCTCTCCTCTCCTTCAGGTGGTCAAGCCTTCCCATTCTGGAGACCCCATTTAACCTGGTGATTTCTCTCCATCCACACCACGTACCAACAACCACAATCCTCCATCCACCCGTGTCCCTTCTTTCATGGGCCCCTGTCTGAAGGCGCACAGGATCCTTCCAGACCCAAGGATTCTTGACCAGGTGAAAAGACATCCCAATCTGCCCAGATATGAATACTGTCCCAGCATATATACAAAGAACGCACATTTCACTCTCTTCCCTCTCAAAACACCCCGTTTGATGATGAAATTATCTGGTTGTCTGAGTTCTTGGTGATGTTTATGAGGTAGATAGGAGGTTTGCCAACCTCATCCCCATTGACACTTGGGGCCAGATAATTCTCCGTGGTGGGGGGTGGGGGGTGGGGGGAGGCTGTGCATTACAGGATGTTGGACAGTATCCCTGGGGTCTACCCTCTAGATGCCAGTAAGTTCCCACCCAGTGCGACAACCCGGAATGTCTCCAGATATTGTCACATGACACCAGGGTGGCAAAATCACCTCTGAATGAGAACCACTGGATTAGATTATCATCATTTTATCAAAATGCCTTTACCTCTTTCCAGACTGGGGGCTGCCTTTTCTTCTAGGACTCACATGGATTCCCTGTGAGCCTCTGTCAACCAGGTTACCAAGTCCACCCCACCACGGCACTGTTTGCCCAATTTTCCCTCCATCAGTCCCCCACACCCACCCCTGGGGTCCTTCTTGTGTCAGACCCTCTGGGGGTGCCTAGCAAGAATGGAAGAGAAGGTACCTCTCACGGAACCCTGTAAGTTGTCAATACCGCAGTAACTGCCTCCTTACCTCTATTTCTAGAGATTCCTTGAAGACAATTCATTCATTTGACAAATATTGATTAATCCTGATATCCTGGGCACTTTAAGAAGCACTTGGGGATACAGCAGTAAGCAAGAATGTAAATTAGCAAGGCTAGGTGCTAAGTCAAGGGAGGATAGACTGGGAAGGGTACTGGAGCCCTGGGGGGCTCAACAGACAAGACCAGGCCTGCTGGACTTCCACCCTTCCTCTAGGAGGAAGAGTCCAGAAATTGGAGGACTTCGGTCCTCATTCTGCTTCTAGAACTAATTTTCCAAGTGCCCTTAGACCAGCCACCTACATGCCCCAAGCCTCAGCTTCTTCACATGTAAAATGGGAAAAAAAATAAATAAATGAAAGTAGCCATACACACCTTATTACTATTACCATCATGCTTTCAGCATCATTCAGAGTCAAAAGTTTCCTGCCACAGGTGCACACTGATTCATGCAATGGACACATTCTATAAATAATTACATGCCAAGGGAAACCTTATAGAATAAATCCTATTGGAAAGAGCTATCGGTGTTCATGATTCAAAGCTGTGTGAATGTTTTGGTAAAAATAAACACCACTCCCTAAGTTCCTAATTTGTTTTGAGCATACTGTCTGGCAGTGGTTGGCGCTGGACCAAACAGAGTGGAACCTGCTGGAATTTGACAGATGCGTTCAGTTCACTTGACACAGGCCTGAACAAATGAGGGCTCAGCAACACAGGTGAGAGAAGGGGAACTTCAGTATAATGAGAAGGAGAGGGGGACACAGGCAGAAAATTGGATCTTTCTTCGAAAAAGACTGCAGTACGATCAACTCTCAGACTCAGCCCCTTCGACCCTTGGATGAAGCCCCTGGTACTAGAGCCCACGAGAGGCAAGGAGCGGCATGAAGTCCATGTAGGCAGATCAAGGACAGAGGGTGGATGGGACATGAGTAGGAGAGTGATGGAAGAGGGTGACAGACATCTGGGTCTAGATTATGGCCAGGGAGGACAGTATTTAATTTCCCTGGCCTGCATCTTCTCATCTCTCTTATGAAGAGCTCAGTTAGATGAGAGATTGCACACTGGATTCACCTAAACCAATACTTGATTGGTAGGGGCTTCCTGTTGCACTGCTGAGAAGGATTCTGAGGCTGCATGTATGTCTGCTATGACTGGGGTTGGGGGTGAGTATTGGCTCTCAGACCACCTATTAGCTATTATTGGCCTAGTGCTCTCTGGGGCTCCCTGTGGTCCCACATTTCCCCTTCTCATGTTACTCTCATCTTGTCCTTTTCCATCACCAGGTTCTGCTGCTTCTTAAGCTCTACAGCTCAGGAGGACAAAGCACCAGGACAGCACCAAGCTCTCCTTAAGCCACAATTTAATTTAGTCACAGTTGCGCCCCTCAGTTCCATCCTATGAGAACTAGCCCCTAAAATGCTCTTGGAAATTGAATTTCACCAGCTTTACTCCCTTGTATTCTGTGATTTTTAATCTTCATTTCTTCTCAGTCACCCAATTTTCTCCCAGTGGGACAGAGATATCTGAGTCAGATGCTGGAGCGTCAACTCCTGGAGGCTTCCTCCCCTTAAACTTGGCCCCCTTGAAAAGCCGGCTGAGACTGTCTTCAGGACACCCTTCACCCTCAACTTCTCTGTTAGTCCCCAGGAAAGAGTGAAAGTGTTAGTGGCTCAGTCGTGTCTGACTCTTTGTGACCCCATGGACTGTAGCCCACCAGGCTCCTCTCTCTATGGGATTTCCCAGGCAAGAATACTGGAGAGGGTTGCCATTCCTTTCTCCAAGGGATCTTTCCAACCCAGTGTTTGAACCTGTGTCTCCTGCATTGCAGGCAGATTCTTTACCACTGGGAAGCCCCAGGACTAGAAGCCGCAGGACTCTGCTTCAATTCCTTAAATATTCGGTTTCTTCCCCCAAAGCCAAGAACTTTACAACCTTCTTAGAAATGAAACTACAGAAGCCATAAGGTGGAGGCATGCCTTCACAGCCTATTTTCTGGACTTGATTTTTAAGGCTCTTCACCATAAGTTTATCTATGGTTTGTAATTCCATCTCTCCTGCACTCAAATATATTTTCAAAATAGTTCTATTTTTAAGAAGCTGATGTAGGACTTCCCTGGTGGTCCAGTGGATAAGAATTTACCTGCCAATACAGGGGACATGGGTTCAATCCCTGGTCTGGGAAGATTCCACATACCTTGGAGCAGCTAAGCATGTGCACCACAACTACTGAGCCTATGTTCTAGGGCCAGCAAGCTGCAGCTACTGAAGCCTGTGTGCTACAGCTCCACAACAAGAGGAGCCACCGCAAGGAGAAGCCCGCGCATCACAAGTAGAGAGTAGTCCCCACTCTCCCCAACTAGAGAAATCACATGCACAGTGCCAAAGATCCCGCACAGCCACACAAAATAAAATAAATTATATATACACATATATATGTATATATATGAAAAGCAGCTGATGTAGACAAAGCTGCATATTAAATGACTGGGAAGTCGGGTTCTGCAAGAAAACACTAGCATCTCAGAAATGCTGGTAAATATCCTACGTATCGGTAGAGGCCAGCGTCAGAAAACCAGGACTTGGGGGAATTCTGAGGGTAGAGGTGATTTCAGACCATTTATCGGCTCCTTTGATGTCCGCCCTCTATGTGACCTCTTTTCAACTCCTTATCTCGCTCTGATAGCAAGGAGAATTTATGGCAATCCAGAAATCTCTTTGGCAGGATTAAATATAATTTTGCACAGAAGGATGGAGGCGGGTAACGGACTCTTTGATGATAAAGCCAAAGTCAGGGCTTCCTCAACAGCTGAGCTGGAGTCAGCCGGAGAAAAGACAGGACAAGGACAGCATCAATATTGCTCTCGGTCAGGGCGCTGGGACCCTAGACAGGGGCATCTGGGAGGAGAATTTAGGGGCAATCCTCCTGTCTCCCAAACCCTGAGATTTCTTCTTTCTTGGCTAATTAGGGAGAAGCTGAGACCCAGAAAAACCATCCTGAACATCGCATTAGCAGAGGCTGTGCTGGGGAGAACTTGACCTGGTGGAGACTCTGAGGCAAGCAAACACCTGGTGGGAGGTGGTAGGCAGGGTCCAGTCCATAGGTAGCTACTCAAAGGAGGAGAGCTGGGGAGGGCGTTCAGATAGGTGATGATTATCGAATGAAAATTTACCTAGTCCTTCATCCTCTCCCCTGTCTGCAGCATCATTACCTTGCATTAATTTGGTCTTGGCTTTCTTTTTATTCTTCTAAATCAATCTCTTGCTCCCTTGGATAGGTTTCCAGCCCCCAGACTCTTGATATCATTCCCTTCTTTTTTTTTTTTTTTGGCCATGGTGCCCATGGCTTATGGGGTCTTAGTTTCCTGACCAGGGATTGAACCTGGGCCCACAGCAGTGAAATCGTGGAGTCCTAATCACTGGATCTTCAAGGAAGTCTCAAATTACTCCCTTCCTAATCTGGTTTCTTCCTACCCCATCTCCCCAGTCTGCTCACTCCGGCTCAGCCACGTGGTAGACATTTAGGTTCAATCTTGATTGGATGTTGCAAGGGGACAGTCTTTCAGGAGCTTCAGGCCACCACCTGGGCTCAGCATGGACACTAGCCATCCTGAACTCCTGTGCTGAGTCACAGGGCAGGCCCAGTTCTGTAGACTGTGACCTTGGCTTGCTTCCTGCTCTCAGTAACCATCTAGACCAAGCCTCTCCAAGCCTGGGCCCTGCTTGCTCTTCCCAGAGCCCCTGCCTCTGTGCTGCCTCTTCCACCCTCAGGCTGGGCTCCACAGCCTTCACGGGGGTCACACCCTCCACATCAGCCTCACCAGGGTCTGTCTCTGGGGGCCCCCCGCCTGAATGACCACTGCGTGTCTGCTGCCTGCTGCTTTGCCCCATGCAGGGATGACCTCCCAGTCCTGCGTGGACAACGGACACAGGGCAAGTTGGAAGCATCACCCCTGATTTGATCACATGTTGTCTGGAGGTGCTTGAAGCCCTTAAGGGAGGGAGAAAGTAGGGGAGGGGTTTGAGGGTAGGGACTCTGCACTGGGCTGTTTAAACCACACTTCACACCAATGCCCAGGTCTGTGCTCTGACATATCTGCTTCCCACTGCCCGGGGTCCTTCTTGCTCCTCTCTGGCTGATCCTGCCCAGCCTCTTCACAATTCCCAGTAAGTGAAGAACTGCTCCCCCACACCACACGCTTCACCCACACCATCATCCCTTACCTGCCTCTTCTCAGCCCTCCTGGCCATCGCCTACCAGATACACAGGCAGGCAGTGGTGCCCAGTGACTGGGCCCCTCCCCCACACACATTGACTTTAAGTCTCTCCGACTCTCCCCCTCCTCTCTCCCCTCCTAACCCTGTCCCATTTTCTCTGGCTGACATCACTTCACTCAGCTCACAGACTTTTCTTCTTTAATCACTTTGGTCAAAACAAATGACCCATCTCCGCTGACTTCACCCTCTTTTGAAATTCTGCACTGAGTCAACACTTTACTCCTTGCTTCATCACTGCCTCTCTGCCCACACGTTGGGCTTCCTTTATGAACCCTCTACCTCTGTGTCCACCTCCTCAAAGAGGTCCTCCTTCATTAGACACGGGGATGCACAAAGGGAAAAAAAAAAACGTCCTAGGTGCCAGACAGACATAAAATGTAGAGACAGTTATAAGGAAGGGTCAATGGACTTGAATAAGATGACCTTGAGGTCCCTCTGGGTGGACAGAGGTCTGGTTCTTATGATGCAGTGATTTTCAAGTGCAAGGGCTTTCCCTGGGCAGAGCCCCTGCTTCAGACAGAGCAGCTCTTCATTTGTCTGGTCTGGATACCTGGCTTCTGTCAAACTTTACATTTCAAGAGTGTTGTAAGGCCCGGCAAGCTTGAAAACCACTGGTCCAGAAGGGCTGGCCCACTCCTGGTTTCTTCCCTGGGTCCTGGTTCAATGCCTTGGACCCACTTCTGAAATAGTCTCATCTCTGTGGCCGTCTTTCAAATATCTGGAGACTGTTATCGGGCTCTGTTCCCTCCCTCACTCCACCTCTGGCCTTCTCCCTGCCTAGCCAAACACCTCTGACTTTTTCAGCCACTGCTCAGACTTTGCCTGGACGGGCCAATGTCCTTCTGCCCGGGAGATTCAGCTCTGCTGGGATCTGATCCACAGGGCACACGCAGGCTGACATGTCATCATGTTCCTATTCAGGGATTTTGGCTGGGCCTTTCTCCCTGGGCCTGTTGCCCATCAGTGTAAGGAGAGATTTGAACTAAATGTCCCTAAGGTGCTTCCAGACTTCAGTTGGATGAGGGTTTTGATGAAAAGTCCCTGCTTCCCCTTCTCTTGAGTTGGTGAGTCACTCTGCCTGAGTGTCCTCCAAGAGAGACACTTAAGCTAGGGACACAAGAGTTACACTATGGGGACCCAATTGGGACTGACCCTCCATCCTTAGAAATTTGATCCAGAATTTGGCCCCCAAAGCCAACGCCTTTCTCCCTCCAGAGTTTTCTTTTTTTCTTCTTTTGCATTTTTTTTTTACCCAGACCAAGGGTTTGGGGCTTTACTGAGTCTGGCTCCTGGTCTTAGGGTTCTGGCACTTTCATGGGGCTTTGGGGCAAGGTTTTGGAAATCCACCAGGCACCCCCACTGCCAAGCACCCCCCAGAGTGCCTGCCCCTCCCATGGCCTGACTTTGCAGGCATGGAGGACCGCATCTTGGCGCCTCCAAAAGTGGCCGGAGGAATGAGGGAAGAGGATGATGGTGGAGAGGACTTGGGAAGAGAGTAGGGGCTAGACCCAAAGTAGGGAACTGGCGGCCGGCCGTGAGGACTCCCCCTCCCGCCCCCCGCGATGGCTGTACGGCCCGGGACCTCCCTGTCGTACCTGAGAGGAGGGCCTGGCCCGTGAACTGCCCGTACACGGAGGCAGCATGGGGAAAGGCATTGAAGGGCGGGACCGAGGCACCGGCTGGGACCCCGGAGCCGACTTGCTGCAGATCCAAAAAGGCGGAGCTAGATAAAGAGGAAGGGGTGGAGCTAGAACTGGACACCTCGGGGGTTTCCTGCTTTATGGCGAAGGGTGAATGAGGATCTGCCGGAGGGAGGGAGACAACAAGGAGAGAGGGGTGTGAGATGATGGGGCGGGAACATGCACAAACCAAGCCATGAGATGCGGGAGGGGCGGGGCGGCGAGGCGCGGGCGGGCTCCTCCCTGAGGCGGGGCGCGGGGGTGGGCGGGGCTACGCGGTGTCACTCAGGTTGGGGGAGGAGGTGAGAGGGCACTTCTGTCTCCCTGCTGTGCCTCTGTGAGTGTAGACGCAGGTCGCGTGTGTCCCGCGCTGGGGGGCAGGCGGAGAAAGGGCCGAGGACAGAAGGCGAGACCCTCTCGACCCACCTGCTGACCGGCCAGCAGAGTCCTCTCTCCTCTCGAGGCCCAGGGCCCTAACACCTTCCTCCTCTCCACCAGCCAGCTCTGCCCGCCAGCCGGCTCCCGCATGGCCCAGGAGATTCTGGGCATCGTACCTGCCACCACGGGGTAGGTCTGATGAGTCGAGAGGTTGCGCCCCAAGGGTGTATTGGAGGGGGTCAGGGTGGCCTTCCCGTCGTCCAGGGCGCTGTTGAGCAAGGGCAGCGGGTAAAGACCCTGGGGAACAAGAAGAAGTGAGTGCACAGAGGCTGTGGGCGGCAGGCTCTCCTTTTAAAGCCCCCCCACCCCCGCCAGCCGGCTCCCCCTAGAAAATACCTGCTTCCTCTGTCCCCTCTTCCCGCTCACTCGCTCAGTCTTGACTCCACTTAGTCTGTTTAATCAGTTCTTATTCTCTGACTCACAGCCCTTCTGTTTTTCTCCCAGTTCTAGGGGCAGAACTCGCCCTCCGCGGCAGCTCTGGAATTCAACGCTGGCTGGTGGCAACAGCGCCAGACACAGAAGAGAGTGGGTCCTTCCAAGGACCACACCCTGGCTGGATGCTGGGCCCCTTCCGGGTTTCCTCACCCTGTCTGGGCCCACGGAGGGCAAGATGCAGGGCTGGGGCAGTTAGCACGTGGGACTGTTCAGGGTGCTTTCCTCCTTTCATTAAAATATTCCCCAGATGGGAAATGGAGGCACAGAGCTGGTCAAGACACTTCTCACACTCCCACAGAAGTCACACTCCCCTGGTCTGACTTCAGGACCTATGTTCTCAACCACTGCTCTGCAGTGGATAACATCATGACCACATCTTACATGTAAAGACAGCAGGCATTAGACATTGCCTGTATTATCCTGATCCATTTCTCCCAACAGCCCTGTGACGTAGGCAAGCAATATTATGTCTGAGATGCTGAGAGCCTGAAGACCAGAGATGTGAATGTCCTAGGTGAGTATGAAGTGGAGTCTAAATCGAGGACATCTGATCCTGACCCCTGTGCTCTCTCCTTCAGTAAAGGACAGACCTGACACCTAAGCAAAATAGGTAGACTTCTTCCCTCTCTCTCCATATCCAAGCAAACATAAATGTGCACATTAAGCTTGAAGATGATATTTGTGGTTACTTTTGTTTAAAAATTCTTTATCAAGTACCCCCGGGGGTTTTCTTTGTGAACCTCATTTTAGACTTCACTGAGCCTCCCCTGACATGAGTGGGCCATCTCCTCCAATGCTTCTTCCAAGAAGAACTTGTTCAATTAAAGGCAAGGGTACATCACCCCTCATCATGATAACCTCCCATCAGGCCACGGAACAGCACACACCTCTGCTCCCCACATGTGGATCACACATGTCACTAATGTGCTCTGTGAACTGGTGTGCAAAAACCGAAATCAAGGCTTGTGCTCCGTGGTTATATAACAGCTCTCTAAAGGCAATCGCTTTCAACGATTTGAGCTGGGTTCTCCAAGGAGCCACAGCAGTTTCTGGTTGCATGCCAGGCACTTATGGAAGTTGCAGTCAACTCTGGAGACCACAAGGGCACCATTATCCTGTAGCAGCAATTACTGACTAAATGGCACTCTGGTTCTACACCTTCTGAGGGAGCTTCCTGCTTCTAGTCAGGGTAGAGTTACTTAGAGCCTGGTTTCGTGAAATTGAACAAAATGCCTGATTTCTAGGAAGTGTAAGAAAAGTTTAAAATGTTTTGTGGACATGTTGATCTGATATAAAACACCTCCTCAAAATCCTGGTGGTGGTGGTTACTCAGTCATGTCCGACACTCTGCGACCCTATGGACTGTAGCTCACCAGACTCTCTCAGCATGGAATTCTCCAGGCAAGAATACTGCAGTTGGTTGCCCTTCCCTTCTCCAGGGGCTCTTCCCGACCTAGGGATTGAACCCAAGTCTCCTGTACTGCAGACAGATTCTTTGCCATCTGAGCCACCAGGGAGGTGAAAGTTGCTTAGTTGTGTCTGAATTTTTGTGACCCTCCAGGCCAGAGTACTGGAATGGGTAGTCGCTGCTCCCTTCTCCAGGGGATCTTCCCAACCCAGGGATTGAACCCAGGTCTCCCGCATTGTAGGCAGATTCTTTACCAGCTGAGCCACAAGGGAAGCAAGCCACTAGGGAAGCCCCACCTCAAAATCCTATAGCTCTCCAAAATCTAACAATTCAGTGAAAAACAAACCTATAAATCAGACATTTCAGTAATGTAACCCCAAATGCCTTAAACATCTCAAGGATGATTGGATTTCTTATTGTGGTGGGACTTGAATTGGGGTGCAGAGAGCACAATTCCTCAGGACTTGGACAAGTTTGAGCTCTTGTTCTGCAATCACCAGCTTAGTAGCTTTGGTCTCCTTGACCTCTCTGAGCCTTGGTTTTCTCACCTGTGTACCGTTTTCTCACCTGTGTAACAGGGATAATAGATCTTCTTTACAAGGCTGATGCAAGGATTAAAGGAGATTTTATATACCTACGTTAAACACCTAGCACAAAATGCTTAGTAACAAACATTCCATAAACAGCTACTTTCGAGTTATGTGAAGGGTCACAAGCTGCCCAGTTCTTGAGGCTCTGTCATCATAATATTCACATTGTGTTGATCTGTTCCTTGATGCACTTGTGAAATAGAGGAACAAGAGCTTTGCAGACTCCTAACTGTGCCTGGTAGTAAAATAGCAACCAGAAATGAGCCCACAGAAATGTTTATGTTGAATGCTTTGCCCTTTCTTGATTTTGCAGAAAAGATGGCCATGCTTTTGCCCCATCCTGAGGTCAGGTGTGAGGACCTGTGCTTCTCTCTCAGCTTCCCAGACCAGAGGCCCTTTCCTTGCCCAGCAAGAGGACACTGGGGTGTTCCTTTGGCAGCACTGGCAGCTGTGGGAAAGGCAAGGAGCCCCAGGCACAGGCTGGGTCCTCCCTGTCCTTCCTCATCGAGCAGGGGAATGAATGAGGGAGGGAGTGATTGGCTGAGCAAGGCACTGAATCAGTAATGGTCATGACTGAACCTCCATCTCCTCAACTGTAGGATGAAGGAGTAGAGTAGTTGCATGGTTTTTAAGTTCTCTTTTTCCAGTCTTCAAATAAGAACTCGCATAGGAGCACCATATTTAAAACAGGTGACAGTGGACCAGTCTGAATGAAACCAGGGCCTAGAGGTCTGAGCCCCACAAACTTTCACTTCTGTCAGCCCTCTCCACCCTCCTTGGCCCTAGTCCTCTCCAGGCAAATGGAAAGACTGGACTGAATGGGCCCTGTGGGTCCTCTGGCTCAAGACTCTCCATTTGCATGATCCCCTATGTATGTATGCCAGTTTGGAGTAGGGTCTTGGGACACCTTATAATCAAGCAAGGTCCCTCAGAGGCGTAGGGGAGCTCAGGAGTGGTTCTGCACAACCCAGTGGGTCTCAGCAGCAAGGTTTCTCTACCAGCACACTGAGCTGTGTGGGGTCCATATCTCACAGCAGGTTCCCGGCAGACCTACCGCTGTGGCCCCATTCCCCTCCTGCCCAGTCAACCCCGGCCTGGGGTGCCATGTGCTGACTCGTGGCTGATCGCCCTGCCCTCTCCCCAGGTCTGCTGACGGCCAGCCTTCTCTGAAGCCCTCCTGGTTGTCACAGCCCAGGCTGATAAAATCGCTGACGCAGATTGCCTGCCCAGCTGCGTTGTTGGCAAGGCCCAGCCGCCCAGACGGTCACTGGCAGTGGTTCAGCCAGTGACTGGCATCGTCACCATTGTCCTGCTCAGATCTTAAAGGTACACGGGCTTGCCTCACTCCTGGCTCAGGTGACACCTTGAGCTGAGAGGGATGAGCAGACACTGCTCTAGAGAAAATCTTCAGCTGATTGATGGTGTTGGGTTAGGGGATGGGGAAGACACTGAGACTGTGGTGTTGACAGAAGATAATTAACAGAGGTGCAGAGTTATTTTTTGGCTCCTGAAGACACTTTGGACATCTCTGCCAGTTTTTCATAGAAGCCAACCCCTGATAAGCCATTTCACCTGTCCCGAACACTGGGAATAAAACTTTGCTTGTAGCTTGCATTTCTCGGGCTGCATTTCTCATTGCATTTACTCAGTCTACCTTTATTAAGCATCTGTTAGAGGGGCACAATGGGAGATGCTGGAGGTAAAAAGATGCCTTGAGATGCTGCCCTGTGCTCAAGAAATGTGCTGTATCTTGACATCTCTGTCTGCTAGGCAGTGACACTACCCCATGAGTTCTGGGGAGCGGCCCCTCCCACCCCGGACATGCAGAAGTCTGGGAGAGTGAAAATGAAGCGTGTCTGAGGGGCAGGGAAGAATTCATGGACCAGGTGAGGCTTGAGCTGAGTCATACTAGCCGAGCAGTACTTTTCCAGGCAGAGAAGTGGGAGGAAGGCATTCAGCGAGGAGGGCACACCGTGTGCCGGGGCAGAGAGGTGTGAACGAGAGGAGTGTGAGCATGGCAGGCCAGGGGTGGGGAGGCGTGAGTGGTGCGAGGCGGGGCTGGAGGTGCTGGTGGAGGTCACGCTGTAAAGGCTGGAGCTGTGACTTTATTGCTGTAGGACCTGACCCTGCTATCTGGGGGAGACACTGTGGCAGGGGGATGGCATGGTTGGTTGCATTGCTCTAAGCTCAGAGGCTACAGGTGAGGGAAGGCAGGGGGCTGGAAGGATGAGCAGGAAGATGCTGCTAGCGTCTGGTGAAATAATGCCCATGACAGCCTTGGAGCTGCTGGAAGCACATGCCCTGGGCCCATCAAGCAACTTCTAGTTGCTTCTAGAATTGCCAGTTGACTAGGGAGCTTTCAGAGACCATGTCTTGCTCTGCCCTCCCCCCACCCTCCCAACTGTCTGCTCGCCTCCCGTGCCCAGCTGGCCCCTCACCTGCTCGCCTTTGGTGTGGCTGGGGGAGGCGTAGGCCTCCGGGTAGTGCTGCCGATCAAAGGGGCATTCGAGCGATTCGAGGTGGTGCTGGCTGAAGGTGTCCGTGCGGAGGTGTTTGCGGGGCCCGCTGCTGCTGCTCTGGGAGTCAATGCTCAGCCGGCAGCTGTCCTGGTCACCTGGCAGGCATCCCCCGGCAGGGAGAAAGCTTTCAGGGGGCTTGTCGACCCATTGCCCAGGCCAGAGTGGGGAAGCAGACTCACTTGGGAAGAGGGAAGAGCAAGACTTCCGGGTGGCTTAGAGACAATCCACAAAGTCCTGGGCCTAAGGGGATCTCTGTCTCATCAGTAGTAGTAGTATTAGTCACTTAGTCATGTCTGACTCTTTGTGACCCCATGGATTGTAGCCCACCAGGCTCCTCTGTTCATGGGATTCTCCAGGCAAAAATAATGAAGTGGGTAGCTGTGCCCTCCTCCAGGGGATCTTCCTGACCCAGGGATCAAACCTGTGTCTCCTGCATTGCAGGCAGATTTTTTACCACCTGAGCCACCAGAGAAGCCCTGTCTGAGCAGTTGCCCTCCTGCACCCCCAACCTACCCTCTGGTCCCCCCAACACTCACTGTCATCCATCTTCCTCTTGCTGTCGCTGCCAGGCTGGGCGATCCCCAGGAGCCCATTGATGGAATAAGTAGAACCCAGAGAGTCCGACTGTGGAGATTCTGGGGGCGTCACAGCTGAGCTGGGGACTGCAGTGGGGCAAGACAGAGGGTCAGGATGTGGGCCTGACACCCCTCAGAGCCCCTGACACCACCACAGAGGAGTCAGGAGCACTGCCTACTGGTGCCAGGGTTCTGGCCTGTGTTGTTTCCAGCCCTAAACATTTCAGAGAATCTTCCCTGGGATTCCAGCCAGGTTTGGGCTCAGTTCGAACATACGGATGTGTCTGTGTGGACATGTTTGTGTGTGACTCTGTGTGTGTACATGGATGGGAGTGTGTATGCAAGGGGCTGAGTGTGACTGTGGGACCCTCGGCACTCACTCAGCGTGTGTCCTGGGCTCAGGGACTTGGTGGCCACGCAGCTGTCCATGGGAAGGTTGAATGGCTGCTGCACTTTAGTCCGGATGATTCTGTAAGGAAGAGAAGAAAGGCCCTTATAGCAGAAGGAGGCAGGGCTTCCAGCTGCCCCAGCTCCATCCACCTTTTTGAGATCCCACTTGAGTATCTATAGACACTCAGCCCAAACTCAGCTCATTGTTCTTTTAGTTGCTAAATTGCAACTGACTCTTTGAAACCCTGTGGACTGTAGCCCACCAGGCTCCTCTGTCCATGGGATTTTCCAAGCAAGAATACTACAGTGAGTTGCCATTTCTTCCTCCAGGGAATCTTCCTGACGCAGGGATCAAACTTGAATCTCCTGCATTGCAGGTGGATTCTTTACCCACTGAGCCATCCGGAAAGCCCCAAACTCAACCTGTCCACACTCAAACCCACGACCTTACTCCTCACGCCTGGTCCTTCCCACTGTTCCCATTCCATGACTAGCCCACCCGTCACTCAAGGCAGAAGTACAGGTGGGGCTCAGTATCTGCCTTCCTCCCTCCTCCGAGCCGTCATCAGGTTTGGTAGATTTGACCTCTTAACTCTCTTCAGCATTGATCCCTCTCTGCATCTCACTGCCACCACTAAACTCTACCTCCAGGGTCACTCACTGGCCCACTCCTATCTGCTCTTGACCCTTTCTAATCTTTTCTTTCTATTGCAGCCAGACTGGACTTTCTGAAATGCAAGTCGGTCTCATGGTTAACATCTCGTGCTAAGGTTCTTGCCATTGCTTATAGGTGAGAGGTAAGAATACGTAGCATGACCCCCGGCCTCTGAGGGGCAAACAGACTTTATTCACATCTCCACCTCAGTCTACCTTATGCTCTCCCCTTCCCTTTACCTGCTGGCTTTCTTTTCAGCTTTTCTTTTCTTTTTGGCCATGCGGCTTGTGGGATCTTAGTTTCCCAACCAGGGATCGAACTCAGACCCTCAGAAGGGAAAGTGCAGAGTCTTAACCACTGGACTGCCAGGGACTTCCCTCTTTCAGCTTCTCGTATAAGATTTTATTAGCCACAGGGCCTTTGCACATGCTCTCTCAAGCTCCTTTCACTCCCCCTTTCACCTAGGTAACTCTTATTTGTTACTTCTTACTTGGGACATCTTTTCATAACCTCCCTAAACCAAGCCACCTGACACCAGCTCAATACCCTCATATTTTTCTCCCTAGCCAGACTTAGAACTGCGTGGACATCAATTAGGACTTGGTTAGTGCCTGTTTTCCCACTGGACTGTAAGTGCCACACAGATAAGACTTGTGCATCCCCAGGGGGTACGTGTGTGCTAAGTCATTTCAGTCGTGTCCAACTCTGCAACCCGATGGACTGTATGTTCCTCTGTCCATGGGAGTTCCAGGCAAGAACACTGGAGTGGGTTGCCATTTCCTACTCCAGCTTTAGGGCCTACACATGAGTAAAGTATGTGTGAATGAATGAGTGAGTGAATAACTGACTGAGGTGGTGACTGAATGACTAAACAAATGAGTGGATGCTTGAATGAGGTCCAGGTTAGGGCTCTTGTGTCTCATGCAGGAAAGGCTCGATTCAAGAAGTTTCGTTTATTGAATGAAAGAGGATGTGGTATGTGGGGAAGGAAACTGCAGAGAGTACAGCCCTGGGGAGGGGGATACGTTGAGGTGGGAGTGGGGATGCTATAGAGGCGTGGTACCTACCTTGGGCCCAAGGCACTTCCAGCCTGACTTTTCAGCATGCAGCCCCCTCCAAGGTTCTGTTCCACTCAAGTCAGGTCTCCATCACGATTCCCCCAAAGCCCAGGGACCCCAGTGCCCGGCTGCGGTGTCCACCTCACCTGTTGATGGAGCTGACGCTGGGCACGGTGTCGTTGTCACAGACACCCTCAGCCAGGAGCCGGTCCCGGATCTCCCAGGCGAACATGGTTGGGTTCTGCCGCTTGTAGTCCCCGATCTTCTCCACCACCTTGGGGGTGGCCACCTTAGGCTTTGAGCCCCCTATCACTCCAGGCCGGATGCTGCCAGTCTCGTAGTACCTACTCCAATAGAGAACCCCAAAGAAGTACCCAGTAAGCAGGTGGGGATCTTTGGGCAGCAAATTAGCCAGAGACTCTCGTTCCCTTCTGAGGCTGCTTGGGGAAGGGCCTGAGGGGGTGAATGGTGACCCCCAAGGCTGGTCTCTGGCACCGTGTTCCTGTCACTGCCTGTTTCCCTTGCATGGGTAGGTTTATGCTGCTGCTGAACCAGAACGTCTTCAAAAGGCCTCACCCTGGGATGCCTGGTTTCTCTCTTTCCTGTCATCCCTCTGGCCAGTCTCCTGACCTGAACACCTTCAGGAAACACCTTATGGAGCACAAAAGATCTCCCTTCTAAGAAAGGACATTTTGAGTGTGCTCTGTGTGTATATACAGGCTCAACGTGGTGGCCAGTTGCTCCATCCAGTTTTCCTTGGCTGAAGCATGACTGACTGTTCTCGACCATCCTGGTTCTACCCCTCCTTCCCCAGAAAGCCAGCTGGGGTCATTGGGCCGTCTGCCCTGACTTTCTGGTTTCACCTTTGTTCTCCATAAAACCCCTCCAACCCCCCTCCACACCACCCCACAGCCCCGGCCACTGGTTTTCCACCAGGTTACATGGTTCAGGTTGAAGCTGGTCCTCATGGACTCTGGAACGCCAGCCTGGCTTGGAGCCCTGGCCATGTCCAGCTCCCTAAGCTAAGCCAGCTCTCTCGGGGTCTCCCCATGCCCCATCCCCCATCCCCCAACCAGCTGCTTAGGCAGATCAGTGACCTGTGTCAAGATAGCCTACCTCTCCTCCTTGGGGAAACTGGTTTCTTCTGCCATGAAATAAAACCTCTTTAATACTCCCTTTTGGGTGTCACCATCCACTAGCACTCAGCCGCTCTTGGGGTGCTGCAACCCACCTGGGAAACCCCTCTCCTGACCCCAGGAGACCTGGGGACCACAATTTTCCCTGATGACTTCCATCAGGGAGGCAGGGCTTCCCACGTTCAATTATAAGCCTTGACCTCTTTGAACCAGAACTCCTCCTGAATCTCACTTATGGGTTGGGTAAGGGAGACACTGAACTGACACAAAGCCCAGAAAACCCTGCACATGGGCACTTCCACTGGAAGTGGCCCTCCAGGCTAGACTACGCTTTGCTGCTCCTGGTCCCTCCTGAGCCTTTAAGTTAACAGTTCTTAACTCTGGCTGCAGAAAATTAGAATCTTAGGGCTGAACACTATACTCAAACTTGGGCTCATTCCCCTAAAGTTCTGCCTTAACTGGTGTGGGCCGGGGCTTAGACATCCATTTATTTTCTAAATTAAGATTAAACAGGTGACTCTACTGTGCAGCCAGGGCTGTGAACTGCTGCTCTGGAGTTGGTCATAAGCGTCACCTGGTCATCTCATAAAAATCATGGTGTCCGGATCTGGCTCCCAGAGAGGGTGCTGCAATGGGCCTGGTCTGGGGCTTAGGATCTGCATTTCATCAAAACATCCCAGTGCTTCTCTTGCAAGTGCTCTGGGAGTTACAGTTCGAGAAGCACAAACTCAGACACCCCTCGTGCTGGAGCAAGACCTCAGGAGCCACCTCTGATTGCGTGTCCCCTCCCTGTTGTTGTTGCTGTTCAGTCGCTCATTCGTGTCTGACTCTTTGCGACTCCAAGGACTGCAGCATGCTAGGCTTCCCTGTCCTTCACCACCTCTCAGAGCTTGCTCAAACTCATGTCCATCTTTTGGTCTCAGCAGGGGGAAAGCCTTTTGGGAAGATTCTTCTGCTTTAGGAACAAAGAAGCCTATAGAAACCAGGACATGGGGCAGAAGAGACCATGGGGGAGGGAGAAAGGAAAGGAAGAAGAAATGGATGAGGGAGGAAGGAAGAGCAGGAAACACACAGACGAGCAGCAGATGGGCGAGGCCCGGAAGCCCTACCACATCCTGTTCAGATCCTGGGACCCAGGCCGGACACCAGAGTGGACCCGAGTCCCTGGGAGGGAAGGGGGTGGGGGTGAATTTTGTGCTTACCTGCCAAGGATCTTGCTGACACAGCCATGGCTGACACGGAGCTGGCGGGAGATGTCGCAAGGCCTCACGCCCTGGTGGGCTAGGTCCACGATGCGCTGACGCACCACTTCAGGCAGGGGTCTGCCATTCACAAAGGCCCCTCCCAGCTGGTTCAGCCCTCCGTGGCCTGAAAGACAGTAATCCGGGGGGACTGCTGTCAGGGCCACCAGGCAGAGAATCAGCCGGCATGTGGGCCTTGGCTGTTGAGAGCCCCTAAACTTGAGCTCTATTGGTCACATCCCCTGGAGCTCCTGCTGTACCCCTCTGCTTTCCGCCTCTGAGTAGGGGCTAGCTCAGGGTGGCAGGGGCAGGGATGTATGATGCCACAGAGGGGCACATTCCACTCTGGGGACCTTTTGTGTCTGCTCAGCATTCTTTTGTGGGCTTCCCAGAGGGCTCAACAGATAAAGAATCCACCTGCGATGAGGAGACACAGGAGACACAGGTTCAATCTCTGGATCAGAAAGATCCCCTGGAAGAGGAAATGGCAACCCCCTCCAGTATTCTTGCCTGGAGAATTCCATGGACAGAGGAGCCTGGCAGGCTACAGTCCATGAGGTTGCAGAGTCAGACATGACAGAGTACACACACAGTCTCCTCTCAGACCCTCAGCACCTCACTCCAAATAACAATCTCACCACCTTCTTCTACCCTCTGGAAAGTATCTAAAGATTTGAGGATTCAGGTTCTGTCTTCCTACTCTGACGCTGAACTGTGTGATCTTGGGGAAATCTCCATGTTTTCTCTGCGTCTCTGTTCATCTCTAAAATGAGGGCATGGGACGAAGAAATCAGTGGTATTTAAGTTTCTTGTTCTCATTCTTCTTTTGAACTATAGAGCTAGATTTTTTAAGCACAAAGACAATGAGAAACCCAGACTCAAACGAATAAAAGCAGAGCTTCTCTGGTTGATCTAGGATAGAGCAGGCCTTGTCCTTGGGCTCCCAACTTGAGCTCTGTTCGGAGCACTGAGAGGCAGGCAGAGACCTCACTGGCCCATGTTCTGGGGCTTCCAGGACTGACGTGTCAGGCAGTGGGCAGTGGTACAGAACATGGACACACCGTGATGTGCGCCTGTCTCCTTAGGTGCCTTCCTGACTTGGCCTCTACCCTCCAGCCCCAGCCTGTGTTTCATTCTGAGCCCATCCACCTATTCTCAATGCATATTTATTGAGTACCTACTACGTGGCAGGCACTGTACCAGCCCTCCCAATGTTGAGTTGGATAAGGTAGATGTGATTCCTGTACTTGCCTCATGGGGTTCAAGTGAAGAGTTAGACCAGCTGGTGGCCATATGGCATGGCCACATCTGGGACACCAGAAGTGGACCTGAGCCAGCACTGGGACTCGGACATGAAAGGGGTTATGGGAACCCTTGGAGGGGACCAAGCCCAGGCTCAGGGGACAAGAGAAAGTTTCCTGGTATTGGTATTGGTTTAGTTGCTAAGTCGTGTCTGACTCTTGCAATCCCATGGACTATAGCCTGCCAGGATCCTTTGACCATGGGACTCTCCAGGCAAGAATACTGGAGTGGGTTGCTATTTCCTTCTCCAAGGGATCTTCCTGACCCAGGAATCGAACCCAGGTATCCTGCATTGTAGGCAGATTCTTTATTGACTGAGCTATGAAGGAAGCCCTAGAAGAGTTTCTGGAGAAGTCTAAACTGAGGCTGAAGATAAAGAGGTGTCAGACCAGAGAAGGAGATGAGGAAGAAAACTGTTCCAGGCAGTGGGAACAGCATGTGCAAAGGCTTATAGGTAGGAAGGCATCTGTTAGATTTATTAACATACTCAGTTCTCTAAAATCCCTAGATTCTGGGTGGGTGAGCTTCAGGCCCAAGGTCTTCCTTTGGCCAAGGAGGAGAGCAGGGCTTAGAGAGTTACAGTGGGCATTCATGTGACTGATGTGACTCAGCCTGCATGATGGGGGGTCAAGATCTAACCAGGAACAAATGCTCCTGTTGGGGCTGCTGGGAGAGCCCTGTTCTATGGCCAGAACAGATCCTGGAAACTTGGCCTTGGCCCTACAGTCCCACGCTAGAGATGCCATGTTCCCAGCATGATGATTTGGTGATCTGGCTAGGATGGCAGAGCCCCGGGGTGGGAGTCAAGGGGAACAGGCAGGCGGGTGAGGAGGAAGAGCCATTGCCAGGCCTCCTGTGTCAGCCCGTTAAGGACAATTTATGGCTGAGGGCTGGACGTGCCTCTGCTAGGCACACTGTGCTCATTACTGCCCACTGACTTAGCACATTCAGAACTGCCTTGCAATGACCCCTCAGGGGCTCAAGCTGTCTTCAGCAGAGCAGTCAATGTCTGCTTTTTTTTAAGAGGCTACAAGTGCCTCTGGCCTGGGCACTGAGTCAGGAGGAAAAGCCCACTAGCCAAACACCTGGCAGGAAGGATGCTATGATCCATCTCCCTAGTGGAGGCCACTGGGTGACCTTGGACACTGCTTCCACCTGTCCAGTTCTAGGCAACTTGCCCTAGCCAGTGTTTCCACCAGGGCCGGGAAGACATCCCAGTGCTCAGAAGAGGGGCCTGAGCCCGCTTTGGAGAGGGCTGACTTCTCACTGGCCACAGGCAGTCCTGGAGAGTGGCTCAGCCTTTCCACCCTCACTCCATTCCTGAGGCTTTTGGCTCTTCTGGGTCCAGACACTGAACACAAGGGGGCACCAGAGAGCCACCCAAAGGGACAAGACCTTGAGCAGCTCATCTTTGTCCCCATTCTCCAGAACTTAAGACTACCAAGCCATCTAGGAGCTTAGGTGTCCATGCTAGGTCCACTACATCTGAAAGCTAGGGTTCCTACAGGTGGAAGTCTTCACCCCTAGAAAGGCAACTGGTTAAAAAAAACCAAAGGCTATTTTTTTGGTAGCATGAATTGGGAATTGTGCCTTAAAAACAAACCTATCCTGTTTCTCCGTTGAAGCTGTTGGGGATCAATGTCCTAAATCTTCCTGAAGGGCTTGTTGATCGATATCCTTAGAGACTCAAACTCTCTGGAACCCGCTGGAAGGGTTATTTACTAGATCAGCTGGCATCTGTGTGAAAGGGAAGATGTACTCATACCTCTGGCTCTTAAACTGTGAAGGCCCTGGTGATTTATTTCATTTTATTGACTTCTGAGTTCTTTATATTACCATGCAAAGGGTGTTGGGCTAGATTCCTGTGTTGACTCTGCCTATTTTAATTTATTTTTTCAGTAGTTTCTTTTATTCTGAAAAATTGCTTGAATTCTTTTAAAATATTCTTTAAATTTCCTTCTGAAGAGTAGTTTCTTTCCCCCCCCAAGGCTTATTAATTTGTTTATCCCTCCATGTATACAGTATTTTACCATCTAGTCATTATTTTTTTTTTTTTTTTTTTGAGAAGGAAATGGCAACCCACTCCAGTGTTCTTGCCTGGAGAATCCCAGGGACGGGGGAGCCTGGTGGGCTGCCGTATGGGGTCACACAGAGTCAGACACAACTGAAGTGACTTAGCATAGCATAGTCATTTTTTAAATATAGTAGGTCCTTGTTTGTTACCTATTTTATTTATTTATTTATTTGGCCACGCCGCATGGCACGTGGAATCTTAGTTCCCCAACCAGGAATCAAACCCACACCCCCTTCACTGGGAGCACAGAGTCTTAGCCACTGGCATACCAGAGAAGTCCCTAGTTATCTATTTTAGATATAGCAGTGTGTACATGTCAATCCTAAACTCCCAATCTATCCCTACCCCCTTACCTCCTTGGTAACCATAAGTTTTTTCTCTAAGTCTGTGAATCTGTATTTGCTTTGTAAATAAGTTCATTTGTATCAATTTTTTAGGTTCTGCATATAAGCAAAATCATGAGATATTGTCTTTCTCGCCATATATTTTTTATACATTTTTTAAGGGTTACTCTTCATTTACTGCCAGTTTTAATTTTATGATTTGAGAAAGTTGGGGTTTTTTTCCAAGCATATTGTTTCTATCCACTTATTAAGAGCTAAACAAAACGTCCTGCAGTGTCTGATGCTGACTTCAGGTGATGGCTGGTAAAGAAAATTTCAGAGAAAAACTAACTGCATGTACATCCCCCACCTCAGCCCCATCTTCTTAGAATAATGATTTTTATTGTTTGTATATTACAGTGTTCATCTCTTTTGATCTCAACACATATATACCAAGTGGGAGTATGCTTAGTCTTGAAGTCTTGTCTGACTCTTTGTGACCCCATGGACTGTAACACACTAGACTCCTCTGTCCATGGAATTCTCCAGGCAAGAATACTGGAGTCTGTTGCCATTTCCTCCTCCAGGGAGTCTTCCTGACCCAGAGATGGAAACTGTGTCCCTTGTGTCTCCTGCATTGGCAGGTGAATTCTTTACCCACTGAGCCACCTGGGACGCCCATATATACCAAGTAGTGAGTATAAATCAGAACACTGGGAAAGTCACCTTGAACAAGACAGGAAAGTTGGCCCTCGAGGAACTTACAATCTTTGGAGAGATGCAGTCAGATAAATTGAACTTCCCTGGTGGCTCAGACAGTAAAGAATCTGCCTGCAATGCAGGAGACCTGGGTTCAATCCCTGGGTAGGGAAGATCCCCTGGAGAAGGGAATGGCTAGCCACTCCAGTACTCTTGCCTGGAGAATCCCATGGACAGAGGAGACTGGTGGCTACAGTCCATGGGGTGGTAAAGAGTCGGACACAACTGAGCGACTAACACACATGCAATCAGATAAATTTGGACTCATCATGTTAAGAGAGAGGTTTTTAGGAAGAGGTAAGTCAGATGCCAGAGGAGCCCTAAGTGGTCAGAGGGAAGCTGTAGCACAGAATGACTAGGAGGTAACCAAGAGAAGAAGCTTCCATAGGAAGAAAATCCACACACAAGGCTTTAGTGCTGTCAAGACATGGAAAGACATTTACTATAGCTGTCAGAGAGGCAGGGTGGAGGGTGTGGAAAGAGCCTGCTGGCTGCAAATGGAGACAGGCCTTATGGTTTGAGGTTTGGAGCCGAGTCCTGGTCACCCAAAGGTTTTTGTCCCTCCTGTGTCCGGTGTGGGGGAGTGGACGCCTTTGGGCGAGTCACCACCAGACTAGCAGCCTAGAGGTGGGCGCATCCTTCCTTCCTGCCCCAGGGCTACCCACCATTGCTGACCACCTGTCCATGTGGCTGTGGACCAGGTGGGCTCTCAGGCCGGAAGCCAGGAATGAGTAGGAGCCCTTGGTTGGGCGGGGGTGGGAGGTGGGGAAGGTATGACCCAGGAAGAGGTGTGAGGCTTCCTGAACAAAGGCCCTTTGTTGGTCTGGAGGTCGTGGGGGTGGAGGAAGAAGATAAGACGGCCTGGCTGGACATAAGTGGGTTCTGACTGTGAGATCCTCAGACAAAGGGATGCCAACTTGCCTGGGGACAGAGAACTCAGCCTATAGTGAGGGGACAGAGCTCTACAAAGTTCTGGGTGAAGCCTGTGGTCCAGAAATGTATATTTTGGAAAAGTGACCATTTGGAGAGATCTGAGGACTTTCTTTTGTCATTCTTCACTCCTTAACAGGGCTCTGAGGAGTAAGGATGGTAGGAGGAAAAGAGAAGGGGCTTCCCAGGTGGCACTAGTGGTAAAGATTCCACTTGCCAATCAGGAGACACAAGGGACATGGGTTCCATCCCTGGGTCAGGAAGATCCCCTGGAGTAGGAAATGGCAACCCACTCCAGTATTCTTGCCTGAAAAATTCCATGGACAGAGGAACCTGGCAGGTTACAGTTCATGGGGTTGCAAAGAGTCACACATGCATGAGGACAAGAGAAAAGTCATTGGCCCATATTCCTGTTACATGCACGGATACTCAGACCCTTGAGATGTAGGATAATTTCCCTGTGCCCCACAATCTTTCTTCAATTTTGATTTAATTTTTCTTGGCCACGCCACATGCACAGAATGTGGGTTCTTGGTTCCCAGACCAGGGATTGAACCCATGCCACTGGAGTGGTAGTGCAGTTTTAACCACTGGACCGCCAGGGAAGTCCCTGAGCCCCATAGCCTGAGTCTTAGTCCCAGCACTGCTTGCACCGGGCAGTACCCTGATCTGTTTAGATTCTTTTATGGGCTCGCAAGGGCAGGAATCCTGTCTCTGTCTACCTAGCACCTGTTACAAAAGTTTAATTAACACTTTGGTAAATACACGTGGCAGAAAAATGCTTTACAAATGTGTGGGGGGCTGTTGTGATGGTTGGTGAGTGAGTCTTACATTCCCCACTGTAAGACCCCCAGGTCCCATGGTTGGGTACTTCCCCCCCTCCTTTATGTTCTATTTAATTTCTCACATTGCTGCCTAGCCCGAAAGCGAGAATGGTTCGATGTACTGTGCTGTGAAAATTTCCACTTGACTATCTGGAGATTTTTGTTTCAGCCTAAAAGAACTGTCAAGATGAGCATCTGAGCCTTGGAAGGACTACAGTGGAGGGTGCAGTGGCCGCTTTCGGGTGTCCTGTAAATCTCGCTGTACCCACTTGTCCTCCCCAAGGCACGGGTCCCCAGCCTCTAGGATCTAATGAGTCATGATCTGAGGTGGAGTTGATGTGACAATAATAGAAATAAAGTGCACAATGAATGTAACGCACTTGAATCATCCCAAGACCATCCCCTTACCCTCCACTCTGTAGTTTAATCGTCTTCCAGGAAGCAGGTCCCTGGTGCCAGAGAGGTTGGGGACCACGGCCTCAAGCATGGTGGCCATGCTAGAGCTACCCAGTCTCTGACCATCTCAGCCGCATGATGTTGTCTCCCCAGCACATTCACCTGCGGGCCTGGGATTTCCTGCTGTAACCTCGCAGCTATTCCCTTAGGCTCCATGCCTTTCTGGCACAGAAAGGAGTAAAGACCAGGATCTCTGCCTCAAATCACTGCCAAGGGAGATGCTCCAGGGCCGTGGAGACCTGGTGTTCCAACCTCTTGTCCGACCTTCCACCCTAAGTCTACATGCTGAGTCCCTCCAGTATCTATGAGGTTTAGGTTACCTGGGCACATTAGGCCCTTGGACTACAACAAGGGGCCGGTATGCTGAGAAGCAGCAGTGTGCATCTGGTTTTACCCTGGACTTGCTGCGTGACCTTGGTCTCTGTGCCTTGCACTCCTTCTCCCAAGGGTGACCAGAGAAGAGAGACAGTAGGTCGGTAAGGCTGCTACTTGTTCCTCTCATCTGTCTCTCACTGGTTCCTTCCGCCTGTGCCGCAACTCTGTCCATCAGCCTCCTATGTCTTTGTCTTTATATTAGTTGTGCGCTCTTAGTCGCTTAGTGGTGTCTGACTCTTTGCAACCCCATGGACTGTAGCCCGCCAGATTCTTCTGTCCATGGGAATTCTCCAGGCAAGAATTCTGGAATGGATTGCCATGCTCTCCTCCAGGGGATCTTCCCAACCTAGGGATCGAACCCAGGTCTCCCGCATTGCAGGCAGATTCTTTACTGTCTGAGCCACCAGGGGAGCCCAAGGAAGAAGTAACTAACTTTATATTACATCTCTCTCTCTTTTTTTTTTTTAACCAGGCCCATTCCTTGGACCTGCAAACAACTAAATTCATCTATGCTGCCTCCCCAGCGTCTGCTTACAAAACAAAACCAACCTCCCCTTGACTAGGAAACCTCTCTTTCTTATTGATATCAACCAGATTTCTCAAGTGGTCATACTTGGCTGTTCCTATGTCCTTCCCTTCATCCCTTGCTATTCAGGGATCACACCGTGATATGCCTTATCCTTAGCAGGTGCTCAGATGCTAGGAAGTTGGTGGATGGCAGGTGCTGAGTTATCCTTCTTAAAGAGTCTTCCATGACAAGGCTTGGCACTTGGTCCCGGTTCCTTGTGTTTCTCTTTAATGGGGTTCTCTTCCCTGCTTTGTTCTATGTTATCTACTTTTTTTCAGGCTTCATTGAGGTCTCAGCGCTGCCTCACTCTACACCGTCATCCTTG
The DNA here is from genome assembly GCF_019923935.1 of Bubalus bubalis. Lineage (NCBI taxonomy): Eukaryota > Metazoa > Chordata > Mammalia > Artiodactyla > Bovidae > Bubalus > Bubalus bubalis. The sequence goes on from NC_059168.1 coordinate 46,493,919, forward strand.
GTGATCCCACCCTCTCTCCTTCTTTTACCTTCTAACCCTGTACTGATGGGATCCGGGCATCCAGCTATCTTCAGTCCAGATCTCTCCCCCATTAAAAAAATAATTTTTAAAATTTATTTTTGACCACACTGGGTCTTCGTTGTGCTGTGTGGGCTTTTCTTTAGTTGCAGCGAGCAGGAGCTACTCTCTCGTTGCTGTGAAAGGACTCATTGCAGTGGCTTCTCTTGTTGCAGAGCTCGGGCTCTTGGGCACGTGGGCTTCTGTGGTTGCGGCTTCCGGACTCTAGAGCGCAGGCTCAGTAGTTGTGGCTCACAGACTTAGTTGCTCCACAGCATGTGGGCTCTTCCCAGATCAGAGATCGAACCCGTGTCTCCTGCATTGGCAGGCAGATTCTTTACCACTGAACCACCAGGGAAGTCCTTCCCCCATAAGGTGTGACACTTGTTTATATTCAAATTGCTATCAGAAATTTCTGGGTGACAGAGGCATCTCCTCTAAGACTGTTTGGGTGGGTCACATTACCACCCGCCATGCAAGCATAAAACCTGACCTTCAGCTTCATCAGAGGCCAGCTTCTACTACACTCACCACACTACGCGCTCAGAGACCTTGTATGTGACCTTGGAGCTCAGTGTGTCCTCCTGTCTTGGGGCCTTTGCACACGATATTCCCTCTCCCTGGCTTCTTCTTTTTTAAAAATATGTATTTCTTTATTTGGTTGTGTCTGATCTTAGTTGCATCATGCAGGATCTTTTATTGAGGTGTGTGGACTCTCTAGTTGTGGCTCAAAGGCTCCAGAGCGGTAGGCTCAGTAGTTATGTCCATGGGCTTTCTTGCTCTGATGCATGTGGGATCTTAGTTCCCTGACCAGGGATCAAACCCATGTCCCCTGCATTGCAAGGCAGTTTCTTAACCACTGGACCACAAGAGAAGTCCCTGCCTGACTTCTTTGTCTCTGAAACCCTAATCTCTAATGTAATGCTTGATGCACAGTAGGTACCCAATAAATGCTGGTTGAGTTCATTCCTGGAAGGAAGGAAAGAGGGAGGAAAGAAGGGAGGGAGGGAAGAGAGGGAGGCAGGAAAGAAAGCAGGCCCAAAGCAAGCTGAGTGAAGCCCACACATTCTTTGCTTTCAGCAGAACTCTGTCTCTTTCAATGACACATACTCTTAGACATGAGTTGTTTTAAACAGGAGGAGGCCCAGACATCATGACACAGGAGAAGAGAGGTCTGCCTTCCTTCTGCAGGAACCATGGGATGAATGCAAGGGCCTTCCAGTTGGCTTTCACATCCAACCTTCAAGGTCATCATTAAGGTGTGACACTTGTCAGGCTTACACCTTTGCGGGGAGCATAATGGCTCACACACACCCTTGTCGTTTGGGCAGGACAATTCTATGAGATAAATATTCCTGTCACCAGTTTACACCAATAAGAAGACTGTCACCAACTCAAGACTTGGGGTTCCAAATTGGGAAGCCTTTTTTCCCTAACCCTGGCCATAGAGGGCTATGGAAAATGATGAGTGGTCTACAATGCTGGTGGGGAGATTTCTACATGCACCGAAGGAAAGAGCCACAAGAGCTGGCTCCAGCTAGGGAGGACCACAGTTTGATAGTAAAAACCTCCTCTCCTGGGAACTGGGACATCCCTGACTCAGAGACCCACTTGATAAGTTTGTGACTCAGGGCTGTGGGGTGATATTACCCCTGATGTCTGTCCATAAAAAAGAAACTAGTTCCCCAGACCTCATAGCCAAGGAGTTCAGCATTGTGTTTTGGGTTCAAGGCCAAGGATATGACCAAGGCAGTACTGGGATCCTGTGTCCTCTGATCTCCTCTGGCATTAAGTAGAGCATCAGTCAGGAGCTGATCAGAAAACACAAATCTGTTTCTAGGTATTTCAGCAGAGGTGCTTGAATAGAGGGACCTGTTTATCTAGGTGGTTGGAGGCTGTAAGAACAGAGAGGAGCACTGGGATAACCCCGAGACAGTAACTGTGGGAAGACGCCCCCATTTCTAGGACCAAAGTAAAAATGGAAGAGGTTGGACTTATCAGAACCTTGACACTTTAAGGACGGGCCAAGGGGACTGGGCTCGGACCTCCAAGGTGATGGTAACTCTTGGCTGCCGCTCGTCCATCTGAGGGGCACAGGAGGCAGGGTTCCTGGAGAGTTTGTCTCTGGATCACCTGCTGCTGGTGAGGCATGCTGACAAGAACCACATGCAATAAGAGGAAAGCCCTGTCTCATCCTTCAGCTTTTTAGCCCTTCTGTGTGGCACGCTTATCAGTCCTTCATAGAAGCCCAAACTATAAGAAATTTGCAAATCTGTCCTTTTTCCCTGGTGAGTGGGGTGAGGTTCATTTATTTGTTTATCTTCATCCACTGAAGCTGTATAGGGTAGAGGTTAGAAGAGCAAGCTCAGGAGACAGACTGCCTGCATACAAAGCCCTGCTCCTCCTCTGATTTTGGCATGAGCTTCACCTCTCTCTGCCTCTTCCTAGGCATGCTGTGTGATCTACATAGTGTTGCGTGCCATACACGATGCGTGTATAGCACTCAAAAACATTCTCCATTATCATCTGACCATCACTGCTCCCAGGCCAGGCATGGCTCCAGGCTCCGGGGATGTACAGGGATTAAGACAGGTGGATTTCACCCTCTTGGAGGTTATAATTTTATGGGAATAGTTTTACTTTAATGAACTTATTTCTCTGCAGGTGACAAAGCTCTCGCACCCCATCTACCCCAACTTCCTGTCTGGATCAGTTTCTGCTTTTCCTCCTTCAAAATCCTGAGTGATGAGCAAAAGGTGAGGTTCTAGAATTCCCTGAGGGACAGGAAGTCATCCCAGCTCCTCTTTCCCCTCTTGGGTTCCCTGGCTGGGTGGTTAGTCACTGATTTCTGGGCTTATTCTTGTGATTCCTTCTCCTAGCCTATTGGCCACTGTCCCTCCTGTGGGGCCTTCATGCACTTTAATGCAGCCCAAGCTTTAATACAAGCCCCCGGGTTGTAAGGTCATGAGGACCAGCTCCCAGCCCCCTACACTCTGATGTTTTGGCAGATCTGAGGGTCTCCCAGAGCCCTTGGAATGAGAGGTAAGAGGTCTGGCTTCCTCGGATGCTCTTGCCTTAGATCAGCCCAGAGGTGGGAGGGTGTAGCCCTGTTCTTTCATCTCCAACAGGGAGAGAGGACTGGGAGGGGTGGAGGGAGGGAGACAGAGGGAGGATAAAGAGGATCCCCTATATTAGTCTCTAACTGGGAAAGAACTAAGCTTGGCTGGTATTTTACCAAGATTTTCTTAAAAGAAGAAGAAAGAGGGGAAGGAGAAAGGGAGGATGGGCTACTTTCAGTATTCACCACCCTCCCCCTAGAGTCAAACCTAGACAAACCTAGTTTAGTTCAGTTCAGTCGCTCAGTCATGTCCGACTCTGCGACCCCATGAATCGCAGCACGCCAGGCCTCCCTGTCCATCACCAACTCCCGGAGTTCACTCAGACTCACGTCCATCGAGTTGGTGATGCCATCCAGCCATCTCATCCTCTGTTGTCCCCTTCTCCTCCTGCCCCCAATCCCTCCCAGCATCAGGGTCTTTTCCAATGAGTCAACTCTTCACATGAGGTGGCTAAAGTACTGGAGTTTCAGCTTTTAGTATCAGTCCTTCCAATGAACACCCAGGACTACGTCAAGTCTGTATATTGTCACCCTGCTTATTTAACTTATACACAGAGTACATCATGAGAAACGTGGGGCTGGAAGAAGCACAAGCTGGAATCAAGATTGCTGGGAGAAATACCAATAACCTCAGATAGGCAGATGATACCACCCTTATGGCAGAAAGTGAAGAGGAACTAAAAAGCCTCTTGATGAAAGTGAACGAGGAGAGTGAAAAAGTTGGCTTAAATCTCAACATTCAGAAAACTAAGATCATGGCATCTGGTCCCATCATTTCATGGGAAAGAGATGGGGAAACAGAGGAAACAGTGTCAGACTTTATTTTTTTGGGCTCCAAAATCACTGCAGATGGTGATTGCAGCGATGAAATTAAAAGATGCTTACTCCTTGGAAGGAAAGTTATGACCAACCTAGATAGCACATTAAAAAGCAGAGACAAACCTAGAGAGTGTATTAAAAAGCAGAGATACCACTTTGCCAACAAAGGTCTATATAGTCAAAGCTATAGTTTCTCCAGTAGTCATGTATGTACCTGAGAGTTGGACCATAAGGAAGGCTGAGTGCCAAAGAATTGATGCTTTCGAACTGTGGTGCTGGAGAAGACTCTTGAGAGTCCTTGGACAGCAAGCAGATCCAACCAGTCTATCCTAAAGGATATCAACCCTGAATACCATTGGAAGGACTGATGCTAAAGCTGAAGCTCCAATACTTTGACCACTGATGTGAAGAGCTGACTCATTGGAAAAGACCCCCATGCTGGGAAAGATTGAGGGCAGGAGGACAAGGGGATGACAGATGACGAGATGGTTGGATGGCATTATTGACTAAATGGACAGGAGTTTGAGCAACCTCTGGGAGATAGTGAGGGACAGGGAAGCCTGGCGTGCTTCAGTCCATGGGGTTGCAAAGAGTCAGGCACAACTAAGCTGAACAACACAGACTGAACAACAACCCCCCCAGAGTCAATGCTTAGGAATAAGACTGACAGCCAGCGGAGTGAGAAGGGCTCACTCTGGAGCCAGGCTGAGCTCTCTATGTGCATCTTCTCATCCAGTTCTCATAACAGCACATGATCCCCATTTTACAGATGAAGAGGTGTGAGCAGAAACTGTCTGTAACTTGCCCAAGGGTGCATCGTTACCAAAGGGCAGAACTGAGACTCCAGTTGAGGGCTCCCAGGTGCCCCTGGCACTGCCCCTGGCAGCGTGTGGCCATTCCAGATGGACAGTCAGAACTTTCTCTGCAGGCGAATGTGTCTTCACATCACCTGCCAAGCATGGGTGCATGGCAAAGCCCACTTCAGAAGCCTCTCTGGGATTTCATGCTGTTGAGGTTGAATTTTTCCTTTTTTACAACTTTTCTTTAGCCAGAGAATGAACCAAATTCCATTATATTTCCCCCCTCTTCCACACTGGTTTGTCCTCCTCCATGTCTTGATTGCCATCCACCTCCACTCCCTTTCTGCCCCCAGTCCTTCCTACGCAGGTTTTTATTCCTCTGTCCTCAGTCTTCTCCCATTGTCTTGCTGGTTTTTCTTTCCATCCCTTGCTGATGGCCTCTGCTCCTCTCGGCACCTTCCCTGCCCCAGTTCCCTCCACTCCTGTCCAAGATGGCAGACTCCTCCCCTGCACCTCTCCCCCAACTCATTCACGCCCAGTTTTCCCTTCTCTCTACCTTCCCCTCTCCCCTCGCTCTTCTGGCCGATTCCCCCTCCCTGAGCTGTCTTGTCTTTATTGCCTGCATGACTGCTCTGGTTCTCTAGCCCATCTTCCCCTCAAAGGCATTCGCAGCTCTGCTGTTATTCTTGTATTAGCATTGAACCCATTAAAGCTAATTTGTTTGCCCTAATCTCCATTTATTTTTCCCTAGTTGATATTAGATTTCCCTTTCTATTGCTCCAGCATGATTTTCTCTTTGTCTTCCTAATGGTCCACACACCCCCCCTTCTTCTATTAATCTGATTGGCTTCACTGTGTGGTTTCAAGGCCTTTCTCCACCTCCCCCAGCCCTGAGATTAACCCTGTCACCTCTCTCCCAGGAAGGGCCCCAGGGCTTGGATTTCCAGGGATGGAGCTCCTGTAAATGTCAGACAACATCTTGTTGTTATCATTTAGTTGCTAAGTCATGTCTGCCTCTTTTGAGACCTCTATGGACTATAGCCTGACAGATTCTTCTGTCTATGGGATTTCCCAAGCAATAATACTTGTGTGGGCTGCCATTTGCTGTTCCAGGGGATCTTCCCCACCCAGGGACTGAACCCAGATCACCTGCATCACAGGTGGATTCTTTACCCCTGAGCCACCAGGCAAGCCCCCTAAATGACCTCTAAGCTCCCTCAAGTATTTGATGTGAGTTCCTGCCTTGTCCTGAAGCCTGTCTGGAAAGCTCAAGAATGTGGGGTCTGGAGAACTGGAGGCAAGTGGAATGCAATAGGCTGTTCTGAGCCCTGAAAGATCACCCAGCCCAAGGGTTTCCTGGCTATCTTTCCCTCTGGGGCTGTCTCAAGTTTTCTGGAAGCCTCTGCAAGCTTCTCAGATCCCATAGATTGTTGTTACTGGTGTTCAGTCTCTCAGTTGTGTCCAACTCCCTGCGACCCCACAGATTACAGCACGCCAGGCTTCCCTGTCCTTCACCATCTCCTGGAGTTTGCTCACACTCACGTCCACTGAGTCGATGATGCTAGGAAGCCAAACAGCACTGGGCCACTTTCTCCCTGTGATTAATATTGGGCATTGTCTCTCCTCCATCCTTGTTTCCCAAGCTGGGGACACATTCCATCCCCTTCCTGAAGAGCGGAAGCTTCCTCTCTGTGGATGTGGCTTTGGGGTGGCTAAAACATACCCCGCACCCTGGCCATCATGTTACCAAGGACAGAGGACTGCCTGGACCACCTCTCAGAAGCCTTCCCTATCCCCTACTCTCTTCCCCTCTGACTGCCCTGGTCCACAGCCCTCCATCTAAGTCTCATTTGGCCTTTCTTGGGGCCAGTGCTCTGCCTGACCCCTGGACACCTAGCTCTTGGAGGACAGGTATAGTGTCCTATCCGACCATCTAAGCTTGCATCACAGGAAGAAGACTGGTGCTTTCCACCCTGATTGCCTGCTAGAGTATCTGGGGTGTTCAGAAACTTTCCATTCCCGTCAGTTCAACCAGAATCTCTTGGCATGATGTCCGTATTTTTAAAAAAGTTCGTCTGGCGATTGCCCAGAGTTTTGTTTTGTTTTGTTTTTGCCCAGAGTTTATATCCACTCAGTAGATGGTCAATAAATATTTATTGAAAGCATGAATTTATGGATTAAACACAAACTTCCGGTGAGAGGCTGCAAATGGAACTTGCCAGTACTTGCTGGCGGTTGCCTAGAGGTCATTGTCAGCTCCTTCCTTCCCACTGAGCCTCTTAGATGCCTCCAGACCCCTGGAATCGCGCACCTGGGGCTGCAGTGGGAAGGACCAGGGCCTCTGCATTTCGGAGAGTGGGCACACGCGAGGCAGGCATGTCAGCACTCACTGATCCCACCCTTAGGAGCCCAGCATCTGTACCAGTCACTGTGCTGTGCCCTCAACTCCCCCTGGGGTCAGAGGCTTATGGATATTAATGCTGTTTTTCTTTTAGTGGTTCTACATTAAAGCAATTTTCAGTTCATTAGATTTCATTCAACGAAAGCCCACTCTATGCCTAATAATATTCCAGGCTGTGTGTATGTGGGGAGATGGTTTCTGAGTAGAAGACACAGTTCTTGCCCTTGAGAAACTTACAGGTTCATCATCCCTGACACCCAAAAGAAACTTAAAGATTTAAAATCTATTCACAAGCACTGTCTCCTTTAATTCTTTTTATAACCCTGTGGAAAACCTGTGGTGGGGTGTATGCGTACATTTCTGTGCGAGTGTGTGTGAGTGTATGGCTGTTTGTGCTCCTGTGTATGTCTGTATGAGTGTGTGAGTGTGGCTGTTTGTATCCCTATGTGTTTGTATGAGTGTGTGTCCCTCGGTATGTATGAATGTGTGTGTATGTGGCTGTGTTCTTTTTTTTTTTTCAATGTGGCTGTGTTCTTGTGTGTGTGTATATGAGTGTGTGGGGGTGTGTCTGTGTCCCTGTGTGTATATAGGTGTATGTGTGTGTGGCTGTTCATGTCTGTGTGTATGTGGCTGTTTGTGTTCCTGTGTGTTTATATGAGTGTGTGTGTTCCTTGGTTTGTATGAATGTGTGTGTGTGTGTGTGTGTGTCTATTCTTGCCCTTATGTGTGTGCCCTTATGAATGTGTGTGGGTGAGTCTGTGTCCCTGTGTGTATATATGTGTATGTGCTTGTGGCTGTTCATGCCCATGTATGTGTAGTTTTTTGTATCCCTGTGTGTATGTATAAGTGTGTGAGTGTATGTCTGTGTCCCTATGTGCATGTGTGTGTGTGTCTGTGTCCCCGTGTATGTGTATGAGTCTGTGTGGGTGTGGTTGTTTGTGTCCCTGTGTGTGTATGAGCGTGTGTCTGTGTGTGTGGCTGTTTGTGTCCCTATTTGTATGTATGTGTATGTGTGTGGCTATTTATGTCCCTATGTGTATGTATGTGTGTGTGTGGCTGTTTATATCCCTATGTGTATGTGTGTGTATGTGTGTGGTTGTTCATGTCCATGTGTGTGTGGCTGTTTGTATCCCTGTGTGTGTGTGGTGTGTGCAGGTGACTGTTTCTGTCCCTGTGTGTATATATAAGTGTGTGGGATTGTGTCTGTGTCCCTGTGTGTGTGCGTGTGTGTGTGTGACTTGGTTGTGGGAGCAGGAGAGGTCTTGGCTGCCCTGAGGAGTCAAACAGGTTGGAACAAATGAAGAACAACGGCTCTTGTGAGTCTGACACATTGAGCAAAATCTGTGACGAAACTGCGTATCTGTGGCTTCCACACCTGTCAACAGCTGGTTCCCCAGAATCAGAAGCTGCAGCAAAGTGGATTACACACTCGACAAGACTGCCTGAGGAGACAGGAAGGCACAGGGGGCAGACTCAGCCTGCAGGTTGTGGTTTCAGGGAGGAAACGGGAGGGGCACTGAGAACTTGGAGACCAGGGTCGTGCCGGCTCTGGGGCCCTCCTGTCTGCACTTCGTTTTCCTCATCTGGCTTGAAAGGCACAGATCATCGCTATTGTCCTTTTAGTCCTGACATCCACAACTGCAAGACTGCCCACAGGCCTGAGAATAGAGGCCAGGAACAATTAATACTAGAGGGGGTGCAGAGAGAGCTCTGTGGGGGGGCTTTGGGCAAGTTTTCCATGGGAGAAACTCCCACAGGTGGCCCTGAGGCCACCGGTGGAAAGATGAAGGGAGAGACACACAGTGGGCCCTCAGGCTGCTCATGACCTGAGTGATGGCAGACAAAGATGCTCTGCTGACCAACGATGGAGGGGGACATGTGCGAGTGCCAGGCTGTGGGCCACATCTGAGAGGGTCCCCAGCCAGGAAGGGGAGGTCACCGGCCTGATGCCACAGACTCACTTCATGGCAGAGCCCAGGCAGGACTCACGTTTTCTGAACCATGTTCCCATTCATTCCACAGCCCAGGGGGCCCTGTGGGATTTCAGCACCATCTCAACTGGGCCATCTTGGCCGACAGTGAAGGAAGATGGCAGTGCAGATGACGGACAATGTATTCTGAGCCCAGGCACACCCTGGAAGAGTCCTGGTCCTTTTACCAGTTTGCTTGTCACTTGATTGTCTTCTGTGGGGAAACCGAGTCTTGAAGCTCTTATCCATGGGTTTTGAGTTTGGGAAGTAGAATCTCTTCCTCCATGGGATTACGGGGCTTTGAGCAACAAGAAATCCCCTCAAGAACAGGTGTCACTTCTCCTCCCTTCTTTTGTTAGTGTTATATTTGTTTGTTTATTTACTTAGGCTGTGCTGGGTCTTCATTGCTACATGCAGGCTTTCTTTGGTTGTGGTGAGTGGGGGCTACTCTCAAGTTGGGGTGCACGGGCTTCTCATTGCAGTGGTTTCTCTGGTTGTGGAGCACAGGCTCTAGGGCGTGAAGGCTCAGTACTTGTGACACACCAGCCTAGTTGCCCCATGGAATGTGGAATCTTCCCGGACCAGGGGTTGAACCTGTGTCCTCTGCATTGGCAAGCAGATTCTCAACCACTGGACCACCAGAGAAGTCCACTTCTCTCTCAGTCGGTCCCAAACCAGGGCTTCTACAGCTGGTATCACTCAAACCCAAAGAAGCTAAAGTGGGGACTGAGCTAGACCTACCACCAGCAACACTCAGACTGTTACACATTGAACTGTGCTCCCCCAAAACTCACACGTGGATGTCCTAAACCCCAGAATTTCAGAATGTGACCTTATACGGAAATAGGGTCTCTGCAGATGATCAAGTTAAGGTGAAGTCATCAGGGTGAGCCCTAATTCACTGTGGCCACATCCTTTCAAAAGGGGAAATTTGGACACAGAGAGAGAGAGAGAGAGAGAGAGAAACATGGGGAGAATGCCATGAGAAGACCAGAGTGATGCTGTTGCAAGCCAAGGAACACCAACCATGGCCAGCACATCACCAGACACTAGAGGAGCAACACAGAACAGATTCTCCCTCTCAGACCTCAGATGAAACCAACTCTGCCAACATCTTGACCTCAGACCTCCAGCCTCCAGAACCATGAGAACATACATGTCTGTTGTGAAGTCCCTAGTTTGTGGTACTTCATTACAGCAGCTCCAGCAAATACAAACACACAGATCAACAAGGTTCGAGCTCTGAACAGACACAGCAGGCTTGGAGAAGGACACCACCTTGGCTATTAAGGAGGTGGCACTAGCAGTAAAGAGCTCACTTGTCAATGCAGGAGACATAAGATATGGGTTCGATCCATGGCTCAGGAAGACCCCCTGGAGGAGGGCATGGATACCTTCTCCAGTATTCTGGTCTGGAGAATCCCATGGACAGAGGAACCTGGCGGGCTACAGTCCATGGGATTTCTAAGAGTCGACTCGACTGAAGAGACTTAGCACACATAGTTAAGAGCAAAACTGAGACTGCACCTGAGTCTGACCCACTGCTGTCCATACCCAGATGGGAGATCTCCCAGGAGAGGAGTTGCCAGGCACACAGAAGGACTGACTGTCTCTCCAGAAGGCTGGCATGAGAGACTCCACATGGGATTAACTTCCAGTTGGGACTTGTGGTGGGCTGACTCCAGATCACTGGTTCCCCAATGCTGATCTACAGTGGCAACATGGGAAGACAGTGAAGCAGGTAGATTCCAGGGCATCACACTGGATAACAGAGCCCCAGAAGCCTCTGATGCTAGACTAGAGACCACACTTGAGAAATATTTGTAGAAACCAAGTTTTAAAAAAGGTTCTTTCATTCAGCAAATATTTATTAAGCATCTAGCATATATCTTGCTTGTTTAGTCACTAAGTCATGTCCAACTACTTTGGGACCCCATGGGTTGTAGCCTGCCAGGCTCCTTTGTTCGTGGAATTTTTCAGGCAAGAATATTGGAGTGGATGGCCGTTTTGTCCTCCAGGGGATCTTCCCAACTCAGGGATCAAACCCATGTCTACTGCATTGGCAGGCGGATTCTTTATCGCTGAGCTTCCTAGGAAGCCCCCACCTCAGTCCCATAGTGGCCACTTACTATAAAGAAAAATAGGAGAGTAATTACCATAATATCATGTGAAAAGATCAAGTATATTTCAGATTGGGAAAACTTCATTTAAAACTTCAGATGTACAAGTTAGGTCAACTAGGAAGACAACAAAGCATGTTATGAGAGAATTATGTGACAACTACCATCATGAAGTTATATGGAACCCTCACTCCCTATATGATTTTAGGGAAATGCTGGGGATGCAGAGACAGCTTAAAGAGATCTTATTCTAGCTCAGAGGCAGATGAAGTGGGCAGTCAGACAGGGTGGTCACTAAATGTGAGGGTATCAGAGAGAGGGGGTCTGGTTTGAGGAAGTCTTGTTGTTGAGTTGCCAAGTCATGTCTGACTCTTTTGGGACCCTATGGACTGTACCCGCCAGGCTACTCTGTCCACAGGATTTTCCAGACAAGAATACTGGAGTGGGTTGCCATTTCCTCCACCAGGGGATCTTCCCAACCCAGGGATCGAACCTGCGTTCCTGTGTTGCAGGCTGATCCTTTACCACTGAGCCACCCAGGAAGCCCAAGGAAGTCTTGGGTTGGCCAAAAAGCTTGTTTGGGTTTTTCTGTAACATGGAAAAAAACGAGCAAACTTTTTGACCAACCCCAAAGAACTTGAACAGGGCATTGTGAAGGGGAGTAAGTGGGTGGGGACAAAGTTCCAGGCAGCCGCCACTGACTGGGCAAAGGCACACTGGTGGCAATGTACATGGTGTATTTTGGAAACAAAGGCTAGTTGGCTGGAACATGAGTTTGCATACGGAAATAGTGGGAAATAGGGACAGAGGGGTGAGATCAAAGCTTCTCGGATTGTTCACCGGTGGTTTGCCCACAAATGCCTGTTAATGACTGGATGCAAAGGAAGAGTTAGCAGGACTCGAAGATGAATTTGGAAAATCACCAGACTCAGATTCTCTGTAACAGGACTGGAAAAGGAGGGAAACCAGAACATTTTGATAATGTGAATCATCTAGTGATCACAGACCATTGCCAAGCTGTTCCACTTAATAAAAATACCACAAAGCCCAAAGAAGACAGAGTAAGTGGGTATGTGGCTCTAACAAGAGAACTAAAAGGAATTTGGAAATCAGCAACAAGAGAAATGTGAAGCCCAGCTAGCGGATAATGGCAGTTTCTATGCACAAGTGAAAAGCTCCCCACCCCCCATGCATATTGAGTGCACTTGACTCAGGCTTGGTGATGGCAGGGTTAGAGTGAACTCCTTCATCTGGCCCCTCTGGTCCAAGCCCCACACAGTCTGTCTGAACCCACCTGTCTTGCCATTGCTGTCTGCTATGGACAGGGCTGACCCTGAGTCCTGGAACCTGCCCACACTCCTAGGACATCACATCTCTGCTCCCACTGGTCCTTCCTGAGTCCCTGGTGGATTTCTGCCCCTGTCTCAGGGCAGGCTCCCACCCGCCATCCACTCACAGCCCAGCATGCCACCACCTCCTAGCTCAGCATTTTGTGCCTCTCTGGACTGAAACCCTCACTCTCTCTCCATGCTGTGGCTAAAAGTCCAGTTTGCTTTCCTCTCTAGAATGTCAGCATAAATGCAGAAGCATGGTTCTTGAGCCCTGTAATCCCATAGCTAAACTCCATGCCTGCCATACTGAAGGACTCAGTGGATGTTTACTTACTGAGCTGAATATTAGAATAATGATGCCCTTTGAGACAGGAGTGAGAACTCTAGGCTCTGTGGCTAGGAATGTAGGTTTGGGGAGAGCACATCATAAGAATTGGGAGTAACTGAGCCTGATTAGTGGGGGTGAGGTAAGACACATGTGCCAGGCACTGCCCGGCAGGTACAGGCTTGCCAGGGAGTCAGAGTCAGAGATGAAGGGACTACAGATCCACCCTTAGAAGCTACAATAAAACCTGGAGTCATGCAGGCACAGCATCCACAGGGAGACCCACTTAGAAGTGAAAGAGGCCAGGAGGAGCGGAGACAGGTGTGTCATAGGAGTAGAGGGCAGGGAACAGAAGCACCTCTGGAGGGGAGACAAAGTGGTCCGTGCAGCCGAAAGGAAGAAAAACATATCATGATTTCTATGGCTGGTGTCATGGGCTGAATGTTTGTGCCCATCCAAATTTATATGTTGATGACCTAACCCCTAATATAATATTTTTAGGTGGAGGCTTCTGGAAGATGATTAAGGTCAGATGAAGTTGTGAGGGTGGATGGCTCATTATGGGATTAGTGCCCTTGTAAGAGGAGGAAGAAACACCAGAACTCTCTCTTCAGTCTCCTGCACTGAGGAAAACCCATACGAAGACACAGCAAGAAGGCAGCCATCTGCAAACTGGGAAGAGCGCCCTTATCAGAGCCTGACCGTGCTGGCACTTCCCCCTAGACTTCCAGCCTCTAGAGCTTGAGAAATAGGTGTCTGTTGTTTAAGCCACACAGTCTGTGGCATTTTGACATCAAAGCCCAGGCTGACTAAGACAGGTGACTGGGATGGAAAGGTCAGAGGTGACAGGATCTTCAGAGAAAATCTTGAGCGGAGGTGACACGGCTCTAGGTGTATGCGAGGGAAGCTGAGAATGAGACAAAGGAGCAACTGCTCAAGGTGTGATGGGTGAACAGATGCAGGCAGCTGAGTGCCAGGAGACCCCAATCCAGTAGCTTGCCTTTTCTGTGTATGTCCTTATGGTCCACAGAGTGACTGGGTTCCTTAAATGACGGATACATACGTGCTATATTATACCAAGTACCTGGAAAGAAGGGGGTTTCTCAGGGAAAGTAAAGAGGAGAGGAAGGGGCACATCTTTTCTTTAGATGGTGGCAATGTAAATTCCCCATGATGGATATGCTCAGGATGCTTTCTGACACAGGCATGGGGACCTCATCATTTCACAGAATTGGGGTCACTACGTGGATGTCAGGCAACACCAGTCTTATATTGACCCCAGCTGTTCCCGAGGGATGGGGCATCTGGAGGGTCCCACACAGTGTTCTCCCAGGAACACCACAGCAAACTCAACCTAGCGAAATTAGAACATGCTGCTAAATCAACTCCTGGCTTCCCAGGTGGTTCTGTAGTAGAGAACCTGCCTGCCAACGCAGGAGACATGGGCTCAATCCCTGTGTCAGGAAGATCCCCTAGAGAAGTAAATAGCAACTCACTCCAGTACTCTTGCCTGGGAAATCCTATGGACAGAGGAGCCTGGCAGGTTACAGTCCATGAGGTCGCAGAGTCAGACAAGACTTGAGTGACTAAGTACACATACATGCTAAATCAACTCCTAGGACCTAAGAAAAGTGTGAGGTAGTGGCCATTCAGATCACATCAGATCAGATCAGTCGCTCATTCGTGTCCAACTCTTCGCGACCCCATGAATCGCAGCACGCCAGGCCTCCCTGTCCATCACCAACTCCCAGAGTTCACTCAGACTCACGTCCATTGAGTCAGTGATGCCATCCAGCCATCTCATCCTCTGTCGTCCCCTTCTCCTCCTGCCCCCAATCCCTCCCAGCATCAGAGTCTTTTCCAATGAGTCAACTCCTCCCATGAGGAGCATCATTCCTTCCAAAGAAATCCCAGGGCTGACCTCCTTCAGAATGGACTGGTTGGATCTCCTGGCAGTCCAAGGGACTCTCAAGAGTCTTCTCCAACACCACAGTTCAAAAGAATCAATTCTTCGGCGCTCAGCCTTCTTCACAGTCCAACTCTCACATCCATACATGACCACAGGAAAAACCATAGCCTTGACTAGACGAACCTTTGTTGGCAAAGTAATGTCTCTGCTTTTGAATATGCTATCTAGGTTGGTCATAACTTTCCTTCCATGAACAGTGGCCACTAGAGAGGAAAAAAAATACTCCTTTAACTCAAAGGTATTTTATCCATAATTGTAGTTTTTCCTGCCACCATTACTCATTACTCATCATATCCACAAGTGGGTACCTCTGCCCACTCCGCAGGGAAACATTGTTTGAGAATCACTGATTTATGGAAGTTATACAAATGTCTGTTGATCAAATGCATGAAATATTTCCTAGGGACCACACTGTTTGTAATGATGGGTTCCTGCGGTGCTGCAACAAGCATGGTGTGGTGCTGTGTGTCCACGAGACTGTGGTTCCCGCTCACGTTGCACCTGCTAGCTTAGTGCACAGGGCATGCGTGTTCCTAAGGTTCCAGGGCAGGGCTCCCAGGGATTCTGAGCAAGGACATTCTCGCTGTCTGAGCCGAGGAGCCCACCAGGGACAGTCTTCCGCCAGCTGTCTTCCATGTTGTCATCCTTGGGGAAGCAAGAGGTCAGATTCTTGAACAGGCAAGTCCAAGTCCTGCTGCTGTTGCTTACATTCTTGGTAACCCTTTCCCCACTTGGGCAGAGTCACCATGAACCCCAGAGCCTGAGTATTTCCAGCAGCTCTGACACTGGCCAGACAATCAACCTGTGCGCAATGACTGACTGCCCTTGGGTCTCATTTGAAAACAAGGTCTCTGCAGGGCTCCACAGCCACAGATGTCCCATAATCCAAGTTGTGTGGGGGGGGGGCTGGCAGAGGTCATGACTGGACAGTGGAGTTTCTCTGCTCAGACTTCAAACCACAGATTTCAAGAATATGGAGTTTACAAGTCAGTAACCGCAGGCTAGACTGACCAGAATTGATACTCAACATACTGCAGGCTCCCTGGACCTCTTGGAACCTCACTTTTTTTCACTGTGTCTAGAGTCATGCACTCAGTCAGCTCTCGTCAATTGCTCCTGTAATTTCACAACCAAGTCTCTTGGGGTCTCTGACAGCAGAGATTTCTTTGGCCGTCATTTTTATCACTCCCAAACCAAGGAAAGTGTTCTGTGCACACACATGTGTTTATGTGTATGAAAGGGTGAGTCTTGTATGCATGCGTGTGTGTGTGAGTACTTGTCACCCATGTGTGTAAGAGTGTAGGTATAACTGGGTAGGTGTGTGTATCAGAGACTGTGGACCAGGGTGAGGACAGCCAGGAATCCAGAGTACAGAATTTAAGAAGGCACTTGCTCTCAGGGCTGATTCTGTCCTTTAACGAGCCCAAGACTGGGGCCTCCTTAAATTTTGCACTTTGCATGCTTTGGTGACTCACTCTAGTCTCAGCCTTGGTTGTGTGATGTGTCTGTATGTGTGAGTCTCTGTACATTGGTGTGTATGGGAGTATGTGTATGTGTGTGCATACATGTGGGTGTGAGTATGAGTGTATATGTGTGCACTTGTGTCTGTCTTGGCAGCTGTCACTGGGCTTTGCCCATCCAGTCAGAAACTAGGGGGCCCCTTCTTCTCATTCCCCTGGGTCAGCCTTCACTCTACCCCATGCCACCCTTCAAAAGGGAGCACCATATCACGAGAGTCCCAGTTATAGACATGAAGCCATTCCTCTGCCACTAACCTATGCCATCTGGGGCATGGCATAGTTGTCTGACCTCAGTTTCCTTGTTGGTAAAATGGGGCAACAGGGCCTCACCCTCCTGGCCTTGAACAACTCTGGGTCTAGGTAGCCAATTTGATGGAACACAACCTACAAGGCTTCTGTGACATGCCATCCTCAAGTCTAGAAGGTGAGAGGTATAGAAACAGACATTCTTATACAAAGTAGGCTGCAAAACATGCCATAAAAATAAGGTACTAAAGATGCTGGGGAGAAGGAGAGGAATTGTGGAAGGCTCTAGGAGGAAGTGGCTTTTGAGCAGCATGGGTTGAGGATGGCTGAGATGTATGTATCATGGATGTGAGGTCCAGCAGGCCCCCTAGCCGCCCACTGAGGCAGGAATCACAGGTCTGCTTCACTGGTGAGCGGCTCCTGAGGTCACACAGGTGCCCACGGTCTGAAAGGGGATTCAGACCACATGTGCTGAGCCTCCAAGGACCCGTATCTTTGGCCACCTCCATCCAGGGGGAAGGGGCTTCCCTGGTGGCTCAGACAGTAAAGAATCTGCCTGCATTACAGGAGACCTGGGTTCGATCTCTGGGTTGGGAAGATTCTCTGGAGAAGGGAATGGCAATCCATTCCAGTATTCTTGCCTAGAGAATCCCATGGACAGAGGACCTGGCAGACTACAGTCCATGGAGTCACAAAGAGTTGGATACAACTGAGTGACTAACACACACACAGAAAAATCATCCAGGGTAAAGAGGTTCCCAGGCCTCTATGCAGGGCAGACTGATGAACACACAGAAAACAGTCTGTAAACAATACAAGGCTGTGCGCAATCGTGTGTACACGGTAGGACAGTGAGTGACTTCCCGGGAGGTGGGGACAGAGAGCAGCGTGGGCAGGGGCTCACCACGCTCCTGCCTAAGCTTTCCTTGGGAGATGGACACCTTCCAGCCAAGCCGACCAGTCAGACTCTGAGGAAAGCAACTGTGATGAAGCAATCGGTGGCAACTGTGTGGCTCCAGGAAGACTCTAGAGAGGGTGACACTCAACAAGAGGGTGAACCCCAAGACCCAGAGCATGTCTGTTCCAGTTGGGGCACCTGTCCAGACAACTGTGAGGCCAGCAGGAGATGAGCGGCTTGTGGGATCTATGGGGTGTTATCATATCTGGTGATGCAGGAGACCCCGGTTCCATCTCTGGGTTGGGAAAATTCCCTGGAGAAAGGAATGGCTTACCCACTCCAGTATTCTTACCTGGAAAATTTCATGGTCAGAGGAGCCTGGTGGGCTACAGTCCATGGGGTTGCAAAGAGTTGGACACAACTGAGCAACTGACACTTTCACTTTCATATCACCAGAGAACACAGGGACTGGAAGGACCCAGGTCTTGTCACTCTGCCCAAAGGGAGGTGTCTTATAAAATCTGCAAATCTCTGAACACACGGGGGTTAAGCATTAGATGTGTCCAGCAAAGGTTCTGATCTGGTCCATGCTGCTTGCACCTACAATTCTGCAACATTTTGTCACAAGCTGGCCAGCCACCCGGAGCCCCAGTGTAGACCGTCATGGAGTTGACTGATCCAACACAGCCTCACATGCTGCCTTTCTTGAACAGTGACTTCTCCAGAGATCAATCAGACTCCAGAAGGCCAGATGAGGTTTATCTGTTATCAGCAACCACATGATTGTGCTGGGGTGGCTATTGGCGATAAATGACCTTTGGTGCTCCCACTACTTGGGTTCTTAGTTTGCAATCCTTGTCCAGACACTGAATTGTTCTGTCTGATTATTTTCAGAGCTGGTACTGTGTGTTTGACCCCTTTGACAGGGAATCGCAAGACTTTAGCTCCCTGCCCCGAGATGGTGCCTCTCACCCCTGTCATTTGCCTGGACTACCCTGGCACTGGGTGCCACCAGCAACGGCATGATGCTATGCACATGGCAGGTAGCATCCACAAGGGCTTGTGAAATTGGATGAAAGTTCTGACTTTCAGATTCCAGCTTGACCTCAGTGCCTCTCCTGCCCCAACATCCTCCCCCGCAGCCTCTTCCTCCAATTGGAAGTCACAGCCAGCTGCCCCGAGGACTTGTCAGGAAATCACCCCATTCCTGCCATCTCCACTTTGACAGTCATCAAGAACAATCTCAGGTTCAAGGGAAAGAGCACAACAGAGCTGGAGTCAGAAATCTCTTGCTTAGCTAATTCCAGACTTTTAAATGTCAACCAGGGTTTGCTAGGTGCCAAAGCTGGATTACTATGACACAAAGTAGGAAAGTATCAGACAGAAGGTAGGGGTGGGGCTGGAGAGAAGGAGAAAGAAAGCAGAAGATTCATGGATTCTTTTTTTTTTTTTTTAAACATATGGTTCTGGATCAATTAGGAATCAGGACTCAAGGTATACAGGAGATGTGGGTTCGATCCCTGGGTCAGGAAAATCCCCCTGAAGAGGGCATGACAATCCACTTCACTATTCTTGCCTGGAGAATCCCATGGACAGAGGAGCCTGGCGGGCTACAGTTCACAGAGTTGCAGAGTTGGACACAACTGAAGCAACTGAGCGTGCACACACGCACTCAAAGCACATCTCCCTTTGGTCCTATCTCAGCTACACACACATCACAGATGCACGTGCACTCTAGTTCATCCTTTTTCTAAGGCAAATTCTACCAAAACCCTGGAATGTTCTGGATGCCAACATAAAGTCCACAGACAGCCTATTCTATCGTGAACCTGCTGCTTCCCCGATGATTGGGTTTTCTGGTAAAAGGAAACAAGGACTCCTTTTTCAGAGTGGATTGGGGTAGCAGCTGATCATAGCCACAGGCCTCTGAGTCAGCACTTTTCATGAATCCTTTCATTTAATCCAACACCCCTAGACTGCAGGTCTATGATTTTGTCCAAGTAGAATATTAACATGTCTGTCCTAAATCTTTTTTTTTCCCCTTAATTTATTTTTATTATTTCTGGCTGTGCTGGGTCTTCATTGCTGCGCTGGTTTTTCTCTAGTTGTGTGTCTTCTCTAGTTGTGTGTCTTCAGTTGCAGTGCTGGGGCTTCTCCTCTTGCAGAGCACAGGCTCTATGGCACATGGGCTCAGTAGTTTCAGCTCCCAGGTTCTACAGGGCAGGCTCAATAGTTAAGGCACACGGGCATAGTTGCTCTGTGGAATGTGGGATCTTCCTGGACTAGGGATCGAACCTGTGTCTCCCGCACTAGAAGGCGATTCTTTACCACTGAGCCACCAGGGAAGCCCTGTCCTAAATCTTAACTGGAGCAAAATTTTGACACAGGGTTTCAAGTTACACATGGAGAGTTTCACAGGAAATGCTAAAACAGTGTCTTGTTTGATCATCTGTCCCGGAGAATTTGGGGGGACTCTTGTCCCCGGGTGCCCATGTATTGGAACGGGAAAATTCTTGAGTAGTTGCTATGTGCCAGGTGAGGAAACTGGTTTCACTTTCAGTGTTTCCTAGAAATCCTGCAATATGCCCGTCTTTTATACAGAGGAAACTCGTCCCCAGGGAGACAACTGGCTTGCCTAAAATCACACAGCAAGAAAGCAGCAGGGTCAGGCTCACGGGCAAAGCCTCTGAGGAGGCGCCCCCAACCGCCTACAGAGATGGAGAGGCATTCATTCACAGGACCTGGCTTCACAGTGACTTCAAAAGTCCTTCGCCCTCTTGACACCTCACAGCTGCCCCTGAGTTGATCTGAGGAATAACAGTTCTCTCAGAGAAGCTGAGGAATCAAAATGCAACACACACAGTGGGCCCTGGGTGTGTGCAAACACGCAGTTCACACAATGACAGCAGATTAAGCTGTTTGTCCCTCAAATGTGTCACCCACCCAGCTCCCGACCACTCTGCTGTGTGCGCCTGACAGTACAATACATCCCGGTGGACTAATTAGCACTAACGACTCAGGTCACTCCAAGGCCACTTAGGGAAACAAGTGCAGAAGAGAACACGGAGGAGTGCTGGAGCTGAGGACAGGAGAAAAAAGGAACAGAGTTAGAAAGGAAGGGGGGTCCATCCATGTCTCTGCAAAAGGCACAATTCGTAGAAGACTGTCACACAGAGTAAAGTAAGTCAGAAAGAGAAAAACAAATATTGTACATTAACACACACATGTGGAATCTAGAAAAATGGTAGAGATGATCTTATTTGCAAAGCAGAAATAGAGACACAGACATACAGAACAAGCATATGGAAACCAAGGGGGAAAGGGCTGGGTGGGATGAGTTGGGAGATCTGCGATTGACATATATACACTGCCATGTATAAAACAGATAACTAATGAGTACTTATTGTATAGCACAGGGAACCCTACTCAATGCTCTGTGGTGACCTGAATGTGAAGGAAATCCAAAAAAGAGGGGATATATGTATAGGTGTGGCTGATTCACCTTACTGTATAGCCGAAACGAACACAACATTGTCAAGCAACTATACTCCAATAAAAATTTTAAAAAGGAAGAGAGGGAAGAAGTAGTTTTCTCTCTCCATGTCTTTCTCTGCTTAAATCAAAGATGGGTTTGCTTCTGAGAAATGCAATCAGCCAGGAGCTGGGCAGTTGCATTCCACAGCATAAAGGGACAAAACAACTCCCTTTCCAGATCCTGGTACAAGTGGAACCTTGGCTGAAGCTCCAAAGGAGCAGATGACTTAATTTTGAACTCTTGAGTGAGAGGAACCCTCAGGAAGCAGAAGAGGGAATGAACCTAAACTTAGGGAAATAAGATCTGGTATCTTAGGGGCTCCCCACTTGCTGCCCGTGGAGAGGGCACCCAGCAACCATCCCTGACTTTGTGGTTTGGTCTTCCCAGTAATTCTGAACCTGTGTCCATCATTTCCACTAATCTATTAGTCTCTGAAATGTAGCCAAGCAGGCAGGCCCAGTGGGGTTTGGAGATGCCAAGGGAGCAAGTTCCCTGATGGTCTACAATTTATGGCGGTACTTGTGCGAGTGTTAGTCGTTCAGTCGTGTCTGACTCTTTGCAAGTCCATGGACTGTAGCCCGCTAAGCTCTTCTGTCCCTGGAATTCTCCAGGCAAGAATACTGGAGTGGGTTCTCATTCCCTTCTCCAGGGGATCTTCCTGACTCAGGGATCAAACCCGGGTCTCCTGCATTGCAGGCAGAGTCTTTACCACTAGTGCCACCTGGGAAGCCCAAAGGGTCATGCTCTAGGTGAGACTTAAATTCACAACCTTGGCATTGCTCTGCATGTACTGCTGTATAAGTACCGTGCGTTAACAGATTGCACCACTGGAGCTCTGAGGTTCTTGTGGGTAGCCGCTTTTTTTTTGATGCAGGTGGAAACATGGCAGCACTGGAGGGGATGTGTTAAAAGAAAGCTCCCTCTCTCTGCTTTTCCTGAGTCGCTGACCATCTTCTTCCTCCTCACAGGACCTCCAAGAGGGACATCCAGATAGGGATCACCACCCCCATTTTGCAGATGGGAAGACTGAGAATAGTCTGTTTTAACTGAGTTGGAGCTTTAGGGACAGAGATAAGGAAACCAAGCCAACAGACTGATGGTCCTATCTGTCTCTATTCGTAAGAATCCTTGAGCCTCCTGACCCAAGATGCTGGCCTAAGTTCCCGATAGAGTTGCAGGCGTGAAGCCATCTAGTGATGCGGGGAGTTTTGATGAGCTGGACTTCGAGAAAGAAGGCAGTGGAAAGGGAGTTGCAGACACATCAGCCTCAGTGAGCACGAGTGCTCCTCTCTTCTGTAAAAATGTCCGTAACACACCTGCCTGGTGGCTCCTGAGAATTAAACGAGATGATGGATATGCTCTCTCCCAGCAGAATTCCACACCTGTAATAGCCCTCAGAGATAAAATAATCAGAACTTACATTTACCAAGGGCTCACTAAGTGCCATGATGCGCTCAGCACTGTGTGTTGCATCTCTTTCTTTGGATATGAATGAGGCATGGGCAGCGCTGCCGCGGCTGTGGGCAAGCTGTGCGGAGCCTTGATGATCCTTGGCATTTTCCATGGGATTCAGGACCTCAGGAGGATCCTCCGGCATTAACACAGAAACAAGACCCACGTATCACTGGAGGATCCCTGAATTTTCCTCCCTTTGATCTGAGACATGCCACGGCAAGGAGACACTGGTGTGTACCCAGGCCCTTTGTCCTTCGTGGGGAAGAAGCCCCAGTCAAAGTAAAGCCCATACTCAGTGACCAATGGTGGTTTAAAACAGAAACCTTTCTACCATGATTTTTCTGATCCATAGTGCCGGTAAGAGACATTTGCTCATGTGGCCCACCTGACCAAGGGAGGGGTCTGGAGGGGTTTTAAGAAACCCCCAAAGACTTGTCAGCCCTGACTCTGGACCTCAGTGACTAAACATAACACAACATGTTTAGTCGCTCAGTCGTATCCGACTCTGCGATCCCAAGGACTGTAGCCCACCAGGCTCCTCTGTCCATGGGATTCTCCAGGCAGGAATACTGGAGTGGGTTGCCATTTCCCTCTCCAGGGGATCTTCCCGACCCAGGAATCGAAGCTGGATTTCCTGCATTGACAGGTGGGTTCTTTACCACTGAGCCACCAGGGACGACCCAGTATATAATTAAGACCACAGATAAATAAGGAATTGTGGATGCTCCTGCCCACTCCACCGTGATCCAGAAATTCTATCCTAGGGTCACTGACCATGGACTGGAGGAACCGAGATTCGCTTGGGAGGGTGAAGTTTTCAGGAACCAGGAGACCCTTGGACTGTGCTTTCTATACTCTTTCTTCCAAAAAAGAAACACCTAGCACCTCTGTTGGAAGCAGGCATCGCACCTACTTCCTAGGCGAACCTGAGCCAAGGTGTTCTAGAAAGAATCCTCCCCACCAAAGAGCTCTGAGTGGGAGGCTGCATCCTCCTCTATTTTGACGGAGCTCTACACCCCCAAGTTGTATCTCTGAAGGGAGTGAAGGCTCCTGGGGGCTGAGACACAGTCTTTCACCCAATCTCAACTAAAACAAAAGCAAACCGTAGCCTGGAATGGGAGGGGCACGTTCCCCTCCCCCCTCCTTTTAAAATCATCTTTCTTCCCCCCCTTAAATGAAATTGTGTCTTTTATCTCTTTGTGTACTCAGAACCTCGGAGCTCAAAGCTTTCTCAGCGCAACTGAGAAGTCAGTACCTCTTGGATTGATAAATAGAGCAGCTTTAAAATGCTTAGAACTGAAGACGGACCAACTGTGGCGAGAGAAAGTAAACACATCCCCGCATCAGTCAACCCTAGCAAGCTCCTCGCTGAGATTACAAACTGCAGTTCCTGCCTGAGCTGGTGAGGATGCTGGAGCAGACTGGGGTGGGGTTGCGGGGGGAAGAGCCACAGAGCAGCCTCCTCTGCTTCTTAGTCATGTCCCAAAGGAGATGGGTCACCTGGGAGTCCTCTCAGGACCCGGTTTGGATGTTCCCAAGCAGAGCCGGCTCTGCCAGCTGGTTTCATGCCTGAAAATGTCCCAAGAGAAAAAGGAACCTCTCTTCCTTCTTTTGATCTCAAGGAGTTTCTCTTCCTTACCCCTACTCTCTCTGTGTGCAGGTGAAATTCTCCAGTGAGAGAACTGGAATTTTTCACAAAATAGACTGTGATTGCTACATAATTTGATATGAATATTTGAGGAACTTTTCCCATGAAAAATCCATACTTTAAACACTCTCCCCCCCAAACATACACACACAAATTGTTTTTATGAGAACCAATTAATAAATGCTAATTCATCCAGGCATATCTCCACTAAATTACTCTTTCATTTAATTGCAGGGGAATTTTCCATTACTAAACTCTCCCTTGCTGATTTTTTTTTTGCATTATTTATACATTATTTCAGTTTCACTAATAGTGAGGTTGGTATGCGATATTATCTGCTGTTTGTAAGTTTTAAATTTCTTTTCATTTAACATGTTTCCTCATTCTTGTCGCTCCACGTAATCTGGGAGAAACATCATTAAAAGCAGACAAGATTTTAAACATAAATGATGGAAACAGGCACTGGCTGAACAGAACCTGACAGGACAGTATCTTGTCTGATGAAACAGCTCCGATTTCAGGCACGCGTGGGTGTCCGGGAGCATGCGTCTCCACTTTGGATTAATATGGAAATGTTTTCCTATGTCAGTGAGTCACAAGTCAATCCACGGAAAAGACTGTGGGTTCTGAACTAGGAACGATCTCAGGGGCTTTAATAATAAAAATAAACAACACTTAAATCTTTTTATAAGCCACCAGAGCACAATGTCTCTTTTCTTGCTTCCTTTTCGTGGGCACCAAATCCAAACTTTGATATCTAGACACCCCAAATTCAGACCAGCCACTCCCCAAAGATCCTGACTTTTTATGCATGAAAAAGTGGGGGTTCTGGTGATGGTAAGGGGTTAGGGACTGTGGTTGAGATCATATTCAAAAGGACGTGTTTTAAAGTAGAATTTTGATTTCCTTATATTGAATGGCAAAGTTTCCAAGTACCTGGCCACCTTCATTTCTGAAATGAGTTCTTTCTTTTTCCTCTCCAACCACCTTCTTCCCTTCTAGGCTCCCCTCCCTCATTGTCTCCTTTCAGTGTCTTTCTTTTTCTCTTTAGTCTCTCCCTTCTTTTTCTTTCACACGAACACATTCTAGGGGATGTGAATGATTAAACTGTTTACTCCAAGGTTTGAGGTTTAGGTATGAAAAGTCATGTCACCGTAAGTAAAGTTTCACCTTTATACCCAACTCTATCAATAATTACAGAGCAAGGATGACGGTTAGTAAATCTGTCTTACAATTTGCTCTTACAAAAATGATACCATTTATTCTGAGTGTACTGAACTCCCTTGATCTTACTTTTCACAAAAATTAATTACAAAGCTGAGTAACCTCCAAAATGAAGTCAGTATATAAAGGGATGTATATTCCTGGGAAAAGGCATACACATAAAACACGTGCCATATTAAAATTCAAGATTTGAGGCCGTAAATAGAAAGTTTTGACATGTAGTTATAATGGTAGGTGCTCTCCTCTGAACCAAAATATCTCTTAATAATTAAATTTCTGAGATTGATTTTTGTGTTTTTTTTTTTTCCCCCTCCACTTCCTTTGTCCTCTTCAGTAAAATTAGGTACAGTCCTTTTGGGTATAGACTGATAAAATTAATTAACTTTCCTTCCACCCCAAAAATGTCCCAAATAAATGCTTCCAATAGACATCAAAAAAGTGTCAATTAGAAATAATTACTTCTTATCAATCAGTGGGGCAATTAAAGTGACAAAGCTTGAAAAGATACTTATCTTAAAACTAATTCACAAGGTAGCTAAATTATCTCCTAATTAACTTGCATGGAGGAGGGTTGGAGGATGGACCATCTCCAAACAAAGATGAATTGAGGAACCCCAATACCTCTTTATGTTCCTCAAGATCTTTTCTCATCCCTAGACCTTATTTTCAACCCAGGCAGGAAACCTGGGAAGAAAACAGTTTCTTGGCTTCCTTTGCTCCTTTTTAAAACCGAGAAGAGGGTATGGGGGGCTTTCCATCTGTGATCTAAGGAAGTTAGAGAAACGCTCTTTCCTTAATGGAAAGTCACATCTTCTTGAATAATATATTTTCAGGAGTTGGGGGAAGAGGATTTCTGAAAAGTTACTGTGCATAACTTTTAATAACAACCTGCTTGCTTTTTTTTTTTTACTGAGCCCTCTTCCTCACTCATGTAGTACTGTTTACATTCTAATACTTATGTGGCATCTTTTACTTTTTAAAGAAAAGTTCTTGCTCAGGATCTCTGTTCCTTGATGCTACAAAACTCCCGGTGGATTTTACGGACCGTTCATCCCATCGCTGACCATCGGCAAATCAGACTCATTTACTCTTCGCTCTCCACATCCCTTCAGAATAAAACAGTAGGGAGGAAAAAGGAAATTTTAAAGATCCCTCTGCGAAGCCAGATCAGCCGGGGGTGAGCCGCAGTGGCGGGGGCGGCAGAGGCCGCGCAAAACTTTTCTCAGCGCGTTTCGTTTTATCTGAAACGGTGCGCTGGGCCTCGCTCCCGCGAAAACGTCCCGCCGGCCGCCTTCGCCCCATTTTGCTCCAGGGAAAAGCTTCAAGAAGGCTTCTCCAGGCAAAGTCCAGGCAGAGCCATGAACTCAGAAAGGGAGAAAGAAGGAAATCTCTAAGACCATTGAGGGAAATGGGCTTATAAAAAACTGGAGGGCTCAGCTTGTGAATTTAGCTCTAAATACAGACAAGTGATTAGAAAGACGGAGGGTCTCTCACTCAGATTTACCTAGAGAGAATTTGGAAAAGAAACAGGGGACAGCCTTGAATCTTTTGAGCTATGCTTTAAACAATTTTCTTCTGTTTCACTAGCATTAAATTAAACTATAGGAGAAAGCCTTTCTCCCTCTCTCAGATTTATTTATTTTTTATTCGTTTTGGGGAGAGGATTGAAGAAGTCCCTTCTAGACAGAGAATATACTTCCGTCCCAGGCCCCGCCTGCGGTAGGGGCGAAACCGCTCCCTCCCCAAACCCAAGGGCGATTGCTTCCGAGCTAATGGAAAAGCAGGGTCTCCTCATCTGGGTTTGGGGCTGATTAAAAATAAAGTAAAAATAAATTGTGCCCTTTCTTCTTTCCCTCTTGATTTCCATGTATTCTAACGAGCGCTTCCGTAATGACAATCAGTAGTGAAAACAAAATCCAGCCAACCCGAGGGACCGCGATATCGTCTTATTTCTCACGCAGCGACAGAGAGGAAAAGGTCTGGTCCAGGACTGTAAATTCGAGGACCGAGAGAGAGCACCCCCTTTTATCACCGCCAGAGCGGTCAGGGGAAGGTCGGCGGTGGCTTAAGGGTTGGGTAGAAAGAAACCCGGAGCGGAGCAGAAGCTGCGGAACCAGCCTGGCGTGGGATCCTGCACCTGACGCCGCGCCGCGCGCTCGGCCTGGGAGACCAGTCCTGATTCCGAGGCGAGGGTGACGTGTGTCGTTATACCCGCATTAGGCTAAAGACTAAGAGACCAAAACCTGGTCCTGGTCCCAGAAAGTGGTCAAGGAGCTTTTATAACGCCTGGGCGCGGAGTAAGGAGAGCCAGGCGCTCCGCTGGGTCTCCTGGCTCGCCAACCCCGCCGCTCCCGGGAGCCTTGGTGAGATTTCCACTCCGCTCCCCCGAAGGCCGGGCGCCCGCAGAGCGGGGCCAGGACCGCGGTGGCCTCGCTCACCTCCGGGCACCGGGATCGGGAGGGAGCGTGCTGCTGACTCAGTCTCCGGTGGTGGAGCGAACCCGAATCAGAAACCTTCGGGCGTTCACCGGGGTCCCAGCGCCTGTGCCGTTGGATCCTCCGCCTCCAGTCCCGGAGCAGCGCGGCGCTCTGGGCTAAATTGAGATCTCAGCCGCGCGCAGCGCCCGATGCGACCCTCCTTATTATAACAAATGTCCCGCTTGCCGAGCGGGACTTCATATTCGCCGAGAATTCATCTGAAATATTGATTTCCTCTCACTCCACCGGCCCAAATCGATAGCGTTGCGCCCTGGCCCCATAAATCGCCTTCCCCGCGGCTGGCCCGGCTCCATCCATCACCGCGGGCCGGGCCGTGACTCCGGCTCGCTGTCCACACTTGCTGAGCGCCCGGCGGGCCATGCCCTCTGTGCCGACCAGCCCCAGCCCTGCGGCTCCTTCCTGGCACAGACCACCCCGACCTTAGCCCGGAGGTTGCGGAGAGTCGGCGCCGCGGCTATGGACCCCGAGCGCTTTTGAAGGCCGTGGACCCGGATTCCGGTGGGGAGCGGGATTCGGCCCGCGGAGGGCTCAGTCCTCGCCCGGCCGGATGCCCCGCACGCGGTTCCCCTTCTGACCGGTGTTGAGCAAGGAGTCCGATAGCCCTCCAGTGCGCTCACGGCTCCCGGGCCCCGGACCGCGGGCTCCTCTCGTGTGGGCTGGAGAGGTGCGCGGGGCTCAGGGTCCCGCCCGGGGAGCCTCAGGAGAGCTGCGCGCACCCGGGGACGAGGGCTTAGAGGTCGGGAGCAGGGGAGCTGCAAGTCCAGCAGGGGCGCGGCGTAGGGCCTGAGAGCGCGCAGGATGGCCAGTCTGACGGGCCAGGCGAGAGGCGGATGGGACACGAAGGACACTCCTCTAACCCCACGGAGAGCTCCTCGCCCCTCACGGTGGTCCGCAGAAACCCAGGCCTGGGGAGGTCGGTTCCGCCGGGCCGAGGGGGGACCTCAGGGCCCAAGAGAGTGGCGAGGCGGCCGCTGCGGAGAGCCAGGCCCGAGGCGTTTCCAGCTGCGCCCCCACGCAAGGGGTCCAGTGAGCCGCGAGCCCCACCGACCCGAACGCACGCACGGACGCACAGCGACGCGGGGGCTCCGGGGGTCCCCGGCCACGCCGCGTTCTTACCGGATCTAATGGAGTTGTGAGGCATCCCGGAGAGTCGCTCGCAGCCCGCCGAGGGCTCAGGGCTTCCTCACGCAGGTCCGCGCCGCGCCCGCCGCCACGCCGCTGCCCTGCACAGACCCGGGGCACGGGTATGAGACTCCGGCCCTCCGCCTTAGACCTCCTCCCCAGGCCTTACCCCAAGGCTTTCATCGCCAGGCAGGGGTCGCAGGATTTTCAGGCAAAGAGTGGCCAACCTCAGGCCGGCCTAACCCATGCGCCCGTCCGGAAGAGCCGGCGTTGGGGTCCGCTGGGCAGCGCCAAACTCTAACGCGCTGCCCTCCGCTCGGCTGCCCCAGCCTCATCCAGTTTAACTTGAGAGAGAAAAGGCTGCTGGGCTTCCTGGGACCCTTTCCCTTCTCGAATCACCCCTCTCTCCCACTCAGCTTTCAGCCAACCCCTGGGCAGCATACCTGGCCGGCCGGCCACAGGCCCTCACTGCCCGGGTCCGCCCTCGAGGGTGCCTTGGACCCCGTGTCTCTCCTCCTTCCGAAGTTTGTTCCCATCCACCCGGCATCGCCGACCGGTTTTATCCCGCCAGGGCCCGGAGAGATGGGTCTGGAGAGGCTCGCAGGCCGCCGATTGGCTGGCTGGGTGCGGGAAGGGGAGGATTTTGCAAGGGGGACATGGCTGAGTGGACTCAGGAGTTAGAAACATTCGCTGGAGCTTCTGTTTCCAGTGGAGAGAGGAGAGAGAGGCAGCTGAGCCCTAACTCAGCAGGCCTGGAAAGATCTGAGGAGTGTGCGATGGAGGCTTTAGAGCTTGAGGACAGGGGTCTCTGGGAACCTCTGGGCCCAGTGAAGCCCGCCACCTTTCTTGCTCCCTGAGGAATTTGAACTTGGGGGAAGAGTTCAGAGGACAGGACTAGTTGAGGGCCTAGATTGCCTAGATTACAACTCAACCTGGAAGTATGTTAGAAAGGGACAGGGTGAACTGACCTTTGACTTGTCTGCAGGAATCAGCAGCCTCAGGGGAGCAGGGGTAAGAAGGGTTGGATAAGAAGGGCTCTCTGGGTGGAGATGAGAAGCCCTTGGTGGGGGCAAAAGCTTCCTCCCCTTCTTCATTGCTCTCCTCTTCTGTTGAGGAAGCAGATACAGGGATGGCTGTGTGGGTGAACCAATGTCCTACAGTGCCAGCAGGGTGCTCCCACACTCAGGCCTGCTCTGGACTCAGGGTTACAGCTGCGGGGAGAGTGATGCTTGTAACTGGGAAGGGCTGCTCTGGGATGCAGAGGCCAGAACCACTGGGGTGAGAGGGAAGGGATGAGGCAGAGGAAACAGGGGTAATGCAGGAGTGTGTGTGCACATGTTTGAATAGCACACACACACACACACACACACCCCCCACAAAAGCTTTCAGGTTAATCCATTTCCTCCTCCTGCCCAGCCTTGCTTTTTCTGGATTCAGCAGAAATGAATCATTCTATGAATAGAAAAAGAGTATGTATGTCCTGAAATGGATCCTCCACCCCACATGTGACTTGAAACAAAAAACAATTGGTGCTTTATTGTTTTAAGTGCTTCTCGAAAATTGTTACTTAAGATTGCTCTGTGGTTTCACAATGTTCAGATATTCTGCTTCTCTAGTCAGACCTCCCCCTAAATCCACTCTCACCCTAGAGAGAGAGAGAAAAGAAGGGTGTCGGGATGAAAGTGGACCTGGGTATAGGTCCCACAGACCCCTCTGCCCTGCCTCGGCCAGTTTGCTGCTCTGGTGCCTGCCCTGTTGTCTGTAGGGGAGCTGTGGACTGTGGAGGCCGCTCAGAGACAGTCCGCCCAAGCTCCCCTCCTGCCTGGGGTTGGGGGAGGGCAGTGCTCCATCCAGGGTGAGCCTGAAAAGCCCTCACCCAAACAGTTCTGCAAACCTCAGAAGATCTGTCCAGGCCGAGGGGCTGACAGGTACCAATAACCTTAAAAATGCACGTATTCAGTCTTGCCAATGCTTTCCTCCTGTTCAGCAAAACAAAGCCCCTTCTCCCTCTCTGCTTTTAGAAAAATTTCTCAGAGGACAAAAACAGCAAGTTATTGAAACATTCAGGTCCCAGTTGTGAGTTCGTGTTTTAAAAAATTCATTTTAATATGACAACTTAATCTGCACATCCGCACACCTGAGAACAGCCCACCCTCAGACTGGGATGACAGTGGGTTACCAGGAGGAGGCACCACGGACGAGTTCTTCCAAAGCCAAGAACCAACAGGCAGTGAGAACACAGTGAGCTCCTTTGCCTCTGGGTCTGGTTCTGCTTTCTAATTACAATGGGAAATAAGGCCTGGGTTCCCTGCTACTTTCTAATTCTTTTCAACCAAGGCCAAGGAAATGGTTATTAACCAGTATCCTGACTTTTTGCAAAATGAAGAAGCTGAAAAAAAAATATATATATATACATATATAATTTTCCCAGGTGGTGCAGTGGTGAAGAATCCACCTGCTAATGCAAAAGATGCAGGAGATGCAAGACTTGGATTTGATCCCTGGGTCAGGAAGTTCCCCTGGAGGAGGAAATGGCAACCCACTCCATTATTCTTGCCTGGAAAATTCCATGGACAGAGGGGCCTAGAGGTCTATAAACCATGTGGTCACAAAGAGTCAGATACAACTGTGCATGCATGCCATTTGCTCTACAAAGTTTGTATATATATATATGTATTAATAATTATATACATATAATTTTAAAAATGGCTTTTATCACAGTTTTTTTCTCAAACAGGAAAATTCCATGATCCTTTTAGCTAAGCATGAACATCTCAAGCCTTCCTTTGATGTAATTACAATTTCCAAATAAATTTAGCATGCTGACTAAGATGCTTAGAGCAATGGGAAATTTAGGACATTGTTTCAAAACCCAACACCTTCTCCTGCCCTTCTCAGATTTGATGTCCATAAGCCTTTCACACTGAGACTATCATCTGGCAATCTGTGGTTTAAACCCAGTTATGATTTTTTAAACACAGTGTTTTTCCAAGAAAATGTAATTAGTTGCCGATATGAAAATCAATAGGGAAGTGAGAGTAACTTTGGTTTCCTTTAAAAATCTGGCAGATGTGGCCACAGATCTGAGTGTTTCTTTGTGGAAATGAATTGTCTTGTGGTTCAACATTCCAAGAGGTTAATATACATCCCAGGTGGCTGCCTAACCCCCGTGAGTCTTCTGAGATTTTTAAATTCCAGGTTGATCCACTGAACCTTCCAAAGGGGTTCTGTCTTTCCGCAATTCAGCTGAAATCCACCCAGCTGGGGATGAGACCAAGGACATTCCCTAGATGTGGGATTTGGGGTGCTAAAACACCCAACGTGTCATGGGGAAACCAGAATGAGTTGGTCATGTCAGCTAATAGTAGGGAAGGAAGGTGGTCTGGGGTCTTTTATAAGAAGCTCAGAGTTTAAACTGTCTCTGGGTTGGGTGCACATGGAATTCTGCAACCTGCTGGCTCAGGTCCTCGAACCCCAGAGTGGTCCACAGGCTTCTCTCCCTATCACCTCTCTATATCCTAGGTGAGGGGACCCAAGACCTCTTCCATCCAGAGGAGGAGAGCCCAGCCCCCAACAGTCTTTGGGGAGATTCTTGCCCCCTGCTTACCTGCTATGCCACCTTCCCCTACATGGTAAACAATCCCAGGACTAAAGAGCATCCTTTGGGAAAGAAACAGCAGCTCCCTACCCTGAGTTAGAAGGCTAGCGTGTCAGCCCTGGCTGTGTGAAATGGGACCATTCCTTTTCTCTGAATCTTACTTTCTTCTGTAGCATATGGGTGGGGGTAGCAATGGGAATGAGGGGGTGAGGAGGGTGAGACCCACCTCATAGCCTCGCTGTGAGGATGAATAGAATTATGAACGTAAAAGGCCTTTGAAAACTGCAGCTCTGTACAAAAGTTAATTATTATTAGACAACAAAGGCCGGGCAATACTTCCAAGAAGGGCAGAGTTAAAGCTCCTCTAAAATTTTGCTGTGCAAGTCGGTTCCTTTCATCCTTTCCCAGCAGCACTGTGCATTCGTCAAACAGCCATGTGAGCCACTGGGTGATGGACAGGTGAGCTGTGGGGCAGCAAAGGGCCAGTGAGCGTGCGCTGATGCTGTGGGTACAGGGCGGGTGTAGGGAATGCTCTGGGGCTGGGGGTGTCTGTGAGGGGTGCAATGAATAGTTTCTGACCCAGAAAAAGGACAACAGAGTCAGTGCATGTGTGTGTGGCGGGGTGGGGGGGTGGCGGCGCCAGGGCAGAGCTTTGATGCCCTGAGAAGTGCTCAGGGCACCACTGTCTCCCCCTTCCTCACTTCTCAGACCTGTCCAATTGTGTCACAGCCAGGTGGGATTTTTACCTTGTTCCCCAAGCCTCAGGAAGTGGCCAACAGCATGCCCTGAGGCCTCCTGGTGGCTGTGCCAGAGACTCAATCATTAATTACCCTGCACTCCTCCTCTCCTCCCCCCACCCTCCAGGCTTTCAAAACACAGAAATACAAATACAGATCCTGGCAGGGGAAAGGAAAGTGGAAGGCAGTTTGGAAAAAGCCACCCTTGGCATCTGTCCAGTTGCTTTGGGGGTTGGAGATGTGTCCTGGGCACAGGTCTCTGGAGCTCTTTGCCTACCCCAAAGCACCTGGTAGCTGCTACCTGGGCTGGTCGGGAGCGGGAGACTTGATATTTTCAGGGTTTAATAAGAAAGAATCTCCTTTGGGGAAGCAAAGAGAGGTCAGATTTTTTTTTCCCCTGCTTTTAACAGTATTTTAAAAAGTTGTAAATAATGACCTAGGTTCCTTTGCCACCCATTTTGCGGATGAGAATACTGAGGCCCAGGAAAAGCAAGTACAATTTCCAAGGTTACCCAGCTGGTAGGTGGCTGACTCAATGTCCAAATAAACACAAGGGACCCAGGTCTGGCCTTAGATGTTAGAAATTCTGCTCACTCCAGCCTAGTTCCCTCATTCCCCAGCACCTACACTAACTCCCACCAGAAAGGAAGGTTCTGGATCCCAGGGTGTGGTCAGGGTGAGATCAAACTCCCAGGGCCAGAGAACTTTCCTGCCACAGAAGAAAAGTGCAGCTCACCAGGCAGGAATGCCCTCCCTTTGGCCCAGCCCCAGAGTCCAGCCCAGAGCAGAGGGGGTCAGGACACAGGAATCCTCTTAGGTGGACGCCAGGGCACTGAAGTGGGCTGCCCTCCTGACAGCTGTCCTTGGGGAGGCGCCAAGGGGAAAAACCAGGTCTGAGACTTTTTTCATCAGATTCAGGGTTGGTTTTGTTCTTTGTGGCCTTGGAAGGCCAGAGGTGTCTGATGTTGGCACAAACCATAGAACAGAGCCTGGTAGTGCCCAGGGCCCTGATGAAAGGATCTGAGACCCTGGTGATAGGGTGGGAGGAGGGGGGAGAAGCTGAGGGATAGAGAAGGAGTTGGAAGGTTTAACTTGCCTCTTGCCCCCAGCCTTCACTGCCTGCCCCCTGGAAGGCTTCCCACATTCTAAGCTGAGTAACCCTGGGCACCTTGCCATGCTTTGGGCCTTGGCTGGACCCAAAACTCTCTTCCTGTTTAGACCTCTTGCATTCTTCCACAGACTCTACAGCCTTTGACTCCCCTGCATTTGGAGGAGCAGAGCTTTTGCCTCTCCGTTTTTGGTCTTTAGGCTCTAGTTGTCCCAACAATGTGGTCCTCTTTGGTCCCCATAGGAGGAGGGGACACGCCAACATGTTGATGGAACGCTGAACATGCATTTCCTTCTAAGAACAACGGCTAAATCTACTATTATTTACAAAGTATTACTAAATGCCAGAAACTGTCAAATGCCTTACATTTAACCCTATTTATTTTCCACAACAGCCAGCGAAACTGAGTTTTGGGGAAACATGGGCATAGTGGCTGCTCTGGATCATCCCATGGCTGGGCAATGGAGCCATGATGGGAACTTGGGCTCATCTGACCTGAGACAGCCTTCCCTCCACTTTCCCACAGCTGTTTACAGGGCAGGACAGCTTTAACAGCTCCAAGAAAGCTATCGGAACAAACTAGGAAGAAGAAAACTAGAAAAACTGTTTTGTTTGTCAGTTTCAGGGGCCATCAGTGGCTTAATAGGAGAAAGCATGACCCTTAGTAATGAGATTTACACTGCCGAGATTCACAGACAGGCCAGGTAAATGAAAGAATGAAAAAAAATTAAGGTGGAAGTCATATTGAGTCTTACCTTTCTCCCTAACTGAGTTTTCATGCACTTAGCAAAGTGCGGACACAGAACACATTTGTGGCAAGAATGAGTTAATCATCTACCTATGGATTTTCCTTTTTATTCCCCCTGTGTTTTGAGCTTTATTGAGGTAAAATTGACAAATAAAATTGACAAATATAATTGGCAAATAAAATCGTAAGATATGTAAGGCGTATGTCACAGTGATTTGATATATGTATACACTGTGAAAGGATTCCCACCATCTAGTTAATTAACACACCCATCATCTCATTCATTTGTCTGTTTATTTTGGTGAGAATATGTAAGTTCTACTCTCTTGCGAGTGTGTGTGTGTGTGTGTCTGTGTATTCAGTCGCTCAGTCATGTCCACCTCTTTGTGACCCTATGGACTGTAGCCGGCCAGTCTCCTTTGTCCATGGGATTTTGCAGGCAAGAATACTGGAGTGGGTTGTCATTTCCTCCTCCAGGGGATCTTCCCAATCCAAGGATCAAACCCGCATTTCTTGCATCTCCTGCATTGACAGGCGGATTCTTGACCCCCTGCGCCACCACTATATAAAACAGTGTTATCAACTCTAGTCACCATGTTGTACATTAGATCCTCAAGAACTTATCTACAAAACAGAAACAGAGTTACAGATGTAGAAAATAAATTTATGGTTACTGGGGGAGAGGTGTGGAGGAATAAATTGGAAGATGAGGATTGACATATACACACTAATGTATATAAAATAGATCACTAATAGGAACCTACTGTATAGCTCTGGGAACCCTACTCAATAATCTGTAATAGCCTATATGGAAAAAGAACCTAGAAATGATTCACTTTGCTATACTCCTGAAACTAACATAGCATTGTAAACCAACTATACTCCAATTAAAAAAAAAATCTGTATCTTTTCTGAAACTTCTTAAAAAGTTCTTTCCATTTGTAGGCATGTGGTCTTTATGTAAGGTAGCATGCCCTTTTTTTCATCCTTAATGCCTCTCCTTTAAAGTTGTGGGCCTGATGATTCCTGTTCACTTCTTCTACATCGCCTCTCTCCTTACAAACTTTCATCTTGTTACTCTGAAACTTGAGTTTTCCAAGTAGAATCACTTCTCTCAGGCTCACTCTGGGGGGTTGGGGGAGAGATCTCATAGTCCTAGAGAAGGATCTTTTCCCACTCAGATCCTGACACCTGCCCTTCCATCATACAGAGAAAGGGTAGGAGTCACCATTCTCTTCCAGGCTGGGAATCTGATGCTCAAATGTGATGCTCTGGCACCACTCTGTACAGGTTGCGTGATCTTGTGCCAAGCACCCAACTTCTCTGAGCTGAAGCTTCTAAGTCTGAGAAGTGAGACTAATAAGGGTACTTCTCTCATATTGGTATGATGCTTAAGTCAGCACTTGGAGCACAAAGGATGCTCAGAAATGGTTACTAGAATGGAAATAAAACTAGTCACAGGCACTTCCCTATCAGTCCAGTGGTTAAGACTCTGCACCTCCCCTGCAGGGGGCGTGTGTCCCAAGTTCCTGGTTCAGGGAACTGAGATTCTGTATGCCTGCCTCAACAAAAGCAAAAAACCCAGTCACAACACAGGTGATGGGAGTGTCACTCATGGACCTCGGGGGTGGTGTCACTGTCACCATACTCAGGACACGAGGAGACGCTGAGAGACTCCTAAGAGCAGTGGGGGAATGGCACTGGGGAGGAGAATTGAACTTGCAAGTTCTGGAAAAACCGGAGCACAAGGTCACCAGATACATGTGAGCTGCTTTGTCCCTTTCCCCCCTCATCTGGGCTGTGCACCCACGCTGGGCTCCCTGAGCACTTGGAGACTGTGCTCATAGACCAGACCAGCTCTGCCAAATTCTTCAACCAGAGAACTCTCCTCCCCAACTCTGTTTCTGTGACTCCATAACATAAGACATCATTCCTGGAAGGGCAGGCATGGGCTTCAGCTTCCCTGGTGGCCGGGGTGGAGTGGGGTGGGGAGAGGGGAGTCTGGCAGAGATGTCTGATCTGTCACTTTCAGATTTATTGATAAGCCAGTGTCTTCTCTAGTTTTCTTTGTTTTTATTTATTTACGTTTAGCTTATACATATAATAGGTCATAAATAATTTAAACAGAAATGATAAATGTCTCTCCCTTCTTCCAGCCCTTAGCCCGAGGTAACCCTGTTATCTTTTCAATATTTGTTCTTCTATTCATACCTAATGTCTGTAACTGTAGAAATAATGACCTCTGTTTGGAGTGTGTGTTTTAGCATGTGTAGTAGCATACCAGAAGTAAGTTTCACTCTGCCTAGTAGCATACTGAAAGTGTTTTGTTCTGCAAGTTGTGTTTATTCACTAGTAACATCTGAAACATCTTTGCATTTCAAGACTGACACCTCTGCCTTGTCCTTTTGAACTTTTCCATCAGGGTCCAAAATGTGAATGGAACAGAGTCTAAGCAACTGTCCTCCTTTTGATGGATATTTATCACTCATCTGGGTTCTCATCAAAACTGTTCAGTGAACTCTTTGTGTATGTATGTGAATATTTTCCTGGAAAAACTGAAACTGAAAAATGGGATTATAGGAGCACAGGGTAGGGTGGGCACGTTTAAAATAGGGATGAACTACTTGGCTTCCCTCAAGCCTAGTCTGGCTTCTCTTTTCATGACCCTTGAATATCTCTTTCAAGATGGAAGGTAAGCAGGTCAGGTGGAGTAAGAAGGTACCTGTGAGATTTCCTCATCCAGGGTCATTGGCATCCTCCATGGTGTACAGATGTTGCTGGGGAATGTTCTTCCTCCCAAGCACATTTTGGACTGCCCCAATCTAATCAGGGAATAATTGCATTTCTGCTGACTGGGATCAAAGCCACCTTCATAGGTCAAATTGGGTGACTGAATTCAGTGTTACATTCTCTCCTTCAAGATTCAAGAGAGAGCTGGACTCCCATGCTTGGGATTCAGTCTCTCTATTCTGGAGCCTGAGGAGTTGGGAGAGACCTGAGTTTATGATACAGTCTTGCTCTGAGCTGTGTGATGTTGGGAAAGTCACTCACCCACTCTGATTCTCAGGTTCTTCATACTTAGAAAAAAATGCATATAATATTCACATCCTATCAGCAGGGTGGGATGAACTGCAAACTTTTAAGAAATATGAGGAATGATGAATTTGAAGCAGTTATGATATTGAATATAATGCCTGGATGACTTCACCAAGATAGCCCTTTCTCTTTCCCTCCCTCCAACCCTCTTCTTATTCCTTCTTTCTTTCCCTATTCCTGTGACCCCAGTGCTTCCTTTCCATGTATTTGATTGTGCAAATCTTTATTGAGCATCTGTTAAGTGCTGAGCACTCTGCTGAGACCTGGGAATACCGTGCTGACCAGAACAAGAATCATGTCCTATGGAATGAACAGACAGGTCTGAAGGGAGGTGTGCTGCCTGCTGTGATGGGGTGGGGAGGAGAGTGGGAACTATAAGCAGCAAAAAATCTGGAGGGCACCTCACAAAATCTTAGTTGTTCAAAAAGGACCTGTAAGCAGAGACTCAAAGGAAAAGGTAGAACCAATCAAACAGAGTAAAGGGAGAAAGTAGAATAATCTGACATGAGCAGAAAAAAATAATGCATGTGAAGATCCAGAGACTGGGGGCAGGGGGAGGAGGTTTGGCAGGCGCTCTTAGGGAACCAAATTCACTATAGCAAGAAAGCGTGCATGCTCAGCTGCTCAATTGTGCTCACATCTTTTGCAATGCCATGGACCATAGCCCACCAGACTCCTCTGTCCATGGAATTCTCCAGGCAAGAATACTGGAGTGGGTTTCCATTTTCTTCTCCAGGGGATCTTCCCTACCCAGGGATGAAACCTGTGTCTCCTACATTGGTAGGTGGATTCTTTACCACTGTGCCACCTGGGAAGCCTCCAGTGAGAAATAAAGTGTAATTATAGAATATGTGCACGCACGTGATTGTGCACAGGTATGGTGAGGGCTGAGGGATAGGACTGGGAAAGTGTGCAGGGTTGGATCAGAGGAGTCCATAAGGAATTTGGACTTTATCCTAAAAAGCAAAGTAAAACTGAAAGTGAAGTCGCTCAATCCTATCCAACTCTTTGGGACCCCATGGACTGTAGCCTACCAGGCTCCTCCCTCCATGGGATTCTCCAGGCAAGAGTAGTAGAGTGGGTTGCCATTTCCTTCTCTAGGGGATCTTCCCGACCCAGGGATCGAACCCTGATCTCCCACATTCCAGGCAGACGCTTTAACCTCTGAGCCACCAGGGAAGCCAAGGGATGTCTCTAAACAGATTCTAGTGGGGGAGGTGGGGAAAGAGTGGCCAGACTCCTGTTTTAGAAAGTTCTTCCTAGTGCAGTGTGAGAAAGACTTGGAGGAGTCCAGGTTGCAGGTGCGGAGAGGCTGTGGTACCATAATTCCCTTTAGGCTGATGGGAGCGCCAGAGGTGGAGAGAAGGCATGATAGGGATGGGGTGGTGGAAACATTGTCATGGTCACCTGTTGACTCTCAGTTTCACCCTGGGTCTGGTGGTGATAGGTTGCAGTCCTATGAAAACCAGATTGAATATAACTGCTAGCCCTCTTACCTTCCTATGTTTTCTGGAGGACTCAGACCTAGGGTCCCCCCAAAAGGGAAGACACATTTGGCTCTTCTCAAAACTTCCCAATGGCCCAGGAGAAGTTTGTCTGGTGACAGGTCAGACAAGAGAAAATGGAGATGTTGGTCCAGGGCCCAGACTGTGATTGATGGGCTGATGGGAGGGAGAGGAAGCATGCACTCAAAGTTGCTGAGGAGTTTGGATTTCAAATCCCTCTCTGATCAGGACACAGATAGCACCCTTGTGACTGAGTAACAGAGAAACAATGACCAGGAGAGAGTGGCGGGGGGTGGGGGGGGTGGGGGAGGTTGGTTGGAAAGTTATATAAAGAATATCTGCCTCTATGTAGGACAGGAAAAAAAGAGAGAGAGAGAATTGGTTGAGAGTCAGGAGGTTGGGCTTCCCTGGTGGCTTAGATGGTAAAGAGTCTGCCTACAATACAGGAGGCTCAAGTCTGATCCCTGGGTTGGAAAGATACCCTGGAGAAGGGAATGGCTACTCACTCCAGTATTCTTGCCTGCACAATTCCTGCGAGGCTTCATGCACAGCCTGGAGCCTGGAGAGCTATAGCCCATGAGGTGGCAAAGAATCAACGCAACTAACACACACAGGGTCTTAGACTTGAGACCGAGGCTATGGGACATTGGGGAGGTCACTGGCTTTATCTGGGCCTTGGTGTCCCCAGCTTTATAACTTATATGCAGAGTATATCATTAGAAAGGCTGGGCTGGAAGAAGCACAAGCTGGAATCAAGATTTCTGGGAGAAATATCAATAACCTCAGATATGCAGATGACACCACCCTTATGGCAGAAAGTGAAGAGGAACTCAAAAGCCTCTTGATGAAAGTGAAAGAGGAGAGTGAAAAAGTTGGCTTAAAGCTCAACATTCAGGAAACTAAGATCATGGCATCTGGTCCCATCAGTTCATGGGAAATAGATGGGGAAACAGTGGAAACAGTGTCAGACTTTATTTTTCTGGGCTCCAAAATCACTGCAGATGGTGATTGCAGCCATGAAATTAAAAGACACTTACTCCTTGGAAGGAAAGTTATGACCAACCTAGATAGCATATTCAAAAGCAGAGACATTACTTTGCCAACAAAGGTCTATCTAGTCAAGGCTATGGTTTTTCCAGTAGTCATGTATGGATGTGAGAGTTGGACTGTGAAGAAGGCTGAGCGCCGAAGAATTGATGCTTTTGAAGTGTGGTGTTGGAGAAGACTCTTGAGAGTCCCTTGGACTGCAAGGAGATCCAACCAGTCCATTCTGAAGGAGGTCAGCCCTGGGATTTCTTTGGAAGGAATGATGCTAAAGCTGAAACTCCAGTACTTTGGCCACCTCATGGGAGGAGTTGACTCATTGGAAAAGACTCTGATGCTGGGAGGGATTGGGGGCAGGAGGAGAAGGGGACGACAGAGGATGAGATGGCTGGATGGTATCACTGACTTGATGGATGTGAGTTTGGGTGAACTCTGGGAGTTGGTGATGGACAGGGAGGCCTGGCATGCTGCGATTCATGGGCTCACAAAGAGTCAGACACGATTGAGTGACTGAACTGAACTGACTGAAGTGGGAGGTGGAAAGTGTACTGGCTTTCAAGTCCCAGTGAAAAGGAATATTTCCTAGAAATGTGTCCTTAGCAAAAAACACTCAATATCTCTATGCCATAGTTTTTCATTTTCAGTACAAAGTTCTTCAGGATATGTTCCTCGCTAATCTCACTGGGTTGGCTCTTATGAACTGGCATGTGTGGAAGTACTTTGAAACCCTAGAAGTCATAGTAATACTGTAGACTGATACAAACTTTACAGTAAATAAAGGCTACCTTATCCATTTATTTCATTTAATATATTCATCAGTATTACCTGTATTATTAGTATTGCTATGTGTATCTACCACACAACAACACATAATACTAAGTATACTATATATGATACAATATATATTGCTATTTGTTGTTGTTTAGTTGCTAAATCTGGAGAAGGCAATGGCAACCCACTCCAGTACTCTTGCCTGGAAAATCCCATGGACAGAGGAGCCTGGTAGGCTGCAGTCCCTGGGGTAGAGAAGAGTCAGACACGACTGAAGGACTTCACTTTCACTTTTCACTTTCATGCATTGGAAAAGGAAATGGCAACCCACTCCAGTGTTCTTGTCTGGAGAATCCCAGGGA
Source organism: Bubalus bubalis (assembly GCF_019923935.1). Lineage (NCBI taxonomy): Eukaryota > Metazoa > Chordata > Mammalia > Artiodactyla > Bovidae > Bubalus > Bubalus bubalis. The sequence continues at coordinate 46,535,944 of NC_059168.1, forward strand.
CGGGGGAGCCTGGTGGGCTGCTGTCTATGGGGTCACACAGAGTCGGACACGACTGAAGCAACTTAGCAGCAGCAGTTGCTAAATCATGTCTGACTCTTGCAACCCCATGGACTGTAACCTGCCAGGCTATTCTGTCCATGGGATTCTCCAGGCAAGAATACTGTACTGGGTCAGCATTTCCTTCCCCAGGGGATCTTCCTGACCCAGGGATCAACCCCAAGTCTCTTGCATTGCAGGCAGATTCTTTATAACTGAGCCACCAGGGAAGCCTGTAGATGCTACTTCTGGCCTCATGGCTATTTGGAATTTCCAGATGGTAGCAGAAGGGCCCTGATGCTGGCAGTCCTGGGGGCCTGACTATTTCTCACTTGCCTGGTCACTTGGGGTCAATGATTTGCTCTAGACAATTTTGACTCTGGGGTCTGGGAGCTGGGTCCAGGGTGTTGGGCCGGGGGCACAAAGTCAGAACTATTCCAAAGAACAGAAAAGCCCCTCTCCTTCTCCAGGTGCCCGATGCCTTGCCCCAGCGGTGGCCAGGTGAGGATGCCCCTCCTCTGCTTGGGGAGGAGAGTGGGGATATGAAAAGAGGGGCCTCAGCAAAGGGCCAGCCCTGATAGGCTCAGCTCCACCTCTCCCAACCCTCCACCCCCACCACCCCAGCAGCGTGGCAGACTTGCTTTAGATCCCTGTTCCTCCCACCGGCTGGGGCTCCAGGTGCCTTCCTTTTAATTAAAGGTACCTAGGGAGAAGGTAATGGCACCCCACTCCAGTCCTCTTGCCTAGAAAATCCCATGGACAGAGGAGTCTGGTAGGCTGCAGTCCATGGGGTCCCGAAGAGTCGGACACGACTGAGCGACTTCACTTTCACTTTTCACTTTCATGCATTGGAGAAGGAAATAGCAACCCACTCCAGTGTTCTTGTCTGGAGAATCCCAGGGACGGGGGAGCCTGGTGGGCTGCCGTCTATGGTGTCGCACAGAGTCGGACACGACTGAAGGGACTTAGCAGCAGCGGCAGCCTTCCGCTACACTGGCCTTCATTTGCATGGGATCCTACCCTTTTGCAGCTTCAGTATCCTAAGAAGCCAGGAGCTTCACCGAGCATCCTTGAGCTGCGCCCTGGAAGGCGAGGCAGAGCCGACTCCCCACCCCCGCCCCACCCCCGCCCCGCCCCCGCCCCCGCCCCCGCCCCCATTTGTTGCACGCTGTTCAGGGCAAGACAGAGTGTGGAGGGGTGGGGGCGGGGCCATCTTTCTAGCCCCTTGGCCGCCCCGCCTGTCTTGGACCCGGGCCCGCAGAAGCAGAAGGCTTCAACTTCCCAAGCCCCCGCTGGCGTGGCCCCAGTCCACCTCGGTCCCTGAAGCCAGGGGGCGTGGTCCTCTGCACTTCTGCAGTCTCGGGCCTGATCCTCGATGCCTGAGTATTGAATCCACAAGGAATGCAGGTGTTTGCTGGATCCTGGACTGAGTTCCTGTGGTCACAGCTCCTATCCTTGAGACCCCTTGGACTCCATGGTAGCCCACCAGGCTCCCCTGTCCATGGGAATTCCCCAGGCAAGAATACTGGAGTGGGGTGCCATGCCCTCCTCCAAAGAGTGAGACAAAGAGTGAGACTTAGTATGCAGGCACAGGCACATAGCTCCTATCTGGAAGAAACTGATCGCTGGTCAGAACTGTATTGGAGATTACCCAAGCCGCAGGAGGTCTCCACCTGGAGGGCACTGGAGTTCAGAGAAAAACAGGACTTGAGCTGCTAGTCAATTCCAGACACTTACTGATTAGTATTAAGAAGATGATTCTGATGCTTAGACCCAGCAGGCAAATTAACGAAGGTTATGTAGATGGCTTAAGCCCAGGCCCACCATTTCTCACTCAGGAGGAGAGCAGGCTCCACCTTGGGAAGAGGAGACCCCTTCCTTCCCAGGTGCTCCTGCTCTAGTGAGAAGATAAGACCCAGACAAGGGAGACTCTAGCTCAAGGTCTTTGCTTCTGACCCCACACTTTCCTCTGCCACATGGCTCTGGCTCCCTCAAGACCTGAGTTTTCTTCATAATCTCCCACCAGCCTTCTCAGCACCCTGCTCACCTGAGTCTCATCCATCACCAGGCCTGTACCCAGCTTTCCTGTCTTGATGCCCTAAGGTCTCAAGGCCAGGGAGACAAGAATAGGGTCAACCTTCCCCTGTGTAGCAGCCCCTGTACTTAAAGAATAGTTGTTATCCCATTTCCCAGATTGATTCTGAAGATTCACCTTCTGACTTCTGTGAACTAGCTCTTCCTTTTCTACAAATCCCTTTTCATTTCCTTAAACTAGGAGATGGGAACATAGCAAGGGGTACTGGGGGTTGCTCTGATTTCTTCCATGCAGTGTCTGATACAGAATAGACAACAAATAATGAATGAATGAATGGGGCTTCCCAGGTGGCTCTAGTGGTAAAGAATCTGCCTCCCAGTACAGGAGACTCAAGAGATGTGGATTCCATCCCTGGGTTGCAAAGATTCCCCTGGAATAGGAAATGACAACCCACTCCAGTATTTTTGCTTGGAGGATCCCATAGGCAGAGGAGCCCTGCGGGCTACAGTCTATGGGTTTGCAAAGAATCGGATATGAGTGAGCACATACCCACTCTTAAATAATGAATGAGCTTAGAATTAGACTCAGACTTCCACGTTAGAGGAGGAAGGAGGCATGCACCAGAATGCAGAAATGTTCAGAACCCCCTATTCACTGATTCATGTCCCAATAAACCTGTCATATTTCTGGGATCCTCTGGGGGCTGTTATGACATCAGCTCCTCCTGCAGTGCTCCAGAGGAAGTCAGTCAATATTCCCACTCACTTTATCCTATTAAGCTTCTGGAAGTGGGAGGCCGAGGGTGGCTTTGCCTTCTGGAATCACCCAGTCAGTCAGTCAACACCATTCCAGGCCCAGGAGAGGGCAGGGTAAGCTCAGGATTTCCTTTAGAGGTGTGTTTTCTGTGCAAAATTTTAGTGCCTAATTCCTCCTCCCTACCAGATGGTGAAGCACATGGAAGATAAAAGTCTTTCATTAGCATTTTCCCAGCCATGCACCCCAGAGTGCAGTGAGCCACCCCTTTTTCTCCATGTCCCTTGCCGTGTGTATCCTGCTGAATCAGGGGAGGTGGGCAGGCTCCTACGAATGATGACAATGACAATCACCCACAGGGCACTTTCTCATAGCACCCTGGTAAACAATTGCTGCAGTAAGTATTGATCTGTTTCACAGATAAACAAAGTGAGGCGCTTATGGGCTAACATACCCGAGGGCCCCTAACTATGAGTGTTGGAGCCAGGGTGTGGCCCTAGACCTTCTAATTCCTGAAACTGGGTTGGGTGTCAGTGTGGAAGACCGTCTAGAAGGCAAGTGGAGCCTTGGCAAGACCCTTGTATCTCCAGGCTTTGGCTTCCAGGACGAAGAACACTTGAACAGCTTGCTTAAAATGACCCTAAATGTGTCTCTTCTCTAATTAAGGCACAATGACTCCTGAGATGTATTAAAACACATGTTTGTCTTGAAAAGAATGTGACAATATCAATCCAAAGATCCATCAGACTTATGATCAAACACTGGGCCATTTGATTAGCTCACTGTCACCCCAACGCAAAAGAATGATCCTCAAAGGGCAGATGTTTAGGTACAACTTGCAGGAGGTGCATAGCTGACAGAAAGATTATAGTCTTAGGTGGCATTTGTGGTAACAGGGCATCCAAGGTGCAAGTGTTTATATTCCCTCTGCATTCCTTGTGAGTCACATTGCCCCTGGGTTATGGGTTCAGTTCTTTTTTTAAAAAAATATTTACTTATTTATTTTAATTCATTTGGCTCTTAGTTGCATCACACAGGATCCTTCATTAGGGTGCACAGACTCTCTAGTTGTGCTGCTTGGGCTCAGTAGTTCCAGCTCCTGGGCTTAGTTGCTCTTCGGCAAGTGGGGTCTTAGTTCCCTAACCAGGGAACCCATGTCCCTTGCATTGCAAGGCAGATTCTTAACCACTGGACCACCAGGAAAGTCCCTGGGTTCAGTTCTAAACACAAAGGAAGGTGAGAAACAGAAACAGAGGGGATCAGAAGACCATAAAGAGACTCTAAACCATTCCCACTGAGGATGAATGAAAAGTAGGGGATATTTTACCCAAGAAGAGAAGGCCAAGGATGAAATGGAAGCTGTGGCAAGGAACTGATTCTACCCCCTCTCCCCCACACCCCAGCTCCCCTCATCATCCCCCACAGCCCCACCAAGGATATAAGGGAGACATCTTGGATGTCAGTTTTCCAGCCCAAGTCCAGTCTTCAGATGACCACAGGTTTGCTTGACAGCTTGACCATAACCTCTAAGAAACCCAGAACCTTAACTATCCAGCTATGGAGCTCCTGGATTCCTGACCCTCAGTAGCTGTGTGAGATAATAAATGTTTGTTGCTCTGAGTTGTTATGTTCATAATTTGTTACACAGCTCTGGATAACTAAGACTTTACTCTTCTACCTGCTCTGAGAATCTACGCTTGGCCCCAAGAGTGTTTCATCAGCAGGCAGCTCAGAGGATATCGTCATTGCTAGAACAAAAATAGAATTTTTTTATTCTTCCTTTAAAAAAAAATTCTCAGTTGACTTCTCTGAGTTTTAAACCTGCCTCTAGCTCTAATGTGGAGATTTTGTGAATTAACACATCAATTCTTTCTGGGCATTTTAAATGTAACTGTGATCCAATTCCCTAAGGGAGTCCTCCCAGAGTCTGTCCTGGAGACATCAGGGATGTTCCTCTGAGTCTAACAGTTGCTTTATTCTGTATTGGCTGGATCTCTGGGTGAGTCAAGGAATTGTCCTGGGGGGAGAAATAGCACGTCCTTTCCGAGAGAGAAGTTGGAATAAATGAGAGCTGCGGGGCTGGAGGGCAGTGGTTGAGGTCGATGAGGCTCATCTCTCAGAGTCAAAGAAGAGAGGAGGTCCATCAGGTATAGAGTCTCAGTCCTGCACTTCACATGTGTGCGCATGTGTGCAGCTGTTTATTCCATCCACCATCTTTCAAAGAATTAAGAGGCCAAGACCACCACTGGCAGAATGTCACAAGGTTTGTTGATTTTTTCCCCCCTAGTTCTGACTTCCTTTTACTGGAAAGGGCAGGGAACACAGTGTGGATTGAGGAAAGGAAGGGGGCAACAAACACACTGAGTCCCTGAGAACTAAGGCAAAGGAAGAAACAAGTCCAGGAGAAGCTGGTCTGGGTCTGTGAAGGGGTCGGGAGCGTTCTTCTGGGATCCCGGGACTGTCCTCTGTGGGCTCTTCCCATTGTGGACTCTGCCTGTAATTCAGGCAGGTGCCACTAGGTGGAGAAGTGCCTGGATTACAATGCTTGCCTTGCATGGTTTCTCATGGGTATGTGTAATTGAGAAGATAGTTGCAATATCACGCTCATAATCATCCACAAAAAATCACAAAGTGCTCATTACAAGAGAAGAACTCCTCCATTAACAAGTATTGTAAATGCATTTACTTATCACTTATTCTCTCCAGACCCCATCTTTAAAGTGTAAAAGGTAAGCAAAGTGATTTCTAATGTCCAATTCTAGGATCCCATAATATAACATTTGTGATAAGATTTATCTTAGTTATCTTTTATTTCTTCTACCTCTTTAAATCTGGGGGAGTCTAACTATATTCCCCACCCCTTCCTTTCCCACAGTTTACTTGTGTTATGTCTCATCAATAACCATTTGATGTCAGTTTCCTCTACTTCTCTCAATAAGAAGTCTCTATATTTCCGCTCATCCATTCTCCTCCTTTCTTTGTTTTACAGGCCGACCTTGAAGATACTGTAGGTTCAGTTCCAACACAACTCGAATATCACAAAAAAGAGTTGTACAAATGTTCTGGTTTCCCAGTGCATGTAAAAGCTTATGTTGACACTCTACTGTAGTTAAGTGTACAACAGTATTGTCTTAAAAATGTACACAGTTTGAAAATACCTCATTGCTAGCCATTATCTAGTGTGTCATTTTTAAATAGTCACATCAGAGATCACTGATCACAGGCCACTGTCACAAATATAATAATGATGAAACAGTTTTAAATACTGTGGGAATTACCGAAATGTGACATGGAGACATGAAATGAGCAAATACCATTGGAAAAATGGCACTGATACACTTGCTTGATGCAGGGTTGCCACAATAATTGGCAAAAAATGCATTGTTTGTGAAATGCAATACTGTATGCCTGTATAAGCCACAAATCTTGAGTGCTTTCTTGGGTCCCTCCTTTATCTCTCTTGTTTGGTGCCCATTCCGTTGAGTCATCCCTCCATTTACAGACTTGATGACACCATGAGTTTTGAGATTTGACATTTTGGTGAATACAGACTGAATGAGGCAATTCAGGGGCATTTACTCACTGTAGGATAAATCTTGATTGGTGGGAAATGAGATACTGGCGGGGAGAGGTCCTCCTTTCAGTGTATACTTCAAGTTTTGATTTCTCTTTATGTCTCTTACAGAGAAACTCAGCTGTGTGTCTTCTTAGTCTGCTGTGAGGTTGCCTCTAGCACAGTATTGCATTTCATCAAGTGCTTCACGTTTTCCCTTGCCCTCCTTCAATTTTTTCCTATCCCTCACTGTCCTGGGCTTATATCTTTCTCCCATCTAAAGTGTCAGCTCTTCAATCCCTGCCTCAGGCTCTGCTTTCTATAAGATTGACGCTAAGATTGTTGGCCTCAGAGGACAAAGTGTCCCCCTCCACCTCCTTGGTGAGACCACTTCTGTCACTTGGGTTCTTGATTCAATTTCTTTCTGCCTCCTCCATGTTTCATTAAGTAACCATTCTTCCTTTTTTTTTTTTTTTTTTAATTTGAGGTATAATAGGCATATAAGGAGCTTCCCAGGTGGCACTAGTGGTAAAGAACTCACCTGCTAAGGCAGGAGACATAAGAGACTTGGGTTTGATCCCTCAGTTAGGAAGATCCCCCAGAGGAGGGCATGGCAACCAACTCCAGTATTCTTGCCTGGGAAATCCCATGAACAGAGGAGCCTGACGGGCTACAGTCCATGGGGTCGCAGAGAGTCAGACATGACTGAAGTGACTTAGAATGCACACAGGCATATAAATTCTTCGTTGTTTTGAGTTTCTAACTTCTCCCTCTCTCTGGATTCCTTTCTCTTGCTCTGTGAGCATACTCAAGGATGTCCATTAAAAAATAAGCATTTCTTTTACTAAAAGTGTTTGATTCTATCTCTTCCTGAACAAATTCTTCTTATTATATTCCCTGCCTGTAAGAGTCTGCTAGGGCCACAATCACAAAGTGCCATAATTTGGCTGGTTTAAGGCAACAGACATGTACTTTCTTATGGTTCTGGAGGCCAGGATTCTGAAGTCAACGTGTTGGCAGCTTCATGCATCCTCTGAAAATTCTAGGGGAGGATCCTTCTCCAGCTGTTTCAGCTTCAGATCACTTGAGCAATCCTTGGGTTATGGCCACGTAACTCTGGTCTCTGCCTTTATTCACGTGGCTGCCTGCCCTCTGTGTGTCTATGTCTTCATATTCTCCTGCGTCTTATAAGAACACCAGTCATATTGAATTAAAGGCCCTGCCTTTTTTTTAAATTAGTTTTTATTGGAATATAGTTGCTTTACACTACTGTGTTAGTTTCTACTGTACATCCAAGTGATCAACTATCTATCTATCTATCTATCTATATATATATGTACATATAGCCCCTCTGTTTTTGATTTCCTTCTTATTTAGGTCACCACAGAGCACTGAGTAGAGTTCCCTGAGCTATAGGTTCTCATAGTTATCTCTTTTATACATAGTAGTGTGTATATGTCAGTCCCAACCTCCCAATTCATTCCATGCCCCCTTCCTCCTTTAGCATTCATATGTTTGTTCTCTACGTTTGTGTCTCTATTTCTGCTTTGCAGAAAAGACCATCAAAGGCTCATCTTTTTTTAAATTTTATTTATTTTAATTGGAGAATGCTTATTTTACACTATTGTGCTGGTTTTTGCCATACATCAACATGAATCAGCCATAGGCATAAATTTGTCCCCTCCATCCTGAACCCTCCCTCCCACCTCCCTTCCCACCCCATCCCTCCAGGTTGTCGCAGAGCACTGGCTTTGGGTGCTTGCATCATGCATTAAACTCCCACTGGTTATCTATTTTACATATGGTATATGTTTCAATGCTAGTCTCTCAAATCATCCCACCCTCTTCTCCCACTGAGTCCAGAAGTCTGCTCTTTACATCTGTGCCTCTCAAAGGCTCATCTTAACAACCTCATCTGTACTTGATTACATCTGCTAAAATCCCACTTCCAAATAAGAACACACTCCCAGGAACCAGGGATGAAGACTTCAACATATCTTTCTGGGGTACACAAATGTTCTCCCTTCCTGTGGATGGGTTTCTTTCCATGCCTTGTTATTCACACGGCTCCCCTGAAGGTCATCAGTGTCAAATTCAATGGCTCTTCTCAGGCCCTAGCCTTGTGACCGCCCTGCAGTATCTGTCATGGTTACCTTTTCTCTCCTTCCTGAATCCCTCTGCTGAGCTGATGTCCAGGTACTGTGCACACTGGTGGCTCCTTCCATCTTCCATAGTGTTGTGCATATATCTTCTTCTATGTCTTTTCCTTCTCTCCCCATCTCTGCTTCAAGGTGCATTTTAATGCTGGGGCCTTGGTCATATTCTCTTAACTCACTCTCTCCTCTGGCCTTTACCCAACCTTCATGCTTCAGTACTCTCTTCGAAGTATTGAATAGATAACAAATATATCTCTCTGGTCCGACTGTCTCCCAAGCTCAGGGCAAGCACTACCTCTTGGAAATCACTGAAGAGCCTCCAAGGTGATATATCCCAAAAACAACACATTCTCTTTACACACACACACACATATTCCCCTGATCAAAGAAACAATTATTTCTCTTCTTGCCCTCCCTATTGCTGGTATTAACACCACCACCCTCCCGATCCTTATTTTCCATGCATTCACATCAGTCTCTGTGAAATTGTTCTGAGGTTTCCAGAAATACTGTGGCACTTTGATCTTGGACAGGCTCCACCAGAGTGAGTGGGACCCAACCAGTGAGATGTGCCTTATTGCCATTATTGTGACCCCAGCTTTAGACTCAGGGAGTCAAAAGGCCAGGGAAAGTCTGGTCTATGCTTGATTCTGTGGCTGATACTCTAATAGCCACAATAGCAAGAGCATGTGTAGCAGACCACTTAGGCATATGGATGACTCTAGGCCTGGCTTCAGATGCAAGGAAGCCCGAGGGCACCCTCTCTTTCAAATGCTGCTTGTTTGGGGATCTATGATTTTTGCACTAATTCTGCAATTTTTTCAGAGTCTCTGGTAGAGAACCTCACACACAGCCAGCTTCCTATAAATGTTGTTGAATGATAGAATTTGCCTGAGTGCTTATCTCAGCCATAAAACCCAATACACTTGCACTCAAGGGTCTGTGAATAAGCAGTTAATGCTGTTTCATTGCAACTCAGCTCCCCAGAATCTTCATTCCAGGCATAGCCAGAGAGCATAGTAACAGTGATGATTAAGATTCTGGCTGAATATTCATTGGAAGGACTGATGCTGAAGCTGAAGCTCCAGTACTTTAGCCACCTGATGCGAAAGAGCTGATTCATTGGAAAAGACTCTGATGCTGGGAAAGACTGGGGCCATGAGGAAAACGGGGTGACAGAGGGTGAGTTGGGTGGATGGCATCTCCAATTCAATGGAGACAAGTTTGAGCAAACTCTGGGAGATGGTGAAAGACAGGGAAGCCTGGCGTGCTGCACTCCATCGGGTCACAAAGAGACAGACACAACTGAGCAACTGAACAAGATTCAGGCTGGAGGGAACTGGAGAGCTGACCCTAACTCTAACTTCATCCATAAGGAGGCAGACATTTGGAGACAGTCAGGGACTTCTCTGGGACCTACTCTCCCTTTCATGCTACCTGCCTTTATTTACTCTCCCTTTAGAAAGGATAGCACTGGGCTCTGATGACCGTTGCTGGAGCAGGCAGAGGGGGCCCTTCTATGAGCTCACTTGCCTGCAGTGTGTTGATTGGGGGAGGCGCCATCCCATTGCATAGTTTTATCCTGCGACATCCACCCACTGCATCACGGAAATATTGCCTGGCAGCCAAGCACCTCACGAAAATTTTAGGGAGTCTGTCCTGGGGTGAATCCTTGGAATCTGGAGGGCTCAGGAGAGGGAAGAAGGAAGAGAAGGAGTATTTCTGTGTTGTCACGTTTCGGGAAATATAAACCTTGGGCTACGTCCTGGTTCATGTGGATCCCAAGTATATGTTCTGTTTTCAAGGACTCTTCTGGGACCTTATGACTTCTTTCAATAAAGGAAACCTTGATGGACTTCCCTGATGGTTCAGTAGTTAAGACTCCTTGCTTCCAATGCAGGGATCGTGGGTTCCAACCATGATCAGGAAACTAGGATCCCACACACCAAGTGATATGGCCAAAAAATTCAAAAATAAAATAAAAGAAGCCTCATCGGATAGCTGGAAATTTGGTCAGTCACATACTCAACACTTCTTTGTTGAGGACTTGTTGTTGTTGGGGGCTTTGTCATGATATAGCAGTTCATACATAGTGAGATGGACCAGGAGTACAGGTTTTGTTTCGTTTGATGTAAGATAATTTGTTTTATGAGAGTGAGAGAGAGAGAATGAGATGGGTGCCGAGACGTGACCTGAGGTCCAGGCTCTACACTGAAAGCCAACAGATCCAGGAGATGCTGTGTGGCCTGGGAATCAGAATCACGGCTGCTCATTCCCAGAGCTGGTGAACAGGCCTGGGCTTCAGGTGGAGTCCAGGCAAGGAGGACACAGGCTACAGGCATCTCAGAGGAGCGGCATCTCCCCAACATTCAGATCACACTGTTACATGAAGTCTTCTCGGTCTCAGTGACCTTGTTCTCTGACACTCAGTACTTATTGCCTGTGGCCTCAGTGGGCTGCTGTCACCTAGGCTGGGGTGTCAGAGGGACTTCAAGACTTTTTGTTGTTGTTCAGTCATCAAATCGTGTCCGACTGTTTGTGATCCCAGGGACTGAAGCATGCCAGGCTTCCCTGTCCCTCATTATCTCCCGAAGTTTGCCCAAGTTTGTGTGCATTGAATTGGTGATGCCCTCCAACCATCTCATACTCTGTTGCCTTCTTCTCCTCCTGTCTTCAATCTTTTGAAAATGAGGAGCTAACCAGGTGGGTTACCCACACAAAGTCCCACCGGTGTCCACAGCAGAGCCAGGATAATACAAATCCAGGGTCTCTGTGTGCATGACCCCCCACCCCCACCCCAGGTTGCCATCCCCTGCACCTGCCACCTGCTTCCTTCCCATCAAGGTTGGCAGTGCCCATGGCTGTAGGGACATTTCCTCCAACTCTGTGCTGGGGATAAGTAAGCAGGGGTGCTGTCTGGCTGTGAACCTTCTCTACACCAGGCTCTATCTAAACAGTACCTTATTTGACTCTCCAACAGCCTGATGAGGCTCCCCAGGTTTCTTAAGGCTGCAGTTAAGGCCCTTGAACTCAGAGGGGTGTCCAGTGTGTCCTCAAACCACCCAGACACTTGCAGCACCACTGGTGGGGCTGGGAGGGGCCCCCAGATGCCCGGGGCAGGCAAGTGGAGATGGCCTGGCCTGAGAGTGATACATGGAGAGCATTGCCTCCTGACAGGCAGAAGATAAACAGCCCCCCGTTAAACCTCACTTAATGCTGATATTTATAAATTTATTCAGCTTGTGTTTACTGAATCGAGAGAATGCCTAATAACATAAAGTGCTTCATCTCACATGCTCCTCCTAATGAGAATGCAAGTATTGCTTAATTTTTTCTTAACATTTCATTTGCTTTCCACTCCCCCCACTTCCTCCTCTAGTTTGTTGGCTCAGTTTTCCTCTGGTGCCAATTCTGGAAGGCTTTGGCTTCTGGGGTGCTGGTGAGGAGAGGGTCAAAGTGGACCTGGGGCAGTAGTTGGATGGAGCCCTGTTATCATGTGCAAGTTTATCCCATGACATCGGTGCTTGTGGTATCCGGCTGCCAGAAGGATGGAGCGTGCTGAAGGGGAAATGAAAGCCTTTTGTATTTTCTGTGCAGTTTGCAGTAGCTGCAGGCTTTGGGTCAGGGTTGCAGTATTGAGGGCTTCAGGACAGAGGATTTAGAACAGAGGAGAGAGGCATAGTGTCCTCGGCTCTGGAGAGACATGGAGGGTGGTCAGAATGGCCATGGGAATATAGGCAATGTTTGAAGGGTTGTGCTGTGGCTGTGTGTGTGTGTGTGAATGTGTGCATGTATGTATGTGAGTGAAAATTTCTCAGTCGTGTCTGACTCTTTGCGACCCCATGGACTGTAGGCCAGAATACTGGAATGGGTAGCCTTTCTCTTCTCCGGGGGATCTTCCCAACCCAGGGATCGAACCCAGGTCTCCCACATTGCAGGCGGATTCTTTACCAGCTGAGCCACAAGGAAGCATGTATGTATGAGTCTTTGTGTGTGTGTGAGAGAGAGAGAAAGAGAGAGGCCTCACTTTTACCTTACTTTGATCTCCTCATTATGAGTTTGTTAAAATGAAGTTACCCCTAGCTGTTTATTGCACTAAGGTCAACTGTCTGACTTCCCAGATGGCTCTAGTGGTAAAGAACTCACCTGCCAAAGCAGGAGACATAAGAGATGTGGGTTTGATCCCTGGGTTGGAAGATCCCCTGGAGGAGGGCATAGCAATCCATTCCGGTATTCTTGCCTAGAGAATCCCATGGACAGAGGAGACTGGTGGGCTATAGTCTATGGGATTGCAAAGAGTTGGACACAACTGAAGCAACTTAGCATGCAACTGTCTGGCTTCTGAAAGGGCAGTTATGGATATACCAGGCAGTCTTCACCCAAGAGTGAGGCAGGGAGAGATGGTCAGAGATTAGCAAAGCTCAGGAGAGCACTGGAAATGGGGTGAGGGTGGAGGAAGCTGACTGGTCTCTTCTGGGCTTCCTTGAGATATGCTGGGTGGGCAAGAGAGGGGATGGAGGAATGACCTGCCAGGTTTCATGGCCTGAAGGGGGGGTGATGGTAATAAAGAGATGTCTGGAACCAGGGTGGGGTGTGAGGAGAGCTGGAGTTGTGGAGGAGGAAGCCTGGGAGAGATGCTGATGGGTGATGGGGTGAAGGGGGCTATGAAGTGGGCATTCCCACCATGACGGGGAGACTGCAGGGAGACGATTGATTCAGGAGACTGGAAACAGGATTTGGGATGAGAAATTGGAGAGGAGACGGGATGCTGGCCTTCCAGGGGCCTTTCCTGCAAGCTCTCCAAACTGGCTGGTCTGTGGTCCCTCCCAACTCCACCTGCAATCCTCACCTCTCAGGTGTTTCTTTTTTTCTCTCTTCCAAGCAACCATATCATGTAACTGAAACTTTCTTTTTAGTTTTAAAAACTGAGTAACCTTCAGTAGTAACCTAGACAGCATATTAAAAAGAAGAGACATTACTTTGCCAAGAAAGGTCTGTCTAGTCAAGGCTATGGTTTTTCTAGTAGTCATGTATGGATGTGAGAGTTGGACTATAAAGAAAGCTGAGTGCCGAAGAATTGATGCTTTTGAAATGTACTGTTGGAGAAGACTCTTGGGAGTCCCCTGGACTGCAAGGAGGTCTAACCAGTCTGTCCTAAAGGAAATCAGTCGTGAATATTCATTGGAAGGACTCAGGGTGAAGCTAAAACTCCAGTACTTTGACCATCTGATGCAAAGAACCGACTCATTGGAAAAGACCCAGATGCTGGGAAAGATTGAGGGCAGGAGGAGAAGGGGACGACAGAGGATGAAATGGTTGGATGGCATCACCGACACAATGGACATGAGTTTGAGTAGGCTCCGGGAGTTGGTGATGGACAGGGAAGCCTGGCATGCAGCAGTCCGTGGGGTCTCAGAGAGTCAGACACGACTGAGCAACTGAACTGAACTGAACCTTAAGTATAAAAAGTTGAGTGGAATAATTTATACTTTCCAGTTGTAACCTCTACATATCCAAACTTATGTGTGTCTGTGTGTGTGTGCTCAGTTGTGTCTGACTCTGGGATCCCATGCACTGTAGCCCGCCAGGCTCCTCTGTCCATGGGATTTTTCAGGCAAGAATACTGAGTGGGTTGCCATTTCCTCTTCCAGGGGATCGTCCCCATCCAGGGATCGAACCCAAGTCTCCTGTATCTCTTGCATTGGCAGGTGGACTCTTTACCACTGAGCCACCTGGGAAAAGTGAGAGTGAAAGTCGCTCTGTTGTGTCCGACTCTTTGTGACCCCAAGGATTGTACAGTCTGTGGAATTCTCCAGGCCAGAATACTGGAGTGTTTAGCCTTTCCCTTCTCCAGGGGATCTTTCCAACCCAGGATAGATCCCAGGTTTCCTGAATTGCAGGCAGATTTTTTACCAGCTGAGCCACAAGGGAAACCCAAGAATACTGGAGTGGGTAGCCTATCCCTTCTCCAGCAGATCTTCCCAACCCAAGCCACTTGGGAAGCCCCATCTAAACTTAGAGATGCTGTAAATGCTGTAAATGTAGAGAGCTGTAAATGCTTCTCTTATAATTCAGTGGATTGCCTCTCCCCACATTCCTGACCCTTCTGACCTTGGACGAGACACAGGCCTCTTGTGGCCTCATAACCTGAAGCTCTGGTCCTACCCTGGGTGGCAAACTCTGGTCTGTGCATCTTCCTCTGGGATGGCAGAGCAGGAGGCAGGCCTGACATGGATGGTAGCCACGATGGGAGCAGCCCCCTCAGCCTTTCTTTTCTTTGAGAGGCAGAATGAGGCTGTCTTCCCTCTGCTTGGCATCTTGGTGGGGAGGGGGTTCAGGCCTCTTGACATTATCCAGGAAGTTGGGGTTGCCATGGGAACCCAAGAAACTGGAACTTCTATGGTGAAGATGGAGGCTCCAGGTGAATGTAAGAGATCCCTACGCCTTCTCCCAGGGGAGGGAATTCCAGTACTGCCTATCACTGGGTTTGTGCCCTATATGGTCCTCTTCCTGTCTGGGTGCCAGTTTTCTGTCCAGTTAAGGGCAGGTGGTCACCAGGTCTATCTATGGCTTAATTTTCACAGCCACCTGCCAGGCAGTCTAAAGCATGCTGTCTTCGCCCCTGCCCGCCCGGAGTAGGTCAGGCAGGTAGCATGGACATCAGAGGTCCTGGGTATTGAGCACCTGTTTTAGGGGAGAGTGGGGAAGCCCCAGACCCAGCCTCTGTCACCTTCTCCTGTTTCCAGCCACCCAGGTTCTGACCTCTCCCCATGTAGCCTGTGTCCCTTCGGTACTTCCACATCGGAGATCCATCAGGATGGCCAGCCATCCCAGGCTCCTCTCTGCTCTGCAGCAGGGACTTCCTCTTGATGACTCCCCCCACCCCCACCCCCACTCCGCCAGGCCTCCCTCTGAGCCCAGTTCTGTTTGGGGCTCCTTCAGGAGGAGAGGGAGGGGACAGGGGCTCATCCCTCTCTTTTGTGCTGCCTCTCCCTCCCACTTCCGCTCCCCTCGCTGCTCCCGGTGACCTTTCACCCCTTCCTTGGATGTCCCTCAAAGGCAGCTCCTGTGGTTAATAACTTCGGCTGGCAGCCCCACACAAAGCAGGGGCCGGAAACCATTGTCCCGGGGACAATGGCCGAGCCGCCCAATAATGAGGCGGCCGCAGTGTTGTCTGACGCCCTACGTTGCCCTGGCAAAGGGGGAGGGGCGGTGGGGCGCGCCGTGCCCCCACCTCCTGGAGCTGAATTATTCCTCCGCACACATGGCGGTTCCTCTTCCCCAGGAGGCACCAGACACCTGTACCCTGCGATCAACCACATGTCTTTGCGATTGCAAACTGGGTAGATGTCTCCAGTGACATTCCAACATACATCACCGTGGCTCTGGCTTATTTTTTTGTTCTCGTGTCCTGAGTCGGGGCACCATAGAGTTTAACAATTGATTGGTTCTGGCAAATCGACAAGGTTGGGGAGATCTCAACCTGTTCCTGATGGGAAGCATGCCATGTCCTCTCGGTTCAAGGTTTCCCTCCTCCGTTCCTAGCTGTGTGACTTTGGGGAAGCTGCTTAACCTCTCTGTTACTGGTGTTCAGTCCCTAAGTTGAGTCTGACTCTTTGCGACCCCATGGACTGAACACCAGGCTCCTCTGTTCTCCACTATCTCCCAGAGTTTGCTCAAACGCATGTCCATTGAGTCGGTGATGCTATCTATCTCATCCTTTGCCGTCCCTTTCTCCTTTTGCCTTCAATCTTTCCCAGCATCAGGATCTTTTCCAATGAGTCGGCTCTTGGCATCAGATGGCCAAAGAAAGGGAGCTTCAGTTTCAACATCAGTCCTTCCAGTAAATACTCAGGGTTGATTTCCTTTAGGATTGACCGGTTGGATCTCCTTCCAGTCCAAGGGACTCTCAAGAGTCTTCTCCAGCACCAAAAGAAAGCATCAATTCTCCGGCACTCAGCCTTCTCTATGGACCAACTCTCACATCCATACATGACTACTGGAAAACCATAGCTTTGACTATACAGAGCTTTGTTGGCCAAGTGATATCTCTGCTTTTGAATATGCTGTATAGGTTTGTCATAGCTTTTCTTCCAAGGAGCAAGCATATTTTAATTTCATGGCTGCAGTCCACAGTGATTTTGGAGCCCAAGAAAATAAAATCTGTTGCTGCTTCCACTTTTACCCCTTCATCTCTACTAGCAGAAGTGGGATAGGAACCAAGGGGAGGGCTCTCAAAAGTTACCTTACAGGTTAAGTACCTGCCATATCCAGGGTCTATCCTGCCCTTGTCACCCTTGCATGGGGACATGAACTTCTCCAGTTGTGCAAGTGGCTGTCCCTCAGTTATAATTTGACTTCCTTTTTATGTGGACCCCTGTCTTGCATTCCAAACCAGACTGTAAATTTCTCAGGGCCATGATGTGTCACACGCTGTTCCCCCATCTCTCCCAATTCTGCCATCCACACAGTGCTGGGCACTCAGGGTGGGGGAATCCCAGCGAAGCCCCGAGGACTGATGGCTGAAACTTACAAGAAGCTCTAGAGTAATTCTTAGCCCTGCTGTACAGTAGAATGACCTGGAGAGGTTTAAAAAATATACAGGAATTTTGACCTACTTGGTATGAGCTAGGCATTGGGACTGTGTGTTGTGTGTGTGTGATTCATGTGACATGTAAGAATATTTTTAAAAACTGGTTAAAAAAACCAGATTTGTCTCCTTGGAAAACATACCAGCTCATTTTCATGCTTGAGCATGTTAGCCCTTCTCAAGGGGAAGGAATGGACAATGTCCTGAGACATTTCTTTTTTTTAAACTTTGGGCACACCACATGGCTGGTGGGATCTAGTTCCCAGACCAGGGATGGAACCCATGACCCGCTATGTTGACAGCACAGAGTCTTAACCGCTGCACCTCCAGGGAAGCCCTCTGAGACATTCTTTATATCTTTGAACACAGTTTTCTTCCTTATAGCTTTACTGTTAGTAAAAGATTTAGGTTTAGGGACAAGTTTCTTTTGAAGTCAACTTTATTGAGGTATAATTTGAATATAATGAAATGTAGTACAGTTTGGACATATATGTACACATATAGAACCACTGTCCCAATCAAGATACAGAATAAGCTGTATTCCCAGAAAGGGCCCTTGTGGACATGAGATTTTAAAAGCTTTCCAGATGATTTTGGGGGTACATCAACATTTGAGCACCGTTGGGGCTCCAATGCTCATGTTCCAATGGTTTCTGCTTTGCAATCACAGAGAGGTTGACCAGGACAGCAGTTCTCATGTTTCAGCACACACAGCATCACCTAGGGATCTGGTTGAGGGCTGATTTGGCCCCAGGTGAGCTGGGACTCTGCATCTCTAACTAGTTCAGCCCACACTTTGAGACTGATTCCAGGTCTCTCATGTCACAGATGAAGCTCTGAGCATGGATATGGGTGCCTTAAAAATCTTGGTTTCCAAGTTCCTGGCCTAATGACAGTCATGCCCTTCATCTTCCAATCTCTCTCTCTTTTTTTTTTTTTTATCCCTACCTGAACCCCAAATACCAAACAAGAGGCACAGCCATGATAACAGTTGTCTTCTCTTTCACTTTGAATGTTGTCACCCCTTTCAGCCCACCCCCACCGGCCCTGAACCCTCCATGAATCACTTCCCTGGGAAAAGACTTCCTTTTTCTGTCTCTTTCTGAATGATTGATTGGTTCACTCTCTATCAACACGTACCTTCCCCATTCCATTCCCTCACTCGATATGTATTAATTCAGCTTAATGAGCAAGTGCACTGGCCAGGCTTGATCACACCTTTGAGGATGAAGATCAGCCAGAAGCTGTGGTTCAGTAAACCCAGAAGGAAATTGATTAACAGTATAGATGGGCTGGGAGAGACCTGAGTGGTCCCTCAGCTTGATACCCTTATTTTACAAAAAGCATTTAGGTGAAGCCATCCACTCCTAATCCCAGCGAGGAGTATACAGAGTAGACCTCACAGAAGAGGAGGGATTTGAGGCGGACTAAAGAATCCGCCTTCAATGCAGGAGACCCTGGTTCAATGCCTGAATTGGGAAGATCCCCTGGAGAAGGGATGGGCTACCCACTCCAGTATTCTTGGGCTTCCCTAGTGGCTCAGCTGGTAAAGAATCTGCCTGCAATGAAGGCGACCTGGATTCCATCCCTGGGTTGGGAATATCCCCTGGAGAAGGGAACAACTACCCACTCCAGTATTCTGGCCTGGAGAATTCCACGGACTGTATAGTCCATGCGGTCACAAAGAGTCAGACATGACTGAGCGACTTTGACTTTCACTTGAAAAAAGTATAGGAGAGGCTGTGAGAAGACAAGGAGGTGGGGGTGTGTCCTGGCTGAGAGCAGGAAGGAGACACTGCTGATGGAGACTGAGCCTCATTTTCTCAGAAAACTGGGAAGAGGTCCTCCACACTTGGCTGCCCAGACGACAGACATGACCTCAGGCTGCCAGGATGGTCATCCCTGCTGGGACGTGAAAGAGGATACGATGAATAGGTTCTCCCCTATTCAACTGCCTTCTGAGCACTGTCCTTCTGGGAGCACAACCAGGGTGTGTGCCTGGGTGGCCTGGGGATGAGGTCCCTGGAGGTGCTGGGACAAGAGGAAAGGAAATGCTTGGTCTGGGGGGACTTGTGCTGTGCTGTGTGTGCTTAGTCCTGTCTGACTCTTTGTGACCCAATGGACTGTAGCCCACCAGGCTCCTCTATCCATGGAACTTTCCAGGCAAGAATACTGGAGTGGGTTGCCATTTCCTCCTCCAGGGGATCTTCCCGACCCAGCGATTGAACCTGCGTCTCTTGAATCTCCTGCATTGGTAGGCGAATTCTTTTACCACTGTGCCACCTGGGAAGTGCCAGGGGTATCTAGGGTTATGTTTAAACATTAGCAAGGCCATCACATAGAGTTACTTAGTACTGTGGACTTTGGAGAGAGGTGTGTTTCACTTTGCCTTTAGGCAGAACTAGGTTCTAACACCCCTCCCCAGACAGAATCACCTGGGGTGAAAGGGATTTTCAGTTCCTGAATCTGGGCAGCTGTCAGACATCTAAGGTTCTCTGCCTACTCCCCGAGCATCCACCAGGGGATGTCAGTCATCTTGGTGGCCTGTGTCTATCTTCATGGCTGAGGTGCAGCCTGCACAGCAATTCCCCTGTGGCTACCTGGCTGAGACCAGAGGAGCAGGCATCCATTTTCTCCCAGAATAGATCCACACACAGAATTAATGGCTGCAGGCAGGAATCCTACTCCTGAGCCCATATTCAGAAAAGATGACCACTAATTCAAAAAGATACACACATCCCACCCCTCAATGTACATAGTAGAGCTATTTACAATAGCCAAAAACTGGAAGCAACCTAAGCGTCCATCACCAAATGAATGGATAAAGAAGATGGAATATCCATAAAAAAGAGTGAAATAATGCCATTTGCCACAACATGGACAGACCTAGAGATTATCATACTAAGTGAAGTAAGTCAGATAGAGAAAGACAAGTATTATATGATAACACTTATATGTGTAATCTAAAAAATAATATAAATGAACTTATTTACAAAACAGAAACTGACTCATAGAAATTAAGCATATGGTTACCAAAGGGGAGGGGATAAATTAGAAATATGGAATTAACAGATATACACTACTGTATGTAAAATAGATAAACAACAAAGATTTATTGTGTAGCACTGGGAACTATATTCAATAACTTGCAATAATCTATAACAGAATATATATATAATGAAATGGAATCACTTTGCTGTATACCTGAAATAACACAATACTGCAAATCAACCATGCTTCAATTTTTAAAAAGCGGTTGGTGCTAAAGATATGGAAATGAGAGTTCAGAGAGCAGCACAGCTTGTCTAGGAAGATCATGAGGGTCCAGATGGCTGTGGATTGAGTGTCTTGTAGGGTTTGGGGAGGATCAAATGCGAGTGGAATGTGGCCATGACCAGCCCTGGGAGTCACCACAGCCTTACTCCGGCCAGCTGTGTGTCCTTGGTTATACCAAGCATAAATTTCCTCTTCTGCAAGATTGACCTCAAGATATTTAAGGTTTCTTCTAGCTTAGATACACTAGAATTCAGTGGTTTTAGGGATTCTATCCAAACTCCCATGCATAGGTGAAAACTGGGGCTGAGCTGGATCACCTTAGGAGAGTGGTGGGGTCTGTGTCCAGGTGTGCTGGCCATGGGTACTCTGGGAGTGTCTGGAGGGAGAGAGGAGAGGACAATTAGGATGATGTGAGATGGGAAAGAAAAAACTAGATTGCCCTCAGTCCCTTCAGCCAAGCATTGCAGAAACTTCTCCTGCCTGTCAATTGTCTGCTGCAGACTTGGAATGTCCCCACAGGATACTGCGGGGGTGGCCTAGCCCATGTTCCACAAAGCAGCAACAACTGCTGGTTAATTACGTGGACAGGAGGTGAGGAGCGCAGCTGTCTTTGGAGCAACTCACAAGGAGTTGCAACTTCTGCAATCAGCTCCCGGCACATTTGGGGAGCAGGCATTTCAAGTCCCAGGGGAATGGCTCCACAGGGCTTGTCCATCCCACACTGTGCCTGAAATCCTTGCTCTCTGCTGAGAGAGTAGAAGTTGCTCCCTTTTCTGGCTCCATTGCCCAGGGAAGGACGTGGCAGACAGTCTGGGTGCCAGCACTTTGCTCAGATCACACATTCCTCTCTCCACCTCAGGTCTTCACTGCTGAAAAAAGTGCCTGGACCTCAGCATGAATGTGTTCTTAGGAGACAATGAACAGCTGAAGAATCCTTCTCATCAGTGGACCTGAATGAAGGATGCTGCGATGCAGCCTTCAAGACAGAAAAGCCAGGATACCAAACACCTGTCTCTTTCCCTCCCAGATCCCAAAGCACTCTTTCCCAAAGCACTGGCCTCAGAATATGTCTTAACATGTGACCCCAGTCCACACAGTTGCTACATTCAATGAACCTTTGACCATCTCTGGTAGACAGTTAATCCTGTAACTAGCAAATGACCTTGTCTGGAGAATTCCATAGACAGACAAGCCTGGCAGGCTACAGTTCATGAGGTGGCAAAGAGTAGGGCATGACTGAGGACTACAATAACCAAACACACAGGTATTACAAGACCTCAACACAGCTACACATATATAAGCATCATGCAAACTGGGGGGCTGAATGGAGTCCCCATGAAAGTCCCCAGACAGTTGTGAAGTGCAAGCCACATTGTAGATGTTATTATAGTCGGTGGAAGGGGACTGAGGTTGAGGCAATGATGGTCACAATTACCTTCTCAGGTACGATGTACTTGATTTTTCTCAATCCTGAGAAAAATCATCCTGCCTGGTGGGTGCTATTCCTTTCTACTTTATGCAGATTATGAACCATGGCTCAGAGCACACAAGACCAAGCTGGCTCAGAACAAGTGGCAGAGGTGGGACCTTCCATCTAACAATCTGTCTTGGACCATCACTGCGTTCCAACCTATTTAGCCAGGGGTTCCCTATATTGGGGGAAAATAAAATGCATCTGGGCATTCAGTGGAAAAACAGGAATGTGAAAAGTTAAAATGTTTTGTCAGCCCACAAAGAGACTCTTGGGAAGGGTCACCCCCTCCTGAAGTGGGAGTGTGAGATTGGGGGCAGAGGAAAAAAAGTTTAGGAGCTGAAAAAAACTGGTAAAAAAGGACTGTGGCTCTTCCTCCCCACAGACCACAACAAATAGGCCATAGCAGCCATCAGTGGCGATAATCAGTGGTTCGCTGCTCATCAGAAACCAGGGTGGGCTGCTAAAATATTGACCAAGGTCAGCCTAGGCGTCCCACTTCCAGAAAATCTGCTTTTCCAGAACACAAACTTGTAGTCCAGGATGGCTGGGAGTGCCTGGTTATTTAGTCATCTTAAATTCCTTGATTCCTCTCATGGACCTTTTATGAGTGAATCTCCCCTGTGCATTTACAAGTGGACTTCCGTCATTGATATAACATCTCAGAGTGCCGTATAAAGGTGTGTGCACCTCCATGCTCAGAAAGCGGCTTCTTCTTCCTGAGAGGGGCTTTGAGCTGTGCCTCCTTGGGTCCCAGCTGACCTGAAATTTGTGACATGGCCGAGTAAGTGTGTGCTGCTACAGCTCCAAACTTCTTAGCTCCATCCAGATTCTGGTACCTGGAGATGCCTGTTCTTTACTTCTCACCTCTTTCTGGCTTCTGGCTCCAGCTGTTCGCTGGCACCCAGGTTATAGGTGGTCATCCCTCTGGCTGGAACCCTGATGGTGTTTCTCTCAGGCTCACCTTGGCTTCCCTTTTGTATGCATGCCACGCTCACCATTTGGGCTTTGTCTGCTCTGGACTCTGTGCAAAGTACACCCTTGGAAAAGAAATCTAGAAATGTGCATGTCAGACCCCAGGACTGGGATGGGATAGACAGGAGTTTGTGGGGTTGTAGAGAGAAGAGGACTGATGGAGACACTGGAACCTCAGCTCCCACACCCAGCCTTTGTCATGTAACTCGAGTCCCCTCATTTGCAAAGTGGGGACAGTCATTCTTCCTCATGGATTGCTGTTGGCAGTGTTTGCAAAGGATATGGCACAGACTTGGGACATGTTTCATGAAAGATGGCTGGCATTGCTGTATCTGCACTGTGATTTCTATAAAACTGTGATCACATGCTCCCTTGAGGGCTAGATGGTAAGGCGACGTGGTGAGAGAGGCGAAGCCAGCTCTACCAGACAGATAGGTAGACCCAGGAGGGCCAAGGCACAGAAATACACTCAAGGGGGTAGAGACAGGATTTCTGGAATTATCAGTGCTGCTGCTGTTGGAGCTTCACATGAACCTCATTTGTCATGGACCTTGGACCCTGAGATGCTAGGAGCTCTATGCAGATCCCAGGCCAAAGATTTGGCATTGTGAGCACTCATATATATATATATATATATATATATATATATATATATATATATATTTGGCTGTGTTGAGTCTTAATTGCGGCATGCAGAATCTTCCAGAGTGTCTGGACTCAGTAGTCGTGGTGTACAGGCTTACTTGCCCTGTGACATGTGGGATCTTAGTTCCCCGACCAAGGATTGAACCCACTTCCCTTGCACTGCAAGGTAGATGGTAACCACTGGACCACCAAGGAAGTCCCCACCACCATTTTGTTTAAAATTTGGATGGTCTTACCTCCAACAGATCTTTCTAATGATCCACCAGTTTGCTTCCAACTTCTTAGAAGGGAGGATGAACGTTGTGAAGGAGTTGAGGAATCCGAGCCTTGTATGTAAGAACAATATTCTGAATCTTGCTTAAGAGTCCCGAACCAGTCAATCACAGGGTAGCTGAGATTCTGCATGTCTACAAGGAAAGGAGACATCATCTTATTGCCGTTTTAGTAATTAAACAATGAGTCTGAAAGTTGAATATCCTGTGTCTGCATTTGCCCTGAATCCTGGAAGGAATAGAATTGCTGGGGGGAAAGCAGAAGGAGCAAACTTTTGTGGGAACTCTGGGGAAGGATGTGGGAATGTTCAAGGACTTCTGAGGTTGGTTTCTTTATGATATCTAATTCCACTCTCCTCATTGATTCAGACGAATCACTTGGGCACTGTTCTTGCATTTATCAGTCATGATTAAGGTCAATTTTTTGGCTCCCAAATAGAATGACTGGAGAAATAAGGGTATAAGAAAAGGAGGTATGAGGAGGAGGAAAGGCAAACAGAACAGGGAAAAAGGGAAAAATACAGATTTCTTTAAAGATGTTGAACCATCATTGATTCAATAAGCAATATAGTTTAGGATCTTCTTCACTTTGCTCCTGAAGGAGAGAGGCAAAGAGAGAGAGAAAGCAACGTGTTCAGGAAGAAAAAAGAAGCAGTGGAGAAACAGCAGGAGGTGGACAATTGCTCCTGCCTGACATTAAAGATTATGTTCACATTGGTTGGATAGATCAGTGGTGGGCAGTGGGCAGCTGGCAGAAGGAATGAAATATTTGTAAGGTCAGATATTTATAATTTGAGACTATATGTACCTGAAAATAAGGGTTATATGCTGGGGAAGGGTGTATGGTGATGAGAGTACACTGTTCTTCTATTATTATTATTATCACTTGGTAGATGTCATCCCATTTTATATCCATTGGTTGATTGATTTTATTCCTTCATCCAACACACATTAATCGAGCCTCCACAATGTTCAACTTCTTGGGGTTCAGTGATGAGTACAAACAGACAGCCTGTCTTCTCAGGAGCTGATAGTCCACTGGAGGAGATAAACATGAATGAAATCATCACCCAGATGCATATACATCTGCATGAGTGATAAATGCATGCAATGTGGTCTTTAAAGGAAGCATTGGACCCAGCTGTGCCTGCAATGAGACTTTCCTAAGGAAATGATGCTTGAACTGAGATTTGAAGGACGACAGATGCCAAGTGGGCTGAAAACTGAGAAAAAGCAAGCGGGCACAGTGAGCAGCAGGCATAGCAGCCATGTGGCGGGAGGGTCAGCCCTGCTGGGGTGGGACAGAAAAAGTGTGGGGAGGATGAGGCTTAGGAGGCAGCCCTAAAAAGGAGCTACAGAGGGAAACTGAGGCTCAGAAAGGGTGAGTGGTTTGAACAATATCACAACACAGAAAAAGCAGACCTGGGATTCCATCCTTATGGCTTGGAAAGTCAGTGCTCCCTGGTGAATATTTTTTCACATTTAGGTACTTTGTTCAGTTGAGTACTTGGGGAAGGCCACCTTATTATCCTTCATTAAAACACTTAACAATATTATGTATTGCTAATCAAGCATCTAGAACCCACGTGTAACACCGTGTTATAATGTCTTATAGCAACATGAGCATTGATTACACAGTACATATAACCAGTCACATCCCTCCTGAACTTTCAAACATACGCATCTGGAGCTTTTCTGGTTAGTTATACCACAACAGAAAAATAAGTTTGGCTCTGTTAAATCGAAAAGCACATCTCCAGGGACATGTGCACGTGATTGCAGCCACTGCCAGCCATGTTTTGTAGGACTGTATTGATCCATTTGCAGACATCTTCATTCTACACAGTAGACATGTTCTAGAAAACGTGTCTCTAAGCTGAACTTGGGCAACTCAAAACCTGTAGGTAACTTGAAGAAAGAATCCCTTCTTCCAGAATCAGGTTTAATGCATTTACACATTTGTGTGACAAATTTTCTTAAAGCAGGACCTAGCTGGAATATTCCAGGGCTGACTGCTGAACATTATAGAGACTATTTCTGTCTTTATGTAAGACGGTAGGTATACAGATTGCAGGTCTATATTATATATGTTCCTTTTTAATTTTTTGTTTTTATTAAAAATTTTTATACAATTTTTAAAGGCTACACTCTGATTACAGTTATTACAAAATATTGGCTCTTTTCTCCATGTTATACACACATCCTTGTAGCCTATTTTGCACCCAATAGTTTGTACTTCCCCTCCTCCACCTATAATTACCCCTCCCCCACTTCTCTCTATGGGTATATATTTTCCTTTTATTACTTGGTAAGAGTATATCAGGGCTTGCTGGACTCAGTGATAAAGAATCTGCCTGCCAATGCAGGAGACTTGAGTTTGATCCCTGGATCGGGAAGATCCCCTGGAGAAGGGAATGGCTATTCACTCCACTATTCTTGCCTGGGAAATCCCATGAACAGAGGAGTCTGGTGGGCTACAGTCCATGGGGTCGCAAAGAGTCAGACACAATTGAGTGACTAAACAAGTTACCATATAAAGTCTCTATATAATGATCTATATGAATGGAGTGACTTTGTCTTTCTGTACTAGGTTGGAAGGCTTCTTGGCAGAGCTAACACAGGATGATAGAAGTTAGGTGGCTGACCTTCAATGTCTCCTTCTGTCCAGCCACACGCAGCATCCGTAACGAACTGCCTTCCCCCTGGCAGGATGTGCCTTGTCCTAAAAGCCTCCTCTCACCACAGCCTCCACAGTCTTGCATTGGTTTCTGAGCTGCCTACTTTCATCTTCACAGCTCGGCTCCTTACCTCCGTGACCTCCAAACCCATGGCTATTACCTTGTGGGTTTTTCTGGGCCCTTTGGGTGGCCATGGGCCAGTCTTTCACAGCAACCAACCTCCACTTTTCACCTGTCCCAGTGGACAAGGTGAATTGTTCTTGTTTAGTTGCTAAGTTGTGTCCAACTCTTTGTAACCACAAAGACTGTAGCCCTCCAGGCTTCTCTATCCATGGGATTCTCCAGGCAAAAATACTGGAGTGGGTTGCCATGCCCTCCTCCAGGGGATCTTCCTGACCCAAGGGTCAAACCGGAGTCTCCTGCATTGGCAGGAAGATTCTTTACCACTGAGCCACCTGGGAAGTCCTGGGCAAGGTGACATGATTGATAAGTTAAAATGGATCTACCTTGTCTCATGTTTCCTTGATGGAGGGCCGGGGTGTGAATGGAGTAGGGGTAGAGATGATGGAGAAATCGCTTTGGAAGCCAGACCACATGGGTGTGAAGTTTGGTTCCACTAATTATCTGTATATGACCTTGAATATTTAACAACATTTCAACTCCCTAAGCCTCAGTTCCTTAGCTATAAAAATGGTGAGGACAATTCTGATCTCACAAGGATGTTGTCAGGATTTAGCAAGATACAGTATGCAAATCCATGATAGATGGTAACACCTGATAACTCATTTTATTATGAATAGAGTGGCGCACAATAGGACAATTTTGATTTTGAGGGTGAGCTGCGAGTTCTGCAGAATTCTGTCAAGGCCAAAGGACAAATGAAGAGTCAGGGCTGAGAGATGGTCCTCAAATCTAAGTGGGGCAGATACTGAGCAGATTGAGCCATTTGAGGGGACTTTCCTAGCAGTCCAGTGGTTAAGACCTGGCACTTCCCCTGCAATCCTTGGTTAGGGAACTAAGATCCCCCATGTTGCACAGTGTGGTCAAAAAAAAAAAAAAATTAAGCAGCTTGGGGAAGGGTCGGAAGCAGTTGTCAGATGAGGCTGGAAGGGAGACTGCAGGCTTTATTCACTGACCACAGACATCCTGGCCCCAAGGGTGACTGTGGTGGTCTTTTAGGGACCCTGGGGTAGTCAGATTGGAACACACTTCTGCGATTTAATTCACCTGCTATATCTCTTTTCTGGCAGGCAGGGCAGCAAGTTCTAGGACAAACGAAAATCACTGCCCATTTAAAAAGCTACCCCAGCAGTGTTGAGGGCAGGGATTACATTAAAAAACAAAACAAAACAACAAAACCCTTTAATGATTCTTGTTTTCTAAATTAATTTATTTTTAATTGAAGGATAATTACCTTGCAATATTGTATTGGTTTCTGTCATACATCAACATGAATCAGCCATAGGTCTACATATGTACCCTCCTACTTGAACCTTCCTTCCACCTCCCACCCCATCCCGCTGCTACTGCTGCTGCTGCGAAGTCGCTTCAGTCGTGCCTGACTCTTTGTGACCCCATGGACTGCAGCCCACCAGGCTCCTCCATCCATGGGATTTTCCAGGCAAGAGCACTGGAGTGGGGTGCCACTGTCATCAAAAAATCCACAAACAATAAATGCTGGAGAGGATGTGGAGAAAAGGAAACCCTAATTGTTTTTGAATACAGAGGTTTGCGATGGAGTTTCCATTGGGCTCATGATGAAGGTGTGACTTCTGTGTCGTGTTGGGGGTGGGGGCAGAAAGCCCTCTGGATTCCTCTTTGGGCACCAGTTCTACCCCAGAAAGCCTCCTCCACCATCTGACTGGCCCAAGTTCTTCCAACCCTGAGATGGCTTCATGTGTCACTCAAGTGTTCTCACTTCAGCCTTAATAAGTTTGAGTCTATGTCACTTTGACTAAAATGGCAGTTACTCATTAGCTCTTTTTGATTCTAAGGCTGAACTTCCACTTGACTCCTTGGTAGCATTGGCTTCAGCGGGTCCCAAGTTTCATGCTATAAAACTGTGATGGTTTTATTGACCAATTAACATAGGTTAATGATGATTGTTTTTATGAAAGTTGGCAGGTTACCCTCTGGACAGCAGGCTGAACAAAGTCATCTCAGTCTTAAACAGAGATCATAAAATGTTAGAGGTGGAAGGGTCTCAGAAGTCATGTAGTCCAGCCCTCTCATTTAGCAGGGGAAAGAATTGAGGTCTGGAGGGGTTAAATTCTGGATTTAAAAGGCCAGCTGGATAGAGAGTCATGGAAGCAGCAGGAAGGGCAGGCTTTTATCTTACATGGTTTGATAAAGAGTCTCTGATCTCTTTCTTATAATCACAGAACTTAGGCCTTTCCAATGCAAAGATGATGCTGTGATTGTAAGGCTGATACTTTGAGGAACTGAGTATTTTATTTTATTATTATTTTTTGGTTGTTGCTTTTTTAAAAAATTGAAGTGTAGTTGGTTTACAGTACTGTGTTAGTTTCAGATGAGGAGCAAAGTGATTTGGTTATACATATATTACATGCTGCTGCTGCTGTTTAGTCACTAAGTCATGTCAGAGTCTTTTGCGACCCCATGGACTGTAGCCCACCAGCCTCCTCCATTCATGGGATTTCTCAGGCAAGAATACTGGAGTGGCTGCCATTTCCTTCTCCAAGGGCTCTTCCCAACCAAGGGACTGAACCCACGTCTCCTGCTTGGCAGGCAGATTCTTTACAATTAAGCCACCTGGGATGCCCATAAATATATAGGCATATATGTATATATATTCTTTTTTTCAGCTTTTTCTACTATCATTTATTACAATATATTGAGGTCTTCCCTGGTGACTCAGCTGGTTAAGAATCCACCTGCAATGCAGGAGACCTGCGTTCAATCCCTAGTTGGGAAGATCCCCTGGAGAAGGGAATGGCTACCCACTCCAGTACTCTGGCCTGGAGATATCCATGGACTGTATAGTATATACAATATATTGAATATATCAATAGTTTCCTGTGGAAGTTAGTTTCAATTTAAAGTTTTTTTTTTAACCTTCATTTTTAAATTAATAAAGTGATGTTTTATGTTTAAACTAGTAAAACCTCTGGAACTGGATGTTTTAAAGACTGGGTGACTGCTAAGATTTTGATCAACTTACAATCTAGAACATGAATTTGTATGGAATTAATGATGCTGTACATATAATCATTGATTTATTTGCTTAACTTCTTTGTCCCATAAAGAAACTACTTAAAGACAGGGCTATGTTACCTATCTTTGTTTCCGTTACAGACTTGATATAGTATGTGCTCAAAAAGATGGTTGCTGAATAAATGAATAGGTGAAGGTGTTGTGAATATGTGACAAAGAATAACTATGTTCTTGAGTGAGTTTGAGAGCAGAGTAGGTTCTCTTTCGGTTGGTAACAATTGAGGAAAGACCAGAAGCATGTGGGGTGGAAGAGGAATTAGTTTTGAATTTGAATAAGGTAAATAAGTGCAGCCTAAGATTTTTCTGAAAAAAAAAAAAAAAAAAAAGATATTTTTCCAAATTCCACTGAAGCTTCTTGGTTCACAAAGACCATCTGTAAAGACTGAAGATGGAACATGGAACCACCTTGAGTAGGAAAATAGGTTTTTCCAGATGAGGACAAGGTTGGCTAACTAAGCGTTTGAAGGCCATGGTGCCAGCTCTTAGCATCTCTGACACCATAATCTTTTGTGTGTTTAGTTACTCAGTCATGTCCAACTCTTTGTGACCCCATGGACTGTAGCCCATGAGGCTCCTCTGTCCATGGGATTCTCCAGGTAAGAATACTGGAGTGTGTTGCTATTTCCTTCTCCAGGGGATCTTCCTGATCCAGGGATTGAAACTGCGTCTCCTGCGTTGCAGGCAGATTCTTTATTGCTGAGCCATCAGGGAAACCCTAAGAAAAGAAAGAATTATTTCCAAATCCCATTGAAGCTTCTTGGTTCACAAAGAGTCTGTAAAGACTGAAGATGGGACATGGGACCACCTTGAGTGGGAAAGCAGGTTTTACAGATGAAGACAGGGTTGGCTAACTGAATGCTCCAAGGTCATGCTGCCAGCTCTTAGCATCTACTAGAATCTTTTACAGACTCTGCTAAAATCTGCTGTTCCTTCCTGGGCTCTGCTCACCTCTGTTGCAATTCCTCCTCTGCTAGGGAAAAATGACCATGGGAATCTTAACTTTTGTCCCCCAGTTCTCAGAAACAAAAAAAGAAACACGGGAGTACATTTCCATTAAACTGCATTTCAGCCAACTCCATCCTAAATACCTCCAGTTCCAGGCTCAGAGCCCCCAACATCCAGCCATCCCCTGGCTCTGTCCTTACCTGGAAGCCTCACCAACCTCTTGGCCGGAGAACCCTGGTACTCCCCCTCTGCTCAGCAACCTCCCGTTCCCAAAGGGAGTCGAGATGCTGATAGATTTCTTCTATCTCACTGGATCCTGCTCAAGGTTGTCGATCTGAGACTCTTAATCATCCAGATGAGTTTGCAGCTGTTATTTCTCATCAGAAACACATCTTCAACACTATCCATAAAGTGTTGGGTTCCACACAGGGTGCTGGTGAGACAGGGCATCTACCCCAAGGATGACAATAGAAAATTCAATCTGCTTCCTGGGTCCTCTTGTCAACCCTTGGGAGGGAGAGGAGAGGTGCAGAGAGCTGCCTGACTTTGTTGATAGATTCTTGTTTCCACCTGAGAGCTTGTCTGAAACCTCCTTCCTTCTTTCTTCCTCCTTCTCTCCTCCCCTCTCTCCCTTCTCTCTTCTTTCTTCCTTTCTTTTCCTTTCCATTTCTTCCCTTTAACACATTCACTGAGCACCTACTAAGTATGAGGTGTTATCTGGGGGGATGTTGTGGAGGAAGAGGATACAAAAGTTAATAGATTCTGGTCTCTCTTTGGGAAGAATTTGTAGAACTGAACTGCAGAGAGAAAGCAAAGCTGTGCATGGATGTAAGTGTGCAAAATGCCTTCACAGAATCCACAAAATATCCCTGGCAGGTATACACAGAGTAGGGTGTTTTCCCATAGTATGGTGTTTCCTCCTCTAATGCAAGTGGAGGTCAGAGCACCTATCGGGCGGGTGTGGCATTTAGCCGCCTCTCCAAGGACAGGCGCGTTGAAGCTGAGCAGAATCAAAGGTGGTTTCTCCCTGGCTTCTCTGCATCTGGAAAAGACCTTTTTAAAATAGTTGAAGTAGAGTTGATTTATAATGTTGTGCTAGCTTCTGGGGCACAGCAAAGGAATTCAGTTATATATTATTGTTCAGTTGCTAAGTCGTGCCCGACTCTATGCGATCCCATGGACTGCAGCACGCCAGGTTTCCCTGTCCTCTACTATCTCCTGGAGTTTGCTCAAATTCATGTCCATTGCGTTGGTGATGCCATCCAATCATCTCATCCTCTGCTGCCCCCTTCTCCTCCTGCCTTCAATTCACTGAAAGGACAGATGTTGAAGCTGAAGCTTCAATACTTTGACCATATGATGTGGAGAGCCAACTCATTGGAAAAGACCCTGATGCAGTTATATACTTATATGTATACATATGTGTGTGTGTATATATATATGTACAATTCTTTTATATATATATGTATAATCCTTATATATACATATTCTTTTTCAGATTTTTTCCATTAAGGATTATTACCAGATACTGAATATAGTTCCCTGTGCTATCCTGTAGGACCTTGCTGTTTAGTTTATATATAGTAGTGTGTGTCTGCTAATCCTAAACTCCTAATTTATCCCTCCCAACCCCATTTTCCTTCTGGTAACCATAAGTTTGTTTTCTATGTCTGTGAGTCTGTTTCTATTTTGTAAATAAGTTCATTTAAATCTTTAAGATTTTACATACATGTGATATGATGCAATATTTGTCTTTGATTTACTTCATTTAGTATGGTAATATCTAAGTCCATCCACATTGCTGCAAATGGCATTCAGTTCAGTTCAGTTCAGTCGCTCAGTTGTGTCCAGCTCTTTGTGACCCCATGAACCACAGCATGCCAGGCCTCCCTGTCCATCACCAACTCCAAGAGCTTGCTCAAACTCGTGTCCATTGAGTCTGTGATGCCATCAAACTATCTCAACCTCTGTCATCCCCTTCTCCTCCTGCCCTCAATCTTTCCCAGTCTTTTCAAATGAGTCAGCTCTTTGCATCAGGTGGCCAAAGTATTGGAGTTTCAGCTTCAACATCAGTCCTTCCAATGAACACCCAGGACTGATCTCCTTTAGGATGGACTGGTTGGATCTCCTTGCAGTCCAAGGGATTCTCAAGAGTCTTTTCCAACACCACAGTTCAAAAGCATCAATTCTTTTGTGCTCAGCTTTCTTTATAGTCCAACTCTCACATCCATATATGACCACTGGAAAACCCATAGCCTTGACTGATGGACCTTTATTGACAAAGTGATGTCTCTGCTTTTTAATATGCTGTCTAGGTTGGTCATAACTTTCCTTCCACGGAGTAAGCATCTTTTAATTTCATGGTTGCAATCACCATCTGCAGTGATTTTGGAGCCCAGAAAAATAAAGTTAGCCACTGTTTCCACTGTTTCCCCATCTATTTGCCATGGAGTGATGGGACCGGATGCCATGATCTTCGTTTTCTGAATGTTGAGCTTTAAGCCAACTTTTTCACTCTCCTTTCACTTTCATCAAGAGGCCCTTTAGTTCTTCTTCAGTTTCTGCCATAAGGGTAGTGTCACCTGCATATCTGAGGTTATTGACATTTCTCCCTGAAATCTTGATTCCAGCTTGTGCTTCTTCCAGCCCAGCGTTTCTTATGATGTACTCTGCATGTAAGTTAAATAAGCAGGGTGACAATATACAGCCTTGACGTACTCCTTTACCTATTTTGAACCAGTCTGTTGTTCCATGTCCAGTTCTAACTGTTGCTTCCTGACCTGCATATAGGTTTCTCAAGAGGCAGGTCAGGTGGTCTGGTATTCCCATCTCTTTCAGAATTTTCCACAGTTTATTGTGATCCACACAGTCAAATGCTTTGGCATAGTCAATAAAGCAGAAATAGATGTTTTTCGGGAACTCTCTTGCTTTTTCAATGATCCAGCAGATTTTGGCAATTTGATCTCTGGTTCCTCTGCCTTTTGTAAAACCAGCTTGAACATCTGGAAGTTCACGGTTCATGTATTGCTGAAGCCTGGCTTGGAGAATTTTGAGCATTACTTTACTAGCGTGTGAGATGAGTGCAATTATGCGGTAGTTTGAGCATTCTTTGGCATTGCCTTTCTTTGGGATTGGAATGAAAACTGACCTTTTCCAGTCCTGTGGCCACTGCTGAGTTTTCCAAATTTGTTGGCATATTGAGTGTAGCACTTTCACAGCATCATCTTTCAGGATTTGGAATAGCTCAACTGGAATGCCATCACCTCCACTAGCTTTGTTCATAGTGATGCTTCTTAAGGCCCACTTGACTTCACATTCCAGGATGTCTGGCTCTAGGTGAGTGATCACACCATAGTGATTATCTGGGTCATGAAGATCTTTTTTGTACAGTTCTTCTGTTTATTCTTGCCACCTCTTCTTAATATCTTCTGCTTCTATTAGGTCCCTACCATTTCTGTCCTTTATTAAGCCCATCTTTGCATGAAATGTTCCTTTGGTATCTCTAATTATTTCATCCTTTTTTATGGCTGAGTAATATTCCAGAAATGGTCTTTTCCTTCTCCCCGCTCTGAGGCATCAGCGAGATTCTGGAGCTGGCCCTGTGGGTGCCTTTCCCCACCTTTCCAAGGCAGGCCCGGCTGCCCCTACCTGCCAGTAGCCTTCTGGGCCTTCATTCCCCTCAAATCACAGCAAACTGAGGTCTGCCTCAGTGCTTAAAATGCATGCAGACTCCTATATTCAGAAAGCCTAGAAAAGACAGTATTTGTTTTAAAAATAATTTCTTTAAAAATGTGAACCACATCAACAAGGAAGTTCAGTTTTTAAAAAGGAAATGAAAATAGCCTCAGTCAGTTCAGTCACGCAGTCGTGTCTGACTCTTTGCGACCCCATGGACTGCAGCACGTTGGGCACTGGCCATCACCAACTCCAAGAGCTTGCTCAAACTCGTGTCCATTGAGTCTGGGATGCCATCAAACTATCTCATCCTCTGTCGTCCCCTTCTCCTCCTGCCTTCAATCTTTCCCAGCATCAGGGTCTTTTCCAAGGAGTCAGTTCTTCGCATCAAGTGGCCAAAGTATTGGAGTTTCAGCTAGAGCATCAGTCCTTCTAATGAATATTCAGGACTGATTTCCAAAACAACATCAACATATAGAATTTCTAGAGAGAAATAGCACCATTTGGAAGGATTTGGGAAGCGGGCTTCCTAGGTGGCACAGTAATAAAGAATCCACCTGCCAATGCAGGAGATGTGGATTCGATCCCTGAGTTGGGAAGATGTCCTGGAGAAGGAAATGGCAACCCACTCCAGTATTATTGCCTAGAGAATCTCCATGGACAGACGAGCCTGGTGGGTCATAGTTCATGGGGTCAAAAAGAGTCAGACAGGACTGAACAACTAAGGATGCACACTTCCATCCGTGCGTCAATCTGGGAGGGTTTCCTGGAGGAAGCGGGCTTTCAGGACTGAAAGAGCAGGCTCGGGCTGGAAGACTGGGTGCTCATTCACTTCACTGGGATTCCTGGAGGGCAGAGACCATGCACTTGGTACCGCTTCCTGTGGTGGGAGGTCCGGCACAGCCATGAAAGAGCCATGAATGAAATGTGCAAGTGACAGGTGAAGGCTGGACAGGACAGTAGAGGAAGCTGAGAGAGAGGGTGAATGAAAGGGGCTGAGAAGAGGGGCTGGGATAGAGCCAGACTTTGTGTGCACCTTACTGAGGGTTTTGAGGCAAAGCATGCTGTCACACGGGAAGCCGGTTCCAGGCTGCTGAGGAATTTAACAGCCTACCAGGGCTTTGGGCGAGGGTAATGAGAACAATGGGCCCCAGGAGTCCAGGAGTCTAACAGTGGCTCTGATTATAGCATCCCCATGACCTTGGGCAGGGAACCTCACCTCTCCCATCTTGCTCATCACCACATCATGTGGATGGCTGCTGTGTTCACCTCCTCCTTTTTTGTTGTCGGGTACCCTGGAAACCCAAGGTAGATTTTCTCCTTGGTCATGAGGCCAGATCAGAGCTGAGCCTATGGTTTCAGCCTGGGAGGAGAGGCCACAGCTGAGGGAGGAGAGGGAAAGGATGTAGACTGAGGTTCCAGCACTGGGACAACTGAGACAGAGGCCAGAAGCTACCAAGTTTGGCAACTGATTTATTGTTGAGGAGTCAAGACATAAATAAAGGGAAATAACAATAGTAGCCACTTATTGGGTGCTTAATTAATATATATTACCTATCACATCCTAGTGGGTATTATAATTATTCCATTTTACAGATGGGAAAGTTGAGGTTTAGGGAGGTAAAATGATTGCCCGGGGTTAACACTGTTAATAAGTGGTGTGCAGATGCTTGCTCAGTCATGTCCGATTCTTTGCAACCCCATGGCTCTTCTGTCCATGGGATTCTCCAGGAAAGAATACTGGAGTGGGTTGCCATTTCCTCCTCCAGGGGATCTTCCCAACCCAGGTATCGAACCCGCATCACCTGCATCTCCCGCATTGGCAGAGCTATTCTTTACTGCTCAGCCACCTGGGAAGCCCTTAATAAGTGGCAGAGCTGGAATTTTAAAACTTGATTTTTCAAATCCTATCAGAGCTCTTAGGCACTGCTTTAACCTGTATTCTTTAAGTCGATTCACTTATGAGGCTTCATCTCTGTTTTTAGACGGTATCATGTCATGGTTCCTCATGAGGGGCAGGCTGAGGGGGCATCGTGGCCCTTAGGGTTCAGGCCCTGGGATCAAGGATCCTGTGCACACTGGGCTGGGCAGGCAGGGCCATCAGGAAGGAGAGCTTGGGATCTGACATCAGAAGAGGGTACAGAGGAGGAGGCCCTCTCATTTGTAAAGTGCTTTCCAGCTTTTGCTTTAATTGATTCTCATGACAGCTCTGGGAGTTAGGCATGGAGCTTTTCTTCAATTCCCATTTTCTAGTTGAAGAACCTGAGGCCTGGAGAGGTGAAAACAATTGACCAGGGTCATCCAGCTGGTAAATGGCAGATGGCAGATCCTGGTTCTCTCTTGCCTGAGCAGTGCTCTTTGTTGGGGTTCAACATGGGGTCTCCAGAGGATGTTCACTTTGCTGGAGGGTTAAAGAGTACGGGAGCAGAGCGAGCATGGCCAAGGTCCTAAAAGCTGAACTGGGAGAGGTTTTGAGGCACATGACCTTATCCTCAAAGCCCCAAGCTAGGCAGAGGCCCGGGGAATCAGGGTCTGTCTGGGACTGGCATAGCCTGATGCCCAGGGCTGGAAGACAATGCCAGTGGTACAGGATTCAGAAAGGAAGGAGTCACCCCGAACAGAGTCCCCTGTGGGAT
This sequence comes from Bubalus bubalis, assembly GCF_019923935.1. Classification (NCBI taxonomy): domain Eukaryota; kingdom Metazoa; phylum Chordata; class Mammalia; order Artiodactyla; family Bovidae; genus Bubalus; species Bubalus bubalis. Next base: position 46,572,874 of record NC_059168.1, read on the forward strand.
CCTGTCTCCAGGATCTCAAGGGTAAAGAAAAGGCAGGGTAGGCTTCGCAGGTTTGGGGCTCTCTGCTATCTCTGACCTTGGGTATTAGGAGGCCCTTGATCAACATAGGCTGTTCGAAGAGTAATGTTGATGGGCAGGTTGCCCAGCCCTGGACCGCAGTGGAAGAAATATGTGCTTTGGAGAAAAGCTTGGGGGTCAAACCCCAACCCTGCCCCTTTGTGGATGGGTGATTTTGTGTCTTAGTTGCCCTTTCCATAAAATGCAGTAACAGTTTCTTTACTGCCATAAAATATGAATGAGCGAATACATATTCATGATATTAGATGAATTCATTCATTTTATGAGCCCTCTATGTGCCAATGCTGGGCTAGGGGCTGTGGATAGTTCTGCGATCCACACAGACAAGAGCCCAGCCTGACAGCGTGGGCCCCCATGAGTACCACTTCCCTCTTCTCATCTGTAAAGGTACCGGAGAGTTCTCCTCTAGAGCAGGGCGCCCTCCCAGCAGCCAGGGAGGAGGAGGCGGATGGGAGGAGGAGCAGATCCTGGGGCTGGGGATGGAGTGGAGGGGACAGCTCTGTGGTCCTCCTTATCTGACTGCCCTTGCCCCAGAAACCCGGAGAGCTTGAAAACGATGATTTCACTAGTGTTCAAAGCTTCCCAGGGGAGACCGAAGGCAGAGCAGAAAGCATTGGAGTGTGCTTGTGTTGACAGCTGAAGGATCAGAGTGGCTGGCTGGGGATCACAGGCTGTGGGGGTGGCACGGCATTGCAGAGTCTGAAGGTTTTTGCCTGTGGCCATCAGGCCAAGTTCACAGACTGTAGACACTCAAAGGAGGCTCCCTTTCCTAATCAACAGCCTGCACTATGGGCCAGATGCTTTTCTAGGTGGCTTACCCTCCTGGTGCTCCCAAGCCTGGGAATGGGGATTATTGTTCCCATTTTCCAGATTAGGAAATTGAGGCACACGGGAGTCAAGTGGCCACAAAGCATCATCGCAATAGTCCAGATTCAGGTTCACCTCTCCGTGTTTAACACATGAACACACACACTAAGCAGTGATTGGAGACTTGCTCTCTACGCTGGCTAACACAGTGGACTGGGAGGACCCCACTTGACCTCCATCCAGTGTCTGTCCACCTGGAGCAGACAGCAGGGACAGAGGTGGGGAGAAGGACCAGGAGTCAGACCGCAGGTTCCCCAACAGTGCAGGACACAAGAGGTGGAGGAGGACACGGGGTGGCTTTGCTCACCACCCTCGTTCCGGTGGTCTGCCTCTTGACCGGACATCTCAGGACCCCTTTGGATGCATTTTCTTCTCGTGTTTAGCTTCATTCCGCCCTCCCGCCCCCACCTTCCTGATTCATCCTTTACTCTCTTTTCCTTCTCCCTTTTCCCCTGCTTTCTCTCAACTTCCTCGCCCCTTCTCTGTCCCTCTTCTTCTCTCGCTTTTTCTACTCTTTGTCTCGTTATCTCCTCCCCCCCTTTTCTGTTTGTTCTTCTCCGGGTGCCCCTCCCCACGCACCCCTCCTCCAACCCCCTCCCCGCCTCGCCTGCATCTGCGCCTGCAGCTCCCTCCGCCCTCGGCCCCGCCCTCCTCTCGCCCAGACTCCCCCCTTCCCTCTCTGCGCTCGCTCTCTGTGATTTATTACTCGCCCTGCTGCTTCTGACAAACTATTTGTAGGAAAATGAGATTTGGTCCGCGCTGGATGGCTCCTCTGGGAGGCAGGCGTGGGGGTCGGGTTCGGAGCCCCCGTGCGGGCCCCCCCACCAGAGCCCACGGCGCTTACGGAGCTCTTTAAGATAAATGAGCAAAATTAAGAGACTCACTGGGGGAAGAAAACACTGGATGGCAGCGAGCGAGAGCGGATGGTACATGGTTTCCGCCCAGAGATTCATCCACGTGCACCCCACTGGGGCCTCCCCCATCTGCCGCAAACTCCAGGAACTCTCTTCCCCAAGAAGAACTTCCAGACCCCGGGGCGCCTTTCTTCCTCCCCCCCGGATGTGGTCGTTGAAAAGGGCAGAGACCTTTCTAGAAGGACGTAAGCAACAGATGGGGCTGGAGGAGCAGGTCTCTGGGGGTGCTCAGGAAGAAACCAGACAGAGGGGGAAGAGGTGGGGAGGGGTCCGAAGAGCAGGTGGATGTCCGAAGGGCTGGGGTTAGGCTGTGAAATCAGCTGTGGTGGGTGGGTGGGTGCTCATGGACCACCCACATCTGACGGCCAGGTTACTTCAGCCATACCCAGATCCCTTGGAAGCTGAACCAGTTTCTTATCTTGATCACAGGCATGACTCAGGACAGGACACAGAGGCAGTGGAAGCCCTTGACTGAAGCAAGCCCCCAGGCCTCACCTCTAAGGCAGGGGTTTAACACTTCTGGTTGTCTGGGCAGCAAACTTTAAGCTCCCTGAGAGCAGGTGGGAGGTCTTGGGTTTTCTTGTGGTACCTTAGGGCTGCAGCAGCAGCAGCAGCAGCAGCAGGGCTGCAAGGGCTTCCCTGGTGGCTCAGAGGTTAAAGAGTCTGCCTGCAATGCAAGAGACCTGGGTTCGATCCCTGGGTTGGGAAGATCCCCTGGAGAAGGAAATGGCAAAATGCTAAAGCTCAGTGGTTAAAAAAAAAGAAAAGAAAAAATATCTGCCTGCCAATGCAGAAGACACGGGAGACACAGGTTCAATCCCTGGGTGGGTAATAAACTCTGAAGGAAGGCATGGCAACCCTCTCCAGTATTACTGCCTGGAGAATCCCATGGTTGGAGGAGCCTGGTGGGCTACAGTCCATGGGGTTGCAAAGAGTCGGACACGACTGAGCGACTTCACTCACTCACTCACTCACTCAGGGCTGCAAGGAGATCAAAGCAGTCAGTCCTAAAGGAAATCAACCCTGAATATTCAATGGAAGGACTGATGCTAAAGCTGAAGCTCCAATCCTTTGGCCACCTGATGTGAAGAGCGGACTCAGTGGAAAACACCCTGATGCTGATAAAGATTGAAGGCAAAGGGAGAAGGGGGCAGGAGAGGATGAGATGATTAGACCGCATCACCAACCAATGGACATAATTTGAGCAAACTCAGGGAGACAGTGGAGGACAGAGCAGCCTGGCTGCTACAGTCCATGGGGTCTGTAGTTGGACACAACTTAGCCACTGTAGGCCCTAAATACTATTTGTGGAGACAGGGATTGCACCAACACAAGACTGTCTTTCAAACTCAGGGCTTCATTTTCAACTCCCATGGGATGTGCCCTGGAGCCAGTTTTTCAGCACGTGTTTGTCCTTATTTTAAAAACAATACATTTTAATGGATGCAGTATCTTCTCTTATCTCTGGGAGAGCAGTAATTTTTCTGTAACTCTGTTTTGTATTTATCTGTTTTTTTTTTTTCCTGTTTGTGAAATCTTAATTTCCCTTTTAGTAAACAAGAAAGAATTCTTTCTCAAAAATTAAAAGTTGAAATGTAGAAGTTGAAATAAATTAAGTAGGAGGGCTGAAAGATAATGTGAAAAAACCCAAGTACATTTATTGTTCTGTCAAATGTGAAGAAAATAGAGATAAGCTTGGACAAGAAAAGAAAAATCACCTACCAGTTCTTTAGTTTGGTGTCTGAGTTTGAAAAGAAAAAGGGTCATATTGTACATATTTTTGATATGCTTTACAATATTATATTGTGCATCCCTTTTTATGATATTCACTATTCCTCTAAATGGAAACAGTTTATCAATTGTATGTTTGTATGTTCCATGTATGGCTTCTTTATTAAGAACAAGGCACATATTTTTTTCATTTTGATTATTTCCAAATTTTCACTGTTATAAAGCGATGCCAATCAGTATGGTCCAGATTATACAATTTTTTTTTTGTCATAGTCAGTGATAAAAGTGGTGATCTCTGCTCCTTCCTGGTTTTATAAGAATAAGACATGACATATTTAAAAGTTAACAACTCCAGGAGTTCTGATCGGACAGCCCACTGTGGATCAGTTCTTCTAGAACTTTTCAAGGTTTCAAAGACCACCTGAATCTACCCACCAGGACAATTTGAGAATGTTCTGCCAGCAAGAGAGGTAGATTAGGCTTTAGCTGTTATAAGAACCAACAAAGATACAGTATTTGAAGAAAAGGATTGTTCAGCTTGAATCCTTGTAAAGTGAAATGAAAGTGAAGTCGCTCAGTCGTGTCCGACTCTTTGCGACCCCATGGATTGTAGCCTATCAGGCTCCTCCGTCCATGGGATTTTCCAGGCAAGAATGCTGGAGTGGATTGCCATTTCCTTCTCCAGGGGATCTTCCCGACCCAGGAATCGAACCCAGGTCTCTTGCATTGCAGGCAGATGCTTTACCGTCTGAGCCACCAAGGAAGTCCTTGAATCCTTGTAAGAAGTCTGCAAATAAAACGTGAACCAAATTAATTATATAATTTTGAAATCTACTAATTTCAAAGTGTCCTAAAATGTAACACTTGAAAATGGTGGCATCACCCTAAGAGTCTAGTGGGTCTAGTATCATATGAGTGGAAAAGCAAGGGATTTGAAGTGTAAAGATGTTGGGGAAAAATTTGAAATTCACTGGACTTTGCTGGTGGCTCAGTGGTAAAGAATCTGCCTGCCATTGCAGGAGACAGGGGTTTATGGCTTTTTCAGTGGTCATGTATGGATGTGAGAGTTGGACTGTGAAGAAAGCTGAGAGCCGAAGAATTGATGCTTTTGAACTGTGATGTTGGAGAAGACTCTTGAGAGTTCCTTGGACTGCAAGGAGATCCAACAAGTCTATTCTGAAGGAGATCAGCCCTAAGATTTCTTTGGAAGGAATGATGCTAAAGCTGAAACTCCAGTACTTTGGCCACCTCATGAGAAGAGTTGACTCATTGGAAAAGACTCTGATGCTGGGAGGGATTGGGGGCAGGAGGAGAAGGGGACGACAGAGGATGAGATGGCTGGATGGCATCGCTGACTCGATGGACGTGAGTCTGAGTGAACTCTGGGAGTTGGTGATGGACAGGGAGGCCTGGTGTGCTGCGATTCATGGGGTCGCAAAGAGTCGGACACGACTGAGCAACTGAACTGAATTGAACTGGGAAAGATTTCACATGCCATAGGGCAACTAAGCCCATGCAAGATACAACTATTGAGCCTGTGCTCTAGAGCCCGTGCTCCATTGACGAGAGAACACACCACAAAGAGAAACCTGCACACTGCAATGCGAGAGTAGCCCCCTCTCTCTGAAACTAGACAAAAGCCTGCGCAACAAGATAAAGACCTAGTGCAGCCAGCAATAAAATAAATAAAATTTTATTTAAAATAAAATAAGTAAAATTTTATTTAAAATAAGTACAATTTTATTTAAAATAAAATAAGTAAAATTTTATTTAAAATAAGTACAATTTTATTTAAAATAAAGTAAGTACAATTTTACTTAAAATAAAATAAGTAAACTTTTATTAAAAAAGCAAACAAACTTTGGAATTCAGTGACCAACACAGGTAACCCAAGTTACTGGGCACTTTTGAGGTGAAGGTCGTCTCCCTTCCTTGGAGAGTAAGGTGTCCATCTTTATGTCTCTCTGTCAGCCTGGACTTTGCAGGTCTCAAGAAGGCTGATAGATGAGGCCAAACAATCTGATCATTTGCTCCTTGAGTTTGTGCTGTCATCAGCATTTTTATTATAAACAAATAACGATTTCTATGGATGCAACATTTCAATCTACTTCTTGGGGCCCTTAAGGACACCTTACATCACTTGTTACAAACTTCAGTTTCCTGAGTGGGAGGGACAGTAATGACAGGAGAGGAGAGTCCATGAACTATTTTCAATATTTGAAAAAATATGTGGATTACCTACCATAAATCATCATGGGATAGTACAATGTCAATTTCTTTGCTTTAAATTAATTTCTACCAACTTATGGTATTTCTTTTTAAAATTTATTTATTTTTGGCTAAAAATAAATATCGGTCTTCCTTCTGCTCCAGGGGTTTCTCTAGTTGTGGTGAGCAGGGGCTACTCTGTTGCAGTGCAAGGGCTTTTCATTACGATGGCTTCTCTTGTTGCAGAGACAGGCTCTAGGGTGCTCAGGCTTCAGTAGTTGCAGTGTGTAGGCTCAATAGTTTCGGGGTACGGGCTTAGCTGCTCTGTGGCATGCAGGATCCTCCTGAACCATTGATCAAACCGGTGTCCCCTGAATTGGCAGGCAGATTCTTAACCACTGGACCACCAGGGAAGCCCTATGATACCTCTACTTATTATCTCAAATGGATTGCTCTGATTAACATTTTTCTAGGTCTTTGATTAATATATGGAAGGAAGAGCCAATTGTTTAATAAACTCAATCGGTTTTTTTCTAATCACGTAGGAGTTCATGGTGGGTAGTAAAGGGGGTCTCTGATGAAAAGAGCTTGAGAGGCAGAGTAGAATATTATCCATGGCTCTCTCTCTACTGTGCTGCTGCCATTGAGACAAAACCTGCCCAAATAAGTGTGTGCATGCTCAGTTGTGGCCAACTCTTTGCGACCCAGTGGACTGTAGCCCACCAGATTCCTCCATCTATGGAATTTTCCAGGCAAGGATACTGGAGTGGGTGGCCATGCCTTCCTTCAGAGTTTATTACCCACCCAGGGATTGAACCTGCGTCTCCTATGTTTTCTACATTGGCGGGCAGATATTTTTTCTTTTCTTTTTTTTTTTTAACCACTGAGCCACTAGGGAAGCCCAAATGAGAGGACTCTCTTGACCTTGCAGTTGACAGCATGGTGGGGATTTCCTAGGAAAATCCATTCAAATCTCTTTCTCCCTCAGATCATGAAAGAGAGAAGTGACATCTATTGCGGGTGGGTGGGTGGGGCAGAAGGCATCCATAATGACTGGGGAAGAGGCATGAATATGACAAAAATAGGGATCTCAGCCAAAAAAGATGATTCATGACTGACTCAATCTGGAGGCCCCTCACTTCATTTTATTAGTAAGAAAAGATGCGGTGGAGGATGTGGGGGGGGGAGTGGGGTGGGGGGAGAAAAGAAATTAAAACACTGTGATCCCTTTAATATGGTCCAAGATTTACTCTGCATAATCCAGCCATATTTTTGATAGGAAATTCACGGCTCCTCTGTTCCCAGTAACAGAACGGTGATCTTTATGGGGCCAGCGTGAGGAAGCTGGCGGGTACAGCCCCCGTCACATTAAACTGTCTCAGTGAAGAGGCAATTTGTTTGATATTAAGAGTTATAAAAATATCAGCACAGAGCAGTTATGCCGGGGATATTGCACAAGCCAATCTGAATTTTAATGTAGTGTGAGCAATAAGCACCGTATTTCCTGTGCCCACGCCACACTCCCTCTCTGCAAATATTTGAAGAGAAAAAATAGAGGTTTGGAGTGTCTTGCTCTTTTCCAGTTGCGCCTCGTGCGGACTCATCCTGCACCAGATGAGTGGGAGCTGGCAACGGGTTTTTGAGGTACCTAGGAGCCAGCAGCATCCTCGAAATTGTTAGCAGAGAGAATTAGGAACATGGCCACATGGACTGACTTCCTACATCCCTGTTCACGCCCCTCACTCAAGCATGCATCTCATCCCAGTGCCTCCCAGGACTCAGCCCCCTCTGCCCACTAGCCTCTTAGGATTGTCATCCCAAGTATGCTTTATTTTTCTTAATTCAATGGAATGCCAGTTCCCAAGCATCCCGCCCCCTTAGTCGTCTAAATCCACTCTAAAATGTCCTTCTTATCTTCTCACCACGCCCTGGTCCCATCCCCAGTTCGTCTAGCTCTGTGACCTATAGGTACAAACTGTGACCTCTCCTCTCTGTCTCCTTCTATCCGTCTTCTCATTATTTCCATTTACTGTCATTCCTCTTCCTTCACCTCCCAGTCACCTCTTCCCTGCCTCTTCTCCCATAAATATCCATTCAAGCTTACAGATAGATCTTTCTGAAACATGCTAACCAATTAATTTCACTTCCACAGGGCGCCTACTTCACATTAGGCACTGGGCTGAAGGAGACACAAACATGAATAAGACTGTTGGTCTCTGCTTTTCAGGGATGCACCATGTGGTTGGGGGAGAGGTGGGAGTGTGGAGTGGGGAGGTGGTGCTAGATAAGCACTCTGGTCATTTTCTTTTTTTTAATTAATTTTTCATTGGAGTATAGTTGATTTACAGTGTTGTGTTAGTGAATCAGTCATTGATCATTTCTAGATTGTGGGTGTTCAATCATGTCCAACTCTTTGAGACCCCATGAACTGTAGTCCACCAGGCTCCTCTGTCCATGGACTTGTCCAGAAAAGAATACTGGAGTGGGTTGCCATTTCCTCCTCCAAGGGATCTTCCCGACCCCGGGATCAAACCCATGTCTCCTGCATCTCCTGCATTGGCAGGCGGGTTCTTTACCACTGCACCACCTGGGAAGTCATACATATACTTATATATTTTCTTCTAAACTCCGTTCCCATACAGTCATTAAAGAGCACTGAATAAAGTTCCCTGCAATACAGTAGGTTCTTATTTGTTAACTTTTATATTGATATAGTCCCCGGTGGCTCAGTGGTAAAAGAATATGCCTGCCAATACAGGAGGTGCATGTTCGATACCTGGGTCAAGAGGATCCTCTGGAGAAGGAAATGGCAACACACTCCAGTATTCCTGCCTGGGAAATCCTATGGACAGAGGAGCCTGGCAGGCTACAATCCATGGGGTTGCAAAGAGTCAGCCACGATTCAGTGACTAAGCAACAACATATTAATACATAGTAGTGTGCATATGTCAATCCCAATCTCCCAATTTATCCCTCACCCCCTTCTCCCTTGGTAACCATAAATTTGTTTTCTATATCTGTGACTCTATTTCTGTTTTGTAAATAGGTTACTTTGTATCATTTTATTTTTTTAGATTCTGCATATAAGCGATACCATATGATATTTGTCTTTCTCTGTCTGACTGACATCGCTCAGTATGACAATCTCATTCAGAGCAGAATGAGGTAAGAAACCCGAGAGAGGTCCACACAAAGGCAGCCGAGGACCTAAGAAGAGTTGGTCAAGTGACTAGTCCTCCAGAAGGGTCTGGGGGCGGTGACACAGGTGGCATTTGGAGAATGGGTGGATAAGAGTATATTTCAGACAGAGCAAAGGAAGGCTTGGTGGGAGGGATTCTTGGGGAAATTTTAAGAAAGATCTAGCCACCCAGTTTGGCTGAAGAGGCTCAGAGAAGTTCAAGGGTATGTCCAAGCTAATGAGTAGACTCTGATCTAGTTCCCAGGGTTGTCTGATTCCCATTTCAGGACACTTTTCAATGAACAAAAACAGGGATTCTCAAAGTATGATCTGGGGCCCCTGGATTCCCTGAGACCCTCTCAGAGGGCCTGTGAGGTCAAGGCTACTTCAAAATCATTAGCTCCTGCCTTGCTCACTTGCTCACAAATGTACAGTGGGTTTTCTTTTCTTCTTAATTAATTTATTAAATTTTTTTTTATTGTGGTAAAAGTCACATAATACAAAACATGCTATTTTAACCATATTGAACTACACAGTTCAGTGGCACAACATACATTCATATTGTTGTGCAACTCTAAAGCATATATCTCCCAAGTTTTTCACCTTCCTAAACTGAAACTTCGTCCCCATTGAACACTAAGTTCCCATTCTCCGCTCCTCTCCTCCCCAGTCCCCGGATCCTGACATCCACCAATGTACTTTCTGACTCTGTGAATTTGACTATTCTAGGTACCTCATATAAGTGGAATCAAACAGTATCTGTCTGCACCTAATGTATATTGGGGGCTTCCCTGGTGGCTCAGTGGTAAAGAATCTGCCTGCCAGTGCAGGAGACGCAGGCTCAGTCCCTGAATCAGAAAGATCCCTGGAGAAGGAAATGACAACCCATTTCAGTATTCTTGCCTTGGAGATCCCATGGACAGAGAAGCCTGGTGGGCGACAGTCCATGGGGCTGCAAGAGTCAGACACGACTTAGTGACTAAACAGCAGCAACAACAATGTATACTGGGATACATTTTTAAGGTTAACTTAATATAGGTATGCCCTGCACACAGATTTGTACAGTGGATTTTCTATAGAACATTTGGAAGATCTGAAGAGCTCAGGGGGCCAACATTTTCCAAACGACCAACACATAATGTTACAAATCACGCTTGGGAGAAACACCCACTCAAGGTGCAAATGAGCTCAATTGCATCTAAAAGTAAGAGGATACAGAAACCTTGTGGATAGGGTTTCAGATTCCACGTCACAAATAACCTTTAAGAAACTACCATTTGTTGAATTGTGAGGTTGTGTCAAAGAAGAATGCCCTCAGTTATCTGAGAAGGAGATTGATATTAACTCTCCCCCCTTTCAACTACATATGTGTGTGAAGCCAGGGTTTATTCAATACTCTTCAGTCAAAACAACATATGGCAACACTGAATGTCATAGCAGGTGTGAGAAGCCAGCGTCTTCTATTAAGTCAGACCTAAAGAGACGAGCAAACATGGATAATAATAATCTTTGGCTCACTCAGTTTGGAAAATATATTTTTCATAAAAATATATTATCTGTATTAGCATGAATGAGTTTATTACTACTTTTAAATGAATTTAAAAAAATATATTTTACATGTGCCACTTTTGATTTATAAGATGACTGTTGATACCTGTAACCTACATAAACAATGCTCTTGGGCTGATAACTTTTTAGAGTGTAAAAAGATCCTGAGATCAAACTTTGGAGAACTGTGGGAACAGAGCGTATCTCTAAAAGCTTATTAGTTGCAGGTTTGATTGAGTTTGGCTTAGAAATAACGAGCCCACTCCTCGCCTCCCCCTCCCCACACCCTCACTCATCTCTTGCTCTCATACTGCCCCCATCATTCACTGCAGCCCTATACTTGAAGCCCTCCCCTCCATCTAGAAGTTTCCTTCCTCTCCTTCCACCCGATTTCCCTTTCGCAGCACCTCACTCCTTCACTTTCCGCAGATGCCGGCTCCAAGCTACTCACATTCCTCAAGCAGGCCTCCCTTTCTCCATCAACTCTTATCTCCGTCACCTCCAACTCCCTCTCTAATGTCTCCTCATTCTTTAGCAGAGAAGCTCCCTGTTCCTTCTAGGCTTTATCGAAGCCATACGTGCTCCTCATCCTTTTTCCTCACCAGCTTCTTCTCAAGAGGCTTTATTTGCTGCTGTAAGAAATGTCGGGACCTGTGTTAAGAATCAAGCTCCTCAGTTTCTTTTTGGAGTCATGCGACACACTTCCAGATCCTGCCAACCCAGCCTCCAGCCAAGGAGGATGATGTCCCGGGTACAATGGATTGAACCTGGACTTGGGGGCAGAGCCCAGCTTTGCCATATATTAACGAGGATGCTTAATAGCAACCAAATCACTCCACTGCTCTGAACTTTAGGTCCTACTTTCTTAAAGTGAGTGTAATAATACCTTGAAGTTTTTTTTTTATGAAAATTACATCAGAGTATGTGGCAGAGAGTCAGTCCTTATGAAGATCTGCCCCTATTATCAGAGTAAAACATGACAGCAATCAAGAAACGTGGCTTTTACAAACTAGTTAATTATTTGTGTTGATAATTATAAATTAAAGTAAGCTATAACCTACATCCAGCTTCCTTGTTGGCTCAGTGGTAAAGAATCTGCCTGCGACCCCATCAAAAAATGGGCCAAAGAACTAAACAGACATTTTTCCAAAGAAGACATACAGATGGCTAACAAACACATGAAAAGATGCTCAACATCACTCATTATCAGAGAAATGCAAATCAAAGCCACAATGAGGTACCATCTCACTCCGGTCAGAATGGCTGCTATCAAAAAATCTACAAGCAATAAATGCTGGAGAGGGTGTGGAGAAAAGGGAACCCTCTTACACTGTTGGTGGGAATACACACTAGTACAGCCACTATGGAGAACAGTATGGAGATTCCTTAAAAAACTGGAAATAGAACTGCCATATGACCCAGCAATCCCACTGCTGGGCATACACACCGAGGAAACCAGAATTGAAAGAGACACATGTATCCCAATGTTCATCACAGCACTGTTTACAATAGCCAGGATATGGAAGCAACCTAGATGTCCATTGCAGATGAATGGATAAGAAAGCTGTGGTACATATACACAGTGGAATATTATTCAGCTATTTAAAAGAATGCATTTGAATCAGTTCTAATGAGGTAGATGAAACTGGAGCCTGTTACACAGAGTGAAGTAAGTCAGAAAGAAAAACACCAATACATATATATGGAATTTAGAAAGATGGTAACAGTGACCCTATATGCGAGACAGCAAAAGAGACACAGATGTAAAGAAGAGACTTTTGGACTCTGTGGGAGAAGGTGAGGGTGGGATGATTTGAGAGATGGCATTGAAACATGCTATCTTATTAGCATTGAAACATGCTAATATTTCACGTATTACCATATGTGAAATAGATCGTCAGTCCAGGTTCGATGCATGAGACATGAGAGGGCCCCTGAGGGATGAGATGGGGAGGGATGTGGGAGGGGGGGTTCAGGATGGGGGACACAGGTACACCCATGGCTGATTTATGTCAATGTATGGCAAAAACCACTACAATATTGTAGTAGCCTTCAATTAAAATAAATCAATTAATTTACAAAAAAAAAAAAAAAGAATCTGGCTGCCAATGCAGGAGACTTGGGTTCAATCCCTGGGTCAGGAAGATCCCCTGGAGAAGGAAATGGCAACCCACTCCAGTATTCTTGCCTGGGAAATCCCTGGAGAGAGGAGCCTGACGGTCAACAGTCCATGGGGTTGCAAAAGAGTCAGACATGACTTAGTGACTAAACAACAAATAACCTAGATTGTTAGTTCTCAAACTTTCACAGACAGCAGAATCACTTGGGCAGCTTGGATATAGAGAGTCCCCCCAGAAATCCAGATTTGGTAGTTTATGGGTGGGGTCCACATGCATATATTTTAAATGAATTTTAATGTACATCAAACACTGGACAAGATATTTCCTGAATTGTTCTGAGTCTCACATTTTCTCACTATTTTATGGGACTTTCCAATTCTTAAAAGTCTGCCCAATTTGCAATTAAAAATATTGAATGTGTTTTCATATGCCTCATATTTACTGGTTAAAGGGCTGACAGTATTTCATCAAGTTCTCATAACCAACACTCTCCCACCCCCACCACATCCCCCTTTAACAAAGCAAGGTATTCAGGGAAGCCAGGGCAACTTGGGTGCTATTTAATGTTGCTGAACCTTTATTTCTTCTCTTTAAAGCAAGGATAGCCATATCTCATGAGGATATTATGAGAATTATGCAGACTAATGGAGGCCCTGAATAATGTGCCATCCAAATGCCACTTCTAATTATTTCCTTCTGTGCAAAACTTGTTGGCCCATTGATGAAACAGAGGAATTAGAATCACCAGTCTCCAAGGCATCCACTGTTTTTGGACCATTCTGAACTACCCATGACTCCAAGCACTGTAATGGCTTAGGGTGGGCTGGAGGATTGGGATCTAGGGGCTGACTTCCTGCCACATCTTTCCTCTCCCAACCAACCCCCTTCAAGCAGTGTCTGACCAAGCACTGTCTGTACTCAAATGTGCTCAATGCTTGGGAAGCCCTGGTGTTTTGTTTTTCTTCTCCCTACTTCACTCTTTGGACTTGTTTGACGTACCTTGACTTGGAGGATACTTTATGTAATCTGAATGCTCCTTCACTTCACTGCCTGCGGGTGCAATGAGGTGACAGTGATCTGTGGGCCTGGTTCCTGGTACTGGAGAGTTCACTTCTGGGAACTTGAGTCCATCGTTCCCCCACCCCTCCTCCCTCACCCTCCCATGGCTCCTCCCATCCATCTCAGGCAGTGCCTGGGGTGTCATGGTGCTCTCGTGAATCTCTTTGCTCTCCTCCTCTGCTGATGCCACTTGCTTCTTGGCTGTGCTCCCATCGTCACTCTGCTCAGGTGATCTGTTGAAGGCAGCCATCTCCACTTGCTCTGGATGGCTATATGCTGAGCATCTGCAAAATGGGAGAAGAAGAGGTTCCTCTCTTGCTACATGACTTCCTTATAAGGGATCAGCGCAGACTTGTTTGAACCCTAAGATTTAGCAGCTCATTTAACTGTGCATACATGCTCAGTCACATCCCACTGTTTGTGACCCCATAGACTGTAATCCACCAGGCTCCTCTGTCCATGGAATTTTCCAGGCAAGAACATGGGAGTGGGTTGCCATTTCTCGCTCCAGGGTATCTTCTTGACCCAGGGATCAAACCCACCTCTCCTGCATTGGCAGGTGGGTTCTTTACCACTGAACCACCTGGGAAGGCATAGACACAGCCTTTTTTTCTGCAGAAGAGCATCCTGGCCACCAGCAGGGCTGGACTGACTGAGCACCCATAGTGGTGGCCTCACCCTGTGCAGAGCTGTTCTATCTGCTGCCCAGGCCCTGTATCCAGATTGATTCAGTGGTGACTGGAGTTCCTCACTGCAGTCTGACTTCCATGAAGACCCCATCAATGTCACCTGTGTATGTCCAAATCCCAAGTTTTTTTCTCAGGAAGGGGATTAGCCCCACATACATCAGTCAACACAGATAGACTCTGAGCAGTGTGGGTGGTCAGAGAGTGCAGGAAACCCAAGGAGTCATCCTGGACATACAGTTATACCCAGAGAGCATGCTAAGGTGGGTAGAAATCCTCTCACCCATTCTCCAGGTGAAGAACACTTTTAGGTAGGTTGAGGATTGGAGTTTGGGGGTGGTGTTGAGGAAAATAAGCTGGGCTTGCCTCTGGGGAGACATTTTTCTTTCTTTTTGTTTATCTGTTTATTTGGAAGATAGCACTTCATGGTAAACACTGAAGGGAACAGGAACTTTGAAGTGTTTTCTAGGCAGAGGTGAAGAACAAAACCTGGGAAGTCCAGCAGCAGCAGGAGGTGCATGAGCCAGGACCATCTGTTCCCATGAGAAGGTTTTGAGATCACCAGTGATTCCCCATCATGGCCCTTTCCCCAGTCGTCATGTGGATGTCACTCAGTGAAGGGCAGTGGTCCAGAATCAGGAGAGAGGGACAGAGAACGGGGGATGTGAAGGCAGCAGAGAGGGGATATGTTTTCAGATTGGTTTTGAGGGTGAAAGACACTTGGAGAATTAAGAAGGGCCTGGAAATTACTGTGCTTATCATGGAAAGACAGGACACAGATGGCCTGTCTCCCCTAGGAGAAGCCAGTGTAGGGGTCAACCATCCAGCACTCACTTTGGAGCACATCTGTATCAGGGAAAAGGCAGGAGTGATGCTGGGTGACGTCATGAAGGAAACCTGCTGAGGCTTCCTGCACTGAGGGTTCACCTGGCTCAGGAGTGGGGATGGGAAGGGAGAGCTTGGACTTTGGGAGCCCTTGCTGAGAAAGAACAGGCGGGACCCAAAGAGGGAGTAAATGCCAAAAACAAAGAGAAAAATGAAGAGCAATGATGGTGCTATCCTAAGGCTAATTGAGCTGCCAGCAATCATAGGGAAGGTGGAAAGGGGCTCTGGTTTGGAAGGAAAGATAACAAGCTCTGCTTTAGCAAGCTTTGTTACAGGGGTTGGAAGGTCACCCAAATAGCGATCTTGCGTGGACAACAAGAAATATGAGATAATAGAGGACCAAGGGGTCAGGGTTTGAGATGGAGATTGAACAGCTATAGAATAATGAAACAGGGCAGAGCTACTTAGGTAATTCATTTTGCTGCTTAAGAAGTATTTGTTGGGTGCCTACTATGTGCCAAGCATGGATCTGAGACCTGGGGATACTGCAATGAATCTGGCAGGGAAGGCATCTTGAGTGATTTGTGTGGATGAAGAGAATAAGCGATGTCAGGTCCAGGGGAAAGAGTGAGCATCAGACTGGGAGGTCAGTCTGGGATGCAGGAGGCCAGGAGAGGAATGAATAGCATGATGGATCATTTAGGGCCCCAGTTGACCTGCATGTAATGGGAATTCAAATGAAGTGGCCTAAATAAAGCAAGGGTTTATCCATCTCTCCCAAAGCAAGGAGTGTGGGTATGATAGCTGAGCACTGGAGCAGGGACTCCACCAAGTCACTAAAGACCCAGGCATCCCACCCCTCCAAAGCCACATTGGCAACTGCCCACATTGTGTGGTTTGAAAGTCAACCATGGTTCCCTCTGGCTCCCAACCTCAAAATTCTGCATCTCTTCCTTCTCTGGTTTAAGGCTGTGTTTCTCAAAGTGTGTTCTTGGAGCCCTAAGGAACTGTGGAGGTACTTTAGAGGCAGCAGAAGGGGCTGGTCCTCAGACATACTTGGCTACATAAACATATTTGACACATGCCCCAAAAAAGAAGGAGTGTTTCCTGAAGACCAGATTGCCTGAGTAGCTCTTTCCTAGAGTGAGCAGAGGCTCATCTGCTTAAACTATTATTGCCAGAGGTATGCTCTACCCAGGCCCCTGCTGGTATATGTGTGTGTGTGTATACATGTGTATGCATGCACTCTGCTCACCCCTGACTGACTGGTGTGCATTCACCTGTCCATCTCTCAGTGCCATGTGCCTTTTCTCCCCTCAGTGACCTGAGCCCTTCTTTCCCTAAAGACCTCTGCATGCTGTCACCCCAAAGCATTCCTTACCCATTTCAAACCTGGGTCTTCTTTTAGATTCTTACCTTAAAACATAGCACCTAAATCCACTTAGGACTTCAAGTTATGAGGTGTTGGAGGTGGGTAGGGACGATCAGAAAGGGGAAGGGAGAAAGGAAGTCCAGAGAAGAGGCGAGGGATGCCAAGACATGCTTGGCTGGGTGGAACTGTAGTCCTTGCTGCTTATTTGTCCTATCACTTTGGAGAGAGTTGGAAGGGACCTAACTTTTCTTGAAAGAGTAAATTCTGGGGCCATCCCTGGTGGTCCAGTGATTAAGACTTTGCCTTCCAATGCAGGGGGCATAGGTTTGATCCCTGGTCAAGGAGCTAAAATTCCACATGCCTCATGGCCAGAAAAACCAAAAAAATAAAACAGAAGCAATATTGTAATAAAGACTTTAAAAATTCAATAAAGACTTAAAAAATGGTCCACATAAAAAATCTTTTAAAAAAAGGAAAGTGCAAATTATATGCCTGACACTGCTCAAGCCCCTTGAGCAAAAGGGGCATCACCTCATCTTTGTATCAACTTTATGCTCATTTTATGCACAGGGAAACCGGCCTCTCTTTATAGATTTAGCCTACTGTGACAGCCAAAAGAGAGCACAGATAAGAAAACCTTATGAACTTCAAATGTTATCCATGTGCATTGGTCGTTGGCACTGGCTAACTTTCTAATTCTTGGGCTTCAAAATCACTGCAGATGGTGACTGCAGCCATGAAATTAAAAGACACTTGCTCCTTGGAAGAAAAGCTATGAAAAACCTAGATGGCATATTAAAAAGCAGAGATATTACTTTGCTGACAAAGGTCCTTCTAGTCAAAGCTATGGTTTTTCCAGTAGTCATGTATGGATGTGAGAGTTGGACCATAAAGAAAGCTGAGCACCAAAGAATTGATGCTTTTAAACTGTGGTATTGGAGAAGACTCTTGAGAGTCCTTTGGTCTGTAAGGAGATCAAGCCAGTCAATCCTAAAAGAAATCAATCCTGAATACTCATTGAAAGGACTGATGCTGAAGCTGAAATTCCAATACTTTGGCCACATGATGTGAAGAGCTGACTCACTGGAAAAGACCCTGATACTGGGAAAGATTGAAGGAAGAGGAGAAGGGGATGGCAAAGGATGAGATGGTTGAATGGCATCACCAACTCGATGGACATGAGTTTGAGCAAGCTCCCGGTGTTGGTGATAGACAGGGAAGCCTGGCATTGCTGAAGTCCATGGGATTACAAAGAACTGGACACAACTGATCCATTGAACTGAACTGAATCTTTCTAATTGACCAGCCTACGGAAACTCACTCACCTTCCTTCTGCCTCCAGTCTGATGATTAGCAGAATGAACCATGGAGGGGAGAAGGTGATGCCGGTAGGCCAGGGAATAATAAGATGCAATGGCTGTCATACAAGCCTCTAGACAAGCAGTGTGGAAAATTAGGCAGACTCGGGTCTGAATCACAGGTGCATGCTATTACTCTGGCTGGTTACTTAATCTCTCCAAGCCTTAGTTTTTTCATCTGTACAATGGGATCTATAATAGGACTTGCCTTGTGGGGTTGTTGTGAGGAGAAAGTTAATGAATACACATAAAGAACTTTGCAGTGTCATATAGAGAAGCCTCCGTGGCTGTTAGCTTTGGTTATAATTATTTGCAAATGGGGAAACTGAGGCACACTTTCCCCAAATCCAGTCTTGGGAGGGGGTGCTTCACACTTGGAACTGAGATCCTTGGAGTTCAGACTAATTCATCCCTCTTCCTCCCCTGCTCATCACCCGGCTCCCTGGAGCCCCTCTGTTGTTTACACATGTCGTGTGGGACGTGCCATTATGGGAAGGCCTGTGATTGAGTCTTTATGGCCTGAGGAGGGTTTGGAGTAGAGTTTCTCATCCCCGGGTCTCATTTCCTAGTCAGACAACATTTATTCTACTCCTCACTTTTCTCAGTGGCCCCCTGCCATCCCCGCTGCCCTCTCCCTTTGTGAAGCGTCTGTTTGCATGCTTAGCTTTAAGAAGAACAGCTGGGGAATTCTTTCCATCCAGATTTCCAAGATTAGTCATTTATAACTGTCTCAAAAGCCATCCAGAGGGATGAAATTTCTTATTTTTTAAATAGACCCCATTGAAAAAATCCATGAAACTGTCTTTGAGACAGGTAAGCATGAGTGAAGAATTATGAGAAAAAGAGAGGCAGAGAGAAAGGTGGTGTTGTCACTAAGCTTTGTCCTACCCTTTGCGACCCCATGGACTGCAGTATGCCAGGCTCTTCTGTCCTCCACTATCTCCCAGAGTTTGCTCAAATTCATGTTGGTCGAATCAGTGATCCTATCTAACCATCACATCCTCTGCCGCCCTCTTCTCTTTTTGCCTTCAATCTTTCCCAGCATCAGGATCTTTCCTAATGTGTCAGCTTTTTGTAACAGGTGGCCAACGTACTGGGAAGAAAAGTGGAGGTGTGCATAAGTAAGTTTCTTTTTTTAATCCTTTGTTTTGGCTGTATCACATGGCATGTGAGATCTTATTTCCCTGACCAGGGATCAAACCCATGCCTGCTCTAGTGGATACGAGGGGTACTAACCACTGGACCACCAGGGAATTTCCAAGTAAGTAGGCTTTTTTTCTGGAACAATCAGCCACTATGTGTTTGAGACAAAGCCCTATGGGGCTAGCGACTGGCGCCATTGTGGAGACCCCCCATGAGCAGTGAGGCAGAGACACTGACCCAAACTTGAGACAGGCTAGGACAGGACACAATAGGTGTGGAGTAGGGAGTAGGTGGGGTGTGTCTTTCAGGACATGGGTCTTCCAGCAGCTTGGTCATGGTACTTTCCCCAGAACTAAAATGTGGGTACTTTTCTCAACTACCCCTTAACGAAGGATTTGAATGGAACTCTCTTGCCTTGGTGACTTCAAAAGGCCCCAGGAAAATATAAGCCACTCACTCGCATTGTGCGCATATGTGCTCAGTCGCCTCAGTTGTGTCTGACTCTTGGCGACCCCATGGACTGTAGCCTGCCAGGTTCCTTTGTCCATAGGATTTCCCAGGCAAGAATACTGGAGTGAGTTGCCATTACCTGCTCCAACATACTCGCATTAGCCATTACCGTTTTAACCTAGAATAGCATACAGGACCGAGGATATTTGATTCTGAGATGAGCAGGAAGCAGTGGGGCTGAGGAAAGAGATGGGTCTGAGTCCAGGGCCAGGTGTGGGGGCACTGGTGACTCAACATCTTGGAGAACCAGAGTGCTGGACCGTTGGACAGGCAAATTTTCTATGGTCTTCACTTCCTCCTTGTATCAGTCCAACTTTTCAAGACAGAGGGGCTGGAAATGGAGGTGGGTTAGATTGTGGAGCAGATGAAAAAGCAAAGAAATTAGGATATTATAAAAAGGTTAGTGTGTTGAGTGGGCTTCCCTGGGGGCTCAGTGGTAAAGAATCTGCCTGCCAATGCAGGAGACCTGAGATCGATCCCTAGGTCTGGAAGATTTCCCTGGAGAAGAAATAGCAACCCACTCCAGTATTCTTGCCTGGATAATCCCACGGACAGAGGAGACTGGCAGACTGCAGTCCATGGGGTCACTAAAGAGTTGGATGTGACTTAGTGACTAAACAACAACAGTGTATTAAAGGGAAAAATCTAGAAGACATAATCCGAAGGAATTCATATTTGATGGCAAAAAGTCAAGGGTTCCAGAAATAGCACAAAGAAAAAAGAAATACTGGTTGTGCCCAGGCCACAGGAACAGACACTCAGACATACAAAATTGGTGCTAAGCAGAGTTTTTGGCTGGACTAACAATGACCAAGGGTTTGCCTTCTTAGAGATCCTTTAAAATTTCTTTCTGTTGATGTTGAGGGACCTCTATGGAAGGAAGAACTGTTCTGACATCCTTGAGGTGGACTTTGAGCTCTGCCTCCCACTCTCAGCAACTCATCCTCAGTGTCCTTGACCCTCAGGGCTGAAGCCAAGGCTCCCAGTTGGAACCTCTTGTCTGTAGGGTGGATGCCCCACTCATAGAACCTGAACTTGGAGAACAACGTGGCTATAAGTGTCATGACTTGGATCTGCCAGTGTTATTTTATTTTTTTCCTCTCCTGGCCTGCACGATCACTCTCTGTATTTAAACAAAGTTGGTTGTATAAAACAAGTTTGCCTCATAAAACAAATTTCTTTTCTTTGGAAGAATTTGTACAAGATTATTGTTATTTCATTAAATGTCTGGGAGATTTCAACAGTGAAAAAAAATTTTTTTTTAAAGTTAAAATAACAATGACAACAACAGTTAAAGAGTGTATTCTTAACGTCTTGACTCTCACCTCTCTGGGGGTTCAGGTGCTGACACCTGAATAATAATTTTGAGGCTTGCTGCTTTTGAATTCTGCTTCCTCATGCAATCTTTTCCTTCTCTCGAACATTTCTGCAGTACCAAAGGGGTTGTATCTTCAGGCATTTCAGTCTGGGCTACTTTAGTGGTGCTGCTGTCTGTTATTGATCTGCCATCTCTGCTGCTCAGCAAGCATCTTTGCTTACCTCCCACCCCAAATGACAACACTGGGGGTGCTGTTATCTGAAACCACTGCTCAATCACTAATGCTCTTAGGAAGTGAGAACATTGTACCCTCTGTGCTCAACTGGGGGAACTCTCCAGGTAGGGTTGCCTATATTCCCAAAGAATCAGAATTTACTAAAATACCTTTTTCAACTTAAAGACACAAAGACCTATTTTTCCCTTGTGTCCTCAGGGTAGCTGAGCTGGGAAATAACCCATGCTGCACAGGATATTAACATGATGGTCCAACCCTTGGTGCTGCTGCTGAGTCTGAAAGACTTTCTTCCTAATAGTGAATTATCTTACCAAGTCCCCGTCATTCCTTCCTACAGATGAGCTGCCAAAGGGAACCACCCAATAGCTCATCTGACATGTCTGTTGTACCTGAGTCTGCTCTGGATTAACTGCAGCTCCCTGTTATTCCAATTAGCAACACTGACTAAGGAGAGAGCCCAGGCTCAGAGCTTTCTTGAGGACCAACTCCACTGAGAACTGGTGCCAAAGAGAGTTATTCTGACTTATCCTGACAGTCCTGTGAGGTCCAGGACACCTTTCCTCTTCTGTGGGCTTAATGAACCATAATGCCTGGCAATACATGCTCCTAAGTTCTTACACCAAGTTATCCCATCACTCAAGATCTTTATCCTTCATGGAAATTCTTCCTTCTCTCATATACAGAGGGGGATCTCAAGGTCCCACAAGAGGCAGAGAGATTTGCTTCAGTTGTGCTCAGTCACTTCAGTCATGTCCAACTCTCTGCGACTCCATGGACCGTGACCTGCCAGGCTCCTCTGTCCATGGGATTCTCCAGGCAAGAATACTGGAGTGGGTTGCCATTTCCTTCTCCAGTGATAAAGTGAGTGAAGTGATGAAGTGAGTGAAGTGAAGTCTCTCAGTCGTGTCGACTCTTTGTGACCCCATGGCCTGTAACACGGACTATAATGCAAGGTGGGCTTCCCTGGTGGCTCAGTTGTAAAGAATCTCCCTGCCAATTCAGGAGACCTGGGTTTGATCCCTGTGTTGGGAAGATCCCCTGGAGAAGGGCATGGCAACCCACTCCAAAATTCTTGCCTGGGAAATCCCATGGACAGAGGAGCTTGATGGGCTACAGTCTATGGGGGTCACAAAAGAACTGGACACGACTTAGTGACTAAAAAGCAACACCAACAAATAATGCAAAGAAGCTATGATCATGTACCAGAATGGATGTTCCTAAGAGAAGGCAAATATCCCCCCTCTTTTTTTAGACCCATGAAGTCACACAAAGTACTTACTTCTTGGTCACTTATTACCTGTGGGCCATGCATTTGTCCCTCATCAGATTCTTATCATAACATCTTCACCACCTGTGATTTTTCCTCTCTTTTCCTTCCTTCCTGTATCCCTTTTTCTATCCTTCCCCTTCCTTCTATTCCACCCCCCGCTAGCCTTTCCTACTAATTAAATACTTACTCTATACCTTACACTCCACTGGGTACTAGAGGGATGAGAGATGGGTAAGACATTGTCCTTGCCCTTGAAGGACAAGCACATCATACAATGGGAAGGCAGATGTGTACACAATTAACTATAATAAAATATGGCGAGTGATATAATGGAGTTCTGCCCAAAGTGTCATGGGAGCACAGAGGAGGGGGTGCAGGAGCCGCCTTAGAGGTTATCAGGAAAAGCTTCACTGAGAAGGTGATTTTTGAGTTGCCTTTTGAAGAATAGGGATTTTTTGAATAAGAATTTTCCAGATGAACAAAGATGGGAAGGGCATCTTCTAGGCAGGGGGACGGGGAACAGTGGGAGTCTGTTATGGCGAGAGCAAGGCACATGGCTGGGTGGTGAGGGTTGAAGAAATGTAGCTGGTGAGGAGGATGTGATGGGCTCTGAGTGTCATACTTAGGATAGTCCATGTGTAATGGGAAGGCATGCACAGGATGTTTCTTTCAAGGACATTTTTTTTTTTGCTTCAGTTTTAAGTGATTTATTTATTTATGTTTGCCCTGGGTCTTCATAGCTGCTTGCAGGCATTCTCTAGTTGTAGCCAGAGGGGGCTACTTTTCATTGTGGTGCACCAGTTTCTCATTGCGTTGGCTTCTCTTGTTGCAGAGCACAAGCTCTAGGCACTCAGGCTTCAGTAGTTGCAGTTTGTAAGCTAAGTTAGTTACCCCAAGTGCGTGTGTTAATCGCTCAGTCCTGTCTGACTCTTTGCAATCCTGTGGACTGTAGGCCACTAGGCTCCTCTGGCCATGGAATTATCCTGGCAAGAATACTGGAGTGGGTTGCCATTTCCTTCTCCAGGGGATCTTCCTAACCCAGGAATCGGACCCAGGTCTCCCACACTGCAGGCAGATTTTTTAACCACATGAGCCACCAGGGAAGCCCATGGTACGTGGGATCTTACTGGACCAAGGATTGAACCTGGGTCCTTTACTTTGGCAGGTGAACTCTTAACCAGTGGACTGCCAGGGAAGTTCCAAAGACATTTTTTTGGAATGGAAAGGCTAACAGAGTAAGATTTAAGGTGGGCAGTGAAAATGTGTGTGTCCTAGTGGTTAATCAATTAACTGATCAAATATTTATTAATGGCCAGTGTGCACCAGGATCTGTGTTATATACTGTAAAAGTGCAAAAAAAGCATCATGATCAGATCAGAAGGCAATGAACGAGTCACACTTAGAAATATTTGAGGGTAAAAAGAGAAAGTACAGTACAAGACTGTGTGGTCAAATAGATGTGGGTCAAAGGTGGGAGAGCAGAGATGACTGAGTGGATCTGAAGGATCAGCAAGAGGCATTCTTAGTTCCAGAAGCCACATGGGCAAAGACTTTGCATTGAGTGTGTGTGGATAGTGAAGAATCTGGCCTGTCTGGACACATGCTGGGGATGCTGGGAAAGATGGATACAGACGTGAGGTCAGGTAATGGAGGGCATTGAAGTTCGGTAGAACAGCATAGAAACTCTGGGTAGGGAAGAACTTTTTAAAGCCCTTTTGGAAAAACTCTTCCTGCCTCACCAGTCCCACATGTGGATCTCTTCTATAATAACCCTACCCGTGATCATCAATCTTTGTTGAAACATACATAGACACAGGAGAACACAATTTCACCTTTGGATGTCTCTGACTGTTGGAAAGTTCTACTAAAATCTAGCTCATGATTCCTTGTGTTCATGTGTTCCAGAAATGTCCCTCTGTGTCAGTCAACTTCTGATCCTTCTTGGCTGTAGAGAAGCTCTTTAGATTTTCAAATTAAGCTCAAATGTTTAGCCTTCCTTCTTTTGAGTTTGTCAACTCAATTTCTTCAATCACTTTTCCACAAGCAGGCTAGGATCTCCTCCCAGTTTTGACTAGTGCTACTGCTATTCCCTTGAGGCCGATTCTTCTCTGGGGTGGAGTCTGAGCAGTACTGTGTAGTCTGGACACAACTGAGTAGGTGGGGCTCTGTGCTGTCACTCAGTCATGTCCGACTCTTTGCGACCCTATGGACTATAGCCCGCCAGTCTCCTCTGTCCATGCAATTTTCCAAGCACGAATACTGGAGTGGGTTGCCATTTCCTCCTCCAGGGGATCTTCCCCACCCAGAGATGGAACCCACATCTGCTGCACTGGCAGGCAGATTCTTTACCACTGTGCCACCTGGGAAGCCCTAGGTGATGATATAGTATCAATGACTTAGTATTAATAGATATGCTGTTTTGTGAGGATGAGTCCAGTCTCAGAGTTCAGGGTTGGTGGCAGGTGAAACCTGGGGGTCCTTAACAGAAATCTAGGTATCAGGGCTGGATCAGGGTGATTCTTGGTCCAAGAATGAATAGGAAAGAATTGAAGCCAGGGGACATTTCAAAACTGATACATGAGAGAAAAGACAATGATAACTCTCAGTTTTCTGTTCTGAGAACTTGGAAAAATAGCAAATGTATGGGTAGAAACAAGGCTTCTCTGGTGGCTCACACGGTAAAGAATCTGCCTGCACTGCAGGATCATTCCCTGGGTTGGGAAGATCCCCTGGAGAAGAGAATGGCAACCCACTCCAGTATTCTTGCCTGGAGAATTCCGTGGACAGGGGAGCCTGATGAGCTATAGTTCTTGGGGTTGCAGAGTCTGACACGATTGAGAGACTAATACACTGGCAGAAATGGGGTGGGAGAAGTGTGGTTGACCACAGGGATGAAACAAAACATGACCCAAGAGCTGGGCACCTGTACTGAGGAGTCCAGAACTAGTTGCCAATGTGCCCTGAGAGCCCAGGAGCATGATTAGACTAGAGACAGAGGCTTGTAGTCACAAAAGACAGGAACCTGGATAAGAAGTAAAAACACACAAAGAAGGAGTGAACTCCCAAGAAAGATGCCTGTAGAAAGTCCACGGTGTGCAGACAGCGGGAACAAGATACCGATGAGGGATACAGGCAGCAAGCTGTCAGAAGGAGAGCGGTGTACAGGATGCCAGAGGAGTACAGGGCTTCCAGAAAGGAGTGGTCAGTGACATCAAATGCTCAGAAAGACAGAGAAACGAGGCCACCTGTCTTACCCAGGGAGAGAAGGGGGACTGGTCTCAGCAGGATGGTGGGGGCCAGAGCAGCCCTGGAGGAGATGCAGAATGGGCTATGTGGTTACTCCTTCCCCACATCTCCACACTAAGCCCTGCATCTCCCCAGTTCCCCTCAGCTCACCAATGGCTTCACTGTCTACCTTACTACCTGCTCTCCCAATTTCCATGTTGGAGAAGACTCTTGAGAGTCCCTTGGACTGCAAGGAGATCCAACCAGTCCATTCTGAAGGAGATCAGCCCTGGGATTTCTTTGGAAGCAATGATGCTAAAGCTGAAACTCCAGTACTTTGGCCACCTCATGCGAAGAGTTGACTCATTGGAAAAGACTCTGATGCTGGGAGGGATTGGGGGCAGGAGGAGAAGGGGATGACAGAGGATGAGATGGCTGGATAGCATCACTGACTCAATGGACGTGAGTTTGAGTGAACTCTGGGAGATGGTGATGGACAGGGAGGCCTGGCGTGCTGCAATTCATGGGGTAGCAAAGAGTCGGACACGACTGAGCAACTGAACTGAACTGAACTGATGCCAGCCCACCAGCGGTCTCTTAGATGACATGGCTGGGTCACCTCCCCAGGGCAGGAAGCTGGGTGGTCCCCCTGGTGGGTGCTGCCCCTCGGCAGGCCAGGATTCCTCGGGCTGCTCAGCCCTGCCCTGAGAGCACCATGAGCTGACACAACGTCCACTGGTGCAGGAGAAGGACGAAGGTGTGCTCTGGCCATGACAGCCTCGAGGGCCCCTGGGGATGCAGCCGAACTGCCCACATCTATTTTCCTTGACATCCGAACGCTGTGGTTTTCAGAGGGCAGAGGGCGTGCTCAGAGAAGCTCCACCTCCAGCTCTTCCTGGTCATCCTGCTCCCTCCCAAGGCTCTCCACTTGCCCCTTTCCTACCTGCACATCCCCCGCACTCCCATGCGGGTGCCTCCCACTAACGCCCCTCCCCTCTCTCCCCAGCCCTAAGCAGCCATCTTTCCCCTTGTTCATCAGTTTCTTTCCGCACAGGAGGTCACCCTCGGCTATGCCAGGGGCAAATGTGTCTGTGGTGGCTAAGGGGCTGTTTTCAAGCTTCCCTGGCAGAGCCCCCAGAATTCTAGCAACCGGGGAGACAGGTTAGGCCAACCCTGCTTCTCCCAGGATGCACTGGGAGCCTGGGAACCGGGAGGGAGGGAGGAGGCTCAGCTGAGGAGCTCAGGATTTAATTCTATGCATCATTAAGTAGTCCTCTGAAAGTAGTGTCCCCCTATACATCATCCATGCTTAGTAAACAGCACGCTGACATTACATTAGCGGCTGGAAATGAATTTTCTCTTTTATAGGGAAATTGAGAATCCGCCAAGAAGAAAGAAAGAAAGAAGAAGAAGAAAAAAAAAACCCTCAAAACCAATTATCTAGGCATTTATGAGTTCCACCCTGGTCCCTTTCTCTCTCCTCTCTCACTCAGATGCAAAGAAGCATTTAATATTTAATATATTAAGAAAAGAAAGAAACTTTGATAGATTATGTGGAATCTGGCATTAATTCCCTCTGCCCCTCCTTACTTTCTCACTCTCCCCTCCTGAAAACCCTCGCCTGGTTCTAGCTGACATTTAAATGGATTAAGGTGTTCAGATTTCCTTAATAGTGTTGACATTTTGGAAATATTTCGGCCTTTTTCTTCTCTTCTTGAAATAATAATAATAAATAAATATTGGAATGGATCTTCCCCCTCCATTCAACGGGCCGGCTCTGGTTCTGTCCTGCTCTCCAGTGTTGATGCAATTTACATTCTTGGTTCTTATTTACAAGATTAAGGATGGAGAGAAGTTAAGTCCTCCTTGGGAGATGAAGGGGTTGAGAGTGGGAGTGGGAGAGTGACTGGTCAGAAAGGAATTTTGCTGATTTTCCCTCTTCCTAGGGCTGGGGGAGACTGTCTGTCTTTCTCCCGGCCCCTCTTTCCCTCCCCCACTGGCTGATGGCTCTTCCTCCGTGTAATCGCACTGCCCTTCTTGTATGTATAATGTAGTTTGGATCATTTGTGGATGAACCTGGCTTCATTAAGCCAGGCAGATGTCCCTGGTTGTCCTCTCCCATTTGGAGGCATGGCCCTGTAGTCTACTGGTTGAATGCGAGGACAAGTAGATGAATTTGACTCTGCCTGTCTGTCCACTCTTCCCCAGAGTTTGCATAGCTTCTCTCTCACTGTGCTATGATGTGTTTCCACATCTTTTCATCAAGATACCCGAGTGTGGATCCATGTTTATTTTGTATCTCAGCTCCTAGCACAAAGCTTGTACTTAGCAGGTACTTAAAAATGTTCATTTAATGGAAGGTAGGCAGGAGACAAAGGAATAAGGGGAGGAAGGGAAAGAAGAGGAAAGGAAAGAAGGACCACAGGCGGTGGGAAATTCTCACTCTTAGACATTTTTGAAGCCCTGATACTCCACATTATCTCTGAACAAAATTCAATCAGTAAATGTACTGATTTCATGATGCCCAGTTCTCTGCTGAGTCCTGCCCACAAGTTTCCCATGATTTAATGGTGGCTGTTTTGTGCCTTCTAAGTGGATAGAAAGATCTGATGATACTTGCAGAGAGCCTAGTGTTTCTTAGAGATGTCTTTCTTTCTTTTTTTTTTTTCCTTAGATTTTTTAAATTTGTTTTGGTATGGACCATTTTTAAAGTCTTGATTGAATTTATTACAGTCTTGCTTCTGCTTTATGTTTTGATCTTTTGGTCCTGAGATGTGTGGGATCTTAGCTCCCCAACAAGGGATGGAACCTGCACCCCCTGCCTTGGAAGGGGAAGTCCTAACCACTGGACCACCTGGGACGTCCCGAAAGATGTCTTTTTATGAATATCAAATAGAAGAAAATTAAATTACATAGCCATGGAGACAAACCTTTGCTCAGCTCACTCTATTTCTCAAAAGTCAGTTTTCTCATATAGAGAATGGAGTAATAATTCTGACTTGAGGGCACTGTTGTGACTGTTTCAAAGAAAATGCAGGTTCACGGTTTAAGAGAGTACCTGCACATAGTGAGTGGTCAACCAGTCAACACGTTGTAATAGCCCTGTTATTGCTCTTGTGTGGCATGTCATCCAGTGGCTGGACAACAGCACCTTTCACCAATCAGGCAAACTACTGAGATTTGAGAATATTTCCAAAAGGAAGCAGGAAAGAAATCATCAGGTCCAGTTATGAGTTCTGGTCTCTTCCTGAGTTCTGCTTTTACATTTAGATGCAAAGAGGCATTTAGTGTATAAACAAAATCAAGCAACTTAGTTGATTTTTTGAAGAGGAATTTGCAGCAGTGTCTGCTAGAAGAATTTCAACTGAGTTTTTTGGCTACTGCACAAGAATTCCTGTAAGATCAATGCAGACAGTGACCTGAGCCATCATAGAAGTGTGATTAATTCCATGCAAGGTTCACCCTTCTCTATGCGTGATCTTCCCTCCTCTCCTTCACCTCACTGTGTTTCTGCACATCTTCCTGGCCTTGTCACCTGCCTGTCCTTTCCAGGGCACCCTAAAGTGAGTGTTTTCCAGGGATAAATACCAAAAATAGTTTTTTATCTCAAATATCCTATTTTTCAAAGCTGAATTTAAAAAAATTTTTAATTGGGGAATAATCGCTTTACAGTGCTGTGTTGGTTTCTGCTATACAATGTGAATCAGCTATAAGTCAAAAGTGAAAGTTCTAGTCGCTCAGTTGTGTCTGACTCTTTTCAACACCATGGACTGTAACCTGCCAGGCTCCTCTGTCCATGGAAATCTCCAGGCAAGAATACTGGAGTGGGTAGTTATTCCCTTCTTTAGGGGATCTTCTTGACCCAGGGACTAAATCTAGGTCTCCTGCATTGCTGTCAGATTCTTTATCATCTAAGCCATCAAGGAAACCTACATAAGTATACTATATGTATACACGTATATATACTATATCATATATACAGCTATAAGTATACCACATATGCTCCCCCTTGAGTCTCCACAAAGCTGACTTTTATTCAACCTTCTAAAGATAGCTTGTCTAAACTTTACAGAGTCTCTTTATCCCCTAGGCTGTGTGTGGCCCGATAGGCATATTGTGTGCATCAGATTTGCTTGGCTTAGTAGAAGATTCTGCAAGACTTCAGGGCTTGGTGTAAAGTACTTTTTTACATCTTAGCCATTATCAGCCTAGGGTCTACTTTGTATTTTCGCCCTTCCTTCTGATTTTGAGATTCCTACTCTGCTAATCTATTAATACTTGAGTTTGGAATCATTGACTCAGATACACTGCTTTTAACGCATCTCCTGTCTGTTAATTTCAAAAGAAGTATGTGTCCAACACATGTGATCTGTTAAGTACCATAATAGATGCAGGATTAACAGATGAGTAGAACACATTTCCCTTCATCAAGCCTACACCCTAGAAGGGTCCAGAAGGGCATCACACTTGCAAACCAGTAAAGTGTGTTCATAATCAAAGTACATTAGGAAGACTGAGCTGGGCTCAGGGCAAACATGAGTGAGTTGAGAAAGAACAGGCAATTCTCCAAGCTGACTAGTGAGAATAGGGTGGTGGTGGTAGGGTTGTGCCGAATTAATAGTTAGTCTTCTTTTCATTTAATAAAGAGGGGTTCAATTAGGTTTATGCTAAATTAGATGATTCTTATTTTATCTGACTGAGTGCATTCGGGAGATAAGAGAAAGGAAGTTCTGGCTGCAGTTCTCAAGTCTTATTTAGCTTCCTGCTTCTTTCTCCCATTTGCCCTAGAGTTTCTATTAAATATTTTCATGTTTATTTTGGCTCTTGAGCTGTCCACTTCATTCAGTCAACTGTCTGTCCATCCACCCATTCATACAGTTGACCCTCCCACCATTCATTCCCTTATCAAGTTATCATTATGCATGTGTAATGATCTGTGTGCCAGGTACTGGCCATATAGACTTCAGTAAGAGGAGTTTAGTGTTGCTGTTGGATTGAGGTGTGTCCAGAGCACTAGATGCTGTTCACTCTGAATTATAAATATTAATTTTCCTTGTCTGGGTCCTCTACCAAACTCATACTCACAATATAGTCCATATAGAATAGATGAGGCAGAAAGACTTGCATAATAAACACCAATATGAATACCACACAGCATGCGAGGTAGAATATAATCTGTGGAACCATTGGAGACCCCAGACCCCTTTCGCCCAGCAAAGGTGACCAGTATCCTGAATTCTGGGTTCGTTATTCCTTTTACTTTTTATGTCATTGGCCCCAAATCTATGTATTCCAAACAATAGATTGCTTAATGCTTCCTATTTTAAAAATTTGAAAGTGAAAATGAAGTCACTATCTAAGTAGTATTATGTAACATGGGGCTTCCCAAGTGACACAGTGGTAAAGAATCCACCTGCCAATGCAGGAGATACAAGAAACCCAGGGTTGATCCCTACATGGGGAAGATGCCCTGGAAGAGTAAGTGGCAACCCACTCCGGGGATTCTTGCCTGAAAAATTCCATGGGCAGAGGAGCCTTGTGGGGCTATAGTCCATGGTGTCGCAAAGAGTTGGACATGACTGAGCAAGCAAGCAACAATAATGTAATATGCATATTCTTTTTTGTTGTTATTATTTATTTGTTTGTTTTTTTCTATTTGGCCACACTGTGAGGCATATGGAATCTTAGTTCCCAGACCAGGGATCAAATCCTTGCTCTCTGCATTGGAAGTGTGGAGTCTTAACCACTGGACAGTGAGGAAAGTCCCAACAGGTGTACTATTATGCAGCTGAGTTTGTTCTCATCTTGTTCAGTGAATGTCTGTGAGATTTCTGTGTGTTGATGTTGGCATCTGCACTTTCTTTTCATGGCTGATGCTGCTCCAGTGCGGGGCTATGTCAAAAGCCATCCATCTATTTTCCTGTTAATGAGTATTTGTTTCGTTGATTTGCCGCCAGCATGTTTTTCTATCACAGTGAGGCTGCCGTGGACATTCTTTTCACTGTTACTTGCTGCAAAGGCCAAGTGTGTGTGTGATATTCATCCAAGAGTATAACTTTAGGGTCACAGGGAATGCATATCTTCAAATGTAATGGACAACACTTAATATTGTTCCAATGTGGCTTTTTCAATATACACTCGACAACAATGAGAGTTTGCTTGCTTCACGTTTTTCACCAGCACTTGGTATTATCAGACTTTTACATTTTGGAGTGAATAATGGTTTCTTGTTGTTGTTTGACTTTTAATTTTCCTGATTACCAGTGAGGTTGAGTGAAATTTTGTGTTTATCAGCAACTTATGTTTCCTCTTCTGAAAAATGACTATTTTTGATTTCTTTTGACCCTTCTTTGTCAAATTGTTTGTTTTTCTCTCACTGATCTGCAAAAGCTCTGTTCTGAAAATCTCTAGCTGATTATGTGTTGCAAATATTTTCTCCCAGTTAGAAGCTTGTCTTTTCATTTTCTTTACAGTGTACTTTGATGAACCCATGTTCTTAATTTCAATCTAGTCAAAGTTGACAATCTTCTCTTTATGAGCTTTATTTTTTATATTGTGTTTTCAGATAAAAGTATTTCCCATCCCAAGATCATAAAGATATTCCCCCACAATTTCTTCTAAAGTTTTAAATCGTACACTCCTCAGTTATTAAGCCATCTTAAATTGATTTTGTATCTGCTGGGAAGTAGAATTCCAATTTAGTTTTTTTTTTTTAATGGCTTACCAGTAGGCCCAGCAAGATTCGTCGAATTCTTTCCTTGTTGATCTGCAACATCGGTTGTGTTCTGTGTTAAGTGGTGTCCATCCACCTGCAGATCTGTCTCTGGGTTCTGTAATCCATTTCACCAAATACTTTGTCTATCTCAGCATTTCTGATAAGCTAGAAAATTCAGTGAAGCTCTTGAGTCAATATATTATGAGAAGGAACTCCAAATAATTCAGTTCACTAAGACCTTTCTTTACAGGAGTGGTATAGTGAGAAGAATATGGGACTTGAAGAAAAGGGTTTAAAATCCCAGCTCTGATAATTATTTGTATGACTTTGAGTACAGCCTTAATTTTTTCTGAGCCTCAGTCTCCTCATCTATTAAATGAGAATACTTACTTCAACCCTAGAAGTTTCATTGAGAATTGGATTAAATTGAATTTTTAATATATGTCAAAGTGTCTGGAACCAGAATGGCACCAAAGGATGTATTTTGTAGCATATCTAAACTAAGGCCACATGAATGTTTTCTAATAGATTCTGTCCCAAGTGAGTCAAATCTTGGAAGTACCCCTCACGAAAATAAGTTGTAGGCTGACTTAAAGACGTACTTACCATTTATTGGCAATATAATAACAATAATGTGGGCTTCCCTGGTGGCTCAGTGGTAAAGAATCCACCTGCCAGTGCAGGAGACGTGGGTTTGATCCCTTGGTTGGGAAGATCCCCTGGAGAAGGGAATGTCAAACCACTCCAGAGTTCTTGCCTAGAGAATTCCATGCACAGAGGAGGCTATACTCCATGGGGTAGCAAATAGCTGGACACCCACTGAGTGACTGAGCACACACAACGATGACTCACATCTAGCAGTAGAGGTAGATGCACATATGGATAATTCAAATACAAAGCAGATCACTGAGGAGCCAAGTATGATGGGAAAGGGGAAGATCACTCTGACTGAGGGGATCAGGAAGGATCGCTTAGAGGAGGCAGAAGCACTGTGAGTTAAGACCCGAGGATGAGAGAAGGCAGGACTTGTTTGAGAACTGGCAAATACCCGCATCACATATCACCTCACTCGGATGCCTTTGCTATGAAGCCAGTCTAAAGTAAAGCTGTGGTGCCATAGCACCTGGGCCCAAGAGTCAAACGCTTAATTCAAGGGGCAGGTGGTAGAAGCATACAGGAAAAGCCTGAGAGGACGTTGGACAACATGCCTACTGACTAGGAAGCCAGCCAGAGTGAGGAGCAGGTCCAGGGCAGGCAGGAATTGGCCTTGACCTGGGCAGTTGGAGCACAAGTACACATGTGTCCCTTCATGTTCAATGTCTGGGGCAGAGCCATGTGGACAGTGGGCTCCCCATGAATGAGTGAATGAATGAATACATAAACATATAGCACCTTGTAGGCTCTCATGTATGCTACAGTATACTTTTACATATAATCTGGATCAACGCACAGACATTAGAACAACCTGTGGTTCTCACTTGCTGCTTTCTGGTGAAGTGCTCGGCAATCCTCACACATTGTTGAATGTCTAAGAAAATAATTTCTTCACGTTCCAATGCTGTAAAATATTGTTTGGATTAAAAGGGCAGGAACACATTGATGGATCTGAAATTTTTTTTCTTTTGGCTTGGAGATGACAGGGCAATCCATCAGACAACTTCCTTGGCTCCCTGTGACATTTTAAGCTCAAATGTTATAGCTTTCTTATTTTTTCTTTTCTCTTTTTTTTTCACCCCCTGGCTCTCTATTGAACTGTGCCTCTAGGAAATGCATCCTGTAGCCTTGGCTTCTTTGACACTTGTCATATGGCAGGCACTCAGTTGAGGCTTGTCAATTGATGGCTGGCGATACTCAGGCTAGCTTAGCAGGTTGTCCTAAAGTGGAGGTGACGCCTTCATCTACCTGTGATGCTGTTGTCCCCATCTGTGCCCTAGAGCATGCAGCAAGCAGTTCTTAGAAAATAGAGCAGGCCATGGATAATAACTAAGGATGTAAATGCCTACATAATGTGATTTCAGAAGCTGGATTTTCACAAAGAGAAAACACTAGAAGTGCTTGGCTTCTTTACCTGTTTCTGCCTCTAGGCATAATGTGATCTTGGAAAGGCTACTTAACCTCTCCAAGCCTCAGCGTCTCTACCTTTTTTTGGAAAACATTTTAATGTATATTAGAGTATAGCCCATTAGGGCTTCCCCTGGTGGCTCCGGTAAAGAATCTGCTTGCAATACAGGAGCCACAGGAGACTTGGGTTCGATCCCTGGGTTGGGAAGATCCCTTGGAGGACAGCATGGCAACCCACTCCAGTATTCTTGCCTGGAGATCCCATGGACAGAGGAGCCTGCTGGGCTGCAGTCCAGAGGTCACAAAGAGTAGGACACAGCGAAAGCAACTTATCACACATAGCCCCTTAACAATGTTGTAGTAGTTTCAGGTGGACAGTGAAGGGACTCAGCTATACATACACGTCTCCATCCTCCCCCAAATTCCTCTCCCATCCAGGCTGCCAGATCAGTAAGGAGGTGACTGATGTGGGCCATGAGGAAGAGGAGAGTCAAGGTCTCCAGTTTTGGTGAACTGCCTCTCATTTTGTTGATAAATTTCCCAAAACGTGTTTGTTTCTGGCTTCTCTCTTTGATTCTGTCAATCCTGAAGGAGACAGAACTGGTGTTGCTTCTTCCATGTTGTGGATTGAATAACCGAGGCTTAGAAAGTCCTAACGGAGGCATTTGCTGAAGTAGGGAACATGAGAGGAAAAGAGATTGGATGGTTAAAATGTGGAGTTTGGCTTTAAAGGTCTTGAACTTGAGGTGCCCGCCGTGTAGTAAGTGAGGTTAATATACAACCTTGAATAGAGCTTCCAGGTGATTAAGCGGGCATAGAACAAGATCTAATATGATGGATAATTCTGCTCTATCTGCAAATTTCTCCACTCCTTCCAGCTGTCATACATTTTCTGTCTTCTCGTTCCCAGATGTCCTGGGCTGGTTTCCTCAACGCCATCCTCCTTACCTTCATGGATCCCGTTGGTCTGGTGACACACAGCCTCGAGGGCCCTGCAGGCTGACTGAGAGGTGCTTTCCAGTGGGGGGGGTGGGGTTCTGATTCAGGTTTCCATGAAACCCTTGAAAAGAGAGGCAGGGAGAAGCCTTCACCATCCTTTCACAAAAGGAGAGTTTCCAAAACCTAACCCATCCATCCAAATGGACCACCATATTCTATTACCATAAGGTCTTGGGGCCTAGGGCTGCCTTCGCTGAGAAGTTAAATAGTTGCAAGAGGCAGGGAAAGATTGAAGACAAAAGGAGAAGGGGTTGGCAGAGGATGAGATGGTTAGGTAGCATCACCAGCTCAATAGACATGATTTTGATCTAACACTGGGAGATAGTGAAGGACAGAGGAGCCTGACGTGCGACAGTTCATGGGGTTGCAAAGAGTCCGACACGACTTAGTGACTGAACAACAACAACAAAGGCATCTTGGAAACAAATCTCACAGACCTATTGTGAGCTGCTGCTCGTCCCTGAAGCCCCCTAAACTATCCCCACCCTGCCAAGCCCAGCTAAGACCAGGGACCTCAGCAAACTGCTCCTGGCTTCAGAACCCTTCAGAGGTTCCCCAAGAGTAGGGGTCTCTGGAGCTGGGCTCCCACCTGTCCCACAGACCCTTTGAGCAGCTGTGTCTCCAACCTTATCTTCCCTCTGCCTCCATGGAAACCTGAGAAAGACGGAAAGGGGGAAGTGGCCGGGTTTCCCAAGACAAATAACCCCAACAGAGCTTTCTCAGCAGTGACCCTTAGCCTGTTGTGTCAGCCTCGGGCTGAAGGAGGAAGGAAATAGACCTTCTATTGAGTATTTTTCTTCCCCTGTCAAGAAGATCAGAGGAGCTAAGGCGAGGCAAGAAAAGGAGTCAAAAGCAGCTCGTTACCTCCTTCTGCAGGATTCGTGTTGCTCTTCCCCTCCCCTCCTGAACTCTAAGTAAACAAACTCCCTGGGCCGAGGAAGGCCCCAGGCCCCACTCCAACCAGGCCATAAATAAGAGCCCTTCAGCCTTTCACTCTTAGGGAGGAGAGAGGGCACTTCTTGGTGGAACATTCGATAGTGGGGGAGGGCAGAGGGAAGAACGCTAGTGTTAATTGAATCCCAATTTCCTTCTCCCAGGCCCACTCTTATCTTTTTAATTATACAAGGCCTTTCATCTTCCTGAGGACTTGTCTCTGTCATTAATGCGTGATCCTGATTAGAGATAGGGGTCTGTTCAGGGGTAATGGGAAACTCTTGTGCTTTTCTGAAACACTGAGAGTTACTCGGGGCTGATCCAGGTGAGGCGGGAGATGCTCTGGGCTGCTCTCAGCTCTCAGGTAATCTGGCTCTGGCTGTCTGGGTCTGAGATGGTCGACCCTGAGATTAGGGACAAGGGCCTCTTGAGGCCACTCTCCGCTGTAGTGACCCAGCAGGTGAGGGACACATGAGCCACTTGCCAGGTGAGCAGTTCCCAGGAAACTCAGTCCAATCATACTCACCAGATGCAGGGCACAAGGTCCAAGAGCACGAAGAGAGGGGGTGCTCTGTATTCCCTTAGGGGTTTCCTTGATGGCTCAGATGAGAAAGAATCTGCCTGCAATGCAGGAGACCTGGGTTCGATCCCTGGGTTGGGAAGATCCCGTGAAGAAAGCAATGGCTACTCACTCCAGTATTCTTGCCTGGAGAATTCTATGGACAGAGGAGCCTGGCAGGCTACAGCCTATGGGGTCGCAAAGAGAGTATTTGCTAAAGGTTGGGATATCCACTGAGTGAGACAGATTGAAAATGGGTTCTCACGGACTTCCTTCACATTTCAGAGATGTATTATCTCCAGGTGACAATGGCTTGGGACCCGCCAGGGTTACATTTCTTTTCCAACCCTGCCCTCCCAGTGCTCTGTCAGTTAGCTAATGAGTTGTAAACCAATACTTAGGGGTGCAAAGGACACGTCCTATTTGAAGGGATTTGGCTCGTATTCCGTGTTCAATCACAGTTGGCTAAAGAACATTTTACACTCTGGTTCTGAGAGCTGATCAGCTTAAAATACGAATTACCTGGTATTTATGAAGCAATTATAGCTCCTCATTTATGGCTTTAAATTCTCCTGGAATTTACTCTTCTGGGCCTCATGGTGGCCTTCAGGGTTCCTTCACCGAGGCAGCTCGATATGTCACAGGTGCCATACTGGTCCCTGAGTATGCAGAAACATGGGTGAGGCTGCATGCCCACAAGGAGCCTAATGTTCAGCTCAGAAACATGTTGTTAGCTTAAAAATTATTGTATATATATATGGGCCTCCCCAGTGGCTCAGCAGTAAAGAAACTGCCTGCAATGCAGAAGATGCAGGTTTGATCCCTGGGTTGGGAAGATCCCCTGGAGAAGTGCATGGCTACCCACTCCAGTATTCCTGCCCGGGAAATCTCATGGACAGAGGAGCCTCGTGGGCTACAGTCGATAGAGTCGCAGAGTTGGACACAACTGAAGCAGCTGAGAGAGAGAGTCTTATCTTCAGAGGAATCAGTTGTGATTTGAACTATATACACACACACATACAAATACACATCTCTAAAGATGGGCATCCACACGGTGTGTGTGCCTGCTAAGTCGCTTCAGTCATGTCTGACTCTTTGCGACCCTATGGACCGAAGTCCCCCAGGCTCCTCTGTCCATGGGATCTCTCAGGCAGGAATACTGGAGTGGGGTGCCATTTCCTCCTCCAGGGGCTCTTCCTGAGCCAGGGATCGAACCCTCATCTCTGGCATCTCCTGCCCTGGCAGTCGAGTTCTTTACCACTAGCACCACCTGGGAAGCCTATCCACAGAGCACCATCAGCCAACTATTCATTTAGGCTGTGCATTCTTGCAGGGTCTGCACTGTGTCCCATGTCTCACCAGCTCATGACTATAACCAACCTTAGAGGTTCTGGAGGCAGCCTTGCAGTTTACCCATGAAGCCTCATAACTGGAATCTTTGGGAGCCAAGATTCCAGTCCAAGTCTGACCACAGGGCTCGGCCCTCCACCCCATGAGCCCCAGGGTCCAAATTTCCCTCCTTGCTCGAAGCCACAGTGTGTTCCTGAAGATGTGCGGTTTGGGTCATAAGCCCCTCAGAGATGTAATGAACCCGGACATGGTCCAGAGAAGGGCAATTAAAATGCTCGCGGGGAAAGAGAGCCTTCTGTTTGAGGACGAACTCAAAAGAAAGACCAAACAGTAAAGTCTGGAAAGAGGAAGGGCGACCAAGAATGTAATGGAAATCTATGGGATAGTGGAGGGAATGGAAGGGGAGGAGGCAGGTGCCTGCCAAGGGCACACTCAGTGAAGCTCAAAAGCAGCAGTTTTAGGACAATGACAAGAAAGTTCTACTTAACACGTCTCATAAGTTTGCTGCCTGCTGCGTGATCCCAAGAGGTGGCACAGGCTCAAAATATAAATAGAATAGATTCCCGGCTTATGGATACATTGCTGTGTGTTCCCAACAGAATACCTGGTTTCCTGTTATCTAACTAAGGCTACCTTAGTTTCTAATGGTCTAGACCAGAAGTTGGGGAACTTTCTCTGAAAAAGAGCAAGGAGCAATTATTTTTGGCTATATGGCAACTCTGTCCCAATTGCTCAACTTTGTTGTGTTATGAAAGCAGCCATAGATTGTATGTACAAACAGGCGTGACTGTGTGCTAATAAAACTTTATTTACAAAAATAGGCAGTGAGCTGAATTTGATCCACCAACTGAAGTTTGCTAACCCTTGGTCTAGATCCATTTATAGCTGGGTGAAATTATATAATTTAAAACTGGGAGGTACCTTGGTGATCCCACTCTCGCTTTATAAAGCAGGAGAGTGACATCAAGAAATGTCAGCTGAGCTTCTCAAATTCATACAGTATATACTTATACTGGGTTATTAGGATTTTTTGCTTGTTCTAGGGGGATATTCATATCCTCTCCCCATGATGTTATGAAGATTGGCAGTGAAGGATCCTGCTGTGTGAAATGGTCCAATTTGGCATTTCTGACTCTTGGTAAGTATATATTCATAGCCAAAGACTGCCTTATCTTGGAAAATGTTTCAGGTGTAGGAAGAGCTGGAAATATGGTGGTTCAGGTAAAAGAATCCACCTGTCAATGCAGGAGACACAGATTCGATCTCTGGATTGAGAAGATACCCTGGAGGAGGAAATGGCAACCCACTCCAGTATTCTTGCCTGGAGAATCCCATGGACAGAGGAGCCTGGCTCACTACAGTCCATGGGGTCAAAAAGAGTTTTGACTTTTCTAAAAACAACCCCTGCTTTCCATGCTCTGTTGGTGAAAGTCAGGAACTGCTTGAATTAGTTGACCCGCAGAGCCTTTATGGGGAAAACTGTGTGTGTGCGCGTGCCTGTACTTGTGTGCACACGTGTGTATGTGTGTAGCTGGTGGGGGGAGAGGGGGAAAGGAGCAGTGGCTGATAACCCAGGAATGCATCAGTGCTCAGATAGTTCTAGTCATTATTATATTTGTGGCTTTTTTTTTTTCTAGGACCCATTGAAGATCTCTCATGAAAATAACTCCCTCAACGAAACCTCTAGAATAGGGGTCCCCAGCCTCCAGGATCTAATGCCTGATGATCTGAGGTGCAGCCAATGTAATAATAATAGAAAGAAAGTGCATAATAAATGTAATGTGCTTGAATCATTCCAAAACCATCCCCCCTGCCCTAGGTCCATGGAAAAATTGCCATTCACGAAACTGATCGCTGGTGCTGAAAAGATGGGGGACCGCTGCAGAAGTCCAAAGCCTTGGTAGGAGACAGATGCATCACTGTCCCAGGCTTGGTGTCTAGAACTTTTGATGGCAGACTCAGTATTGCCGTCTGTGAAAGGAAGCTGAACTATATGCTCCTTGTTACCTTAGCCAAGCGGCTGCAGATGAGTGAGGCAGCAAAGTTGAGGGGAGAAGATAGGATGCTTTACATGTGGATGGTTTGTTTCTAGGGAAAACCTCATGCTTCAGGGATTGGAACTGAATCTGTTCTGCAGACTTTACAAGGGAGTCCATCAGCTAGAGTTTTAAACCACATGAGCGTGTGCTCAGTCGCTCAGTTGTGTCCAAGTCTTTGTGACCCCATGGACTGTAGCCCGCCAGGCTCCTCTGTCCATGGGATTTTTTCAGACAAGAATACTGGAGTGGGTTGCCATTTCCTTCTCCAGACATCCTCTCAGTCCATGTATCAAACCTGTGTCTCCTGAGTCTCCTGCATTGGCAGGTGGATTCTTTACCACTAAGTCATCAGGGAAGCCCTTGGTTCTCACACTCAGCAGCCCTGTTACTCAACCTTTCACCCAGTCCCTGTCACTCAGCAACAGGGAGGCCTCCACCTCATGGGGAAGCTGGTACTGAGCAGTTCTGGCTGCTGCTTCATCCCCGAGTGTATCACCTGTTCAGCCCACAACAGCTCTACAAATTTTGGTGGGGGAGGAGGAGGCCATGCG
Source organism: Bubalus bubalis (assembly GCF_019923935.1). Classification (NCBI taxonomy): domain Eukaryota; kingdom Metazoa; phylum Chordata; class Mammalia; order Artiodactyla; family Bovidae; genus Bubalus; species Bubalus bubalis. The sequence continues at coordinate 46,613,726 of NC_059168.1, forward strand.
CATGCAGGATCTTAACTCCCCGACCAGGGACAGAACCTGTGCCCCCTGCAGTGGAAGCGTGGAGTCTTAACCACTGAACCACCAAGGGAATCCCCTCTCTATAGATATTTTTAATACTTTTTTCCTGATTATAAAGATAATACATATGCATTGCAGAAACTTGAAAAACATAGAAAAATAAATATGAAAAAAAAATCACCAACAAATATAACTTGCAGTGATAAGCTCTGTTAGTACTTTGGTGTATTTCTTACTGTTTGTGGAAGTAGCCTTCTGTTTCTTAAGGTAAGCTTTATTTCCAGATCCTCCTACACCTGTGCATGTGTTTTATAAAATTAGAATTGTATTTGACTATAGGTATTATATGCTGCTCATTCTTTTCACTGACATTGTGAACATTTCTCATATCACTAAGTAGTCTTTGAAGATATATTTTTATGGGTTGCCGAATTTTCTATGGCATGGATGTATCACAATGTAGTAACCATTACCCTACTGCTGGATGCTTAGGCTGTTTCTAAACGATATTATAAATACCGTGACAGTAAACATCATTGTACCTTCCCAGGTGGTGCAGTGATAAAGAATCCACCTACCAATGCAGGAGACTTGAGTTTGAGCTCTGGGTCAGAAAGATCCCCTGGACAAGGAAATGGCAACCCACTCCACTATTCTTGCCTGGGAAATCCCATGAACAAAGGCTTCTGGCAGGTTATAGTCCATGGAGTCCCAAAAAGCTGGACACAACTTAGCGATTAAACAAACAACAAGCATCATTACAAGAAAATCTTTGCACATTCTAAGTACTTCCTTAAGCTAAATTCCTAGCAATAGAAATCCTGGACCAAAGAGCATGAGGATTTTGCCTTGGTACTGCAGACCACGCTGTTCTCCAAAAAAGCATGTCAATTTCTATTGATGGGATTTCTGTTCTCAGCATCCACTGTCATATTCAGGTTGAAACAAACATTCTAACATACAACCCCTTAAATATTGGAAGGTAGGTCTTAAATCTCCTGGATTCCTGCCTTCTCTAGGCCTAACAATCATTTCCTTAAAAACCCTTTCAAGGCTGCTTTCTAACTTCTTTACCATATCATCCTACTAATTAAAGAATATTCTGGTTTAGAACTACAGCCTTAAAAATAAGCTACCTAAAACAGAACACAACACTCCAGATATGGGCTGAACCATTTTAGCCTTCTTTATTTGGAGTCTTTTATACTTTTGTTAATGTGATCAAAAATTGCATTTGTTTTCTGGTTTTGTTTTAGCAGGCTATTGGCTCAGGTAAGTTTGTGGCATGCTGATAGTCTGCGGTCTTGATGATCTGGTTATTGGACTCTTTTCCATTTGATACTTGTTCAGCTGAATTTTTGAGCCTAAATCCAAGACTTACATTTATCTGATTGATAATAGCTCAGAGCCCCAGCCTGTTTAAATTCCACTGCTGCCCATGGAAAGCAGGTCCTTGATGCCTCAGCTGTGTTTCCAAAACACATTTCCCACTGGACTTCATCTAGGACTTCTGTTGGCCCCATTCCTATGCAGAGGTCAGGAGAAGGTCTTGGGGTTGTTAAGGCCTGGGCTGCCTGGCGCCACCCTGGCTGGCACTCCACTTACAAGAGTTCTCAAGAGGGACCGGGATCTTGGCTTGAAACAACTCTAGTGAAGAGTGTAGCTGATCCCTGGGAGAAGGACCCTTGAGTGATGCTGGGTGATTCCACCAGCAGGGTGGGGGCCATGGGACTCTGCAGGTGGCATACCCATCTGTCTGGGCTCCTCTAGCCAGATCTAGAGGTCGGCCCTGACACTTGGGTGGGATTCTGGCCTTGCATCTCTTTAGCCTCTTTCCTAATACAAATAGAATATAATCCCTTTGTGAAGTTGGCACTTAGTTTTATAGGCAAGACTGAAGCCCACCTTGCCCTCCCATCTCAGCTCTGACCTGAACCCTGAGGGGCTTTGCACACAGGTGTACAGATATCCTGGTACCATTTCAGCCCTCCCCACAACCGCTTCCCCTTGTCCACCCCCCAGGGATAGGCATGTGTATTGGACCATGGTCCATGTGGAGAGGGAGCTCCCAGTGGGCTTGTCTGCTTAGCCCTTCGGTCTCCTCATCTCATGGGAAGAGTCATGGCTTAGGAGGCACTCAGAGGCACAGGGTTTAGGGCACTGGCTTTGGTTGTCCTAGGGTGGAAGATGGTATAGCTCATGGACAAACTGCATTTGACCAGCTTTTCAGAACCTGTAGATGTCTGTGCCTGTGTATGGGGGGAGGGGGCACCAGGATAGATGGCTGGAAGGAGCAGTCATACAGGGTAGACAGAAAACCCAAATGAGTGGGGGCTGGGTCCATGTCTTAGGTGCTCTGCTATTCTCATAGGGAAGAAACCCCCAGGCCACGGAAGGATGTTGAGATGGTGGGAAAGACACCAGGGGTCAGAAAGCCTGAGCTCCCGTTCTTGGACCTGGTCACCAAAATCTTTTTTTTTTTTTTTTTTTGACTGCACAGAGAAGCTTGTGGGATTTTAATTCCCTGACCAGGAACTGAACCCAGGCCCCTGGCAATGAAAGCACCAAATCGTAACCACTGGACTGCCAAGGAAGTTTCCAAATATTCTGACTGCAGGCCCCCAGGCATTTGTGGCTCACCAGAGTCTGGTGTCCCGGGTACTGAAGACCATGTCTCCATGTGGCTCCGGGCCCTCTGAGAGTGAATATTCCCCAAGAGTGGAACTCAACACAACACCCATGCTCTGCACTTACTGTGCAGTCCACTTCCCAGTCCTTGCCAGCAGCTGGTCTCTTTCATCTTTGGAGTCATCAGGCTTCCCCTCCCACCTCTATTCAGTGTTCGTCTTCTATGAGTGGAGATAATGCAACTCTTATTTAATTCAAATCAGTTCCATTCCATCCCATTCAACTCTCTCCCATCAACAACATCTCAGTCTTTTATTGCAATCATAATTTGCTGTTTTGAAGGAGATAAAGCAGAAAATATAAACATACATTAAAAATAACCCCCTGCCTTAGACTTCATATTTTCAAAATGCTTTCACATAAAGTATTTCATTACAGACTCAAGCAGCTGGCATCGTGAAATATGGTCTCACATAGAATCCAATGAAAACCAGATGAAAAGAAACCCTGAGAGAAGACAGGAGGTGAGAGTGAGTCTGCTGTGCCTTCTATCCCTTTCCTGCAAGGCCCGGGCCGTTGACCGGGTGCTTGCCTGCAGCCACAGGTAGGTGACAAGTGTGGAATTATCTCCTCTTATTTCTTATAAAATTCTCCTTTAATTTTCAATTTTTTCTTCCCATTTATGTGCTTCTTGGGAATCAGATCCTAAAACCTCATAGCAGAAGAACCTCTAGTATTCATCACTTAGACCATTTCCTACTCCAGGGGATCTTCCCCACCCAGGGACTGAACCTGCGTCTCTAATGTCTCCTGCAATGGCAGGCAGGTTCTTTACCCTCTGAGCCACCGGGGAAGCCCTCACTTAGATTGAACACAGGTCTCCCACATTGTGGGAGGATGCTTTACCATCTGAACTACCAGGGAAGACCAAGAATACTGGAGTTGGTAGCCTAGCCTTTCTCCAGGAATCTCCCAACCCAGGAATCAAACCACGGTCTCCTGCATTGTGGGTGGATTCTTCACCATCTGAGCCACCAGGAAAGCCCTCACTTAGATCAGTGGTTCTCAAAGTGTGGTCCCTGGATCAGCAGTATCTGCCCCACTGGGAACTTGTTCCAAATGCAGACTCAGGCCCCATCCCTGATGTCCTGAGTTTGAAACTCTGTGTGTGTGTGTGTGTGTGTGTGTGTGTGTGTGTGTGTGTGTGTGTCATACTGTGTATGTCTTATGGGGTGGGGTAGGGTCTGGCCAACTGTGTTTTAACAAGCCCTCTAGCTGATGACGGGGCTTCCCAGATGGCACTAATGGTAAAGAACCCACCTGCCAATGCAAGAGATATAAGAGATGCGGGTTTGATCCCTGGGTTGGGAAGATCCCCTGGAGGAGGGCATGGCAACCCACTTCAGTATTCTTGCCTGGAGAATCCCATGGACATAGGAGCCTGGCATACAGTCCACAGGGTTGTAAAGAGTCTGGACATGACTGAAGCGACTTAGCATGCATGCACTAGCTGATGGCTCGGGTACCTGCTAATGTTAGAGGCCACTGATCTGGACCAACTCCCAAATTTCAAGAAGTTCTGTGGGCCACTTTCCTTGCCCCCTGAGCCTAAATGAGATGCCTGTTCCCAGGCTCAATCATGCCCCCTTCTCCTATCCCCCACAGGCCCTCTGCAGACCTCTGGGCCATCTCCTCCACAGAGCGGCTCCTCCAGCCTGCTTCCCACTTTGCATCTGTGAACACAGAAGGTGAGCCAGGCTGGTGACCAGCGTTTCCCAGGACAACAGACACTGATGCTTCTCACAAGGTTCAAGGCCTGCAACCCTACTGTCCTGGATGGCAGGGGACAGTGAGAGTCACGACTTCTGAGGACATCTGATTTCTGATGATCAGAAATGTCCATTCCTACCTTTGATCTTTCCCTCTAGACTGGAGCTCTTCACATAGACCCAGCACAGTCCCCCTGCCCTCTCCCCAGGGCTCTGGGTTATCACTAGCATATTACCTTATGTCACAGGAGCTGGGTAAGCCTCCCTCTCTTCAATTTCTGCCCAGACATGGAGTCCATAAGATGGCAGAGCTGTAGGCAGCCTGATCCTGGATACCAGCATACTTGGGGTGTTTTTGAAAACAATTTAAAATGTTAAATGTCAACACAGGGCATGAGTAACAGGGTGTTTACTGAGCAGCTACTCGGTGCCAGGCTCCACATTAGGTATCACTTGTTCCATCAGGGCTCTGGTTGGTGGGGTCCCCAGGCCTGCACCCTTCTAGCCCCTCCCTTCCTGTCTCACCACCCCCTCTCGAATGCCCATAGCTGTGCCATGTGATCTGTGGGTCATCCTGGATGGGATGTGGGAAGGTGATCACCAATGATGGAGGCCAAGTCACCAGCTAGAAAGGAATCCTGGGATAGAATCAGGTACCTGGGCAGTGAGAAGGAGATTTTGGGCAACTCAGGTGAGGAATGTGCTCAAAATGGACATGAGATGATTAAAACTGGCCAGGGGCTTTCCTAGTAGTGCAGTGGATAAGACTCTGCCTGTCAATGCAGGGGACACAGGTTCGATCCCTGGTCCAGGAAGATTCCACATGCTGAGGAGCAGCTAAGCCCTGGAACCACAACTACTGAGCCCATGTGCTGTAACTACTGAAGCTCACATGCCTAGGGCCCCTGCTCTGCAACAAAAGAAGCCACTGCAATGAGAACCCATGCACCACAGAAAGAGTAGCCCCCACTCACTGCAACTAGAGAAAGCCCGTGCAAAGCTACAAAGACTCAGGGCAACCAAAGATAAATAAATTAAAAATAAAATGTAAAAATGACTGAAAAAATACATAAATAAAATTTTAAAATTTGCCCAGCTGAGAAAAGAGACAGAAAAAATACGACAGAGCCCCAAGGCAGTGTGTCATGACCCAAGGTTTTCCGACATTTTCTATGGATTTTTGAGAGGCAGGGGCTCCAGCGGTTCGGGGAAGACGGTGATGGGCCTTATCTTGAGGGCCAGGCTAGATGAGGCTGAGGCCCAGAGGACTGAATAATGGGCAGCTCAGAGTGGTTGAGAGGACCAGTGAGGGTGGAGAGGTGGGGGGTGGTTGTCAGGGACCCCAGGAGAAGGAAGGCACATTGGCCAGAGGGAGGGAGGGAGCTCCCGTTGTGAGGCCACTGGACAGACATTACCCCAGGGACAAGAGCTGGTCAGAAACAATAACTGTAGCAGCAACGATCACTGAATCCAGGTATCAAATTGAATCCAGGTGTCAAATTGCCCTGTGGTAAGCCCTTGGCATGTATTTTCTCATTTATCCCTCATGACAATTTTTTTTAGCATCTGTAATGTGCCAGGTACCACCCAAAGTCCTTCCACATTCCTGTTGACATTTTTAAAAAATGTATTTATTTTCCTATTTTGGCTGCACTGGGTTTTCATGACCTCGTGCGAGCTTTCTCTAGTTGTAAAGAGCAGGGGCTACTTTCTGTTGCACTCTGCAGGCTTCTCATTGCAGTGACTTCGCTTGTTGTGGTGCACTGGCTTAATACTTGAGGCAAACAGGCTTAGTTGCCCCAAGGCATGTGGGATCTTCCCAGACTGGAGATGAAACCTGTGTTTCCTGCACTGGCAGGAGGATTCTTATCCACCGCACCACCAGGGAAGTCCCCCCTTGCCATTTAAGTCCACATCACCACACCCCAGGTGACATACATGGAAAGTGAGGAAGAGAAATATTTTATGACTTGCCAGGGACCCATGGCCAGTGGAGAGCTGAGCTGGTCCTAGATTCCAGTTCTGTCCACTGAAAAGCCATCGCTCTTTTGAAAATGTCTTATTTGGCTCTTCTCAGAAAAGCTAGTGAGAATGATGCCAGGACAGCCTAGGGCAGTTGCCACATGGGGCCCAAACTTCTGGTTCCTCTGGCAACCCATGCATAAGAAGGAGAAGGATGCAGAGAGCTGGCATTTGTCCCAGAATGCAGCAGCCTGCAGCCCTCCCCATCCCCCTGCCTCCCCATCACCCCAAGGGTGGCAGCATAGAGAGTTCACAGGATCGTGTGATCATGCTCAGAAGTTCTTGTGCTTCTGTTTATTAGCTTGATGCTTCCAGAAGATTCTCCGTGAATCTTAGATAACAGCGTGTGCCGAGGAGAACTCTCAGAGCTATCGTAAGGACCAAAGGAGAGAGATACTGCTTAAGGGTGTAACTAAGCTCAGTTCGAATGATGGTGGCTTCTATTTGTTCATCTGACAGCTATATATGGACTACCTGTCATGCCATCATATAGGTGCTGGGACCAGGGCAATGGCGAGTCAAAGGTGAGCTCCCAGTGACCTCACGACAATAGCTAAAGGGTGATGAATGCCACCTTGCATGAGTCCCTCAAGTCATTTGTTACTCTTGGGGTCACCCCCTCCTCTTGCAGTTCCTGGTCAATCGATACTGCCTTGATGCTTCAACCAAGCAGATTTCACCTGGGGTCAAATACCGATCCATAGATTGAGGTCCTAGCTTGTGTTGCATGTTCAGTCTCTAAATTGTGTCTGACTCTTTGTGACCTCATGGACTATAGCCCACAAGGCTCCTCTGTCCATGGGATTTCCCAGACAAGAACACTGGAGTGGCTTGCAATGCTCTCCTCCAGGGGATCTTCCCAACCCTATGATTGCACCCAAATCTCCTGTGTCTCCTTGCATCAGTAGGCAGATGTTTTACCACTGAGCCACCTGAGAAGCCCATGGAGGTCCTAGAGAGGTGGTCTTTTTCTGCAGCTCAAGCCATCCTGAAATGGCCCTGGGAGCAAGATTGAGGCCTTCCTGCCTTTGCTGCTTATACGCACAGTCTTTGGACTCCTTCTAGAAGGAACTTCACACCTGCCCCTGTAGTAAGACTTCCCATGACTTAAATGACCTCAGGTATACGTCTGGCGGGGAGAGAATGGTTAAATGTTGCACAAGTTGGCAATTTGGGCAAGTAGAGGAGAGAGGCTTTCTCGGCACACATGCTCTTATCTGGTCCCATGTAATGATTTGTAGTGCTTTTTTACCCAAAGGCTGGGCTCAGTTGATTCTCGGTTTGCATCTTTCTCGTCCTCTGATTTCCCAAGAAGACTGCCCATTCTGGTCCTAGTTCCTCAGGCCTCTGGATCCCTTGCTGGGGTCCCTGGTAGAAACAGAGGGAAAACTGAGTTAGAGAATCTGCTATGGACTGTCCCTGGGACCTCAAGCAAGGCACCTAACTTCTCGAGGCAGAGTTTACTCAACTCTGAAATGAGAATAAAAATATTCAGCCAGTCTGTGTCAGGGTCAAATTAACATCAGCAACAACCTTGTTATCCAGATGAGCACTGGTCCGGGTGAAGGTGTTGTGCTAAGAATTTGTGTGACGAGCTTTGTGGCATGCCAAGTCCCTTCAGTCGTGTCTGACTCTTTGCTGCCCTATGGACTATAGCCCACCAGGCTCCTCTGTCCATGGGATTTTTCAGGCAAGAATACTGGAGTGGGTTGCCATGCCCTCCTCCAGAGGATCTGACAAAGGGATCAAACCTGCACCTCTTATGTCTCCTGCATTGGCAGGTGGGTTCTTTACCAATAGGACCATCTATGATCTCACTTTTTAAAAGTTATTTATTTATTTATGTTGGGCTGAGCTAGACATTCGCTGCTGCATGTAGACTTTAGTTGCAGCCAGTAGGGGCTACTCTTTGTTGCGGTGCACAGGCTTCTCATTGTGTTGGCTTCTCTTGTCAAGGAGCACGGATGCTCTACAGTGTGCAGACTTCAGTGATTATGGTGAGTGGGCTCAGTAATTTGGGTGTAGGGACTTAGTTGCCTTTCAGCATGTGAATCTTCCTGGACCAGGGAGTGAATCCATGGCCCCTGCATTGGCAGGTGGATTCTGAACCACTGGACCGCCAGGGAAGCCCATCATCACCTCATTTAATCCTCACAATTTTCTGATACAGATGCTGGCTTTTTAAACCAAGGAAATGAGTTTCAAAATGCCAACACCATGCAGTTAGAAGTGATGGTGTAAACAAGGACCTACTGTATGGCACAGGGAACTCTGCTCCCCATTACGTGGCAGCCTGGATGGGAGGGGAGCTTGGGGGAGAATGGACACATGTGGAATGTATGGCGGAGTCCCTTTGCTGTACACCAGAAGCTATCACAACATTGTTAATCAATGATACCTCAATACAAAATAAAAAGTTAAAAAAATAAAAGAAGTAGTGGTACAGAAATCTGAACCCAGGAAGGCTGACTTTCAGGCAACTCCTGATTCCCTGTCATTGTTCTGTCTTCTCATTTTTTTCCTGTCTTCTGCCTTCCATTTGGATGACTGGATTCAGTGACTACTGCTCAGGATTCAGAGGAGCAAGACGGCATCTCATTCATGCACCATTTCTAACTTTAGCTGAGCAAGCTGCTTTCAGCCCCTGCATGCCTAGGGTTCAGCCTGGGCCCACATTCAATATGGTGGATACCTGGCTCTTTGAGTATCAAATAGCTGGCAAGGGTCACGACTGGGCCTGAGAACAGGAGACAGTGGCTCATGGAATGAACTCAATTTGCACACTTTCCCAGGGCATGGGGGAGGAAATGACAGTGACTTGTTGCTTGGGAAATGCCGGATGGGTGGCCTGGTATCTTGGGAATGTGCTCAGACGACCAGGGGATGTTTTTCCAGCCTCTCCTTCTCCTCCCCATTCCTGGGATGGTACTTTGGACTCCTCACCACTATTCCCAGGCACAAAAGAGAAACCCGAGTCCTGTGTTTTTCAATGCTCTTACTACTGACTTAATGACAACCAAGCTCTATCTTTGTATCAGGATGCACCTGATTCAGTGATATTTGATGCTGTCTAATTTATATGCAATTTTAGGAGGTTGCTGTTACATGAGGAATCAGCGAGGTCAATAAAAATCCCCAAAATTGTAGAAATGATGAGACCAGGATCCAGACACAAGATCTGGATTCTTTTATTTTTTTATAACTTTTTTATTTATTGGGCTTCCCTGGTGGCTCAGATGGTAAAGAATCCACCTGTAATGTGAGAGACCTGGGATAGATCCCTGGGTCAGGAAGATCCCCTGGCGCAGGGCATGGCAACCCACTCCAGTATTCTTGCCTGGAGAATCCCATGGACAGAGGAGCCTGGTGGGCTACAGTCCATGGGGTCACAAAGAGTCAGACACAACTGAGCAGCTAAGCACACATACAGCACATTTATTTATTGGCTGCGCTGGGTCTTCACTGCCGTGTGGGCTTTTCTCTAGTTTCAGAGATGCGGGGTTACTCTCTAGTTGTGGTGCTCTGGCTTCTCATTGCGGTGGCGTCTCTTGTTGCAGAGAGTGGACTCTAGGGTGCACAGGTTTCAGTAGTTGTGGCATGTGAGCTCAGTAGTTGTGGCTCCTGGGCTCTAGAGCACAGGCTCAGGTGTTGTGGTGCATGGACTTAGTTGCTCCACAGCATGATCCTCCCAGACCAGGGATTGAATCTGTGTTTCCTGCATTGGCAAGCAGATTCTTTACCACTGAGCCAGCAGGGAAGCCCAGACCTGGACTCTTAATCACTAACTTACAGTATTATGACTCACTGGAGTCATCAGGGGCATTTCCCCACCAGGGGATGCAACCCCCAGGTTGGGTCCACCCTTGCTTTTATGTATGGAGCTCGGTTCTATGTATGATTCCATCACTAGGTGTCTGGCCTGGGTCAAGTTGTCTGACCTCTGTCTGCCCATGTGTAACACCTATGGTCATTACACAGGACTTACCTCCTAGGGTCTTTGTGAGAACAAGTCCAAGGAAGGTGATGAAATACATTTGAAACTCACCAGGCATTTTTTCAGCTCTGACTATTTCCGGGTGCAAAATACTAGCACCAGAGGTGACTCAGGCATAGATCCTGACCTCTAGAGAGTGTCAATTAGGGGGAACTAACAGTATGAACTTGAGCAAACTTGTGAGCTTTAATATTTGATGGGAGATAATAAAGGACAAGATCCATAGGATCTCAAAGAGTTGGACATGATCTAGTAGCTCAAAGCCAAGGCAGAGTATCCTGGACTCAAATAAAATGCTAGGAGAGATGAAAGAGAAAACAATCCCAACACTGGGAAATATTTGGAGGGGGCAGTCTGAGCCGGTGCTTTGAGGGAAAGACGATGAGATACTTTCAGACTGGCAGGCTAAGAGAAGTAGGGGCCACAAGGTATGAACAAGTGGTGTGTGTGCAGGAACTGTGAGTCTGTCTGTCCATCTCTGGGCTGATAGGATAAAGTAACAGCTGGGATATGAAGGTTTTCAAGCCATGATGAAGACTTCATCATGTATGTTCTAATAAATGAGAACTGATTTTGCATAGGGGAGTGACATACTATCTATGTGGGGAAGACCTTTCTGGGGTTTCATTAGAAGGAGCCCAGAGCCTGGGAGGTGGGTGACAGGGGCATTGAAATGATCTGGGCATAGGGCGATAAGGACCTGAGTGAGGGCAATCTCAGAGGGGATAGAGAGGAAGTGAGGGGGACTAAAGACATTATAAAAGGAGAGTGGACATGGACTTCCCTGGTGGTCCAGTGGCTAAGACTCCAGACTCCCAATGCAGGGGACCTGGATTCGATTCCTGGCCAGGGACCTAGATCCCATACACAGTAACTAAGAATTCACATGCTGTAACTAAAAAGATTGCAGATCCTGCATGCTGCAACCAAGACCAGGCACAGCCAAATAAATAAATATTAAAACAAAAAAGGAGGTGGACAATGCTTGGGAAGGAAGAGGGAGGAAAGGGCTTTTTTAGACCATAGTGTGGTTACTCTCCACCCCTGCTGCTCACAGCCAGCTTACCCTGGAGGACAGCCATGGACATCTCTCTCTATTTGCTGGCCTTTTAACTTTGCTCAGAGCCACACAGCCCCTGCCTTCCTCTGCCATCCTCCATTTGGATAATTTTCCTTAGAATGACTGTCATAGTCATAACTATAATAATTATGGAGGCAATAATAAGATTCTGAATGGATTGAGAGCCTTTCTTCTGAGGATGCTAATATGTATGAGGTGGGGTGAAAGGGGTCCTACTAGAAATACGATTAGATCCATTTGGTGGAAAACAACCCTTAGCAGTGTGAAAGGATGTAGACTTGAGGAACGTGTTTCTGCTCCCGAATAAGAACACATCTCCCACCTTAGTAAGGGCAAATATTTTCCTGCTCCCTGGTGGGCATCTCTGGGATGCAGATTTCCTGGTAGTGATGGAGAAGGATGCTCAGTACTTTGTCTCTCCTATCCATCACTGGGAAGCCTTCCCTGGGACCTTGGATGGACAATGAATCCTCCATTCCACTTCTAGGCTCTCTTATTATTCAACCATACAGTTAGCTCTAATAATAATGACACACAATATATCATCGCATTTCAAAGCCTGTTTGAATTCATGACTTCATTTAATTCTCATGACCACAGAAACTAGTATTATTATTATCATTCTCACTTTACAAATGTATTTGTTCAACAAACGCTCATGAAGCACCCAGTCGTGTGCTGATGGCAGACACTTAGTTCGAGATTAAGTAGCTGATGAAGACCCAAGCAAGATTCAAACTCAGGTCTTCTTTCTCCAAGCCATTGTCCCCCCTTTCCACATTGCTCTGTTCATTTTTTTTTCCCCCTCTGTTCATTTTCAATTGGGGTAAACTACTAAGTCTTAGCACTTTGTTGCTGGATGTTTCATGTATGCATTTTTGTCTACTCAAACATGGCAAAGGTTTATTAAAAAAAGGACCTTACAATTTCAGTTTATTATTATTAAACAATATTTTGAAGAAATATTATTAATAATATTAATGTGCTCATTAAAACGACAGAATTAAGAAAAATGTAAAGTTTTAGCCTCCTTCTAAATGGTCTGATGGCTGATCCTTATTGTATATGGGTTCTTCAGACAGATCTGAAAGCTTGGAAAGCCAGAGGGCCTAATGGCTGACAGTCTCTCCAGGCTCGCTGCATAGTCTCAAAGTAGAACTTCCATTGGTCAGGTATGTGCTGCCCCCACGTGGTGGAATTTGAAGTCTTCTGGTCTTCCAGGTGCTTCCCTGGTGGCTCAGTGGTAAAGAATCCACCTAGCAATGCAGAGGAGCCTGGTGGGCTACCATCCATAGGGTCGCAAAGAGTCAGACACAACTGAGCACATGTGCAAGACTGGCATCGCCTCCAATGCCACGTGAGGCTGTCTGTGCCTCTGCCTGGTCTTTTCATTAAACTCAACAAGCAAGTACAAAGGGCCATGCTCGGACCTCCCCCAGACTGTAAAGAGACCCGCTCTGTATAGCTGCACATTCGGCTCATGAGGGGAATTTACAAAACACTGATGCCCGGGTATAGCCCGTGGGCAGTTACATCAGAAGAGCTGCGGGTGTTTCATCTAATCTTTTCCAGTGATTCTATGCACCACGAGAGCTGAGAACCACTATTGTGTTGGGGAAACTTGGCCTTGGCTGAAGGTGGTCGGTGAGATCCTGGCTGTTAATGTGAGGGTTGAGAGGATCTGTGGGGTTTTTGAGACAACTGACCATCAGTCCCATGGACTGAGTGTGAAAGGAGGAGATGAAAACATGCTACAGAGGCCCGGGTATTTTTTAATTTTTTACAAATTGAGGTGTGATTGACATATACTAGTTTCAGGTGTACAACAAAATGATTTGATATTTGCATATATTGTGAAATGATCATCACAATAGGTCTAGTTAACATCCACCACTGTACAAAGTTTCAGAACATTTTTTTTCTTGTGATGAGATCTTTTAAGATCTACTCTTTTAACAACTGTAAAGTATGCAACACAATATTTTACAACCATCATCACCAAACATGCATTTCACGCTCAGTTGCTCAGTCGCGTCTGACTCTTTGTGACCCCGTGGACTGTAGCACACCAGGCTCCTCTGCCCAAGGGATTTCCCAGGCAAGAATACTGGAGTGGGTTGCCATTTCCTTTTCCAGGAGATTTTCCTGAGCCAGGGATCGAATCTGCATCTCCTACATTGGCAGGTAGATTCTTTACCACTGAGCCACATGGGAAGCCCATATTTCACCCGGACTGGAGGAGAGCCAAAGCAGAAGCCTGGGGACTGGCAGCCTGGGACAGGGTTGGAGGATCACTCTGGCTGTGCACACATCCTGTGGCCACGCATCCCACTCCGTCTTGACTCCCAGATGCTGCTTCTCTGCACAGACATCTCGGTCAAAGCAGCTGCTCACAGACCTGAGGCCAGGTGAGGTTTCTGCATTCTGGCAGTTGGTCTTACACGGGGCACCCCCACAGGCACTCAGCTCCAATGGATGAATGACTAGTTCTCTTGTGGTTGCAAGTGACAGAAACCCAACCTGGAGCTGCTGAAACAAAGATGGAATTTGTTGGCTCAAGTGACAGAGAGTTTAGTGGTATGACTTCAGATGTGACTTGATCCCAGAAACTATCACGATGGTCAGGGGAATACAAGGCTCTGATAGGGTCTGATGTGTGTCACTGCCCCATCCTGGGAGCAGGGGACGGACTTGGTACCATCATCTGGTGGCTCAGCCACCTGGTGGCTCAGCTGGTAAAGAATCTGCCTGCAATGCAGGAGACCCCAGTTTGATTCCTGGGTCAGGAAGATCCCCTGGAGAAGGGATCAGATACCCACTCCAGTATTATTGGGCTTCCCTGGTGGCTCAGACAGTAAGGAATCCACCTGCAATGTGGGAGACCTGGGTTCGATCTGTAGGTTGGGAAGATCCCCTGGAGAAGGGCATAGCAACACACTTCAGTATTCTTGCCTGGAGAATCCCATGGGCAGAGAAGCCAGGTGGGCTACAGTCCATGGAGTCACAAAGAGTCAGACACGACTGAGTGACTTTCACTTTCACTTTCTATGTCCATCCACAGTGACAAGGAGAAAGAAGGACACTCTTTCCCCAACATAGTTGGGGTGATTTATAGGCACCTGTTATATAAGTTGGACTAGTGCCTGGTTATAAATGGAAAAAAGGATAGGATGAAGGCAAGGTACCAAAATCAGACTGAGAGCCCAGTGACTGAATTGGAAAGTGATGCAGCAGAGGAAGCAAGGCTCAGGTAAGTACCAGCAAGTAGGCTCATCAGACTGAAAAGCATGCTCAAGAGAAAGACATGAGAAATGACAGCTGTTGGAGGTGGAAGCTGCAGGGCCCCAACTGGACAGGGTCTGAGTGAAGGCAGGGAAAACACTAGCATAGGGGTTATCATGCAGTGATGTGCAAGCCATCATTATTGACAAAAATGGAGTGCCTCTGAAATGCTCCTGGTCCTGGCTAAATTGGGAAGAAAATGCCTAAACTTCTGCTGCTAACATCTACGAATCCAGAAAACTGTGATTAGAGATTAAGAAAATAAGAGAGATTTCAACTTGGACCTAGGAAGGACCTGAGCAAGCAGCTAGATTCTTCAGCTCAGGTGTCCAGCTAAAAAATAGGCAGAGAACAAAAGACAGGAAGGAAAGGAGGGAGGGAAGAAGGAAGAAGGGAGAGAGGGATGGGGGAGACAGAGAGACAGCAAGAGGCAGAAGGAGAGTAAAGAGGAAGGAGATGAGGAGGAAGGAGGAGTGATAAAAGGAGGAGGAGGGGAAGGTGGGTAAGCTGGGGAGAAAAGGAAGGAAAATAAGGAAGGGAGGGAGGGAGGAACGAGGGGAAAGAAAGGACAAATGAAGGAAATGGAAGGAAACTGAGCAAGCAGAGAGGCAAGAAAGGAAGAAGGGCCCTAGCGGTTTTTGTTGTTTTTTTCTTTCCAGAAGCAGCAGTAGTATAATTTAAAGTCAAAGTTGGCAGGAAGCTTGGAGGCTCCCCCCCTTCCTCACCGCCCCACAGCAGCTTCCGGACAGCTCTGTCAGCCACCCACTTGCCTGGTGAAGGAAACGAGGCCCAGGGAGAGGAGAGTTGTGCCACAGACCGCAGGCATTCGTGCTCTCGCCTAAAAGCTTTAAAGAATTTGTTTCTAGGTATGTGATACAATTAGATCCCCAGAGACACACTGGGAGCCATTAACAGCTGAATAAAGGTAACAGGGAACAGACTTACAGAATTAGGGAAAGAGACCAAGCAGAAAGCAGATAACTTAATTTCCATAATTTAGACAGCAAGGCAATTTAACAAACCATATTGACAGCCTTGAAACTTTGTCAAGAACCCTAAGTTCTAAGAACTCCTAAAGAAAAGAAAAATGGAAAGAAGAACAAAATAATTTTGTTTTGGGGGAAAATAATCCTTCTTCAGCATAATCAGGTTTGTAAAACCATCGTCCTTGCCACTTTGTTGCATGTAGGAGAAGTCTGATAAAGCAGCTGGACCAATGGGTGTTAACATTTGGCTTCAAGCTCTTCTTACCTCCACTCTTCATGTTCATCCAGTGGGTTCTCCACGGCTGTTCTTTCTTACAGTCTGTTCTGGCACTGGTCCTAGCCATGGGGAAGGATTTCCCTAGCAGTTGTATCTCCTAAGTTGACTTCGGGTAGCCGGGCACGGTGGCTCCCAGACCTTGCTGGTTGCAAGTGACAGCTAACCACGGGTAGAGTCACCAGTGGGAGCTGGCTCCACCCCAGAGATCTGAGTCTTGTGGTCTCTAATGGGACCCAAGCACTGATATGTGCAAAGAAGCCAACGATGTGGTTTTAATGTGCACTGGGGTTTGAGAACTTCCCAGGCATCCGGAGGAAATCTAGTCCTTTTAATTCACAATTGGTGAAGTTCAGGGACTTTGGCTGAGTTTTTGTTTGTTTATTTTTGGCTGCGCTGCGTCTTTGTTGCTTTTGGGTGGGCTTTTTCTAGTTGCAGCAAGCAGGAGCTACTCTTCATTGCGGTGAGCAGGCTTCTCATTGCAGTGGCTTCTCTTGTTGCAGAGCACAGGCTCTAGGCACGTGAGCTCAGCAGTCATGATGCACTAGCTTAGCTGCTCTGTGACATATGGGATCTTCCTGGAGCAGGGATTGAACCAGTGTCTCCTGCATTGGCAGGCAGATTCTTATCCACTGCACCAACTTTGGTGGAATTTTTTTGAGGGCTTTATTTGAAGATATGTGAAGAGGCATTTTCTTGTATTACAGCTCAAAGGGATCTCATCCTGGTGTGCTGAGGAAAATTCTCTCACTTCTCACTGAGAATCCTCACTGAGAAATCCTGAAGGCAGAATTTTTAGCAACTGTTTTTGTTGGCTTGCTTGTTTATTTGTTTCAGATGTGGGTATAGTGCAATATCATATTCCAGCACACGCACACACACACACACAAAATACACAGACAAAGAGAATGCATATCCAATAACTACATAGTCACAAACAAAAAGGAGACACTGAACAACTATTGGCAGATGATGGATATATCAGAGATGAAACCAGTGGACTGTATAGGATGCAGAGAAAGCAATAGCAAGTATAAAATTTGTAACATTAATCCAGACGTTAAAAAGAAAAATAAAATCCTCCATGGAACACCTAACCAAGTAATTAAAATCGTTATAAAATCAACAAATCAGTCAGCCCTTGCAAAAAACTAATTGTAACAGTATGAAAAAAAATAGGGGGGAAAAATGAAAATGGAAGACATATTAACCCAAGAGTGAAAAACCGAGATTTGATTTTTTATTTAAAAGTATGACTAAAATAGTCTGGCTTGAGCGACCAACAAAAAAGAGAAAGAATATTATAAGGATATTAACTTGTTTTAAAAGGCAATTATCATCATTTAAAAAGGCAATTATCATCATAGAAAAATCATATTTCCCTTGAATGTTATATACCAGTTCATGTAACTGTAACAGCTACAAACTGCTATGCAAATTAAATTAAACTGCTTGGGAATCCAAACTTTCAGAAAGCCTGGTCCTTGGCTCATAAGGGAGACTCAAATGTGGTCCAAACTTGGAGGTTCCAAGAGCCGGTGAGACCATGTCTGTGTGTGCTGTGCTCAGTCGTATCCAACTCTTCAACTTCACAGCTGCTGTCCATGCGATTTCCCAGGCAAGAATACTGGAGTGGGGTGTCATTTCCTTCTCCAGGGAATCTTCCCGACCTAGGGATTGAACCTGCATCTCCTGTGACTCCTACATGGGCAGGTTCACCTGGGAAGCGAGACCATACCTGGGGGACCAATGCTACTGTTGCTGCTATTCCCTCAACGTGCCACAAGAGGGTGCTGTTGAGCACTGTGCCCTTCCAGTCTGATGGCTGCTGGTCTAATCACCTCTAGTGTATCCCATCACTTCATGGCAAATAGATGGGGAAACAGTGGAAACAATGACAGACTTTTTTTGGCTGGGGCGGGTGGGGGGATGGGATCCAAAATCACTGCAGATGGTGAGTGCAGCCTGAAATTAAAAGATGCTTGCTCCTTGGAAGAAAAGCTAAGACCAATCTAGATAGCATATTAAAAAGCAGAGACATTACTTTGCCAACAAAGGTCTGTCTAGTCAAAGCTATTGGAGAAGGAACTGGCAACCCACTCCAGTACCCTTGCCTGGAGAATCCCCTGGACAGAGGAGCCTGGTGGGCTACAATCCATGGGGTCACAAAGAGTTGGACATGACTGAGTAACTAACACACACAC
This sequence comes from Bubalus bubalis, assembly GCF_019923935.1. Lineage (NCBI taxonomy): Eukaryota > Metazoa > Chordata > Mammalia > Artiodactyla > Bovidae > Bubalus > Bubalus bubalis. The sequence goes on from NC_059168.1 coordinate 46,631,984, forward strand.
ACACACACACACACACACACACACACACACAGGCAGTTGTATGGAGAAGGAAATGGCAACCCACTCCAGTACTCTTGCCTGGAGAATCCCATGGACAGAGGAGCCTGGTGGGCTACAACCACGGGGAAACAAAGAGTTGGACACGACTGAGCGACTAACACACACACACAGGGTAAAAGCTATGGTTTTTCCAGTAGTCATGAATGGATGTGAGAGTTGAACTATAAAGAAATCTGAGCACTGAAGAATTGATGTTTTTGAACTGTAGTGTTGGAGAAGACTCTTGAGACTGCGAGGACATCAAACCAGTCAATCCTAAAGGAAATCAGTCCTGAATATTCACTGGAAGGACTGATGATGAAGCTGAAACTCCAATACTTTGGCCACCTGATGCGAAGAACTGACTTATTGGAAAAGACACTGATGTTGGGAAAGATTGAAGGCAGGAGAAGGGGATGACAGAGGATGAGATGGTTGGATGGCATCACCAACTTGATGGACATGAGTCTGAGTAAGCTGTGTGAGTTGGTGACGGACAGGGAAGCCTGACGTGCTGCAGTCCACAGGGTCGCAAAGAGTGGGACGTGACCAAGCGATTGAACTGAACTGAACTGGCCAGAGGGGCCTCTCTGAAGGAGGGTAGCCCTGTGGACTCCATTTCCAAGATACTACTTTCCATCTGTGCTCTTCCCTGGATTCCCAAGGCCTCAGCTCCTTATACACAACCCTCCTTGACATTCACCCATTCTTCCCTAGCCTTTAAATATTTGGCTAAAGTTTCAAGAAGATCCATATTCAGGGTCCAAGTGTCCCTTTTCTGTACAATTTTACCCTCTTTTTTTCCCTTCTGCTCCTCAAACTCTAGCTACTTTAGCAGTTCTCAGCTCTGATGAATGTGAGACTTATATGAGTGTTTCTCTTCTCCCAAGGATCACAGACCTGCATTGCATGTTATGCCTGAGCAATAACTGCTCTATATATTTTGTTCAGGTTTATAGTTAATCACCAGAGAAGGCAATGGCACCCCACTCCAGTACTCTTCCCTGGAAAACCCCATGGACAGAGGAGCCTGGTGGGCTGCAGTCCATGGGGTCGCTGGGAGTCGGGCACGACTGAGTGACTTCACTTTCACTTTTCACTTTCATGCAATGGAGAAGGAAATGGCAACCCACTCCAGTGTTCTTGCCTGGAGAATCCCAGGGATGGGGGAGCCTGGTGGGCTGCCGTCTATGGGGTCACACAGAGTTGGACACGATTGAAGTGACTTAGCAGCAGCATAGTTAATCACAGTAGGATGGTACATCTGACACCTTTTATTCCATCATGACTGGAGTCAGAAGTGTCTTCTTCAAAGACTCTTCTCTTACACATCTACAGATAATCTCTCATCAGTTCAGTTCAGTCGCTCAGTCATGTCAGACTCTTTGCTAGGACCCACAACAGATTTCCCAACCTGGAGATCTGGCAAAGGGATAGAGAACCTCCAGGGAATTTGATTTTGGAGGCCAGTGGGATTTGATTACAGAGTTTACACAGGACTGGGGAAACAAACTCTTGGAGGGCACAAACAAAACCTTATATGCACTAGGACCCAGGAGAAAGGAGCGGTGACCGCACCAGAGACTCACCCAGACTTTCCTGGGAGTGTCCAGGAGTCTCTGGTGGAGGCTTGGGTTGGCAGTGGCCTGCTGCAGGGTTGGGAGCAGTGTATAAGGCACTACGTGTATGGGACCTTTTGAAGAAGGTCCCTATTATCTTCATTACCCCCACTATAGTTTGGTCTCAGGTCAAACAACAGGGAGGAATACAGCCTCGCTCATCAGCAGAAAATTGGATTAAAGATTTACTGAGCATGGCCCCACCCATCAGAATCTCTCATAAAGATGGAGAATTTTACCCACTAGTGAGCATTTTACTGGTTTATGCAGAAGTCACCATTCAAATGTGTATGGGGGCTCAGTTAATAACATAAATGAGTGAAGAGCATTGGATGGGAATTTTATTGTATTGGAAATGTTCCTGGTCCCAAGAGTATTCAATATCCAACTCTATACAAGTGCTACTACACAACAATATGCACCTGGTATTGCATCTCCAGCTACAATATAACAAGAGAAATTCCCCAGCATAATAATGCATCTTTCTTTGAGATGCCCAGATGAGGTCTGTTTCCCTATGTTGATCCAAACATTCCAGATATCACCCTTGGTATACACTGACTGCTAGGTCCGACTCTGTGCAACCCCATAAACAGCAGCCCGCCAGGCTCCCCCGTCCCTGGGATTCTCCAGGCAAGAACACTGGAGTGGGTTGCCATTTCCTTCTCCATTGCATGAAAGTGAAAAGTGAAAGTGAAGTCGTTCAGTCATGTCTGACTCTTCGCAACCCCATGGACTGCAGCCTACCAGGCTCCTCCGTCCATGGGATTTTCCAGGCAAGAGTACTGGAGTGGGGTGCCAGTGCTTTCTCCAATACACTGACTAGAGACAAATAATATTAGGGCTTTGCCCTACTCTCTATTGATTTGACCATAGTTGGGAAGCTATAGTCCACCCTGAGCAACACACTTTTATAGGGTCATAGGTCACCCAGACCTAGTCAAGAGGTCATTGGTTTAGGACCCTGCATGTGCTGCACTCAATTGTGGGTTGGTAAATAAAACGGGATATTTAGACCAGTTTCTTTCATCTTCAGTTCAGTTCAGTCACTCAGTCGTGTCCGACTGTTTTCAACCCCATGAATTGCAGCATGCCAGGCCTCCCTGTCCATCACCAACTCCCGGAGTTCACTCAAACTCAAGTCCATCAAGTCGGTGATGCCATCCAGCCATCTCATCCTCTGTCGTCCCCTTCTGCTCCTGCCCCCAATCCCTCCCAGCATCAGAGTCTTTTCCAATGAGTCAACTCTTTGCATGAGGTGGCCAAAGTACTGGAGTTTCAGCTTTAGCATCAGTCCTTCCAAAGAACACCCTTAGTCTTTGTTTTATGAACATTGTGAATATTGTGATCACCGTGTGATCACAATGTAATTATTGTGATCATTGTGATTATCATCAGTCTTTATTCAGTCAACAAAATATTTTGAATAATGACTGCTATGATCAGAATGATCATAAATGTTTAAAATCCATATGTTGAATATCTAACCTTCAATATAATGGTGTTAGAAAGTGGGACCTTTGGGCAGTGATTCGATCATGAGGATGGAACCCTCGTGAATGGGATTAGTGCCCTTGTAAAAGAGAACCCACAGAGCTCCCTAGTCCTTCCCATCGTGTGAGGTTAAAATGAGAAGTCTGTGACTCAGAAGAGGGCCCTCACATGACCTCATTGGTACCCTCATCTCAGACTTCCAGAACTTCACAACTGTGAACAATACGTGTCTGCTGTTTTTTAAGACACCTGGTCTGTGGTTTTTGTTATAGCAGCGCAAACTGATGAAGATGATGACTATTCTCTTTCTTGCTATTTATATATTAACCTTGAAAAAAATGTTTTTAATTTATTTTTGGCTGTGCTGGGTGTTTGCTGTTACTCAGGCTTTTCTATAGCAGGAGTCTCTAGCTGTGGTGTGCAGACTTCTCATTACAGTGGCTCCCATTGTTCTAGAGTTCTCAGGTGCACAGGCTCAGCAGTTGTGGCTCCCAGGCTCTAGAGCACAAGCTCAATAGTTGTGGCCCAGGGGCTTTGTTTCTCCGTGGCACGTGGCGTCTTCCAGGATCAGGGATCAAACCTGTGTCTCCCGCATTGACTGGCAGATTCTTTACCACTGAGCCACCAAGGAAGCCCCTATATTAACTGTTAATGATATTATTTATGAGGGTTCTTTCTCAGTTTTTTCTCATGAGAATTGCAATCTCTCAGTCTTATTCTGTTTTGTTTGTATTCTCATCTTTGGGCTCTTGTTTTGTTGAATTAAATTCTTATTGATGTAAAAACGATTGTGAAGAGCTTCCTTCAGTTCTTTGTGGCATTGCCACTGGGGCTAAGTGATCCACCAAGCAGAGAGGACACAGTACCTAGGACCCAAAATACTTTTAGGAGCACAGAAAAATGTTATAATCTGTATTTCTTTTAAAATCAGAAAAAAATAAAATATTGAATATATACTATTGAATTCACTTTGGACTTTAATAATCTTTATACCAATCTGGTCAGAAAGTACACTTTTTAATATTTCTTTTATGGAGGAAGTGTCTTGCAAACAGAAAAGCTTCCAGAATTTATAAAAGTCATAATGCGACCCTGCTTATCATACCTAACAAAGCCAACATTCATCCCTTAATATTGTTTATTACCTTGTTCATAATTGAATTTTCCCAGCTATATCATAATTTTTGTTTTATAGCAGGCATTTGAACATAAGGTTCCAGATAAGTTTAACATTTAAATTTGGTTGTCACAACTCCTGAGTCGCTAATCTAAAAGGGTCCCTCTTCCCTTTCACCCCCTTGCCACTGACCTGCTGCAGACAGCAGATTAACTGTCTTCACCAAGTTGGTTGTCTTCCTACCTGCATTTGTCTATTTGCTTCTTTGTGGTGTCATCTATCTTCTTTCTCATTTATTTCTTTTTACTACTAATTAATTAATTTTAATTTTTTATTGTGGCTGCATGTGGTGGCTTCTCTTGTTGTGGGGCATGGACTCTAGAGTGCATGGGCCCAGTAGTTTTGGTGCATGGGCTCTGTTGCCCCGTGCCATGTGAGATCTTAATTCCCTGACCAGGGATGGAACCTGAGTCTCCTGCATTGGAAGGCCGATTCTTAACCACTGAACCACCAGGGAAGTCCTTCTATTTATACTTATAAAAGGAAGTTAGCTCTACAGGCTTAATAAATTCATGTGCAATTTCTGTGGCCAAAGTACTTTATTATAGCTGCAGCATGCCTCATGTCACATCACAACAAAGCTCTCAGTGTCTGTTGTTCCTATTTCATGATGCTAAGATCAATCATTTTATTCAGATAGTGATAATGATTTAATGCATTAGTAATTGTTGCCTGAAAATTTTTTTTCATTAGGCTTTGAAAAGGGTGATTTTTCTACTTTGTTCATTCTGGTCACAGCAGATTTTCTCACGCTCTAGAACAATCTTGCTCATATGGTTTATATAAAGAAGATAGGATAAACACTTGTGTTTTCCTTTGAATTGAATGAAAATGACACTTTTCATATTAAATTGTTGGTATGGTAGTCACTTTCATTGCTGCTCAGTGGATTGTTTCTCTTTTCCTCTATGTCTGCTGAAAATCTTAGAAGCAACAACAATCTGATAGCAATGAGTGTGATCCTCTCAATATTAGTTTTCACTAAAAGGGATCAGGATCTCTTAAAAGAATGGCTGATTCCAGATCTGGAGCAGAAAATATACAAGATGATCGTGGCATATTTTTCATGCCCCAAAGCTAGGAAATTAAAGAGTAATGGCTTGGGAAAATTGAATCACACTAGGAATAACATTCACGCTAGTAGTAAAGAATCCACATGTCAATGTAGGAGATGCAAGAGATGCAGATTCAATCCCTGGGTCAGGAAGATCCCCTGGAGAAGGAAATGGCAACCCACTCCAGTGTTCTTGCCTGGAAAATTCCATAGGCAGAGGAGCCTGGCAGGCTACTGTCCATGGGGCCTCAAAGAATTGGACACAGCTGAGCATACACACACAGAGCAATAACATAATGTCAAATTATCATCAAATATTAAATGATGTCAAATTTCTAGTCAGTATCCAACTTTTTTGTGTCTTCTTATTTTAGCATTTTGTTTGCATAAAGATCCCAGTAAGACTGAAGATCCAAGATATTTTGTTGTCTGCTCTATCCTCTGCTGCTGCTGCTGCTGCTTCTGCTAAGTCGCTTCAGTCGTGTCCAACTCTGTGCCACCCCATAGACGGCAGCCCACCAGGCTCCCCCATCCCTGGGATTCTCCAGGCAAGAACACTGGAGTGGGCTGCCATTTCCTTCTCCAATGCATGAAAGTGAAAAGTGAACTAAGTCTTACTTAATCTCTAGGTTCCTTTTCCATCATTTTTTACTATTTAATAGTTGGAGAAATTAAGCCATTTGTCATCAATTTTCCTATCAAGTCTGCAATACATACTAAAATATATATTTTATGATGTCTGAAATTTACTTCATATAAATTGAGGCTGAGGTTGTGATGGTAAGGTATATGGATGAAACAAGATTGTTCATGTATGGGGAGTTGCTCAAGTTATCTGATGGATATATGTGGGCTCATTGAAGTCTTCTTTCTACTTTTACTTTACATTTTCCATAATAAAAATAAAGAAAATGTTCATCTGGCTTTAAAAAAGGGGGGAGGGTAATAGCTTGAGTCAAAAGACATAGACATCCATTTATAGGGATTCTTTTGGCCAAAAATAGGAGAACATGAACATCAAAAAAAGGATAATGAAAGCAGCTGATTAAAACAAGTTGACTATGTGAAATTTATGTGAAGTAATGAGAGGGAGAGAATGAGATAGACAAATAGAAATATACATGCAATGTTTTAGATATTGTTAAATTTCCCTCCATAGGGTTGCACCCATTTTTTTAATCACTTTTAAAAATGTATGAGCGTATATGTTTCCATACAGCCTCACCAACAGAATATATCATTGAATTTAGTAGGTGAGAAGTGGTGTTCCAGGGTAGCTTTAATTTACACTTATTATAAGGTATGTTGAGCAACTTTTTCATGTTTAAAGTCTATTTTCAATTATTTTCCTTAGAACTCTGTGTCCATATTTAAACATTTTTTTTTTCCATTGAATTCTTGGCCTATTCCTCAATTTCTAAGTGCTTGTTGTATATTGGAGAGAGTAGCCATCTGTCTGTGATACAAGCTGAAAAATTACTTTTCCACTTTCTCATTAGTCTTTTGACTTTACTTGTTGCCATTTTATTTTCATTTTATTTGTGCTCAGTCACTTTGTCATGTCTGACACTTTGCAACCCCATGAACTATAAGTCTCCTCCAGGTTCCTCTGTCCATGAAATTTTCCAGGCAAGAACGCTCGAGTCGGTTGCCATTTCCTCCTCCAGGAGATCTTCCAGACCCAGAGATAGAACCAATGTCTCTTGTATCTCCTGCCTTGGCAGGAGGGTTCTTTACACCGCACCACCTGGGAAGCCCTTATTTTATTTATGTATGTATTTATTTTGGCTGCTCTGGGTCTTTGTTGAGGTATGTGGGCTTTCTCTAGTTGTGGCGCCCTGGCTATGGCATGTAGGGTCTTAGTTCTCCAACTAGGAAAACTAAGTGTTTGTTGCACTGGAAAGTGGATTCCACCAGGGAAGCCCCACTTGTTGCCATTTTAAAAATCACTGTACCGACGTATGATTGACATACACAGAGTTACACGTATTTTGTGTATACAGTTGCTGAGTTTGAAGATAAGTATATACAATGAAACCATCACACTATCAATGCCACAGGTGTATCTATTACCTCCAAAAGTTGCCTCTTGTTTTCTTTATTATCTATTTACCTTTTCTCTGAACACTCAGCATAAGATCTACACTCTAAGCAAATTTTTAAGTACCCAGTACAGTATTATCAATTATAGGCACCTAGCTTTAGGACTTAATCTAAAATAATTTTACTCTGTTCCTAGGAATAATGCTGATTTCGATTTTTTATATGAGTGAGATCAGGTATTTGTTCTTCTGTGATTGGCTTAGCCTGATATCTCCTAGGTTCATCAATATTTTCACAAATGACAACGTTTCCTTCTTTTTTAAGGTTGTATATATGCAAATTGCCCACATTTTCTTTATCTCTTCATCCACTGATGGACTTTTAAGTTAATCCCATGTCTTGGCTGTTATCAATAATGCTGCAAAGAACACAGGAATGCAGATATCTCTTTGAGATCTTGATTTACATTCCTTTGGCTATAAATGCAGAAGTGAGGTTTCTATATTATACAATAGTTCTATTTTTAATTAATTAATTTGTTTTGACTATGCTGTGCAGCTTGAAGGATCTTAGTTCCCTGGCCAGGGATTGAACCTGGGCCCTTGGCAGTGAAAGCACAGAGTTCTAACCACTGGACCACCAGGAAGTTCCTTATTTTTAATTTATATATAACTTATTGAGATTTTTAAATCAAAAGGTGTTGAATTTTGTCAATTTTTTTTTTTTTTTGCATCTATGGAGTTGATCGCAAAATTTTTATCCTTCATTCTGTTAACCTGGTGTATCACACTGATTGATTTTCACCTGTTGAAACTTCCTTGCATCACATGGATAATTCCCTCTTGGTCATGATGTATATATATTTAGTTAAAATTAATAAGTTAATTTCCACTTTATGTCTCTTAGTCCTCTGAGGGTCATTATTGTCTAGTTCATTATAGAGATAGCACTTGTGGTAATATTAAATATAATTCAAAAAATAAATCACTGCATTGTCTGTCTCTTATTCTTAATTTCTGAAAAACTCCTGGGCTGTTAAACAGTTAGGTGAGAGTGAAATTTTCCATCATGGTTGTTGAACACAAAGCTGTTTAGTATCTGTCAAACAAGTAAGCCCTTTATCTGTCCCACATTCAGGAAGAACACACCAAGTGAATGCTCTCTACCCTTCATTCACTGTTGATTGCATCTGTTCCCTTAGCTTTGCTGGCTCCATCCCTGTGGAAACTGCCTTGTACATTTGGAACTTACAACTCACCTGTTTTCCCAACTGCTTGGAGTTTTTGCATGGCACACATGGCCTACTCTGCTACTATTTGTGGACAGAAAGTGCACCTGCATATATGTTTGCAGAGACACAGGCTCTTTTCAGAAGGATACTCATGAACCTGGAAGCAGTGGCTGACTCTAGGGAGAGAAGCTGGGCATCTGGGAACCCCTGTGAATTTTCCATCATGCGTTCTTTCCCTGCTGCACAGAAATGAATACATTGAAATGGAAGAAAGAAAAGAAAAGAAAGATGGAGAATTATATCATGGACCAATCTTAAATCAATAGTGACTTAATAGGTGAAAACTGAGTCCATGCAGATGACTGTACCTTTTACGGCATCTCAAAGGTCTAAAGGATCACTGAATATTGATCTCTATATTAAACAAAAAATTAAAAAAATTGAAGACCCATATTTTGACTCTGTGCTACTGTGTTTATCAGACGGCATGAGTATTATCCTGTTTACTTATTCACTCAACCAACAGAAATTCATTGTTGTTTACCATGTTCCATGCACCTGGCTGGATGTTTAGGATAGACAAAAGAGAGAACAAAATTTTTAATAAAACGATCTTTATCCTCAAATAGCTTGTAAGATGGTGTAACCCTGACCAAGCAGAGGCTTCATGAAGACTGGAGATGGAGAAGTACATTCTCTCAAAGCTGCAGCCCTCTCCCCTCTGGGTCCCTGCACGTCCTCCTCTACATCCCCAGAGCTCTCCTCCCCACAGCCAGCCTCTTACTGTTTTCCTGTCTCATTCTCAGTGTTCAGTTGGGAGCAGCCTTCCTAACCTCGAAAGTCCAGGGAGACATCTTTTCCCGCTCTGCCTGGGGACCCTGCTTACTCCTATCACGGAACACGACACTGCTAGAAACACAGCTGGTTTGTGGTTTCTTGTGTTAGACCCTGAGCTCTGCTCGTTGCTTAATGTCGTGACCTGGCACAACTTCTGACCCTTAATATTAACACAATGAAGGTTATCAATGGTGGCTATTCAGCTTGGACAAGAGAAAGCTTGCCGGACAGAGGGGTCATGTAAGCTCGCCTTAAGCTTGTGAAGTCCTTTCACGGGCTTTGCAACAGAGGGCAGAGTCAAAGTGAAGGATGGACAATCAAAAAGGCAGAGTTAGACTTTGTATCCAGAATGTTGTCATAATTGCAGGCACTTTTAAAAATTTTTGTTCATTTTTTATGTTTGGCTGTGGTAGGTTTTTGTGGCTGCGCAGGCTTTTCTCTAGTTGCAGTGCCCACTCCAGAGGCTTCTCTTGTGGAGCTCAGGCTCTAGCACAAGGGCTTCAGGAGTTGCAGCGCATGGGCTCAGTTGCTCCTTGGCAAGGATCTTCCTGGACCAGGGATCAAAGCTGTGTCTCCTTCACTGGCAGGTTGATTCTTTACCACTGATCCACACGGGAAGCCCCCATCACAGGTATTTTTAAAGTAGAGCCAAGAAATGGATGGTGCCAAAGGTGTTTTCAGTGTTTGCTGACATCAGAAATACAGATATGGTTGATCAGTTAAATCTACTGGAAAGTTCATGGCAGTTTTTTGTTTTTTCATTTTTGTTTTAAAATACAAAAGTAATACAAGTCCATACTGAAAAATCTGAAAACCATATAACATTAGAAAGAAAAATAACAACAATTGACAATTTGCTTAACAAGGATAAACTCTCTGAAATTTTGGTTGATTTTTTTTCCTATCTTTGTGTGCTTACAGTCAAGAATGAAATGTAATAATTTTAAAATTATCTTGATTTTTTTCATTCAATATTATATATTTCTCTTATGTCATTACTTTTAGTTACTATTTTCAGTTTTAGTGACTATTACAAAGAACTATATGCTTTGACCCCACCATCCTATTTTTGAATTCTTGGTTAATATCTAATTTTTCCCTAATATAAATAATGCAAAGATAAACAGAATATGCAGATTTCTAATATTTTTAAATGAAAGTCACATAAGTAATACTTAAAAAATGTTGCAGTCATAATTAGGCAATACAAGGCTTAAAGAAATTATTTTTTAATATTCTTTCTTAAATGTGTTCTGTAGGAGGTTTTGTTGATAAATTTTTGTTAAATTGAAAGGTAACTCTCTATGACTTTCTCTGATAATTACATGATGAAGAAAATAGAAAAAAATCCAAGAAATTATTTGCCTTGAAGTGCAGGGCAGTAATAGTACCTTCTTGGGACCAAATAGAAAATAAAAATAAATAAAAATAAAACCTGTCTTTATCACTATCGTATGTCCCCCTCTAGTGGCCAAAATGGATAAATGCCGTTTCTCCAAACACAAGAGCTAAAGTTTAATTTATAGAATCATGAGATGAAGTAAGAGGAATACTAGCGAGTACATAGTTCAGTTTCCTCATTTACAAAGGAGCAATCATAAGAGGGAAGTGACTTGAGCAAGGCTTTTACAGACGTTAGGAACGGAGCCGAGAATAGAACTCTGGTTTTTAGATGTTGTGACATAAGCTGCCTGCTGGCCCAGCCCTATTCCAGAATGCTGCGACTCTGTCTCATTTCCTTCTCCTGGTGTTGTGTGTGTGTGTGTGTGTGTGTGTGTGTGTGTGTGTGTGTGTGTCGAGCGAGGAGGGTAGGCGTTAGAGTCCTTCCTTGTGAGAAATCTGAGCATCATATAAATATTAGTAGCTGCTACCTGCAAATATGCATAGTGCAGTTTTCCTAGATACAACCCACCCCCAACTTCCTCCGACTCAGTTTCTTCTCCTGATATCCTATAAAGACTGTCATACAATCTGAAAACCAATGTTGCCACAGAGTCTTAGGTCCTTCCCAGGGAAAATGACCTGAGCACCAGCCCCAACCCCTCCCCTCACCCCAAGAGGAAATCTCAGTAGGGCTCTTGATCACTCTTTCTCACATTGGGTGCAGGGGCTCCTGAGAAGCACGGTCTTACAAAATGAGTCATACATTCATTTCTCATTGTTGTTGTTCAGTCGCTCAGTCAGTTTCGACTCTGCAACCCCATGAATGGCAGCAGGCCAGGCTTCCCTGTCCTTCACTGTCTCCTTGAGTTTGCTCAAACTCATGTCCATTGAGTTGGTGATGACATCCAACCAACTCATCCTCTGTCTCCCCCTTCTCCTCTTTGCCTCAATCTTTCCCTGAATCTGGATCTTTTTAAAATTAAAAAAAAAATGTTGGCTGCACTGGGTCTTCATGGCAGCCAGCAGGCTCAGTTGCCCTGAAGCATGTGGGATCTTAGTTCCCCGGCCAGGAATGGAACCCACGTCCCCTGCACTGGAAGGTGGATTCCTAATCACTGGACCACCAGAGAAGTACCATATTAATACCTTTAAACTTTGAAAACCTCATGTAACTTCTGGCAAGATAAAATTCTATAGGACCAGGATCCCACTTCAATAATCTTATTCTTCACAAAGATCATTTCTATTGGGTATTAATAAGTCATAATGGGAGACTTTCCCAGGCCACAGTTTCCCTGGGATCAGCAGGACTGAGGTTCATTTTGGAGGATTAGGGACTCAGGTTCCTACCCGTGGTTCCAGGTGGACCCTTTGCCTGATCATAAGTGCACTCTGCGTTTAGTGAGGCTTTCATATATGCAAGCTCACTGGGCCAAGGAACAAAGAAAGAGACTCGATGAGAGATTCCACACACACCAACATTTAAAGAGATGGCAGAAAAATGTATTTAGTAAAAGAAAGAAAGACCCATCAGAGAGGAAGGAGGAGAGTTAAGAGAGAAGAGACTCACACAAAGAAAAAGGGAAGCATTGTAACATGAACAACAGTGTTTGATGCTGCAGGTGGAGCAGGTGTGAGAAGGGTTAAGACGTTGGAGTTGGCCATTGCACGGCCATTGAGGATTTGCCATGGTGCTTTTGCAGTTTCAGTGAAGTGGCAAGGGTGGCAGTCAGTAGTGGATTGAGGAATGAGAGGATGGTGAGGAAGTGGAGGCAGGGAGTGCAGGCAACTCTTTCAAAGCATTGCTCTTTTTTTTTTTTTTTTCCCAGTATAGGTGGCACAGTGGTAAAGAATTCACCTGCCAATGCATGAGCTGTAGGAGATGTGGGTTCAGCCCCTGGGTCATGAAGATCCCCTGGAGAAGGAAATGGCAACCCACTCCAGTTTTCTTGCCTGGGAATTCCCATGGACAGAGGAGCCTGGTGGGCAGCAGCCTGTGGGGTCGCAAGAGCCAGACAGGACTCAGTGACTAAACCACTACCGCCATACTCTTCTCCATGGAAACTGCACCAAATTACATTCCCATCAGCAGAGTAGGCAGGTTCCCTTTTCTCCACAGCCTCTTCTATTGTCTATTGTTGATAGATGTTTGGATAATGGCCATTCTGACATCTGAGGTGATACCTCATTGTAGTTTTCATTTGCATTTCTCGATAATTAGTGTCATTGAGTAATGCTCTTAATTTAGAAAAGTGAGAAAGAAAGAAAAGCATGATAGCCACAGGGAATCACAAATCCAAGGAAAATAAGCTGATATTTGTGCAGCTTTGTTAGCTTAGGAGAGGTCAGTGAGGGGAAGGTTGAAGACGCTGCAAAAAAGGGGGGCAATGAATAGGGGTGATCTGGAGAAGCAATGGGGGCGGGATGGGCTTCTTCTGAGATGAGAGAATGGCTGGGAGCACTTCCTCTTCCCTAAGAATCTTCCATTCTCTCCTTCTTCACATGGAACCCAGGGCAGCAGGATGTGTGAGTTAGTCATTCAGTTGTGTCCAACTCTTTATGAGCCCATGGACTGTAGCCTGCCAGGCTTCTCTGTCCTTGGAATTCTCTAGGCAAGAATACTGGAGTGGGTTGCCATTTCCTTCTCCAGAGGATCTTCCTGACCCAGAAATTGAACCCTGGTCTTCTGCATTGCAGGTGGATTCTTCACCATCTAAGCCATCAGGGAAGCCTGTGTAGGTGGGGAATCAGAGGTTTGAAGGCAGAAAACCATAAGTCATGTGGTCCCTGGCATCTTAGTCATGCTATGCCCATGGGTGGAGAAATTAAACCACTTCAAAGAGTTCCTGAGTTCTAATCTTTCTCTATCTTCACTTCTCTGTTTATATCATTAGTATGGAACAACGTCTTTAATCTCTCTATCCTGCAGGGGTCATTCAAATAGGATTATGGTCAAGAAGCAGAAAAAGTTGGAGAAGACCAACTCTGGGGGTTATACAGATCTCCTCAACACCAAAATCATGTTTGCAGGTTTTCCCTTCATTCTCAGTTGTTTTTGAGGGAATTTACTGACTCATCCTGCCATTTCCTATCAGGGTGCTGTTTTGAGGATTTACAAAGGAAAATCTTCAGGCAATCAGTGCTGGATTCCTGGGATGGGAACCGGGATAGAGGTTCTGGATTCAGGATTCAGAACATGGAGGAGTCCAGAGTGAGTTCTGAGGGGGGCTGTGCATGTGGGAAGAAAGAACTTAGACCTCAGACCTACATCCACAGCCTTAGGAGCCTGAGGGTGGGGACCACTGATCCAAGGGCCATGGGGACTGCCAATTGGTTCTCATCAGGAAGCTCATTTCATCAGTGGATACAACTGCCTGTCCTGAACGTTGTGACCCATCTTCACTGATGTGCCCACATGGCCCCTGAAACAGTGGTTTTATGGTCCCTCAGTGGAGGTTGGATGGACCTCTCTGGATGAAGTAGTCTTCACCCAAAGCTGCGTGGGACCCTGAAAATGAGACCCCATTCAGAAAGCAGATGGGTTGGTGATCCATAGGGTAAAATAACAGATAGGCACTGGAATTCTTGAAGAGTTTATACTGACATCTTCTGGGGCTTCCCAGGTAGTGCTAGTGTTAAAGAACCCACCTGCCAATGCAGGAGATGTCAGAGATCCAGGTTCAATCCTTAGGTCAGCAAGATCCCCTGGAGGAGAACACGGCAACCCACTTCAGTATTCTTGCCTGGAGAACCCTATGGACAGAGGAGCCTGGCAGGTTGCACACAACTGAAGCTATTTAGCATGCACACACTGACATCTTCTAAGCTTCAAGAGTTTCTCACTTAGAGTCAGTCTACTCTTCATCTGTTGAAATCTAATACCTTGTGGGATTCTAGGCTGGCTAAGAGGAAAACTATCACAGGAGAGCTGGTTCTTATCTTTTTCTCCAGGTGTGGTTACATCAAAGGATAAAAAAGTTCCATCTTAAATGTTTGGGCTTTTTTTTGACAAGTGTTTCAGCCCCCATCCCAGATCAGAAGCCCCACAACCTCATAGGACTACTTGATTCCTTTCCTTGGTATCCCCTTTTTGCATCCCCCTACTCCCTCGGTTATACCAGCATCCCACCTGCCCAGTCTCTTTCTATAGGACCCAGGCACACTCCCCAGGTTCTGAGTAACTACTTGCCAGCATGTTACAGCAGACTCAAGTACAGCTCCTCTGGAATCTGGCTTTCTGAAGAGCAGTCAGTGGGAGGGTGCTGTGGAGGAAACCCTCTCTCTTTTCTATTTATTTAATTTTGGTTGTGCTGGGTCTTTGTTGCTGTGGGTGGGCTTTCTCTAACTGTGGCTAGCAGGGGCTACTCTTCCTTGCTGTATGAGGGCTTCTCAGTGCAGTGGCTTCTCTTGTTGCAGAACACAGGCTCTAGGTGTACCAGCTTCAGTAGTTGCAGCACGAGGGCTCAGTAGTTGTGGCTTGAGGGCTCTAGAGCATGAGCTTCAGTAGTTGTGACACATGGGCTTAGTTTCCCTGTGGCATGTGGAATGTTCCCAGACCAGGGATGGAACCCATGTCCCCTGCATTGGCATGCAGATTCTTATCCACTGTACCACCAAGGAAGTTCCAAAATCCTCTCCCCTGAGTGAACGTGCATGCTCCAAGCATGCTGGCTGTGCACCACGAATGCCACTTTTCTCTTTTAATGTTTAGCAGTGAGTGTGGACATCATCCTGACCTAGACGCCCAGATACCAGCATCTCCAGGACAAAGAGTCACCATTGCCTGTCAAGCCAGTGTTGATATACACAGAGAAATATCTGGATCTGAACAAAACTTGGACAAAGGTTTGAGCCTCAAATATCTCACATCTCTACCTTGGCCCACACTGTCCCAACCCAACACGGCAGAAGGGGAAGTGACACTCACTATGTGTTTAGCATCAGCACCTTAGAGCCCAGGTACTCTGGGGAGTATTACTGCATGTATGACTGTTGTTGTTGTTAAGCTGCTAAGTCATGTCTCATTCTTTGTGACCTCATGGACTGTAGCATGTCAGGTTCCTCTTCCTCCACAATTTCCCCAAGTTTGCTCGGGTTCATGTCCACTGAGTCAGTGATGCTATCCAGCTGCCTCATCCTCTGTTGCTCCTTTCTCCTTTTCCCATCATCAGGATCTTTTCCAGTGAGTCAGCTTTTCACATCAGGTGGCACGGGCATGGCTTATAGCTTCATTGAGTTACTCAAACCCTTTTGCCAGGACAAAGCTGTGTTCCATGAAGGGGGCATGCCTGACTACAGATGGCCAAACCACAGTGGTGCAATCTATGCAAAAAAATTCCTACTGCCTTAGGGTCTGGATTTCTAGGGAAACTGCTTGTCAGCAGGCAGCTCACTGCTCATGCTCCTTCCCATTTCCTTAGAGCATCACGTGTGTGCTAAACTGATTCAATTGTGTCTGACTCTTTGCAACCCCATGAACTGTAGCCTGCCAGGCTCCTCTGTCCATGGGATTCTCCTTAAGTCAACAGTAGGTTGTCATGCCCCACTCCAGGGAATCTTCCCAACCCAGGGATCAAATCTGCATCTCTTATGTCTCTTATGTCTGCATCTCTTATGTCTCTTATGTCTGCATCTCTCAAGGGCCAAGGTAGAGATGTGAGATACAAGAGGCTTAAACCTTTGTTCAAGTTTTGTTCAGATCCAGATATTTCTCTGTGTACATCAACACTGGCTTGATAGGAAATGGTGACTCTTTGTCCTGGAGATGCTGGTATCTGGGCATCTAGGTCAGGATGATGTCCATATTCACTATGCTAAGTCACTTCAGTCATTTCCGACTCTGTGCGACCCCATAGACGGCAGCTCACCAGGCTCCCCCGTCCCTGGGATTCTCCAGGCAAGAACACTGGAGTGGGTTGCCATTTCCTTCTCCAATGCATGAAAGTGAAAAGTGAAAGTGAAGTTGCTCAGTCGTGTCCGACTCTTAGCGACCCCATGGACTGCAGCCTAACAGGCTCCTCCGTCCATGGGATTCTCCAGGCAAGCGTACTGGACATTAAAAAAGAAAAGTGGCATTCGTGGTGCACAGCCAGCAGGGCACATGCTTGGAGCATGCATGTTCACTCAGCATCAGCAGGTGAGTTCTTTACCATTAATGCTGCCTGGGAAGCCCAGAGCATACAAGACCCTCTTCCTCTCACCCCCAGAGCCAGGGATGAGACTCCCACAAGAATCACAATGAGCTCCAAGGGTCAGACTGAACTCCTTTCTTTATGCCTCTGTTCTCTAGGGTTTTTCCCAGCTTTGGAAAAAGTCCAACTCCTTTGGGTGCTAAATTCAGATGGATGAGACTCTGAGTTCCCAGTGTGCGGGGCATTTCCTATCAAGAAGGGGATAAATACTGAAGAGCTGTCACCAGACCACAGAACCATGTGAGAATCCAGCCTTTACCCTCCACTCCACCTCCCGCAGAGCTTGTGCTCTCAGAGTAGTAAGCTTGGATCACTGACCACATATTTAGTGGTGAGAAATGGAGTATTTCCAGTCATATCAGTAAGCAAGGACATCACAGTCATCAGTGATTCCAGCCCTCCAATGTGAGTTGGGGAGTCCTAAGGACACTCAGAAAAGAGAAGAATATCTGTGATCTCAATCCCATCAGGCTGCAGCCACTCCCTATGGTGAGCCCCAAGGAAGCTCAGGATGTGGAAAAACACAGGATACCTGCCCAGGATAGCTGAGATGCATATGATAGGGATGATTTCAATGATCCCAGACTCTTGCATCTTCCCAGACATAGAAAAGTACTAAATTCTTTAGCTTGGGATATCTATTTTTTTTTAATTAACTTGTGATATCTTTTTTTTTTTTTTAACTAACAATAATCTCTTGATGTTCAGGCTACATGCCCTTTGTGGCAAAACTTCGATATAACCTGGCTCTTCCCCTTGCTCCCTCAGAGCAACTCTCTCAAGGTTACTTGAGATGCTGTCTCCCTGTCTTAAATCCTAAAAATTTCCACTGAATAAGACATAACTCTGAACTTTTAGGTTGTGACTATTTTTTTAAGTCAACAGTGGTCAGTGCTGGCTGTTGGCTGGGGGCCTCAGCTCTCATCCTCCAGTAGGCTAGATCAGCACTCTCACAGTTCGAGAGGGAAGGTGGAAGCTGCAGGGTGCTTGAAGCCTGAACTCCAGAGCTGGCACAGCATTCCTGGCACCACATTCTGTTCATCAAAGTAAGACCCCAAACCCATCACCACACGATGAATTAGACTGCAGCCCCAGTGGGAGCAACATATTTTCTGATTTACCATAATTGTTCTACAAGTTTAATTATTAATTATAAGTTTAACAACAGCAAAGTTAAGAATGGCTGCAATATTGAATGCTTATTATGTGCCATGAAATCAAGCTAAATCTTGGTAAAAGAAGTGTATTTTATTCCCATCTTCCAGCTGAAAACCCAGAGGCAGGAAGAGGTTATGAAATGTGTGTAAGATCACCCAGATAGCAAGTGGGGATTCTAGTCAGAAAATCTGATTAATAGAAGGAGGTGATTGCATAGTATAACAGCACACAGCAAAAACTTCTGCAAGAGGCAAGGATACTGGTGTCACCTAGTCACATGGCTTCATGTGCAACTTGCTGAAGACAGGGTTTTGTTTCTCTGAATACCACTTGAGAGTTCTGAAGTGAATCAATGTGATTAACAAAGATGGAACTTTTTAAATTTCTATTTTAATTGGAGTATAATTGCTTTACAATGTTGTATTCATTTCTGCTGTACAACAACATGAATCAGGTATAAGTATACATACAATGCCTCCTTCTCGAGCTTCTCTCCCAACCCCAGCCCCATCCCACCCCTCTAAGTCATCACAGAGCACTGAGCTGCGCTCCCTGTGCAGTTCAGTGGCTTCCCACTAGCTGTCTACTTCACATGGTTTTGTATTTGTCGGTGCCTCTCTCTTAATTTGTCCCACCCAGTGCTTTCCCTGCTGTGTCACAAGTCCATTTTCTACATCTGCGTCTCTATTCCTGCCCTGCAAATAGATTCATCAGTACCATTTTCTAGATTCCACATATATGTGTTAATATACAATATTTTTTTCTCTGACTTGATAACTCACTCTTTATGACAGATTCTATGTTCATCCAAAACACTACAAGTGACCCAGTTCTAGAGTCGTTAATTGCCAGATATGCAAGCCATCTTTCAATCAAGGATAGTCATCTTTTAATTCCCCATGTTTCCTGAAGCATGAAACCACAAAAACACAAGGTTAGTGATGAGGATAAATGCCCTTGATTATACACACAAACACACACACACACACATATATGTCCCACACCCAGTTTTAGCAGGCCATTTTTAATGTGTTCAACCTGTGTTTCTAGTGTAGTTCAATATATACTTCTATAAACTTTGGCTTTAACATTCTATACTTTTCTAGGAAAAAAAAAGAAAAGCTTTTCTTGTCTCCGGGATGAAGGAAGTGTTGGGACAGAGCACGAAGTATGGAGGCCACAGGGCTCAGCTGGAGACGACAGGGTGTGATGGAGATGCTCAGTATCCGGATGCTTCTGACCAGTCATGACACACACGTTTTATTGTTCTTCTACCTCATGGCGTCTCTGACTGGTTGTGATGACAATTTCTCTCACCAAGAATATCAGGGAAGCCAAACAAAGCAGAAGCCTCTGTGGCCACAGTAATATCCACTGGCACCAAATAAAAGGAACCTGTATAATTCTTTTGCGTGTCCTTCTTGATTGACCCTGTCTTAGAAGGAGAGAGAGCAAGAAAAGCATGTCACGGATCTTGAAGAAGTCAAAAGAACCCTGCACTCACAGGACAGTGGACTGACTGTGTCATGTGATCCCAAGGGAGGAGTAATTCTCTGAGGCAAGTGTGTGCTGTCCTGCCGCCCCGGACCCAGGGACTTCTGTCTCTGAGCCATTACTGAGCTCAGCCAGCCCTGCAGGCTCGCCCAGCCGCGCCCCACCCCTGCTGATTACATGTTCCCAGAGCTCAGCCCACTGCTCTAGACACTTCCTCATAGTCTGGTCACAGCCTATGCAGGTCAGTCCCGGACAGGACGCAGAGTGAACATGAGATCCCTGGGGAACTCCTCGGTGTCCTGCTGCTCTGGCTCCCAGGTGAGGAGGAAGAACACTGGGGGTTTGTTCAGCCCAGTGTAGTCAGTACTGCCTGGCCCTTCAGGGAAGTCTTCATGTAACCTGATTAATCCTGTGGACATGTGTTTTTACGTTTCCAATCTCAGGTGCCAGGTGTGACCTCCAGATGACCCAGTCTCCATCCTCCCTGTCTGCATCTCTAGGAGACAGAATCTCCATCACTTGCCGGGCCAGTCAGAGCATTAGCAACTACTTAGCCTTTTATCAACAGAAACCAGGGAAAGCTCCTAAGCTCCTGATCTATTATGAATCCAGATTGCACACAGGGGTCCCATCCCAGTTCAGTGGCAGTGGATCTGGGACAGATTACACCCTCACCATCAGCAGGCTGGAGGCTGACGATGTTGCAACTTATTACTGTCAGCAGTATAATAGTACACCTCCCACAGTGTTACAGACCAGAACATAAACCACCCAGGGGAGCAGACGTGTGAGGCTGGGCTGCCCCAGTTGCTCTGGGTACCTCCATCTGCTGCAAACACTTCTCAAATGCACCCAGGTTTGAAGATCAACGGAAGATTTTGTAGCAGGGCTGGGAAACCTCCTCAGCACCCTAAATCTCTCTCTGTCTCAGCCCCAGCAGTAGACACTTTAAAAAGTCTCTGTTGACTTAAAGTCAGAGATGGTTACACCTGCTCTTTGTGAGATGTGGCAGCAGGATTCATACCTATGGGATGAAGTTACCCTAGATAGTCCAAGAAAGAATTTTTTTGGTAAACATTATTTCTTAGAGATATTTTAGGTTCCAATCAGTTCAGTTCAGTTTGGTCACTCAGTCGTGTCCAACTCTTTGCAACCCCATGGACTGCAGCACTCCAGGCCTCCCTGTCCATCACTAACTCCCAGAGTTTACTCAAACTCATGTCCATTGAGTCGGTGATGCCATTCAACCATCTCATCCTCTGTCGTCCCCTTCTCCTCCTGCCTTCAATCTTTCCCAGCATCAGGGTCTTTTCTAATGAGTCAGTTCTTCACATCAGGTGGCCAAAGTATTGGAGTTTCAGCTTCAACATCAGTCCTTCCAAGAATATTTCTTTTAGGATTGACTGGTTGGATCTCCTTGCAGTCCAAGGGACTCTCAAAGAGTCTTCTCCAACACCACAGTTCAAAAGCATCAATTTTTCGGCACTCAGCTTTCTTTATAGTCCAACTCTCACATCCATATATGATTACTGCAAAACCCATAGCCTTGACTAGATGGACCTTTGTTGGCAAAGTAATGTCTCTGCTTTTTAATATGCTGTCTAGGTCAGTCATAACTTTCCTTCCAAAAGTAAGTGTCTTTTAATTTCATGGCTTCAGTCACCGTCTGCAGTGATTTTTGGAGCCCCCCAAAATAAAGTCAGCCACTGTTTCCTCATCTATTTCCCAGGAAGTGATGACACAGGATGCCATGATCTGAGTTTTCTGAATGTTGAGCTTTAAGCCAACTTTTTCACTCTCCTCTTTCACCTTCATCAAGAGGCTGTTTAGCTCTTCTTCACTTTCTGCCATAAGGGCGGTGTCATCTGCATATATGAGGTTATTGATATTTCTCCTGGCAATCTTGATTCCAGCTTGTGTTTCATCCAGCCCAGCATTTCTCATGATGTACTCTGCATAGAAGTTAAATAAGCAGGGTGACAATATACAGCCTTGATGATGCCTATAAAAATTAGCAAATGTACAAACATTTCCCATAAATACCCTGCTCCGCACATGCACAACATCTCTGATTTTATCCATTCAGTCCTCCCCCACCACCCACAGTGGTACATTTCATAATATTGATGAATGTACATTGGCATATCATTGTCACCCAAATTTCATAGTTTATGGTTCACTGTTGGGGTCGTATATTCTATGATTTTGGACAAATGTATAATGACATGTGTCTACCATCATGGTATCATCAGACTAGTTTCACTGCCCTCAAGTTCCTCCATTCTCCACCTGTTATCTTTCCCCACAGCTTCTGATAATCACAGATTTTTTCACTGTCTCCATAGTTTTGCCTTTTCCAGAATGTCATGTACATGAAATCATCCAATACATAGTCTTTTCAGATGGCTTCCTTTGCATAGTAATATGAATTTAAGTTTTCTCCATGTCTTTTCATGGCTGTTAAACCATTACTTTTTAGTACCAAATAATATTTCATGGTCTTTATGTACCACAGTTTATCCGTAAGCCTACTAAAGGATATCTTTGTTATTTTTGAAATTTGACAATTACGCTTCCCTGGTGGCTCAGATGGTAAAGTGTCTGCCTGCAGTGCGGGAGACCTGGATTCTATCCCTGGGTCAGGAAGATCCTTTGGAGAAGGAAATGGCAATCCACCCTGGTATGCTTATCTGGAAAATTCCATGGATGGAGAAGCCTGGTAAGCTAGATTCCATGGGATCGTAAAGAGTCAGACACAAGTGAGCAGCTTCCCATTTATGAATAGGCCATTGTAAACATTGTGTCACTTACTGTAGATATTATAAGTCTGTAAATCTAGTAGTAAATATTTTTTACTTTATTTCCTTCTTTTAGATTCTTTTGAGTATTATAAGTCACTTGACTTTCCACATACAATTCTAGAGTTAACTTTTAAACTAATCCTTGGTTATTTTAATTGAATTGCTCTGTTTCTATACACCAATTTTTTGGAAAAGAAAATTATATTGAGTCTTCTACTCGATGAACATGGAAACATTTCCATTTACTTAAATATTCTTTAATCCAGAATAGATATTTATATATTGACACTGAATCCAGAGACTTGGCTACATTGTCATTTATAGTGATCTATTTTATATTCACTAACAATTTATGTCCATATTTTGTCATCATAAGATAGTTGTCTTCTTTCTTTCTGTACTTTGCCTTTTATTTTGCTGTCTACCTTATTTTATCTTCTAGGAAAATTCAGGTATAATTTTGAACATAATGGTGAGAGTAAGGGCCTCCCAGGTGGCTCATTGGTAAAGAATCTGCCTGCCAATGCAGGAGATGTGGGTTTAATCCCTGGGTTGCGAAGATGCCCTGGAGGAGGAAATGGCAGCCCTCTCCAGTATTCTTGCCTGGGAAGCGCCATGGACAGAGGAGCCTGGCGGGCTACAGTTCGTGGGGTCGTGAAAGAGTCAGACACGGCAGAGCACACAGCACAGGTGAGAGTAAATAGCCTTCTCTTTTGTCCAATCTGGAGGGTTACGTTTTCAATATTTTATCACTGAGTGTAATGTTTGCTATAGGATCATTGTAGAAACTTTATCAGATTAATGGAATTTTTCATTGTTCCTTGTTTGTTGGTTGTATTATGAATGACTACTGATTTTTCTTCAGATGATTTTTTTCTGGGTTTGTTGAGATAACATGACATATAATGTTGTGGATAAGTTTAGGTTCTGCAATGTGGTGATTTTAAACACATATGTATTTGAAAACGATGA
Organism: Bubalus bubalis; assembly: GCF_019923935.1. Classification (NCBI taxonomy): domain Eukaryota; kingdom Metazoa; phylum Chordata; class Mammalia; order Artiodactyla; family Bovidae; genus Bubalus; species Bubalus bubalis. Next base: position 46,655,477 of record NC_059168.1, read on the forward strand.
CCACAATGAATTTAGTAAATGCATCCATCACATCCCATAATTACTGGTTATTTGTATTGATGAGAATGTGAAAGACCTGCTTATCATCCCTTTACCCGGTGTGCTGGGCCCAAGTGGATGTCACTTTTCACTGATTTTAACCATGGTGGCTTCTGAGTCCTTGAGGATGATTGCTAAGCATCAGATAAAAGATAAATCTGAAATATAAAACTATGATCAAGTTTCATTTCAACATGATCTGACCATGGACCAAAGGGGACTTCTAGGCACATTGGGGTAGAAAGATAGAAATGGGGCACCGGCTTCTATTCTATTTCCAGTAGGATTATGCCAAATACCATCGGGCTGAGTCTAGGGAATAGGTGAGACAGGAGGATTCAGAAATGAAATTCTGTATGTGACCACATACAGAAATTTTTATGTGATCACAGGAGAAGAAGTCTTTCTTCAGGCTGATATCTTCCTCTGACATGACCACTTGGGGGTGGACTGCTCAAGTGTAGAGAAGAGGAGCCACATGGTTTCTGCATCTGGAAGCCCAGCTGCCCATCCCAGCTGCCTTGCATTTTCCTCCCACCCTGTTGCCCAGACCCCATATCTATGCCTGAGTCAGTGCTCTGAGATGATCTGCATCTGATTAGATCATGGAAGCCCCAGCTCAGCTTCTCTTCCTCCTGTAACTGTGGCTCTCAGGTGAGAGGAACTCAAGACAATTCTGCAGGGCCCTGAAAACTTTGTCCATGCTGTTTAATCCTCTTGGGAGCTTTCCTGTACAAGAATTAAAGTTTGATGTAGATCAATGAGGGGCTTGCCCAGTGGCTCAGTAGTAAAGAATCCACCTGCAAGGCAGGAGATTGAGGTTTGATCCCTGGGTTAGGAAGATCCCCTGGAGGAGGAAATGGCAACCCACTCCAGTATTCTTACCTGGAGAATCCCATATATAGGGGAGCCTGATGGGTTACAGTCCATAGTGTCACAAAGAGCTGGACACAACTGAAACAACTGAGCACACACCCATGTAGATCAATGATCCTGAATCTAATGAGGGACATTAGATATGATCTAGATTCTAAGGTGACTTCTCTGTTTTGTTTTCCCAATTTCAGATACCATGGGAGAAATTATGTTAAAGCAATCTCCAGCCTCCCTGTCTTTGACTCCAGGGGAAATAGCCACCCTCACCTGCAAGGCCAGTCAGAGTATTAGTAGCTACTTAGACTGGTACCAGCAGAAGCCTGGGCAGGCCCCCAGACTCTTCATCTGTGCTGCCTCCAGCAGGGCCTCTGGCATCCCAGCCCCGTTCAGTGACAGTTGGGTCAGGGACAGACTTTACTCTCACCATCAGCAGCCTGGAGCCTGAAGATGCTGCAGTTCATTCCTAGTGCCAGCATAATAGCGGGAATCCAGTGATTCAACATGATACAAAAACCTCTGTGAGACCTTCCAGTGTTTAGTTGACATACCAGCTGCTTCCCTTATAGGCAGTGCTATGGTGACTGCTCAGTTTTCACATCTCTACTTCTATTTGGCAATCCTTAAGTTCTGAATAGTTACTTATTGACAGGGTTTGGACTCAGATTTCTTGATTTTTCTTCAGACAAGATGCACCACCTGAGTCAGGTACAATGTCATCAAGAACAGCATAAGATCAGACCCTCACGAGTGGATGCTTCTCAAGTCCCTGGCATGTGCAGAGGGCAGCAACCACAAGTGAGAACAAAGAATGGACAGGGAGAGGTAAAAGTAGCATAACTCACAGGCAAGACTGTGTGCAGAGAAAGTTCAAAGTAAGCTACAGAGAAACTATTACAATTAATAAAAGAATTAGGAAATCAAAAGTATTCAAAGTCTGTGGTGGTGGTTTAGTTGCTAAGTTGTGTCCAATTCTTGCCACCCTATTGACTGTAGCCCACCAGGCAGATTCTTTACTACCGAGCTGGAGAAGCCCCATATTCAAAGTCAGTCCACAAAAATAAATTTAATTTCTATATAACTGGTACAAATTCTGAAAAACTGTGATAAAACACTTCACTTACAGTGGTGGATATTCACTGAATATTTAAGGAAATATACTGAAAGTCCCAGAATATTATTCAAAGAAAATGTAAGTAAATGGAAGACCAGAATCTATTCAAGGATTGAAAGTCACAGTATTTTCAAGATGCCAATTATTTGCAAATTGATATATTTGTTAAATATAATCCAAAACAAAATTCCAACTATTTTTTAAACAGACAGTTTTAAGCTGAGTCTAAATTTTATGTGGAAATATCAAGGGCTTAGAACAACTATGTAAAGTTAAAGAATTCGATTAAAGACTTTCATTTCTGGATACTGGGGGTATAGTAGAGGTGAGAGTTCATGCAAATTGTCCAGTGGAATAGAAGAGAGTATTTGGAGAGAGACCAGTGCATATGTTGAAAGTTTCTAGTGAGAAAGGTGAACTTGCAAAGTAGAGTAGAATGAGCCTCTTTTCAAGAGGCAGAACCTAGTAAATCACATGCAAGTGGCCAAAATGGATACAAAAAAGTGCTGAACATCAGTAGTCATCAGAGAACTACAAATGAGAATCACAAATATTACCATCAAATGTTCAGTAGGATGACTGAAACTGAAAAGACTAACAACACTAAGTAGAGTGAAGGGAATGAAGCAACTAGAATGCTTGCACATTGTGTTTGGGAATACAGGGTGATAAAACAATTTGGAGAACTGACTCTGAACATAGACATCCCCTGTGGTTCAGCCTTTCCACTTAGAAGCATATACAGGTGTGCCCTGAAAGAAATGCACAATGATACCCATAGCATTATTTGTGATAGTCCAAACTTTGATCGTGTGGATCACAACAAACTGTGGAAAATTCTTAAAGAGATGGGAATATCAGACCACCTGACCTGCCTCCTGAGAAATTTGTATGTAGGTCAAGAAGCAACAGTTAGAACTGGACATGGAACAACAGACTGTTTCCAAATAGGTAAAGGAGTATGTCAAGGCTGTATATTGTCACCCTGTTTATTTAACTTATATGCAGAGTACATCATGTAAATGCCGGGCTGGATAAAGCACAAGCTGGAATCATGATAGCCGGGAGAAATATCAATAACCTCAGATATGCAGTACCACCCTTATGGCAGAAAGTGAAGAAGAACTAAAGAGCCTTTAATGAAAGTGAAAGAGGAGAGTGAAAAATTGGCTTAAAACTCAACATTCAGAAAACTAAGATCATGGCATCTGGTCCCATCACTTCATGGCAAATAGATGGAGAAACAATGGAAACAGTGAGAGACTTTATTTGGGGGGGGCTCCAAAATCACTGCAAATAGTGACTGCAGCCATGGGATTAAAAGACTCTTGCTCCTTGGAAGAAAAGCTATGACCAGCCAAGACAGCATATTAAAAAGCAGAGACATTACTTTACCAGAGCTATCCCTGGTGGCTCAGAGGGTGAAACATCTGTCTGCAATGTGGGAGACCCAGGTTCGATCCCTGGGTCAGGAAGATCCCTTGGAGAGGGAAATGGCAACCCACTCCAGTACTCTTGCCTGGAAAAATCCCATGGACAGAGAAGCATGGTAGGCTACAGTCCATGGGGTCGCAAAGAGTCGGACACAACTAAGCGACTTCACTTTCACTTTACCAACAAAGGTCTATCTAGTCAAAGCTATGGTTTTTCCAGTAGTCATGTATAGATGTGAGTGTTGGACTATAAAGAAAGCTGAGCACCAAAGAACTGATGCTTTTGAACTGTGGTGTTGGAGAACTCTTGAGAGTCCATTGGACTGCAAGGAGATCCAACCAGTCAGTCCTAAAGGAAATCAGTCCTGAATATTCACTGGAAGGACTGATGCTGAAGCTGAAACTCCAATACTTTGGCCACCTGATGTGAATAACTGACACATTTGAAAAGACCCTGATGCTGGGAAAGATTGAAGATGGGAGGAGAAGCGGATGACAGAGGATGAGATGGTTGGATGGCATCATCGACTCGATGGACATGAGTTTGAGTCCATCAACTCAAGTATCTGGATTAAGATGGTGAGGGATAGGGCAGCCTGGCGTGCTGGTGTCCATGGGGTCACAAAGAGTCAGACACAACTGAACCACTGAACTGAACTGAAACAAGGACCAGTTTAAATACAAATGGATGTAAAACGATTAAATAAAATGCTATATATCCATACAATTAAATTATATGCTTGAAGGAAATATATAAACTGCCACAACATCAAAGAACCTGGATGAATCTCACAAGTATAACAAGAAGCAAGTTAAAATAGATCATTATCTAGGAGTCTCATACCACAAACACCAAAGATTAGCCAAACTAATCAATGATGTTAAAAGATAGTTGGATGGTGTCGACTAAAAAATATAGTCACAACCTGAAAGCAGAGAGTTCTTTCATTTGATGGGAATGTGTAGGACACTGAGCCTGGGAGACAGCATCAGAAGCTCTGAGAAAACTGCTCCAAGGAGACAGGAGGGGGAAGTCTGGCTATATATAAGTTTGCAATAAAGGGAGCAGAAGGTCTGAAAATCAAAGATAAGGTATCAAGTTAAGGAATTTAGCATTCTATGCATGGGAAGATGCAAGCCTTTGGGTTTGCTGAATTCATTCCTTTCACATGCACCTGGGGCTAGCTGGGGCCAACGCTGTTTCCCTGTTCACCTTGCTTCTTGCGTTCTCCCAGCTCCTCAGCAATCGCTGTGGGGGGTGGCAGCACCACTGGGCCATAGTTTGGGGAGCTCTCCTTCACATTTGGAGGCCAGAAATTGCTGATGGCTAATGTGGCAGGAGACATTTTCATTTCACAATGCTGACTGCATTCAAGTAGTTTAGAGAGAGCTATCATATTTGCAATATTAGGTCTCCCAATTCATGCACATGGTACCACTTTATATTTATTGAATTTTTCTTATTTTCTTTCAGTTGCCTTATGTATCCCTCTAGTTTCATTAAACTTATTTTTCAATACCTGTTATTTTGACATGTCAAACTGAAAGAAAAATCATCAAAATATTATAAGAACATTTTAATAATTTTATTCACATTTATTGAGCAGTAATAAACCATTTTCTATTTCCACATTCCTGCTTTATTTATTAGTTTACACTCTAGCTATTGAGTTTTTCAAAAATGTCACCCAAAGCCTTACATGCAGATGAAAATGGCAATCATTGCACTATTATTGCTAAGGTTGTAGGTGTTTCCTTAGCTCACCAAGGTTCCTGTTTAATGTTTGTTACATGGATGCAGTCAGATGGTGGCTGGGCCTGGCGTCATATCCAAGGTAGCATGGTGGATGCTCGCTGACTGGCCATCTAAGGCAGTTAACCTACGTATGTGAATGCTTGGCTCTGTTATATCATCACCAAGTGTACTGGCAGAAGTTATACAGCCTCGATGATCTCTTACAACCTCAGAGGATGGATCATGTTACTTCCACCACAAACCCCTGGTCCATCCAGATTCAAAAGGAGAAAACCTATGCCAATAGGCTCAGTAGGCGGTGTTGATGGCACACTATTAGAATGAGTTGTACCATGGGAGATTTTATTATAACATTTTGGGGTACAGTCCACAACAGCTTGCTCTCTTGCCAAAACAACCCATATTACTTCTACATGCCCAGTGCACTAATTCTCACCCCCAACACACACAAGTATTTTTCCACGATGGCAGCAGGTCGAATCGAAAATGTCGTTGTTGAAGTCTGGTCCTGTGTGGATGAATCTCCCTGCTCATAGTCTCTGAAGAGTGTTCCTTCCAAGTGTTCCTCAAGACGTGTGATCAATAGTGAAACAGGAAAAGACTACAGACTCCCTGGGGACACTGCTATAGATAACCCCAGGGACACAGAAGGCACCCAGCAATCAGTATTCCATGTGCTACAGAGCAACAAAGCTAATTTGTGACTGAAATAAGAAAGAAGATCAGTTTTGCTTATATTTATTCCTGTAGTTAGGCTTCCCAGGTGGCACTAGCGGTAAAGAACTTGGGGAACACATGTATACCTGTGGTGGATTCATTTTGCTATATGGCAAAACCAATACAATATTGTAAAGTTAAAAAATAAAATAAAATTTAAAAAAAAGAAGAAAGAAAAGAAAGGAAAAAAAAAAAAAAAAGAACTTGCCTGCCAATGCTGAAGACATAAGAGAGGCAGGTTTGATCCCTGGAGGAGGGCATGGCAACCCACTCCAGTATTCATGCCTGGAGAATCCCATGGACAGAGGAGCCTGGCAGGCTATAGTCCATAGGTTCCCAAAGAGTTAGCCATGACTAAAGCAACTTAGCATATGCCTCTAGTTACATATTCAGGAGAGGAAAAACAAGCAGAAGGGATGTCTCCCAATACCATTTTAAAAATTACAACCTTGAGACTCTTTTATCTTTCTATATTGATCCCCTAGGATTATCTTGAAACCCCGGAGTAGCAAATGAGAACCATGTTTATCCATCCCCAAGGCCAGGCTCTGCTATCTCTCTCCAGGGGTCTGTGTACAACCTGCTGATTAGTCACATGGAGGGCTTTCTCATAGAGCTTTTGAATGAAGTTCATGGACTGGTGCCTTGCAATGTGGGGTCTTGTGCACAAAGACACATGAGCTCTGGACAATCTTTGTTTAATGTATACAAATAAATTTTGTGCTCATCCTGCTCATCCGGCCAGAAGACGCTTCCACAAGGTTCCTCTGTCCAAGGTAGTTTTGCTGGGATGGATCCTCTGGCTTTGGTCCTGCACATTCATGGTATTTTCTTTACAAATTGGTAATTTTCAGTATGAGGTCTATGGTGGTTATTCTCATCTCCTGTGTGAGATAATTGTGAACAGGGCAATGGATGGTATATTAGTCATTGATTCTGTGACAGATGCTTAAAGACTAGATAAAATGCAAACACTGACTTACATTTATTAAAAATGTCCAAATATGGAACATTTTTAAAAATAATTTGTCTTACACACTTGCATTAACATTGTTTCCATCATTTTCTAGTTTCTTGTGGGGCTGCTGTGCTGATTCCATCCCCTCCCTCTGGTCTGTGGCCATGGAGGAAGCATCTCCATCTCCTACAAGGCCATCTCATCTCATCCTCAGTAATGGACACACCTCCCCATCCTGCTTCCAGCACAAACCACACACTCTCCTCACCCGCTGATCACAGGGGGTCCCCCCGCCTCCTGGGGTCCCAGCCCGGCTCAGTGGCCCTGGGTCTGGGATGGATTTCACACTCACACTCATCAGTGTGGAGACTGCGGACTCGGCACATGACTTCTGTGCACAGAACCCTCACTGGGACCTGAAAGTGTAATGGTCCAGCCCTTGTGCTTAGCTGAGCAGCTGCTTCCCTCAGGGAATCAGAGTCAGAGCAACTGCTCCTCTTAGAGAACAAGCTGGAGGAGGAGGAAATGGTGGGGAGCCCTAGAAGGAGGTGGAAACACCCTCAGTTCCAGAGACCTGGAGTCCCTGACATGAGTTCCCCAGGGTCTGGACCACTGGCTGAGATGCTCACAGACGGCTCCATGCTGACTCTCCCTCAGCTCTCAGAAACACTGACCCTGAAGGACCCACCACCTGCTCTCCAGGCCCCAGGAGCACAAGCCCTGACTTCACTGCCAGACTCAGAGACCCTTGTTCATAGAGAGGGTCGGGGTCCCAGGGAGGGACTGGTCAGTGGGTCTGAGAAAACTGTCTTTCCCTCAGTCTCTCTGGTGGAAAATTCTAGTTTCAGAAGCTTAATCATTCTGATATTTAACTCAGAATTTGAAAAATATTTGTAGAGTAAAAATATAAATCTATGATGAAAATTAAAATTAATTTGAGTGTCATGCAGAATGTCCAAATGTATTCAATTAAATTTGTTTTAGAACTTACTGGCTTTTAATCATCCCCATGCCTTCTGTGTTCTGCATTCGTCTCAGCTATGTCTTTCTATCTCAAGCTACCCTATCCACAATTTCCCTGAAGTTAGACTTGCTTCTCCCCTAACTCTCAGATGGGTTGGGAGTAGTTATTGACTTAAAATTATAAGACTGGGGCATCTGGAGAAAGTGACCATTCTCTATTTTAATCCAGATAGTGATACAATTAAACCTTCATCATTCAGGCACTCCAAATATCTGCCCTTTTTCCTCTATGCTATTTTACCCCAGTGAAATTGAAAGAGGAAAAAGAGACAGTGTTTTAAACCATATTTATATATATACCCACCACATAATCTTGGAAACTAAGCCATGTTAAAAAGAAGTGTAATATGAGGGAGAATTTTCTAAGATATTAGGAAACTGGTAGAGAAAATAGAAAGTAATATTTAACTGTGTTTCTTTGCTTCCCAGGTGGCTCAGTGGTAAAGAATTTACCTGCCAATGCAGGAGACGTGGGTTTGATCCCTGTGTCAGGAAGATCCCCTGGTGCCAGGAGCCAGTGTGAGGAACTCCGCCCATGGCAAAGGTCATGAGGAAGGAGGCTCGGCATACGCAAAGGTGGGATCGAGCCTCAGAAGTCCCCCTGGAAATTCTCGAGCACCTACTCCCAAAACCAGAGTCTGCCTACTTAACTGCTTTGTGCTCTCACCTACACCTCTGACTTTATGGGGGGCTGTCCCCCACCACCTCTCTCTGAAAAAGAGTTAACTTACAGCTCCAGTTAATAAAGTTCCTGGGCGTGACAAGAGTGTTTAAACTGTCTAAATACAGATTCCTTTGAGCAGTTAAAAGATTGATTAGAAATTGTATTGGTGAAGGGTTTTTCACTTGTTGGGCCAATGTTTGCCGCTAAGTTTCCATATCCCTTACCTACTGTGTCCCTGGCAGTGTATTGATTAATATAATTGGTGTATAGAAATGTAAGTAGTAGCTTTAATGTTTGTAACCTTGGACCCTTGAGTTAATTCTTTTTCTTGTTATAGCCCACCACACCTTTGCCCTATAGGAATGCAACTTTATCTAATGCTTTTGGAGGGTGGCGCCTGACTAATCACCTTTAGAGAAAAATAAGTTTTCTGAAGAAAGGGTCTTAAAATGTTAACAGGCCTCCAGGCCAGAAGATGATGTAAATCGCCTAAACTTATGCATATGATAAGTTTGCAGGAAGAAAGCCTGGCTTACTGCTGACTCTACCCCTTCCCCCATTATCCTTTATGCACAACTTAAGGTATAAAAACTACTTTGGAAAATAAAGTGCGGGCCCTGTTCACCGAAACTTGGTCTCCCCATGTCGTTCTTTCTCTCACCTTCTGGCTGAATTCCCATCTGGGGAGGGGAGGATCGTCAAGCCTACTAATTTTGCCTGGGCTTCTAAGATCTGACCGGGGAGGCCTTAGTGTCTCCTCTCCTTCGGGAGAACGGGAGGATGCCCGCGGCCTACGTAGGTGACGCAAATTCCTTATTTTAGAATTTTATTAGCATTCCACGTAAACCAAGTTATTCAGCCTCTTTTCTCCACTAAATTTTCTCACTGAGCTATCCTTATTTAACCACTCCTTATATCCTTAATTAACGTTTAATTAAGCAATTGTTTCCTGATCCTCGCTGATGCCGTCCCCGCTTTGAATTCCCTGGATCCACTGGGGCTGGACCCTGGCACCCTGGAGAAGGAAATAGCAACCCACTCTACTGTTCTTGCCTGAGAAATCCCATGGTCAGAGGAACCTGGAGGGCTACAGTCCAGGGTGTCGCAAAAAATTCAGACTTAGCACTTAACAACAACACAGACTTTACCGCTTAGGCAGCATGGATTTCATTTCTATTGAAGTTGAAGGTTTTCCTTCCAAACAGAGACACTTTCTCTTCCTTTGCTCACACGAGTCTCCTCTCCCCCTGGCTCTGTCCACACCACTGCCCCCACCAGGGAATTTGCATGTGGCTCCCCAGGGAGGACCTTCCCTTGCAAGTCTGAGATAAAAGCTCAGCTTCTGGTCTTGCTCTTACTTATCAGGACTCCTCTGTCCACACTTCTGAACATGAGGTTCCCTGCTCAACTTCTGGGGCTCCTCCTGCTCTGGGCCCCAGGTAAGAATGGAGAGGGGATGAGAAGGAGGATGGAGGAACGTGGTGAGCTCTGGGGCAGCATTACTCTCCATGTGTGTTCTCTGCGTGTTAGATGTGTATGACTTGTCCTGCAGATGGGTTTAGATTTGAGTGAGGAAGTTTCCAAAAGGAAGAAGTGTCTGTGCTCTGGTCAGGACTGTGACAGGGGAAGTGGGGATGATGTAGGAAATGTTTAGAGGCCTCTTTATACTTCACGGATGTCAGTTTCACTATTGTGATGGTACAATTGTGTTGTATGAGCCAAAAACAAGAATAATGAGAGGAAAACACAATAGTATTTTAGCTAAAATAAATAAGAAATTGGAAATGATGAGTAATTATTGGTAATATTTATGTAAAACTTGGTACTTCTCTGTCATTCCTTAGGGTCCAGTGGGGACACTGTGCTGACCCAGACTCCACTCTCCCTGTCTGTCATCCCTGGAGAGATGGCCTCCATCTCCTGCAAGTCTAGACAGAGTCTTCTATATAGTGATGGAAACACCTATTTGTACTGGTTTTAACATAAACCAGGCCAGTCTCCACAGCAACTGATCTATCAGGTTTCTAACCATGACACTGGGGTCTCAGACAGGTTCACTGGCAGTGGGTCAGGGACAGATTTCACACTTACAGTCTGCAGAGTACAGGCTGAGGATGCTGGAGTCTATTACTGTTTTCAAGATACACATGACCCTCCCACAGTGATACAGCCCTGAATACAAATCTCCCTGCCTGGGTGGCTCACCTGCTCAAAGTGCAGCTTCTCTAGGGAACTGACAACAGATGCTCTGTGTAAGAGGAAGATAGTGGAGATCTCAGAGGAATAGTTTGCAGGAGGTCTCTGGACCATGAGTGTCTTGTCTGTATCTCAGGCACCACATGTTCAGGTCCCATGAGCTTCACAGCATGGTCCTGGCAGAAGCAACAGGGACTGTAGGGGTCCTGTGACCTGTAGCAGCCAGTTCTGAGGGGGGCTGAGCAAAAGGTCAGCCTAGTCCTCCCTGCCTTGTCTACGTTTGTCAGTTAAATGCCTCCAGTCTAATAAGTAGACTAACGACGATAATATGTGACAACAAAAGTTGAACATGTATTGCAAATAAGCACTGTGGAGTATATTTTTTTCTGGATAATATTTGGTAATATTGGTAAAATTGCATTTTCCCTCTTTCAATTTTCTACTTCTTCACTCCTTATATGAGCTTCTCCTTCAACATGTTTGACAAAGCTTCTTACACAAGCTGTCTTCAGGGAGAATAGGAATGAACATAATTAGTGAAAATGTTTATGAATATTTAAATAGACTTTATGAAATTCAACAAATAAAAGATCTCAAGTCTAAAATTTTTTTGTTTTCTTTTTGTTTTATTTTGCCTCTTTTCCATGTTTCTGACTGAAAAGACTTATAATTTGTCTAGATTTATAATTTCAAAGATGTAATTTGAAAACAAACAGCAGAAAAATGAATGATGGGGACAAAAACCTTAGTAAATATACCACAGGAAAAATGTATATGATATGTCATTTTTCTTTTTATTCCCTAAGTAGTGTTTTAGATAAGACTAATTTCGTATTGTCATAAGTTTTTAAGCATTGAATGTTTACTGTTTTCAAAAGACATAGTCATTAACTGAAAATAAGCCTGAATAATGTGTTTTTGTGAGAAATGTATATAAAATTTATTTGTTGAATAGATTTCATTAACAGTAGTATCCCCAAATGATATCAGACCTAATAAGAGGTCATGCCACTGAAGTGTCAGAATGCAGTAAGAAAGAATTACAAGGATGAATGCATGAACAAAACAACAGGATCCTACTTCTGGTTAAAAAAATAAATGTATTATTGACTTGCTTGTGTATTCTAAAATAATGGACTCCATGGAAAGTGTGGCTACAATTCCAACATGACAATTGCATTAGGTTTGAAAGTGTATGAAAAAATATGTATAGAAATAAGCAGACTGAAACCCTCAGAGTAAGGGTTTTAAGACTATTAATAAATTACTGCTGCTGTTGCTAAGGTGCTTCAGTCGTGTCCAACTCCGTGCGACCCCATAGATGGCAGCCCACCAGGCTCCCCTGTCCCTGGGATTCTCCAGGCAAGAACACTGGAGTGGGTTGCCATGTCCTTCTCCAATGCATGAAAGTGAAAAGGGAAAGTGAAGTCGCTCAGTCGTGTCCAACTCTTAGCGACTCCATGGACTGCAGCCTACCAGGCTCCTCTGTCCATGGGATTTTCCAGGCAAGAGTACTGGAGTGGGTTGCCACTGCCTAGGAAATACTAATTCATCACTGAGTTTAAAAGAGATTGTGGAATGCACTGGAAGAAAAGCAAAGTGAAGGTTGGAAGATGAGAAGTTAAACTCTCCCATAGTCATCGAATCCGTCGTGTGTGTGTGTTTGTGTGTGTGTTAGTCACTAAGTCATGTCCAACTCTTTTGATGCCATCAATTGTAGCCCACCACACTCCTCTGTCCATGGAATTCTACAGCGAAGAATACTGGAGTGGCTGGCCATTCCCTTCTCCAGGGGATCTTCCCAGCCCATGGATCAAATCCAGGTATCCTGCATTGCAGGCAGACTTTTTACTGTCTGAACCACCAGGGAAGCCCCAGATCCACCATATCATTGATAAAATGAAAGATTCAGAGTTTCCAGGTGTGAGATAGGAGATAAAATCAAAACGTGTCAAGGTGGTGAGATGCATATAGGAATCGGAGAGAACACTAATATCCCAAATGGCTAAATTCTCAAAATTAAATGATCTCAAAAAAACTAAAAGGGGAAGCTGGGGAGAATGATCATCTGGAATTTCCTGTGGTTGCAGTGTCCCTCAGCCCAGACATGCAGACAGATTTCTTTCAGTCTCACAATACATGGCAGAAAGCTATCAAAATGAAAGCAGAGCTAATGACCTTGGCAAAATAGTAAATACTTTGATTGCATGTCAGTCTACTGCCATAAATTACCACCTACTGATACAGCTTTAGGATATCCTATAGAATCTTCCCAGGGCTTCCCAGGTGACACTAGTGTTAAAAGACCCATTTGCCAATGAAGGAAACGCAAGAGACTCTTATTTGGCCCCTAGGTCAGGAACATCCCCTGGAGGAGGGGCCGGCAAACCACTCCAGTATTCTTGCCTGTGGAATCCCATGGACAGAGGAGCCCAGTGGGCTATACAGTCTCATAGAGTTGCAAGGAGTCAGACATGACTAAAGCGACTTGGTATGCAAGCATAGAATCTTTGGCTAGGCATATATTTCTAGAAAGCAGAAACTTTATTACAACAAGGCCCAAAATTGCATGACAGGAGGCAGGCATTTTGCAGATTAGCCACTGTGTAAAATGCAGAGAGAGCTTGCTACAAATCTCACCCTTGTATAAAATCCTATTGATTCTTGCTATCATGGTCACTATTTCAAAATGCAGAGTGTTTTAATAGAGAGTTTCCTAAATCTACAAGATTTCATATCAAAGGAGCCTCCTGGTGAAATATTGTGTTTGGCAGGGTTAAGGGGTGTCCTTTGACTTCCCTGGTGGCTCAGATGGTAAAGCGTCTGTCTACAATGCGGGAGACCTGGGTTCGATCCCTGGGTCTGGAAGATCCCCTGGAGAAGGAAATGGCAATCCACTCCAATACTATTGCCTGGAAAATACCATGGACAAAGGAGCCTGGTAGGCTACAGTCCATGAGGTCGCGAAGAGTCGGATATGACTGAGCAACTTCATTTTCACTTTCACTTTATCACATATTTATTGTGATCTATGACTTTCTTCACAAATTTCCTTGATCCAACAGCTTCTCTTATGGACAAACCACAGGCTTTGTGAGTTTGTAGACAGTAACACCAGCTGAGGCTAAAAGGGCAGGGCAAACTCTCTCCAGAAAACAACTAATCCCAGGAATGATGCATTAAAACTTCTCAAGGAGGAAGCAATATGCAGACAAAATACCACCATGTGGCTGCTGGTGTTGGTTCCTAATCCTGAGAACTCTGATACCCAGAGGTGACAATATTAGATCTGCACAGGTGGAGATTTTACATGTGGTAGAAGTAGGTTTGGGAAATGTGGTGAACGTGATAGATGTTGGCTCAGGCGGTAGAGCATATGAACAGCCTCCAGGCAAGCCACCAGGGCTGCTGTATTCATGGACACATAGAGTAAGTACTGTGTAGTACTTACTACTTATGAAGTAAGTATGTAGTAAGCACTACTTAGTACTGTCTACTTATGTAGACACATAGAGTAAGTACAAACCCAGTGCTTGGTTGCTTGGGGTCTTGCCTGTGGTAGCTGCTCTGCAGAACTTTGATGTAACACAAAGTTATAGTTACATTATGCCCATGTCCTTGGGTTTATCTACATTTCTTTTCCCCAGATGCCTAATCTCTGATCTGCCAATATTCTCTTTGATTAACCAGCTACCCTGAAATTGCTTTCAAGCCTGATCTCTGGTGAGTTCTCTATCCAGTTGAATATGATAGCCACGTGTCCTTCTCAAATACTCGCTAGCTTAACAATGTGTTTCAGACACTGTCATTAATTGGGCTGCAGTGTATAAACCATACATCTTCACTCAAACCAACCCATGATACCAATATAGACATGGACAAGGCCAGGAGATTTTTTATTTTGGTTTTTCTGTGTGTAATTAGCTGATTCACAACTCCCATGAAGCCAAAATATAAGCTGAGCCAGAGTTGTTAGGGGAAATGGATTAGTGACAATGGGACTTGGGATACCTGTCCATGGAAAATAAATGTGCCCCCTGAATTTGCTTAAATTCAATCTTATATGGATCTACCTGCCAATGCAGGAGAAACAAGAGATTCCAGTACAATCCCTAGGTGGGAAGATCTCCTGGAGGAAGAAATGGCAACCCACTCCAGTTTTCTTGCTGGGAACAACCTGTGGACAGAGTAGTCTTGTAGAGTCACAAAGAGTTGGGCACAACTGAGCATGCACGCAGAAATCCTTAAAAACCACCTCCAACATGAGATAGATTGCCACTGAGATCCACCCATACTGATAATTCGGTGGTTCTGCAATTCACAGATTATAAAGGGCAGCTCAATTCCATAGCTGCTCATTGTATTATAGACTAGTCTACAGAGGTTTCTGACATTCTTGGAACTGATTTTTATCAACATTTAGTTTTGTTTTTGAACACTACATGGTTTTTTAGTAGAACACTAGAAATCTCTGATGTGACTTTTATCAACACTTTTCAGACTGTACCCATAGGACCCTTATCTAACACAGATGCATCCTCACCACATGATGTGATGACTGTGTGGTCCAAGTGTTGGAACCTCTCATAGTGCTGCCTCAGCCTGATGCAGAGTCCTCCCCTGTCCTGGATCCACTTGATGAAGCAGCATTCAGCAGCAGACAGATGGGATGGAGTGATGTATTCAGTGGTGTTGTCTCTACACTCCACAGAAGCATCCGAAATATTATAATTTCACTTTTAGTGGTCCCAGGAACAAGATACAGTTTCTTGACACTTAACAGGATAACACACGTGCCTCAGACCTGTGGACCTCTAGCATAGTCAAAGACATGTCTGATTCATGAATTTTAGAAAGATTTGCTTTTCACCTTATCAGTTCAGTTCGGTTCAGTCGCTCAGTTGTGTCCGACTCTTTGTGACCCCATGAATCACAGCATGCCAGGCCTCCCTGTCCATCACCAACTCCCAGAGTTTACTCAAACTCATGTGCATCAAGTCGGTGATGTCATCCAGCCATCTCATCCTCTGTTGTTGCTTCTTCTCCTGCCCCCAATCCCTTCCATCATAAGGGTCTTTTCCAATGAGTCAACTCTTCGCATGAGGTGGCCAAAGTACTGGAGTTTCAGCTTTAGCATCATTCCTTCCAAAGAACACCCAGGACTAATCTCCTTTAGGATGGACTTGTTGGACCTCCTTGCAGTCCAAGGGACTAGCAAGAGTCTTCTCCAGCACCACAGTTCAAAAGCATCAATTCTTCGGCACTCAGCTTTCTTCACAGTCCAACTCTCACATCCATACATGACCACAGGAAAAACCATAGCCTTGACTAGATGGACCTTTGTTGGCAAAGTAATATCTCTGCTTTTGAATATGCTATCTAGGTTGATCATAACTTTCCTTCCAAGGAGTAAGCGTCTTTTAATTTCATAGCTGCAGTCACCATCTGCAGTGATTTTGGAGCCCCCAAAAATAAAGTCAGCCACTGTTTCCCCATCTATTTCCCATGAAGTGGTGGGACCAGATGCCATGATCTTCGTTTTCTGAATGTTGAGCTTTAAGCCAACTTTTTCACTCTCCTCTTTCACTTTCATCAAGAGGCTTTTTAGTTCCTCTTCACTTTCTGCCATAAGGATGGTGTCATCTGCATATCTGAGATTATGATATTTCTCCCGGCAATCTTGATTCCAGCTTGTGCTTCTTCCAGCCCAGCGTTTCTCATGATGTACTCTGCATAGAAGTTAAATAAGCAGGGTGACAATATACAGCCTTGATGTACTCCTTTTCCTATTTGGAACCAGTCATTGTTCCATGTCCAGTTCTAACTGTTGCTTCCTGACCTGCATATAGGTTTCTCAAGAGGCAGGTCAGGTGGTCTGGTATGCCCATCTCTTTCAGAACTTTCCACAGTTTATTGTGATCCACACAGTCAAATGTCAATAAAGCAGAAATAGATGTTTTTCTGGAACTCTCTTGCTTTTTCGATGATCCAGCAGATGTTGGCAATTTGATCTCTGGTTCCTCTGCCTTTTCTAAAACCAACTTGAACATCAGGAAGTTCATGGTTCATGTATTGCTGAAGCCTGGCTTGGAGAATTTTGAGCATTACTTTACTAGCATGTGAGATAAGTGCAATTGTGCAGTAGTTTGAGCATTCTTTGGCATTGCCTTTCTTTGGGATTGGAATGAATACTGACCTTTTCCAGTCCTGTGGCCACTGCTGAGTTTTCCAAATTTGCTGGCATATTGAGTGCAGCACTTTCACAGCATCATCTTTCAGGATTTGGAATAGCTCAACTGGAATTCCATCACCTCCACTAGCTTTGTTCGTAGTGATGCTTTCTAAGGCCCACTTGACTTCACATTCCAGGATGTCTGGCTCTAGGTGAGTGATCACACCATCGTGATTATCTTGGTCGTGAAGATCTTTTTTGTACAGTTCTTTGCCGGGAGCCGGCGAGAGACATTCCACTCGTGACAAAGGTCATGAGGAAGGGGGCTCGACATACGCAAAGGCGGGATCGAGCCTCGGGAGTGCCCCCGGATATTCTCGAGCATCTACCCCCCAAAAACCAGAGTCTGCCTACTTTATTGCTTTGTGCTCTCGCCTCTGACTTTACTGGGGGCTGTCCCCCACCACCATCTCACTCTCTCTGTCAAAGAGTTAACTTACAGCTCCAATTAATAAAGTTCCTGGGCAATTAGGAGTGTTTAAATCCAAACCCCTCAGATGGCTCTCTAACTCGCCTGACAAGTTTACCCGGACACCTACAGCTATACATACGATTGTTTACAGTCTCCCAGCCTCCAGAGGCACGGGAAGCTTAAGATATTCAAATAGCTTAGAGCCTCTCAGAGAATTAGAAACTGTCAGAATAAAGCTAGTAAAAGATTTCATTGATGAGCCAATGTTTGTTGCCAAGTTTTCACATCCCCTGAATTGTATCCTTGAATGTGCATTAATTAATATAGTTGGTATGTAGAAAAAATAAGTAGTGGCCTGGTGTTAGTAACTTTAGACCCTTAAGGTAGTAAATTCTTTCCTTTGTAAACCCATTACACATCCACCCTATAGGAACGTAATCTTATCTTCGGAAGATGGCGCCAAACCTTAAAATAATTACTCTTAGAGAAAATAAGTCTTTGTTGATAAGTGCTTGTCAAGAGTCATAAAATGTTAATAGGCCTCTGGCCAGAAGATGACGTAAATCACCTAAACCATTTGTATACGATAAATCTGCAGGAAAGAAACCCTGGTTTTTGATAAGCATCAAAGACTGCTGATTTTGCATCCCCTATTGTCCTCTATGTGTAACTTAGGGTATAAAAGCCCCTGTTGAAAATAAAGCTATGGGCCTTGCTCACCAACGCTTGGTCTCCCCATGTCATTCTTCCCTTTAACTTCTAGCTGAGTGTCCATCTGGAGCGTGGATGTCCTCTGCGACCATTTATTTGCCTGGGCTTCTAAGACCCACTCGAGAAGGTGTCTAAGGTGGGGCACCTTCCGCTATTCGAGAGGGCGCCTGCGGCCTCCATGGTCAGAGCTAACCTGGTGTCACGGGTTATATTGATTTTCTGCGTAAACCAAGCCACTCAGCTTCTTTTCTCCACTGAATTTTCCTACTGAGCTATCCTCATTCTATTCCTCTTTATTATCTCTAATTAACATTTGAATAGGTCGCCTAGCCGTCTCTCCTTCGAAGACCCTGGATCAGCCGGGGCTGGACCCCGGCAGTTCTTCTGTGTAATCTTGCCACCTCTTCTTAATATCTTTTGCTTCTGTTAGGTCCGTACCATTTCTGTCTTTTATCTAGCCCATCTTTGCATGAAATGTTCCCTTGGTATTTATAATTTTCTTGAAGAGATCTCTAGTCTTTCCCATTCTGTTGTTTTCCTCTATTTCTTTGCATTGATCGCTGAGGAAGGCTTTCTTATGTCTTCTTGCTATTCTTTGGAACTCTGCATTCAGATGTTTATATCTTTCCTTTTCTCCTTTGTTTTTTGCTTCTCTTCTTTTCATAGCTATTTGTAAGGCCTCCCCAGACAGCCATTTTGCTTTTTTGCATTTCTTTTCCATGGGGATGGTCTTGATCCCTGTCTCCTGTACAATGTCACAAACCTCAGTCCATAGTTCATCAGGCACTCGATCTATCAGATCTAGTCCCTTAAATCTATTTCTCACTTCCACTGTATAATCATAAGGGATTTGATTTAGGTCATACCTGAATGGTCTAGTGGTTTTCCCTACTTTCTTCAATTTAAGTCTGAATTTGGCAATAAGGAGTTCATGATCTGAGCCACAGTCAGCTCCTGGTCTTGTTTTTGCTGACTGTATAGAGCTTCTCCATCTTTGGCTGCAAATAATATAATCTGATTTTGGTGTTGACCATCTGGTGATGTCCATGTGTAGAGTCTTCTCTTGTGTTGTTGGAAGAGGGTGTTTGCTATGACCAGTGTGTTCTCTTGGCAAAACTCTATTAGCCTTTGCCCTGCTTCATTCTGTATTCCAAGGCCAAATTTGCCTGTTACTCCGGGTATTTCTTGACTTCCTATTTTTGCATTCCAGTCCCTTATAATGAAAAGGACATCTTTTTGGGGTGTTAGTTCTAAAAGGTCTTGTAGGTCTTCATAGAACCGTTCAACTTCAGCTTCTTCAGCATTACTGGTTGGGGTATAGACTTGGATTACTGTGATATTGAATGGTTTGCCTTGGAAACGAACAGAGATCATTCTGTCGTTTTTGAGATTGCATCCAAGTACTGCAATTCGGACTCTTTTGTTGGCCATGATGGCCACTCCATTTCTTCTGAGGGATTCCTGCCCGCAGTAGTAGATATAATGGTCATCTGAGTTAAATTCACCCATTCCAGTCCATTTTAGTTTGCTGATTCCTAGAATATTGACGTTCACTCTTGCCATCTCCTGTTTGACCACTTCCAATTTGCCTTGATTCATGGACTTAACATTCCAGGTTCCTATATTTGTTCTTTACAACATCGGACCTTGCTTCTATCACCAGTCACATCTGCAGCTGGGTATTGTTTTGCTTTGGCTCCATCCCTTCATTCTTTCTGGAGTTATTTCTCCACTGATCTCCATTAGCATATTGGGCACCTACTGACCTGGGGAGTTCTTCTTTCAGTATCCTATCATTTTACCTTTTCATACTGTTCATGGGTTTCTCAAGGCAAGAATACTCAAGTGGTTTGTCATTCCCTTCTCCAGTGGACCACATTCTGTCAGACCTCTCCACCATGACCCTCCCGTCTTGGGTGGCCCCACAGGGCATGGCTTAGTTTCATTGAGTTAGACCAGGCTGTGGTCCGTGTGATTAGATTGACTAGTTTTCTGTGATTATGGTTTCAGTGTATCTGCCCTCTGATGCCCTCTCGCAACACTTACAGACTTACTTGGGTTTCTCTTACCTTGGACGTGGGGTATCTCTTCACGGCTGTAGAAGTGGTTAAAGAATCTGCCTTCCAATGCAGGGGACACAGGTTCAATCCCTTTCTCAATTGGGCATCCTTTTATTTTCTAGATATTTGGTTTGTTTGTTGGAAGAGAGTATGCAGAGACTCTTGAAGTCGCTGACAACCCCTCCCCTTTCTCAGTGCACCTCCTTTGTGCTGCGCTGAGATAACCCACCGCCACCTTGGGGTTCTCGAGGCCAGTGAGGTGCAAGGCGGAGCCTCGGCGGCGGCCGTTGAAAACCCCAGAGAGGTCACCCTTCTAGAGCACTATATTTCCTGCTGCCCTAGCCATCAACCCTGCTGAGTACCTAATGCTGCCAGAACCCCTGCGATCCAAGCACCACCTCCACACCTGGCCCTCACAGGGTCAAACCCTTCAGGGGAGCCTCAGGAGCTAAACCCCAGTGGACTATTCACATGTAGAGGTGGAAATAAAGCCACAGTTGAAACTCAGGGGCAGTTTGGCTAAGGAAGAAGACCCAAAATCTTCCCACCAGCTATACAAGCTGCAGATTAAATCCACATGATTAACTAAGCAGACTCTGTGTCTATGGAATATATAAAAGGCTATTGAGAGCTCCCACAAAAGAAAATGCACTCGTTCTGATGGCTGTGGATATTGGAGGCGAGAACACACAGGAATAGGACCAGATTAGAATCTGAGGTGCCCTCACAGCAGGTCCAGAGGTCAGCACACCGTTGGAGGGCATCCTAGGGAGGTAAGGTGGACTGTGACTCCCTGCAAGGGAAAGGACTCTGACAGCAGTGACTCAAGAAAAATATTTATTATTTTTTTTAAATTGTTCTGTAGATTCTTTTGGATTTTTTTTTTCCTTTTTCTTTCCTTTCCCCCCGCCCCTCTCTGTAATAGTTGTCAATTTTATTGGCACTGCTGCTGCTGCTGCTAAATAGCTTCAGTCGTGTCCGACTCTGTGCGACCCCATAGATGGCAGCCCATCAGGCTTCCCCATCCCTGGGATTCTCCAGGCAAGAACACTGGAGTGGATTGCCATTCCCTTCTCCAATGCATGAAAGTGAAAATGAAGTCGCTCAGTCGTGTCCGACCCTCAGCGACGCCATGGACTGCAGCCCACCAGCCTCCTCCCTCCATGGGATTTTCAGGCAAGAGTACTGGAATGGGTTGGCATTGCCTTCTCTGACCCACCTCCTAGAGTAATGGAATAAAAACAAAAGTAAACAAATGGGACCTGATTAAACTTAAAAGCTTTTGCACAGCAAAGGATACTATAAGCAAGGTGAAAAGACTACCCTCAGAATGGTAGAAAATAATAGCAAATGAAATAACTGACAAAGGATTAATTTCCAAAATATACAAGCAGCTCATACAACTCAATACCAGAAAAACAAACAACCCAATCAAAAAGTGGGAAAAAGACCTAAACAGACAGATGGCTTACAGATGGCTAACAAACACATGAAAAGATGCTCAACATTGCTCATTATTAGAGAAATGAAAATCAAAACTACAATGAGACATCACCTCACACCAGTCAGAATGGCTATCATCAAAAAGTCTACAATCAATAAATGCTGGAGAGAGTGGAGAAAAAGGAACACACTTGCACTGTTGGTGGGGCTGTAAATTGATACAGCCACTCTGGAAGACACTATGGAAATTCCTTAAAAAAATAAGAATAAAACCACCATATGACCCAGCAATCCCACTCCTAGGCATATACCCTGAAGAAACCAAAATTGAAAGAGACACATGTATCCCATTGTTCATTGCAGCACTATTTACAATAGCTAGAACTTGGAAGCAACCTAGATTTCCTTCAACAGATGAATGGATAAAGAAGTTGTGGTACATATACACAATGGAATATTACTCAACCATAAAAAGGAAAGCATTTGAGTCAGTTCTAATGAGGTGGATGAACCTAGGATCTATTATACAGAGTGAAGTGAGTCAGAAAGAGAAAAATAAATATTGTATTGTAACACTTATATACAGAATTTAGCAAAGTGGTATTGAAGAATTTATTTACAGGGCAACAGTGGAGAAACAGACATAGAGAATAGACTTATGGACATGGGGAAAGGGGAGGAGAGGGTGAGATATATGGAAAGGGTAACATGGAAACTTACATTACCATATGTAAAATAGATATCCAATGGAAATTTTCTGTATGGCTCAGGAAACTCAAACAGGGGCTCTATAACAACCTAGAGGAGTGGGAAGGGGAGGAAATGGGAGGGAGTTTCAAAAGGGAGGGGATATATGTATACCTACAGCTGATTCATGTTGAAATTTGACAGAAAACAGCAAAATTCTGTAAAGCAATTATCCCTCAATAATATATATATATATATATATATATATATTTTTTTTTTTTTTTTTAAAGAAAGCTGAGTGTTGAAGAATTAATGCTTTTGAACTGTGGTGTTGGATAAGACTCTTGAGAGCCCCTTGGACTACAAGGAGATCCAACCAGTCAATCCTAAGGAAATCAGTCCTGAATATTCATTGGAAGGACTGATGCTGAAGCTGAAACTCCAATACTTCGGCCACTTGATGCGAAGAACTGACTCATTGGAAAAGACCTCGATGCTGAGAAAGATTGAAGGTGGGAGGAGAAGGGGATGACAGAGGATGAGATGGTTGGATGGCATCACCAACTCAATGGACATGAGTTTGGGCAAGCTCTGGGAGCTGGTGACGGACAAGCAAGCATGGCGTGCTTCAGTCTATGGGGTCGCAAAGAGTCAGGCATAACTGAGTGACTGAACTGAACTGAACTGAAGAGGGTAGATATCAGGTTAAACATTCTCATTGTGCACACACACACATGGAAATCAATCAAGGACAAAAACTAGTAACAATGGTTGAAAGGACTCATATTCAGGAGAAGTAAATGTCTAATACCTTCATCTTGGTGATGGTTTCACAGATGTGAACATATGTCTGAATGCATCTAACTGTGCATTAAACGTAAGCAGTTTTTTGTATATGAATAAAGTTACATTTCCTACAGAACATGGCCTAGTGATGGATGTAGTAGTATCAGTTTCATGAGTAGCAGTGAAAACCTCACAGCCTAACTCCCAAATACCCCACATCAAAAATCCTATAAGTTATTATATCACAAAACTTCCATTAGATGGCAGACAAAAGACCACAATAAACAAATGTCATAGGTCTGATCTAGGAAATACTGGGACTTCCAAGATGGCTCAGATGGTAAAGAATCTGCCTGCAATGTAGGAGACCCAGGTTCAATCCCTGGGAAGATGCCTGGAAAAGGAAATGGCAACCCACTCCAGTATTCTTGCCTGGGAAATTCTAACAGACAACCCCTTGCTGTCTACAGTCCGTGGAGTCACAAAGAGTCAGACATGACTGAGTGACTAACATCTTCACTTTTCAAGAAATATTGATAAACTAATAGTGATATTGTCCCATTTCCAACAGAAGCCCCTTAGACTTGAATAGGTTCAAATGTGTTGGGGACCCCTGGGGAGGAGTTACAGCTGTGCTGAGTGGTGGAGAAACCCTCCATCTGCTCTATGCCTGGAAAGGTGGCCTTGTCCCCATCTCCTAAGATGGCTGTGTCCCCAGAGCCCATCCCTACCCTTTTCTGAGCAGGATCAATCTCAGGAAGTCATATATTCACAACTGCTAAAGCTGACCTTGATGGCTAAAGATTATCAAATGGATTTCATTGACATCCTCAGGGCCCATTATGTCACAACCTACATTTTAAAGGTGATTTTTGGTTCTCTCCTTCCCATCCCGGTTAACCTCCATGCAGAGTGAAATAAAAAATGTGTCAGAAGCTCTTGGCCACATTCACAGCAGGCTCCCCCTTCTCCTCATGTTTATGGATCTCTAGCTCGGCCCTGCATGTGCTTTGTGCACGAGTGACTCTGTGAAGCCTTCCTGAAGCCAAAGCTCTGGATCTTTCCTTTCCTTAAGTATCCTAATGCTGTTTACAGTTATTATGACTATTACTATCCATTATTTAATGCAGTGTAAATTGAGCTTTCCGATCACTTGAAATGAAAATTGGCCAAGTGATTCTTTCATCTTAAACAAATTTAAATTGGTAGTGGAATTGGAAACAATGTTTTATTTTTCACTTTAAACTCTGAAGTCACAGGAAAGATAAACGAATCATTACTTTAAATAAATTTCTTCTTAAAACTGGATAAACAAAAATTGTAGGTCATATATTGTCTAAACCAGCACTATTCTGGCATGACAGTTTGTAACTTCATAAAATCTTCAACAATATTTAAATTCAAATAATTCAAAGCCATTAACCTGAAGTATAAATTTAATTTATAAATTATCTTTGTAGCAAGTTTGACACAGAACACGATCTTGTTCAGGACTGGATGCAGAAGAAGGAAGAGATTAGAAAACACACACTCTATCTCTTGTGCCTCATTTTACTAAACGAAATAAGGCAAACTAGCTATAGACATCCACTGGTTTAATTAGCCACATTGTTTATTGCATTTCATAATCTATTCCACATCATGAATTATGAGATTTTCATCACCTTATAGACAGAGTATTATATTGAACACAGGCTTTAAAAATACGTTTGGGGTAAAAAGATATTACAAGGTATCAAGTTACAGTTTTCTGATCAACACTTGTCTATATGACATCTGATCCATGAATCCTCAAGACCACAGATTATGGCAGTTCCGTCATGCACAGACTGCTTCCCAGTGTGTGTTGTAGACATAGATTCTCTGTCTTTGCAGCCACCACAGGAAGGCTTGGGGACTCCTTGGTCTTGTTCTACTTTATGACAGAGCTGGCTTCATCTTCATCCCTCTATCTCCTCCTACCTGTCCTCTCTGCAGCTCACAGCAGCTCCAGGGGATGTGGTCTTGGTCTTCATCCTACTTTGGAGAGAACTGATCTTCCTGGATTTGGGCTGATCCTGGCTTTTTGGTTTATCCTAATCCAGGCTCTAACTCCAGGGGACATTCTCTCTAATTAGAGAAAGAAGCAGTGACTGTTGGTGAGATAGCCAGAACTGGCATCACTGGACATATAAATGGCTTCCAGACAGCAAGGATGTGTATAAAGGCCCGTAGAGCTAGAAAGATAGCCTACATTTTCAGGTGTGGAGGGACAAATCCATGACCTAGGAGGTGGCGGCTTAGGAGGAACGTTGGGACTACTGTTCATTGCAGTGCATGAACACTGTGATGGCTTCTCTTCCTACTGAGCATGGCCTCTACGTGCATGCGCTCAGTAGTTGTGGCTCCCAGGCTCTAGAGCACAGGTTCAGCAGTTGTGGCCTGCAGGCTTAGTTGCTTCTCAGCCTGTGGGATCTTCCTGGACCAGGAATCAAACCCCTGTCCCCTACGTTGGTAGGTGAATTCCCAACCACTAGACCACCAGGGAAGCCCAATACCTATTATTTAATTCCATTTCCTTTCCATAGAATGAATGCAGACATACAAAGAGAGCAGGTATTTGAAAAGCTGAGAAAAGAAGTAGTGAAGCCTGTATGGGTAAACTGTATTTAGCTCTCTTTAGTGTCCGTAACTCTTTTGCTGTCTCAGAAGCAGCTGCTCATAAGCTGAAAATCTAAAAGAAAATAGATGGTCAAGGCTTCAAAGCCAAGCAGAGGTTTCTGTAATGTCTATGGTCAGAGATAAAAATAAGTCTCCAAGGAACCCAGAGAAGGTTGGATCCTGATTAGTACAAAGCCTTCAGGTAGAATGGGAGAAGGACCACACCTGGGAGAGAGAATGAACCAGGAAGAGCAAGGAATCACCAGACTGAGGACAAGCCTCAAAGTCGTGCCTCCCTGATTGAATGGAAGTGATAAACACCTAGCACTTAAGCTGCCAGAATCAAACCTAAACACTTTCTGAATGATAAAAATCACTCCAGAATATTAAATCATCTAAAACATTTTTGGGGTAAATATGTATGTTAATCTACCTAAGTACAAATATAACAAATATAGTCTTGCTTTCATTAAAACACTGAAACTTACAATATCAAGGGGAAAAAATAGGCAGGTTTAGGAAAGGCACTCAACACCAGTGAATGAAAACCACAATCAAGACAAGATTCTAAGGATTTGTAACTATGGAGGTGCTTTCTTATTATAAGCTGAGCATACTATGTGACACCATGGAGAACTTTGTCATGAGCACTTATAATATATTTGTGGGCATCAGGAAAAAAAGATGTTTGAAAATGTGCAAAGAAGAGCTACACATTGTCCTAGAAATGATACTGTCATTGGGGAAAACCCTTAGTGTGCTTTTCAAAAAGTAGTCACATAAAATGCACCTGCTCAACATGGATCTCAAAGAAGCTCAGTGTGTAGGTCTCTGGTAATAAAGTCCCAGAGTCCAGACCCATTCTGAGTATCATTATTAATTTTATTATTTTTATTAATGCTTCTTAATTCTATTCAACATTTACGTTTTGCAGCATGAATAATTTCACAGCAGATTCCATGACAATAGGGCACATACACTTGGGAAAGACTCTCAATGACCTGAGCAATGGGCACTTGATTACATACCTGTTTCCTCTATCACATCCTGTCCCAAGGACAGCGTGAGTCTGGGGACATAGTTGACAATGAACATATACATTAGAAAGAATTTCGAGTGAGAAGGTCCATCCAGTAAAGGAGAGGAGTGAGGACGAGGTCTCCGGAGGGTGATCTGGTTAGTGACAGTCATAGGGAGGACAGAGATCAAGTGTCCCCTTCACGAGGTGTGAGAAAGAGCAAAACCAAAGGTTCTCCCTAAGCCAGCGCTCCTGGCTTTGTAGACCTAGAGATCAGACTCACATTTACCCATATCCACTGTCACCTCCTGTAATCAGAGGTAGGACCCTGCATGTGACTTCTGTGCACAGAACCCTCACTGGGACTGCCAGAGTCCAGCTCCAGCAGCCAGGGATTCAACCTGAAGGGATGAGCGGTGTCGGCGAGAAACTGAGGCAGCCTCTTATTTTTCTTGGACTGCCTGTTTATTTCAAGCTTATGATTCTCTTTTATACTTTTAAAAAAGCATTAGGTCAGAGGTTTGATATTTTTAGTTCCCACTGACCCAGATTTATTTTTCTCCAAAAATCGTTGTTGCCCCTCAAAAGGATTTCCTTCCTCAGTGATTCTCTTTTCTACTTTTTCTCATGTGTCCTTGTGAATACACTGTAACTCATGCTAATTCTGGGCTGCATACCACATTCCTCAGTTTAATTCTTATCTTTCTAAGTCCTGTTTGCCCCTAGTATCCTAAGCTCACTATTTCTTAGAAAGGGCTTCTTGCTAATAATATCTCTAAAGTCCCTAATTTCTATAAGCTATAGTAGAATATGCTAATATTACAGCAATCCTTAAATCTTTAGCTTATAACTATTTTAATTATTCCTAAGCCCTCAATTCAGCAAACTCCTTTGCCATAAACACTTTTCTCACAAATGGGCTTCAGATAGCAATCCCTCCCATGGCCTCAAGCTGTGGCCTGTGTGCTCACCCTGGAACACTTTTTTGTAAAAGTCCTTGAACAAATGTCAGTGATTAACTTTATGAATTATTCTTTGAGCACAGCTGCAGAAGGCTTTATGCCTTCTCATGCTCCTCTCAAAAACAATAAGCACCTTAATATTCTCTTCAGTCAACTCAGCCAAGGAAAGGAAAAAACAAGTCAGAATCACAAAGCCTAACTCCTTCATTCTGGGTCCGTGCCTACAGATCAAAGGGATGGGGTTTAGGGCCGTGCCTCCATAATGTCAGTAATGCCTAAAGCAGCTCCCGACATGGGACCACACGTGTCATGGCCCTAAACACATCCCTCCCCCATGGGCTCAGCCCTTGTGCTCAGCTGAGCAGCTGCTTCCCCCAGGACATTGGGGTCAGAGCAGCTGCTCCTCTCAGTGGAGAACAAACTAGGGGAGGAGGAAATGGTGGGGAGCCATGGAAGGAGGTGGGAATAGCCTCAGGTCCCGAGCCCAGGAGTCCCTGTCATGAGCTCCCCAGGGTCTGGATCCCTGGCTCCATGCTGACTTTCCCTCACAGACAGCTCCATGCTGACTTTCCCCCAGCTCTCAGCATCACTGACCCTGAAGGACTGGCCACCTGCTCTCCAGGCCACAGAAGCACAGAGCTGTCCACGCTGACTTCACTACCAAAATCAGAGATGTTTGTTCATAAACAGGGTCAGGGTCCCAGGGAGGGTCTGCTCTGTGGTTCTAAGAAAACTGTCTTTCCCCCATTCTCTCTGGTAGAAAACCCTTGTGTTGATAAGCTTAAGCATTCTGATTGTTGGCTCATTGATAAGTAGTGTCGGACTCTTTGCAACCCTATGGACTGTAGCTCTCCAGGCTCCTCTGTCCATGGGATTTACGAGGCAAGAAAACTGGAGTGGGTTGCTTCCTCCTCCAGGGAATCTTCCCGACCTGTGTCCACTGAGCCACGTGGGAAGCCCAATCATTCTGATATGTACTCTTTTAAACCTCAAAACATATCTGTATATTAGAAATACAAAACCACTATGAAATTTACATTTCAGTGGATGTCATGTAGTCAGAGTTTCCAAAAACATTCAACTAAACCTCTTTCTGAATTTCCTGATTCAAGTCTTCCTCATGCTTTCTATGTGCTCCATCCATCTCAGCTCTGACTCTCTATCCTGGGCTGCTCTAAACCCAGTTTTACCTGAAGTTAGATATACTTCTCCTCTAACTCTCAGAATGACAGTTTCTTTGGTTGGGAAGAGTTATTAACTTGAAAACTATAAGAGTACAGCATCTGAGAATGTGATGCATTCTGTGTATTTGTCCTGATAGTGACACATGTAAACCTTCATTTGTTGGGCAATTAAGATATATCCCCTTTAAGTATCCCTAATTTTTTAATTGCTATTAAATTGAAAAACAACAAATCCAGGGTCTCTTAAATAAATATTATGAAGAAGGAAAATCACCACATTATCATGGAAACTCAGCCTTATTAAAGAGAAGTATAGTAACACTGATAAAGTTCTTAAAAAACTATAAAATAGGGAGAGAAAATAGAAAGAAACATTTAAGTATGTCTCTTTACTACTCATGCAGCATAAATTTCATCTGTACTAGGTCAAAGGTTTTACTTCCTTTACTCACATCAGTCTCCCCACCTCCTTGGGTCTGTCCACACATCTGCCCCCACCAAGGGATTTGCATGTGGCTCCCCAGGGAGGACCTTCCCTTGCAAGTTTGAGATAAAAGCTCAGCTCTGGTCTTGCTCTGACTTATCAGGATCAGTTCAAACTTCTGAACATGAGGTTCCCTGCTCAGCTCCTGGAGCTCCTCCTGCTCTGGGTCCCAGGTGAGGATGGAGGGGGATGAGAAGGAGGATGCAAAGAGTAGTGAGCTCTGGGGCAGCACTGCTTTTCATGTGTGTTTGTCCATATGTTAGATGCACACCTTATCCTCTGTAAAGGGCATGTGATGTTTATCAACATGAGAATGAGGATGGATGTAGAGGGAAAAAGTATGTATGCTCTGGTTGTGACAGAGAAAGAGTGGGCAAGTGGGCATGAGCTCTAGAGACCTCTTTTTCTTTGTAAATCTCTGATTCATTTCGAAATTTGATATGTTGGCTATTAATCAGAATCACAAATAGTTTAGAATGAAATAAACAATAAATGGAAAATTTCTGTATATAACTCTCAAGATTGTCTGAAATCTTGTACTATTATCTCATTATTTTAGGATCCAGTGGGGACATTGTGCTGACCCAGACTCCACTCTCCCTGTCTGTCTTCCCTGGAGAGACGGCGTCCATCTCCTGCAGAGCCAGTCAGAGCCTCGAAGATAGTTATGGAGACACTTATTTGAGTTGGCACTTGCAGAAGCCTAGCCAGTCTCCACAGCTTCTGATCTATTTGGTTTCCAATAGAGCCTCTGGGGTCCTGGACAGGTTCACTGGCAGTGGGTCAGGGACAGATTTCACCTTTAAAATCAGCAGAGTGGAGGCTGAGGATGCTGGAGTTTATTACTGCCAGCAGAGTATACAAGCACCTCCCACAGTGGTACAGCCCTGAACATAAACCCCCCTCTCCTGGTGGTCCAGCTGCTCACATGTGTTGACTGGGGAGCAGGTAGGCAGTGTCTCTGACTGTGTAGGAAAACATGTTGGAGGTCAGGGGAGTAGGATGAAGCTGAGGACTCTGGACCATGAGAGCCTCAGCTGCACCTCACACACCACAGGTTAAGGACCATCAGCTGAACAGCCTTGAGTGACAGCACCAGCAGGAGAATGGAGGGTCTAAGTGCCCTCTGAGCAAACAGACCTGAAGAAGGAGAGGTGAGTGAGAGCTCATCCTACTTCTCTCCCCTTGTGTACAGTACAATAAATACAGTCAGTATATCAGCGGGACAATGAGGCAGATTTTTAGCAAGATACATGCTGGGATTACTAGTTTTGGTATACTTTTAAGAAGATAGAAGGTCATAATATTCAAAAACAGGTTTTTTTTCACTTTTTACACTTTCCAAATCTCCTATTTACTATGTATCTTCCTACTCCTTCAACATATGTTAGATCACAGTCTCTACAAGCATCCCCCAGGTGGAATTAGTGGGGGAAATTTAGTGAAAGTTTTTGGTTATGAATGTCCAAAATTTTTTGTTTTGAAATGATGGCAGACACAATATCATAATGCAAACATCTCTGATTTCTCTCAGTTACCTTTCAGAGAAACACAAATATGAGTATTAGAATTCCTAAAGCTGGGGTTTAACATTTTTTAAAATAACATAAACTGGAAGCCATAGGGCATATAATTTACACCATAGAACACTGGAAGGATTCAGAATACTGACACACTCTTTTTCTCAAAATTTAGGAATTTTAAGGGGTGGGAAGACTGCAGGAATGGAAACATGAAGGGAGCAAAATCAACACACACAACTGAACATATGGCTCTTTGGCTTCAATTTGGTGGGATAGAAAACAGTGGTACTGATAAGAAGAACCCAGAGAGAAAACCTACTATGTTCCTTATGGAATTACAAGGAGGAAGGGCCATCTGCCTGGTTTCCCAGGTTGTGTCTGTGCCACTGCACATGTCACAGGAAATGAGTGTGTGGCCAGGGCTTGAGATCGTCCATCAATAAGGGCTCAGTGATGTTCCTGTGCAGAGACCTAAAGTCATGTCACCTAGTCACTGTCAACTTTACTCAGCCGAGGAGAATCTCAAAGACACACTTGCTCCTGCATGTGGTCCAGCAGAGGCCATATGTTTGGACTGGGGAAGTGCGACCGACAGTGACAGGGAACGTCTTTAGAGTTCAAAACCCAGGAAATGCCGAGGAAACGGAGACCAACTTCTAGCATTTGGACAAGTATTAAGGACTTGAGAAAAGAAAAAGAAAAAGTCTGAATAAGTAGGTTTCTGTTTTCTGACCCAGCAAACCTAGCCTGCCTGCTGACTCAGACTTCAGCCAAGTCCCCTGTGATGGAAGTTATGTTATGGGGCCACAAACCTCAGGTGGATTTACTGTTTCCACATGGGTTGGTCCACTTGAGCCAAGTCAGAGCTTCTGTCCACATGCAGTTTTGGAAAATGATATAAGAGAAAAATGTTGGGTAAACATTGGCTCAACAAGAAAGGAATGTTTTGACTTTGTTATTTCAAGTCATTTAATTCTCATTTTCCATTTTCCCCTGATGCTATACAAATATGAATTTTCCATACATTTTGGTTATTGGTAACTTTTTCAGTAGCTGGATTTCCAAATTGTCCAACATTCATGGAGATTTATGCCATATTTTAATCGGAATCACTTTGGAGCTTAGAA
The DNA here is from genome assembly GCF_019923935.1 of Bubalus bubalis. Taxonomy (NCBI): domain Eukaryota; kingdom Metazoa; phylum Chordata; class Mammalia; order Artiodactyla; family Bovidae; genus Bubalus; species Bubalus bubalis. The sequence continues at coordinate 46,687,519 of NC_059168.1, forward strand.
AGTTGGTAACATATTGTCATAAAAACAAAAAATTCAAACAATAAATAAATACCTTGGGTTCACACAAGTGTCATTCCTAAATGTGGATCTGACTTCTGTTTCTAGTGATAGCTGAGTAGAATGTAAATGCTTCAAATACATCCCATTTTTAGAAATGCTCTAAAATTACTTCTGAATTTATCATAGGCATGCTAATCACATTCTCTGACATGGAGTGAATTGCATTAAATAATTTCAGATCTACATGGACAGTAGAATACCGTTTCTGGTTAAGGTGGTAAAACTTATTAGAGGTCATCCTTTCCAGAATAATCTGTTTTGTAGCAAGTGCAATTAAAACTGGATTCTTAATTATAATAGTTTAAGAAATGGTTTACATAGAGAATTTATAACACAAGCAAAGAACTGCTGGACTTCTGGAGGTATTTCTACATGTATTCACAGTTCAGTTCAGTTCAGTCGCTCAGTCGTGTCCGACTCTTTGCGACCCCATGAACCGCAGCATACCAGCTTCCCTGTCCATCACCAACTCCCAGAGACCACCCAAACCCATGACCATTGAGTCGGTGATTCCATCCAACCATCTCACCTCTATCATCCCCTTCTCCTCCTGCCCTCAATCTTTCCCAGCATCAGGGTCTTTTCAAATGAGTCAGCTCTTCACATCAGGTGGCCAAAGTATTGGAGTTTCAGCTTCAACATCAGTCCTACCAATGAACACTCAGGATTGATCTCCTTTAGGATGGATTGGTTGATCTCCTTGCAGTCCAAGGGACTCTCAAGAGTCTTCTCCAACATCACAGTTCAAAAGCATCAATTCTTCAGTGCTCACCTTTCTTTATAGTCCAACTCTCACATCCATACATGACCACGGGAAAAATCATAGCCTTGACCAGACAGATCTTTGTTGACAAAGTAATGTCTCTGCTTTTTAACATGCTGTCTAGGTTGGTCATAATTTTCCTTCCAAGGAGTAAGCATCTTTTAATTTCATGGCTGCAATCACCATCTGCAGTGATTTTGGAGCCCAGAAAAATAAAGTCAGCCACTGTTTCCACTATTTCTCCATCTATTTCCCATGAAGTGATGGGACTAGATGCCATGATTTTAGTTTTCTGAATGTTGAGCTTTAAGCCAACTTTTTCACTCTCTTTTTTCACTTTCATCAAGTAGGAACAGTTTTATCCCAAATTCAATTGACTTCTTGCTACCATCATCAATGAGGAGCCTGGAGATGCTGAATGTATTTCTCTGAGCAGGAAACTCACTGGACCCTGAACAGTGTATAAAGACTCAGCTTCTCAGGAGCAGGACCAGCTCTGGTGCCCAGAGGATGAGCTGACACCAGTATGGGCTCAAGAGGAAACGGCTTTTGAGCCTTGAGAAAGAAACCCTGAGGCCCTCAATCATAGGCACTGAGTCCTCTTCTTGGTAAACAGATGTCAGGGCATCACTAGGACAGCCTACCACAGCATCTTCCTTCCTTCTGACTAAGGCAGCTCACACCCCACAGTCCCTCCAGGAAAGGGCTGCCATGTCCCCCCAAGCATCCACTGGTCTCTCTGGTGTATTTCCTGTTGCTCAGCAGGCTGATCTCTGAGTGTGGATTATGTCCAGATAGTTGATGTCTTTGATCAGCTCTCTGTGTCCTCATTGGCCCAGGAGGCAGGGCTGCTTGCACCACAGCTGAATCTACTGCACAGCCCTCTGCTTTTCTGGCCCCACTCAAATCTGGCAGATTCCATGTCACCTGGTCCATGAGCCAGACCAGCCCTCCTACGTGTGGACTATGTAGTGTCCAGAAGTCATAGAGGCTGTCAGACAATTTCTTTAAGGAAAAAAAAAATACATATTCAACACTCTTGAAAGTGATGCACATCCCAGTCCTATTTATGGGATACATGACAGCTCTCTTACCATTGAGGCAACTTTTCATGCAATTTGGTGTCAGCTGTTCATGTCCAGAAATATAATCTGGGCAGTATGTCCAACCAAGGGATGTACCACCACCCAACAACCAGCATATCACCAAGCAGCCCCAGAAAATTCCTAACTCATGACAGATGACTGCTTTGACACAATTTCTGAACTGGTGCTTCAGTTACAAGGGTTACACTGAAATTATCTATGCCTGTACCTACCGTCACCTGGTCCTTGTGTCAAAAGCACACCAAGGGGAAGTCAAGTCCATTTAGCAATACATGTTGCATGTTTTGTTCCAAAGGTTTTCCTTATTTGTCTATTACCTTAAAGATTTTTTAAATTAATTTATTTATTTTAATTGGAGGCTAATTACAATTTTGTAGTGTTTTTTGCCATACATTGACATGAATCAGCCATGAGTGTACATATGTTCCCCATCCTGAACCCTCCTCCCATCTCCTTCCCCATTCCATCCCTCAGGGTCATCCCAGTGCACCAGCCCTGAGCACCCTGTCTCATGCATCAAACCTGGACTGGGGATCTATTTCACATATAATAATATACATGTTTCGATGTTATTCTCTCAAATCATCCCACCCTCACCTTCTCCCACAGAGTCCAAAAGTCTGTTCTTTACATCTGTGTCTCTTTTGCTGTCTTGCATATAGGGTCATCATTACCATCTTTCTAAATTCCATATACATGTATTGATGTTTTTCTTTCCGACTTACTTCACTCTGTATAACAGCCTCCAGTTTCATCCACCTCATTAGAACTGATTCAAATGCATTCTTTTTAATAGCTGAGTAATATTCCACTGTGTATATTTTCCACAGCTTTCTTATCCATTCATCTGCTGATGAACATTTGGGTTGCTTCCATGTCCTGGCAATCATAAACAGTGCTGTGATGAACATTGGGGTATACATGTCTCAATTCTGGTTTCCTCGGTGTGTATGTCCAGCAGTGGGATTGCTGGGTCATATGGCAGTTCTATTTCCAGTTTTTTAAGGAATTTCCACACTGTTCTCCATAGTGGCTATACTAGTTTGCATTCCTACCACCAGCATAAGAGGGTTCCCTTTTCTCCACACCCTCTCCAGCATTTATTGTTTGTAGACTTTTTGATAGCAGCCATTCTGACTGGCATGAGATGGTACCTCATTGTGGTTTTGATTTGCATTTCTCTGATAATGAGTGATGTTGAGCATCTTTTCATGTGTTTGTTAGCCATCTGTATGTCTTCTTTGAAGAAGTGTCTGTTTAGTTCTTTTGCCTGTTTTTTGATTGGGTCGTTTATTTTTCTGGAATTGAGCTGCAGGAGCTGCTTGTATATTTTTGAGATTAATCCTTTGTCAGTTGCTTCATTTGCTATTATTTTCTCCCATTCTGAAGGCTGTGTTTTCACCTTGCTTATAGCTTCCTTATAGCTTCCTGGTCATAACAAACACCCTCTTCCAACAACACAAGAGAAGACTCTATACATGGACATCACCAGATGGTCAACACTGAAATCAGATTGATTATATTCTTTGCAGCCAAAGATGGAGAAGCTCTATACAGTCAGCAAAAACAAGACCAGGAGCTGACTGTGGCTCAGACCATGAACTCCTTATTGCCAAATTCAGACTTAAATTGAAGAAAGTAGGGAAAACCACTAGACCATTCAGATATAACCTAAATCAAATCCCTTATGATTATACAGTGGAAGTGAGAAATAGATTTAAGGGCCTAGATCTGATAGATAGAGTGCCTGATGAACTATGGAATGAGGTTCGTGACATTGTACAGGAGACAGGGATCAAGACCATCCCCATGGAAAAGAAATGCAAAAAAGCAAAATGGCTGTCTGGGGAGGCCTTACAAATAGCTGTGAAAAGAATAGAAGCGAAAAGCAAAGGAGAAAAGGAAAGATATAAACATCTGAATGCAGAGTTCCAAAGAACAGCAAGAAGAGATAAGAAAGCCTACTTCAGTGATCAATGCAAAGGAATAGAGGAAAACAACAGAATGGGAAAGACTAGAGATCTCTTCAAGAAAATCAGAGATACCAAGATAACATTTCATGCAAAGATGGGCTCGATAAAGGACAGAAATGGTATGGACCTAACAGAAGCAGAAGATATTAAGAAGAGATGGCAAGAATACACAGAAGAACTGTACAAAAAAGATCTTCATGACCAAGATAATCACAATGATGTGATCACTGACCTAGAGCCAGACATCCTGGAATGTGAAGTCAAGTGGGTCTTAGAAAGCATCACTACAAACAAAGCTAGTGGAGGTGATGGCATTCCAGTTGAGCTATTCCAAATCCTGAAAGATGATGCTGTGAAAGTGCTGCACTCAATATGCCAGCAAATTTGGAAAACTCAGCAGTGGCCACAGGACTGGAAAAGGTCCGTTTTCATTCCAATCCCAAAGAAAGGCAATGCCAAAGAATGCTCAAACTACCGCACAATTGCACTCATCCCACACAGTAGTAAAGTAATGCTCAAAATTCTCCAAGCCAGGCTTCAGCAATACGTGAACCGTGAACTTCCTAATGTTCAAGCTGGTTTTAGAAAAGGCAGAGGAACCAGAGATCAAATTGCCAAAATCCACTGGATCATCGAAAAAGCAAGAGAGTTCCAGGAAAACATCTATTTCTGCTTTATTGACTATGCCAAAGCCTTTGACTGTGTGGATCACAATAAACTATGGAAAATTCTGAAAGAGATGGGACTACCAGACCACCTGACCTGCCTCTTGAGAAATTTGTATGCAGGTCAGGAAGCAACAGTTAGAACTGGACATGGAACAACAGACTGGTTCCAAATAGGAAAAGGAATATGTCAAGGCTGTATATTGTCACCCTGTTTATTTAACTTCTATGCAGAGTACATCATGAGAAACGCTGGACTGGAAGAAACACAAGCTGGAATCAAGATTGCCAGGAGAAATATCAATAACCTCAGATATGCAGATGACACCACCCTTATGGCAGAAAGTGAAGAGGAACTCAAAAGCCTCTTGATGAAAGTGAAAGTGGAGAGTGAAAAAGTTGGCTTAAAGCTCAACATGCAGAAAACTAAGATCATGGCATCTGGTCCCATCACTTCATGGGAAATAGATGGGGAAACAGTGGAAACAGTGTCAGACTTTATTTTTCTGGGCTCCAAAATCACTGCAGATGGTGACTGCAGCCATGAAATTAAAAGACGCTTACTCCTTGGAAGGAAAGTTATGACCAACCTAGATAGCACATTCAAAAGCAGAGACATTACTTTGCCAACAAAGGTTCATTTAGTCAAGGCTATGGTTTTCCCAGTGGTCATGTATGGATGTGAGAGTTCAACTGTGAAGAAGGCTGAGCGCCGAAGAATTGATGCTTTTGAACTGTGGTGTTGGAGAAGACTCTTGAGAGTCCCTTGGACTGCAGGGAGATCCAACCAGTCCGTTCTGAAGGAGATCAGCCCTGGGATTTCTTTGGAAGGAATGATGCTGAAGCTGAAACTCCAGTACTCTGGCCACCTCATGTGCAGAGTTGACTCATTGGAAAAGACTCTGATGCTGGGAGGGATTGGGGGCAAGAGGAGAAGGGGACGACAGAAGATGAGATGGCTGGATGGCATCACTGACTTGATGGACGTGAGTTCAGTGAACTCTGGGAGCTGGTGATGGACAGGGAGGCCTGGCGTGCTGCGATTCATGGGGTCGCAAAGAGTCGGACAAGACTGAGCGACTGATCTGATCTGATCTGATAGCTTCCTTCATTGTGCAAAAGCTTTTAAGTTTAATAGGTCCCATTTGTTTATTTTTGCTTTTATTTCCATTACTCTGGGACGTGGGTCATAGAGGATCCTGCTGTGATTTATGTCAAAGAGTGTTTTGCCTATGTTTTCCTCTAGGAATTTTATAGTTTCTGGTCTTACATTTATATCTTTAATCCATTTTGAGTTTATTTTTGTATATGGTGTTAGAAAGTGTTCTAGTTTCATTCTTTTACAAGTGGTTGACCAGTTGTCCCAGCACCACTTGTTAAAGAGATCGTCTTTTCTCCATTGTATATTCTTGCTTTCTTTTCAAAGATAAGATTTCCATAGGTGCTTGGATTTACCTCTGGGCTTTCTATTTTGTTCCATTGATCTATATTTCTGTCTTTGTGCCAGTACCATACTGTCTTGATGACTGTAGCTTTAGTAGTATAGTCTGAAGTCAGGCAGGTTGATTCCTCCCATTCCATTCTTCTTTCTCAAGATTGCCTTGGCTATTTGAGTTTTTTTGTATTTCCATACAAATTGTGATATTATTTGTTCTAGTTCTCTGAAAAGTACTGTTGGTAGCTTGATAGGGATTGCATTGAATCTGTAGATTGCTTTCGGTAGTATACTCATTTTCACTATATTGATTCTTCTGATCCATGAACATGATATATTTCTCCATCTATTTGTGTCATGTTTGATTTCTTTCATCAGTGTTTTATAGTTTTCTATATACAGGTCTTTTGTTTCTTTAGGTAGATTTATTCCTAAGTATTTTATTCTTTCGTTGCAATGATGAATGGAATTGTTTCCTTAATATCTCTTTCTGTTTTCTCATTGTGAGTGTACAGGAATGCAAAGGATTTCTGTATGTTGATTTTATATCCTGAAACTTTACTATATTCATTAATTAGCTCTAGTAATTTTCTGGTGGAGTCTTTAGAGTTTTCTATGTAGAAGATCATGTCATCTGCAAACAGTGAGCATTTTACTTCTTCTTTTCCAATCTGGATTCCTTTTATTTCTTTTTCTTCTCTGATTGCTGTGCCCAAAACTTCCAAAACTATGTTGAATAGTAATGGTGAGAGTGGGCACCCTTGTCTTGTTCCTGACTTTAGGGGAAATGCTTTCAATTTTTCACCATTGAGGATAATGTTTGCTATGGGTTTATCATATATGGCTTTTATTATGTTGAGGTATGTTCCTTCTATGCCTGATTTCTGGAGGGTTTTTCTCATAAATGGATGTTGAATTTTGTCAAAGATTTTCTCTGCATCTATTGAGATAATAATTTGTTAATGTGGTGTATCACATTGATTGATTTGCGAATATTGAAGAATCCTAGCATCCCTGGGATAAAGCCCACTTGGTCATGATGTATGATCATTTTAATATGTTGTTGGATTCTGTTTGCTAGAATTTTGTTAAGGATTTTTGCATCTATGTTTATCAGTGATATTGGCCTATAGTTTTCTTTATTTGTGGCATCTTTGTCTGGTTTTGGTAATAGGGTAATGGTGGCCTCATAGAATGAGTTTGGAAGTTTACCTTCCTCTGTAATTTTCTGGAAGAGTTTGAGCAGGATAGGTGTTAGCTCTTCTCTAAATTTTTGGTAAAATTCAGCTGAGAAGCCATCTGGTCCTGGGCTTTTGTTTGTTTGAAGATTTCTGATTACAGTTTCAATCATGATGGGTCTGTTAAGATTTTCTATTTCTTTCTTGTTCAGTTTTGAAAAGTTATACTTTTCTAAGAATTTGTCCATTTCTTCCAAGTTGCCCATTTTATTGGCATATAGTTGCTGATAGTAGTCTCTTATGATCCTTTGTATTTCTGTGTTGTCTGTTGTGATTTTTCCATTTTCATTTCTAATTTTGTTGATTTGATTCTTCTCCCTTTTTTTCTTGATAAGTCTGGCTAATGGTTTGTCTATTTTATTTATCTTTTCAAAGAACCAGCTTTTATCTTTGTTGATTTTTGCTATGGTCTCCTTTGTTTCTTTTTCATTTATTTCTGCCCTTATTTTTATGATTTCTTTCCTTCTACTACCCTGGGTTCTTCATTTCTTCTTTTTCTTGTTGCTTTAGGTGTAGAGTTAGGCTATTTATTTGATTTTTCTCTTGTTTCTTGAGATAAGCTTGTATTGCTATGAACCTTCCCCTTAGCGCTGCTTTTACTGAATCCCATAGGTTTATGGGTTGTTGTGTTTTCATTTTCATTCATTTCTATGCATATTTTGATTTCTTTTGTAATTTCTTCTGTGATTTGTTTGTTATTCAGAAGTGTGTTGTTTAGCCCCCGTATGTTTGTATTTTTCATAGTTTTTTTTTTTTTTCTTTCTGTAGTTGACATCTAATTTTACTGCATTGTGCTCAGAAAAGATGCTTGGAATGATTTCAATTTTTTTGAATTTACCAAGGCTAGATTTATGGCCCAGGGTGTGATCTATCCTGAAGAAGTTTCCACGTGCACTTGAGAAAAAGGTGAAATTCATTGTTTTGGGGTTAGTTGTCCTATAGATATCAATTAGGTCTAACTGGTCCATTGTATCATTTAAAGTTTGTGTTTCCTTGCTAATTTTCTGTTTAGTTGATCTATCCATAGATGTGAGTGGGGTATTAAAGTCTCCCACTATTATTGTGTTACTGTTAATTTCCCCTTTCATACTTGTTAGCATTTGCCTTACATATTGCAGTGCTCCTGTGTTGGGGGCTTATATATTTATAATTGTTATATCTTCTTCTTGGATTGATCCTTTGATCATTATGTAGTGTCCTTCTTTGTCTCTTTTCATGGCCTTTATTTTCAAAGTCTATTTTATCTGACATGAGTATTGCTATTCCTACTTTCTTTTGGTCTCCATTTATGTGAAATATCTTTTTCCAGCCCTTCACTTTCAGTCTGTATGTTTCCCTTGGTTTGAGGTGGGTCTCTTGTAGATAGCATATATAGGGGTCTTGTTTTTGTATCCATTCAGCCAGTCTTTGTCTTTTGGTTGGGTCATTCAATCCATTTACATTTAAGGTAATTATTGATAAGTATGATCCCTTTGCCATTTATTTTGTTGTTTTGGGTTTGAGTTTATAAACCTTTTCTGTGTTTCCTGTCCAGAAAAGATCCTTTAGCATTTGTTGAAGAGTTGGTTTGGTGGTACTGAATTCTCTCAGCTTTTGCTTGTCTGTAAAGCTTTTGATTTCTCCTTCATATCTGAATGAGATCCTTGCTGAGTACAGTAATCTGGGTTGTAGTTTTTTCTCTGTCATCACTTTAAGTATGCCCTGCCATTCCCTTCTGGCCTGAAGAGTTTCTATTGAAAGATCAGCTGTTATCCTTATGGGAATCCCCTTTGTGTTATTTGTTGCTTTTCCCTTGCTGTTTTTAATATTTGTTCTTTGTGTTTGATCTTTGTTAATTTGATTAATATGTGTCTTGGGGTGTTTCACTTTGGGTTTATCTTGTTTGGGACTCTCTGGGTTTCTTGAACTTGGATGGCTATTTCCTTCTCCATTTTAGTGAAGTTTTCAACTATTATCTCCTCAAGTATTTTCTCACAGCCTTTCTTTTTGTCTTCTTCTGGGACTCCCATGATTCAAATGTTGGGGCTTTTGACACTGTCCCAGAGGTCTCTGAGGTTGTCCTCATTTCTTTTAATTCTTTTTTCTTTTTTCCTCTCTGCTTCACTTATTTATACCATTCTATTTTCCACCTCACTTATCCTATCTTCTGCCTCTGTTATTCTACTGTTGGTTCCATCCAGAGTGTTTTTTATCTCAGTTATTGCATTATGCATTATTGATTGACTCTTTTATTTTTTCTAGGTCCTTGTTAAACATTTCTTGCATCTTCTCAATCCTTGTCTCCAGACTATTTATCAATAACTTCATTTTGTTTTCAAGATTTTGGATCCCTTTTACTATCATTATTATGAGTTCTTTTTCAGGTAGACTCCCTATCTCTTCCTCTTTTGTTTGGTTTGGTGGGCATTTATCATGTTCCTTTACCTGCTGAATATTTTTCTGCCTTTTCATCTTGTTTAGATTGCTGTGTTGGGGGGTGGCCTTTCTGTATGCTGGAAGTTTGTGGTTCCTCATTATTTTGGAGGTTCCTCCCTGTGGGTGGGGTTGGATGAGTGGCTTGTCAAGGGTTCCTGGTTAGGGAAGCTTACATCTGTGTTCTGGTGGGTGGAGCTGTATCTCCTCTCTCTGGAGTGCAATGAAGTGTTTGGTAGTGAGTTTTGAGGTATCTATGGGTTTGGTGTGACTTTTGGCCGCCTGTATTTTAATGCTTAGGGTATGTTCCTGCGTTGTTGGAGAATTAGGTTGATACGTTTTGCTCTGAAACTTGTTGGCTCTTGGGTGGAGCTTGGTTTCAGTGTAGGTATGGAGGCTTTTGGATGAGCTCTTATCGCTTAATGTTCTCTGGAGTCAGGAGTTTTCTGGTGTTCTCAAGTTTTGGATTTAAGCCTCCTGCCTCTGGCTTTCAGTCTTATTCTTACAGTAGCCTCAAAACTTCTCCATCCATACAGCACCAACAATAAAACATCTAGGTTAATGGTGAAAAGTTCTCCAAAGTGGGGGACACCCAGAGAGGTTCACTGAATTACATGGAGAAGAGAAGAGGGAGGAAGGAAATAGATGTGACCAGGAAAAGAGGGGGAATCAAAAGGGGAGAGAGCAGTCTAGCCAGTAATCAATTCCCTATGTGCACTCCACAGTCTGGAACACTCAGAGAGGATCACAGAGTTCCATAGGTAAGAGAAGAGGGAGGAAGGAGATAGAGTTGACCAAGAGAAGAAGAGGGGGAGTCAAAAGGAGAGAGACAGATCTAGCCAGTAATCAGTTCCCTAAGTGTTCTCCACAGGCTGAAACACCCAAAGATATTCACAGAGTTAAGTAGAGAAGAGAAGGGGAAGGGAAGAGATAGAGGTGACCTGGGGGAGAAAAAGGAGAGTCAAAAGAGGGAGAGAGCAATTAAGCCAGTAATCACACTCCTAAGTAAAACTGGGTACTGAAGATTGGATTCTTAAAGGTACAAAATTGATAACAAAAACCAAAAATCAGAGATTAAAAATCTAGAGTAAACGTTAGACTCTAAAAAATACAATATTAAAGAAACTAAACAAAATCACAAAAATTATAAAATATATATATATGAAATTTGCTTTAAAAATAGGGTCTTTCTCTTTTGCAAGGTAATAGTAGGTTATAAAAATGAAAATTAAAGGAGTATTAGAGAACTTAAACATTTTTTAAATTTTAAAAATTTTAAATGATAATAGCAAAATATATCTAGGAATTTCTCTGAAGCTGTTGAGGGCAGTGTGGGGTCAGTTCAGTTCCAGATAGTTCCTTGTTCCAGCTTATACTTCTTCTCAAGGTCTATAGGCCCCTTCCAATGTAGTCAGTGCTAACTACAGGGCTGTAATCTGTTGCACTTGTCACTTCCAAAACGGTTCACTCTTCTTTATTTTGGCTTTCTCTGTTTGCAAGTCTCTTCAGTGTCTAATTTCCACCCTGACACAAGGGGGCGAAGGTAGTCACTTATTTAGGTTGACTTGTTCAGTTGTGCTGTGGGTAGGGAGGAACACCATAAACAAATATCACTGGCGTGTGTGAGGAGTTCTCACAGTGTCTGGGCCCCACTGGGTTTGCCCCCACTCATGGCGTGTGTGCTTTTCCGGTCTACACTGCTCAGGCTCCAGGTTGCTCTGCCGGGGAACTGTCTAAAGCGGGCCCTGGGTTACACGCACTTCCCAGGTCTAAGCTGCTCAGGCTCAGGTTCTCGGGTACTCCACAAAGGCACAGACTCAGTTGGGCCTGCGTTTTGTGCCCTTCCCAGGTCCGAGCAGCTCAGGCAACCAGGTGCTTGGCGAGTGTGCTCTCCCAGCTGAGTGGTGTGTCTTATCACCTCCCTGGTCCCAGACCCTTGGTTTTTTGGGTGTGCAGCAAGAGTGCCATCTCAGGTGTGCCGTGTGTCTCCTCTGGGAAGCTGATCTCTGACTGTGACCCTCCTAGTGGATGTCAACCGTCCAGGATCCCAGGAAGACTTGGTTAGTAACTGGGAGCCTGCTCACAGTTTGGTGGAGGATGCCATCTCTGGGGCCGAGATTGCCCCTCGCCTTCCGGCTCTGGCTGCCGCCTGCCTTCCTCCCTCCCTTCAGCTGGGGGATGGGCCAATCCACAGCCGGCTAGCTCTCCTCTAGTATTTGCTCAGTCCTTTGTTCTGAGAGCAGGCCCGGCTGTGCCTTAGGCTAAAGCTTTTTGCGGGAAAGTTCTCTCTATATCTTTTTTTTTTTCTCATTGGCTATCCCACAGTTTGGATTGCTATCTCACATTAGCTCCCTCAGATTGTCCTCAGGGCATTCAGGCCCAGTCCTTAGCCTAAGCATGCAGCTCGTGCCTCCCTGTTCAGCCCCTGCTTGCTGATGGTGGATGTGAGCATCTGCGCTACTTCTCCGCTGGGAGTTGCGATTAGGTGTGTAATTTGTGGGGGTTTTTTTCCCTCCCAGTTATGTTGCACTCTGAGATTCCAAAACTCCCCACAGACCCGCTGGTGAGAGGGTTTCCTGGTGTTTGGAAACTTCTCCTCCTTCATGACTCCCTCCCCTGAACGGGTCTCCGTCCCTAACTCTTTTGTCTCTCTTTTTATCTTTTATATTTTGTCCTACCTCCTTTAGAAGAGAATGGGCTGCCTTTCTAGGTGCCTGGTATCCTCTGCCAGCATTCAGAAGTTGTTGCATAGAATTTGCTCAGACTTCAAATGATATTTAGGTGAATTTGTGGGGGAGTAGGTGGTCTCCCCATCCTATTCCTCTGCCATTTTAGGACTGCCCCCCAACCTTAAAGATTTTGATGCTGAGAGGCTGTAAATTCATATCGTGACTCCTCTCTCCTCTTATTCTCTCTCTAAATATCTCTGCTTTCTTTTATCTCTGCAAGTCTTTAACACAGATATATTTTCTCATATGTTTCTCATTATCTCTTCTTTTTTTTTCATATGCTCTGAGTTTAGTGAACTCCCAACACTGGAAGTGTAGTCACCAACACCACAAGTTTAGCTTGTGCATGCGTGCTCAGTCACTTTAGTACTGTCAGACTCTTTTTGACACTATGGACTGTAACCTGCCAGGCTCCCCTGTTCATGGGATTCTCATAAATACTGGAGTGGGTTGCCACGCCCTCCTCCAGGGGTCTTTCCAACCCAGGGATTGAACCTGAGTCTCCTGCATTGTGTTTATCTACTGAGCCACCAGGCAGTATGTTTATCGACTGAGCCACCAGGGAAGCCCAGAAATTTAGTTTATACCAAGACAAATGATTGTATGCAATCTTGAAACATTATTGTATGTTTCAAACAAAAAGGTGTTGTATGCTTAGGGTTATTGTGACCAGCATTTATTTACTATATTGTTATAAGAGAATTAAAGATCTCTTCTCTTTGTTGTTGTTCAGTCACTCAGTTATGTCTGACTCTTTGCCTCCCCATGGACTGCAGCACGCCAGTCTTCCCTGTCCTTCACCATCTCCCAGAGTTTGCTCAAACTCATGTCCATTGGGTTGATGATCCCATCCAACCATCTCATCCTCTGTTGTCCCCTTCTCCTCCTGTCTTCAATCTTTCTCAGCATTAGGGTCTTTTCTAATAAGTCAGCTCTTTGCATCAGGTGGCCAAAGTATTGGAGTTTCAGCTTCAGTATCAGTCCTTCCAATGAATATTCAGGATTGATTTCCTTTCGGATTGACTGGTTTGATCTCCTTGCAGTCCAAGAGTCTTCTCCAACACCATAGTTCAAAAGCATCAATTCTTCATTGCTTGGCCTTCTTTATGGTCCAACTCTCACATTTATACATGACTACTGGAAAACCATAGCTTTGACCAGATGGACCTTTGTCAGCAAAGTAATGTCTCTGCTTTTTATGTTGTCTAGGTTTGTCATAATTTTTCTTCCAAGGATCAAGCATCTTAATTTCATGGCTGAAGTCACCATCTGCACTGATTTTGGAGCCCAAGAAAATAAGTTTTTCACTGTTTCCATTGTTTCCCCCATCTATTTGCCATGAAGTGATGACACCAGATACCATTATCTTAGTTTTCTGAATGTTGAGCTTTAAGCCAGATTTTTCACTCTCCTCTTTCACTTTCATCAAGAGGCTCTTTAGTTCCTCTTTATTATGTGCCATAAGGGTGGTGTCATCTGCATATATAAGGTTATCTATATTTCTCCTTATATTTATAAAATAATAAATTATTTTGATACAATTATGTGAAATAATAGATTTCTATACATTCTAATAACTGGCTTTATATTTCACATAGGCTGTGAGGATTCCAGGATAGAGACGCAATCTTGGGTTCAAGATGTTTCTGACTGATCAGGAAAAGGGTATGTAATGTGAGTAACATCTGGACAAGGAAGTTGCTAGCAATTTATCAAGGTCTATAGTTCTTTTTTAAACTTATAATATCTTCTTTCCTCAAGGGAGCTCAGATATTATCTATTTTTAATGTATGTATTTATTTTTAATGCCTGATTCTTATTCTCTGCTTGGTCTAATCACTGTTTTACAGAAGCCAACCTGAAAATTTCTGGAAGCACTGAAAAATGGGTTCAGCTGATGTGTCAGAGAGTGTTTGGACTTCAGGTCATCCCTGGATTCTGCTCAAAAGTGACTGAGATATGAAATCTACTCCTATGGGCCCAGTGCTTCCTTAAGGCAGAAAATCACCATTCTCACTTACTCATGAAGGCAGTGTATTTCTCTTTTATAAGATAAGGAAAGGCAAAAAATACTTTATCCATCCCTTGTGTTTTTCCTGTTCTGAACCTTTCATCTGAGTTAATGGGAGATGAAAAGAAATGGTTACAGAGAATTTAGTTGATTTTAGATATCAGTTTAAGTCATTCAATTTGATGGTTTTTTTTCACAGTGCGTTGACTATTCCTTTCATATAATTATAAGAACTTTTAAATTCCTGAAATCATGGACTATGTAAGAAAAAGCATTAAATTTGAGAATTCTGTTTATAGTTTTCTTTTTTTTTCAGATACACCTCCTTACTGAGATGAAAAATTGGAGAAAATTATTTCCTTTGCAATCTTGGTATACCATACAAATTCTCATTCAAAGGCAGCAGCATGAACTAGAACTTAAGGGACTAGAATCTGGATTTGTTCCCAGATTCTTCCCATGTTCTCCACTCCCCATTTCTCAGTGAACTAGGCATTCTTATAGGGCCAAAGTAGGAAAAACTTCCCATGTGTTCAGTGGAAAAATTATTAAACCTTCAGAGGAGCTGTGCCTGTTTAGGAAAACATTTTTTGAGTATAAGAGTGAGTGTTGAGTGAAGATCCTGGAGGAGTTGAAGAGCTTAGAGGGCATAGAAAGCCTGGGCAAGCACTGCAGTGAATTTATTGTCTTACTTTGTCCAGTTCATCTATGGATGAGCGGGATACAGCACATAGCTTACATATCAACACAGAAGACCTTTATTTCACTATGCTCAAGCTGACCCCTCCCACCCTCGCCTTGGTTCTGTCCACACCGCTGCCCCCACATGGAAATTTGCATGTTGCTCCCCAAGGAAGACCTTCCCTTGCAAGTCTGAGATAAAAGCTCAGCTCTGGTCTTGCTCTGACTTATCAGGACTCCTCAGTTCACACTTCTGAACATGAGGTTCTCTGCTCAGCTCCTGGGGCTCCTCCTGCTCTGGGTCCCAGGTAAGGACGGAGGGGCATGAGAAGGAGGATGGGGGTGAGCTCTGGGGCAGCACTGCTCTCCATGTGTGTTCTCTGCATATTAGATGTGTGTGACTTGTCCTGCAGATGGGCATGGGATGCTTAGATCTGTTAGAGTGAGGAAGGTTCCAGAAGGAAGAAAGTCCTGTGTTCTGGTCAAGTTGGTGACAGGGAGGTGGGGATGGCGTGGGTGATGTTTAGTGGTCTCTTTAAACTTTACAGATGTCAGATTAACTGTTGTTATTGTACAATTTTGCTGTATGACTCAAAATCACAGAAAATGAGAGTAAAACAAAGTAGTACTAACATTTCAGCTGAAATAAATAAGAAAATGGAAATAGTGAAAATGTTTGCTTTCTTAAACAGTTGCTTTGTAACTTTCTAATTCTCTGTTTCTTTTAGGATCCAGTGGGGATGTAGTGCTGACCCAGACTCCACTCTCCCTGTCTGTCATCCCTGGAGAGACGGCCTCCATCTCCTGCAAGTCAAGTCAGAGCCTCCTGCATAGTGATGGAAAAACCTATTTGAACTGGTTTCAACATAAACCAGGCCAGTCTCCACAGTGACTGATCTATCAGGTTTCCAACCGTGACACTGGGGTCTCAGACAGGTTCACTGGCAGTGGGTCAGGGACAGATTTCACACTTAAAATCAGCAGAGTGCAGACTGAGGATGCTGGCATCTATTACTGTTTTCAGCATACATATGATCCTCCCACAGTGATACAGCCCTGAACACAAACCTCCTTCCCTGGGTGGCTCAGCTGGTCAAAGTACAGCTTTTCTGGGGAACTGACAGCAGATGCTCTGAGTCTGTGTAAGAAGAAGACGGTGGAGATCTCAGAGGAATAGTTTGCAGTGAGGGCTCTGGACCATGAGTGTCTTGTCTACATCTCAGGCATCAAGTGTTTGGCAGGATTAAGGGGTGCTCTGAATACATGTCTATTGTTACCTATGACTTTCTTCACAAAATAAGTTCCTTGATCCAATGGCCTCTCTTATGGGCAAACCATAGGTTCTGTGAATCTGTAGACCATAATACTGGCTGAGGCTAGAAGGGCAGGGAAGGGTAAACTCTACACAGATTACAGCTAATCCCAGGAATGATGCATCACAACTCCTCAAGGAGGAAGTGATATGGAAACAAAGTACCACCATGTGGCTGCTGGTATTGATCCCTAAAGCTCAGAACATTGATAGGTGACAGTTTTGGATCTGTACTGATAGGGGTGGCAGACAAAATGGATATGGGGGGGGGGGGAGGTGCGTGTGGAGGTGGTGTACATAGTGGATGTGGGCTCCTGTTGTTGGATGTTTGCACAGCCTCCATCCATG
Source organism: Bubalus bubalis (assembly GCF_019923935.1). NCBI lineage: Eukaryota > Metazoa > Chordata > Mammalia > Artiodactyla > Bovidae > Bubalus > Bubalus bubalis. The sequence goes on from NC_059168.1 coordinate 46,704,252, forward strand.
TCACCTGGACCTCTGTATTCATGGACATGGAGAGAAAATACTATGGTAGTTATGTCACATTCTGGCGCCAGTGACTGAGTTGCCTGAGATGTAAGAACTCATCTGCTCAGAGATGTAAAAACCTTTCATTGCTTAGTTATTAGGTGTCTGGTCTGTGGTCGCTGCTCTGTAGAACATTGATTTAACATGAGTTGCAATTACATCATGCCCACTTCCTTGGGTTTATCTACATTCCTTTTCCCCAGACTGCTGATCTCTGATCTGCCAATCTTCTCTTTGATTAACCAGCTGCCCTGAAATTGCTGTAAACTCTTATCTTGGGCCACTTCTCTGTCCAGTTTAAGATGATATCTATGTGCACTGTTAAAATACCTGCTAGCTTAACATCTTGTTTCACACCTGCCATTAATTGGGCTGTAGCGTGGAAATTATACATCTTTATTCAAACCAACACATGATGTTAACTTAGCCTTGGAGAAAGCCTGGATACTTTTCACTTTGTTTTCCCGTGTGGAATTAGCTGATTCACCACTCCCATAAAGCCCAAATATAAGGTGATAGGGGAACCTGAGATACCTGTCCATTAAGATGAAGTGCACCTGTTGAATTTGCTTAGATCCAATCCTATAAGAACCACCTCCAGCCTAAGATAGATTGCCACTGAGACCCATCCATACTGAGACTCTGTTGGATCTGAAATTCAAAGGTTTTAACAGGCAGCTCAATCACATAGCTGCTTATTGTTTTATAGACCAGTGTATAGAGGTCCCTGACATTCTGGGAGCTGATTTTTTATCAATGCTAGTTTTTCTGTTTGTTTTTGATCACAGTATGGTTTTTCACTAGAACCCTAGAAATCTATGATGTGACTATATATCAGCAATTTTCAGACTGTGCACACAGCATCATAGTCTAACACAGATGCAGCCTCACCACGTGATGTGGTCCAAATGGTGGAGCCAATCACAGTGCTGCCTGAGCCTGATGCAGAGTCCTTTCTTGCCCTGCACCCACATGATGGAGCAGCACTTGCAGCAGAGATGGATGGGATGGAGTGATGTACTCATTGAGGTCATGTGTTGTCTCAACACTCCACAGAAGCATCAAAAATACCGTATTTCACTGTTAGTGGCCCCAGGAACAAGATACAGCTTGTTGGTCTCTAAAAGGATAAGCCAGCCTGCCTTAGACACGTGGATCCCCAACATAGTAATGTAGCAGGCTCATGAATTTTGGAAAGACTTACATTTCACCTTATAGAAGACATATATTTTTGCAAGTCAACCTGAGTCTTAGCAATTTATTTCTGGTCAGGTCTACTTAATGTATTGTTCAATAAGGCTTGTGTAGTGGAATTCAGTGTAGAATGTTCAGATCATCAAGATTTCCTCAGGCTACACTGTGACAGAGAAAAAGACAGTTAACAACACGATGTACTGGAGATGTGATCAATTTCAGGTGCATCGTAGGTGAATACAAACTACCAGGGATGTCTTGGATACTCTGCTGCTTTGCCGATGTATGCAATCAAGTAAGGACAAAACTTTCAAGGCCCCTAGATGGCAGACAAACACCACAATAAACACGTGTCCTTGGCTAGATGTAGGAAATAGACTGAGAAAGTTAATAATGCTGCTGTCCCATTTTCAACATGAAGCCCTCAATGCTTGAACGGGTTCAGGTGTGACCTGGGGAAGAGCTGCAGCTATGCTGAGTGGTGCAGAAACCCTCCATGTGTCCTGCACACTGTGGCTATAAGGGTGACATTGGCCCCACCCCGTTGAGATGGTTGCATCCTCAGAGCCCATCTCTACCTTCTTCTAAGCGGGATCAATCTCAGGGGACCATATTTCCAGAGCTGCTGAAGCTGACCTTGTTAGCTAAACATTTGAAACTGGACTTCATGGACATCCTCAGGTACCATTTAATCACAACCCACTTGTAAAGATAACTTTGGAATCTGTCCTTCCCATCTAATTTCAATCCACAGTGAAGCTAAAAATGTGGCAGAAACTCTGGCCACAGCCATAGCAGCCTCCCCTTTCTGCTCAATCCCCACTTCTACCCTGCTGTGCATGGAGCCTGAATGTGCTTGGTACATGAGTAAATGTGTGAAGCCTTCCTAAGGCCTAAGCTCTGGACTTTTCTGATCATTTGAACTTAAAATTTTTAAGTTTTGATTCTTTGAACTTGAATCAATATAAATGGGTAGAAAGTTGAAAATAACATATTTCACCCCCAAAACCATTAAATCACAGGAAATATTAAGGAATCATTGTTTAAAATAAATCAGGTTTTAAAACTAGATAAACATAACAATTGTAGGCCTCAGATTGTCTAACTCAGCACAGTTCCTACATGAAAGTTCATAATTTCATAAAATTTTCCAAAGGTTCAAATTGAAATCATTAAAACCCCTTAACCTGAAGCATAAATTAAATCTGTAAATAATCTTTGTGATGAAACGTTGAATATTATTTTGTTCAGGAATGGGAGGAGAAGAAAAAAAGGATGAGAGAACACACACACACTCAACCCTCACATTCACACACTCAACCCTCACATTCACACACTCAAACACAGTCTCTCAAGTATTATCTAACAAAGAGAATACTGGTGAATTTGGTAACAGAAATGGCTACATGCTGTATTAACATACATTTCAAAATCCCTTCCATATTCTACAGTATAAGATTTTCATTATCTGTAGAGACCGAGTACTGCTTTCATGGGAATTTTAGAGAACAATTCCTAGGGAATAAAAGGTACTAAACTCTATCAAGTTACACTTTTCTGATCTAACAGTGGTCTATGTAACAACTGATCCCCGAGTCCTCAGGGACACAGAAAACACAAAAACCACTGTGAGCAGACTGGCTTCCCGCTGTGTGTTGTAGACACAGCTTCTCAGTCTTTGCAGCCACACAGGAGGGTTTGCGGACTCCCTGCTCTTGTTGACTGATGGCAGAGGTGGTTTCATCTTCATCCACCATTTCCTCCTGCCTGTCCTCTCTGCAGCTCACAGCAACTCCAGGGGATGTGGCCTCGGTCTTCATCCTACTTTGGAGAGTGCTGATCTTCCTGGATTTGGGCTGATCCTGGCTTTTGAGTTCATCCTGGTCAGACTCCAACCCCAGGGATATTCTTTCTAACTGGAGAAAGAATCGGTGACTGTTGGTGAGATAACCAGGACTGGCGTCCCTGGATATATGAATGGCTTCCTCAGCTCCTTCCAACTCAACACCCTGCTCTGGTCCAGCAGTGGCTCCACCCCCAGGATGGACACCCACCACTTTTGCTGCAACATCCCATCCTGGGCTCCCGTCAGGCCTGTGTCCATGCCCTGCCCACACCGTCTGGCTCCAGCCTCGTGTGCAAGGCTTCCATCTTCACCTTCCTCCGAGGCTGTCTTCCTCCCACTTCTTGAGCCCCATCACCCTGCACATGCCCTGAGAACTGCCAGCTCTTAAGACATGGGGGTGGGGGAAACAGGCAGAGCTGGAAACAAATGGATTCGGGGACATAAAATCAATCATTGGCTGGGAGAGGACCATAGCTCCTCCACCCATGGGATTCTCCAGGCTAGAATACTGGGGTGAATTGCCATTTCCTTGTCCAGGGGATCTTCCCGACCCAGGGATTGAACCCAGGTCTCCCACATTGCAGGCAGAAGCTTTAACCTCTGAGCCACCAGGGAAGCCCCCCTGAAGGCAATAGCTTGGGTTAAAGGGAAAGAAAGACATGAACAGTCATTCAAGGAGGTTAGGACACACAGAGCATGGATGTGTATAAAGGCGTTTGGAGTTAGAACATAGCTGAAAATTGTCAGGTATGGAGGGACTAAGTCCCTGCCTTGGTGGCCTTGGAGGACATGTTGGGACAGAGCAGTCAATACGGAGGTCACAGTGCTCAGCTGGGATAACAGGAAGCAATGGAGATGCTTGGAATCTGGGCGCTTACTGACCAATCATGACACACACATTTTACTGTTCTTCTACCTCACTGCCTCTCTGACTGGTGGTGATGACAATTTCTCCCACCAAGAATATCAGGGAATCCAGCAAGGGGAAGCCTCTGTGGCTCCAATAATATCCACTGGTATTAAATAAAAGGAGCCTGTTAAATTCCTTTGAGTGCCGTACCTGATTCAGACCCTGTCTTAGAAGGAAAGAGACCAAGAAAGCATGTCATGGATCCTGAAGAAATCAAAAGAAATCTGTACTCACCGGACAATGGACTGACTGTGTCCTGTGACCCCCAGGGGGAAGTAATTCTCTGAGGCAAGTGTGTGCTGCCCTGTGGGACCCAGACCCAGGCACTCCCAGCCCCTGAGCTCTTACTGAGCTCAGCCAGCCCTGAAGCTTCGTCCAGCCCTGCCACTCCCTGATGATTTACATGTTTCCAGAGCACAGCCCACTGCCCTGGACACTTCCTCATAGTCTGGTCACAGCCTGGGCAGGAGTCCGCGTCCTGGTCAGAACGCACAGTGAACATGAGGGCTCCCAGGCAGCTCCTCGGTCTCCTACTGCTCTGGCTCCCAGGAAAGGAGGGAGAACACTGGGGGTTTGTTCAGTCCAGTGTGGTCAGTACTGCCTGGCCCTTCAGGGAAGTCCTCTTATAACTTGATTAATCCTATGGAGATATGTTTTTGTGTTTCCAATCTCATCTGCCAGGTGTGACCTCCAGATGATTCAGTCTCTATCTTCCCTGTCTGCATCTCTAGGAGACAGAGTCTCCATCACTTGTCGGGCCAGTCAAAGCGTTAGAAATAATTTACAATGGTATCAAGAGAAACCAGGGAAAGCTCCTAAGTTCCTCGTCTATGACACAACCAGTGTGTACACAGGGGTCCCATCCCATTTCAGTGGCAGTGGATCTGGGCAGATTACACCTTCACCACCAGCAGCCTGAAGGCTGATGATTTTGCAACTTATTACTGTAAACAGGATAACAGTAGACCTCCCACAGTATTACACACCCAAACATAAACCAACCAGGAGAGCAGATGGGTGAGGCTGGGCTGCCCTAGCTCCTCTAGGTACCTTCATCTGCTCAGAGCATTTCTCAAATGCAGCCACATGTGCAAGTTACTGATTTATGAAAAATAGTCCTATATAATCTATATGCAGATGCATATGTACCTATTTGCTATATTGATGTTTGGCACATATTATATATCATGAATTCAAGTCCAACAGTGGGTCTATGACTCCCTTTGACACACATACAGGCATTATAAGCATTTACACAGAATAGACATGTAACTTAAATAAACTGAGAGGAATCTGATTATATTCCATCCTAACATTAGTGTGTAGGACTAAATATAGTACTTGCTCCATCTAGGGGAATTTTCTTTTTATTCCATGTATCTAAAACTCCCATCAAATTGATATATTGTCTTTAAAATATTTCTAAGTCTGTAGGAATCCAGAGGGCATGAGTGGAAACAAGTTTTCTAATGTTAAAAGTTAAATATTTGCATCCTGTGAAATTCACATTCATGGTATGTTGACAATGATCCCTTGAATTTCAAGTAGATTTTTTTCTTTTCAAGTAGATTTTTGTTTCATATGAGGCACAATCTTGTTGATAACTTCATCAAACAGGTCATAGAATTTGTGATTTACGGAGATAATGACAAGTAAGAAAACTACCCCTAAAAAAACACAATAGAACCAAAGATGTTTCCTCTTTTATTTATACACTTGATCTTAGCCAAAAGGCCAAGAGGCGATTCCTCTTTATATTTATAATATAATAAAATATTTGATGCTATTACCTGGAATAATAGATTTCTAAACATTCTAATAAACAGCTTCAGACTTCACATAAGGCTGTAAGGATTACAGAATAGACAGCCAATCTATGGGGGGATAGTATTCCTAATTGACTAGGATAAGTATTCCTAGTGAGAGCATTTATTTTTTATTCATGTATTTATTTTTAATATCTGACTCTTATTCTCTGATTGATCAGGCCTTGCTCTAGAAGGATAAATATGCAAATTTCTGGAAGCACTGAAAGATGGGACAGCTAGTACTTCAAAGTGCATTTGGACTTTGGGGATCCCTGGCTTCTGGCCAAAAGTGACTAAGTAGATGAGTTCACTCCTGTGAGGCCAATGCTTCCTTAAGGCAGAAAATCACTGTTCTCACTTATCTATGCAGGCCATGTATTTTTATTGTAAGATAAGGAAGGGCCACTAAATACTTCATTCATCCCATGTGTCTTTTCTATTCTGAACTTTCCATTTGTGTTAACCAGAGAGGAAAACAAGTAGTTACTGAGAAATTAGTTGGTTCAGATATCAGTGTATGTGATTTAATTTGATGTTTTCTTTTCTAGAGTGTCTTGAATATATTTTTCAAAATTATAGGAATCACTTTTGACTTTAAGTGTGAAGTGTTAGTTGCTCAGTCGTGTCTGACTCTGTGCGACCCCATGGACTGAAAGCCCACCAGGTTCCTCTGCCCATGGAATTCACCAGGCAAGAATACTGGAGTGGGTTCCATTTCCTTCTCCAGCAGAAGACGTAGGCTCAGGGATCAAACCCACATCTCCTACATCTCCATATTGGCAAGTGGTTTCTTTACTACTAGTGCCACCTGAAAGCCTCTTTTCCTTGGTTTATTGATCCTTATTGAAGGAAAATAAGAGTAACTATGCTAAAGCATAGTTAAAGAATAGCAAGAAGAGATAAGAAAGCCTTCCTCAGCAATCAATGCAAAGAAATAGAGGAAAACAACAGAATGGGAAAGACTAGAGATCTCTTCAGGAAAATGAGAGATACCAAGGGAACATTTCATGCAATGATGGGCTCAATAAAGGACAGAAATGGTAGGGACCTAACAGAAGCAGAAGATATTAACAAGAGGTAGCAAGAATACACAGAAGAACTGTACAAAAAAGATCTTCATGACCAAGATAATCACAATGGTGTGATCACTCACCTAGAGCCAGACATCCTGGAATGTGAAGTCAAGTGGGCCTTAGAAAGCATCACTATGAACAAAGCTCATGGAGGTGATGGAATTCCAGTTGAGCTATTTCAAATCCTGAAAGATGATGCTGTCAAAGTGTTGCACTCAACATGCCAGCAAATTTGGAAAACCCAGCAGTGGCCATAGGACTGGAAAAGGTCAGTTTTCATTCCAATCCCAAAGAAAGGCAATGCCAAAGAATGCTAAAACTACCACATAATTGCACTCATCTCACACGCTATTAAAGTTATGCTCAAAATTCTCCAAGCCAGGCTTCAGCAATACGTGAACCGTGAACTTTCTGATGTTCAAGCTGGTTTTAGAAAAGGCAGAGGAACCAGAGATCAAATTGCCAACATCTGCTGGATCATGGAAAAAGCAAGAGAGTTCCAGAAAAACATCTATTTCTGCTTTATTGACTATGCCAAAGCCTTTGACTGTGTGGATCACAATAAACTATGGAAAATTCTGAAAGAGATGGGAATACCAGAGCACCTGACCTGCCTTTTGAGAAATCTGTATGCAGGTCAGGAAGCAACAGTTAGAACTGGACATGGAACAACAGACTGGTTACATCATGAGAAACGCTGGACTGGAAGAAGCACAAGCTGGAATCAAGATTGCCGGGAGAAATATCATAATCTCAGATATGCAGATGACACCACCCTTATGGCAGAAAGTGAAGAGGAACTCAAAAGCCTCTTGATGAAAGTGAAAGAGGAGAGTGAAAAAGTTGGCTTAAAGCTCAACATTCAGAAAACTAAGATCATGGCATCTGGTCCCATCACTTCATGGCAAATAGATGGGGAAACAGCGGAAACAGTGTCAGACTTTATTCTTTGGGGCTCCAAAGTCACTGCAGATGGTGATTGCAGCCATGAAATTAAAAGACACTTACTCCTTGGAAGAAAAGTTATGACCAACCTAGATAGCATATTGAAAAGCAGAGACATTACTTTGCCAACAAAGGTCTATCTAGTCAAGGCTATGGTTTTTCCTGTGGTCATGTATGGATGTGAGAGTTGGACTGTGAAGAAAGTTGAGAGCCGAAGAATTGATGCTTTTTAAGTGTGGTGTTGGAGAAGACTCTTGAGAGTCCCTTGGACTGCAAGAAGATCCAACCAGTCCATTCTGAAGGAGATCAGCCCTGGGATTTCTTTGGAGGGAATGATGCTGAAGCTGAAACTCCAGTACTTTGGCCACCTCATGGGAAGAGTTGATTCATTGGAAAAGACTCTGATGCTGGGAGGGATTGGGGGCAGGAGGAGAAGGGGACGACAGAGGATGAGATGGCTGGACGGCATCACTGACTCGATGGATGTGAGTCTGAGTAAACTCCGGGAGTTGGTGATAGACAGGGAGGCCTGGCGTGCTGCAATTCATGGGGTTGCAAAGAGTCAGACACAACTGAATGACTGAACTTAACTGAACTGATGCTAAAGCCTGTTATAAGAATTAAATAAATGAATACATACAAAATACCGTATGACTAATTAAGTTTATAAATGAAAGTGAAACATGAGTGAAAGTGTTAGTCACTCATTCGTGTCTGATTCTTTGCAACCCCTTGAACTGTAACCTTCCTGGCCCCTCTGTCCATGGAATTCTCCAGGCTCTCACTCAGTAAATACTTGTTATCATTGTCAATTTGCTTCATCTTGTAATTATGTAGATACAATCTTTCCCATCATATTTTTATTTCAGATCATTCCATAGATTGTCATTATCTTCTGAAACTCCCACTTTGTCAAGTGGTGGAATAGCTTATTTCCTACAACCTAAAAAGAAGTGTACACATTTGGAAAAAGAAATATATATATTTGTTGTGAGGTTTAGTTGGTCAGTCGTGTCTGACTGTTTGTGACATCATGAACTACAGCCTGCTAGGCTCCTTTGTCCAGGGGATTTCCCAGATAAGAATACTAGAGTGGGTTGTCATTCCCTTCTCCAGAGGATCTTCCCCTTAGCAGGGATCGAGCCCATGCTTCCGGCACTGACAGTGGCAGGTGGAGTCTTTACATAGACATCAAAGGGGTTCCAGGTAAGAAGGAGTTTGATCCCATTTTTAATATTTGTTCATCAACACCTCTCAGTCTATTCTCCTGTTTTCTATTTTGCCCCATATGTGTGCAACTGCCACAGGGAAACTCAAAACTCACAAACCCAGGTCCATACAAGGTCCCTCCACAGCCCTACAAAAGCCCAAACTTCTGCCTCTCTCCATCCATCCTGGTCCCCCTTGTGCCCACCTTACTCCACCTGGAATTTCCTTATGTCAGTGATAATCTTTCTCTCAAAAAATCTAGATGTGGGGAAGCTCAAGATAATTCTTAATAATTAATTCTATCTCATTTCCAGGGATTGACAGCATACTGATAAAGAGAGAATGTACTGAAAAGCTAAGAAATAGTGATGCCTAGGGACCTGAGCCTAATTTAACCCTCTTTGCTGCTGCTGTTGCTGCTAAGTTGCTTCAGTCGTGTCCAACTCTGTGCGACCCCATAGACAGCAGCCCACCAGGCTCCCCCGTCCCTGGGATTCTCCAGGCAAGAACACTGGAGTGGGTTGCCATTTCCTTCTCCAATGCATGAAACTGAAAAGTGAAAGTGAAGTCGCTCAGTCATGTCCGACTCTTCGCAACCCCCTGGGCTGCAGCCTACCAGGCTCCTCCGTCCATGGGATTTTCAAGGCAAGAGTACTGGAGTGGGTTGCCATTGCCTTCTCCATTAACCCTCTTTAATGTCCCTTAAACACATTGCTGTCTCAGTAACAGCTGCTCACAAACTGAACACCTCAAAGAAAGGAGAAGGTGGAGGCCTCAAAGTCAAACACAGCTTTCAACAGTATCTCTGACCCTGATTCCCTGGAGGAAACAGCTGAGCCCACAGGGGAGGGGTGTGTTTAGGAATGTACATGTACAATTCCTGTTGAAGGTTCTGTGCACAGAAGTCACGTTCAGGGTCCCCAGTCTCCACACTGGGCACATTTTTCTCAGCAATAAAATTAGTCTCCAAGGACCACAGAGAAGGTTGGATCCTGATGAGCACAAAGTCTTCAGGTAGAATGGGGGAAGGGCCACACCTGGGAGAAGAAATGAACCAGGAAGAGCAAGGAATCACCAGGCTGAGGGCCAGCCTCAAAGTCATGTCTCCCTTATTGGATGAAAGTAATCAACAGCTAGCATTTTGCCAGAATCAAAAGTAAATTATTTTTGAGTGACAAAAATCATTCCAGAGTCTAAAATCATCTCTAACATTTTTAGGGAAATTATGTCCGTTAATCTACATTCACATTAAGTGTATACACTGCTGCTGCTGCTGCTGCTGCTAAGTCGCTTCAGTCGTGTCCGACTCTGTGCGACCCCATAGACAGCAGCTCACCAGGTTCCCCCGTCCCTGGGATTCTCCAGGCAAGAACAGTGGAGTGGGCTGCCATTTCCTTCTCCAGTGCATGAAACCGAAAAGTGAAAGTGAAATCGCTCAGTCATGTCCGACTCTTAGCGACCCCATGGACTGCGGCCCACCAGGCTCCTCTGTCTATGGGATTTTCCAGGCAAGAGTGCTGGAGTGGGGTGCCATTGCCTTCTCCAAGTGTATACGCTACAGCCTCACTTTTATTAAAACACTGAGGCATATATTATCAAGAGGAAAAATACTCAGTTTGAGAGAAGGTAATCAACACAGGTGGAATAAAATAGACATTGAGACAGAGCCAAAGGATCTGTAGCTATGAGGGAAATTATTTTTGTATGCTTATCATATTAAGTGATAAGATGCAGAATAGTTTCATGAAGCCACAAACTTTTAAAAATGACCAAGAAGAATTAGATACCTACATCAACAAGAGACTTGACTGATCTTCCAGTGCTTGGTTGCTTTGGGTCCAGCCAGTGGTAGATACTCTGCAAACTGTTGACATCACACCAGGTTATAATTGTATCATGCCCACATCCTTAGGTTTAGCTGCATCCTGAGGATATTTCAGTCATTGTTCAGGTTACATATACTTAAAACTATATAAAATTTTACATGGAACTGTATATAGGTAAAAAAAAAAAACCTACGTGAATAAGGCACGTTCATTTTTTTCCTTCATAACTACTCTTCCATATTTGTATTCATGCCAAGTTCCCCTCTTCCCCAGTTCCTCCTGGGGCTGCTGTGCTGACTCCGTCCCCTCCCTCTGGTCTGAGGTGGTGGAAGGAGGCATCTCCATCTCCTGCAAGGCCATCCCATCTCATCCATAGAAATGAACACACCTGTCCTCCCTCCTTCCAGAACAAACCATACACTCTCCTCACCCACTGACATAGGGGGTCCCCCAGGCTCCTGGGGTCCCAGCCTGGCTCAGTGGCCATGGGTCTGGGACGGATTTTACACTCACACTCACCAGTGTGGAGACTGGGGACCCTGAATGTGACTTCTGTGCACAGAGCCTTCAATGGGAACTGTACATGTACGTTCCTAAACACACCCCTCACACCCCTCCCCTGTGGGCTCAGCTGAGCAGCTGCTTCCTCCAGGGAATCAGGGTCAGAGCAGCTGCTCCTCTCAGTGCAGAACAAGCTGGGGGAAGAGGAAATGATGGGGAGCCCTGGAAGGAGGTGGGATTAGCCTCAGGTCCCGAGCCCAGGAGTCTCTGTCATGAGCTCCCTGGGGTCTGCACCACTGGTTGAGATGCTCACAGACAGCCCATGCTGACTCTCCCTTGGTTCTCAGCATCACTGACCCTAGAGGACCAGCCATCTGCCCTCTAACCCCAGGAGCTCAGGCCTGGCCCACTGTGACTTCACCACTAGACTCAAAGACATTTGTTCATAGACAGGGTCAGGGCCCCAGGGAGGGACTGGTCTGTGGTTCTGAGAAAACTCTTTCCCTCAGTCTCTTTGGTGGAAATTCCAAGTCTGGAGAATCTTAATCATCCTGGTGTATATTCTCTTAAAATCTGGAAATTATCCTCATATTAGAAACAAATACCATGATGAAATTTAAACTTCATGTGGGTATCATGTAGCCACAGCTTCTAAGTTTGTTAACTAAATCTGCTTCTGAACTTCCTGGCTTTGAATCATGCTCATGCCTTCTGTGTGCTCCACCCATCTCAGCTCCTGCTTCTGTCCTAGACTACCATGACCTCAGGTTTCCTTGAAGGTAGACATCTTCTCCCCTAACTCTCAGAATGCCCGTGTCCTTGGCTGGAGTAGTTACTGATTTTCAAAGTGTAAGAGTGAGGCATCTGTAGAGTGTGACATGGTTTATATTTTTATCCAGATAGTGATATATGTCAACCTTCATGTGTTGTATACTTAATATATCTGCCCGTTCTTCCTGTATGTTTTTTAATATCACAATTAAATTGAAAAAGAACAAATCCAGAGTTTAAAGCAAATATTTTGAAAAGAACAAAAATCAGCACATATTCAGGGAAGCTCAGCATTCTTAAGTAGAAGTGTAATATGATGTACAGATGTGAGATTTGGATCGTAAAGAAGGCTTAACACCAAAGAACTGATGCTTTTGAACTGTGGTTCTGGAGAAGACTCTTGAGAGTCCCTTGGACAGTAAGAAGATGTAACCAGATCAATGCTAAATGAAATGAACCCTGACTATTCATTGGAAGGACTGATGCTGAAGCTACAATATGTTGGAACCTGACTGGAAGAGCTGACTCATTGGAAAAGATCTTGATGCTGGGAAAGACTGAGGGCAAGAGGAAAAGGTGGCGACAGATGGTTGGATGGTATCATTGGCTCAATGACATGAGTTTCCGCAAACTCTGGGAGATAGTGAAGGACAGGGAAGCCCAGCTTTCTGCAGTTCATATGGTTGCAAAGAGTCAGACACCATTCAGCAACTGAACTACAACAACATGAATTCAAAAGTTGTAAGAAACTAAAGAGGGAGGGTAAATGCAAAGACACATTTAACTGTGCCTTTTACTCTTAAAAATTGTGAATTGCATCCATATTGAAATTGAAGGTCTTTCTTCCACACAGAGACACTTTTTCTCCCTTTGCTCTCACGAGTCTCCGCTCCCCCTGGCTCTATCCATGTTACTGCTCCCACCAGGTGATTTGCATGTGGTTCCCCAGGGAGGACTTTCCTTTGCAAGTCTGAGATAAAAGCTCAGCTCTGGTCTTGCTCTGACTTATCAGGACTCCTCAGTTCAAACTTCTGAACATGAGGTTGCCTGCTCATCTCCTGCCTCCTGCTCTGGGTCCCAGGTAAGGACGGAGGGGCATGAAAAGGAAGATGGGGGGTGAGCTCTGGGAGCAGCACTGCTCTCCATGTGTCTTTGCCCCCATGTTAGATGCACACCTCACCCTCTGTTAAGGGCATGTGATATTCAGCAATATGAGAATGAGGATAAATACAGAGGAAACAAGTAGGTGTGCTCTAGCAAACACTGTGAGATACAAAGTGTGGGCAAGTGCACGTGACTCCTAGAAATCTCTTTTTACATTGTGAATCTTAGATTATTTTGAAACTAGAAATTTGGGATATTAATCAGAATTAAATAATAATTTAGCCTGAAGTAAACTGGGAAATTCTGAAAATAACTTCTCAATTTTGTCTGAAATCTTGTACTATTCTCTAATTCTTTTAGGATCCAATGGGGCTATTGTTCTGACCCAGACTCCACGCTCCCTGTCTGTCATCCCTGGAGAGACGGCATCCATCTCCTGCAGAGCCAGTCAGAGTGTTCAAAATAGATATGGAGATAATCTTTTGCACTGGTATGTGCAGAAGCCCAGCCAGTCTCCACAGCTCCTGATCTATGGAGCTTCTAACCAGGCCTCTGGAGTCTCAGACAGGTTCACTGGCAGTGGGTCAGGGACAGATTTCACCCTCAAAATCGGCAGGGTGGAGGCTGAGGATGCCGGAGTTTATTACTGCCAGCAAAGTAAAGAAACTCCTCCCACAGTGATTCAGCCCCGAACATAAGCCCCCCTCTCCTGGTGGCCCAGCTGCTCACATGTGTTGATTGTGTGGTGAGCAGGCGGGCAGAGTCTCTGAGTCTGTGTAGGAGGAAGATGCTGGAGAACCAGGGGAACAGAATGTGTCTGAGGGCTCAGGAAGGTGATGAAGTGTCTTTGCTCAACTTCAGACAACATATATTAAGGCCATGTGGGTTCTTGAGTGACAGAACCAACAGGACAATGGGGGGTCTAAGTGCCCTCTGAGCCAACAGACCTGAGGAGGGAGAGGTGAGTGAGAGGTCATCCTGCTTTCCCCCTAGTGTACAGTGACGTTTAGAATCAATACAGTTAGTATATCAGGGAAACATGAGGCAGATTTGTAGCAGAATAGCTGGTGGGATTTTTAGGGAGATAAAATGTCATAATATTAAAAAATAGTTTTTTCCACGTTCTGCACTTTCTGAATCTCCTTTTTCCTATATATCTTCCTATTTCTTCATCATGTGTCAGATCACAGTCTCTACAAGGAGTCCCCAGACAGACTTAGTGGGGAAAATTTAGTGAAAATTTCGAGTTATGAATGTTCTAATTTTTTTGAAATGATAGCAAGCACAATATCCTAATGCTAACATTAATTGTCTCAATTAACTTTCAGAGAAAAAAAAAATGAGGATTAGATTTCCTTAACCTGGGTTTAAAAAATGTTTTTTTAATAACATAAACTAGACGGGGTAGTGTATAGAATTTACACCAAGGAATATTGGAAGGATACAGAATAATATGCCAAGTTCTTTTTCTCAAAAGTTAAGAATTTTAAGCTGTTGGGAGACTGCAGGAATGGAAACGTGAATGGAATCGAGTCGACACACACAGCTGAGAATACTGCTCTTGGCTTCTATTCAGTGGGATTAAAAATGGTGGTGCTGTGGAGGACTGATAAGAAGAACCCAGAGAGAAAACCCAGTATGTTCCTTATGGAATCACGGGGAGGAAGGACCATCTGCCTGGTTTCCTGGGTTGTGTATGCTGCTGCTAAGTTGCTTCAGTCATGTCTGACTGTGTGCGACCCTGTGGACTGTAGCCTTCCAGGCTCCTCTGTCCGTGGGATTCTCCAGGCAAGAATACTGGAGTGGTTTGCCATGCCCTCCTCCAGGAGATCTTCCCAACCCAGGGACTGAAACCATGTCTCTTATGTCTGCTGCATTGGCAGGCACTAGTTCTTGACCACTAGTGCCACCTGGGAAGCCCCTGTTGTGTCTCGGCCACTGCACATGTCACAGGAAATGAGTGTGTGGCCAGGGATTGAGATCTTCCTTCATCAAGGGATCAGTGATGTTCCTGGGCAGAGACCCAAGGTCATGTCCCCTAATCAATGTCACCTTAACTCAGCCGAGCAGTCTCCAGACGACTTGCTCCTGAAGGTGGTCCAGCAGAGGCCGAGGAGATGGAGACCAACTTCCAGCATTCAGACAAGTATTAAAGATGCACACAGCAGCCTTGAGTAAAGAAAAAGAAAATGTCTGAATAAGTAGGAGCTTCCTATTTTCTGACCCAGCACCCCTAGCCTGCCAGCTGACTCAGATTTCAGGACTCTCCTCTCTCATGGAAGTTACCTTATGAGGCCTCAAACCTCAGGTGGATTTATGGTTTCCAGCTGGGTTGGTGCACTTGACCCAAGTCAGAGCTTCTGTCCACATGAAATTTTGGAAAACAATATAAGAGCAAAATGTTGGGTAAACATTGGCTCAACAAGAAAGGAATGTTTTTTACTTTGTTATTTCAAGTCATCTAATTCTTACACTTTCCATTTTCCCCTGATACTATACAAATATGAATTTTCCACTTTACATTTTCTTTATTGGTAACTTTTTCAGTGGCTAGATTTCCAAATTGCCCAACATTCATGGAGATTTTGGAGAAAGAAATAGCGCCCCCTTCCAGTACTCTTGCCTCGAAAATCCCATGGATGGAGGAGCCTGGTAGGCTACAGCCCATGGGGTCGCAAAGAGTCGGACACGACTGAACAACTTTACTTTCACTTTCATGAATTGGAGAAGGAAATGGCAACCCACTCCAGTGTTCTTGCCTGGAGAATCCTAGGGACGGGGGAGCCTGGTGGGCTGCCATCTATGGGGTCACAGAGTCAGACAGGACTGAAGCGACTTAGCAGCAACAGCAACAGCATGGAGATTTATTTTTACATTTTATTTCACATTTTTATCAGGATCACTTTATCAGGAGGTTAGAAACTTGGTAGTATATTGTCATAAAAACAAAAAATTCAAACAATAAATAAATACTTTGGGTTCACATGAATGTTCGTTTCCTAAAAGTGCATCTGACTCCTGGTTCTAGTGATAGTTGTATAGAATGTGAATACTTCAAATACATCCCATTTTTAGAAATGCTCTAAAAATACTTCTGAGTTTATCACAGGCATGCTAGACACATTCTCTGACATGGCGTGGATTACATTAAATAATTTCAAATCCACCTGGACTACATAATACTGTTTATGGTTAAAGGGATAAAACTTATTAGAGGTCATTCCTTTCCAGACAATGGATTTCATAGTAAGTGCAATTAAAGCTGGATTCTTGATTATAATATAAATTTAAAGAAACGGTATACACAGAATCTGTAACACATTCAGAGAACTGCTGGACTTCAGGAGGTATTTCTACACATATTCACAGGAGGAACAGTTTTATACCAATTCAGTTGACTTCTTACTACCATCATCAGTGAGGAGCCTGGAGATGCTACACGTTTTTCTCTGAGCAGGAAATTCACTGGACCCTGAATGGTGTATAAAGATCCAAACACAAACTTACCATAGAGAGACTCAGCTTCTCACGGTGGCAGGAGCAGATGCAGTGCCCAGAGGATGAGCTGACACCAGGATGGGCTCTAGTGGAAGTGGCCTTGGAGCCTCGAGAAAGAGACCATGAGCAGCTCGGTCACAGGCAGAGTCCTCTTTTTGTAAACAGAGATCAGGGCATCACTAGGACAGCCTCCCACAGCCTCTTCCTTCCTTCTGACTAAGGCAGCTCACACCCCACAGTCCCACCAGGGAAGGGCTGCCATGTCCCCCCTGGAGCATCCACTAGGTTCCCTGATGGGTTTCCTGTTGCTCAGCAGTCTCATCTCTGAGTGTCGGTTATGTCCAGATGGCTGATGTCTTTGATCAGCTCTCTGTGTCCACACTGGCCCGGAGGTAGGGCTGCTCGCACCACAGGCTGAACCCATTGCACAGCCCTCTGAAATCTGGCAGATTCAATGTCACGTGGTCCATGAGCCAGACCAGCCCTCCTACATGTGGACTATCTAGTGTCCAGAAGTCACAGAGGCTGTCAGACAATTCCTTTAAGAAAAAGACACACATTCAGAACCCTGGAAAGTGATGCACATCCCAGTCTTGTTTATGAGACCCTTGAAAACTCTCTTACCATTGGGGGAAAACTTTCTGTGCAATTTGGTATCAAGTGTTCTTGTCCAGAAATATAATCTGGGCAGTACGTCCAACCAAGGGAGATCATCAACTACACAACGACCAGAAAATCACCAAGGAGCCTGAAAAGATTCCCAACTCACTGCTAATGACTTTGTTTTGACACAATTTCAGAACTGGTGCTCCAGTTAGGAGGGTTTAAATTGGAATTATCTTCACGTGTATCTACTGTCACCTGGTCCTTGTGTCAAAAGCACACCAGGAGGCAGTCAAGTCCATTTTCTAATACATGTTGCATGTTTCCTAAGTTTCTCTTTATTTGCCTATCACCTTGAATATTTTGATGCTGCGAGGCTGGAAACTCACTTTATGCCTCTTCTCTCTCTCTCTCTTGTGCTCTCTCTAAATCTCTGTTTTCTTTTATTTCTGCAATTCTTTAACATAGACATATTTTCTCACCTGCTTCTCTTTCTCTCTTTTTTCTACATGTTCTAAGTGTCATGAACTCCAAACAATAGAAGTGTAGCGACCAACACTAGTAGTTTAGCTTGTGCATGAGTGCTCGGTCGCTCCAGTCCTGTCTGACTCTTGTGAGCCTATGGGCTGTAGCCCACCAGACTCCTCTGTCTGTGGGATTCATCAGGCAAGAATACTGGAGTGGGTTACCATGCCTTCCTCCGCAATCTTCCTGACCCAGGGGTCGATCCTGAATCTCCTGCATTGAAGCTGGTTTCTTTACTGA
Source organism: Bubalus bubalis (assembly GCF_019923935.1). Taxonomy (NCBI): domain Eukaryota; kingdom Metazoa; phylum Chordata; class Mammalia; order Artiodactyla; family Bovidae; genus Bubalus; species Bubalus bubalis. Next base: position 46,722,347 of record NC_059168.1, read on the forward strand.
CTGAGCCACCAGGAAAGCCCAGAACTTTAGTTTATAGCAAGACAAATGATTTGACTGCATCTTGAAACATTATTGTCTGTTTCAAACAAAGAGGTTTTGTATGTTTAGCTTGATTGTAACCAGCAATTATTTGGTATATTTTTATAATAGAATAAACAAATTGTCCTCCTTATAAAATAATAAATTATTTGGGGGGAATTACCTGAAATAATAGATTTCTATACATTCTAATAACTGGTTTTATAATTCACATAGGCTGTGGGGATACCAGAACAGAGAGACAACCTGTGGGATCATGTTTCTGATTGTCTAGGATAAGGGTATGGAATGTGAGTAACATCTGCACGAGGAAGTTTCCAGCAATTTATCATAGGCTATAGTTCTTCCTTAATCTTATACCTTCTTAACTCCTCCAGGGAGTGCAAATGTTATCCTATTTAATATTCAACCTATGTACTTATTTTTAACATCTGATTCTTATTCTCTCCTTGGTCTGGTAACTGTTTTAAAGAAGCCAACATGCAAATTTCTGGAAGCACCAAAAGATGGGGTCAGCTAATGCTTCAGAGAGCGTTTGAACTTCAGTCCTGGTCTTGGTCAAAGTGACTAGGTAGACACGAACTTCACAGCAGAGAAAAACCACTCTCACTTACTCATGAAGGCAATGTATTTTTATTTTAAGATGAGGAATGGCCACAAAATACTTTATTCATCCCTGTGTCTTTCCTGTTCAAAACGTTATATTTGAGTTAATGGGAGATGAAAAGAAATGGTTACAGAGAATTCAGTTGATTTTAAATATCAGTTAAGTGATTTAACCTGATTTTTTCCCCTACAATATCTTGAATATCCCTTCTGTATTAGGATTTCTAAACTCCTGAAATCATGAGTAGGTTAAAAAAAAAACATTAAATTTGAGATTTCTCAGCTTATAGTTTCCTTTTTTTCAGGTACACCTGCTTATCCAGATGAAAAATTGGAGAAAATTATTTCCTTTGCAATCTTGGTATACCATACAAATTCGCATTCAAAGGCAGCTTCAACTAAAACTTAAGGGACTAGAATCTGTGATTTGTTGCCTAAAATCTTCAAGTGTTCTCCACTCCCCATTTCTCAAGTGAACTACACATTCTTAGAGGTCAAAGAAAAAAAACACATGTAGACAGTGGAAAAATATTAAACATTCAGAGAATCTGTGCTTTTGTAGGAGAATATATTTTGAGTACAAGGGTGAGTTTTGAGTGAAGATCCCAGAGGACATGAAGAGCTTATATGGCAGAGAAAGCTTGGGCGGGCAGTGCAATGAAATTATTGTCTTACTTTGTCCAGTTCGTCTATGGGTGAGTGGGATACAGCGCACAGTGTCAACTATTACAGACAGAGGATCCATCTCCAGCACACGATTTCCTCTTTCATCCTATGGATCAGTTGTGTAGATGTACAGAATTTTTTACTTATTTTAAGAGAAAGGAAACAAAAATGAGTCAAACATTTAGATACCGATTCTATCATGACCATGAAAAGTAAGGTTTTAATGATGCAAAACAGATGGGCATGGATCAAACCTGTTTCACCTGTGTTTTGAGAAAGCTTATACAGTCATGTTAGGGGAAGCACACTGATTGAAACTGCCCACTCTGGCCAGGCACCATAGTAACAATTTGCATGAGTTGTTTTATGACAGGAGATCCGGATAAGGAATAGGGAACTAATAAGCTACCACCAACCGGAAGAGTTAGGGAAAGGTCGAAAGGAGACACCGCGTGTCCTTCCACTTCCCAGAATCCCTCTCACTAGCATCCATGTTGGCTGAGTGATGCCTGCGCCACCAGGAAAGACTCTGAATTAGAATGATTGGCCAAAGACCACCTGGAAACTCATCCCATCACCATAAAACATGAGACTGTGAGCCACGCGGCAGAGCAGTTCTCCTGGGTTCCCCTACCCTACTGCTTTCCACCCAGGTGCCCTTTCTCAATAAAATATCTTGCTTTCTCAGCACATGTGTCTCCTCGTACAATTCATTTCCAAGTGTTAGACAAGAGCCCAGTTTTGGGCCCTGGAAGGGGTCCCCCTTCCTGCAACAGTCAGAGGATAAATACATTCACATAGACTTGTCTTTATTTCCTAGAAACTAAATTGCTTTTCCAAAACCTGAGGGTGACAATTTGCTTTCAAGTTTAAAAGGCAATCAGCTCCCTGGACATCACAAAAGCCTTTGGGTGCAGGATCTAGCCCAGCAGATCTGCAGCAGGGAGCGCCCTCTGCTGGGTGGACTGCTCTCAACTCTTCCTCAATGACAATCTCTCACCTGTTCACATAAGGGATCCTGGCTTGGATCCAGGAGGTGAACAGGGCTCTGTGTGTCTCTAACCTTGCCCATGGCAGCATGGGCTTGTCTGAGAGGGTGGCCAGGTCCGCAAAAAACCCTGCACAGAGGGTGTCACAATGTTACAGTCTCCATTCAACAGAAAATGACAGCAGGAAAACAAGCTCAAACACCAACAGCACAGTCTCCAAGGTCATGCATATCACACACTGGCTTCTAGTTTTGAGGAACTGAAACTAATCGTATCTGACAACAGAGTCAAAAGTGCAATGAACCTGCCTGCCTGAGGCCTTCCTCATCCAGTTGACTCCGGTCAAGATTGGAGGCTCACAGAGGCCGGCCCCTCACCTGGAACTCATAGAGCTTATACACTCAGCCCTGACAAACTCTCCTTGTTGCTGGGTGGTGTGACGTGACTAGTGTGGGCTGCTATTTAGTTTTGTTTACAGGCCTCAGCCTGGTTTGCTAACATACGTGAGGCAGAGAGTGTTTTTTAGAATGAGAAATCTTATACTTTCTGTCTAAAGTAGGAGAGGAATATTTTAAAGACTTTTTTCCTGACAGAGAATCAATTTCTAAGAGGTTTTACATTTTCTGTAGATTTTAGGATAGTTGTCTATGAGATAAGACAAGCAATAATAGAGACCTTTAAAAGTTTTCTAGTGAATGGATAAGAAAGCTATGGTACATATACACAATGGAGTATTACTCAGCCATTAAAAAGAATACATCTGAATCAGGTCTAATGAGGTGGATGAAACTGGAGCCTACTATACAGAGTTAAGTAAGCCAGAAAGAAAAACACCAATACAGTATACTAACGCATATATATGGAATTTAGAAAGATGGTAACAATAACTCTGTATACGAGACAGCAAAAGAGACACTGATGTATAGAACAGTCTTATAGACTTTGTGGGAGAGGGAGAGGGTGGGAAGATTTGGGAGAATGGCATTGAAATATGTATCATATCATGTATGAAACAAGTCACCAGTCCAGGTTCAATGCACGATACTGGATGCTTGGGGCTGGTGCACTGGGACGACCCAGAGGGAGGGTATGGGGAGGGAGGATGAAGGAGGGTTCAGGATGGGGAACACATGTATACCTGTGGTGGATTCATTACGATATTTGGCAAAACCAATACAATATTGTAAAGTTTAAAAATAAAATAAAATTAAAAAAAAAAGAAAATTAAAAAAAAAGTTTTCTAGTAAGTTCACAAAAGAGACAAATTCTCTCTGAAATTCATCCATCTTAAAGAATATTTTGTAAAAGGAGTTTCTGAAAACTTGATTTGTCATAAAAGAAAACACCACAGAATTCTCACTTTAATTCTTTTCCCCACAATTTATGTTTCCATTCTCAGGACTGAATTTATTTGTTTCTTAAGACTTCTATGAGAAACTACTAGAGATTGATAGGCTAAAACAACAGAAAGGTATTCTGTCAGGACTGAAGCCCTGAGGAATGAAACCAAGTGTTGTCCAGGCCAGGGCAGCTACCCTCGGAGGTGAAGGCTCTCCTCACCTTTCTTCCCTTCCTTGAGCCCCAGGTTTTCCTTAACCATTGGCACCATAAGTCCAGTCACCGCGTCTGTCTTCACATGGTCTCTTCTCTGAATCTCTGTCTTTGTGTCCTTTCTCCTCCCTTAGAAGGCCACTTATATTAAAGGCCCACCATAGCACAGTATAACCACACCATGATCACCAAATGATATCAATACTGGCTATTTTCTAAATAATGTCATGTTCAGAGGTCCTCGAGTCTAAAATGTCACTATAATTTTTAGGGGAACAGAATTCAACCAGTAATAGTACACAAAAGCAATTCTTACTTTAATAGATGCTAAAGGACTCATATAAAACTAGCATTAATATTTCTAATAGCTTCTTCACTTTGTTTCGTATTGGTTTGTTTTTCTTTCAGATGCTTATCTTTTGACTGCGTTCACTGCATCGTTAATTAGAGGGCTGGAATTTTCAGAACAGCGGCCTGCCTGCCGCCTGCTAGAAACCCCTATTTGTCTTGATAGCTTCAGAAAGCAGGAAGAAAACCCAGGAGAATTTTTTTAAAAAAGACAAGATCAAAGAAAGCAAAAACTTAAAGAAGTATAAATAAATATAAGAGTGAGTTACACTTTGGTGAACTATAGAACATATAAAATTCTTTATCTCCCTTTACACCGTGGTTTTTTTTGAGTGAATGAGATTATTACCATAAAGTTCAGAGTTGAAAGGCAAGCATCATTTTTGCTTAGTTATCAAATTTTATTCTTGAGTATTTCTCAAAGAATATAAAGACCAAATATTATTATGGAATCTTGCAGGATATTGTATTAGTTCATTTCTCTTGATTAGGTTAGTCTGATTTTGGATTTAAATTGCCCAAAGTCTAAGAAAGCAAAGTCTACTTTTATAATTGCCAAGATTCTGTTTTCGGGACAAAAGGAATTTGACATGGTCATTATTTTTCAGGAACCGTTCAGTTCACCATGACCTGCATCAGGCTGACCCATGAGAACAGTCCTGTAGTTTTCCTATTTAATAAAAGCTGGTGTGACAGACTGACCCCTGAGCACTGGTGGCCTGGAGCCTGATTCCATAAGAACTGGACTTAAATAAAAGCCCAGAAAGGTGACAGTGATAGACACAGGCCACCTGAGACATTCAAATAAAGAATCCGGTCATTGCTCTCCTCACAAACACCATCTCCTTTTGAAATGCAGGCTCATGACTGTGGCTCCAACGTACAGGCAGTGAGAGCCTTAGTTCTTCACACAGAACTGACAAGAACCAGGAAATCCTGTGGAAACTGGTTCTACTTAATGAGAGTTAACAGAGGAAGAGGTCTCTTTAAGCACCACTGGGAAAAAGAAAACACGGTCATACATGTTTCATGTTGTCCCATCATCTCAAGTGAACTTTTCTTCAAGAACTTCTTTGATTATATATATATATATATATATATATATATATATACGTACATACAAACATATATATGTGTATACATATGTATATATATACAGACATATATATATGTGGCTTCCTGGCTGGGACGATCCCCTGAAGAAGGAAATGGCATCCCACTCCAGTATTCTTGCGTGCAAAATCCCATGGACAGAGGAGACTGGTGGGTGGGCTGCAGTCCTTGGTGTCGCAAAGAGTTTGATACATCTCAGCAACTAAAGAAAAACAGCAACATATATACATATAGATATATCCAGAGACAGAAAGACAGAGAGAGAGAGACAGAAACAGAGACAAAGACAGACTCAGATAGAATCATGAGAGCATATGCACTAGGTTGAAGCAGCTGGATTTTTGATATTTCATTTGACATTTCATTTTACATAAAATTCTTACACATTTTTCCTTATACTGAACTGAACTATCAACTTTCTGCACAAGCTATATGATTTTTCCCCTGTCAATTTCATTTGACTTAAGTGTCTTTGACATTTAATTCACTAGGTGCCAGGAAAAGAGCAGTTCTAACACCTGATTTCAATATTCTTAAACAGGTAACCTGAGACCACAGTTATTGGACAGATCTTGAACCAGCTCACCTCCACACTGTTGTTTGGAGAAATTTCTGAAGGTCAGTACTAGCTGTTCTGTTATCTAGATCATCTGGGAAGAAAAGCAAGATGGTGGTCCCCTTCTGAATACTGACCCTGGACACATCTGTCTACATGTCAGGTCTTCAGTGCTTTCTTGGAGCCCCAGGCCTTGTACACTGTCTCCTGCACTTTCTCAGTGAGATTTCTTCTTCCCACTGTTTCAAGCAGTATAAACTTTAGCTAATGGTATTCATCTAAACACACAAGAGCTTTACTTCACTTTGCTTGAGCTTGACCCCTCCCACCCTCCTCTGGCTCTGTCTACACCGCTGCCCCACCAGGGGATTTGCATGTTGTTCCCCAAGGAGGACCTTCCCTTGCAAGTCTGAGATAAAAGCTCAGGTCTGGTCTTGCTCTGACTTATCAGGACTCCTTAGTTCAAACTTCTGAACATGAGGTTCCCTGCTCAGCTCCTGGGGCTCCTCCTGCTCTGGGTCCCAGGTAAGGACAGAGTGGGCATGAGAGGAGGATGGGGACCTCAGTTCTGGGGGCATCTCCACTCTCCATGTGTGTTCTATCGCGTGTTCGATGTGTACGGCTTGTCGTGCAGATGAACATGGGATGTTTAGATTTGAGAGAGTGAGGAAAGTTCCAGAAGGAAGAAGGACCTATACTCTGGTCAGGACTGTGACAGAGGAAGTGGGGATGATGTAGGGGATGTTTAGTGGCTTCTTTACACTTCACGGATCTCAGGTTCATTATCGTGATTGTACATTTTTGTTGTATGGATGAAAAGTATTGATAATGAGAGGAAAACAAAGTAGTATTTTAGCTAACATAAATAAGAAATTGGAAATGATAATTAGAGCTCATAATATTTGTATGTAACTTGAAATTTTTCTGTCTTTTCTTTAGGATCCAGTGGGGATGTTGTGCTGACCCAGACTCCCCTCTCCCTGTCTGTCATCCCTGGAGAGACAGTCTCCATCTCCTGCAAGTCTACTCAGAGTCTGAAATATAGTGATGGAAAGACCTATTTGTACTGGCTTCAACATAAACCAGGCCAGTCACCACAGGGTCTGATCTATCAGGTTTCCAACCGTAACACTGGGGTCCCAGACAGGTTCACTAGCAGTGGGTCAGAAACAGATTTCACACTTACAATCAGCAGTGTGCAGGCTGAGGATGCTGGAGTCTATTACTGTTACCAAGCTACACATGCTCCTCGCACAGTGATACAGCCCTGAACACAAACATCCCTGCCTGGGTGGCTCAACTGCTCAAAGTGCAGCTTCTCTGGGGAACTGATAGAGGATGCTCTGAGTCTGTATAAGAGGTGGCAGTCTCAGGGGAAGAGTTTGCAGTGAGGGCTCTGGATCATGAGTGTCTTCAGGCACCACATGTTAAGGCCCCATGAGCTGCACAGCCTGGTCCTGGCAGAAGCAGCAGGGACTGTAGGGGTCCTGTGTCCTATAGCAGCCAGTTCTGTGAAAGGGGGGCTGAGTGAAAGGTCAGGGATTTCTTCTCACCCAGGTTACCATTGTCTCATTGGGGTGATATGGAGAAAAGCTCAGGGAAAGAATCATAACAATGGTATTTACTCCCATCTGAGACAAAAAGGATGGAACCATGCATTCTTCTTCAGAATTTGACTTGTATTTAATAGTTGTATATATTTGGAGATTTATTGAACCTTTTCCCCTTGGTTTGCATGCATGATAAGTCACTTCAGTTGTATCTGACTGCTTGCGACACCATGGACTATAGACTGCCACGCTCCTCTGTCCACGGGACTTCCCAGGCAAGAATACTTTAGTAGGTTGCCATTTCCTTCTCCAGGGGATCTTCTCCACCCAGGGATCGAACCCACATCTCTTATATCTCCCCATTGGCAGGAGGGTTCTTTACCACTAATGTGATCAGGAAAGCCCTTTCCCCTTGGTTTATTGATCGGTAATGAAGGAAATTAAAAGATTTTCTTTTCTTTAGCAATAAAAATGCTAAAACTTGTTATAAGAATTAAATAGATGAATACATACAAAATAGTTATCATATGACTGGTAAAGTTTGTAAGTGAAAATGAAAGGTGAGCGGCAGTGTGAGTTGCTCAGTCATGGCTTTGCAATCCCATGGACTGTAGCCTGCCCGGGTCCTCTGTCCATGGAATTCTCCAGGTTTTCACTCAGTAAACACTTGTTGCCATTGTCAGTTTGCTTCATCTTGTACTTAGAGAGATATGGTCTTTTGCACAGTATCTTAATTTCAAATCATTCCTTAGATTCTCTTTATCTTTGGTAACTCCAACTTTGTTAAGTGGTGGACTTTCGTATTTTCTATAACCTACCAAGAAGTGTATAAATTTTGGGGGGAAAAGGAAGAGCTATAGCCCACCATTCTTTCCAAGGCAAGAATACTGGAGCAGGTTGCCATTTCCAACTTGAGAGTATCTTCCTGACCAAGGGATTGAACCTGATCTCCTGCATTGGCAATGGCAAGCGGAGTCTTTATATAGACATCAGAGGGGCTCCAGATAGCAAGGAGTCTGATTCCATTTTTAAAATGGGATCAGCCACACCTCTCAGCCTGTTCTCCAACATCCACTTTGCCCTATATCTGTCCAACAACCACAGGGACACTCAAAACTCACAAATCCAAGTCCACACAAGGTGAATTTATCAAGTCCCTCTGTAACCCTATTAAAAGCCCAAACTTCTGCCTCTTTCAACCCAGCCTGCTCCAGCTAGTCCCCACCTTACTCCACCTGGAATTTGCTTATGTAAGTGATAATCTTTCTCTCAAATTATATAGGTATGTGGGCTGTCTCGAGACTCAAGAAAATTCTTAATAATTAATTCTATCTCATGTACAGGGAGTACAAAGAGAGAACGTACTTGAAAAGTTGAGAGTAGTGAAGCCCAGAGAAGGAAATGGCGACCCACTCCAGTGTTCGTTCCTGCCTGGAGAATCCCAGGGGCGGGGAAGTCTTATAGGCTGCTGTCTATGGGGTCACACAGAGTCAGACACAATTGAAACAGCTTAGCAGCAGCAGCAGCAGCAGTGAAGCCTAGGGAAGTGAGCCCTATTCCTCTTTAATGACACTTAAGCACTTTTGCCATCTCACTAAGGAATCCTCAAAGCTTAAAATTTTTAAGGAAAGAAAAAAAAAAGAGATGGTGGAGGCCTCAAAGCCAAGCACAGCTTTCAGTAATACCCTTGGTCAGAGATAAAAATAAGGCTCCAAGGGCACCAGAGAAGGTTGAATCCTGATTAGAACAAAGCCTTCAGGTAGAATGGGGGAAGGGCCACACCTGGGAGAGGAGATGAACCAGGAAGAGCAAGAAATCACCAGGTTGAGGACCAGCCTCAAATTCATGTCTCCCTGATTGGATGAAAGTGATCAACAGCTAGCATTTTGCCATTCAAAAGTAAATCAATTCTAACTGACATGAATCATTCCAGGGTCAAAATCGTCTCTAACATTTTTATGGACCTAACAGAAGCAGAAGATATTAAGAAGAGGTGGCAAGAATACACAGAAGAACTGTACAAAAATGATCTTCACGACCAAGATAATCACGATGGTGTGATCACTCACCTAGAGCCAGACATCCTGGAATGTGAAGTCAAGTGGGCCTTAGAAAGCATCACTATGAACAAAGCTAGTGGAGGTGATGGAATTCCAGTTGAGCTATTTCAAATCCTGAAAGATGATGCTGTGAAAGTGCTGCACTCAATATGCCAGCAAATTTGGAAAACTCAGCAGTGGTCACAGAACTGGAAAAGCTCAGTTTTCATTCCAATCCCAAAGAAAGGCAATGCCAAAGAATGCTAAAACTACTGCACAATTGCACTCATCTCACATGCTAGTAAAGTAATGCTCAAAATTCTCCAAGCCAGGCTTCAGCAATATGTGAACCATGAACTTCCTGATGTTCAAGCTGGTTTTAGAAAAGGCAGAGGAACCAGAGATCAAATTGCCAAAATCCGCTGGATCATGGAAAAAGCAAGAGAGTTCCCGAAAAAACATCTATTTCTGCTTTATTGACTATGCCAAAGCCTTTGACTGTGTGGATCACAATCAACTGTGGAAAATTCTGAAAGAGATGGGAATACCAGACCACCTGACCTGCCTCTTGAGAAATCTGTATGCAGGTCAGGAAGCAACAGTTCGAACTGGACATGGAACAACAGACTGGTTCCAAATAGGAAAAGGAGTACATCAAGACTGTATAATGTCACCCTGCTTATTTAACTTCTATGCAGAGTACATCATGAGAAACGCTGGACTGGAAGAAACACAAGCTGGAATCAAGATTGCCAGGAGAAATATCAATAACCTCAGATATGCAGATGACACCACCCTTATGGCAGAAAGTGAAGAGGAACTAAAGCCTCTTGATGAAAGTGAAAGTGGAGAGTGAAAAAGTTGTTTTAAAGCTCAACATTCAGAAAATGAAGATCATGGCATCCGGTCCCATCTCTTCATGGCAAATACATGGGGAAACAGTGGAAACAGTGTCAGACTTTATTTTGGGGGACTCCAAAATCACTGCAGATGGTGACTGCGGCCATGAAATTAAAAGACGCTTACTCCTTGGAAGGAAAGTTATGACCAACCTAGATAGCATATTCAAAAGCAGAGACATTACTTTGCCAACAAAGGTCCGTCTGTCAAGGCTATGGTATTTCCAGTGGTCATGTATGGATGTGAGAGTTGGACTGTGAAGAAGGCTGAGCGCCGAAGAATTGATGCTTTTGAACTGTGGTGTTGGAGAAGACTCTTGAGAGTCCCTTGGACTGCAAGGAGATCCAACCAGTCCATTCTGAAGGAGATCAGCCCTGGGATTTCTTTGGAAGGAATGATGCTAAAGCTGAAACTCCAGTACTTTGGCCACCTCATGGGAAGATTGACTCATTGGAAAAGACTCTGATTCTGGGAGGGATTGGGGGCAGGAGGAGAAGGGGACGACAGAGGATGAGATGGCTGGATGGCATCACTGACTCTATGGACATGAGTCTGGGTTAACTCCGGGGGTTGGTGATGGACAGGGAGGCCTGGTGTGCTGCAATTTATGGGGTCGCAAAGAGTCAGACACGACTGAGAGACTGAACTGAACTGAACTGAACATTTTTAGAGTAAATATGTATGTTAATCTACATAAACATTAAGTGTGTACATTACAGTCTCACTTTTATTAAAACACGGAGGCATACATTATCAAGAGGGGAAAATACTCAGTTTCAGAGAAGGCAATGAACACAGGTGGAATATAATGGACATCAAGACAGAGCCAGAGGATTCGTAGCTATGAGGGGAATTACTTATTATATGCTTATCATATATGTGAGAGGATGTAGAATATTTTCATGAAACCAGAAACTTTTAAAAATGACCAGGAAGAATTAAGTACCTACATTAACAAGAGACCTGCCTGAGCTTCTTCCAGTGCTTTGTTGTTTGGGGTCCAGTCAGCAGTATACACTCTGCAAAATGTTCACATCATGCCAGCTTATAATTACATCATGCCCATGTCCTTAGGTTTATCTACATCCTAGGGATATTTTAGTCATTGATTAGGTTATAGGTACTTAAAACTAGAGAAAATTTATACACAGAACTACATTCATGTAAAAAAAAAAAACCTGAATAAGCAACATCATTTTTTTCCTTCATAACTCCTGTTCCATGTTTGCACTCACACTGAGTGCCTTCCTTTCCCAGTTTCCCGTGGGGCTGCTGTGCTGACTCCATCTCCTCCTCTGGCCTGTGGCCATGGAGGGAGCGTCGCCATCTCCTGAAGGCCATCTCTTCTCATCCACAGGAATGGACACACCTGCCCGCCATGCTTCCGGCACAAACCACACACTCTCCTCAACCACTGATCACAGGGAGTCCCCAGGCTCCTGGGGTCCCAGCCTGGCTCAGTGACTGTGGGTCTGGATGGATTTCACACTTACACTCACCAGGGTGGGGTCCCTACATGTGACTTCTATGCACAGAACCCTCACTGGGACCACACGTGTCATGGCCCTAAACACACCCTTCCCCTGTGGGCTCAGCCCTTGTGCTCAGCTAAGCAGCTGCTTCCCCCAGGGAATCGGGGTCAGGGCAGCTGCTCCTCTCAGTGGAGGACAAACTAGGGGAGGACAAAATGGTGGGGAACCCTGGAAGGAGGTGGGAACATCCTCAGGTCCAGAGCCCAGGAGCCCCTGTTATCACCTCCCCACGGTCTGGACCGCTGGCTGAGATGCTCACAGACGGCTCCATGCTGACTCACCCTCAGCTCTCAGCATCACTGACTGTGAAGGACCCACAACCTGCTCTCCAGGCCTGTGGAGCACAGACCTTCCCCACACTGATTTACCTGCCAGACTCAGACACTTGCTCATAGACAGAGTTGGGGCCCCAGGGAGGGACTGGTCAGTGAGTCTGAGAAAACTGGCTTCCCCTCAGTCTCTCTGGCAGAAAATCCTAGTCTAGAGAATCTTAATCATCCTGATGTATATTCTCTTAAAAATCTGGAAATTATCCTCATATTAGAGACAGAATAGTATGATGAAATTTGAACTTCATGTGAGTACCATATAGTCACAGCTTCTAAGTTTGTTCAACTAAATCTGTTCTAGATTTTCCTGGCCTTGAATCATACTCATGCCTTTCCTCTGCTCCATGAATCTCAGCTCCTGCTTCTGTCCTAGACTACCATGACCTCAGGTTTCCCTGAAGGTAGACATCTTCTCCCCTAACTCTCAGAATGCCCGTGTTCTTGGTTGGAGTAGTTAGTGGTTTTCAAAGTGCAAGAGTCAGGCATCTGTAGGGTATGACGTATTTTATATTTCTATCCAGATGGTGATATATGTAAACCTTCATGTGCTGTATCCTTAACATATTTGCCTGTTCTTCCTGTATGTTTTTTAATATCACAATGAAAATGAAAAAGAACAAATCCAGAGTCTTTAAACAAATATTTAAACAAGAACAAAAATTAGCACATAGAGAGGGAAACTCAGCATTCTTAAAGAGAAGTGCAATATGATGCACGAATATGAGAGTTGGATCATAAAGAAGGCTGAGTGCCGAAGAATGCATGCTTTTGAACTGTGGTTCTGGAGAAGACTCTTGAGAGTCCCTTGGACAGCAAGGAGATCAAACCAGTCAATCTTTTTTTTCCCCCCCTCTAATTATTTATTTATTTATTTTACTTTACAATATTGTATTGGTTTTGCCATACATTGACTTTAACCTGCCATCGGTGTACATGTTTTCTCCATCCTGAATGCCCCTTCCACCTCCCTCCCCATCCCATCCCTCTGGGTCATCCCAGTGCACCAGCACTGAGCATCCTCTATCATGCATTGAACCTGGACTGGCGATTCATTTCACATATGATAATTACATGTTTCAATGCCATTCTCCCATATCATCCCTCCCTTGCCCTCTCCCACAGAGTCCAAAAGACTGTTCTATACATCTGTGTCTCTTTTACTGTCTCACATACAGGGTTATCATTACCATCTTTCTAAATTCCATATATATGCATTAGTATACTGTATTGGTGTTTTTCTTTCTGGCTTACTTCAGTGTATAATAGGCTCCCGTTTCATCTACCTCATTAGAATTGATTCAAATGTATTCTTTTTAATGGCTGAGTACTATTCCATTGTGTATATGTACCACAGCTTTCTTATCCATTCATCTGCTGATGGACATCTAGGTTGCTTCCATGTCCTGGATATTATAAACAGTGCTGCAATGAACACTGGGGTGCACATGTTTCTTTCAATTCTGCAAACCAGTCAATCTTAAGGGAAATCAACTCTGAGTATTCATTGGAAGGATTGGTGCTGAAGTTTAAGCTCTACTACCTTGGCCACCTGATGCAAAGAGCTAGCTCATTGGGAAAGAAGCTGATGCTGGGAAAGATTGAGGGCAGGAGGACACGGAGTCGACAGATGGTTGGATGGCATCATTGACCCAATGTACATGAGTCTAAGCCAGATCAAAGAGATTGTGAAGGACAGGGAAGCCCAGCTTGCTGCAGTTCATGGGGTTGCAGAGTCAGACACCATTTAGTAACTGACCTACAATAACATGAATTCAAAAGTTCTAAGAAACTAGAGAACCGGGAGGGAAAATGGAAGGACACATTTAACTGTGCTATTTGCCCTTGCAAAGCATGAATTTCATCTGTAATGAAGTTGAAGGTCTTTCTTCCACACAGAAACCTTTTCTCTTCCTTTGCTCCCCCTTGGGCTCTGTGCACATCGCTGCCCCCACCAGGGGATTTGCATGTTGTTCCCCAGGGAAGACCTTCCCTTACAAGTCTGAGATAGAAGGTCAGCTCTGGTCTTGCTCTGACTTACCAGGACTCCTCAGTTCACACTTCTGAACATGAGGTTCCCTGTCAACTCCTGGGCTCCTCCTGCTCTGGGCCCCAGGTGAGGATGGAGAAGGGATGAGAAGGAGGATGCAGAGACTGTTGAGCTCTGGGGCAGCACTGCTTTTCATGTGTCTTTGTCCCCATGTTAGATGTACACCTTATCCTCTGTAAAGGGCATGTGATGTTTAGCGATATGAGAATGAGGATAAATCCAGAGGAAGTAAGTAGGTGTTCCCTGTTAAATACTGTGAGATACAAAGTGCGGGCAAATGTGTATGACTCCTAGAGACCTTTTACATTGTGAATCTTGGATTATTTTGAAACTGGAAATTTTGAGTATTAATCAGGATTAAAAAATAACTTAGCCTGAAATAAGCAAGAGAAAAATTCAGAAGATGCCTCTTCAAATTTGTCTGAAATATTGTGCTTTTCTCTATTTATTTGAGGATCCATTGGGGCTATTATGCAGAACCAACTCTACGCTCCCTGTCATCCCTGGAGAGACGGCCTCCATCTCCTGCAGAGCCAGTCAGAGCATTCAAAATAGATATGGAGACAATTTTTTGCACTGGTATGTGCAGAAGTCCAGCCAGTCTCCACAGCTCCTGATTTATAGGGCTTCTAACTGGGAGTCTTGGGTCCCAGACAGGTTCACAAGCAGTGGGTGGGGAACAGATTTCATCCTCATAATCAGCAGGGTGGAGGCTGAGGATGCTGGAGTTTACTACTGCCAGCAGAGTTTACAAGCACCTCCCACAGTGGTACAACCCCAAATATAAACCTCTCTCTCCTGGTGGCCCAGTTGCTCACATGTGTTCATGGAGGGCATGAGACTCTGAGTCTGTGTAGGAGGAAGATGCTGGAGAACCATGGGAACAGAACTTATCTGAGGGCTCAGGAAGGTAATGAAGTCTCTCTGCTCAACTTCAGACAACATAGGTTAAGGCCCCGTGTGGGTACTTGAGTGACAGCACCAGGAGGAGAAGGGACAGTTTAAATGTGCTCTGAGCAAATAGACCTGAGGAAGGGGAGGCAAATGAGAGGTCATCCTACTTCTCCCCTTGTGTACCGTGACGTGTAGAATCAATACAGTCAGTATATCAGGGGACAGGTGAGGTGAATTTATAGCAAAACAAGTGCAAATACCTGTTAGCAGTTCACACTTTATAATATATTATTCAGTTCAGTTCAGTTGTTCAGTTGTGTCCAACTCTTTGCAACATAGCGACCAACGCTAATAGTTTAGCTTGTGCATGTATGCTCAGTCACATCAGTCATGTCTGACTCTTGTGAGCCTATGCACTATAGCCCACCAGACTCTGTCCGTGGGATTAATCAGGCAAGAATACTGGAGTGGGTTACCATGCCTTCCTCCGCAATCTTCCTGACCGCGGGGCAGATCCTGAATCTCCTGCATTGAAGCTGATTTCTTTACTAAATGAGTGACTAGGGAAACCCAGAAGTTTAGTTTATACCAAGGCAAATGATTTGACTGAATCTTGAAACATTATTGTCTGTTTCAAACAAAGAGGTTTTGTATGTTTAGCTTGATTGTAACCAGCAATTATTTGGTATATTTTTATAATAGAATAAATAAATTGTCCTCCTTATAAAATAATAAATTATTTGGGGGGAATTATCTGAAATAATAGATTTCTATACATTCTAATAACTGGTTTTATAATTCACATAGGCTGTTGGGATACCAGAACAGAGAGACAACCTGTGGGATCATGATGTTTCTGATTGACTAGGATAAAGGTATGAAATGTGAGTAACATCTGCACGAGGAAATTTCTAGCAATTTATCGCAGACTATAGTTCTTCCTTAATCTTATACCTTCTTGTCTTCTCCAGAGAGTGCAAATGTTATCCTATTTAATATTCAACCTATGTACTTATTTTTAATATCTGATTCTTATTCTCGCCTTGGTCTGGTAACTGTTTTAAAGAGGCCATCATGCAAATTTCTGGAAGCACCAAAAGATGGGGTCAGCTAATGCTTCAGAGAGCATTTGAACTTCAGTCCTGGTCTTGGTCAAAGTGACTAGGTAGACACGAACTTCACAGCAGAGAAAAACCACTCTTACTCATGAAGGCAATGTATTTTTATTTTAAGATGAGGAATGGCCACAAAATACTTTATTCATCCCTTGTGTCTTTCCTGTGCAGAACCTTTCATTTGAGTTAATGGGACATGAAAAGAAATAGTTACAGAGAATTCAGTTGATTTTATATAATCAGTTTAAGTGATTTAACTTGATTTTTTCCCCTACAATATCTTGAATATCCCTTCTGCATTAGAATTTGTAAACTCCTGAAATTATGAATAGGTTTAAAAAAAGCATTAAATTTGAGAATTCTCAGCTTATAGTTTCCTTTTTTTCAGGTACACCTGCTTATCCAGATGAAAAATTGGAGAAAATTATTTCCTTTGAAATCTTGGTATACCATACAAACTTACATTCAAAGGCAGCTTCAACTAAAACTTAAGGGACTAGAATCTGTGATTTGTTGCCTAAAATCTTCAAGTGTTCTCCACTCCCCATTTCTCAAGTGAACTACACATTCTTAGAGGTCAAAGGAAAAAAACACATGTAGACAGTGGAAAAATATTAAACAATCAGAGAATCTGTGCTTTTGTAGGAGAATATATTTTGAGTACAAGGGTGAGTTTTGAGTGAAGATCCCAGAGGACATGAAGAGCTTATATGGCAGAGAAAGCTTGGGCGGGCAATGCAATGAAATTATTGTCTTACTTTGTCCAGTTCGTCTATGGGTGAGTGGGATACAGCGCAGAGTGTAACTTTTACAGACAAAGGCTCCATCTCCAGCACATGATTTCCTCTCTCATCCTATTGATCAGTTGTGTAGATCGACAGAATTTTTTACTTGTTTTAAGAGAAAGGAAACAAAAATGAGTCAAACATTTAGATACAGATTCTATCATGACTATGAAAAGTAAGGTCTTAATGATGCGAAACACATGGGCATGGCATCAAACCTGTTTCACCTGTGTTTTGAGAAAGCTTATTGACAACCCACTTCAGTGTTCTTGCCTGGTGAATCCCAGGGACGTGGGAGCCTGGTGGGCTGCCATCTATGGGGTCCCACAGAGTCGGATACGATCAAAGCGACTTAGCAGTAGCAGCAGCATACAGTCATGTTAGAGGAAGCACACTGATTGAAACCGCCCACCATGGCCAGGCACCATAGTAACCATTTCAATGAGTTGTTTTATGACAGGAGATCCTGATAAGGAATACAGAACTAATAAGCCACCACCAACCAGAAGAGTTCGGGAAAGGTCGAAAGGAGACACCCCGTGTCCATCCACTTCCCAGAATCCCTCTCGCTAGCATCCATGTTGGCTGAGTGATGCATGGGCCACCAGGAAAGACTCTGAATTAGAATGATTGGCCAAAGACCACCCGGAAAATATCCCATTACCATAAAAACCAAGACTGCGAGCCACGCGGCAGAGCAGTTCTCCTGGGTTCCCTTACCCTACTGCTCTCCACCCAGGTGCCCTTTCCCAATAAAATCTCTTGCTTTCTCAGCACATGTGTCTCCTCGTACAATTCATTTCCAAGTGTTAGACAAGAGCCCAGTTTTGGGCCCTGGAAGGGGTCCCCCTTCCTGCAACAGTCAGAGGATAAATACATTCACACAGACTTTTCTTTGCTTCCTAGAAACTAAAATGCTTTTCTAAAGACTGTGCGTGGCAATTTGCTTTCAAGTTTGAAAGGCGATCAGCTCCCTGGACATCACAGATGCCTTTGGGTTCAGGATCTAGCCCAGCCCATCTGCAGCAGGGAGCGCCTTCTGCTGGGTGGACTGCTCTCAACTCTTCCTCAATGACAATCTCTCACCTATTCGCATAAGGGATCCTGGCTTGGATCCAGGAGGTGAACAGGGCTCTGTGTGTCTCTAACCTTGCCCATGGCAGCATGGGCTTGTCTGAGAGGGTGGCCAGGTCTGCCAAAACCCCGCACAGAGGGTGTCACAATGTTACAGTCTCCATTCCACAGAAAATGACAGCAGGAAAACAAGCTCAGACACCAACAGGACAGTCTCCAAGATCATGCATATCACACACTGGCTTCTAGTTTTGAGGAACTGAAACTAATCGTATCTGACAACAGAGTCAAAAGTGCAATGAACCTGCCTGCCTGAGGCCTTCCTCATCCAGTTGACTCCGGTCAAGATTGGAGGCTCACAGAGGCCGGCCCCTCACCTGGAACTCATAGAGCTTATACACTCAGCCCTGACAAACTCTCCTTGTTGCTGGGTGGTGTGACGTGACTAGTGTGGGCTGCTATTTAGTTTTGTTTACAGGCCTCAGCCTGGTTTGCTAACATATGTGAGGCAGAGAGTGTTTTTTAGAATGAGAAATCTTATACTTTCTGTCTAAAGTAGGAGAGGAATATTTTAAAGACTTTTTTCCTGACAGAGAATCAATTTCTAAAAGATTTTACATTTTCTGTAGATTTTAGGATAGTTGTCTATGAGATAAGACAAGCATTAATAGAGACCTTTAAAAGTTTTCTAGTAATTTCACAAAAGAAACAAATTCTCTCTGAAATTCATCCATCTTAAAAAATATTTTGTAAAAGAAGTTTCTGAACACTTGATTTGTCATAAAAGAAAACACCACAGAATTTTCACTTTAATTCTTTTCCCCACAATTTATGTTTCCATTCTCAGGACTGAATTTATTTGTTTCTTAAGACTTCTATAAGAAAGTACTAGAGATTGATGAGCTAAAACAACAGAAAGGTATTCTGTCAGGACTGAAGCCCTGAGGAATGAAACCAAGTGTTGTCCAGGCCAGGGCAGCTACCCTCGGAGGTGAAGGCTCTCCTCACCTTTCTTCCCTTCCTTGAGCCCCAGGTTTTCCTTAACCATTGGCACCATAAGTCCAGTCACCGCGTCTGTCTTCACATGGTCTCTTCTCTGAATCTCTGTCTTTGTGTCCTTTCTCCTCCCTTAGAAGGCCACTTATATTAAAGGCCCACCGTAGCACAGTATAACCACACCA
Organism: Bubalus bubalis; assembly: GCF_019923935.1. Classification (NCBI taxonomy): domain Eukaryota; kingdom Metazoa; phylum Chordata; class Mammalia; order Artiodactyla; family Bovidae; genus Bubalus; species Bubalus bubalis. Next base: position 46,741,661 of record NC_059168.1, read on the forward strand.
TGATCACCAAATGATATCAATACTGGCTATTTTCTAAATAATGTCATGTTCAGAGATCCTAGAGTCTAAAATGTCACTGTAATTTTTAGGGGAACAGAATTCAACCAGTAATAGTACATAAAAGCAATTCTTTTATTTTATTTTATTTTTAAACCTGAAACACTGTATTACTTTTGCCAAACATCAAAACGAATCCGCCACAGGTATACATATAAGATGCTAAAGGATTCATATAAAACTAACATTAATATTTCTAATAGCTTCTTCACTTTGTTTCGTATTTGTTTGCTTTTCTTTCAGATGCTTATCTTTTGATTTCGTTCACTATATTGTTAATTAGAGGGCTGGAATTTTCAGAACAGTGGCCTGCCGCCTGCTAGAAACCCCTATTTGTCTTGGTAGCTTCAGAAAGCAGGAAGAAAACCCAGGAGAATTTTTTTTTTAAAAGACAAGATCAAAGAAAGCAAAAACTTAAAGAAGTATAAATAAATAAAACGGTGAGTTACACTTTGGTGAACTATGGAACATATAAAATTCTTTATCTACCTCTACACCGTGGTTTTTTTTTTTTTTTGAGTAAATGAGATTATCACCATAAAGTTCAGAGTTGAAAGGCAAGCATCATTTTTGCTCAGTTATCAAAATTTTATTCTTCAGTATTTCTCAGAGAATATACAGACCAAATATTATTATGGAATCTTGCAGGATATTGTATTAGTTCATTTGTCTTGATTAGGTTAGTCTGATTTTGGATTTAAACAGCAACATATATACATATAGATATATCGAGAGACAGACAGAAAGACAGAGAGAGACAGAAACAGAGACTAAGACAGACTCAGATAGAATCATGAGAGCATATGCACTAGGTTGAAGCAGCTGGGTTTTTGATATTTCATTTGATATTTCATTTTACATAAAATTCTTACACATTTTTCCTTATCTTGAACTGAACTATCACTTTCTGCACAAGCTATATGATTTTTCCCCTGTCAATTTCTTTGGACTTAAGTGTCTTTGACATTTAATTCACTAGGTGCCAGGAAAAGAGCAGTTCTAACACCTGATTTCAACATTCTTAAACAGGTAACCTGAGACCTGCAGTTATTGGACAGATCTTGAACCAGCTCACCTCCACACTGTTGTTTGGAGAAATTTCTGAAGGTCAGTACTAGCTGTTCTGTTATCTAGATCATCTGGGAAGAAAAGCAAGATGCTGGTCCCCTTCCGAACACTGACCCTGGACACACCTGTCTACATGTCAGGGTCTTCAGTGCTTTCTTAGAGTCCCAGGCCTTGTACACTGTCTCCTGACAGTCAATATGCACTTTCTCAGTGAGATTCTTCTTCCCACTGTTCCAAGCAGTATAAACTTTAGCTAATGGTATTCATCTAAACACACAAGAGCTTTACTTCGCTTTGCTTGAGCTTGACCCCTCCCATCCTCCTCTGGCTCTGTCTACACCGCTGCCCCCACCAGGGGATTTGCATGTGGTTCCCCAAGGAGGACCTTCCCTTACAAGTCTGAGATAAAAGCTCAGCTCTGATCTTGCTCTGACTTATCAGGACTCCTTAGTTCAAACTTCTGAACATGAGGTTCCCTGCTCAGCTCCTGGGGCTCCTCCTGCTCTGGGTCCCAGGTAAGGACAGAGTGGGCATGAGAGGAGGATGGGGACCTCAGTTCTGGGGGCATCTCAGCTCTCCACATGTGTTCTGTCTGTGTGTTCGATGTGTATGGCTTATTGTGCAGATGAACGTGGGATGTTTAGATCTGAGAGAGTGAGGAAAGTTCCAGAAGGAAGAAGGACCTGTACTCTGGTCAGGACTGTGACAGAGGAAGTGGGGATGATGTAGGGGATGTTTAGTGGCTTCTTTACACTTCATGGATGTCAGGTTCATTATCGTGATTGTACATTTTTGTTATATGGATGAAAAGTATTGATAATGAGAGGAAAACAAAGTAGTATTTTAGCTAACATAAATAGGAAATTGGATATGATAATTAGAGCTCATAATACTTGTATGTAACTTGAAAATTTCTGTCCTTTCTTTAGGATCCAGTGGGGATGTTGTGCTGACCCAGAGTCCCCTCTCCCTATCTGTCATCCCTGGAGAGACGGTCTCCATCTCCTGCAAGTCTACTCAGAGTCTGAAATATAGTGATGGAAAAACCTATTTGCGTTGGGTTCAACATAAACCAGGCCAGTCACCACAGGGTCTGATCTATCAGGTTTCCAACCGTAACACTGGGGTCCCAGACAGGTTCACTGGCAGTGGGTCAGAAACAGATTTCACACTTACAATCAGCAGTGTGCAGGCTGAGGATGCTGGAGTCTATTACTGTTTTCAAGGTACACAAGAACCTCCCACAGTGATACAGCCCTGAACACAAACCTCCCTGCCTGGGTGGCTCAGCTGCTCAAAGTGCAGCTTCTCTGGGGAACTGACAGCGGATGCTCTGAGTCTATATAAGAGGTGGCAGTCTCAGGGAAGAGTTTGCAGTGAGGGCTCTGGATCATGAGTGTCTTCACGCACCACATGTTAGGGCCCCATGAGCTGCACAGCCTGGTCCTGGCAGAAGCAGCAGGGACTGTAGGGGTCCTGTGTCCTATAGCAGCCAGTTCTATGAAAGGGGGGCTGAGTGAAAGGTCAGGGATTTCTTCTCACCCAGGTTACCATTGTCTCATTGGTGTGATATGGAGGACAGTTCAGGGAAAAGAACATAACAATGGTATTTACACCCATCTGAGACAAAAAGGTTGGAACCATGCATGCTTGTTCAGAATTTGACTTGTATTAAATCATTGTATATATTTGGAGATTTGTGTAACCTTTTCCCCTTGGTTTGCATGCATGTTAAGTCACTTCAGTTGTATCTGACTGTTTGTGACAACACGGACTGTAGACTGCCACGCTCCTCTGTCCATGGGACTTCCCAGGTAAGAATACTGGAGTAGGCTGCCATTTCCTTCTCCAGGGGATCTTCTCCACCCAGGGATCGAACCCACATCTCTTATATCTCCCCATTGGCAGGAGGGTTCTTTACCACTAATGTGATCAGGAAAGCCCTTTCCCCTTGGTTTATTGATCGGTAATGAGGGAAATTAAAAGATTTTCTTTTCTTTAGCAATAAAAATGCTAAGACTTGTTATAAGAATTAAATAGATGAATACATACAAAATAGTTATCATATGACTGGTAAAGTTTGTAAGTGAAAATGAAAAGTGAGCGGCAGTGTGAGTCGCTCAGTCATGGCTCTGCAATCCCATGGACTGTAGCCTGCCCGGGTCCTCTGTCCATGGAATTCTCCAGGTTTTCACTCAGTAAATACTTGTTGCCATTGTCAGTTTGCTTCATCTTGTACTTAGAGAGATACGGTCTTTTGCGCAGTATCTTAATTTCAAATCACTCCTTAGATTCTCTTTATCTTTGGTAAGTCCAACTTTGTTAAGTGGTGGGCTTTCGTATTTTCTATAACCTACCAAGAAGTGTATAAATTTTGGGGGGAAAAGGAAGGGCTACAGCCCACTATTCTATCAAGGCAAGAATACTGGAGCAGGTTGGCATTGCCTTCTTGAGAGGATCTTCCTGACCAAGGGATTGAACCTGATCTCCTGCATTGGCAATGGTAAGCGGAGTCTTTGTATAGACATCAGAGGGGCTCCAGATAACAAGGAGTCTGACTCCATTGTTAATATGGGATCAGTGACACCTCTCAGCCTCTTCTCCCACATCCACTTTGCCCTATATCTGTCCAACAACCACAGGGACACTCAAAACTCACAAATCCAAGTCCACACAAGGTGACTTTACCAAGTCCCTCCGCAACCCTATTAAGAGCCCAAACTTCTGCCTCTTTCAACCCAGCCTGCTCCAGCTAGTGCCCACCTTACTCCACCTGGAATTTGCTTATGTAAGTGATAATCTTTCTCTCATATTATATACATATGGGGGCTGTCTGGAGACTCAAGAAAATTCTTAATAATTAATTTTATCTATGTACAAGGAGTACAAAGAGAGAATGTACTTGAAAAGTTGAGAAGCAGTGAAGCCTAGGGAAGTGAGCCCTATTCCTCTTTAATGACACTTAAACACTTTTGCCATCTCACTAAGGAATCCTCAAAGCTAAAAATCTTTAAGGAAAAAAATAGACATGGTGGAGGCCTCAAAGCCAGCACAGCTTTCAGTAATATCCTTGGTCAGAGATGAAAATAAGGCTCCAAGGGCACCAGAGAAGGTTGGATCCTGATTAGAACAAAGCCTTCAGGTAGAATGGGGGAAGGGCCACACCTGGGAGAAGAGATGAACCAGCAAGAGCAAGGAATCACCAGGCTGAGGACCAGCCTCAAATTCATGTCTCCCTGATTAGATGAAAGTGATCAACAGCTAGCATTTTGCCAGATTCCAAAGTAAATCATTTCTGACTGACATGAATCATTCCAGGGTCTAAAATCATCCTTAACATTTTTAGGGTAAAAGTGTATGTTAATGTACATAAACATAAAGTGTATACATTACAGTCTCACTTTTATTAAAACACGGAGGCATACATTATCAAGAGGGAAAAATACTCAGTTTCAGAGAAGGCAATGAACACAGGTGGAATACAATGGACATCAAGACAGAGCCAGAGGATTCGTAGCTATGAGGGGAATTACTTATTATATGCTTATCATATATGTGAGAGGATGTAGAATATTTTCATGAACCAGAAACTTTTAAAAATGACCAGGAAGAATTAAGTACCTACATTAACAAGAGACTTGACTGAGCTTCTTCCAGTGCTTTGTTGTTTGGGGTCTAGTCAGCAGCATACCCTCTGGAAAATGTTCATATCATGCTGCTGCTGCTGCTAAGTCGCTTCGGTCATGTCCGACTCTGTGAGACCCCATAGACAGCAGCCTACTAGGCTCCCCCGTCCCTGGGATTCTCCAGGCAAGAACACTGGAGTGGGATGCCATTTCCTTCTCCAAAGCATAAACATGAAAAGTGAAAGTGAACTCACTCAGTTGTGTCCGACTCTTCGCGACACCATGGACTGCAGCCTACCTGGCTCCTCCATCCTTGGGATTTTCTAGGCAAGAGTACTGGGGTGGGGTGCCATCGCCTTTTTCGTTCATATCATACCAGGTTATAATTATATCATGCCCATGTCTTTAGGTTTACCTACATCCTAGGGATATTTTAGTCATTGCTTAGGTTATAGGTACTTAAAACTAGAGAAAATGTATACACAGAACTACATTCATGTAAAAAAAAAAAACCTGAAAAAAAAAAACATCATTTTTTTCCTTCATAACTCCTGTTCCATGTTTGCACTCACACTGAGTTCCTTCCTTTCCCAGTTTCCCGTGGGGCTGCTGTGCTGACTCCATCTCCTCCTCTGGCCTGTGGCCATGGAGGGAGCGTCGCCATCTCCTGAAGGCCATCTCTTCTCATCCACAGTAATGGACACACCTGCCCGCCATGCTTCCGGCACAAACCACACACTCTCCTCAACCACTGATCACAGGGGGTCCCCAGGCTCCTGGGGTCCCAGCCTGGCTCAGTGACTGTGGGTCTGGGATGGATTTCACACTTACACTCACCAGGGTGGGGTCCCTACATGTGACTTCTGTGCACAGAACCCTCACTGGGACCACACGTGTCATGGCCCTAAACACACCCCTCCCCCTTGGGCTCAGCCCTTGTGCTCAGCTGAGCAGCTGCTTCCCCCAGGGGTCAGAGCAGCTGCTCCTCTCAGTGGAGGACAAACTAGGGGAGGACAAAATGGTGGGGAGCCTTGGAAGGAGGTGGGAACATCCTCAGGTTCAGAGCCCAGGAGTCCCTGTCATGACCTCCCCAGGGTCTGGACCTCTGGCTGAAATGCTCACAGACGGCTCCATGCTGACTCTCCCTCAGCTCTCAGTATCACTGACTGTGAAACACCAACCATCTGCTCTCCAGGCCTGTGGAGCACAGACCTTCCCCACACTGATTTACCTGCCAGACTCAGGCACTTGCTCATAGACAGGTTTGGGGCCCCAGGGAGGGACTGGTCAGTGATTCTGAGAAAAATGGCTTTCCCTCAGTTCTCTGGCAGAAAATCCTAGTCTAGAGAATCTTAATCATCCTGATGTATATTCTCTTAAAAATCTGGAAATTATCCTCATATTAGAGACAGAGTACTATGATGAAATTTGAACTTCATGTGAGTATCATGTAGTCACAGCTTCTAAGTTTGTTCAACTAAATCCGTTCTAGAATTTCCTGGCTTTGAATCATACTCATGCCTTTCCTCTGCTCCATGCATCTCAGCTCTTGCTTCTGTCCTAGACTACCATGACCTCAGGTTTCCCTGAAGGTAGACATCTTCTCCCCTAACTCTCAGAATCCCCATGTTCTTGGTTGGAGTAGTTAGTGGCTTTGAAAGTGCAAGAGTAGGGTATGATGTATTTTATATTTTTATCCAGATGGTGATATATGTAAACCTTCATGTGTTGTATGCTTAACATATTTGCCTATTCTTCCTGTATGTTTTTTAATATCACAATGAAAATGAAAAAGAACAAATCCAGAGTCTTTAAACAAATATTTAAACAAGAACAAAAATTAGCACATAGAGAGGGAAACTCAGCATTCTTATAGAGAAGTGTAATATGATGCACGAATATGAGAGTTGGATCATAAAGAAGGCTGAGCGCCGAAGAATTCATGCTTTTGAACTGTGGTTCTGGAGAAGACTCTTGAGAGTCCCTTGGACAGCAAGGAGATCAAACCAGTCAATCCTCCCGCCCCCCTCCCCCGTTTATTTATTTATTTATTTTACTTTACAGTATTGTATTGGTTTTGCCATACATTGACTTGAATCTGCCATGGGTGTACTTGTTTTCTCCATCCTGAACCCCCCTTCCACCTCCCTCCCCATCCCATCCCTCTGGGTCATCCCAGTGCACCAACCCTGAGCATCCTGTACTATGCATTGAACCTGGACTGGCGATTGGTTTCACATATGATAATTACATGTTTCAATGTCATTCTCCATATCATCCCCCCCTCGCCCTCTCCCACAGAGTCCAAAAGACTGTTTTATACATCTGTGTCTCTTTTGCTGTCTCACATACAGGGTTATCATTACCATCTTTCTAAATTCCATATACATGCATTAGTATACTGTATTGGTGTTTTTCTTTCTGGCTTACTTCACTCTGTATAATAGGCTCCAGTTTCATCCACCTCATTAGAACTGATTCATATGTAATCTTTTTAATGGCTGAGTACTATTCCATTGTGTATATGTGCCACAGCTTTCTTATCCATTCATCTGCTGATGGACATCTAGGTTGCTTCCATGTCCTGGCTATTATAAACAGTGCTGCGATGAACATTGGGGTACACGTGTCTCTTTCAATTCTGCAAACCACTCAATCTTAAGGGAAATCAACCCTGAGTATTCATTGCAAGGATTGGTGCTGAAGTTTAAGCTCTAGTACCTTGGCCACTTGATGCAAAGAGCCAGCTCACTGGGAAAGAACCTGATGCTGGGAAAGATTGAGGGCAGGAGGACAAGGAGTTGACAGATGGTTGGATGGCATAATTGACCAATAGACATGAGTCTAAGCAAGCTCCAGGAGATTGTGAAGGACAGGGAAGCCCAGCTTGCTGCAGTTCATGGGGTTGCATGGTTAGACACCATTTAGTAACTGACCTACAATAACATGAATTCAAAAGTTCTAAGAAACTATAGAACCAGGAGGGAAAATGGAAGGACACATTTAACTGTGTGCTTTTTACCCTTGCAAAGCATGAATTTCATCTGTAATGAAGTTGAAGGTCTTTCTTCCAAATGTTTCTTCAAACATTTTCTCTTTCTTTGCTCCCCCTTGGGCTCTGTGCACATTGCTGCCCCCACCAGGGGATTTGCATGTTGTTCCCCAGGGAGGACCTTCCCTTGCAAGTCTGAGATAGAAGCTCAGCTCTGGTCTTGCTCTGACTTACCAGGACTCTGAGTTCACACTTCTGAACATGAGGTTCCCTGCTCAGCTCCTGGAGCTCCTCCAACTCTGGGTCCCAGGTGAGGATGGAGCGGGGATGAGAAGGAGGATGCAGAGAGTGGTGAGCTCTGGGCCAGCACTGCTTTTCATGTGTGTTTGTCCCCATGTTAGATGCACGCCTTGCCCTCTCTAAAGGGCATGTGATGTTTATCAACATGAGAATGAGGATAAATACAGAGGAAGTAAGAAGGTGTTCTCTGATAAATACTGTGAGATACAAAGTGTGGGCAACTGTGCATGACTGCTAGAGACCTTTTACATTGTGAATCTTGGATTATTTTGAAACTGGAAATTTTGGGTATTAATCAGGATTAAAAAAATAACTTAGCCTGAAATAAGCAAGAGAAAAATTCAGAAAATGCCTATTCAAATTTGTCTGAAATATTGTACTTTTCTCTATTTATTTTAGGGTGCATTGGGGCTATAATGCAGACCCAGACTCTACACTCCCTGTCTGCATCCCTGGAGAGACGGCCTCCATCTCCTGCTGAGCCAGTCAGAGCATTCAATATAGATATGGAGACAATTTTTTGCATTGGTATGTGCAGAAGCCCAGCCAGTCTCCACAGCTCCTGATCTATGCAGCTTCTAACCAGGCCTCTGGAGTCTGAGACAGGTTCACCGGCAGTGGGTCAGGGACAGATTTCACCCTCAAAACCAGCAGAGTGGAGGCTGAGGATGCTGGAGTTTATTATTGCCACCAAAGTGAAAAAACTCCTCGCACAGTGATTCAGCCCCGAACATAAACCCCCTTCTCCTGGTGGCCCAGCTGCTCACATGTGTTGATTGTGTGGTGAGCAGGCGGGCAGAGTCTCTGAGTCTGTGTAGGAGGAAGATGCTGGAGAACCAGGGGAACAGAATGTGTCTGAGGGCTCAGGAAGGTGATGAAGTGTCTTTGCTCAACTTCAGACAGCACGGATTAAGGCCATGTGGGTTCTTGAGTGACAGCACCAGCAGGACAATGGGGGGTCTAAGTGCCCTCTGAGCCAACAGACCTGAGGAGGGAGAGGTGAGTGAGAGGTCATCCTGCTTTCCCCCTCGTGTACACTGATGTGTAGAATCAACGCAGTTAGTATATCAGGGAGACAATGAGGCACATTTGTAGCAGAATAGGTGGTAGGATTTTTAGGGAGATAAAATGTCATAATATTAAAAAGTAGTTTTTTCCACTTTCTGCACTTTCTGAATCTTCTTTTTCCTACATATCTTCCTATTTCTTCATCATGTGTCAGATCACAGTCTCTACAAGGAGTCCCCAGACAGACTTAGTGGGGAAAATTTAGTGAAAATTTCGAGTTATGAATGTTCAAATTTTTTTGAAGTGATAGCAAGCACAATATCCTAATGCTAACATTAATTGTCTCAATTAACCTTCAGAGAAAAAAATATGAGTATTTGAATTCCTTAACCTGGGTTAAAACAAAAATTTTTTAATAACATAAACTAGACGGGGTAGGGTATAGAATTTACACCAAGGAACATTGGAAGGATACAGAATAATATGCCAAGTTCTTTTTCTCAAAAGTTAAGAATTTTAGGCTGTGGGGAGACTGCAGGAATGGAAACGTGAATGGAATCGAGTCGACACACACAGCTGAGAATACTGCTCTTTGGCTTCTATTCAGTGGGATTAAAAATGGTGGTGCTGTGGAGGACTGACAAGAAGAACCCAGAGAGAAAACCCAGTGTGTTCCTTATGGAATCACGGGGAGGAAGGGACGTCTGCCTGGTTTCCTGGGTTGTGTATGCTGCTGCTAAGTTGCTTCAGTCATGTCCAACTCAGTGCGACCCTGTGGACTGTAGCCTTCCAGGCTCCTCTGTCCATGGGATTCTCCAGGCAATAATATTGGAGTGGTTTGCCATGCCCTCCTCCAGGAGATCCTCCCAACCCAGGGATTGAAACCATGTCTCTTATGTCTGCTGCATTGGCAGGTGGATTCTTGACCACTAGTGCCACCTGGGAAGCCCCTGTTGTGTCTCGGCCACTGCACATGTCACAGGAAATGAGTGTGTGGCCAGGGATTGAGATCTTCCATCATCAAGGGATCAGTGATGTTCCTGGACAGAGACCCAAGGTCCTGTCACCTAGTCACTGTCACCTTAACTCAGCCGAGCAGTCTCCAGACCACTTGCTCCTGAAGGTGGTCCAGCAGAGGCCGAGGAGATGGAGACCAACTTCCAGCAGTCAGACAAGTATTAAAGATGCACATAGCAGCCTTGAGTAAAGAAAAAGAAAATGTCTGAATAAGTAGGAGCTTCCTATTTTCTGACCCACCACCCCTAGCCTGCCAGCTGACTCAGATTTCAGGACTCTCCTCTCTCATGGAAGTTACCTTATGAGGCCTCAAACCTCAGGTGGATTTATGGTTTCCAGCTGGGTTGGTGCACTTGACCCAAGTCAGAGCTTCTGTCCACATGAAATTTTGGAAAACAATATAAGAGCAAAATGTTGGGTAAACATTGGCTCAACAAGAAAGGAATGTTTTTTACTTTGTTATTTCAAGTCATCTAATTCTTACACTTTCCATTTTCCCCTGATATTATACAAATATGAATTTTCCACTTTACATTTTCTTTATTGGTAACTTTTTCAGTAGCTAGATTTCCAAATTGTCCAACATTCATGGAGATTTTGGAAAAGGAAATGGCAACCCACTCCAGTACTCCTGCCTGGAAAATCCCATGGATGGAGGAGCCTGGTAGGCTACAGTCCATGGGGTCGGGAAGAGGCGGACACAACTGAGCGACTTCACTTTCACTTTCCACTTTCATGCATTGGAGAAGGAAATGGCAACCCACTCCAGTGTTCTTGCCTGAAGAATCCCAGGGACAGAGGAGCCTGGGGGGCTGCCATCTATGGGATCGCACAGAGTTGGACACAACTGAAGCGACTTAACAGCAGCAACAACAGCATGGAGATTTATGTCATATTTTTATCAGGATCACTTTATCAGGAGGTTAGAAACTTGGTAGTATATTGTCATAAAAACAAAAAATTCAAACAATAAATAAATACTTTGGGTTCACATGAATGTTCATTTCCTAAAAGTGCACCTGTCTCCTGGTTCTAGTGATAGTTGTATAGAATGTGAATACTTCAAATAGATCCCATTTTTATTTTTTTTATATTTTTATTTTTTTATTTTATTTTATTTTTAAACTTTACAATATTGTATTGGTTCTGCCATATATCGAAATGAATCTGCCACAGGCATACATGTGTTCCCCATCCTGAACCCTCCTCCCTCCTCCCTCCCCATACCATCCCTCTGGGTCGTCCCAGTGCACCAGACCCAAGCATCCAGTATCGTGCATCGAACCTGGACTGGCGACTCTTTTCATATATGATATTATACGTATTTCAATGCCATTCTCCCAAATCATCTCACCCTCTCCCTCTATAGATCCCATTTTTAGAAATGCTCTAAAAATACTTCTGAGTTTATCACAGGCATGCTAGTCACATTCTCTGACATGGCGTGGATTGCATTAAATAATTTCAAATCCACCTGGACTACATAATACTGTTTATGGTTAAAGGGATAAAACTTATTAGAGGTCATTCCTTTCCAGATAATGGATTTCATAATAAGTGCAATTAAAGCTGGATTCTTGATTATAATAGAAATTTTAAGAAATGGTATACACAGAGAATCTGTAACACATGCAGAGAACCTCTGGACTTCAGGAGGTATTTCTACACATATTCACAGGAGGAACAGTTTTATACCAATTCAGTTGACTTCTTACTACCATCATCAGTGAGGAGCCTGGAGATGCTACACGTTTTTCTCTGAGCAGGAAACTCACTGGACCCTGAATGGTGTATAAAGATCCAAACACAAACTTACCATAGAGAGACTCAGCTTCTCATGGTGGCAGGAGCAGTTGCAGTGCCCAGAGGATGAGCTGACACCAGGATGGGCTCTAGTGGAAGTGGCCTTGGAGCCTCGAGAAAGACACCATGAGCAGCTCGGTCACAGGCAGAGTCCTCTTTTTGTAAACAGAGATCAGGCATCACTAGGACAGCCTCCCACAGCCTCTTCCTTCCTTCTGCCTAAGGCAGCTCACGCCCCACAGTCCCTCCAGGGAAGGGCTGCCATGTCCCGCCTGGAACATCCACTAGGTTCCCTGATGGGTTTCCTGTTGCTCAGCAGGCTCATCTCTGAGCGTCGGTTATGTCCAGATGGCTGATGTCTTTGATCAGCTCTCTGTGTCCGCAGTGGCCCAGAGGCAGGGCTGCTCGCACCTCAGGCTGAACCTACTGCACAGCCCTGTGAAATCTGGCAGATTCAATGTCACGTGGTCCATGAGCCAGACCAGCCCTCCTACATGTGGACTATGTAGTGTCCAGAAGTCACAGAGGCTGTCAGACAATTCCTTTAAGAAAAAGACACACATTCAGAACCCTGGAAAGTGATGCACATCCCAGTCTTGTTTATGAGATGCTTGAAAACTCTCTTATCATTGAGGGAAAACTTTCTGTGCAATTTGGTATCAAGTGTTCTTGTCCAGAAATATAATCTGGGCAGTACGTCCAACCAAGGGAGATCATCAACTACACAACGACCAGAAAATCACCAAGCAGCCTGAAAAGATTCCCAACTCACTGCTAATGACTTTGTTTTGACACAATTTCAGAACTGGTGCTCCAGTTAGGAGGGTTTAAATTGGAATTATCTTCGCGTGTATCTACTGTCACCTGGTCCTTGTGTCAAAAGCACACCAGGAGGCAGTCAAGTCCATTTTCTAATACACATTGCATGTTTCCTAAGTTTCTCTTTATTTGCCTATCACCTTGAATATTTTGATGCTGCGAGGCTGGAAATTCACTTTATGCATCCTCTCTCTCTCTCTTGTGCTCTCTCTAAATCTCTGTTTTCTTTTATTTCTGCAATTCTTTAACATAGACATATTTTCTCACCTGCTTCTCTTTCTCTCTTTTTTCTATATGTTCTAAGTGTCATGAACTCCCAACACTAGAAGTGTAGCGACCAACACTAGTAGTTTAGCTTGTGCATGAGTGCTCGGTCGCTCCAGTCCTGTCCGACTCTTGTGAGCCTATGGGCTGTAGCCCACCAGACTCCTCTGTCCGTGGGATTCATCAGGCAAGAATACTGGAGTGGGTTACCATGCCTTCCTCCGCAATCTTCCTGACCCAGGGGTCGATCCTGAATCTCCTGCATTGAAGCTGGTTTCTTTACTGACTGAGCCACCAGGAAAGCCCAGAACTTTAGTTTATAGCAAGACAAATGATTTGACTGCATCTTGAAACCTTATTGTCTGTTTCAAACAAAGACGTTTTGTATGTTTAGGTTGATTGTGACCAGCAATTATTTGGTATATTTTTATAATCAGATCAGAGAGAATAAACAAATTGTCCTCCTTATAAAATAATAAATTATTTTGGAGGAATTACCTGAAATACTAGATTTCTATACATTCTAATAACTGGTTTTATAATTCACATAGGCCGTGGGGATACCAGAACAGGGAGACAACCCGTGGGATCATGTTTCTGATTGTCTAGGATAAGGGTATGGAATGTGAGTAACATCTGCACGAGGATGTTTCCTGCAATTTATCATAGACTATAGTTCTTCCTTAATCTTATACCTTCTTAACTCCTCCAGGGAGTGCAAATGTTATCCATTTAATATTCAACATATGTACTTATTCTTAATATCTGATCCTTATTCTCTCCTAGGTCTGGCAACTGTTTTAAAGAAGCCAACATGCAAATTTCTGGAAGCACCAAAAGATGGGGTCAGCTAATGCTTCAGAGAGTGTTTGAACTTCAGTCCTGGTCTTGGTCAAAGTGACTAGGTAGACACGAACTTCACGGCAGAGAAAAACCACTCTCACTTACTCATGAAGGCAATGTATTTTTATTTTAAGATGAGGAATGGCCACAAAATACTTTATTCATCCCTTGTGTCTTTCCTGTGCAGAACCTTTCATTTGAGTTAATGGGAGATGAAAAGAAATGGTTACAGAGAATTCAGTTGATTTTAGATATCTGTTTAAGTGATTTAACTTGATTTTTTTCCCTACAATATCTTGAATATCCCTTCTGTATTAGGATTTGTAAACTCCTGAAATCATGAATAGGTTAAAAAAGGAATTAAATTTGAGATTTCTCAGCATATAGTTTCCTTTTTTTCAGGTACACCTGCTTATCCAGATGAAAAATTGGAGAAAATTATTTCCTTTGAAATCTTGGTATACCATACAAACTTACATTCAAAGGCAGCTTCAACTAAAACTTAAGGGACTAGAATCTGTGATTTGTTGCCTAAAATCTTCCAGAGTTCTTCACTCCCCATTTCTCAAGTGAACTAGACATTCTTAGAGGTCAAAGGAAAAAAACACATGTAGACAGTGGAAAAATATTAAACATTCAGAGAATCTGTGCTTTTGTAGGAGAATATATTTTGAGTACAAGGGTGAGTTTTGAGTGAAGATCCCAGAGGACATGAAGAGCTTATATGGCAGAGAAAGCTTGGGCGGGCAATGCAATGAAATTATTGTCTTACTTTGTCCAGTTCGTCTATGGGTGAGTGGGATACAGCCCACAGTGTAACTATTACAGACAGAGGATCCATCTCCAGCACACGATTTCCTCTCTCATCCTATTAATCAGTTGTGTAGATCGACAGAATTTTTTACTTATTTTAAGAGAAAGGAAACAAAAATGAGTCAAACATTTAGATACGGATTCTATCATGACCATGAAAAGTAAGGTCTTAATGATGCGAAACAGATGGGCATGGATCAAACCTGTTTCACCTGTGTTTTGAGAAAGCTTATACAGTCATGTTAGGGGAAGCACACTGATTGAAACAACCCACCCTGGCCAGGCACCATAGTAACCATTTGCATGAGTTGTTTTATGACAGGAGATCCTGATAAGGAATATGGAACTAATAAGCCACCACCAATGGGAGAGTTCGGGAAGGGTCGAAAGGAGACACCCCGTGTCCATCCACTTCCCAGAATCCCTCTCGCTAGCGATGCCGTGGGCCACCAGGAAAGACTCTGAATTAGAATGATTGGCCAAAGACCACCGGGAAACTAATCCCATCACCATTAAAACCCGAGACTGTGAGCCACGCAGCCAAGCAGTTCTCCTGGGTTCCCTTACCCTACTGCTCTCCACCCAGGTGCCCTTTCCCAATAAAATCTCTTGCTTTGTCAGCACATGTGTCTCCTCGTACAATTCATTTCCAAGTGTTAGACAAGAGCCCAGTTTTGGGCCCTGGAAGGGGTCCCCCTTCCTGCAACAGTCAGAGGATAAATACATTCACATAGACTTGTCTTTGCTTCCTAGAAACTAAAATGCTTTTCTAAAGACTGTGCGTGGCAATTTGCTTTCAAGTTTAAAAGGCAATCAGCTCCCTGGACATCACAAATGCCTTTGTGTGCAGGATCTAGCCCAGCCCATCTGCAGCAGGGAGCGCCCTCTGCTGGGTGGACTGCTCTCAACTCTTCCTCAATGACAATCTCTCACCTGTTCACATAAGGGATCCGGGTTTGGATCCAGGAGGTGAACAAGGCTCTGTGTGTCTCTAACCTTGCCCATGGCAGCATGGGCTTGTCTGAGAGGGTGGCCAGGTCTGCCAAAACCCTGCACAGAGATTGTCACAATGTTACAGTCTCCATTCCACAGAAAATGACAGCAGGAAAACAAACTCAAACACCAACACACAGTCTCCAAGGTCATGCATATCACACACTGGCTTCTAGTTTTGAGGAACTGAAACTAATCGTATCTGACAACAGAGTCAAAAGTGCAATGAACCTGCCTGCCTGAGGCCTTCCTCATCCAGTTGACTCCGGTCAAGATTGGAGGCTCACAGAGGCCGGCCCCTCACCTGGAACTCATAGAGCTTATACACTCAGCCCTGACAAACTCTCCTTGTTGCTGGGTGGTGTGACGTGACTAGTGTGGGCTGCTATTTAGTTTTGTTTACAGGCCTCAGCCTGGTTTGCTAACATATGTGAGGCAGAGAGTGTTTTTTAGAATGAGAAATCTTATACTTTCTGTCTAAAGTAGGAGAGGAATATTTTAAAGACTTTTTTCCTGACAGAGAATCAATTTCTAAGAGATTTTACATTTTCTGTAGATTTTAGGATAGTTATCTATGAGATAAGACAAGCAATAATAGAGACCTTTAAAAGTTTTCTAGTAATTTCACAAAAGAGACAAATTCTCTCTGAAATTCATCCATCTTAATGAATATTTTGTAAAAGGAGTTTCTGAACACTTGATTTGTCATAAAAGAAAACACCACAGAATTCTCACTTTAATTCTTTTCTCCACAATTTACGTTTCCATTCTCAGGACAGAATTTATTTGTTTCTTAAGACTTCTATAAGAAAGTACTAGAGATTGATGGGCTAAAACAACAGAAAGGTATTCTGTCAGGACTGAAGCCCTGAGGAATGAAACCAAGTGTTGTCCAGGCCAGGGCAGCTACCCTCGGAGGTGAAGGCTCTCCTCACCTTTCTTCCCTTCCTTGAGCCCCAGGTTTTCCTTAACCATTGGCACCATAAGTCCAGTCACCGCGTCTGTCTTCACATGGTCTCTTCTCTGAATCTCTGTCTTTGTGTCCTTTCTCCTCCCTTAGAAGGCCACTTATATTAAAGGCCCACCATAGCACAGTATAACCACACCATGATCACCAAATGATATCAATACTGGCTATTTTCTAAATAATGTCATGTTCAGAGGTCCTAGAGTCAAAAAAGTCACTATAATTGTTAAAGGAACAGAATTCAACCAGTAATAGTACATAAAAGCAATTCTTACTTTAATAGATGCTAAAGGATTCATATAAAACTAGCATTAATATTTCTAATAGCTTCTTCCCTTTGTTTTGTATTGGTTTGCTTTTCTTTCAGATGCTTGTTTTTTAACTTCATTCAATGCATCGTTAATTAGAGGGCTGGAATTTTCAGACACCTGCTAGAAACCCCTATTTGACTTGGTAGCTTCAGAAAGCAGGAAGAAAACCCAGTATCATTTATTTTTTAAAAGCAAGATCAAAGAAAGCAAAAACTTAAAGGAGTATAAATAAATAAAAGGGTGAGTTACACTTTGGTGAACTATGGAACATATAAAATTCTTTATCTCCCTCTACACCGTGGTTTTTTTTGAGTGAGTGAGATTACCATAAAGTTCAGAGTTGAAAGGCAAGCATCATTTTTGCTCAGTTATCAAAATTTTATTCTTGAGTATTTCTCAGAGAATATACAGACCAAATATTATTATGGAATCTTGCAGGATATTGTATTAGTTCATTTCTCTTGATTAGTTTAATCTGATTTTGGATTTAAATTGCCTAAAGTCTAAGAAAGCAAAGTCTACTTTTATAATTGCCAAGATTCTGTTTTCGGGACAAAAGGAATTTGACATGGTCATTATTTTTCAGGAACCGTTCAGTTCACCATGACCTGCATCAGGCTGACCCATGAGAACAGTCCTGTAGTTTTCCTATTTAATAAAAGCTGGTGTGACAGACTGACCCCTGAGCACTGGTGGCCTGGAGCCTGATTCCATAAGAACTGGACTTAAATAAAAGCCCAGAAAGGTGACAGTGATAGACACAGGCCACCTGAGACATTCAAATAAAGAATCCGGTCATTGCTCTCCTCACAAACACCATCTCCTTTTGAAATGCAGGCTCATGACTGTGGCTCCAACGTACAGGCAGTGAGAGCCTTAGTTCTTCACACAGAACTGACAAGAACCAGGAAGTCCTGCGGAAACTGGTTCTACTTAATGAGAGTTAACAGAGGAAGAGGTCTCTTTAAGCACCACTGGGGAAAAAAACACAGTCATACATGTTTCATGTTGTCCCATCATCTCAAGTGAACTTTTTCCTCAAGAACTTCTTTGATTATATATATATATATATATATATATATACACACACATACACACATATATATGTGTATACATATGTATATATATACATACATTTATATATGTGGCTTCCAGGTCAGGAAGATCCCCTGAAGAACGAAATGTCATCCCACTCCAGTATTCTTGCATGCGAAATCCCATGGACAGAGGAGCCTGATGGGTGGGCTGCAGTCCTCTGTGTCGAAAAGAGTTTGATACATCTCAGCAACTGAAGAAAAACAGCAATATATATCAGATGAGATCAGATCAGTCGCTCAGTCGGGTCTGACTCTTTGTGACCCCATGAATCACAGCACACCAGGCCTCCCTGTCCATCACCAACTCCCGGAGTTCACTCAGACTCATGTCCATCAAGTCAGCGATGCCATCCAGCCATCTCAATCTCTGTCGTCCCCTTCTCCTCCTGCCCCCAATCCCTCCCAGCATCAGAGTCTTTTCCAAAGAGTCAACTCTTTGCATGAGGTAGCCAAAGTACTGGAGTTTCAGCTTCAGCATCATTCCTTCCAAAGAAATCCCAGGGCTGATCTCCTTCAGAATGGACTGGTTGGCTCTCCTTGCAGTCCAAGGGACTCTCAAGAGTCTTCTCCAACACCACAGTTCAAAAGCATCAATTCTTCAGTGCTCAGCCTTCTTCACAGTCCAACTCTCACATCCATACATGACTACAGGAAAAACCATTGCCTTGACTAGACGAACCTTTGTTGGCAAAGTAATGGCTCTGCTTTTGAATATGCTATCTAGGTTGGTCATAACTTTCCTTCCAAGGAGTAAGCGTCTTTTAATGTCATGGCTGCAGTCACCATCTGTAGTGATTTTGGAGCCCAGAAAAATAAAGTCTGACACTGTTTCCACTGTTTCCCCATCTATTTGCCATGAAGTGGTGGGACCGGATGCCATGATCTTCGTTTTCTGAATGTTGAGCTTTAAGCCAACTTTTTCACTCTCCACTTTCACTTTCATCAAGAGGCTTTTGAGTTCCTCTTCATTTTCTGCCATAAGGGTGACGTCATCTGCATATCTGAGGTTATTGATATTTCTCCCGGCAATCTTGATTCCAGTTTGTGTTTCTTCCAGATAATCACAATGGTGTGATCACTGACCTAGAGCCAGACATCCTGGAATGTGAAGTCAAGTGGGCCTTAAAAAGCATCACTACGAATAAAGCTAGTGGAGGTGATGGAATTCCAGTTGAGCTATTCCAAATCCTGAAAGATGATGCTGTGAAAGTGC
The DNA here is from genome assembly GCF_019923935.1 of Bubalus bubalis. NCBI lineage: Eukaryota > Metazoa > Chordata > Mammalia > Artiodactyla > Bovidae > Bubalus > Bubalus bubalis. Next base: position 46,760,852 of record NC_059168.1, read on the forward strand.
TGCACTCAATATGCCAGCAAATTTGGACAACTCAGCAGTGGCCACAGGACTGGAAAAGATCAGTTTTCATTCCAATCCCAAAGAAAGGCAATGCCAAAGAATGCTCAAACTACTGCACAATTGCATTCATCTCACACGCTAGTAAAGTAATGCTCAAAATTCTCCAAGCCAGGCTTCAGCAATATGTGAACCGTGAACTTCCTGATGTTCAAGCTGGTTTTAGAAAAGGCAGAGGAACCAGAGATCAAATTGCCAACATCCGCTGGATCATGGAAAAAGCAAGAGAGTTCCAGAAAAGTATCTATTTCTGCTTTATTGACTATGCCCAAGCCTTTGTTTGTGTGGATCACAATCAACTGTGGAAAATTCTGAAAGAGATGGGAATACCAAACCACCTGATCTGCCTCTTGAGAAATCTGTATGCAGGTCAGGAAGCAACAGTTATAACTGGACATGGAACAACAGACTGGTTCCAAATAGGAAAAGGAGTTCGTCAAGGCTGTATATTGTCATCCTGTTTATTTAACTTCTATGCAGAGTACATCATGAGAAACGCTGGACTGGAAGAAACACAAGCTGGAATCAAGACTGCCGTGAGAAATATCAATAACCTCAGATATGCAGATGACACCACCCTTATGGCAGAAAGTGAAGAGGAACTCAAAAGCAACATATATACATATAGATATATCAAGAGACAGACAGAAAGACAGAGAGAGAGAGACAGAAATAGAGACAAAGACAGACTCAGAAAAACAAAAAAACAAAGACAGACTCAGATAGAATTATGATAGCATATGCACTAGTGAAAGGTTGTTGTTGAATCACGCGAATACACCGGGATTCTTGGCCCGCGGAGGAGAAGAATTCAATCCGGGGCCAGAGACGAGGCTTAATCACTCAGAGCTTTTGTGTAATAAAGTTTTATTAAAGTATAAAGGAGATAGAGAAAGCTTCTGACATAGGCATCAGAAGGGGGCAGAAAGAGTACCCCCTTGTTAGTCTTCAGCTGGATGTTATATAGTCACTAGCAGTCTGTTAATGAAAGAAAGGAATGTCTTAAAATTTAGAATGGCACCAAATGGTTTATCTTGGGCCATAAAATAATTAACTTGAATCTTAAAGAAGGGCAGACCACCATACAAATAGTTTCATTTACATAGATTAGGGGAACAATATCTGAGTATAACATACTGGTTTGTCAAGTAGGTTTTGGGCCAAGAGGCAGAACCGACTTGAAGACAGAGTTTGGGGTAAAGGCGTAGCACATTACCATAGCTTAAGACAAACATTTCCATAAGAAAAAGGCATTGGTTATCTCTAGGCTCAAGAATAGCTAACTTCAGGCGAAACCAGGTGTCATTATGGCAACACAGTATTTTAAGAGAAACCTCTCCTTAAATTTATATAGAGAAGGAAAAAAAATATTGCTAGTTTGTTTCCTCCTGCCGCTTAAGAGAGATAAAAATGTCTGACACTTGCAGGCTATTTCCTCCATTTGGAGACCCCTGGCCTTCCTGTCTGTTACCCTCTCACTAGGTTAAAGCAGCTGGGTTTTTGATATTTCATTTGATATTTCATTTTACATAAAATTCTTGTAAGATAAGAATTTTTTCCTTATCTTGAACTGAACTATCGACTTTCTGCACAAGCTATATGATTTTTCCCCTGTCAATTTTATTTGACTTAAATGTCTTTGAAATTTAATTCACTAGGTGCCAGGAAAAGAGCAGTTCTAACGCCTGATTTCAACATTCTTAAACATGTAACCTGAGACCTGCAGTTACTGGACAGATCTTAAACCAACTCACCTCCACACTGTTGTTTGGAGAAATTTCTGAAGGTCAGTACTAGCTGTTCTGTTATCTAGATCATCTGGGAAGAAAAGCAAGATGGTGGTCCCCTTTCAAATACTGACCCTGATTATCTAGATCATCTGGGAAGAAAAGCAAGAGGGTGGTCCCCTTCTGAATACTGACCCTGGACACACCTGTCCACATGTCAGGGTCTTCAGTGCTTTCTTAGAGCCCCAGGCCTTGTACACTGTGTCCTGACAGTCAATCTGCACTTTCTCAGTGAGATTCTTCTTCCCACTGTTCCAAGCAGTATAAACTTTAGCTAATGGTATTCATCTAAACACACAAGAGCTTTACTTCACTTTGCTTGAGCTTGACCCCTCCCATCCTCCTCTGGCTCTGTCTACACTGCTGCCCCCACCAGGGGATTTGCATGTGGTTCCCCAAGGAGGACCTTCCCTTACAAGTCTGAGATAAAAGCTCAGCTCTGGTCTTGCTCTGACTTATCAGGACTCCTCAGTTCAAACTTCTGAACATGAGGTTCCCTGCTCAGCTCCTGGGGCTCCTCCTGCTCTGGGTCCCAGGTAAGGACAGAGGGGGCATGAGAGGAGGATGGGGGCCTCAGTTCTGGGGGCATCTCCACTCTCCATGTGTGTTCTGTCTGCGTGTTCGATGTGTATGGCTTGTCGTGCAGATGAACATGGGACGTTTAGATCTGAGAGAGTGAGGAAAGTTCCAGAAGGAAGAAGGACCTGTACTCTGGTCAGGACGGTGACAGAGGAAGTGGGGATGATGTAGGGGATGTTTAGTGGCTTCTTTACACTTCACGGATGTCAGGTTCATTATCGTGATTGTACATTTTTGTTGTATGGATGAAAAGTATTGATAATGAGAGGAAAACGAAGTAGTATTTTAGCTAACATAAATAAGAAATTGGAAATGATAATTAGAGCTCATAATATTTGTATGTAACTTGAAATTTTTCTGTCATTTCTATAGGATCCAGTGGGGATGTTGTGCTGACCCAGACTCCCCTCTCCCTGTCTATCATCCCTGGAGAGACAGTCTCCATCTCCTGCAAGTCTACTCAGAGTCTGAAATATAGTGATGGAAAAACCTATTTGAGTTGGCTTCAACATAAACCAGGCCAGTCTCCACGGCAATTGATCTATGAGATTTCCAACCGTGGCACTGGGGTCCCAGACAGGTTCACTGGCAGTGGGTCAGAAACAGATTTCACACTTACAATCAGCAGTGTGCAGGCTGAGGATGCTGGAGTCTATTACTGTTTTCTACACATGATCCTTCCACAGTGATACAGCCCTGAACACAAACCTCCCTGCCTGGGTGGCGCAGCTACTCAAAGTGCAGCTTCTCTGGGGAACTAACAGCGGATGCTCTGAGTCTGTATAAGAGGTGGCAGTCTCAGGGGAAGAGGTTGCAGTGAGGGCTCTGGATCATGAGTGTCTTAGCTATTCTTCACGCACCACATGTTAAGGCCCCATGAGCTGCACAGCCTGGTCCTGGCAGAAGCAGCAGGGACTGTAGGGGTCCTGTGTCCTATAGCAGCCAGTTCTGTGAAAGGGGGGCTGAGTGAAAGGTCAGGGATTTCTTCTCACCCAGATTACCATTGTCTCATTGGGGTGATATGGAGGAAAGCTCAGGGAAAGGAACATAACAGTGGTATTTACACCCATCTGAGACAAAAAGGATGGAACCATGCATGCTTGTTCAGAATTTGACTTGTATTTAATAGTTGTATATATTTGGAGATTTGTTTAACCTTTTCCCCTTGGTTTGCATGCATGAGAAGTCACTTCAGTTGTATCTAACTCTTTGAGACACCATGGACTGTAGACTGCCACGCTCCTCTGTCTATGGGACTTCCCAGGCAATAATAATTTAGTAGGCTGCCATTTCCTTCTCCAGGGGATCTTCTCCACCCAGGGATCGAACCCACATCTCTTATATCTCCCCATTGGCAGGAGGGTTCTTTACCACTAATGTGATCAGGAAAGCCCTTTCCCCTTGGTTTATTGATCGGTAATGAAGGAAATTAAAAGATTTTCTTTTCTTTAGCAATAAAAATGCTAAAACTTATTATAAGAATTAAATAGATGAATACATACAAAATAGTTATCATATGACTGGTAAAGTTTGTAAGTGAAAATGAAAAGTGAGCGGCAGTGTGAGTCGCTCAGTCATGGCTCTGCAATCCCATGGACTGTAGCCTGCCCGGGTCCTCTGTCCATGGAATTCTCCAGGTTTTCACTCAGTAAACACTTGTTGCCATTGTCAGTTTGCTTCATCTTGTACTTAGAGAGATATGGTCTTTTGCGCAATATCTTAATTTCAAATCATTCCTTAGATTCTCTTTATCTTTGGTAAGTCCAACTTTGTTAAGTGGTGGACTTTCGTATTTTCTATAACCTACCAAAAAGTGTATAAATTTTGGGGGAAAAAGGAAGGGCTATAGCCCACCATTCTTTCCAAGGCAAGAATACTGGAGCAGGTTGCCATTTCCAACTTGAGAGTATCTTCCTGACCAAGGGATTGAACCTGATCTCCTGCATTGGCAATGGCAAGCGGAGTCTTTATATAGACATCAGAGGGGCTCCAGATAACAGGGAGTCTGACTCCATTGTTAATATGGGATCAGTGACACCTCTCAGCCTCTTCTCCAACATCCACTTTGCCCTATATCTGTCCAACAACCACAGGGACACTCAAAACTCACAAATCCAAGTCCACACAAGGTGAATTTACCAAGTCCCTCTGCAACCCTATTAAGAGCCCAAACTTCTGCCTCTTTCAACCCAGCCTGCTCCAGCTAGTCCCCACCTTACTCCACCTGGAATTTGCTTATGTAAGTGATAATCTTTCTCTCAAATTATATAGGTATGGGGGCTGTCTGGAGACTCAAGAAAATTCTTAATAATTAATTCTATCTCATGTACAGGGAGTACAAAGAGAGAATGTACTTGAAAAGTTGAGAAGTAGTGAAGCCTAGGGAAGTGAGCCCTATTCCTCTTTAATGACACTTAAACACTTTTGCCATCTCACTAAGGAATCCTCAAAGCTTAAAAATTTTAAGAAAAAAAAAATAGACATGGTGGAGTCCTCAAAGCCAAGCACAGCTTTCAGTAATATCCTTGGTCAGAGATGAAAATAAGGCTCCAAGGGCACCAGAGAGGGTTGGATCCTGATTAGAACAAAGCCTTCAGGTAGAATGGGGGAAGGGCCACACCTGGGAGAGGAGATGAACCAGCAAGAGCAAGGAATCACCAGGCTGAGGACCAGCCTCAAATTCATGTCTCCCTGATTAGATGAAAGTGATCAACAGCTAGCATTTTGCCAGATTCAAAAGTAAATCATTTCTGACTGACATGAATCATTCCAGGGTCTAAAATCATCCTTAACATTTTTAGGGTAAAAGTGTATGTTAATGTACATAAACATTAAGTGTATACATTACAGTCTCACTTTTATTAAAACACGGAGGCATACATTATCAAGAGGGAAAAATACTCAGTTTCAGAGAAGGCAATGAACACAGGTGGAATATAATGGACATCAAGACAGAGCCAGAGGATTTGTAGCTATGACGGGAATTACTTATTATATGCTTATCATATATGTGAGAGGATGTAGAATATTTTCATGAAACCAGAAACTTTTAAAAATGACCAGGAAGAATTAAGTACCTACATTAACAAGAGACTTGACTGAGCTTCTTCCAGTGCTTTGTGTTTGGGGTCTAGTCAGCACTATACAGTCTGCAAAATGTTCATATAATGCTGCTGCTGCTGCTAAGTCACTTCAGTCATGTCCGACTCTGTGCGACCCCATAAACGGTAGGCCACTAGGCTCCCCCGTCCCTGCGATTCTCCAGGCAAGAACACAGGAGTGGGTTACCATTTCCTTCTCCAATGCATAAACATGAAAAGTGAAAGTGAAGTTACTCAGTCGTGTCCGACTCTTCGCAACCCCATGGACTGCAGCCTACCAGGCTCCTCCATCCATGGGATTTTCCAGGCAAGAGTACTGGAGTGGGGTGCCATCGCCTCATCCATTCATATCATACCAGGTTATAATTACATCATGCCCGTGTCCTTAGGTTTATCTACATCCTAGGGATATTTTAGTCGTTGCTTAGGTTATAGGTACTTAAAACTAGAGAAAATGTATACACAGAACTACATTCATGTAAAAAAAAAAAAAAAACCTGAATAAGCAACATCATTTTTTTCCTTCATAACTCCTGTTCCATGTTTGCACTCACACTGAGTTCCTTCCTTTCCCAGTTTCCCGTGGGGCTGCTGTGCTGACTCCATCTCCTCCTCTGGCCTGTGGCCATGGAGGGAGCGTCGCCATCTCCTGAAGGCCATCTCTTCTCATCCACAGGAATGGACACACCTGTCCGCCATGCTTCCGGCACAAACCACACACTCTCCTCAACCACTGATCATAGGGGTTCCCCAGGCTCCTGGGGTCCCAGCCTGGCTCAGTGACTGTGGGTCTGGGATGGATTTCACACTTACACTCACCAGGGTGGGGTCCCTACATGTGACTTCTGTGCACAGAACCCTCACTGGGACCACACGTGTCATGGCCCTAAACACACCCTTCCCCTGTGGGCTCAGCCCTTGTGCTCAGCTGAGCAGCTACTTCCCCCAGGAAATCGGGGTCAGAGCAGCTGCTCCTCTCAGTGAAGAACAAACTGGGGGAGGAGGAAATGGTGGGGAGCCCTGGAAGGAGGTGGGAACATCCTCAGGTCCAGAGTCCAGGAGTCCCTGTCATGGCCTCCCTAGGGTCTGGACCACTGGCTGAGATGCTCACAGACGGCTCCATGCTGACTCACCCTCAGCTCTCAGTATCACTGACTGTGAAAGACCGACCACCTGCTCTCCAGTCCTGTGGAGCACAGACCTTCCCCACACTGATTTACCTGCCAGACTCAGGCACTTGCTCATAGACAGGGTTGGGGCCCCAGGGAGGGACTGGTCAGTGATTCTGAGAAAACTGGCTTTCCCTCAGTCTCTCTGGCAGAAAATCCTAGTCTAGAGAATCTTAATCATCCTGATGTATATTCTCTTAAAAATCTGGAAATTATCCTCATATTAGAGACAGAGTACTATGATGAAATTTGAACTTCATGTGAGTATCATGTAGTCACAGCTTCTAAGTTTGTTCAACTAAATCCGTTCTAGATTTTCCTGGCTTTGAATCATACTCATGCCTTTCCTCTGCTCCATGAATCTCAGCTCCTGCTTCTGTCCTAGACTACCATGACCTCAGGTTTCCCTGAAGGTAAACATCTTCTCCCCTGACTCTCAGAATGCCCGTGTTCTTGGTTGGAGTAGTTAGTGGTTTCAAAGTGCAAGAGTCAGGTGTCTATAGGGCATGACGTATTTTATATTTTTATCCAGATGGTGATATATGTAAACCTTCATGTGCTGTATCCTTAACATATTTGCCTGTTCTTCCTGTATGTTTTTTAATATCACAATGAAAATGAAAATGAACAAATCCAGAGTCTTTAAACAAATATTTAACAAGAACAAAAATTAGCACATAGAGAGGGAAACTCAGCATTCTTAAAGAGAAGTGTAATATGATGCATGAATATGAGAGTTGGATCATAAAGAAGGCTGAGTGCCGAAGAATTCATGCTTTTGAACTATGGTTCTGGAGAAGACTCTTGAGAGTCCCTTGGACAGCAAGGAGATCAAACCAATCAATCTTTTTTTTTTCCCCTCTTTATTTATTTATTTTACTTAACAATATTGTATTGGTTTTGCCATACATTGACTTGAATCTGCCATGGGTGTACTTGTGTTCTCCATCCTGAACCCCCCTTCCACCTCCCTCCCCATCCCATCCCTCTGGGTCATCCCAGTGCACCAGCCCTGAGCGTCTTGTATCATGCATTGAACCTGGACTGGCGATTTGTTTCACATATGATAATTACATGTTTCAATGCCATTCTCCCATATCATCCCTCTCTTGCCCTCTCCCACAGAGTCCAAAAGACTGTTTAATACATCTGTGTCTCTTCTGCTGTCTCACATACAGGGTTATCGTTACCATCTTTCTAAATTCCATATACATGCATTAGTATACTGTATTGGTGTTTTTCTTTCTGGCTTACTTCACTCTGTATAATAGGCTCCAGTTTCATCCACCTCATTAGAACTGATTCAAATGTGATCTTTTTAATGGCTGAGTAATACTCCATTGTGTATATGTACCACAGCTTTCTTATCCATTCATCTGCTGTTGGACATCTAGGTTGCTTCCATGTCCTGGATATTATAAACAGTGCTGCGATGAACATTGGGGTACACATGTCTCTTTCAATTCTGCAAACCAGTCAATCTTAAGGGAAATCAATCCTGAGTATTCATTGCAAGATTTGGTGCAGAGGTTTATGCTCTAGAACCTTGGCCACCTGATGCAAAGAGCCAGCTCATTGGGAAAGAACCTGATGCTGGGAAAGATTGAGGGCAGGAGGACAAGGAGTTGACAGATGGTTGGATGACATCATTGACCCAATGGACATGAATCTAAGCAAGCTCCAGGAGATTGCGAAGGACAGGGAAGCCCAGCTTGCTGCAGTTCATGGGGTTGCAGAGTCAGACACCATTTAGTAACTGACCTACAATAACATGAATTCAAAAGTTCTAAGAAACTAGAGAACCGGGAGGGAAAATGGAAGGACACATTTAACTGTGCTATTTGCCCTTGCAAAGCATGAATTTCATCTGTAATGAAGTTGAAGGTCTTTCTTCCACACAGAAACCTTTTCTCTTCCTTTGCTCCCCCTTGGGCTCTGTGCACATCGCTGCCCTCACCAGGGGATTTGCATGTTGTTCCCCAGGGAGGACCTTCCCTTGCAAGTCTGAGATAGAAGCTCAGCTCTGGTCTTGCTCTGACTTACCAGGACTCCTCAGTTCACACTTCTGAACATGAGGTTCCCTGTCAACTCCTGGGCTCCTCCTGCTCTGGGTCTCAGGCGAGGATGGAGAAGGGATGAGAAGTAAGATGCAGAGAGTGGTGAGCTCTGGGGCAGCACTGCTTTTCATGTGTCTTTGTCCCAATGTTAGATGCACACCTTATCCTCTGTAAAGGGCATGTGATGTTTATCAACATGAAAATGAGGATAAATCCAGAGGAAGTAAGTAGGTGTTCTCTGTTAAATACTGTGAGATACAAAGTGTGGGCAACTGTGCATGACTGCTAGAGACCTTTTACATTGTGAATCTTGGATTATTTTGAAACTGGAAATTGTGGGTATTAATCAGGATTTAAAAAATAACCTAGCTTGAAATAAGCAAGAGAAAAATTCAGAAAATGCCTCTTCAAATTTGTCTGAAATATTGTGCTTTTCTCTATTTATTTGAGGATCCATTGGGGCTATTATGCAGACCCAGACTCCATGCTCTCTGTCTGTCATCCATGGAGAGACGGCCTCCATCTCCTGCAGAGCCAGTCAGAGCATTCAAAATAGATATGGAGACAATTTTTTGCACTGGTATGTGCAGAAGTCCAGCCAGTCTCCACAGCTCCTGATTTATAGGGCTTCTAACTGGGAGTCTTGGGTCCCAGACAGGTTCACAAGCAGTGGGTGGGGAACAGATTTCATCCTCATAATCAGCAGGGTGGAGGCTGAGGATGCTGGAGTTTACTACTGCCAGCAGAGTTTACAAGCACCTCCCACAGTGGTACAACCCCAAACATAAACCTCTCTCTCCTGGTGGCCCAGTTGCTCACATGTGTTCATGGAGGGCATGAGACTCTGAGTCTGTGTAGGAGGAAGATGCTGGAGAACCATGGGAACAGAATGTATCTGAGAGCTCAGGAAGGTAATGAAGTCTCTCTGCTCAACTTCAGACAACATAGGTTAAGGCCCCGTGTGGGTACTTGAGTGACAGCACCAGGAGGAGAAGGGACAGTTTAAATGTGCTCTGAGCAAATTTAGGGGAGGCGAATGAGAGGTCATCCTACTTCTCCCCTTGTGTACCGTGACGTGTAGAATCAATACAGTCAGTATATCAGGGGACAGGTGAGGTGAATTTATAGCAAAACAAGTTCAATACCTGTTAGCAGTTCACACTTTTTAATATATTATTCAGTTCACTTCAGTTCAGTTGCTTGGTCGTGTCCAACTCTTTGCAACCCCATGGACTGCAGCACGCCAGGCTTCCTGCCCATCACCAACTCCCAGAGTTTGCTCAAACTCATGTACATCAAGTTGTTGATGCCATCTAACCATCTCATCCTCTGTCATCCCCTTCTCTTCCTGCCTTCAATCTTTCCCAGCATCAGGGTGTTTTCCAAGGAGTCAGTTCTTCACATCAGGTGGCTGCAGGATTAGAGTTTCAGCATCAGTCCTTCCAGTGAACACCCAGGACTGATCTTCTTTAGGATGGACTGATGGGATCTCCTTGCTGTCCAAGGGACTCTCAAGAGTCTTCTCCAACACCACAGTTCAAAAGCATCATCTTCAGCGCTCAGCTTTCTTTATAGTCCAACTCTCACATCCATACATGACTACTGGAAAAACCATAGCTTTGACTAGACAGATCTTTGTTGGCATATATTATTATTATCATATTATATATTCGTATATTATAAAGATAATAAAATTCTTTAAGGATCAAAAATAGATTTTCCCCACTTTCCTCACTTTCTAAATCTCCTTTGTACTCCATGTCTTCCTATTCCTTTACCATGTGCCTGATCACAGTCTATGCAACCTGGCCTCAGGGGGAGTTGGTGGGAAAATTAGTAAAAGCTTTTGGGTTCAGTTCAGTTCAGTTCAGTCGCTCAGTTGTGTCCAACTCTTTGCGACCCCATGAATTGCAGCACACCAGGCCTGCCTGTCCATCACCAACTCCCGGAGTTTACCCAAACTCATGTCCATCGAGTCGGTGATGCCATCCAGCCATTTCATCCAGCCATAACTTTTGGGTTATGCATGTCCAAATATTTTCTGTAAATACATGGCAGACACAAAATCCTAATGCTAAAATTCTTTGATATTTCTCAATTCAGTTCACTTCAGTCGCTCAGTCGTGTCTGACTCTTTGTGACCTCATGGACTGTAGCACGCCAGGCCTCCCTGTCCATCACAAACTCCTGGAGTTTACCCAAACTCATGTCCATTGAGTCGGTGATGCCATCCAACCATCTCATCCTTTGTCATTCCCTTCTCCTCTGGCCTTCAATCTTTCCCAGCATCAGGGTCTTTTCAAATGAGTCAGCTCTTCACATCAGGTGGCCAAAGTATTGGAGTTTCAGCTTCAACATCAGTCCTTCCAATGAACACTCAAGATTGATCTCCTTTAGGATGGACTGGTTGGATCTCCTTGCAGTCCAAGGAACTCTCAAGAGTCTTCTCCAACACCACAGTTCAAAATCATCAATTCTATGGCACTCAGCTTACTTTATAGTTCAACTCTCACATCCATACATGACCACTGGAAAAACCATAGCCTTGACTAGACGGACCTTTGGTTTTGTTTTGTTTTTTTTCTCAATTACCTATCACAAAAAGCAATAAGGTGTCTTCAAAAGTAGGTATTTAAAAACTTAAAAAAAAAAAAGACAAAAACATAAATTGGATTATATAGGTGTAGAATTTATTCTGTAGAACCCTGGAAGAATACAGAATGACATGAGAGGTTTTGTTTTGTTTGTTTTTTGAAAAGGAAGAATTTTATAGTGTGAGAAGACAGCAGGAATGGAAACAGAAAGGAAATCTAGTCACGTCTCATAGTTGGACATGTTCTGCTCTTTGCTTCTGTTTGGAGGAATTCAAAATGGTGGTGGGTTGAGAACTGCAAATAGGAACCCAGAAAGAAGATCCAGTGTGTTCCTTATGGAATCACAGAGAGGAAGAGATGTGGGCCTGGGTTTCTTCATGATGTCTAGGCCACTGTTAGTGTCAGAGGAAATGAGCATGTGGAGCAGCCTTGAGGTCTGTCATCATCAAGGCTCAGTGATGTCCCTGTGCAGAAACCTGAGGTCATGTCCCACAGTCACTGTCAGCCTACTTCAGACGAGGAGAGTCTCGAAAACCTATTTGCTCCTGGAGACGGTCCAGCAGAGGCCGTGTGGTTGGGTTGGGAGATGCTACAGGCATCTGCAGGCCTGAACAGAAAGACCTGAAGAGTGCAGAACAGCAGATGCAGAGGAGATGGAGACCAATGGGGAGGATTCCTGGGTTTTGGCTCAGGATCCCCTCCCCTGACTGCTGACTAAGAGCTCAGAATGTCCCCTTTAGGAAACTGCCCTTATGCTACAAGTAGCCTTTTGGGTCCATAGCCCTCATATGGATTCTCTCTTTCCAGCTACATTCCTCTGTTAGAACCAAATCAGAACTTCTGTCCACATGCCATTTTGGAAGATAATATAGAAGGACAGATTGCTTGGTAAATATCACCTCAAAACTGAAAGCTTTTATTTTTCATGTCATCTAGTTCTCATATTTTCCACTCCTTTCTGATGTTCTGAAAATATGAATTTACCCCTTTATTATGTTGTACCTTCTGCAGTGGTTGGCTTACCAAATAAGTGGTTGGCTTACCCAGTGTTCTCCCTAGCAATAGTGATTCACCTTTTGTATTATTTCACATTTCATATTTTTAACCAAAATAGAGTTTGGAGATTATAAGCCTGGTATAGTATTGTTATGAGAACAAATGAATTCAAACAGTAAATAAATGCAAAGTTTTCACGTGAATCTTCATATCCTGAAAACAAATATGATTCACATTTTCTGTATTGCGCTGTGTTGCTCTGTAATGTCCAACTCTTTTCACCCCATAGACTATGGCACGCAAGTCTCCTCTGTCCATGGAATTCTCCAGGCAAGAATACTCAAGTGGGTTGCCATGACCTCCTCCAGGGGATCTTCCCAACCCAGAGATCGAAACCAGGCTCCTGGATTGCAGGCGCATTCTTTACTGTCTGATCACCAGGGAAGCCCAAGAATACTGGAGTGGGTAGCCTATCCCTTCTCCAGGGATCGTCCCAACCCAGCAGTCGAACCAGGGTCTCCTGCATTGCAGGCAGATTCTTTAACAGCTTAGCTACCAGGGAAGTTCTCATGTTTTCTAGTGATTCTTATATAGAAACTGAATACCTCAAATAGATCCCAGTTTTTAAATGCTCTAAAATATTTCCCAACTAATACTGGACATGCTAGTTACATATTCTGACAGTGTATGATTGACATAAACTAATTCCAAATCCCCCTGAACAATAATATAATCCTGTTGCTGATTAAAGGAATAAAACTTATTAAAGACTATTTCCTTTCCAGCTTGAGACTACACAGCAAATGCTATTAAAATTGTATTATTATCTTGAAAATAAGTGTTTTTATATTCATGGATTTGTAACATATACAAAGAAACACAAGTATTCAGGACAAGTATTTCACCACATGTTCAAGAAGGGGACACATTTCTATTCAACAGTCTATTGATTTCTCATTAGAATCAAGAGTGAGGAGCCTGGACACACTGCACGCATATCTGTGAACAGGACACTCCCTGGACTCCGCCCAAACAGAATCTTCCCAATGAGGCTCAGCCCCAGGGTGGCAGGAGTAGCTGTGGTAAGCAGAGAACGGGCTGACACCAGGCTGGGCTGAGGCAGATGTGAGTCTAGGGCCTTGGGGAGGAGGCCACATGGAGGCCTCAGTCACAGTCACTGGGTTCTCTTCTGTGTAAACAGGGTTCAGGGCTCCCCCAGGACAGCCTCCCAGAACCTCCATCCTCCTCCCCACTAAGGGAGCTCATGGCCCACCGTGCCTCCAGGGAATGGCTGCCATGTTCCCCTTGGAGCATCCACTAAGCTCCCTGTTGTATTTTGATGTCAGGTGGCTTTCGAATCATTTTACTATTGTTCCTCAGAGTTCTAAGTGTCAACAGATCCAGATGATTGATGTCTTCAATCAAGTCTTCTGTGTTTTCCAGGACCATGTAGAGGGCTCCTGGCACCACAGGCTGCAGAGAGCAGTTTGCTTTTCTGACCCCACTCAGATCTGGAAGATTCCGTGTCACCTGGTCCAGGAGCCAGACCAGTCCTCCTCCATGTGGATTATGCTGTGTCCAGAACCAGAGAAGCTGTCTGGCAATCATTTTCATGAAGAGAAAGACAAACATTCAACACCCTGAAAGAGAATGTACATCTACAACCTGCTTAGGGAGCAATTGAGAACTCTCTAACCACTGCAGGAAATTTTTTCCTCCAATTTGGTACCAGTAGTTTTGTGCCCTGGAGTGTCATTTGGACAGCACCTCAACTAAGGGAAATCGGCCACCAGACAACTACCAGAATGCCACCAGGCAGCCCAGAAAGAGTTCCCAAGTCATTCCTCTTGACTTTCTTTTGACACAACTTCTGAACTAGCACTTGAGTGGGAAAATTCTATCTGTATTTGTACCTACTTTCACCTGGTCCTTACGTCAAAATATGCTAGGGACAGTCAAGTCAAAGTCTAATACACATACATTTCCATCCTGCTGCAAGTTTTGGCCTTAAGTTTTTATTTGCCTCACCCCTTGAAGATCTTTATGTGAGGAGGATGGTAGTTCATATTATGCCTCTTCTCTCCTTCTCTCTCTCTCTAATCTCACTGTGTTCTCTTTTTTCTCTGCAAATGTTAACAGAGACACATTTTACAACAGGTTTTTCATTCTGTCTTTTTTTTTCCTACATGGTCTGAGTGTAGTAAACTCTGGTTATGACCAACACTAGAAGTTTCGATTATATGAAGACAAATGATTTTACTCACTCTTGAAACATTATTATTCAATTCCAAACTAAAAGACACTGCCTGTTTAGGGGTATAAACAGGGTTGTTGTGTCCACCAATTATTGGCTTTATTTTCTGTAATAGAATCAAAGGTTTCTTATCTTTGTACTTATACACTTTATCATAAGGGTATCAAAAGGGTGAGACCCAGTTCCTGCTTATATTTATAAAATAATAAACTATTTTGGTGTGATTCCCTTGAACAATGGATTTTCAACATTCTAACAATCAGCTTCACATTTAACATAAGGCTATGAGAATGCCAGGAGAAGAGCCGACCTGTGGGATTGAAAATGTTTCTAATTGACCAGGATGTGTGTTTGTAATGGGAGCATTTTATTTTCTTTTTCATTCATGTACTTATTTTTCATATCTGACCATTAATCTCAGATTGATCAGGTCACTGCTTTAGAAGAGTCAATATGCACATTTCTGGAAGCACAGAAAGACTGGGGCAATTGATGCTCCAAAGAGCATTTGGACTTTGAGTGATCCGTGGCTTCTGGTCAAAAGTGACTAAGTAATGTGAAATTCACTCCTGTGAGCCCAATGCTTCCTAAAGGCAGAAAATCACCATTCTCACTTACTGGTGCAGGCAGGGTATTTTCATTATAATATGAGGAACAGCCACTAAATACTTCATTCATCCCTGTGTCTTTCCGACTCTAATCTTTCCATTTGTGTTAATAAGGGAGGAAAAGAATGATTACAGAGAATTTAACTGCTTTCAGATATCAGTTTACATCATTTGCTTTGACGTTGTTTTTTCCACGGGGTCTTAAATATCCCTTTTTCAAAAGTATAAGAATTTCTTTTAACTTCTTTACTACAAGGTTAAATAGAGTGCTGGAGTTCTCAGCACAGCAGCATCCTGTGTTTAGCCAACACTAGAAATCCCCCTTGTCTTGATATCTTCAGAGCCAGATGTAAGACCCAGAATCATTCTGAAAAAGACCAGGTCAAAGAAAGTGAAAGCTTAAAGAAATGGAATAAAATTAAAGCCTAACTAATAGTGTGACTAGTGAAATATGGAGCATATGTCATTCTGCAAGTAACTCAACATCACGATTTTCTCAGCAGGTGAGATTAGTCCAGAAAGTTCAGAGTTTAAAGATGAACATCATTTTTGGTCAGCTATCTGCCGAGGTCCAGCCCCGGCTGATCCAGGGAGTTCGAAGAGGAGACGGCTTCGGCAAGTTCACTGGATACAATAGCTTTATTTAAATATTCATCAAAGATATAAAGAGTAATAGAATGAGGATAGCTCAGTAGGAAAATTCAGTGGAGAAAAGAGGCTGAGTAGCTTGGTTTATGCGGAAAATCAATATAACCTGTGACATCAGGTTAGCTCTGACCACAGAGGCCGCAGGCGCCCTCTCGAATAGCAGAAGTTGCCTCACCTTAGGCACCTTCTCGAGTGGGTCTTAGAAGCCCAGGCAAATAAATGGTTGCAGGGGACCTCTGCGCTCCAGATGGAGACTCAGCCAGAAATTGAGAAAAAGAATGACATGGGGAGACCAAGCTTCGGTGAGCAAGGCCCATAGCTTTATTTTGAACAGGGGCTTTAATACCGTAAGTTGCACATAGAGGATAATAGGGGATGTGAAATCATGCAAAGTCAGCAGTCTTTGATCCTTATCGAAACCAGGGTTTCCTTCCTGCAAATTTATCGTATACAAATGGTTTAGGTGATTTACATCATCTTCTGGACAGAAGGCCTACTAACATTTTATGACTCTGACAAAGGTTTGTCAATCCATAAGACTTATTTTCTCTAAGAGTAATTATTTTAAAGTTTGGCGCCATCCTCCGAAGGTGTTAGATAAAGTTGCATTCCTATAGGGCAGAGGTGCAGTGGGTTTACAACAAAGGAAAGAATGTATTGCCTTCAGATCAGATCAGATCAGATCAGTTGCTCAGTCGTGTCCGACTTTTTGCAACCCCATGAATCACAGCACGCCAGGCCTCTCTGTCCATCACCAACTCCCAGAGTTCACTCAGACTCACGTCCATCGAGTCAGTGATGCCATCCAGCCATCTCATCCTCTGTCGTCCCCTTCTCCTCCTGCCCCCAATCCCTCCCAGCATCAGAGTCTTTTCCAGTATGTCAACTCTTTGCATGAGTGGCCAAAGTACTGGAGTTTCAGCTTCAGCATCATTCCTTCCAAAGAAATTCCAGGGCTGATCTCCTTCAGAATGAACTGGTTGGATCTCCTTGCAGTCCAAGGGACTCTCAAGAGTCTTCTCCAACATCACAGTTCAAAAGCATCAATTCTTCAGTGCTCAGCCTTCTTCACAGTCCAACTCTCACATCCATACATGACCACAGGAAAAACCATAGCCTTGACTAGACGAACTTTTGTTGGCAAAGTAATGTCTCTGCTTTTGAATATGCTATCCAGGTTGGTCATAACTTTCCTTCCAAGGAGAAAGCGTCTTTTAATTTCATGGCTGCAGTCACCATCTGCAGTGATTTTGGATCCCAGAAAAATAAAGTCTGACACTGTTTCCACTGTTTCCCCATCTATTTCCTATGAAGTGGTGGGACCGGATGCCATGATCTTCGTTTTCTGAATGTTGAGCTTTAAGCCAACTTTTTCACTCTCCACTTTCACTTTCATCAAGAGGCTTTTTAGTTCCTCTTCACTTTCTGCCATAAGGGTGGTGTCATCTGCATATCTGAGGTTATTGATATTTCTCACGGCAGTCTTGATTCCAGCTTGTGTTTCTTCCACTCCAGCGTTTCTCATGATGTACTCTGCATAGAAGTTAAATAAACAGAGTGACTATATACAGCCTTGACGAACTCCTTTTCCTATTTGGAACCAGTCTGTTGTTCCATGTCCAGTTATAACTGTTGCTTCCTGACCTGCATACAAATTTCTCAAGAGGCAGATCAGGTGGTCTGGTATTCCCATCTCTTTCAGAATTTTCCACAGTTGATTGTGATCCACACAGACAAAGGCTTGGGCACAGTCAATAAAGCAGAAATAGATGCTTTTCTGGAACTCTCTTGCTTTTTCCATGATCCAGCGGATGTTGGCAATTTGATCTCTGGTTCCTCTGCCTTTTCTAAAACCAGCTTGAACATCAGGAAGTTCACGGTTCACATATTGCTGAAGCCTGGCTTGGAGAATTTTGAGCATTACTTTACTAGTGTGTGAGATGAGTGCAATTGTGTGATAGTTTGAGCATTCTTTGGCATTGCCTTTCTTTGGGATTGGAATGAAAACGGACCTTTTCCAGTCCTGTGGCCACTGCTGAGTTTTCCAAATTTGCTGGCATATTGAGTGCAGCACTTTCACAGCATCATCTTTCAGGATTTGGAGTAGCTCAACTGGAATTCCATCACCTCCACTAGCTTTGTTCGTAGTGATGCTTTCTAAGGCCCACTTGACTTCACATTCCAGGATGTCTGGCTCTAGGTCAGTGATCACCCCATCGTGATTATCTGGGTCGTGAGGGTCTAAAGTTGCTAGCACCAAGGCCACTACTTATTTTTTCTACATACCAACTATATTAATTAATACACATTTAAGAATACAATACAGGGGATGTGGAAACTTGGCAGCAAGCATTGGCTTATCCATGAAATCTTTTACTAGTTTTATTCTAACAGTTGCTAACTCTCTGAGAGGCTCTATGGTATTTGAATATCTTAAGCTTCCCGTGCCTTTCGTGGCTGGGAGACTGTAAACAATCGTATGCATAGCTGTAGGAGTCCGGGTAAACTTGTCAGGCGAGTTAGAGAGCTATCTGAGGGGTTTGGATTTAAACACTCCTAATGCCCAGGAACTTATTAACTGGAGCTGTAAGTTAACTCCTTTTCAGAGAGAGCGAGATGGTGGTGGGGAACAGCCCTCGTAAAGTCAGAGGTGAGAGTACAAAGCAGTAAAGTAGGCAGACTCTGGTTTTGGGGGGTAGATGCTCGAGAATATCCAGGGGGACTCTTGAGGCTCGATCCCGCCTTTGCGTATGCCGAGCCTCCTTCCTCACGACTTTTACCACGGGCGGAGCTCCTCACTCTGGCTCCCGGCAGCTATCATTCCAACATTTTCAAAATTTTATTCTTGAATATTTCCAAGAGAATATGCAGACCAAGCATTGTTGTGGAATCATACAGAGTATTGTATTAGTTAATTTGTCTTCAAGGTCAATTAAGCTTGTCTTTGGGTTTAAGTCCCCTGAAGAAGGGCATGGCAACCCATTCCAGTTTTCTTGCCTGGGAAATCCCATGGACAGAGGAACCTGGTGGGCTAGAGTCCATAGCGTTGTAAAGAGTTGGACAAGACTGAAGTGACTTAGCATGCAAGCCTTGGGTTTAAATTACCCAATTTTAAAAAGACAGCAAAGTCTACTTTTAAAATATTCAAGATTCTGTTTTCAGGACAAAAAGAATTTGATATTGGCACTATTTTTGTGGTACTCTTCAATTCCACATGACCTGCATCAGGCTGACACAGGACAGTGGTCTTCTTGTTTGTCTACCTAAGGAAGCTGCTGTGACCGACCGTGCCTCCCAGCACTAGTGGCCCCGAATCCTGTTCCACGCGGACCATTGGTAAGTAAAAGCCACGGAATGCGTCAGTGATAGACACAGGCCACCCTGAGACATTCACATAAAGGATCCAGCCATTGCCTTTCTCACGAATTCTCACAAACAGCATCTCCTCTGGAAATGTAGACTCCTGGCTGTAGCTTCCAACACACACGTATTGAGAGCCTTAGGTCCTCACACAGAGCTGAGGGAACCAGGAAATCCTATAGCACCTGATTCTACCTGAGTCCACAGAGGAAAATGTTTCTAAGCACCACTCAGACAAAAAACACAGTCACACTTTTTTCACACTGTCCACCATCTCAAGTGAATATTTTTCTCAAAAACTCCTTTGACTAACCTGCTTTATATAAATATATATATATATATGTGTGTGTGTGTGTGTGTGTGTGTGTGTGTGTGTGTAGAGAGAGAGAGAGAAAGAGAGACAGACAGACAGACAGAGACAGAGACACAGGGACACAGAGACAAAGACAGACACAGATAGAATTATGGTAGAACATGCACCAGATTGAAAAAACTGAGTTTCAGGTATTTCATATCACTGATTTAGGCATAAAAGTCTTATCAAACTTTTATTGTCTTAAACTGAACTATTAACTCTCTGAACAACGTATATATTATTTTTTTCCTTGGCAATTTCTTTTGACTTCAGTATTCTTTGAGAGTTAATTCACTTGCTGCCAGGATCAATTCTAACACTTGATTCTAATATTCTTAAACAGGTAACTTGGGAACTGCAATTATCTGACAGTTCTTGAAGCAGCTCAACTTCATGATATTCTTTGGAGGAAACTCTGAGGGTCAGTACTAGTGGGGAAGAAGTTGTTCTCTTATCTAGATCAGCTGGGAAGAATCAGAGTGAGATGGACATTCCCTCCCAGATAATAACCCTGAACATACGTGTCCAAAAGTAGGGTCCCCATTGCTTTCTTAGAGTCCTGGCCCATGTGCACTGGGTTCTTGCAAACAATCTGCACTCTCACAGTGAGATTCTTCATCCCACTGCTCCAAGCAGTGTAGACTGTAGCCATTGGTTTACATCTCAGCACAGAAGACCTTTATTTCACTTGGCTGAAAGTTGACCCCTCCCACCCTCCCCCTGGCTCTGTGCACACCTCTGCCCCCACCAGTGGATTTGCATGTTATTCCCCAGGGAGGACATTCCTTTGCAAGTCTGAGATAAAAGCTCAGCTCTGGTCTTGCTCTGACTTATCAGGACTCCTCAGTTCACACTTCTGAACATGAGGTTCTCTGCTCAGCTCCTGGGGCTCCTCCTGCTCTGGGTCCCAGGTAAGTACGGAGAGGGATGAGAAGGAGGATGGGGGTGAGCTCTGGGGCAGCACTGCTCTCCACATGTGTTCTCTGTTAGATGTGTATGACTTGTCCTGCAGATGAGCATGGGAACCTTAGATCAATGAGAGTGAGGAACGTTCCAGAAGGAAGAAGGTCCTGTGCTCTGGTCAGGACTGTGACAGGGGAAGTGGGGATGATGTAGGGGATGTTTAGAGGTCTCTTTACACTTCACAGATATCAAGTTCATTATTGTGATTGTACAATTTTGCTGTATGATCACAGACAATGTGAGTAATACAAAGTAGTTTTAATGTTTTAGCTAAAATAAATCAGAAAATGGAAACAATAAAAATGGTTGCTAATATTTGTAGCTTTCTAATTCTATGTCATTCCTTTAGGATCCAGTGGGGATGTTGTGCTGACCCAGACTCCACTCTCCCTGTCTATCATCCCTGGAGAGATGGCCTCCATCTCCTGCAAGTCTAGTCAAAGCCTGGTACACAGTGATGGAAAAACCTATTTGAGTTGGATTCAATATAAACCAGGCCAATCACCACAGGGTCTGATCTATCAGGTTTCCAACCATTACTCTGGGGTCTCAGACAGGTTCACTGGCAGTGGGTCAGGGACAGATTTCACACTTACAATCAGCAGAGTGCAGGCTGAGGATGCTGGAGTCTATTACTGTTACCAAGGTACAGAAGATCCTCCCACAGTGATACAGCCCTGAACACAAACCTCCCTGCCTGGGTGGCTCAGCTGTTCAAAGTGCAGCTTCTCTGGGGAACTGACAGCAGATGCTCTGAGTCTGAGTTAGAGGAAGATGGTGGAGATCTCAGGGGAAGAGTTTGCAGTGAGGGCTCTGGACCGTGAGTGTCTTGTCTGCCCGTCAGGTACCATGTGTTAAGGCTCCATCAGCGGCATAGCCTGGTCCTGGCAGAAGCAGCAGGGACTGTAAGGGGTTCTGTGTCCTGTAGCAGCCAGTTCTGTGAAAGGGGAACTGAGTCAAAGGTCAGCCTCCTCCACCCTGCCTTGTCTACATTTGTCAATTAAATGCATCCAGTCTAATAACCATAGGCAATTTTGGAAAATAATACAGAATAAAGTTAATAATACAGAATAATGTCCAGTTCGACATTAGTCTAACTGGAAAAGGATCTTTAAAGTTTGCAATTTTATGTCATCTAATGTCTATTTTTTCCACTGTTGTCGTATAGAAAGTGAATACTTTAATGTTACATGTCGTGATATGCTATGATCGAAGTAAAATAATTCCAGATTGCTAGGACAGTATAATACTTTCTGGTTAAAGAAATAAACATATTAAACATGATTTTCTATTTCAGCCTAATGGGTTCCATAGCGATTGCAATTAAAATTGCATACTTAATTAGTGTGTATGCATGCTAAGTTGCTTCAGTCATGTCTGACTTTGTACAACCCTGTTGACTATAGCCTGCCAGCCTCCCCTGGCTATGGGATTTTTCAGGCAAGAATACTAGAATGGGTTGCTATTTCATACTCCAAGGGACAACTTTTGACATTAACCAATAAATACATGGTCCAGTGTAGCCTGGTGTATTATGTGTTGTGTCCACATTACACAGAGCCTTAAAAACACTGGTTCATCCTCAGTGATAGGAGGACAAGGATCAGTTGCTTGTTCTTTACCTTGAATAGGATGTGGCAGTATGCCTCAGGCATCTGAACCACTACCGTACTCACTAATTAGCATCCCATTAATTTATCTAAAATTTCAATTCCATCCTTTTGTTGTTGCTGTTGTTGTTGTTCAGTTACTCAGTCTTGTAGGAATCTTTGTGATCCCACAGACTGCAGCACACCAGGATTCCCTGTCCTTCACTATTACCCAGAGTTTGTTCAAACTCATGTCCACTGAGTTGGTGATGCGATCCAACCATCTCATCCTCTGTTGTCACCTTCTCCTCCTGCCTTCAATTCTTCCCAGCATCAGGGTCTTTTCCAATGAATCAGTTCTTTGCATCAGGTGGCCAAAGAATTGGAGCTTCAGCTTCAGCATCAGTCCTTCCAATGAATATTCAGGGTTGATTTCTTTTAGGATTGACTGGTTTGATTTCCTTGCTGTCCAAGGGGATCTCAGTCTTCTTCAGCACCACCTTCTGAAAGCATCAATTCTTCAGCATTCAGCCTTCTTTATGGTCCAAATCTCACATTTGTACATGACTACAGGAAAAACCATTGGAGAAGGCAATGGCACCCCACCCCAGTACTCTTGCCTGGAAAATCCCACGGACGGAGGAGCCTGGTGGGCTGCAGTCCATGGGGTCGCTAAGAGTCAGACATGACTGAGCGACTTCATTTTCACTTTCACAGGAAAAACCATAGCTTTGACTATATGGACCTTTGGGTCAAATAATTTTTTCCAGTCATCCACTTCCCAGCAATTTCTTGCCCATCGAGTCTAATGAACATGATGATACTCTAGAGGTCTGAACTGTGGTTCTCCTGCAGGTGCTTTCTGTAACATCCATCTACTGCCCCTATCTACCCCAGGCACTGCAGCATCATTGGTCCACTGGGTTATAAGGCCCACTGCAGGTAGTACTTAGTGCAGATTCTTCTCTTCTGGGGATCACTTAGAGCTAGCAGTCTTACAAGTTGCTAAGAATTGAGTCAATATGTAACTTATGGAATCCAAAGAATACTAAGTTGCAACTCCACTTTTTAGTTATGAGGGTTATATTTTTATTTTGAAGATAATTTTGTGATCTTCCCCCTGATCATTCAAATGCTAGAATCTTATTTGCAACTACAGCCAGAACACCAGAGGGAGCTGTGGGTAAGGTGTGTGATTTTTCTCAGCATTCTCTAAAGTCAACCACTTAATTCATGGTTTTGACCTGATCTTGATTTTTACCTAGGAAAGTCCTTGAAGTGACTTTTTTTTAATCCTGGAAAATCATAGACATATTTTTCAAAAAATTTTGCACTGCTCTCCCTACGTCTTCCTTTTAGGACTTCAGTTATATATGCAATAGATTGCTACAAGTTCTCTTGCAGCTTGCTAATGTTTTGCTCATTTTATTGTATTTTTTTAAATATTTTTTCTCATTGTGCTCAGCTCTGGGTGTTTTCAGTCATGAAAGTCACTAACCTTTTCTGCAACCTAATCTAAACTTGTCAATTGATACTGTTTGAGTCTACTTTTTTTTTTTTTAATTAGGAAAGGCATGAGTGGCATCTACTATAGGGATAATTTCACCATCTACTGAAACAAAGCCTTTTGGAGTATGCATCCTGATGCCTCATGAATGATGAGACTGTGCGCTGGCTGGTGGAAAAACCTAATCCCGGCTCTGTGAGAACGCAGCAGGGATTTTCCTCTACCAAGTTCAGAGAAAATTTTCTACATCAGTAGATTCTGCACATGTCTGTATTCATCAGTACATCATTAAACACAGGCTTCCCTAGATGCTCAGATGGTAAAGCATCCGCCTGTAATGCAGGAGACATGGGTTCAATCACTGGGTCAGGAAGATCCCCTGGAGAAGGAAAGGGCAAGCCACTCCAGTATTCTTGCGTGGTGAATCCCATGGACAGAGAAACCCGGTGGGCTACAGTCCATGGGGTTGCAAAGAATCAGACAAGACTAAGCAACTAACAGGCACACACAAGTTCAGAAAATTTTCCTACAACATCAGTAGATTCTGCACATGTCTGTATCCAGCAGTGCATTGTTAAATATATGGAGGAGAAACTCTGAGTTATCCTGAGCTCTGTCTCTCTGCTAATAATTTATCACTCCAAGTGCATCATGGAATCAGGTCAAACAGTAAGACATTCTAGACTCAACAATATCCCTGGATACCCAATGCAGAGATCTTGTAAAAATTTCTTGCAGTTTCCTGAAATATGTCATCCATGATAGAACCTGTCTTAGATGGGAAAGTAGCAGGGAAAAAATGTATCAAAATTGAAAATAATAATTGAACACTGCTAAAATAACAGAAGAATAATTTAATTCTGTGACCTCCTGGGAGAAACGTACTGTCCGTGGGCAAATTTGAGCTGCTGTGATAAGACTTGGGCATCTGGCAGACACTGGGCTTCCCTGGTGGCTCAGATGGTAAAGAATCTGCCTTCAATGCAGGAGACCTGTGTTCAATCCCTGGGTCGGGAAGATCCCCTGGAGAAGGAAATGACAACCCACTCCAGTATTCTTGCCTGGAAAATCCCATGGACGGAGGAGACTGGAGGGCTCCAGACCAAGGGGTCGCAAAGAGTCGGGCATGACTATGTGACATTCACTTTCAGACACTGCACCTGTGCTGTGCTATAGACACTACCAGCCCTGCAGCTGTGCCCAGCTCTGCCCCATCCTCTGCTGATTTGCATGTTACTGGAGATAAATCCACTGCCCTGGAGACTTATTAATGTTCTGATCACATCTTGTGCATAAATCAGTCCCAGTCAGGACTCAGAGTGAACATGAGGTCCCCCACTCAGCTCCTCAGTCTCCTGCTGCTCTGGCTCCTCCCAGGTAAGGATGGAAAGCTATAGGAATTTATTCTGCCCATGTATTGTGGTTCTACAGGATAGTCCTCTTATATCATTAATAATAACATGGATATGGGTTTTTGTGTTTCCAATCTCAGATGCCAGGTGTGGCATCCAGATGACTCAGCCTCCATCCTCCTTGTCTGCCTTTCTAGGAGACAGAGTATCTATCATTTGCTGGGCCAGTTAAAGCATTAGCAAATGGTTAGACAGATATCAGCAGAAACCAGGGCAAGTTCCTAAGCTCCTGTTCTATGCAGCATCCAATTTGGGAACTGGGGTCCCATCCCGGTTCAGTGGCAGTAGATCTGGGACAGATTTCACTCTCACCACTCTCACCTGGAGGCTGAAGATGCTCCAACTTATTACTATCTACAAACTGATGGTACACCTCCTACAGTGTTACACACCCAAACATAAACCACCCTGGGGAGCAGATGTGGGAGGCTAGACTGTCCAGAAACTCTTGGTGCCTCCATCTGCTGAGAGCATTTCTGAGATGCACCCTGGCTTTGGATGTGACTAGAAGTTTTGGTGGAAGAGGCAGGACCAGCACCCTAACTCTCTTTCCTTCTCCTGAGTGCCCGCAGAACAGACATGATGACATCTCTTATGACTGAGTAATGGATGGACGATTACACATGAGTCTAATTTATGGTTCTAACCAGGATTTTCAGCAAGAGAAAAACAAATATACGTCTTTCAAGTAGGTTTTTTTTTTTAAACACAGGATGTGACTCTAAACTATAACCTGTAATGTGTGGGGAATGTGAGGCAGTAGTAGAATAAGTGATTCCCTGGTGCTTCCCCAAAGGCCAGAGCACATCTGCCACTGGAAGTGTAGGCTGTGTTCACCCACATGTAGGGCTCATGTGGCCTGTCTCTGATGCCCAGGCTTGGGGGTGCTGATGTTGCAAGACGCCTGCAGCCCCTCAGGTGATTCTTAAGTCTTGCCTGTGTCCATGTATCTGCCTGCGGGTGCTGATAAATATTGAATATTCCTCTTCTGATCTCCAAATCTCATTGGAGTGTCCATCGTTAAACAACTCTACAGGAAACCATACCAAAAAATCAGTTTTTAAAATGTGCTTCCAGAATTGAAGATGATAATGGAGATTTTGAAAGCAGGTTAATCCATATGGTCATATATATCATATCTCAGAAAATTGCCACCTTATAATGGCCCCAGAATACATCTGATTGTGCTTATGAATATGTACAGCAAGGCTGGGCTCATAACAAGTAAAAATCATTAAACAATACAGTAAAGAGAAAACTGAAGAAACTGCATGAAATATAAGACAATCATTTGATAAAGGCATTTGAAAAAGCCTTCTTTTCCAAAACACTCCAATCACCAAAATGTGGATATAGCATTCTTTTACCTATTTATTTAAAATACCTTGTTGCTAAAAAATTGTTTGGATTAAACAGCATCATCAGAATCACTGAGAAGTTGCTTATTACAAAATGAAAAATAGAGCAGACTCACCTTAAATTTAGTTTTCAGGTTTAAGAGTTCAGTTCAGTTGCTCAGTTGTGTCTGACTCTTTGTGACCCCATGGACTGCAGCACGCCAGGCTTTCCAGTCCATCACCAACTCCCAGAGATTGCTCAAACTTATGTCCATTGAGTCGGTGATGCCATCCAACTATCTCCTCATCTGTGGTCCCCTTCTCCTCCCACCTTCAATCCTTCCCAGCATCAGGGTCTTTTCAAATGAGTCAGTTCCACACATCAGGTGACCAATGTATTGGAGCTTCAGCTTCAACATCAGTCCTTCCAGTGAATATTCAGGACTTATTTCTTTTAGGACCAACTGTTTTGATCTCCTTGCTGTCCAAGGGACTCTCAAGAGTCTTATCCAACACCACAGTTCAAAAGCATCAATTCTTCCGTGCTCAACTTTCTCTGTGGTCCAACTCTCACATCCATATATGACTACTGAAAAAACCATAGCTTTGACTATATGGACCTTTGTTGGCAAAGTAATGTCTCTGCTTTTTAATATGCTTTCTAGGTTGGTCATAGCTTTTTGGTGTCTAAAAAGAAAGAGGGGTCTACTTTTTAACAAGGTAACAGGTGATCTATACAACTTCTTAAAAACTATGTTTTAGGGTATGTTCATTCAGCTGAAGAGTTTTTTGTTTGTTTGTTTTTGCCCAGTGAAGCCATTTAAGAGGGTTTCTTTTTAAAGCCATATATCTAAAAAACCAGCTTTGCTTTCCAATCAATGCAAAATTAAAAATGAAATGAATATAGGCACAGATCTTATAACTTCATGGAAACAGTGGGATATAGGTTGAAAACAGTGTGTTTCAAAACATGGAATTAGGTCACATTTATTAAAACTGAACTATCTCAAAATCTTATCTCTTCCTCAGCTTTCTTTACACTTGGGTTTATGTTATCAAGGCCCACAATTCAGATTACTTCCATATAATATTCTATCACATTATACTATTGTGTGGAGAAAATTGGTGATTGTGTGTCTGAACACTCTGTGTAGAAATATCACTTCTTGTAATGTATATTTTCACTTTGTTTGGGATGAAGCATATGATACTGAAAACTTTTTATCAAAGCTGATGAAAATTTGAGACAAATACCTCATTTGTGAAAAATTTGTGTTGTGTATATAATATGCAATCTGTGCACATATATTTATTTGATGTATTACTGCTACAGATATTTATACATGTTTAATGCATATAGAAGTTTATGTAACTAAATATATACCATTTTTATATATACTTCTACCCACAACACATGCATTTGAGCAAAGTGATTACATAAATGAAACAAATGAGGTATAGTACTAGCTGTTGTTGTTGCTGTTCAGTTGCTAAGTCGTGTCCAACTCTGCGACCCCATGGACTGCAGTGCACCAGGCTTCCCTGTCCTCCACTATCTCCCAGAGTTCGTTCAAACTCATGTATCAGCTTCAGCTATAGCATTGTCCTATTCAAGCACTATTTTTAAAACTCCCACATTGGTTGTGCTCACATTGAAATACTGTTCCAACCCAGTCCTAGTTCAAAGGGCGTGAATGGAGATAATATTGTCTAAAGTTAAAATGTAAATCATTGCAGGCTATGAAAATTCTCATTATAGTTATGTTCACAATGATGCTATATGTTCTGGGTCTGAGATATTCATTATTCAGTCTTTTTTTTTTCCTTTTAAGTTGAAATGTGGTTAATAATTTTCTCACCAATATATTACTTGTGATTTATAAAGATAATAGTGATTAAACTGACCAATTAACAAACAGAAGACTGAATCACTGAAAAATAAATTGCTGTTGTTCAGTCCCTCAGTTGTGTCTGAATCTTTGTGACCCCATGGACTGTAGGCATTCCTGTCCATCACTGTCTCCTGGAGTTTGCTCAAACTCATGTCCATTGAGTCAGCGATGCCATCCAACCATCTTATCCTCTGTCATCTCCTTCTCCTCCTGCCTTCAAGCTTTCCCAGCATTAGGGTCTTTTCTAATATGTTGGCTCTTCTCATCAGGTGGCCAAAGTATTGGAGCTTCAGCTTTAGCAGCAGTCCTTTCAATGAATAGTTAGGGCTGATTTCCTTTAGGATTGACTGGTTGGATATCCTTGCAGTCCAAGGGACTCTCAAGAGTCATCTACAACACCACAGTTCAAAGGCATCAATTATTTGGCACTCAGCTTTCTTTATGGTCCAACTCTCACATTCCTAGGCTTCCCTGGTGCTTCAGACCTTAAAGAGTCTGCCTCCAATGCGGGAGACCGGGCTCGATACCTGGGTCAGGAGATCCCCTGGAGAAGAAAGTGGCAACCCACAGTATTCTTGGCTGGCAAATCCCAAGGGCAGAAGAGCCTGGGAGGCTACAGTCCGTGGGGTCACAAAGAGTGGGACACAACTGAGCAACTAACACTTTCACTTTCTCACATCCATACATGACTACCGGAAAAACCATAGATTTGACTAGATGGACCTTTGTCAGCAAAGTAATATCTGTGCCTTTTAATACACTAAGTTTGTCACAACTTTTCTTCCAAGGAGCAAGCACGTTTTAATTTCATGGATGCAGTCACCATCTGCCATGGATAAAATCAGATATTTCCAAGTACAGTATAAGCAACAATTATCAGCCTAAAAGTGGGAAGCATATCAGAATTTCAGGAGATACAGTTATGAAGAACTGATTTATTTACCAGTAGATGTTAAAGTCCCATATTTATGCTACAAATATTGTACCAGCATATAATCTGTTTCCTTGACCAGCTCTTGGACTGTGTAACAAATATTGGTTGAGTGACTCTCCAGACCTCTTGTGTAGATTAGAGGACAAACTACACTTTAAAATGCACAGTGATTTTTATGATTTCCTTTAGGTCATTCTTTAGCCAACCTTCCTAATGCTGTATAAAAATTTTACCAGCTGAGCCACCAGGGAAGCCCAAGAATACTGGAATGGGTAGCCTATCCCTTCTCCAGGGGATCTTCCCAACCCAGGAATTGAACTGTGGTCTCCTGCATTGCAGGCAGGTTCTTTACCACTGAGTTACCAGGGAAGCCCTATAAATAATTTAATTGTTTCTTTATTTTACCTTTTTTGCTCTGGATCTTCTTGCTGCATGCAGGCTTTGTCTAGTTACTATGAGGATGGGCTCCTCTTCATTGCAGTTCACTGACTTTTCATTGTGGTGGCTTCTCTTACCATGGAGCACAGGCTATGGAGTGCTCAGGCTTCAGAAGTTGCAGCTCACAGGCTTTAGAGTGCAGACTCAGTAGCATGGTGCATGGGCTTTAGCTGCTCTGCGTGTGTGGAATCGTTACAGACCAAAGATCAAGCCTGTGTCCCCTGCATTGGCAGGTGATTCTCACCCACTGTGTTAGGCAAGTCCCCTAACATTGTATAGATTATTGATATTGGACAACTTGAAGGGGCCAACTGAAAAAGTCATCCTATGTCCAGCCGTGACCAAGATATGCCACAAGAATGAATTCTAAATCAACCTGTGTCCTAATGACCTCTAACCGAGAGAGGCATTGTATTGACCACTGGAGAGTAGATCACATTGATCTGAACCCCTGCCATATTCACTGATCACTAGCCCATGAATTTTTGTAGGATTTACATCTCATCCTTTGGCATAGGTATATCTTACCAGTCATTCTCATTCCAGCAACTTCTTGCCCATCAAGTCCAATGAACATGATACTCTAGAGGTCTGAACTGTGGTTCTCCTGCTGGAGCTTTCTGTAATATCCATCCACTGTCCCTATCTACCCCAGGCACGGTAGCATCATTGGTCCAGTAGGTCATAAGGTCTACTGCAGGTTTTACTTAGTGCAGAGTCTTCTTGTCTTCTGGGATCACTCAGAACTGACAAACATACAAGTTATTAAGAAATGAGTCACAATAACTGACTCCACAATGCATATGTAGCTTGAAGACTCCAAAGAAAACTAAGTTGTGTTGCCTCTATTTTTTAGTTATTAGGGTTGTATTTTCATTTGAAATGGAGAAGGCAATGGCAACCCACTCCAGTACTCTTGCCTAGAAAATCCCATGGATGAAGGAGCCTGGTAGGCTGCAGTCCATGGGGTCGCTAAGGGTCGGACACGACTGAGCGACTTCACTTTCACTTCACTTTCATTTGAAAATACAATTTCATTTCAAATGAATTTCATTTCATTTCTTGATATTCTCCTGGCCATTCAAATGCTAGAAACATATTCACAACTGCAGCCAGGACACCAGAAGGAGCTGTGTGTGATTTTTCTCAGGCTTTCCTAAATTCAGCCACTGAATTCATGGTTTTGACCTGATCTTGATTTTTAATGATTGAAGTCCTGGAAATGATTTTGTAAAACCTGGAAAATCATAGACATAATATTTTTTTCAAAAGTTTTGCTACTGCTATTGGAAAAGAAATGCAAAAAAGCAAAGGGCTGTCTGGGGAGGCCTTACAAATAGCTGTGAAAAGAAGAGAAGTGAAAAGCAAAGGAGAAAAGGAAAGATATAAGGATCTGAATGCAGAGTTCCAAAGAATAGCAAGAAGAGCTAAGAAAGCCTTCCTCAGCAATCACTGCAAAGAAATAGAGGAAAACAACAGAATGGGAAAGACTAGAGATCTCTTCAAGAAAATCAGAGATGCCAAGGGAACATTTCATGCAAAGATGGGCTCAATAAAGGACAGAAATGGTATGGACCTAACAGAAGCAGAAAATATTAAGAAGAGGTGGCAAGAATACACAGAAGAACTGTACAAAAAAGATCTTCACGACCCAGATAATCACGATGGGGTGATCACTGACCTAGAGCCAGACATCCTGGAATGTGAAGTCAAGTGGGCCTTAGGAAGCATCACTACGAACAAAGCTAGTGGAGGTGATGGAATTCCAGTTGAGCTATTCCAAATCCTGAAAGATGATGCTGTGAAAGTGCTGCACTCAATATGCCAGCAAATTTGGAAAACTCAGCAGTGGCCACAGGACTGGAAAAGGTCCGTTTTCATTCCAATCCCAAAGAAAGGCAATGCCAAAGAATGCTCAAACTACCACACAATTGCACTCATCTCACACACTAGTAAAGTAATGCTCAAAATTCTCCAAGCCAGGCTTCAGCAATACATGAACCGCGAACTTCCTGATGCTCAAGCTGGTTTTAGAAAAGGCAGAGGAACCAATGATCAAATTGCCAACATCCGCTGGATCATGGAAAAAGCAAGAGAGTTCCAGGAAAACATCTATTTCTGCTTTATTGACTATGCCAAAGCCTTTGACTGTGGGGATCACAATAAACTGTGGAAAATTCTGAAAGAGATGGGAATACCAGACCACTTGACCTGCCTCTTGAGAAATCTGTATGCAGGTCAGGAAGCAACAGTTATAACTGGACATGGAACAACAGACTGGTTCCAAATAGGAAAAGGAGTACATCAAGGCCGTATATTGTCACCCTGCTTATTTAACTTCTATGCAGAGTACATCATGAGAAACGCTGGAATGGATGAAGGACAAGCTGGAATCAAGATTGCCAGGAGAAATATCAATAACCTCAGATATGCAGATGACACCACCCTATGGCAGAAAGTGAAGAGGAACTCAAAAGCCTCTTGATGAAAGTGAAAGTGGAGAGTGAAAAAGTTGGCTTAAAGCTCAACATTCAGAAAACGAAGATCATGGCATCCGGTCCCATGGCATCATTCAGAAAACGAAGATCATGGCATCAATAACCTCAGATATGCAGATGACACCACCCTTAAGGCAGAAAGTGAAGAGGAACTCAAAAGCCTCTTGATGAAAGTGAAAGTGGAGACTGAAAAAGTTGGCTTAAAGCTCAACATTCAGAAAACGAAGATCATGGCAAATAGATGGGGAAACAGTGGAAACAGTGTCAGACTTTATTTTTTGGGGCTCCAAAATCACTGCAGATGGTGACTGCAGCCATGACATTAAAAGACACTTTCTCCTTGGAAGGAAAGTTATGACCAACCTGGATAGCATATTCAAAAGCAGAGACATTACTTTGCTGACAAAGGTTTGTCTAGTCAAGGCTACGGTTTTTCCTGTGGTCATGTATGGATGTGAGAGTTGGACTGTGAAGAAGGCTGAGCGCCAAAGAATTGATGCTTTTGAACTGTGGTGTTGGAGAAGATGCTTGAGAGTCCCTTGGACTGCAAGGAGATCCAACCAGTCCATTCTGAAGGAGATCAGCCCTTGGATTTCTTTGGAAGGAATGACGCTAAAGCTGAAACTCCAGTACTTTGGCCACCTCATGCGAAGAGTTGACTCATTGGAAAAGATTCTAATGCTGGGAGGGATTGGGGGCAGGAGGAGAAGGGGACGACAGAGGATGAGATGGCTGGATGGCATCACTGACTCGATGGACGTGAGTCTGAGTGAACTCCGGGAGTTGGTGATGGACAGGGAGGCCTTGGCCTGCTGAGATTCACGGGGTCGCAAAGAGTCGGACACAACTGAGCACTGAACTGAACTGAACCGAACTGAAAGTTTAAAACTGTACCCACTAACATATTAAATATGAACCACATGTAGCTTCACAACTTAAATTAGAATTACTTAAAATTAAAAACATAGCTTCTCTGTTGCACTACCTGCATTCTAGGTGCTCAGTAGCCACCTGTGGCTAATGTGGATTGCCATGCCCTCCTCCAGGGGATCTTCCTGACCCAGGGATCAAACCCTCATCAGTTTTGTCTCCTGTGTTGGCAGGTGTATTCTTTACCACTAGAGCCACCTGGGCATCCCCAATGGTTGCCATATTGAGCAACACAAATGCTGGCACTTTCATCATCACAGAAAACTCAATTATTCAGTAATGGTCCAAAAGATCACCCCTGGTCACTCAATGGTGTTATGGCTCAGAGCACAGACCTCACACACTCTTGGTCCTGAATCTTCCTTGGCTGGTACAGCTACTATGGTTCTCAGGACTGCTCTGTAGGGCTTTCTGGAATGAGAGGATGAGGCTGGGTCAACAGTTCTAGACTAGGAGCCTGCTCCTACCTGTCTGGCCCTTGCCATTGTACCTGCAGGGACCCTCCTGTCCCACCTGCTCTTTCCCAAAACCATGAGATGTCTTTGACATTTCATGTGGATCAAGAACCTAGCCCTAACTCTTTTATGACCAATATCTTTCCTGGATTCCTATTTAGATGACTGGATTATTGAGGATAGAAATTTTGTGTGGAAGACACAGTATCAGCTTCAGAAGTATTAATAACAGTAAAAATCTCACAGTCAAGATGCTTTGAGATTCCACATTGAAAATTTTATAACTGTATCACAAAACTGCCATTAGATGGCAGACACATGCAGCAGAAACACAAGACAGAAGCCTGTTCTTAGAAGTGCTGAGATACTGAGTGCTACTGTCCCATTTTCAACAGGAGCCCCTAAGGCTTGAACGGGCTCAGATGTGATGGGGACACCTGGAGAGGAGCTGCCTTGTGCTGAGTGCTGGAGAAAACCCGTGAGCTGGGAAGATTCCCATGCCCTCCTCCAGGGGATCTTCCCAACCCAGGGACTGAACCCACAACTCCTGCATTGTAGGTAGATTCTTTTACTGCTGAGCCACCGGGGAAGCCCCCCAAAATGGTACAAACAAACTTATTTTACAAAATAGAAACAGACTCACAAACAGAAAACTAATTAATGGTTCTCAAAGGGGAAAGAGGTGTGGGTAGAATATAATTTCATTGTGTATATATATATATATTCCTTCCATTACATATATTCCATTGTGTGTATATATATATATTCCATTATATATGTATATATTCCATTATATGCATTCCATTTCATATATAGTGGAGTATTATCCAGTAGTGTGAAAGGAAGAAAACCTGCCAAATGGGCGATATGAATGGACCTTGAGCACATTATGCTCAATGAGATAAGTCAAACGGAGAAAGACAAATACCATATGATATCACTTACATGTGGGATCTAAAACAGTTAAACTCGTAAGAGAGGAATGATAATGAATGAGGAGTTTTCATCAGGCCATATACACCTGTGCAAACCCAGCCTGCATCTTTTGTTCCTGTCTTCCACACAGCTCATCCCATTTTCCTGCAGAGCAGTGAGCTTGTTTGCTCAAGTCTCATTTCCCATGGGCACATGTAGTTCTAAAGCCAAAACAGGGTGACCACAAGACTGTGTCTTATCCCTAGAGACCTGCCTACCATTTCATCTCCCTCCTGTGTTCAGTTTACCTCTTATGGTAACTGACAGGATCCTCCTTAGGAAGGTTGCCAATGGACAGTTAAACCCAGAGAAAGAAAGAAGGAAACTAGACTAAACCAGACATGCTGTCTAGCTTGCTCCAAGGAGATGTGAGAAGACTGAAGGAGATACCTGACATCCCAGAAGGTCTTCACAAACCTCACTCCTCTCAGTCTTGTCCACGGAAACCCCAGAGCTACACACTTGTCCTGAAGAGCTGAAAACAGTACAGATGACCTGATCTGAGACTGTGAGATGCCCCAACTTACAACACACAGGAAAGAAACCAAGGGCCCCACTATGGTCTCTGAGGGAAGCAAGATATCATTCCTTCTCTTGAGACATGGGCTGGACCTGCTGCGGTCAGTAACATGCATCCATATTCCATCAATATGTAAATTCCTGTATTAATTATTTCCTCCAGCAACAACTTAAATTGTCAATCTTTGTTGATAGTGCATGCATGCTTTAGTCATGTCTGACTCTATGTGACCCGATGAACTGTAGCCCACCAGGTTCCTCTGTCCATAGGGATTCTCCAGGCAAGAATACTGGAGTGGGTTGCCATGGCCTCCTCCAAGGGATCTTTCCAACCCAGGGATCAAACCCAGGTCTTCTACATTGTAGCCAAATTCTTTACCATCTGAGCCACTATAGATAGCCTGTAGTATCTATTAGGGATTAATATCAAATCAGGACCCATATCTCAAAAAGCTGAGTCTTATTTTCAAAAGGGATTATGGCATTATCCCAATACTCTAGAGGTCTGAACCATGGTTCTCCTGCTGGAGCTTTCTATAACATTCAGGCACTTTAGCATCATTGGTCCACTGAGTCGTAAGATCTACTATAGATTGTACTTAGTGCAGACTCTTCTTCTGTTCTGGGGACTACTCAGAACTGGCAAGCTTACAAATTATTAAGAAATGAACCAGAACAATTGACTCCAAAATGTATATGTTGCCTTCATAATCCCAAGAGGACTAACCAATATTAACTCTACTTTTCAGTTGTGAGGCTGGTGTTTTCATTTCAAAGATAATTTCCTGATTTTCACCTGACCACCCACATGTTAGAAATGTATTTGCAACTACAGCCAGGACCACAGTGGGAGTTATGGAAAAGGTGTGTGATTTTTCTTGGGCTTCTCTATTTAGCCACTGAATTCATGGTTTTGAGCTGACTTTGGCTTTTTAATTTTGAAAGCCCTGGGAATAATTTCTTAAAATCTGGAAAACTCTAGTGATGCATTCAAATATTTTTTGTGCTTCCTCTCACTACCTCTTCCTCTTTAGGACTTCAGTTATATACACAATAAATGACTTAAAGTTGTCATAGCTCATTTCATGCTCTGCTCATTTTATTGTATTTCTTCAATATCTTTTTCCCACTGTGCTCAATTTGGATATTTTCTATTGCTAAAGTCATTAATATTTTTTTTCTATGGTACCTAATCTTGTCAGTTGAAACTGTTGGACTCTATTAAAGTCTTGCTTTTAACCTTTATTAGGAAAAACCAAAATGGCATTTAATATAGGGGCAATTTTGCCCCACTACTAAAACAAAGCCTTTCAGAGTGTGCCATCTGATGCCTAATGAATTTTGAGCTTTACTGCTCTGTCTAGTGTACAACTAATCTTCGCTCTTCAGGTTTCTCCTTTAATATAACTTCAGAGGAATTTTTCTATAACATCAGTAAATTACTCACATGTCTGTATCCATCAGTACATTGTTAAATATGGAGGGGAAACTCTATAGCTATCCTGGGTTCTCTCTGTGTATTGACAATTTATCACCTCAAACAC
Organism: Bubalus bubalis; assembly: GCF_019923935.1. Lineage (NCBI taxonomy): Eukaryota > Metazoa > Chordata > Mammalia > Artiodactyla > Bovidae > Bubalus > Bubalus bubalis. Next base: position 46,797,410 of record NC_059168.1, read on the forward strand.
ATCAGGGAATCAGATCAAAGAAGAAGATGCTCTGGGTCCAATGATATCACCAGGTATCAAATGCAGAGATCTTCTAAAATTTCTGGCAGTTCCTTTGAATGTATCATGTCTGGTAGAACCTGTCTTAGATGAAAAAGTAGCAATAAAAGCATTGTATGAACACTGAAAATAGCAAAATAGCACTGTACTGAAAGAACACTAAACAGATTCAATGCCTTGACCTCCAGAGAGAAACACACTGTCCATAGGCAAATTTGAGCTGCTCTCATCAGACTTGGGCATCTGGCAGACATTGCACCTGTGCTGTGTTATGGAGATTGGCCAGCCCTGCAGCTATGCCCAACTCTCTGCTAATTTGCATGTTACTGGAGATCAACCCCACTGCCCTGGAGACTTATTAATGCTCTGATCACATCTTGTGCAGAAATCAGTCCCAGTCAGGACACAGAGTGAACATGAAGGCCCCCACTCAGCTCCTCAGTCTCCTGCTGCTCTGGTTCCTCCCAGGTAAGGATGGAGAGCTTTAGAATTTACTCTGCCTGTGTGATCAGTACTGCCTGATCCTACAGGATAGTCCTCTTGTATCATTAGTAATAACATGGAGATGTGTTTTTATGTTTCCAATCTCAGGTACCAGATGTGACATCCAGGTGACCCAGTCTCCCTCCTCCCTGTCTGCATCTCTAGGAGACAGAGTCTCCATCACTTGCCAGGCCAATCAGAGCGTTAGCCACTACTTAAACTGGTATCAACAGAAACCAGGGCAAGTTCCTAAGCTCCTGATCTATTATGCAACCAGCCTGTACACCAGAGTCCCATCCCGATTCAGTGGCAGTGGATCTGGGACAGATTTCACCCTCACCATCAGCAGCCTGGAGGCTGACGATGCTGCAACTTATTACTGTCAACAGGATTATAGTACACCTTCCACAGTGTTACACACCGAAACATAAACCACCTAGGTGAGGAGATGTGTGAAACTGGGCTGCCCCAGCTGCTCTGGGTGCCTCCATCTGCTGAGAGCATTTTGGAGATGCACCCATGCTTTGCATGCCACTGGAAGGTCTGGTAGAAGGGGCAGGGAGCCTCCTCAGCACACTGACTCCTTGCTCCTCCTCAGTGTCAGCAGCATAGACATGACTCTTCCCCACCTGATTTAATAAAAGACAGATGATTATACCTGCAGACTCTGGTTTATGACACCAGTCAGAGTTCACTCAGCAAAAGAAAAGCCAGTATACATCGCTCAGTCATGTCCAACTCTTTGCAACCCCATGGACTGTAGCCTACCAGGATCCTCCCTCCATGGGATTCTACAGGCAAGAGTACTCGAGTGGGTTGCCATTTTCCTTCTCCAGGGGCTCTTCCCAACCCAGGGACCAAACCTGGGTCTCCCGCATTCCAGGCAGATGCTTTAACCTCTGAGCCACCAGGGACTCCATATTCCAGGCAGTGATTTTTTAAAATACATAAAAATGTTTGTTCCAATGCTATTCTCAAACATATGTAAAATAGATAGGCAGTGGGAATTTGCTGCGTGATGCAGGGGTTTCTAATCTGGGGCTCTGTGACAACCTATAGGGGTAGGATGGGCTGGGAGGTGGGAGGGAGATTCAAAAGGGAGGGTACATACATATACTTATGGCTGATTCATGTTGATGTATGGCAGAAACCAACACAATATTGTAATTATCCTCCACTAAAAAATAAAAAGGAAAAGTACATGGAGTGTGAGTCTTAAATATAACCTTTCAAAGTCTGGGGAGTGTGATACTAGGTGAAGCAGTGGAAGAAATAAGTGATTCTCTGGTGCTCCAGGTGTGGGAATTGCGCCCCTTGGTGTGGGAATTGTAAGATTCAACATTGTCCATCAAGGGACCCAGAAGGATACTAACCTCACAGAGAACCAGGTAATAATAAACGGACTTATTACCCAGCATAAGCAGTGGACCTGAAGAGCCGATGAACCTACTCTAACCCCACTCAGCTGTAGCCTGCGAACACCTGGAGAGTGTTTACCTAGGTAGATACCCATACATAACCTCACTTTTGATCCAGCAATAGCCCTTCTTGGTATTTACCAAAATTAATTTAAAACTTAAATTCACCTACACATGTATTTAATAGCAGCTTTATTCATAGTTGCTCACATTTGGAAGTAATCAAGATGTTCTTCAGTAAATGAATAGGTAAATAAACTCTTGCACATTCAGACTATGGAATATCATTGCTGTTTAGTCACTAAGTCATGTCTGACTCTTTTGTGACCCCATGGATTGTAGCCCGCCAGGCTCCTTCTGTCCATAGGATTTCCCGGGTAAGAATACTGGAATGAGTTGCCATTTCCTTCTCCAAGGGATCTTCCCAACCCAGGGATAGAACCTATGTCTCCTGCATTGGCAGATAGGTTCTTTACCACTGAGCCACCAGGGAAGCTCATGGAATATTACTCAGCTCTGAAAAAGAAATAGCTATCAAGCCACAAAAGACATGGAGCAAACTTAAATGCATATTACTAAGTGAAAGACGTCTATCTAGAAAGGCTACATATTACATGATTCCCACTATATGACATTCTTAATGGCTGGATTATGAAGATAATTAAAAGGTCAGCGGTTTCCAGAGATTGGGTACAGTAGAGGAGAAGGATAAATAGGCAGAGCACAGAGAGTTTCCAGGTTTATGAAAGTATTCTGTATAATATTAAAACGATGAATGCGTTTCATTGAACATTTGTCCAAACCCATAGAATGTACACCAACAGTGATCCCTCAGGTAAACTATGGGCTTCCAATGATCTTAATGTGTCAATATAGGTCCATCAAATGTAACAGAGGTGTCACTCTGGTGAGTGGTGTTGTTAATAGGGGAAGCTGTACTTTGTGGGGGCATAAGCGGAATCCCCTTACCTTCCTGTTAATTATTCGACGTGTACATTTTAAACTTCATCTGTGTTGGTGGTATGGCAGTCATGTGTTCCTTTTCACTGCAGAATAATTCTCTTATATATGAACATATAAAAATTAATTTATTCATTCTTCAATTAAAGAGTTGTTTTTAGGTTGTATGAATCAAGTTGTTTTTGGAATATTCTTTTCTTAATATTTATTTACTTATTTATTTGGCTGTGGAATGCAGGGTCTTTTGTTTCAGCAAATGGGTTTTCCTCTAGTTGCAGAACAAGGACTTCGTTGCTCTGTGGCCTCTGGGATCTTAGCTCCCTGACCAGGGATCAAACCTGCATCCCCTGCATTGGAAAGTGAACTCTGAACCACTGGATCACCAGAGAAGTCCCTGGAATATTCTTGCAATGTCTTTTGTGGAATTATACACTCATTTTCCTTGGGTACATTCCTAAGTGTGGAAGTGCCAAGTCATAGGATTAGGATGGGTTTGGTAAACACTGCAAAATAGTTTTCAAAAATGATGAGTGTATTAAAAAATCCTCCAGCCATGTATACAAGTTCCAGTTGCTGCAGTCCTTTCCAATATTTGGTATTGTCAAACATTTTATAATATCTGTATTGATAAAAATGAAGTGGTATTGTATTGCAAATTTATATTTCCCTGATAACCAATCATGCTCAAAGACTCTTTATATGTCTGCATGCTTGCTTAGTCACTCAGCCATGTCTGACTCTATGACCCCATGGACTGTAGCCCACCAAGGGCCTCTGTTCAAGCGATTCTCCAGGCAAGAATACTAGAGTGGGTAGCCATTTCATTCTCCAGGGGATCTTCCTGACCCAGGGATCAAAACTGAGTCTCCTGCATTGCAGACAGATTCTTTACCATCTGAGCCACCTGGGAATCCCTTTATATGTCTACATAGACATTTTATGCTATTTATGTAGTATGAATCATATATAACACATAAAATATATATTTGAAGAAACTGCCTACACTGTGGGAGACCCAGGTTCAATCCTGGGTCAGGAAGATCCCCTAGAAATGGGAATGGCTACCCACTCCAATATTCTTGCCTGGAGAATCCCCTGGACAGAGGAGGCTGGTGGGCTGCAGTCCATGGGGTCACAAAGAGTGGACACAACTGAGCAGCTAACACTTTCACTAGTTAATCTCTATTGTTCTCTTGTGTTTGCTTCATGAGTTTACCTGTGTGTCCTGTTCAATAAATTTTGGCTACTTTTAGTGCCCAAAGATATTTTCCTAAACTTTCTTTTAGAAGCCTCAGTATTTTACCTCTCACATGAAAACTAACTCTAATTTATATTTTTGCCTAGTGTTAGATGAATCAGAATTTTATTTACATTTCCATATCTAATAGCTCCTCACAATTTATTGTGAAACAAAAATAAATAAGCAAAAAAACTAGGAAATTATACCCCACTTTAATGGCACCCCACTCCAGTACTCCTGCCTGGAAAATCCCATGGACGGAGGAGCCTGGAAGGGTGCAGTCCATGGGGTCGCTGAGGGTTGGACACGACTGAGTGACTTCACTTTCACTTTTCACTTTCATGCATTGGAGAAGGAAATGGCAACCCACTCCAGTGTTCTTGCCTGGAGAATCCCAGGGACGGCGGAGCCTGGTGGGCTGCCGTCTATGGGGTCGCACAGAGTCGGACACGACTGAAGTGACTTAGCAATTAGTGCATCTGTTAGAAATCAAGTGATTGTGCATGTGGCTCTTTTTTTCTATTTTTAAGATTTTTAAACTCTTTATTGAATCTGTTATACTATTCCTTGTGTTTTATGTTTTAATTTTTTGGCCAGGAGGCATATGGGATCTTAGCTCCCTAATAAGGGATCAAACCCACACCCCCAGCATTGGAGGGTGAAGTCTTAACCACTGGACCATCTGGGAAGTCCCAGCTCTTCTTCCTGATTCTGTTCTGTCTCATTTGTCTGTTTATCTATCTATGTACCTAGGGTACACACACTGTTGATCATTGTAGTTTTATAATAATCTAGAAGAATGATATTATAAGTCTACTGACTTTATTTTTATTCTTTAAGGTTTTCCTGGTTCTTTGAATTTCCAGACAAATTCTAGGATCATCTTTTCAACTTCAAAAAATCCTTTGTGGATTTTAGTTGGATTACATCGACTCTACATGTCAAATTTGCAGAAATAAAATCTTAACAATATTGAATTTTCCAGTCTATGGACAAGGAAAAATTCAGGGTACTGACCCAGGCTCTGGACTTCAGAAAGAGTCACCATAACCAGCCAGGACAGTTAATTCTCAATAGGTACTTAGCCTAGTATTAGCAGAACCCAATGTAGGTTCGTATGACCTTCATCAGGAGTGCATCCATCTCTAATTTCAGGCTTTATTCTGGTTCAGTAGATTGGTTTAAGACAAGTACCTTGCCCACAGTTAGAGGCCTGCAGGTTAGAGATACTACAGAGTCACCGGCCTTAGACCACCCTCACATAGTGCTACAGGTCAGGAATAATCCGCTTATGCTATCTGCTGACCCTTGAGTTCAGACCGCACCTGTTGCTTTCTACGCTCCCACAACTATTCTTGGAGTTACTGTGATGGAGTTCAGGAAAGCAGCGTAGAATTTCATGGAATATGATTAAAACTCATTTTATTCTGATTTCAATATTCAGTACCTGATAGTAAATGACAAATCAGGAAAGTTCCCCAAAAAATGAATCCAGAGCTCTATAGCATTTTTTTATTCACTTGCAAATAGTAAGAAGGCCATATACTTTGTTTCCTTCTTGGTGATGGTGTTGCCAAAAGCAACACCAAAGTGGGTCCGGCTGCTTGCCACTCAAAAGCCAATAAACAGTCAGGTTGGTGGAAAGGAACATTTGATTTATTTCAGATGTTGGCAGCTGGTGGGGGGAGGGTGGCAGACATCTGTCCAAAGGCCGACTGCCCACCACCACTGGCAACCAGTGGGGCGAGAGCTTTTGTAGACAGAAGGAAGTGGCTACATGCAAAAGCAGCATGGTCAGCTCTGACAGTCATCTTGACATTGGTCACTGATGGTCTGACCAGCTTGGTTGTTTTAGGTTCAGTTAATCTTCAGTTCCAGGGTCCATTCATTCCCATTTCTTTGAGGCCAGTTCTCTGAATTGTGGCAGCTCATGTCCTGGGTACAGTCTGATCATCATGTAGTTACCTTCTCCACCTGGTGTTCTAGTATCTATAAGACAGCTCACAGGATATGGCTGAGATATGGCTATTATCTATAGCTCTTGAGAAAGAACTAAAGGTCCTTGACTATTTTCTGCTGCTGCTAAGTCACTTCAGTCGTGTCCGACTCTGTGCGACCCCATAGATGGCAGCCCACCAGGCTCCCCCATCCCTGGGATTCTCCAGGCAAGAACACCAGAGTGGGTTGCCATTTCCTTCTCCAGTGCATGAAAGTGAAAAGTCAAAGTGAAGTCGCTCAGTTGAGTCCGACTCTTAGCAACCCCATGGACTGCAGCCCACCAGGCTCCTCCATCCATGGGATTTTCCAGGCAAGAGTACTGGAGTGGGGTGCCATTGCCTTCTCCGTGACTATGCTTAATGACTACATTGTTATTTGGTCTCCTTTGATTGTTTTCCTTTGTTTTTATATGTTCTCACTTCTCTGATTAAACTCTTTCTTTGACTAAAGTTTTCCACAGACAAAAGGCAGGCAGAGGACATGAGGGGAGCCCAAGGATCCTAGGGTACTACTCCATTTCAACAGTGCGACTATACGACCTGTTTATTCTTTTAGGTATGAGACGATTTGCCCTTTTTAAATTTAATAGTGTGGAAAGTGCTGTGACAGAACATTCTCCTTCAAAAAATGTGATCACTACTCAAGCACTTTTTTTCCCAAACAATGCAGAATTTTCCTGCTCCTCACAGATATAACTCACATAAGTAATGCAAATCTCTACTTCAAAGCCAAGATGATGGTATCCTCCAAAACTCAGTGGGGGTAGATAACTTTTTAATGTGAAATTACTTTTAATTTAAAAAAACCTATTTAACAAGTATTCACAATTCTTAAGGAAATTCCCTGGGAGTGCAGGGATTAGGACTCTGTGCTTTTACTGCTGAGGGTGCAGGTTCAATCCCTGGTTGGGGAACTAAGATCCTGCAAGCCACAAGGTGCAGCCAAAAAATAACAGTAATAATTCCTAAATACAAAGTAATCCAATAACTCTTCCAGGATTGAGTCTGATTTATTGTGTCTCCTCTGTCATAGAAATAAATGGCACCTAATTAAACCTATAAACCCACTAGTCCCCTATCCTTCTAACCAGTACCTGAGGTTCCAACATTTCTTCCCAATACTCAAGTCCACCTCCCAGGTCCATCTAGCATGTCACTCAAAGCAATACCATGCCAAGAAAGACATTTAGAATGGAATGAACTCTGGAGGAGTCAGAGATTCCTGGACCATCCTCTGTACATCTGTAAAGAAACTGTGAGTATGAGGAAGAGAACAACTTGTAAATCTTTCAGCTATTTTTTCTCCTATTTTATTCCATAATTACAACAGCAGCAACAACCTTCTGCTTCGACTGCTTGACCTTAATAAGTTTCCTCTGCTTTTTTCCTCAGACTAACAGGAATAATACTGAACCTCTTAGTCATAATAAGAAAACTGGAAAAATCCAGTGTAGCACAGGGATTCCTTAAGCCAGCAATGCTAAAATATTTGAGTCACCAGTACACACATATAGACCATATATGTCTAACATAAATGAAAAATAAATCCATGAAGCAGTAATTCTCATTAGTATACACAACATGCACAGGGATCCTCTTTCTATTTTAGCTCATTTTATTTTATTCTATTATTCTAGTTTATATCATTAAAAAATTGCTCACTGCCCACTAAATTAATTTTTTGATCCATGATTGAATAAAACACTCCACACTACAAAATACCATTCTCAAGCATATGCTTCTTTTTTTATATAGTTGAATTATGTTTTTTTTTCCTTAGACTTACTCTTTATTTATTTATTTTTTTTATTCTTATGTTCTTAGTATTGAAAATGAGGTCCAAAACACTTGAAAAAATACCCTAGAGTAGGCCCCAAACTGATAATAGTAGTTTTCCTTATTCTATGTCATGGGCTAATTTTTGGAGACAGAGTGAAACGATTTTAAAAACTGAATAAGGATTATATAAGAAAGAGAACAGCAATGTGACATTCTAGTCTTTCACAGGACAAAATATAATGGGCAGTGGGAGAAAACACACTGAAAGAGTCTGAAGGGTCATGACTGTAGATCTATGGGCTTCAGAACTGATTGATAAATTAAGATTAAGAGACTTGTGAACCTGTTGGATAAAAGATGACGCTGAACCCTGGCTGTGGGTGAAATATACTTATGAATAGAAATATACTGTAAAGTATCTACTACTGTTTTCACAATTTCACAAGTATGGAAACTGAGGTAAAAAGAGTTCAAAAATTTGATTGATATCATACAACCAAGTAAGTTATGGAGCTCCAATCCAACTGAGATGGTTTGCCTTCAAGGTTCAGTGTGTTAACCACTGTGGCTGTGGATAAAGTTCTAATTCCTGAATGTACAGAGATTGTCTTACAATTTGGAATAACATCAATAAAGCAGTTTTTTGGGAGAGGCAAAAGAAGAGAAAGCGAAGGATTTCTACTTGGCAATGGAGTTACTGTGGTGTGGTCAAGGTTGGGGTCCTCAGCTATTCAGTTAGTCTCTGCTTGTACCACACTTTTGTTGTTCTCTGCTAGTTTAACCTTTGTGTCAATTTTTGGTTTCTGTCTCACTGCATCCCTCAGCTCCTGGGGCTCCTCCTGCTCTGGGTCCCAGATGAGGATGGAGTGGGGATGAGAAAGAGGATAGGGGGTGAGTTCTGGGGGCACCACTGCCCTCCATGTCTGTTTTGTCCAAGAGTTAGAGGCATATGTTTTATCCTTTGGGAAGAGATATGTGATGTTTAGGTCTATGAGTCTGAGGAACATTCTAGAAAGAAAAAGGACCTATCCTCTGGTGAAGACTGTGACACAGAAAGAGGGGGATGTTGTAGGTGACTTGCAGAGACCCTTCAGTGCATCACAAATCTTATGCTCTTTTTCAAAATTGAATATATTGGGATAGAAAACAAAATCACAAAATGTTGCTTAACTTGAGATAAATAACAGAAGGAGAGAATATGGCTTGAGAAAACAGAAAAATCAGGCATGTAAAGATAATATTTCCATAAACAGAGTGGGTTCCCATGTGGCGCTAGTGGTAAAGAATCTACCTGTCAATGCAGGAGATATAAAAGACATGGGTTTGATCCCTGAATTGGGAAGATCCCCCAGAGAAGAGAATGGCAACCCACTCCACTATTCTTGCCTGGGAAATCCCACGGACATAGGAGCCTGGCAGGGTCATAAGGAGTTAGACATGACTGAGAAACTAACATACTTTTTTCCCCACCAACTCAGATAATAAAGACATTTACAAAACCTTCCCTGAGCTCCCTTTAAACTAGAATATTTATCAGTGAATTTTTCTTATAGCCAATAACAGGTGCAGTTACTTAGGAAAGATGACCCACTTCATTCATACGTCTCAGGGCTCAGGAATCCAGTCCAGTGACCTGCAGGTGGGGAGCTCCCTCTGAGGGATGGCTTATCTCAGTTATCACCCAAGGAGAAACTCTCACTTTTCATCAGAAAGAACCTCCATTTGGACCTGTTATGACACAATCCTATGTCTGTCTCTAATCGTGGCCAAAGCAACGTAGACTTGTACTATTTGGGCTGACAAAGTCTGTAGATCAAAGTCTACCAAACATGTGGTGCTGGAGAAGACGCTTGAGAGTCCCTTGCTGCTGCTGCTACTAAGTCGCTTCAGTCCTAAGGGAAATCAACCCTGAATATTCACTGGAAGGACTGAAGCTGAAGCTCCAATATTTTGGCCACCTGATGTGAAGAGCTGACTCATTGGAAAAGACCCTGATGCTAGGAAAGATGGAAGGCAAAAAGAGAAGAGGGCGGCAGAGGATGAGATGGTTAGATAGCATCACCAACTCAATGGACATGAGTTTGAGTAAACTCCGGGAGATAGTGGAGGACAGGGAAGCCTGGCATGCTTCAGTCTGTGGGGTTGCAAAGAGCCAGATACGACTGAGCAACTGAACAACAATGACTACAAAATATGTAACCATATCACACTCTCCACCCCACAAATTCTAACTCCACGATAACACATTCAAATGATTCTACCAGCAACACTATCTGATAACATGTAGGAAGCAGAGGTTCCTTTTTAGAATTAAGGATATTATGTTCTCTGTGTACAGGCTCTTTAAGAAAATTTCAAAGCCTTTTTCTGACAAAGAAATAATTTTTATAAGCATTTACTTGTTCTGTGTATTTCAAGGCAACAGATGGTAAAATAAAACACCAATCAGAATTTAAAACATTATGTTAATTTCACAGAAAATAGCAATACTATATGAAATTCAAGCTAAAGAATACTTTGTAAAAGTAGCCTTTTAAAGAGTTGATTTGGGACTTCTCTGGTGGTACAGTGGATAAAAATATGCCTGCCAAAACAAGGGACATGGTCATGGGTTTGATCCCTGGTCCTGGAAGATTCCATAGGCCCCAGGACAGCTAAGCCCATGAGCCACAACTCCTGAAGCCCCTGTGCCTAGATCCTGTGCTCCTCAACAAGAGAAGCCACCACAATGAGAAACTCACGCACTGCAACGAAGAGCATCCCCCACCCATCGCAACTAGAGAAAGCCCATATGCACCAATGAAGATCCAACACAACCAAAAATTAATTAAAAAAAAAAAAGAATTTATTTACAACAGAACAAAATACAGCCTTATTTCCACTCTTATTTTTTCACTATAGAAGTTTCCATATTAGGTAATGAGTGATTAGTTTCCCAGGCCTGCCATAACCAAGTATCACATAGAGACCTAAAACAATACAAATTTATTCCCCCATAGCTCCAGAGGCAGAAAGTTTAAAATTAATACCCCTGAGGGGTTCTGATCCAGCACCATTTTCTACAATGACCATATTTTTTTTTCACTTTTTTAAAAATTGGAGTATAATTGCTTTACAATGTTGTGTTTGTTTCTGCTGTACAATGAAGTAAGTCAGTTATAAGTTCACTTGCTCAGTCGTGTCCAACTCTTTGAGACCCCACAGACTGCAGCACACTGGGCTTCCCTGTCCATCACCAATTCATGGAGTTTGCTCAAATTCATATCCGTAGAGTCAGTGATGCCATCCAACCATCTCATCCTCTGTCATCCCTTTCTCCTCCCACCTTCAATCTTTCCCAGCATCAGGGTCTTTTCCAATGATCAGCTATATAAATACATATATACCCTCCCTCGTGGACCACCCTCCCCTCCATCCGATATCCCACCCCTCTAGGTCATCACAGAACATTGAGCTGGGCTCCCTGTGCTATACAGCAACTCCCCACTAGCTGTTTTACACATGGTGGTGTATATATGTCAATGCTACTCTCAGTTCATCCCATACTCCCCTTCCCTGGCCCTGTGTCCACATGTCCCTACTCTACATCTGTGTCTCTATTCCTGTCCTGCAAATAGGTTCACCAGTACTGTTTTTCTAGATTCCATATACATGCATTGACATATGACATTTGTCTTTTTCTTTCTGACTTACTTCACTGTATGACAGACTCTAGGCCCATCCACATACAGTGATCATCTTTGATGAAAGCCCAGGAAAATGTCAGTCATAGGTACAGAACACTGAGACATTAAAAGAGTAGATTTGTTCTCATTATAACATACAGAATTTCCTTTTAAACTGTAGATTCAAGACTATGGCCAGCCAAATACATGATGAGAAAAAGTTGATATGAAAAGAATTTATAACCATTCAGAAAAAAGATAATATAGTTATATGAAAATATTCCTTGTTCATTCTCTCCTACTATTCCAAGGAAATTTTTCTCTTAAGAAATCTTTGATTAATCTGGTATATTTATTCAAAATGTGATAGTCACCAGTCTATAACAACTGGTTCCCAAGTATTTCACATTCACTGCCTGAGGCACGAAATTCTGTGTTTTTTTGCCTTAAATAGGGACTATAAGCTTTTTAGTTAGAAGAACGAGATTTTTCTAGCCAGATAAATTTCTCTTGACCCAAGTCACTTGAATGCTTTGTAAACTTTAATTCACTAGGTACTGGAGAAAGACAGTTTCTAACACTTGGCTCTAAAATTCTTAAACAGTTAACCAGGTGATAGAACATGACAGATTACTCGAGGTAACTAAAGTCCATGATGTTTTGGGGAGAAAACTTGAAGATCAATACTAATGGGGATGAAAGCTGTTTCCTTCTATCAATTAGCTAGGAGAAAACCAAGCAAGATGCCCATTCACCTCCCAAAGACTGATTTGCACATACATCTCCACATTGTCAGGGTCTCTAATGCTTTCTTAGAGAGGCAAGACATCTACACTGGGTAAAGTAGGCATCCTTAAGCCAGTGCCCCTTAGGTTTTTAGATCACAGTCACACATATATATGGGCTTCCCTGGTGGCTCAGATGGTAAAGAATCTGCCTGCAATGCGGGAGACCTGGGTTCTATCCCTGGGTTGGTAAGATCCCCTGGAGTAGGGCATGACAACCCACTCCAGTATTCTTGCCTGGAGAATCCCCATGGACAGAGAAGCCTGACGGGCCACAGTCCATGGGGTTGCAAAGAGTCAGACACAACTGAGCAACCAAGCACAGCACAGCACACACATATATACAACATAGGTATAATACATATTTTAAAAACCCACAAAACAGACTTACCATAAGACCATATCACATATTCGTTTTCCATTCTATTCTATTTTATTCCATTATTCTAGCTATTATCATTAAACTATCTGGTCATGACCCTCTGAATATGGGGTCCCCAAACCCCAGGCAATGGAATGCTACCAGTCCGAGGCCTGTTAGGAATTGGGCCACACAGCAGGAGGCGAGGGGGGATGGGCAAGTGAGCAAAGCCTCATCTATGTTTACAACTGCTCCTCATTGCTCACCTTACTGCCTGAGGTCCATCTCCTGTCAGATCAGCGCGGCATTAGATTCTCATAAGAGTGCAAACCCTACTGCGCTCGAATCATCCCCAAACTATTCCCCCTCCCCCGTCCATGGAAAAATTTTCTTCCATGAATCCAGTCCCTGGTAGCAAAAAGGTTGTGGACTGCTACTCTAAATTAAATGATTTCTTGGCCCGTGAACAGATAAAATCCTCCATTTTAAAATACGGCCCAGGAATAGGTTTCTAAGCGTGAGATGTTACAAAGGCCCTGCATTAAATGCCTGAAGAAACTACTGGAACAAACTCAAAAGTCACAGCAGTACTTTCTCCTTATTGTAAATCATGAGGCCAGTGTTAGAGAAATGTAGAAAAGATTAAAAAGGATCTATCAAGTTAGAACCAATATTTCACACCCATCTCGAGAGCTTGATAGCTCATATAATACACAATAGGTTCAAATTAAAATTTAAGTCTTAGAGATCTATATAACTGTTTTCTTTCTAAATTTTTACAAAAAGACCTTCCTATTGTAATTAGATTTTAGACCCTCAGTACAGATAAGTACCACAAAATGTAGAGATGATTTTATCTTACAAATACCAGGGAGAAAACCCTTGGGACTAAATGTGGATCCATGATGTGAGCACCCAGGAGGCCCTGAGCCCCACAGCAGCTGGCTCTGCAGCTGCAAGGACAAAACTGCTTAACCCCTCATGATTTGCATGCTTTCTCCAGAGTCCATTTTTGCTCTTCAGAATCCTCATAAATAGCGATTTTGAGGCAAGTGATTTTGAGGCAAGTGAATCTAAGTGATTCTGGGCAAGAAAAAAGAAGCTCAGGCAGGACCTGGATGAAACATGGGTGTCCTGACTCAATTCTCATGCTTTCTGTTCTTCTGGCTCCCAGGTGAGAAGGGGAATGCAGGGGATACACCCCGGAAATGATGGGAATTCTTCCCTGCTAACTGGGAAATCCTGCCCAGGTTCTCTGGATCTCTGACCCCCAATCCCTTCTTGGAGACCCCAGTGCAGTTAAACTCTGCTGGGAGGCAAGTGGCATGGGATTTGTCAACCATGGTGACTTTGTGCTTTGCTTCTTTCTCAGCTGCCAGTGGGGAGGCTGTGCTCTACCAGACTCCAGCCTACATCACTGTACCCCTAGGAGAGAGCATCTCCATCACTTGCAGAGCCAATCAAAGCATTAGTGATTACTTAAGCTGGTATAAGCAGAAACCTGGCCAGGCTCCTATGATTCTCATCTATGATGCTGATAATCGTTATAATGGTGTCCCAGAGAGGTTCACTGCGACTCAATCTGAGACAGAATTTGTTTTCACAATCAGCCAGGTAGAGGCTGATGATGCTGCCACGTATTACTGCCAGCAGGATTATGCATTTCCTCCCACAGTGTTACAGCCCCAAACATAAACAGTCCTCCCAGGCCAGTTATGTGCTGAGGGTTGGTGGTTACAGCAGCTGCTCTGTGCCGTGTGCTCTGTTCAGAGCTGCAGGGTTTACTTTGAGGAAGGGTTTGCAGGGTGCAAGGATAATCCTTGCGAGGGACTTCAGTCCTTTGAAAGCTTCCTTTCTAGACAACACAAAACCCTCCAACCTCTATTTAATTTATTCTAAAAAGAGATTTCCATTTCAGGCCTGCAGAGGAGTTTGTCCACAACACGGTCTTTTCACGGTGTGTAAAAAGTTTATTGTTATTACCTTTTATTGAGGTATATTTGTGTAATATGTGTTTCCAGTGTACAACATAGATTCACAATTTTTTTAAATTATATTCATTTGTGTGAAAGTCTCTCAGTCATGTCTGATTCTTTGTGACCCCATGAACTGTAGCCCGCCAAGCTCCTCTGTCCATGAAATTCTCCAGGCAAGAATACAGGAGTGGGTTGCCATGCTCTTCTCCATGGGTCTTCCAGACACAGAGATTGAACCTGAGTCTCCTGCTTTGCAGGCAGATTCTTTACAGTCTAAACCACCAGGGAAGCTCCACATTCATTTATAGTTATTATAAAATATTGGCTATTTTTCCTGTGTTGCACAATATATCCTTGTAACTTATTTTTTTAAGTTTTTATTTTGGATTGGGGAATAACCAATTAACAGTGTTGTGATAGTTTCAGGTGAACAGCGAAGAAACTCAGCCACACATATACATGTATCCATTCTCCCCCAAACTCCCCTCCCATCCAGGCTGCCACATAACATTAAGCAGAGTTCCATCATGGCACAGTCTTTGAATCTCTTCTCTGAAAAGCACTCTGAGAAGTATTTTTAAAGACAGAAAACTAGACCAACAAAAAGAACCCATATTCAAGGAATATGACTATTTCTACTACTATTACTATTACAAATTCAAGGAAATATGCCTATTTATACTACTGATATTTTTACTAATACTACTACTACTAACAATAATATACACAAACAATAACTACATGGCCAATTGCCATGTAAGGAAGTCTTCAGTCAGTTCAGTCACTCAGTTGTGTCTGACTCTTTGCAACCCCAAGGACTGCAGCAAGCCAGGCCTCCCTGTCTATCACCAACTCCTGGAGTTTACTCAGACTCATGTCCTTTGAGTCGGTGATGCCATCCAACCATCTCATCCTCTGTCATCCCCTTCTCCTCCCGCCTTCAATCTTTCCCAGCATCAGGGTCTTTTCCAATGAGTCAGCTCTTCACATCAGGTGGCCAAAGTATTGGAGTTTCAGCTTCAGCATCAGTTTTTCCATTGAATATTCAGTACTGATTTCCTTTAGGATGGACTGGTTGGATCTCCTTGCAGTCCAAGGGACTCTAAAGAGTCTTCTCCAATACCACAGTTCAAAACCATCGATTCTTTGGCACTCAGCTTTCTTTATAGTCTAACATCTATACATGACTATTGGAAAAACCATAGCTTTGACTAGACCAACTTTGTGGGCAAAGTAATGTCTCTGCTTTTTAATATGCTATCTAGGTTGGTCATGGCTTTTCTTCCAAGGAGCCAGTGTCTTAATTTCATGGCTGCAGTCACCATCTGCAGTGATTTTGTACTGATCCAAGAAAATAAAGTCTGTCACTGTTTCCACTGTTTCCCCATCTATTTCCCCATCTAGATGCCATGATCTTCGTTTTTTGAATGTTGAGTTTTAAGCCAACTTTTTCACTCTCCTCTTTCACTTTCATCAAGAGGCTCTTTAGTTCTTCTTTGCTTTCTGCCATAAAGATGGTGTCATCTGCATGTCTGAGGTTATTGATATTTCTCTCGGCAATCTTGATTCCAGCTTGTGCTTCATCCAGCCTGGCATTTCTCATGATGCACTCTGCATATAAGTTAAATAAGCAGGGTGACAATATACAGCCTTAACATACTCCTTTCCCTATTTGGAACCAGTCTGTTGTTACATGTCTAGTTCTAACTATTGCCTCCGGACCTGCATACAGATTTCTCAAGAGGCAGTTCAGATGGTCTGGTATTCCCATCTCTTGGATTTTCCACAGTTTGTGGTGATCCACACAGTCAAAGCCTTTGGCATAGTCGATAAAGCAGAAATAAAAGATTTTCTAGAACTCTCTTGTTTTTTTGATGATCCAGTGAATTTTGGCAATTGACCTCTGGTTCCTTTGCCTTTTCTAAATCCAGCTTGAACTACTGGAAGTTCATGGTTCACGCACTGTTGAAGCCTGGCTTGGAGAATTTTGAGCATTACTTTGCTAGCATGTGAGATGAGTGCAGTTGTGCAGTAGTTTGAGCATTCTTTGGCATTGCCTTTCTTTGGGACTGGAATGAAAACTGACCTTTTCCAGTCTTGTGACCATAGCTGAGTTTTCCAAATTTGTTGGCATATTTAGTGCAGCACTTTCACAGCATCATCTTTCAGGATTTGAAATAGCTCAACTGGAATTCCATCACCACCACTAGCTTTGTTCATAGTGATGCTTCCTAAGGCCCACTTGGCTTTGCATTCCAGGATGTCTGGCTCTAGGTGAGTGATCATACCATCATGATTATTTGGGTCATGAAGATCTCTTTTGTATAGTTCTTCTTTGTATTCTTGCCACCTCTTCTTAATATCTTCTGCTTCTGTTAGGTCCATACCATTTCTGTCCTTTATTGAGCCCATCTTTGCATGAAGTGTTCCCTTGTTATCTCTAATTTTCTTGAAGAGATCTCTAGTCTTTTCCATTCTATTGTTTTTCTCTGTTTCTTTGCTTTGATCACTGAGAAAGTGTTTCTTATCTCTCCTTGCTATTCTTAGGAACTCTGCATTCAAATGGGTGTATCTTTCCTTTTCTCCATCAGGAAGCTTCCATAATCCTCTTATCTTTCTCCATCAGAGGGCAGACAGACTGGAAATCACAATCACAGAAAACTAACTAATCTGATCACATGGACCACAGCCTTGGAACTCAATGAAACTATGAGCCATGCTGTGTAGGGCCACCCAAGACAGACAGGTTATGGTGGTGAGTTCTGACAAAACATGGTCCACTGTAGAAGGGAATGGCAAACCACTTCAGTATTCTTGCCTTGAGAACCCCATGAACAGTATGAAAAGGCAAAAAGATAGGACACGGAAAGATGAACTCCCCAGGTCGGTAGGCACCCAATATGCTACTGGAGATCAGTGAAGAAATAACTCCAGAAAGACTGATGAGATGAACCAAAGCAAAAACAATACCCAGTTGTGGATATGACTGGTGATGGAAATAAAGTCCGATGCTGTAAAGAGCAATATTGCATAAGAACCTGGAATGTTATGTCCATGAATCAAGGCAAATTGGAAGTAGTCAAACAAGAGATGGCAAGAGTGAACATCAACATTTTAGGAATCAGCGAACTAAAATGGACTGGAATGGGTGAATTTCATTCAGATGACCATTATATCTACTACTGTGGGCAGGAATCCCTCAGAAGAAATGGCGTAGCCATCATAGTCAACAAGAGTCCAAAATGCAGTACTTGGATGCAATCTCAAAAACAACAGAATGATCTCTGTTCGTTTCCAAGGCAAACCATTCAGTATCACAGTAATGCAAGTCTATGCCCCGACCAGTAATGCTAAAGAAGCTGAAGTTGAACGGTTCTATACAGACCTACAAAACCTTCTAAAACTAACACCCACAAAAGATGTTTTTTCATTATAGGGGACTGGAATGCAAAAGTAGGAAGTCAAGAAATACCTGAAATAGCAGGCAAATTTGGCCTTAGAGTACAGAATGAAGCAGGATAATAGAGTTTTGCCAAGAGAATGCACTGGTCATAGCGAACACCCTCTTCCAACAACACAAGAGAAAACTCTACACATGGACATCACAGAATGGTCAGTACCGAAATCAGATCAGTTATATTCCTTGCAGCCAAAGATGGAGAACCTCTATGCTGCTGCTGCTGCTGCTGCTGCTGCTGCTGCTGCTGCTAAGTCACTTCAGTCGTGTCCGACTCTGTGCAACCCCATAGACGGCAGCCCACCAGGCTCCCCCATCCCTGGGATTCTCCAGGCAAGAACACTGGAGTGAGTTGCCATTTTCTGGAGAACCTTATACAGTCAGCAAAAACAAGACTGGGAGCTGACTGTGGCTCAGATCATGAACTCCTTATCGCCAAATTCAGACTTAAATTGAAGAAAGTAGGGAAAATCACTAGACCATTCAGTCAGTTCAGTTCAGTCACTCAGTCGTGTCCGACTCTTTGTGACCCCATGAATCGCAGCATGCCAGGCCTCCCTATCCATCACCAACTCCCAGAGTTCACTCAAACTCATGTCCATCAAGTCAGTGATGCCATCCAGCCATCTCATCCTCTGTCATCCCCTTCTCCTCCTGCCCCCAATCCCTCCCAGCATCAGAGTCTTTTCCAATGAGTCAACTGTTCGCATGAGGTGGCCAAAGTATTGGAGTTTCAGCTTTAGCATCAGTCCTTCCAATGAACACCCAGGACTGATCTCCTTTAGGATGGACTGGTTGGATCTCCTTGCAGTTGGAGGGACTCTCAAGAGTCTTCTCCAACACCACAGTTCAAAAGCATCCAGAGACCATTCAGGTATGACCTAAATTATACAATGGAAGTGACAAGTAGATTCAAGGAATTCGATCTGATAGACAGAGTGTTTGAAGAACTATGGATGGAGGTTTATAACACTGTACAGGAGGCAGGGATCAACACCATCTCCAAGAAAAAAAAAAGCAAAAAGTTTGTCTGAGGAGGCCTTACAAATAGCTGTGAAAAGAAGAGAAGCAAAAGACAAAGGAGAAAGGGAAAGATATACCTATTTGAATACAGAGTTCGAAAGAATAGCAAGGAGAGATAAGAAAGCCTTCCTCAGTGATCAATGAAGTCTTAGAGATTTACTAAGTGTTGAATATTGTAGCAAGGGCTTATTCACCTATAGCAATTATCTCATAATAACCCCCCTAATGATGAACAATCATTAGTGCTTAGAGCTACTTAGAAGTACTTAGAGCTTAAGTTACTCAAGGTACTAGTGGTTGTAAAGGAAGAAGATGGAAAAAAAAAAAGTCTGTTAATCTGGCTCCAGGAGACTTTCCTGACCCAGAGATCAAACCCACATCTCCTGAAGCTCTTACATGGCAGGCGTATTCTTTACCACTGTGCCACTGGGGAAGCCCACAGTTTCTGCTGGTACCAGGCAAACTAGGTTTTCTGGTTGAAGTATAGAAGATTCTGGCTGGACCTGTAGTTGATGATGATCTTCTTCTCCTGCAGACACAGCCAAGGAACTTCGAGACTGGGTCATCATGACGTCCCCAGAGACACCTGCAATCATGATGGAATGGCGATTATACATTGCATCATTCATATATTAAAGCATATATATAAAAAATGTAGGGTTTGCTCCTTATCATAACTAATTACACCATTTAAGTAAAATGATTTACTCATTTTGCATGGTAAAATCATCTTTTAATTTTATAAAGATACTTCTTCCCTCAGTCTCTCACCTGAGACCCAGAAGGCCAGAAAGATAAGGAGTTATGGCTGTGGCATTATCTTGCTGCTTCTCACTCTTCTGACACACTCAGGCCCCATCTTCAGGAAACTCCTTTAATAGAGCCCTGAGCATCCTGCCTAGAGCTCCAGGAGCCTACGCAAAGCATCAGAGCATAACATCAAAAGTACGTGTGCAGTAAGCTGTGAAGACAAATAATGTATGATGAAAAGGAGACAAAAATATCATATCACTACTCCAGGAAATGTGAGATCTATGAGAGGCTCGGCAACCAATTTAAAACTGTGATTCCTCAATACCATTCAGCAAAAATTCCTAAATGTAAAATTTTCTTGCTATCAGCTGTACTTTTTCAAGCCAACTGAAGAAAGCCTAAAAACTAATTTATGTGCTCAGTCTCTCAGTCATGTCCAACTCTTTGCCACCTCATGGACTGTAGCCCACCAGGCTCCTCTGTCCATGGAGTTTCCCAGACAAGATTCTAAGATGCCCTATCATATTATGGACTCCATATTCCACACGGGTCTTCCACCTTCATCTTCCTATGTGACTGCTTCCTCATCACGCTTGGGTTCTAATGTCTTAAATCCAAGACTCTCTTAGGATCTTGAAAAGATTTTGTGATAGGATGGTGCAATATGCAGTTTAAGGAACATAGTATTAATAAGTGCAAGGGTATAAATGGGCATTTGGTCTAGGGAAGACCTTGGCTTCTAAATAAGAAGACCTTGGGGAAAGACAGGAGAGAAAGCATGAGGAATAATATGTAGAATTCAGGGAACATCTAGCATAAATATGTGTAATCTGTTCAGTCGCTCAGTCATGTCCATTGCTTTGTGACCTCATGGACTGCAGCACACCAGGCTTCCCTGTCCATAGGTCAACTCCCAGACCTTGCTCAAACTCATGTCCATCGAGTCGGCGATGCCATCCAACCATCTCATCCTCTGTCATCCCCTTCTCCTCCTGTGTTCAATCTTTCCCAGCATCAGGGTCTTTTCAAATGAGTCAGTTCTTTACATCAGGTAGCCAAAGGAATGGCATTTCAGCTTTAGCATTAGTCCTTCTAATAAATATTCAGGACTGATTTCCTTTAGGATTGACTGGCTTGATCTCCTTGCAGTCCCAGGGATTCTCAAGAGTCTTCTCCAACACCACAGTTCAAAAGTATCAATTCTTCAGTGCTCAGCTTTCTTTATAGTCCAACTCTCACATCCATACATGACTACTGGAAAAACCATAGCTTTGACTAGGTGGACCTTTGTCAGCAAAGTAATATCTCTGCTTTTTAATATGCTGTCTAGACTGGTCATAGCTTTCTTCCAAGGAGCAAGTGTTTTTTAATTTCATGACTGCAGCCACGATCTGCAGTGATTTTGGAGCCCAAGAAAATAAAGTCTGTCACTGTTTCCATTGTTTCCCCATCTACATGCCATGATCTTCATTTTTTGAATGTTGAGGTTTTTTTTTTTTTTTTAATTTTTAAACTTTACAAAATCGTATTAGTTTTGCCAAATATCAAAATGAATCCGCCACAGGTATACATGTGTTTTAAGCCAACTTTTTCACTCTCCTCTTTCACTTTCATCAAGAGGCTTTTTAGTTCCTCTTCACTTTCTGCCATAAGGGTGGTGTCATCTGCATATCTGAAGTTATTGATATTTCTCCCAGCAACCTTGATTCCAGCTTGTGCTTCATCCAGCCCAGCATTTCACATGATGTACTCTGCATAGAAGTAATATACTGTCTTGACATACTCCTTCCCCAGTATGGAACCAGTCTGTTGATCCATGTCTGGTTCTAACTGTTGCTTATTGACCTGCATACAAATTTCTCAGGAGGAAGGTAAAGGTGGTCTTGTATTCCCATCTCTTTAAGAATTTTCCACAGTTTGTTGTGATCCACACAGTCAAAGTAAGAGCACACAGAATTAGGAAGATGGCTGATATTTCTCAGATGTGCAGATAGAAAATTTCTGATCTTGGCTGGTCTTGATGGAGATAATGGGACAGACCATACATAAATGCTTAGCTGGAGATGAAAGGTTAGTGATGACAGATACCCAATGTCTAGTGCTTTCTTTACAAATCATGACTGTGTGCATTTTTATTGCTCTTCTACTTCATAGCATTTCTTGCTGGTACTGCTAACAATTTATCTTACTAAGAGCATCAGAGGATCAAAGAGAAGGCCCCACTGGCCTCCATCATGTACATAGGCTCTCATTTGAAAAAAGTTATAAAATTTTTGAAGTTTTCGGTGTGTGCCATACCTGAAAGACTCTGCCTTAGTTGGAGAGATAGCAAGAAAAGCATGTTTTCAACTCCGAAGGGAGCAAAATCAAACATTCCAATCATAGCATGGTAGGCTGATTGTGTCCTATGGCCTGCATGAAGAAACATGTTCTCTGTGGGCTAATTTGTGTTGCTCTGGTCTGACGTGGGATGCTGGGAACTCATTGCTTCTGTGCGGTTACTGACCTCAACCAGCCCTGCAGCCTCGACCAGCCCTGCCCTTCCCCTGCTGATTTGCATGTCCCCAGAGCTCAGCCCACTACCCCAGACACTTCCTAATAGTCTGATCACAGCCTGAGCAGGAGTCTGTCCCGGTTAGAATGCACAGTGAACATGAGGGCTCCTGGGCAGCTCCTTGGTCTCCTGCTGCTCTGGCTCCCAGGAAAGGAGGGAGAACACTGGGGATTTGTGCAGCCCAGTGTGGTCAGTACTATCTGGTCCTTCAGGGAAGTCCTCTTATAACTTGGCTAATCCTGTGGATATATGTTTTTATGTTTCCAATCTCAGGTGCCAGATGTGACATCCAGATGACCCAGTCTCCATCCTCCCTGTCTGCATCTGTAGGAGACAGAGTCACCATCACTTGCCGGGCGAGTCAGGGCATTAGCAATAATTTAAATTGGTATCAGCAGAAACCAGGGAAAGCTCCTAAGCTCCTCATCTATGCAGTACCCAGGTCACCTTCCTGGTTCCCATCCCAGTTCAGTGGCAGTGGATTTGGAACAGATTTCACCCTCACCATCAGCAGTCTGAAGGCTGATGATATTGCAACTTACTACTGTCAGCAGGATCACGGTTTACCTCCCACAGTGTCACACACACGAACATAAACCACCCAAGGAAGCAGATGGGTGAAGCTGGGCCGCCCCAGCTACTCCTCCTAGTTCCTCCATCTGTTGAAAACAATGCACAAATACTCTCGGATGCACCCCCACTTTGAAAGTCACTGGAAGGTTTTGGCAGAAGGGGCAGGAGGCTCCTCAGTACACCCTAACCCTCTTTCTTCCTCTACAGCACCAGCAGCACAGACATGGCCGGGTCACTCCTGATTTAATATAAACAGAGATGATTTACCCTGAGGAGCCTGATTTGGGCTTTCCAGGTGGCTCAGCGGTAAAGAATCCTCCTGCCAATGAAGGAGATGTGGGTTTGATCCCTGGGTCGGGAAGATCCCCTGGAGGAGGAAATGGCTACCCACTCCAGTATTCTTGCCTGGAGAATCCCGTGGACTGAGGAGCCTGGCACAGAAGAGGGGGTCACAGAAGAGTGAGACACGACTGAGCTGCTGAGCAGGCACGCATGCACACACACAAGGGTTCATGCAGCAAAAAGAAGTCACTCTAGATAGTTCAAACAGAAGTTGTTTAAAGCAAGAAATTAGGGTCTAAAGTACAATATTCACATGCTTGGGGATATGCTAATAAGGGAAGTGGATGCCAGAAATGGAAAATTCCCACATGGTTTCCCCAAAGCCAGAGCACCTCTGCTATTGGAGATACAGACTGCCTAACCATGTGGTACTCAGACTTGGGTAGGAAACCTAGGGGGAAGGATGTTGATGCTCCTACCTGCCTGGAGCACCTCACTAGGTGATCCTATGGTTCTCACCTCTGTTCATATATTATCCTGCAGAAAGGCTCAGTGGTGAGGAAACGACTTGCCAATGCAGGAGCCACAAGAGACGTGGGTTTGATCCATGCGTTGGGAAGATCGCCTGGAGAAGGAAATGGCAACCCACTCCAGTATTCTTGCCCGCAAAATTCCATGGGTAGAGGAGCCTGGTGAGCTACAGTCCATGGGGTCGCAAAGAGTCGGACACAACTGAGCATGCATGCACATATATAACCCATGGATAATATTGAAGACTTCTCTTTGGGCTTCCAAATATTAGGGAAGTCCCCTCACTGGACAACCCTACATCTGGTCCCATAACTTCATGGCAAATTGATGGGGAAACAATGGAAACAGTGACAGACTTCATTTTCTTGGGCCCTAAAATCACTGCAGATGATGACTGAAGCCATGAAATTAAAAGATCCTCTGTTGGAGAGGGAGAGGGTGGGAAGATTTGGGAGAATGGCATTGAAACATGTATAATATCATGTATGAAATGAGTTGCCAGTCCAGGTTCGATGCACGATACTGGATGCTTGGGGCTGGTGCACTGGGATGACCCAGAGGGATGGTATGGGGAGGGAGGAGGGAGGAGGGTTCAGCATGGGGAACCCATGTATACCTGTGGTGGATTCATTTCGATATTCAGCAAAACTAATACAATTTTATAAAGTTTAAAAATAAAAAAGATGTTCCTTGGAAGAAAAGCTATGACAAATCTAGACAGCATATTATAAAACAGAGACATTAATTTGCTGACAAAGGTCCATCTAGCAAAGCTATGGTTTTTCCAGTAGTCATGTATGGATATGAGATTGGACCATATAGAAGGCTGAGCATTGAAGAATTGATACTTTTGAACTGTGATTTGGAGAAGACTCTTGAGAGTCCCAAGGAGATCAAACCAGTCAATCCTAAAGGAAATCAACCCTAATATTCATTGGAAAGACTCATGCTGAAGCTGAAGTTCCAATACTTTGGCCACCTGATGTGGAGAAATAACTCATTTGAAAAGACCTTGATGCTGGGAAAGATTGAGGGCAGGAGGAGAAGGGGATGACAGAGGATGAGATGGTTGGATGGCATCACTGATCCAATGAACATGAGTTTGAACAAGCTCCAGAAGATGGTGAAGGGCAGGGAAGCCTGGCATGCAGTGCATGGGGTCACAAAGAGTTGGACATGACTGAGCAACTGAACAGCAACATGGGATTAAGAGCCAAGAACAAGCCTAGTTTAACCCCACTTAGAAACCAAAGGAGCCAATTTAAGAAAAATCAAGTTTAAGAAGAGTGATTAAACTCATACATCCAATCACAATACTTCCCCTTAAGAATTCATGCTCCCAATGCAGGGGACCTGGGTTCCATCCCTGGTCAAAGAACTAGATCCCACATGCCACAACTAAAGATCCCTCATGCTGCAACTAAAGATCTGGCAGGCTGCAATGAAGAAGAATTTGTGTGCCTTGACTAAAACCCAGAGCAGTCAAATAAATAAGTAAATTTTAAATAAATAAATACAAATTTTTTAAATCTAAATTGCAAAAATGATTTTTTAAAGAAATAAACCCAAAGCAAATTCCCTGGCAGTCCAGTGGTTAGGACTCCACATTCTCATTGCCAAGGGCCCCAGGGTCAATCCTTGATCAAGGAACTGAAAGCCACAAGTTTTGTGGTACAATCAGAAAAAAGAAACAAATAAACCCACAAGTACAGAAAGAACAGGGCAGAGACAGCAGCAGCAAAATATTAGGTTGTGTGGTAAGCAGCTTAACTGACCCCTGGAGCTGAACAGAATGAGGAGGAGGGGGGCGGTGTGGGGGGGGGGGGGCGGGGGGCAGAATTGGAAAGTAGAGTGAGATTGAAATCCTTTTGAAATGGAATCAGGACATACATATCAAGGGAAGGAGGCAATGCAGGTCAGTGGACAGAAAAGATCCACAGCCCAAGTTCTTAGTCAAAATGAGCAAGACTGGGAAGAGGAGGAAGGGGGAAGTGGTCAGAGGGGTGGGAGGGGCCTCTCACTGAGTAGTCCTGAGTCAGCAGAAAGCAGGGTAGAGTGTTCATGAGGGATTTGAAGATTTTGACAACAAAGGCAAAAATGTGAGGCACTGTTAGGTAGGTAGAATAGGGAAAAGGAGTCCAAAATGGCGGTGGCAAAAGACAAGGAAGGGAAAAGCCCGCGAAAATAGAACAAAGGAAGGTCAAAGGAAGGTCCGAGGACCAGAGTGAAGACTTCAGGTAGAACAAACAGCACTCCTGGCTAAGCCCAATTTGCATAGGGCAGGCCCAGTTGGAGGAAAAAACATACAAAAGGAGGAGCCAAAGCACTTTCTCGCTCTCTTTCTCTCCCACGTGTGTGCGCTCTTTCTCTCTCCCTCGCTCACACTCTCTCTCCCCGAGCTCTCCTCCAGACTCTTCTCTTCAAGTCTTTGGGTTGCCCTCACGCTTCGAGGATGGATTCTCCTGCTATCTTCTAAATAAAATAGAGCTGTAACACTGATTTGCCTAAGAGCTATAACACGGTTTGTCCAAGACCCGAGAGCTGTGACGCGCTGAGGGCTTTAATGTCTGTCGCTCCAAATCTTTGTTGTGATAAGACGAAGAACCAAGGAACATACACTCGCGTGACAGAGCCAAGCCTGAATTCAGGGACTCCATGGCTGCATGCAGAGCTGGCTCAATCACAGTAGTTGTCTGCAATGGGTTTCTGTGCAGCAGGGTGAGGGGGACACAGGATTGCATGCCAAGTAGACAGACAAGGGGCCAGGGAACTCCAGGGTAGAGCTTGAAAGGTTCATCACTAGTGTAAAACCAACTGGAAACCACAACATTCAATATATAAATCTCATTGTCAGAGCTTCTCCAAGGGTTCATAAGCCCTGGTATGTTGCTACTGTTTTCTCTTTCACTCTAGAAAGTGTAAAAAAAAAAAAAAAAAAAAAAAAAACCACCTGCAGCCTTCATGTCCTCGTGGAAACAAGATATGTGTGTTTGTGTGCATGTTCAGGCACTCAGTGGTGTCTGACTCTTTGCAACTCTATGGGCTGTAGCCTGCCAGTCTCCTCGTCCATTGAATTTCCCAAGCAAGAATACGGGAGTGGGTTGTCATTTCCTCTTTCAGGGGATCTTCCTGCCCCAGGGACTGAACCTGAGTCTCTTGCATCTCCTGCACCAACAGTCGGATCCTTTACCACTAGCGCCACCTGGAAAGCCCCAGAAACAAGATGAGCATCTACATTTTCCAGAGCGGGACCAGACTTTCGGGTCAGGAGTACAGCTTATGTGTTTGCACATGGTTGGGCAAAGGACTTTGCTTCTCTCAGCATGTCTTTCTTCAGAAATGGATGGAAATAGGCACAGCCCCAAAGCAGCAAAGAAGCAGTGATCTCCAGGTCTCAAGTGACCTCCTCTGTCTTCCTCCTTCTGGCCAAATGAGGGCCATCCTTGCCCCTTGGGGATTCAAGTCAGATGTCTATTTGTGGCACTCTAGCCTGGAGAACAGCAATTGATCAGGTTCTGATCACCACTGAATGTGGCTCAAAAATTTCCTCCTCACATTTTGAAATATCAGCTTAAGTCAAGTACAAAGGACAGACAGTATGATCTTAAGGAGGAAGGAATCAAGCTGAAGCCAAAAGAACCACACCTACTTTGGACTTTACTGTGAATGCTGCTGCTGCTGCTGCTGCTAAGTCACTTCAGTCGTGTCCGACTCTGTGCGACCCCATAGACGGCAGCCCACCAGGCTCCCCCGTCCCTGGAATTCTCCAGGCAAGAACACTGGAGTGGGTTGCCATTTCCTTCTCCAGTGCATGAAAGTGAAAAGGGAAAGTGAAGTCGCTCAGTTGTGTCCGACTCTAGCGACCCCATGGACTACAGCCTACCAGGCTCCTCTGTCCATGGGATTTTCCAGGCAAGAGTACTGGAATGGGGTGCCATTGCCTTCTCCAACTGTGAATTATGAGCTGGAAAAAATTTTGAACCACAGACTTCTGGATGGATTATCAGACGCAAACATTCAGGAGCCAGGTAGGGAATCCCTCAGTCCTCAAACTTTGCAAAATTGTGTCACTGTGTCTCTGACGTGCTGGGTGATTTTCTGTATTGTACTGATGGGAGACAGACCTTTCAAATAGGCTGGTTACTTGTGTCAAATTAAAAAAAAAAAAAATGGTGTTTCTTGAAATGCTAGACTTGAGAACACTGATCAGAAAGCTTCTCAACAGTTTTCAGGATGACTTATACACATGTATTTCGTCTTTCTCTCTTTCATTTTTTCTTTCTTTCCCTAGGACAGAGGAGCCTGGTGGGCTACAGTCTATGGGGCTGCAAAGAGTCAAACACGACTGAGCAGCTGAGCACACACACACACCATGAGCAGTTGAGAATTTATTCTAAGAATCTGACTTTGTTGGCAGCCACATGGAAAGCAGCTTTAGTGATGAGTTTTTTGGAATGCTCCCCTAAATTTTCTGTTTCCATCATTCATGCATAAATCTAAGAACCCCTCAGACTAGTTTATTGACTCTATTTTTTCCTTAGTAAATCAATCTTATCAAGGCCCATCCTGGACACTCTGTAGAATGGTAGGTCCTCACAGATGCTTCTAAGAAATCCTTTGCCTTCAAATAATAAACCACATACACATTAAGGTTCTCAGCCACTTTTCAGTGATTCATGTGATGTTACAGCAAACATCACAACCACTCCTATTGATCCTACTGTGTGTAGTCAAAAAAACTAGCTTTTGCACAACAGTTTTTATAATAAGAATCTTTTATTAGTAGCAAATTCTGCTTTTAATAGTCATTTACTTACATGCTTCACTTTCAATCTCCTATTTACTCACTTAGGAATATACATTTTTCAGCCCCCACATCACACCCACATGTCCTACATTGGTAAAACAATATCTCCTATACAGAACAGGAAAACTCCTACCTTTTTTGCACTCTTAATTTAAATATTATTAAAACAGTATTTGAATGACAAAGAAAAATTAAACATGTATATATCATTTAAAAATTATATTTACAATTGCTCATGACTATAGAGAATTCTACTTGATGATATCAAACTATCAAAACTGGTACAGCCTTAGTGTTTCTATGGGAATATATTCCCATAATTTTTAAAAACCAAATAATCTACAATAGTACAGTAGAAAGAGAAGACATTGCTCCCCTTTTTTCCAAAACAACACACCACTGTAATCAATTTTAGGAGACAATTACTGAGCACAGTTGATTGTATTTCCTTCTGCAATTAGCCTCTATTCATATCCATACATATTCAATTAAAATGGGATCATAGTATCATACAATATATACCATTCAGCCTATATCTTCTATATCACCTTCTACGTGACTATGCAGAAACCTACTTTATCCTCTTAGTGGCTGTTTTGTGCTCCATTGCAAAGCTCTATCATAATTAGTTTATGATGAAGATGTCAGTTATTTTCTCTTCTTTTACCTTTTTTTCTGATTGGAGGATAATTGCTTTACAGCATTGTGTTAGTTACTATAAGCTACAAGTGAATCAGCTACAAGTATACATATATTCACTCCCTCTTGGGCCTCCCTTTCCCCCCACCAACCCACACCTCTAGGTCATCCTTAAGCACTGAACTGAGCTCCGGGTGCTATACAGCAGTCTCCCACTAGCTCTTAATATTTATTTTACACACAATATATGTCAGTGCTCCTCTCTCAATTCATCCCATCCTCTCCTTCCCCTGCTGCATCCACAAGTTCATTCTCTATGTCTACATCTCTACTCCTCCTTGCAAATAGGTTTATCAGTACCATTTTTCTAGATTTCATATATATGCACTAATATATGGTATTTTTCTCTTTCTGACTTACTTCACTCTGTATTACATACTCTAGGTTCATCCACATCACTCCAAATAACCCAATTTCGTTCCTTTTTATGAATGAGTAATATTCCACTGTATATGCCTAACACAACTTCTCTTTTTTTACTTTTTAAACAACATTTCATGTGCAGTCTTATATATAGTATTGAGCCTACTTCAGAATTACTATTACAATTTCTTTTGTAAAACTTACTATTACCATAGTCAGTATTAATCCTTGGTCTTTTATAATTTATCAGCTCTGATCTAGTCTTGATTTTTCAACTATTTATGGTTTGTTTTTGTCTCTTGTTTTGTTGTTTTCATTCATTCTGCAAATGTTTGTTGAGCATTTACCAAGTGAAGATACTAGACTGGACCTTCCAAATATAAGGCAATGAAACATCAAACAGCTTACAATCCAGTAGGGCAGAAAGAATCTAACTGCAGATAAGAGCAGCTAGGTGTTACAGGCTCAGTGACCTGCCTCTGTACTCTACAACATTGAGTTGTTTTCTGGGAGATAATCCAACAGAAAGTCTCTCTTAAATTGAGTCTTGAAAGACAATTAGTTGTTCACAAGTAAGGCAGGTGAACAAAAGTGTTTCCAAGAAGAGGGGGAGCTTTGTAGAAGCTGGAGGTCTCAGGAGAACAGTAAGGACTTTAGTATGCTGAAGTGGGAATGGAAAGTTAAAAGAGAAACAGGACTGGAATAAGTAGAGATGGACTCACAGAAAAATGAGGTCTTCAGGGCCCTTGATGGGGTTACTATGGAAACATCAAGGCATGCCACAATTCTCTAGCAGCTCCAAAGACAGCATACACCTGGTTCAGCTCATTGTGGCATGGTGGGTACCCCTCCAGCTCTACCTGTCCTATGACAACAGACAACTAACCAAGAAAAGTCTACTTTTATACTCTTTTGATCTTTGTTTTTGTTTCATGGGCCATCTACAGCTTCACTCCAAAATATATTTCAAAATAAGACATGGGCCTTGGTTTGATATTTAATACATTTAGTCTTTTTTTTAAAACAACATGGTGGCAAAAAAGAGTTTCAAATAGAAAAAAACATTATTTCAGTATTATTAACTGAGAAAAGCTAAGTTTCATAATGACATTGAATGAGGTTTGTCATGTGCAAGCCCCGCCCCTCCCCTCACCCCAGGAGAAGGTATAAAGAAGTACAGTTTTTAAAATGATATTATTTACAAAACAGAAATAGACATGGAAAACAAATTTATGGTTACCCAAGGGGAAAGATGGGGGAGAGATCAATTAGGAGCTTGGGATTAACAGATACCAGATATTAAAGAGATAAACAACAAGGCCCTACTGTATATAGCACAGGGAAATACATTCAGTCTCTCAGTCGTGTCCAGCTCTTTGCGACCCCATGGACTGCAGCACACCAGGCCTCCCTGTCCATCACCAACTCCCGGAGTTTTCTCAAACTCATGTCCATTGAGTTGGTGATGCCATCCAACCATCTCATCCTCTGTCGTCCCCTTCTCCTCCTGCCCTCAATCTTTCCCACCATCAGGGTCTTTTCCAATGAGTCAGCTCTTTGCATCAGATGGCCAAAGTATTGGAGTTTCAGCTTTAACATCAGTCCTTCCAATGAACATTCAGGACTGATCTCTTTTAGGATGGAATGGTTTGGTCTCCTAGCAGTCAAAGGGACTCTCAAGAGTCTTCTCCAACACCACAGTTCAAAAGCATCGGTTCTTCAGCACTCAGTTTTCTTTATAGTCCAACTCTCACATCCATACATGACTACTGGAATACCTTGTAATAATGTATAATGGAAAAGAATGTTAAAAAGAATATATATGTGTGTGTGTATAGCTGAATCACTTTGATGTCTCTAACACAACACTGTAAATCAACTATGCTTCAACTGTCTAAAAGTACAGGGTTTTATAAAATGAGTTTATCTTTCTTTCTAATTTATATTCAACCTGCTTTCCAGTAAATAAGTAAGTAGCAGTCCAGAGGTGGGAGATTGCTAACATATGGGACCATTTATTTAGGCCATCGACATAAATAAATCATCTAGGATTTTAGAATTCACCTAAGAATGACAAACATTCTCTATCAGAGAAGCCCCAGGGCCTCCACAGCTGCTTGAGATGGGAGTTAAGCTTCAGCGGCTTGACCCGAGGCTCTGTTCCCCTTTAGTGAGAAGGGTTTTTATACAGCGAGATAATGTACAGCTAAGCAGAGACATTACTTTGCCAACAAAGGTTCGTCTAGTCAAGGCTGTGGTTTTTCCTGTGGTCATGTATGGATGTGAGAGTTGGACTGTGAAGAAGGCTGAGCACCGAAGAATTGATGCTTTTGAAGTGTGGTGTTGGAGAAGACTCTTGAGAGTCCCTTGGACTGCAAGGAGATCCAACCAGTCCATTCTGAAGGAGATCAGCCCCAGGATTTCTTTGGAAGGAATGATGCTAAAGCTGAAACTCCAGTACTTTGGCCACCTCATACGAAGAGTTGACTCATTGGAAAAGACTCTGATGCTGGGAGGGATTGGGGGCAAGAGGAGAAGGGGACGACAGAGGATGAGATGGCTGGATGGCATCACTGACTCGATGGACGTGAGTCTCAGTGAACTCCGGGAGTTGGTGATGGACAGGGAGGCCTGGTATGCTGCGATTCATGGGGTCGCAAAGAGTTGGACACGACTGAGTGACTGATCTGATCTGATCATTGTGATGGACGTTAGGTCAAGGAACCAAGCTGGAAATCAAACGTGAGTAAAATCCAAACTTTCCTTTCTCAGTTGTCTGTGTCTTATGATCCCTGTGTCTCTGAAATGATCCATACATTCATTGACTCTATGAAACCAGACTCTGCCATCTTCCAAGGCAAAGCTACAATCCATCCATAATCAAATAGGAGAACTGATTGCACATTTTCTATGAAGAACTAGTCAGTCTCTGGGTGAGAATAACTTGTCTGAGTGATAGTTTCAGAAATGTATTGGGGAGCAAAGGGTCTGTTCTGAAACAGAGCTTTGCTCAGTGGTCAGGAAGGGAAAGGGTTTTTGTATAGGAACGAGGTTAAGAGGAACTGTTGTGTAAATACTTTCGGCCAAGGAACCAAGATAGAGATCAAAAGTAAGTATTGTTTTCAGCTAATCCTTTGCTGTTTCTGTCTAATTGGTTTACTTTTTGTTCCTTTTTGCCTGTTTTCATTAATTCGGTGTCAGGGCTAAAACAAATTTCATTCCCAGGTTAGGTACAGAGGAGGGGAAGGGAAATTCTTCCATAGGAGGCTA
The DNA here is from genome assembly GCF_019923935.1 of Bubalus bubalis. Classification (NCBI taxonomy): domain Eukaryota; kingdom Metazoa; phylum Chordata; class Mammalia; order Artiodactyla; family Bovidae; genus Bubalus; species Bubalus bubalis. Next base: position 46,830,425 of record NC_059168.1, read on the forward strand.
GCTGATGGTAAATTTAAGATTAATTTTAATGTAATTGGGGAAGGGGGCTTGATGCCCCTTCAGGGTAGGTATTTGTACAAGCGGAAATTAGGGGGAATCACTGTGGTTCACTTTCGGCCCAAGGACCAGAGTGGAGATCAAATGTGAGTAAACTTTTGTTCAATTGTTTGTATTGGAGACTTTTGTCCTGTTGTATCAGTTGTGCAAGTTTGTGATATTTTGGTTACGTGAGCCATGCCTGGTGTCCCAAAAAGTAAAAGACAGAAAACCAGAAGATAGCCAATTTTTAAGCTGAACAAACAGCCACATTGTTGAATTTGTAAGGAGAGTAGGGTTTGTGGAGAGAAAGGCAGAGAAATGACTGGATTTTTCTGTGGATTGGGCTTTTTCCTGTGATTGGCTTCAGAAGGAGGTTTTTGTTAAGGGGGATATGTCAGGGACGTCACTGTCAATTATGTTAGGCGGCGGGACCAAGCTGGAAATCAAACGTAAGTGCACTTTTCAACTCTTCTTTCTTATAGAGCTGTGAAATTTGGGGGTTTTAATGCTTGGGATATGAGTTGAGGTCAGTTTTGAAGAGAATGGGGTTCTTCTGAAAAATCAGATGAGTCGGGGGCTGGAAATCAGTTTGTCTCAAGGAAGAGCAAAAAGCTAGTTAGTTAATGTGGCACCTAAATGGCCAGATTTTCTCTGTATCTGACCATTGAAAGAGATTAGCAGCAAAAAGTGTTTTTTGTTGAGAGGAAAGTAAGTTAAATCTGTGGATCATCTTTGGCCAAGGGACACGTCTGGAGATTAGACGTAAATAATTTTTCTCTATTACCTTCTGAAATGTGGGTCTAAATGCCAGTATGGACTTTTAGAGGCTTAAGTATGAGTTTTGCAGAGATGGGTAAATGAGAATATTTCAGATTTATTATCAGTTTGAAAAGTCAAACTCAGCTCCAAAACTGGATTTGTAGACAAAAAAGATTAATTTAAACTAAACCAAATGACTCAAAGGGGGAAAAAATAAGTGTCGATGAAAAAGGACACTTTTTCAAAGATAAAGATGTTTAGCTTTTAAAAATCATAACAGAGACTTAAATTTTTTACATCTTAAGATTTGTAGAATGTCCCTGGGATAGATATTAAAATTTTTTCAAATACCTCCATAACAAGGAATCTTTGCAGCTCTAAAGAGCCAAAGTGAATTAATTTTCATTGAGATTTGCCAAATATTGTACTGATTTTTGCTAGATGTACAAAACAGAAAAGTAGAGAAATGTGTCTGATAAATTATTTTATACCAATAAAAATTATTGGAATGCACTAAAAAATCACTAAGACATTAGAAAAATATACTTGTCTATGTTAAAATTTCTGCTTGATTGAGAATCAGCAGCTGTGTTATTTTTAGAGTCTAAAATGAGTGAAAAACTGTCAATATTCAGAAATGCTATAGGGGTTCTATACCTTGACAGATGACTCTAAAAAAAAAAAAAAACAAATTTCTATATTAGACTGTACTGGAAATGTATAAATACATCTCCTCTAATAAATGAAGGAAAGAGGGTTGCTCCCAAAAACTCAGCTTTGAAGAAATTTGTTTAAGTGAAGGAAAATAAAATAATTGCACTTTTTAGATGCCCACAGACGTTAAAAAGATAGGAAATATTTTAATGAGTATGATTTTTCTTACTACTTGGCAGTGTCTTTGTACCGCTGTGGGGGCTGTGGCCGCTAACGTGGTCTGCAGACCTCGCAGATGTCTTTAGACTTCGGGGCGTCGTCTTTCGTGATTGAAGGACGTTGGCGGCCAGGCCCCTGGGCTCTAGTGGCCGCGCACCTGGCCGCTAAAGGCCGCGAAAGGCATGGCCAACCCCGTGATCGCCCATTCAGCTGTGTTATGGCCCGCTTTCCTGACACAGTGATACGAATCATGTCGCTAACTGTAGAGAACAGAAATATGATGGACGTGAGCTAACATGGGGAAAATAGGGAGAAGCCTGATTTTTAACAGCAATTACAAAAATAAAATTTATATTATTGTATCTGCTTAATAAAAATTTCCAGTATGGGACTATAAAGAACTTAGTTATTTTTTCAGTGATCTATAATTATTTCAATATCCTCTCATCAAATATGTTTAGTAATAAATGTTCAATCAAAATGAAATATATATAAAAGTTAACATATATATTTTTATATATATATAATTTTCTCTTTATACATATAACTCTTTTGGGGTAAAATTCACACCAGCAAAAATCTAACTGAAGACTAGCAATCTCGCCATTCAGGTTTTGATCAGTTAACTTACTGAGTTAAAAGTTCAAACTAAATATCATTATAGGTATATTGCTGAAAAAAAAATTAGATAAATTTGTGATGTTTTTAATTTTCAGAAATGTAATGGCTTCAGTAAGATTATATTTCAGGTGTACAAAATATCTAAACGTATATAAATGCCATTGATAAAAACTCAATGGCATTTTTTTATAAATGGCATTTTTAAATAAATTTTTTATAAAAAATAGAAAAGCATTTCCCAACCCCCTCATTCCATGATAGAAAATTTTTAATCTGGGTGTTTTACCCTTTAAAATCATTCTAAAATTTGTTATTGTCATTGTTGTTTACTCTGGCTAATTTCAAAAGTGATACTTGAAAAAGATTATTTTTGGTTTGCGGACAACCTGACAGGACTATTTTAGGGACATTTTAAAACTCTTTTCAAACTGTTTAAACTATGTAAGTATTTTAAACTGTTCTAAAATAATTTGGGGCCTTTTAAAAATCTTTCAATTAATTTTAAACTCTCTTAAAAAGTTAATATGAGGTCTTACAAGAATTTCCATGTCAAATATGATAATTGTTTAATATTTTAATGCAGGATAGAATGTTTAAAGCCATCAAGGATTGACCCAAATAGTATCTTCATAGAATATTTCATCTCCTTTTTTTCTAGAATTCATCTTATTTTACTGCATAGGCTATTTTATAAAATTCTCTGAAAAAAAAATAATACGAAGAGTAAAAGAAAAGAAAATATCAAAACATTAAAAATTCAGTATCTGATATTGAACTGCTTGGTTAACATGGAGGTTTATAGCTTTATTAAATCTGTTCACTGATCTGTGACTTCTCCCAGCAAAGAATTCTTTATTTGTGATTTAATTCACACTCTCTCATTCAAGAACTCAAAGGCCCACCAAGGGGATTTCTAGCAGGCCATCTGACAGCTGCTCAGAAGTGAAGCTCATCAGTTTCTCTGGGGCAGGTGGCTGAAATTACAGTTGACCCTATGAGTCTGCCTGAGACTTGCCCCATATGGTGACAGTCATAAGGCCAGGGCTGGGGGTCTCCCTTTGAGGCCTTTTGCAAGGAGTGGGAGAGTTGCTGGCTTGATCACAGACGGTGAAGGGGTTGACACCCACACACACATGCTCAGACCCAGACTCAGAGTTTAGGGCTCACCCATGAAGGGTGGGTCTGACCCCAACACATCCAAAGGAAGCCCAGGAAGTGTAAGACAGCCTGACATCACTGCACAGAACTAGGAGAGGCAAGGGGGAAGTGATCTTGTTAGATCTGGTCTCACTTCTAAACTCCAAGAGGTTTTGTTTCTTGGCCTCTTGCACTGGGTTCCCTTGTAGGAGGCAGGGAACACAGATGAAGGAAAGAAAGATAAGGTCAGAAAACTTAAAACTCTTTTCAAACTGCTCAAACTATTTAAGTATTTTAAACAGTTCTAAAATTATTTAGGGCTTTAAAAAAATCTTTTAATGAATTTTTAAATTCCATTAAAAAGTGGATAGGGCTTCCCTGATGGCTCAGCCAGTAAAGAATCTGCCTGCAATGTGGGAGACCTGGATTTGATCCCTAGGTTGGGACAATCCCCTGGAAGATATAAGGACTTACAAGAATTTTTGTATCAAATATGCTAATTATTTAATATTTTAATGCAGGAGAGAATGTTTAAAGCTATCAAGGATTGACCCAAAGAGGAGTATCTTCATGGGATATTTCACTTCATTTTTTTTCTAAAATTCATATTATTTTGCAGCCTTAGAATGGCTGCAAAGAGTACAAAAAATTCAGAGCTTTCTTAAGGAGTAGGGGGCTACAGAAAAACTCAAAATCATGGCAATTGTGAGTTTGCTTCTTGACTTCCCTGGGTGGCCCCTGGATACTACAAAAAGAGCATGTGGCTCTCTGCACATCTTTCTCTTGCATTTCCAAGGTCACCCCCAGACAGTGCACCCCAGTAGAGAACTTCACTGTTACTTAAACACCCTTCTCTGTTCTTCCTTCCTCAGGGTCTGATGCTCAGCCATCCATCTTCCTCTTCAAACCATCTGATGAGCAGCTGAAGACCGGAACTGTCTCTGTCGTGTGCTTGGTGAATGATTTCTACCCCAAAGATATCAATGTCAAGTGGAAAGTGGATGGGGTTACTCAGAGCAGCAGCAACTTCCAGAACAGTTTCACAGACCAGGACAGCAATAAAAGCACCTACAGCCTCAGCAGCATCCTGACACTGGCCAGCTCAGAGTACCAAAGCCATAACGCCTATACGTGTGAGGTCAGCCACAAGAGCCTGACTACCACCCTCATCAAGAGCTTCAGTAAGAACGAATGTTAGAGCAAGAGGTCTACAGGCTCCCCAGTCACCTGTGCTGATTCAGTCCCAGCCCCTCACCCCTCCTCAGGCCCTTTTTCCACAGATCAACCCCTATTGCAATCCTCTGACCCATCTCCCCACCTCATCCCCCTCCCCCTCTTTGGCTTTAATCATGCTAATGTTGGGGGGACAATGAATAAATAAAGTAAATCTTTGCACCTGTGATTTCTCTCTCCTTTCTGATTTAAGGGTTTTTGTTTTGTTTTTTAAATTTTTGGGGGGTGGGGGGGCTGCTGCACTGGGTCTACCCACTCCAATGTACTTGCCTGGAGAATCCCATGGACAGTGGAGGCTGGCAAGCAATAGTCCATAGGGACACAAAGAGTTGGACTCAACTGAAGGGACTTAGCACACACGCACACACTGGGTCTTCATTGCTGCACGGAGTTTCTCTAGTTGCAAAGAGCAGGGGCTACTCTCTAGTTGCAGTGAACGGGCTTCTCACCGAGGTGATTTCTCTTGGTGCAGAGCATGGGTTCCAAAGCATGCGAGCTTCAGTAGTTGCAGCACATGGGCTCAGTAGTTGCCCAGCCACAGCATGTGGAATCTTCCCAGACCAAGAATGAAACCCAAGTCCCCTGCTTTGGCAGGAGGATTCTCAACCACTGGAGCACCAGGGAAGTTCCTTGATTAAAGGTTTTTAAACACTGTTTTTCTAATGACCCAGTTTATCTTCTAAGGAATTAAATATTGAGTTGATAAAAACCATACCATCATTTATAAAAATCATCAGCCTCCATTCTAGCCTACCCTACCTTACTCTTTTATGAAACCCACAAGCCATCTATATTCATAGCCCTCTCCTGGGCCATGGTATGAGAGGTTTGCTTTTTTTTTTTTAATTGAAATATAGTTGATTTACAATGTTGTGTTAGTTTCAGATGTACAGCAAAGTGACTCAGTTGTCTATATACATATATGCACTCTTTTTTAGATTTTGTTCCCATACAGGTCATCACAGGGTATAGAGTACAGTTTCCTGGGCTATACAATAAGTTTTCCTTAGTTATATATGTCATTGGGATTGAGACTCTTGCCTCTTTGACTTCCCCTTCTCAGCAGGCTTCAGAGCCCTTTGCAGGGTGATGGTTCTTATGATAACATAGTCTTTGATCCAGTTGAATCTAATTTACCAACAGAAAATCTTTCAAAAGAATGGAATGGCTAGAAACAGATTCATTCATTGTGGCAAAACAATGATAATAATGTAGGTGAAGAAGCAATAGGGAAATATTTAAGTCCATTATGGCACTTTGACTTAAGGGAACACGATGCCTTCATTACATTCTAAATACAATACATGTTGAGGCCTCCTATCTGCCAAAGACTACATTAATGTTTCCACAACCTAATTTAATTCTTACTACACTACACAGTTAAAATGAAAGAACATGAAAGTTGCCCAGTCGTGTCCGATTCTTTGTGACCCCATTGCAGTCCATGAAATTCTCCAGGCCAGAATACTGGAGTGGATAGCCGTTCCCTTCTCCAGGACATCTTCCCAACCGAGGGATAGAATCCAGGCCTCCAGCATTGCAGATGGTTTCTTTATCAGCTGAGCCACCAGGGAAGCCCAAGAATACAGTAGTGGGTAGCCTATCCCTTCTCCAGTGGATCTTCCTGACCCAGGAATCCAATCGGGGTCTCCTGCATTGCAGGTGGATTCTTTACCAGCTGAACTACCAGAAAACAAAGTTAAAACACAAAATGTTTATTAAAGTGTAAGTCAAGTTCTATATAGCTGAGAGATATTCATACCCTAATACCTACCAATCTTGCCCTTGAATGAATATGTCCCTGCCCACCAAAAAAACTTATGTAAGAATTTTTCAGAGCATCTTCATTCATAAAAGCCCCAAACTAGAAACAACCCAAATGTCCACCAACAGTAGAATGAGTCATTAAATTGTAGCATGTTTGTATATTAAACTATAACTATACCAAACAATATAGATGATTCTCATAAGCATGACAATCAGCAAAAGAAACCGAACACAAAAGATATGCCCTATATTTTCATCTATGAAGAGTTCAAAACCAGGAAAAATACAATTAGAAATTGGAATAGGAATTACTTTGGGCTGAGAAGGCAATGGCACCCCACTCCAGTACTCTTGCCTGGAAAATCCCGTGGATGGAGGAGCCTGGTGCACTGCAGTCCATGGGGTCACCAGGAGTCGAACACAACTGAGTGACTTCACTTTCACTTTTCACTTTCATGCATTGGAGAAGGCAATGGCACCCCACTCCAGTGTTCTTGCCTGGAGAATCCCAGGGACGGCGATGCCTGTTAGGCTGCCCTCTATGGGGTCGCACAGAGTCGGACACGACTGAAGTAACTTAGCAGCAGCAGCCGCAGAGGTAGTGCCTAAGAGAATATAAGACAGGACTTCTTGTATTCTTGGTAATGTGAAGCACGCCATTTTGTGAAAATGTATTGAGCTGTGAAATTATAATCTGTGCACGATTCGGTATATGCATTCTACTTCAAGATATGCTCACATAAATATCTTATACCCAATTTACAGGTAAGAGAGGCCAAGAGGAATAAGTAATAGGTCAAAGCCACACAGATGGTGGGCCAAGGATCAAATCCCCACCTGCCCAATTCTGCTCTCTTGACATCTATATAATCGTTCTGCCTTCCGGTGCTTAGGGTGCTGCACAGAACAGAAACTCAGATGCTACCTTCTCAGGGACTTCTCCATTTGGAAATCAGAGGCATACATACATAAGTAGCAATGGAATGGAACAGACGTTCAGCTATGGGCAAAAGAATGTAGTTAACCTGATCCAGATATTAGGATCCCATGAATGAAAGGTTATGTGTTTGGGAAGCAGGGAGGTCAGGAGGAGACCACATATAAAACCAACCTTGACTCTCTTCCCCCACTTCTGTGCAGGCATCCTAGCCTCTCCCATCTCATCTACTTACCCATCCAACAAACATTTACTGAGCACCTTTTTCAGCTGATACCCTGAAAGAGGTACATAAGTAACTAAGACGGTGTCCTTTCCCTCAAGAACTTTATAATCCAGTTTTTCTTCCATTTTTTTCCTTTCCTTTGTCAGTACTGGAACAAGTGGGAAAGGACTCTCATGGGAAAAGAGGGTAGGGAGACAACACTGACATTGTACATCTTGAGAATATTTATTATTATCAAGTCTCTGAAATTTTGGAGGTCTGAACAAAGTTCAGAAAGACTCAGTAAGGTCCCTTCAAATGACATAAACTTTCTCATCCATCTCTGGAGGCAAAACTCAACAGTCAATAGCATCTCTGATCCCATGCAAGGGTCTTTTCATAAAGCAAAACTTTGAAGACAGATCTACTATGACTCGAGGAAGTAGAAACAGGTATTATGGGTAATAATTGTATCCTACAAAAAGATATGTTCAAATTCCAGCTCCCATTCCTATAAAAGTGACCTCATTTGGGAATAGGGTTCTTGCAGATGTAATCAAATTAAAGTGAGATTATACCGAAATGCTGGTAAAGATGCAGTGAAACTGGATCTTTCATCCATTGCTAGTGGAAATGTAAGATGATACAGGTAACACTAGAAAATAGTTTGCTGGTTTCCTGAAAAACTAAACAAAATACACCAGTAATTGCATTCCACAGCATTTATCCCCAAGAAATGAGAAAGTACGCATACACAAAAACCTGTTCATAGTTATACATAACAGTTTTGTATGTAATAACTGCAAACCACCAACATGGCCCCCTATACATGACTCGAAAGGTGACTCTGCAGATCCCTCAACATCCCTCTCAATAATAGGCTGAACAAATTGTGATATATCCATTTCATGGATACCATGTGGCAATAAAAAGAAACAAAATACTGATATATATGCAACAACTAGGATGATATTGAAGTGTACTATACTGAGTGAAAAAAAAAAAAGCCAGTCTCAACAGGTCACACAGTACAAGATTCTTTTTACATAACGTTATTGTTGTTGTTCAGTCTACTCAGTATAGTACAGGCATGTACTCCCATGGACGGAGGAGCCTGGAGGGCTATAGTCTATGGAGTCTCAGAGTCAGGCAGAGCTGAGTAACTAACAGTTCCACTTTCAGACATATGATTAAATGACATAGCATGGTACATACACATTGTAGCAATGTCACATTGCTGAGGTTGATATTGTGCTGTAATTATGTAAGAAGTAACCATTTGGGGAAATGGGTGAAGAGCACACCAGACATCTATGTTCTGTCACTGCAGCTTCCTGTTAATCTCTAGTTTTTTCAAAATAATTTTTTTAAGTGAGGTCATTTTGAATTAGAGTGGTCCTTAAATCCAATGCCCAGTGTCCTTCTATAAAGAGATTAGAGATGCAGCAACACACAGGGAGGTCATGTGGTGATGAAAGCAAAGATTGGAATAAAGCAACTGCAAAGTAATTCACATCAAGGATCACTGAGCATGCGTGTGTGCTCAGTCGCTTCAGCTATGCCAGACTCTTCTCAATCCTACGGACTGAAGCCCACCAGGCTCCTCAGCACATAAGATTCTCCAGGCATGAATACTAGAGTGGGTTGCTGTGCCCTCCTCCAGGGGATCTTCCCAACCCAGGGATCCAACCCATGTCTCCTGCATTGCAGGCAGGTTCTTTACCCCCGAGCCACCAAGAAAGCCCCACAAGGATCATTGGAGAGCCAGAAAAGCTAGCAAAGAGGCTTGTGGTGGCTTCTGCCTCAGAGCTTCAAGCAGGAACCACTTTAATTTCAAGCTTCTGGCCTCCAGAACTGAATAAATTTTTGTCATTTCAAGTCACCAAGTTCATGGTATCAGGTTGGCCCAAAAAGTTCATTCTGGTTTGCCCGTACCATCTTATGAAACTATTTAGCCAACCCAATACTTTGTTGGGCTTCCTTGGTGGCTCAATGGTAAAGAATCCACCAGCCAATGTAGGAGACGTGGGTTTGGTCCCTGAGTCGGGAGGATTCCCTGGAGGAGGAAATGGCAACCCACTCCTGTATTCTTGCCTAGGAAATCCCATGGACAGAGGAGTCTGGCAGGTGAGAGTCCATGGGGTGGGCATGACTTAGCAACTGAAGAACAGCAACAAATGCTTTGTCACAGCAGCCCAAGCAAACTAACATCATGGTGATAACAGGGATGAGAGTTCAGTTCTCAACAAACTTCCATCTGTACAGACGAATGAGTCAGCATCAGAAAATCATTAATGCTCTTACTGGTTAATAGGACAAGGAAGCTGAATCAGCCCCATGAAACGACAGCATCAGAAAGGAAAATGGTTTAGGGAAATTGAAAAAACCAGTAGTCTATAGATCTATGGCACCTTCAATGGGAAGAAGAGGCCTGGCAGCCACCTGGGCTCACCAAAGTCCAGCAACTCAAGAAAATACAAAGAGACTTACTAGGTTGGGGGACACAATGAAAGAGCTAGTTCTTGGAATTGTCAGTGCTTGGACCAGGTACAGTGTAAAAAAATAAACAGACAAGCATCTATCTTCACTTCCTCTTTCCCTTTCCTCATTGCTTATCCTCCATCGATCAGCTTTTGCTGCTGCTTCCTCCTCCTCTATCTCCCTTTTGGTCCCCCAATTCTTTCTCTCCACCATCCATGTCTTGATTGTTTTTTTGTTACTATTTCTTGACTCACCCTCTTTTCTCTCTGTTTTATCCAAATGATATATTTAATTATCAACCTGTTTAAGAACCTATGGGGATGTGTTAGCACCAAATCTAAGACCCATGGTTAATTCTGGAAAAGTCTTTTCTTATTAAAAAAAAAAGAAAGTTAATAGAAAGTTACAGCATAGTTTTGAAGCTACTTTAATGTACTTTAATAGACATTACAGCCGGAAAAAAAGACTCCAGGATCCACAATCCGTAGCTTTGTCTTAATATAATGCAAATGTCTTTTATCATACAAACCCAGAGGGGAAATGATGCATCCAAGAGTACTTGGGGTAGTGTGGTGGGTGGAACAGGTGGCTTAGGAGTGGTGGGTGGAAGTAGGGGTTTAGCCATTGGACTATCCCAATCTTATGACACTAAATATTTATTATTATTCTAAACCCACTCCCAACTACCAGGAAGTTTGGGTTCTTTTAACTGTGTCTTAGAGTATATGCAATCCATATGCTGCTTTCGAGATGTCCAATGATTTTTATTCCCAAACAGGTGATGCCCAGCTCCATGCCATAGATGTGGACCTCTTTTTTCTCACGAATGATTGATATTTCATGCTTGGTAAGTCTCGAACACTGCTGAAATGCTGTCTCTGCCCAGGAAAAGACTACCAACCCAGCTGAAGGTGGGGGTATGCCAGTGTAGGGCTCTCCAAGTTTTCCTTGAGAGATTTCCTTTTCTCACTTCCTTTTATTCCTTTTCTCATTTAGTAGTGATTGAATGCCTAAAATATTGCTGGCACTGTTTTAGATGCTAGAGATACAACATAGGTAAAATTCCCTGCCCTTGTGAGAATTATAGTCTAGCTGCAGAGATAAATGATAAATAAGATTAATACATAAACAATATCTTAAATAATGATATGTAATAGATAGAAATTTATAGCAGAGAAAGAGGGCAGTGATTGTTCAAGTGAGGTTATAAAGCTCAGATCAGTCATGAGGAATGTTGTCACTAATAAGGTAATATTTAGATTTAAAGACCTAAATGAAGTGAGGAAGTGAATCATGATAAGGGATAAGCATTTTAGGCAGCGGGAAGAGCAATGGATGAAAAGTCCTAAAGTAGGTGTGTACCCAGAGTGTTGACGGCACAGAGTCACAGCAGGGAGGGGCAGGTCCTACAGGCACCCGTTGGGTACAGGAAAATTTTTTATACTCCAAGTAAGACAAATGGTGGGTTTTGAGCAAAATAATTTCACATGACTTGTATATAACCAGACCCTCCTGAGTGCTCTGATGAGAATACACTGTCAGGGGTGGGATAGGACCCATTGCTAGGAGTTTACTAGAATAACCTGAGGCAAGAGGTCACACTGCTTTGAAAGCAGGACTAACAGGACATGCTGACAATGTGGGTGCAGAAAAAGACAGAGGAGACAAGGTTGCATCCAGGATTTTCTGCCTGAGGAATTGGGATAGAGTTGCTTTAATGAAATGAGGAGGCTTACAGAAGTTGCAAGTCTGGGAGAAAAGCTCAATTTGATCCATCTAGAATTAACTTTTGCATAGAGTATGAGGTGTGAGAGTCAACATAAATATTATTCTTTCATACAGATACCCAGTTGCCCCAGCACCATTTATTTTTAAAGATTTTAATTTTCTCTGTTGGATTACTTTGGCACATTTGTTGAAAAACAGTTAACCATAAAAGTGAAAGAAAAAGCGTTAGTCATTCAGTAGTGTCCGACTCTTTGTGACCCCATGGACTATAGCCCACCAGGCTCCTTGTCCATGGGGATTCTCCAGACACTCAATATTCTTTATGGTCCAACTCTCACATCCGTACATAACTACTGGAAAAACCATAGCTTTGACTATACAGACTTTTGTCAGCAAAGTGACGTCTCTGCTTTTTAATAAGCTGGCTAGGTTTGTCATAGCTTTTTTTTCCAAGGAGGTCTTTTAATTTCATGGCTGCATTTACCATCCGCATTGATTTTGGAGCCCAAGAAAATAAAATCTGTCACTGTTTCCACTTTTTCCCCATCTATTTGCCATGAAGTGATACCAAACATTACTTTTCCATCTTCATATGAATTGCCTTCCTCTCCTTTGAAGTGTCAAATCACTACCTCCAACATCCTCTTTTGTCTTTAGCTGAAGATGATATTTAAGATGACGGTTTCAGCCATTTGGGCAAGTTACTCAGTTTTTCTAGATCTCTCCCACTTATCCATGTGATTAAACTGTTTTCTCCTGTTAATGTGTCTCAGGTCAATTTAATTGTCAGACCAGCCAGAAGAATCTAAAGCAGTAGAGAAAAATGTATTCCTTCCTGACAAAGGCTTATGAGAATCGTCTAGCAGAGAAAGAAGATCGGTGCTGTAAGAGAGAGAAGGAAAAATTGCTGAGGCATATCGAGTATGTGAGGTGGGAAAGGTGGGCCACAAGTGGAGATGTTACCCTTACCTAAGAACACAGACAGCTCACCCAGTAACAGAAGAGAAAGGGGTGTCCATGGGCACTGATGACATTAACCTTGCCTTGTGGATGCACAAAATGTTACTAAGGAGGTTATGTAATGTGCTTAAGATTACAGAGTTCATATGAGGTAGAACTATGACTTAAACCATGATTACTAAGCCCAAAACAGCAGTTTTTCTCATAGTTTTGCACATGGCAGGTTCTGTGTAAGTTTTCATTGTTACTGGTTTGTAACAGTACTAGTTAAGCCTCAATTAACTTCTCTAATACTAACAAAGGGCTTCCCTGGTGGCTCAGATGGTAAAGCATCTGTTTGCAATGCGGGAACCAGAGTTCGATCTCTGAGTTGGGAAGATCCCTGGGAGAAGGAAATGGCAACCCACTCCATTACTCTTGCCTGGAAAATTCCATGGACAGAGGAGCCTGGTAGGCTACGTTCCATGGGGTCGCAAAGAGTCGATAGGACTGAGTGACTTCACTTTCACTTTCCAATACCAACAAAACAGTTGAACTTTACAGTGAATATGGATCTTTTCTATTAGTCCTTCTCAAAAAAAAAAAAATATATATATATATATATATATTTAAACTTTTTATTTTATCCTGGGCTATAGCTGATTAACAATTTTGTGATAGTTTCAAGTGGACAGCAAAGGGACTCAGCCATACATAAACATGTCTCCATTCTCCCCTAAATTTCCCTCCCATCCAGGCTGCCATGTAACATTGAGCAGAGTTCCATGTGCTACCCAGTAGGGCTTTGTTGATTACCCATTTTAAATACAGCGGAATGTACATGGCCATCCCAAATTCCCTGTCTCTTCCTTCCTGGCAACCATAAGGTTGCTCTCTAAGTTGGTGAGTCTGTTTCTGTTTTGTAAGTAAGTTTATCTGGAAAAAATACAAATTTTTATTTCATTAGAGGCTCAAAGAACAACCTCCAACCTATGACACAGTAACAAAATATTGATGGTCAAGATAGGAAACAAAAATTATGCAGAGAAGACCTTCTGCAATACTGTTGCTGGCTCAACACATACCAAGTTGTAACAGATTTGTACACTGATACAGTAATGGATAGTAATGTCTCAACACTGGCAGAGATCATGTCACTGAATCCACCAACAACCCATTTGTAGTTTGTATTATAAGCAAACTAAGACTTAGAGTACATACTACATCCAAGGTCATTTCCTAAGTCAGGAAATACTAAAATCAGTTTTCAAACTCAGGCAGCCTGATCAAGAGCCCAAATTCTAAAATGCAGTCCCTTGATAACTACTATTCATGGTTGTACTTTTCAGGGGCAAAGAATCACCAAACTTTGAATGAGAGGAGCTAGAAATTGAATCTCTCATTAACAGATTTAGAGACTAAAAAGTATGGCATGACATGGTCACTGGGAGACAGAATCAAGATTTGAAGTCAGTGTTCTTTCTACCTGTTTTGTTTTTACCAGATGCAGCAATGGACTAATAAAAGACTTCTCAAGGGAGGAATTCATGACCCTCAGCAAAAATGGAGAATCATCCAAGCCCAAGACAACTAAGAGTGTTGGTCTAGCTTGGAAAGATAGAACTCATTAACCAAAGGTTCCTCTTTGGATCCCCAGTGTTTTCCACCATCACAGTACTCAGGCCCCAACCACACCCAAACCACCCCAACCCCAGACTGGTTATTACTGAGTTTCATGGTGACTGGCCTAAGACCAGAAAAGTAATGAAATCTTAACAAGGGAGAACCCCAAGGACCAAGATAGCAACTGTCATAGCAACGGTCACAGTGCTTTGGTCAAGGAGAAGATCTTTTGGGGAACTGAAAACAGAACCTTGAGCACATCTGCTGGTTTCACTCCCATCCTCCTTCAACAGCCTGGGTGGTTCATACACTCCACACCCTTGCACTAGTTTCCATGGCCCCCTGCATCTGGGACCCCCACAGCACCCGACCAAGTCTGTGTCCAGCACCAGGATGGAAGTAACATGGACCCTACTCTTGTTTAATACCATACTGCCTAACCCCACTGTCCCATCTCAAGTCCTAGAGGCTTGAAAACCTCAGCCCAGAAAGGTCAGCATCCTCTAAGTGGCTTGATGAGGTAACAGAACACATATACACTGCATGTGAGAAGGAAGCTGTGAGCAGTCAGGTTCCTCATGAGGCCCTTGAAGAAGTGTCTGAGAGAAACAAGAAACAATTCAGTGGAATCTAAAAAGAAATGATACAAGCAAAATTACTTGCAAAACAGGAAGAGACTCAACAGACTTAGAGAATGAATTTATGGTTGCCAGGGGTGAAGGGATATTTAGGAGTTTGGGATGGTCATGTACACACTGCTATATTTAAAATGGATAACCAACAAGGTCCTACAGTATAGCACAAGGAACTCTGCTCAATGTTATGTGGTGGCCTGGATGGGAAGGAGTTTAGGAGAGAATGGAGACACATGTATATGTATGGCTGAGCCCCTTTGCTGTCCACCTGAAACTATCACAGTATTGTTAATTGGCTATATCCCAATACAAAATAGGAGAAGGCAATGGCAACCCACTCCAGTACTCTTGCCTGGAAAATCCCATGGGCTGAGGAGCCTGGTAGGCTGTAGTCCATGGGGTCATGAAGAGTCAGACATGACTTAGCGACTTCACTTTGACTTTCAATACAAAATAAAAAGGTTAAATTTAAAAAAAAATTTTAAAGAAACCATTCATGTTGAATAGTTTGAGCATCTCAGGGATAGGAGGCTGGGAACATAGGGATGATTCACAGAAACATTTCAGATCACATTTCAGTAAATTTCCCAGCTCCCAGGACAGAAGCAGTCTCCTCTACTTTTCCCCCTTCCATCTATGCATGTAGCCATGTACACACCCGTTCAGCCATGTGTTGGTCCTCACTCAAGTCACAGGGTTAATTGTTTGCACTTCTACACCAAGCAACCCTAACTAATATAGGTAATATCCATTTGCATGGATGCCCACCTTCCTTAATTCCACAGATTTTCTTATTAGCATCTTCAGTACCTGGCTCTGTGCTATGTTCTGCAGAAACATGGTGAACAAGATAGAGCTCTCAACCTCAAGGAGCTCCCAGCCTAGTGTGGAAACAAGCTAGCAGAAATCCCACCAGAGCAGTGGCATGTGTACAGGGCCCTGTGGAACCACACAGGATGGGCCCATAACACACGTTGGAGGTCAGGAAACCTCCATACAAGGAAAGATACATACCTTCATCCTCCTGCCCAAACAGTAGCCAACCTGGGATTTACCTGACCCCAGGTAAACACCCCAGGGTGTTCTCTGGCTTCCCTGGTGGCTCGGTGGTAAAGAATCTGCCTGTCAATGTGGGAGAGGTGGGTTTGATTCTGGGTGGAGAAAAATCCCCTGGAGAAGGAAATGGCAACCCACTCCAGTATTCTTGCCTGGGAAATCCCATGGACAGAGGAGCCTGCCAGGCCACAGTCCATGGGGATAGCAAGAGTCAGACACAACGTAGTGACTAAACACAACAACAAAAGGATGTTCTCATGAATCACTCCAGTGCTCCAACCCTTTGAGTGGGAAGCCATGGGCTAAGACACTGTAACATGGGGATCTATCACTTGGAAACTTATTTACCCTGTCTAGGTCTTAGGTTCTTTGTCTATAATAAAGCAATAGAAATAAATCCTCTCAGTATTACTATGAACATTAAATGAAATATTGTGTGTAATTCACTTAGGATAGGGCATGTCACAGAGAATGCGGACAATCCACAATCTTTTCTGATTTTTAATGTTTCATAGGTTCTTGGTTTCCATAGCTGAGCTCAGTGAATATTCTCCCTGCAGTGATTCCACAAGAAAGCTTTTTAGTTTCGTGTGAAATCTTCATTTCTTCCAGTTTGCAATAATACACCATAGTCCTGCTGTTCCTCTTCACCTAGTTGATATGTAAAGGCAATAAAATTCTTTCAACCTTCTGAAAAATGGAAATACTGAGACACAAAGTAGAGCCATTTATTGATACAATATCTCACCCACAGGCCCAAGGATCAACTTCAGTTCAGTGTATTTCCTCCCCCAGGGCATCTTTCCTGACACTGTTATGGAACATAAAAATGTTGCAGGATTGGCAAACAGTCCTTGAAATTACTGGACAGTAGCTATTTGAGGAATTATGCTCTGAGCCTTAATTTCATTCCTTTTCTGATCATAATCCTATAGGTTGGGATTTTATCTGCACTCAATGACCTGAAGAATGGTAGCCTTACTGTATAGCACAAGGAACTCTGATCAATGTTGTGTGGCAGCCTGGACAGGAGGGAGTTTGGGGGAGAATGGATACATGTATATGCATGGCTGAGTCCCTTCTCTGTTCACCTGAAACTATCACCACATTGTTAATCAGCTATCAGATCAGATCAGTCGCTCAGTCGTGTCCGACTCTTGGCGACCCCATGAATCGCAGCACGCCAGGCCTCCCTGTCCATCACCAACTTCCGGGGTTCACTCAGACTCACGTCCATAGAGTCAGTGATGCCATCCAGCCATCTCATCCTCTGTCGTCCCCTTCTCCTCTTGCCCCCAATCCCTCCCAGCATCAGAGTCTTTTCCAATGAGTCAACTCTTCGCATGAGGTGGCCAAAGTACTGGAGTTTCAGCTTTAACATCATTCCTTCCAAAGAAATCCCAGGGCTGATCTCCTTCAGGATGGACTGGTTGGATCCCCTTGCAGTCCAAGGGACTCTCAAGAGTCTTATCCAACACCACAGTTCAAAAGCATCAATTCTTCGGTGCTCAGCCTTCTTCACAGTCCAACTCTCACATCCATACATGACCACATACCCCAATACAAAATAAAAATATTTTAAGTGTTGTAGGATTAAGGTGGAAGGTGCATTTCCCAAAAGACTAAAATTTCATACTGGAAAAATAAAAAAAAAAGAAACAAGCTCTCCAAACATCAGCACATGATTTCAAGTGGTCCAACCATTCAGGTCTCTTCTCACCAGAAGGATGGTGAACTAAGAGTGTGTTTATATCATTGTGGAAAGGAGGCTCTGGAGTCTAAGACATCACAGACTCTTCTTAGACGACCTGCCAGCTGAGACCTGGCTTCTCACCCACTTGGTTCACATGGGCACAGGTGACGGCTCATTTACTGACGTCCTCTAATAACCCGATCTGGGTTTTTTGCCCTTCCCTATTGGAAAGAGACACATAACAAGGGAAAAATGAGCATCACAGATAGAGAGGAATGAGAAAATAAATAGATAAATAACTTGGGGAGTCAGAATATATTCAACTCATTCTCTTACAACTTCTGCCCCTACACCTATTCCCGGATTCTTTCATTCTATAGACATTTACGAGCACTTGGGTCTGTGTCCTGGGGGCTGGTGGGTAGGTGAGGAAAGATGCACAGTGAAGAGGAAGACACAGATGTCCCTAACTTCACGAGGCTGCAGATGACCTACAAACACTCACCTTGGGCCCTTTAAGATCCTCAGCCACCACAGAAGCTTGAACGTGTTCCCTGGACCTGAGTAAAATAAGGACCTTTCCCTACTCCCATTCATGTCTCTGTACTTGCCACAGACTCAAAGGTCCACATATGAACTTCCTACATATGTTTTCTTTCACTGCCCACCAAAGACAATGATCCAGAAATGAGAAAATTCTGGATTGAGGATCACCAATTTAAATGGATAATCTATCCTAGATGTCTACATTCTAGGGGAGCTGCTTAAATTCTCTTCCTCTGTTTTAACAAATCAAAAATATTTTGTGTGTGGGCACACAGTGTTTTACTTAACAAATTAATGTTTGTAATTTAATTCCATAGTGTATTTAATTAAAGAACATTTGGAAAAAGATTAGAGGGAAAGGGGACTTCCCTAGTAGTCCAGTGGCTAAGACAGGGGGCTTCCAGGCAGGGGGCCCAGTTGGATCCCTGGTCACCAAACTAGATCCCACATGCTGAAGCTAAGAGTTTGCGAACTGCAACTGAAGATCCTCCATCCTGCAAAAAAGATCAAAGATCCCATGTAAAGCAACTAAACGCTGGTGCAGTCAAATAAATAAATATTTTTTTAAAAATTAGAGGGAAAAGGAAAAATAAAGAGAGCTGTGAAAGAAAGTGTTAATTGCTCAGCTGTGTCCGACACTTTGAGACCCCATGGACTATAGCCTGCCAGGCTCCTCTGTCCAGGGAATTCTCCAGGCAAGAATACTGGAGTGGGTTGCCATTCCTTTCTCCAGGGGAATCTTCCTGACCCAGGGATCAAACCCAGGTTTCCTGCATCACAGGTAGATTCTTTATCATCCGAGCCATTCTTTACCATCTCTTTGGGCCACCAGGGAAGCCCAAAGAGAGCTGGAAGAAAGGCAAAAGATAATAGAAATTAGAATAAAAAAGAGAAAGACAAAAAGAAACAGAGAAACTGGGTAGCTCTCAAGAGAGTTCTCATTAGGTCTTTCCCCTGAGAGCCCAGGCCACAGGCTTCTGAGAACTTCTTTGTTGAGGTGGTGATCAGCTTGTCTGCCATGCACTGTATCATCTAGGGTTCCGCTGCTAGATGATAACCTAGCAATTAAATACTCTAGTAATGGTGATCTAGCAAAGAGTCTCCACTGACTTTATTGACCAGAGCAGCCACCCTAAGATAGAAAGATTTCCTTGGATTTCAGCAGTTGTGAAGACAGCCCCAAGCCCAAGGGCTGGTTGGGTCTGAGGCCTCCTGCTCTTCTCCTTGAGAGCTTGTCTTCTCCTCCCCTCCCCCTGCCCACTCTTTGAGGACTGAAAAAGCTTGAAGACACATAACAAGGAAAAATAAACATCACAGAACATTTTAAGAAAATAAATAGAAAAGTAACTTGGGGACTCAGAACAACTCATTCTGTTACAACTTCTGACCCAATACCTATTCTTGGATTCTTCTCCCAAATTGACTAAAAATCCAAAGTTCTTGAAACAGGAGACAGTAATCAGACAGATGAAAATGACATAGTGCAACACACACTCAGACCCACAGACTGGTATCTGACAAGAGCATCTCCACCCTCAACCTCAACATGGCTTTCAATTGTGCATTCTGCTCAGAAATACAGTAACACCTGATTTTTATGTAAGAAAAATGAATGCATGTCTTCCAGTTACTGTATTCTGTAGTCAGAGTTAACAAGTGAAATCAAACAAGTTGTGTTTTCATAGGACTATCTGATATGACAATTTCAAATACACTTTTAACCTGTATTGTCAGATTCATGACACACTTCGAAATAATGAAGCACAAGTGATTTGTGCAATGACACAATATCAAACTTGTTCACTTCATAATTTATTAGCTATTTATCTGCAGGTATGTCTGAAAATCAATGAAAACTTGATTCTATTTTCAGCTGACCTCAGAGATCCCATCTCCTCTAAAAGATCATCTCTGAAAAATGAGAAACTCTGCTGATTTCACCCTATCTACTCTCTTGATTCCCTGCATCACTGTGTTCAGTACATACCATCCATCATTTATGTATTTGATTTGTGTGAGACCCAAAGATTTCTGTCTTTATTTCCCATCAAAATACAAGCTCCTAAAAGGCAGGGCAGTCTGTCCATTATAAAGAAACTGATAGTGTTTTGCTTGAAAACTATGCACCAGAACAATATTTGAAGATCACAATAGTAGCTTAAGAACCAATTGAAAGTCATTCTTTATTCTCATACTTTGGTTGATGATCCATCTATCATGTATTAAGACCTCGAACTAGAATTTTTGCACCTTCATCTTTATGCGGTTGTATACTTGTTTCAGTGCCTCATATGAGGTACAGTGCCTTGATTGAAAAGCATTTGTTAAATAAATAAATGAGTAAATGAATATGAATTATTTATGGTTGATACATGTTTGTGTAACTATTATAGGGGTTGTTTTTCTGTGTGTGTGATTGTCCTTATTTGTTATTTGGATAGACAAACTCAGAGTGTGACGTTATTACCCCAGTTTACAGATGAAGAAACAGAACCAGAAAGACTGAGAAACTTGCCCAAGTGGAAAAGCCGTCTCTCAGATACCTGCCCTCTGATTTCAAACCTCCTTTTGTTCAACACAACCACCTGCTTGAAACACCATTGGATCTGACCATCCAGGTCTTCCTGAACAGTCCCATTGCACTTGGAATCCACCTTCCAAAAGTGACCTTTAGGGACTGGTCTTCTTGCTTTGTTGTCCACGTATAGTGTACCTGCTCTATGCTGCCTTCAGTCGCAATGAATGTAAGTTCTGATTTCATGTAAGGATGGGAGATTGCACCTTCTGGATCCCGCCACCTAGAAATTAAGCATCGTTTCTCACAATCCCAAATATTCTAGTTCAAATCCACCAACACCACCCCCGCCCACCACCTTGCCACTCTCTCTACCGCTGCACACACCTCTTTAAGTGGAAAGGAAGTACACTTTTGGGTAGAATGGTTTGACCAGAGGTAAGAAGTCATTGAGTTGACAGGAAAGAACTTATTTGCACTAAATGACTAAGAATCACTGCTCTTTCACAACTGGAAAGGATTGCTTATGTTTCTCACCAGACAGATTTATCAAACAACCTCAGTTATAAGAAGAAGTTTTCAAAATAAATTGTGTGTATAAAGTTATTTCCAACACTTACTCCAAAAAGAAATATTAAAGTTATAAAAATTCCAGTATTTATTTAAAATTTTAATAACATTCTATTCTTGAGTTAAGAATATTTTATAGACATGAGAAAAACTCTAACATAAAGGATAGACTCACCAGGAAGAATCTCATTTGACAATGGCCCTGAGACGTCAACTCACTGTGAAGAGATTTAAGGACATGGAAGTCACAAGTTCTACCCTCAGGAAGTCTGTGTAAAAAATAAAATATAACCCTCATCCCCTAAAATGGGTATAAACAAGGAAAATTAGAACAGTGCCAAATTGAACACTATCACCCCAAGAAGAACCAGGTAAAAGTATCAGAGTGATTGGGATTTGGTTTGAGTTAATCATGAAGTTTGGATAAGAGAGTTAAAGGTGAATTCACAGAACATTAGGACTGAAGAAAAGTGGCCTGAAAAATCAGTCAGATAAAAAAAGGAGAGACTAAGCCCTCGAAAGGTTGACTGACTGACTTTGTAGTTGACTAAGTAATTAACTCAGATCAGATCAGATCAGTCGCTCAGTCGTGTCCGACTCTTTGCGACCCCATGAATCGCAGCACGCCAGGCCTCCCTGTCACCAACTCCCGGAGTTCAACTGCAAAATGTTGAAAGCACCAAAGGATTGATGCTTTCGAATTGTGGTGCTGGAGAAGGCCCTTGAGAGACCCTTGGATTGCAAGGAGATCAAACCAGTAAATCCTAAAGGAAATCAACCCTGAATATTCATTGGAAGGACGATGCTGAAGCTGAAGCTCCAATACTTTGACCACCTGATTCAAAGAGCCAACTCACTGGAAAATACTGATGTTGGGAAAGATTGAGGGCAAGAGGAGAAGGAGGCAGCAGAGGGTGAGATGGTTAGACAGCATCACCAACTCAATGGACATGAATCTGAGCAAACTCTGAGAGATAATGGAGGACAAAGGAGCCTGGAGTGCTTCAGTCAATGAGGTCACAAAAAGTCAGACATGTGTACACCTATGGCTGAGTCATATTGTCGTTTGACAGAAAAACAACAGAATTCTGTAAAGCAATTATCCTTCGATTAAAAAATAGATTAATTTTTATAAAGTCAGACACAACTTAGTGACTGAACAACAGTAACAAAGCTTAACTTCCAATGATTTAGTAGTTGAAGTTGAGCCAACATTAGAAGTCAGTTTTGAGGATCTCTGTCCTTTTCTCCTTCCTCTATATTTTCAAGCAGACTTAGCCAAGGAGGCTTTGAAAGGTTGGCATATAGAGTGAGTGGAAAAGGACCCCAGGCTTCCCTGAGGTGGCAGGAAAGACTAGAGGGCAACCTGGGCCAGGCTGCTTTGTTAACTTCTGATCCAAAGGGAATGACTGATCCTCAGAGTCACTGGCTTAAATACCCACGTGTTTTCTTGATTGGTTAGATGAGACTAGCTTTCATTAGATGGGCTTGCATAGAGTTGAATCAGTTTGACTGAGGGTCCCCATTGTGCTGCATTTTCTCAGAATCTTTCCCTTAATAAGAACCCACCTAATCAAACTATGGAAGAACCAGTCCTAAGTATTCATGACTTGACCTATAGGGCAAATCATTGCATGGAATCAATGTGTCCCTGAAAGATTAATATATTTTTAAGGGACATTTATGGGGAATTCTTTTGAAAATGAAGTGTCCATCTACCAAAATAAAACATAATTTTGCCAAGTTGACTATGGGTATATTTTTTTAATCTTAAAGGGTTATGAGCCTCTATTGGGGTTGACTGATTCTTAGTGGAACCAGACATTTTCTACAGAAGTAGTAAAACAAATTCATAAAGCTCAAAATCAGAGCTTCTAGGGCTTCTTCCTTCCTTTGGATTCAATAACAGGTTGCAGACAGAAGAGCCACAGAAATGTAAATGGAAGAGGACTCCTCAACCTACTGGATTTGTATTTTTTTCTCTTTAAAAAAAATTGAGTCAGTCAAGACAGATCACAGTGAATTTGAATATCAGAGAGGAAGTCTTAGCCCAGAGAAGGGTGGAACTTTCATTAATGGACTGGTATGATATTCAATCCCAGCCATTATCCAGTATGAAATTATCTAAAATATTTGGTCTATGTCAATTTTTATAAGTGAAACCCTACTAAAGAGAATGTTTTTGAAATTTTATCATTTCCATAACCCTAATACAGCTATTATTTTCATTTCTCATGTCATATTACTTTCTAATATTTATCTGTGTATTTCATTCATACTGACAGGAGTAATTCACACTATTACCATAATTTTGTGTACAACTTCTTTCATTTACTTTTATTTCCCAGCACTTCTGTTTTTTTCTCCTTTTTTAATCTTTTAAATTATAAAAGCATGATAACACATTTACAGAAGACTTGGAAAATACAGAAAAAGGTTACATATAGTTCTACTATATATTACAGTTATTTTTAAGGAGATAAATTAAGATTTTTAGTTGGAGTTTCAAGATCAAGCTCTCAAAAATTAATAGAATGAATATACATAAGAGTAGAAGGATATAGTAGACCTGAAAAGCACTGTGAACCAATTCAACATAATAAAGATTTGTACAATTTTCACACAACAATAAGATACAAATTCTATTCAAGTTCCCATAGACTATAAACTAGGAGACACTGGAACATATCCAGGGACATAAAACAAGGTACAAAAATTTCATGATCTAAATGTATTAAAATCGATACAGAGTCAGTTCTCTTATCACCATGGAATTACATTAGAAATCATTATCAAAAGATATTTGAAAATAACCCATATATTTTCAAGCCAGCTCTTCTGTTTTTGACTTAGATGTTATCTTGATCATTTTGACAGATACACATCATTCTCTCTTATTGATAGTGTGTAATTTTACTTAGTCGTTTCTTTATTGTTGGAACCCACAACCTGTGGCCTTGACTCTTAGGGTGGTCAGCTATGCTGGCACACCACTCTCCTTGAAAATCTGACTCAGAGACCATCACTGTGAGAATCTGTCTCCTCTGGTTGGGGTATTTTGTCTCCAGGATAACAACCTGTCATGTCCTGACTTCAGCTGTTCTCTAATTGTTTCATATATGTTTATTTTGTTTCATTAAAATATTGCTAGCTTAAAAAAATATTGCTAGCTTCTCAAGATCATGGGGCCAATTTTTTAGCCTCAACGTTAATCAATAGCTAGCACTCATGAGCAGAAAAAATGTTAAGTTATTATTTGACCCTAAGTGAACATTTTCTGAATGCCTAAAATGTGTCAAACATTTGCTAAGCAGGGCTACATCCTTCTTCTCATGTGTTTACCACAACAATCCCATAAAGGAGGTATTACTATTCCTAAATTACAAAAAAAAAGAAAAAAGGAGAATAAGACTCAAAGATTGATTTGACTTAGTCGCTCAGTCATTTCCAACTCTTTGCGATCCCATGGACTGCAGCCCATTAGGCCCCTATGTCCATGGGGATTCTCCAGACAAGATTACTGGAGTTGGTCACCATTTCCTTCTCCAAGGGATCTTCCCAACCCAGGGATTGAACCCAAGTCTCCCTCATTGCAGGCAGATTCTTTACTGACTGGGTGACCAGGGAAACCCCCCCACCAAAAAAAGGAGAATAAAACTCAACGATTGATTTGATCATCAGAAAAAATGCCATAGCCTTTTTATAAATATCCATTTCTTTTTTATAAACTTTTTATTTAGTATTGGGGTATAGCCTATTAACAATGTTTTCCGAGTTTCAGGTGGATAACAAAGGGATTCAGCCATGCATATATTAAGACATGTATCCATTCTCCCCCATATTCCCCTCCCATCCAGGCTGCCACATAATACTGAGCAGAGTTCCATGTGTTCTAGATAGGTCCTTGTTGGTTTTCCATTTTAAATATAAGAGTATGTACACGTCTAACCCAAACTCTCTAACTATCCTTTCCCCTCAACTTTCCCCAGGATAATCATTAGTTCATTCTCTAAATCTATGAGTCTGTTTCTGTTTTGTAAGTATGTTCATTGGTATCATTTCTTTCTAGATTTCACATATAAGGGATGTTGTATGATATATAAATATCAATTTCTTAAAGTCTAATTTCTTAAGATTTACAACTTTTGAGAGAAATCTTTAACTCTTAAGTCAGAAAGATAGAACCACTGTCATGGAAATAACCCTCCCTGATGAAATTAAATCATCCATTGTTTTCTGTGAGCCCATACATACACGTGGAGATTTCTTCAAGGTTTTAAATGATGCTTGACCCTTGCTTTCCAGAGGGTTGCTGATACAGAGCAAATGGGAAGTCAAAATAATGAGATAACCTACTCTAACCACCAAGACTCATTTGCAGGCCCAGCTACTCCTGCTAGAATAATATTGCTGAGAAAATGAAACAAAATAAAGACAGTGAATTCTAAGATCTGAGCCCTCATCAGAAACACGGGCACAGAATATCAAAGCTTGAAAGGGATCCTCAAGGTTACCATGTATAAGCCCACTGTATTTAACAAGTGAAGATAGTAGAAATGCCCACTGATAAATGAAAGGTCTCAGAGAAGTTGAAAACAGCACAATGGAAAACAGATCATCATCATTTCATTAATCTGAACAACAGGTGAAGCAGCAAGGGGGTTTCCATAGCGCCACGTCAACATGGAACAAAGACTTTTATTTTAAGAGCCCAGCCTTGCACCTGTGCTATCCAGCTGGGCTTGGTAAAAGAAGAAATGAAAACAGGCTCTTCTCACTATTGAGCTGGAGTGAGGGTCCACTCACAGGTTGCTTAAGCCACAATGGAGGAGCAAATTGTTGCTGACGTGTACCCCATGAGTGGGACCTTTCCTCCTAAGATTCCCAATTTCAGTTACTACAAAGTTTGTCCTCTTAGTACCAAGGAAAAAGTAAGAAAAAGAGAAGTGAAGTGTTAGTTGCTTAATCATGTCTGACTCTTTGCGATCCCATGGACTGTAGCCCACCAGGCTCCTCTGTCCACAGAGTTCTCCAGGAAAGAATACTGGAGTGGGTTGCCAGCTGATCTTCCTGATCCAAGGATCAAACCTAGGTCTCCCGCATTGCAGGCAGTTTCTTCACCATCTGAGTCACAGGGAAGCCAAGGAAAAGTCAGAGAAAGGGATTGTTTAATACCCTGGCTCACGCAGAGTATCCCTGTCCCACTCCCATGAGTAGATTAAGCGGGAGGAATAGGAAACAACAGAACATCTGGTCCAGCCCAGCCATAGGTCAGAGGCAGAGAAATTAAGAACCCACTCATGTCCAGAAAAAGGAAATCATTCAATCTTGGAACAAATTGTCAAGAAAAGCAAAAAAAAAATTTAATCATAGTTTCCTCAGTATAATAATAAAAGTACAATGAAAAGATGATGGACTTCAGAGCAGGCAGACCTGACTTTGAATCCAACTCTGCTATAACTTGGGTGACTGGCTTTGAGCAAGTGACACTTTCAAAAGCTCAGTTTCTTAGTCTGTAATTTTAAGATATTAACAGACCACCTCTTTAAGGTTACTGTAAGGACAGAGACACCATGAAAGAACCAAGTCCAGGGCCTAGGTTAAAAGAAAGTACCCTTGTTCTTTTTATCAACCTACACACAAGCATTGCTTTACTATTTGCAAGTTTAGACAAAATATTTCCTGGAGTTCCTTCACTTTGGAACAGGAGCTATCAATGCCATCCTCAGAGCTCCACTAACGATCCAGCAGAATACACTCTACCATTCTCCTTCTCCTCCTCCCAAGAACCCGACACTCAAACTCAAAGGATTCTGTGAATCTCAGTTTAAATCCTGTCATTAGACCTCCTGGTTCTATCAAAACCTGATGACTTAATATCTGTTGTATGCCATTATCAAAATCCACAAACCCCATTTCTTTCACAGAAGTCGAAATTAAAACATCCAATGCAGGGCTAAGGAAATTGCCAAAATTTGTTAAGAAACCTCAGAAAATTCCCTTTTTGCTGTCTTACCTAATGGATGTGCTATTCTAGTTAAAATAAATTAAATAGATTTTAAAAGATCACAACTGAAATTAAATAAAACCAGGAAGGAAAGGAAATCAGTAGATCTGGTTTCCTTTCTCTAGTAATTTTATTTCTTTGATAAAGCAAATGTCACTTCAGAATCTCGCAAAAGATTACTGTAGTACTATAAAGGGGCAAAATGTTGGCCAATTAAGAAACTATTTCATAAAATAGCAAATAAATTTGATTTTATGTATTCATACTTCTGAGTGTACAAGAGTTTTGTAATCTATAAAGGGCTTCACCATTGTAAGGGGTTCCTGTGATTTCTGAACTAGGGCATTTTTCTTTTTGTCTGCTCTCCTTCTGTGATTCTGATGATTAGCTAAGATTAATATCAACCTAGTATAGTGGGTTAGTTACTCAATAGTGTCTGACTTTTTGTGACCCCATGGACTCTGCACTCTAGGTTCCTCTATCCATGGGATTCTCCAGACAAGAATACTGGAGTGGGTAGCCATTCCTTTTTCCAGGGGATTTTCCCTACTCAGGGATCAAATTCTGATCTCCTGCATTGGCAGGCAGATTCTTTACCATCTGAGCCACCAGAGAAGCCCAATCAAATGTACAATTTGTTCTTTTACATGTTTTTACACATGTAAAAATGCATGTGCCTACAAGCAAGGCTGGAAAAGAAAACATGGACAAAACGTTAAGCTGTTCTATTAAAGTGAAAATTTATGAACTTTCTTCCTTCTAAGTCTTTGTTATCAGAGTATAATTTTCCAATAAGTAATATTTAGGACAGGAAGAACATTGCTAAGATTGCACAGTGGAAATCAGAAATAAACCATTGTTTTATTTTCCAATTTGGATAGATCAAAGGGCTTCCCAGGTGGCTCAGTGGTAAAGAATCCACCTGCCACTGTCGGAGACACAGAAGATATGGGTTCAATCCCTGGGTCTGGAAGATCCCCTGAAGAAGGAAATGGTAACCCACTTCAGTATTCTGGCCTGGAGAATTCCTAGGACAGAGAAGCCTGGCAGGCTATCATCCATCAGGTCACAAAGAGTCGGACACAACTGACCAACTGAGAGCACACACACACACACACGCACACACACACACAATCCCTCTTGGGCACAGCTCTGTGCGAGGCCCTGGGCAGATCATTCTCCAGCCATGGAGACCCTGCCTAGAGTAACTAAAGCACCATTATTTAACCTGACAAACATGGGAGCTTATTGCTTCCTAACAGTTTGAACTAAGTGGTTTGAAAGGTTAAATTCTACCAGTTACAGAAATACTTTTCAGAATCCAAAATTATCCTTTATTATCAAGTGACACATGAACAATAAAAATAAGCTCAGCCATTCTGGATTGAAAACTGAAAATACTTTACATTTAGACAATTGTCTAAAATAAATTACATTGCATGTCGAGGGACAGATACATGCTTTAGTCAATGAAGTCACTTCTCCCTAACTTCTCACATTCATTTGCCTAGTTCCACTCTGGAAAGTATTTAAAAAGGCAAAAATAGGTTAACGAAAAACACTGAAAGGCATTGAATATTTTACTGAAAATGTTTCCATTTAATTGTTGGAAAAGTAATCCATGAACTTGGTAAAACATTCATACAATACAGAAGAAAAATCATGGAAAGTAAATCTCTCTTTACCACTCCATGTCCCCCAGATTAAAAAATTTTTAACAAAGTGTTTTAGCTCTAAAGTACATTTTTAATAAAAGTGGACTGAAACCAAAACCTGAAGTGTTAGAAAAGTCATAACAAGAAGCGAGACTTAGAGTTACACATTGTATAAGCTCTTCATATAGAGCAAAGTAATACTTTTACTTCCAAAACCAAAACTTTTGAAATTCTTTTAGAATTGTCCTTAATATAAAAATTCAAGTTATCAAAGTGTTAATTATTTAATTACAGAAAAGTATTCCAAAAATAAGTTCTAGAATTCAGTCTCTTATTTGGATAAACATTTGGGGTCATTTATTCATTGCTGTCCAGATGGCTGGACATCATCACTGATGCAGTGAACATGAACTTGGGCAAACTTCAGGAGATGGTGAGGGACAGGGTGGCCTGGCGTTCTGTAGTCCATGAGGTTGCAAAGGGTCAGACACGACTGGGTGACTAAACAACAATAGCAATTCATTGTCGTTATTTATATCTGATATACATGAATGAGATGATCCACTGAGGTTCCTATAGAAAGGGGCATGCAGAAAATATATTTTATCCCATTAAATGAAGTTATAATTAATAAGAGGGGAGGAATAAATTAGGAATTTGGGATTAACAAATACTATACATTACTATATATAAAACAAGCAAGGACCAATGGTATAACACAGGGAACTAGATTCAATATTTTGTAACACTTTCTAAAGGAAAAAAATCTGAAAAAGAATATATATATGTATATGTGTATAACTGAACTAGTGTGCTGTTCACCTGAAACATTGTAAATCAACTACACTTCAAATTTTAAAAAGAAAAAAATATAGAAACAAAGAAAAAATTATAATTAACAAGTACTTGCCATAATTGAAAACAAAAGAAAATGAGATTACTTAGAGAAAGAAGGAGTCCTCCTTTCTCCTCAAAACTTTTAAACTTAAATGTAAAGCTACTTATAGCCACATCTCACATAATAACCATCAATTTTAGGAAGATGAATTCATTGTGGTGAATTTTACTCTATGTGAATTATATCTCAATAAAAAATAAGAATGCATTAAATAAAACCCAAGAAATAGTACTTGAGGGAACGAAGCTGATTTAAGCTATCAGCCCAAAGGACCCAGCTCTCAGCTCTGCAAAGTACCTCCAGAATTTCCCATGTTGAAGGGTATTTGGGGGAGAATGGATACATGTATATGTATGCTGAGTCCCTTCACTGTTCACATGAAACTATCACAACATTGTTAATTGACTATACCCCAATACAAAATAAAAAGTTAAAAAAAAATTTCCAGATCCACATTTACAAGTGTTAGCAGCCTTGGTTCATGCTTATTCAAAGACTTAACTTTTCATGCTTAAAATAGTCTACTTTGATGAAACTATGCTTATTTTCTCCAATTAAAATTACATCTACCTATAAGGGAAAAGAATTTGAAAAATAATATATATACATATATATATACGCTTGCTGTACATCTGAAACTAACATACTGTAAATCAACCTAAAACTTAATTTTAGTTGAAAATTTATTTTCAATTAAAATAAAACTAAAAAAAAAAACAAAATTGCACCTACCACCTCAACCCCTCCCAACTGTATTTTGCTTACACAATCTCTTTATTTCCTCTTCACCAAAGCAATCTTTTCCTTACTCGTTTCCCAAATCAGAAAAGCATAAAGTTGTAAAGCATTCTATACTCAATGAGGGAAAGAAAACCACACAAATGAAAGCACACTCTCTCAGCTGAGGAGTAAGTTGGAAAAGTAAGTAAATTGGAAAAGACCAACTACCTGGAATGATATGAAATTATGTTTCCACCTCCCTGGGCTTCCTCTGGATTCTCCAAACCCACCCAGCCACCCCTCCACACATACACACATACACACACTCAGCCTGGGTGAGAGCCAGGCCCAGCTCTTACCCCAGAGTTTCTGCACAGGCAGCAGATTGGCAGCACTCACTGTGGGAGCCCTAGTGGCAGCCCAGGCTGGCTCCTGCATGGGGCTGCAGGTGCCTTCTGTATCAGAGATCTGCTACATTTTACAATGTCCACTATTCAAAGTTTGACTCTTTCTCCCCCAGTCAAGATTCCCCACTCCCTAGAGCAATCTCCTGTGACCCCTGGGGACTTGTATGCAGCTGTCCAGGGAAGATAGTCTGCCTGAAGAGGTCATGGAGGAGTTTTTGCGAGGCGGGAATTCCAGCACAGCACAGCACAGCCTGAACTTCCAGCCATGGGAAAGCTCTGTGCATCCAGGGGAACAGAGGGAGGCAAGGGTTAGATGAACAGAGGTACCTTTCTTGTCTTGACTGCAAAAAAGAAAAAAGAAAAATCCCCTGCCACTCACTAATGCAGCTCAAACTACTTCTGACCCTTGGCTGATTAGTTTGCCCAAGCTGGTCTACTAGCATCAGTCACTTTGGGTGAGATGGTTTGAAGAACCAGCAGAAACTGCACAATACAAAGATTTGCACACAGCAATTTGAGATAAGGATTCAAGGAAAGGCTGAGATAGATTCCAACAGCATTTACTATTACGTTACATCTAGGACCGAGAACTCTGACCACTGGCACATCCAGGAAAGTCTCTTTAGACCAGGCATTATCAGTACAGAGGGGGTCAAGCTTCATTGGACACACGTGTCAAACACCCCAAAGGAAAAATCAAAGACCCTCGAGTTCCAGTGGTACATGCCTTGTCTTTCTCATGAATCCTGGCAATAACTTGTCTAAAATAGAAGGGAGGGGCAGCTCTGAGATGGGGAACGCCAGAGACAAACCTGTTGGGGCCAGGGATAGTCAACAGGGCAAGCTGTCCCCTTGGGTCCCACTCAGCAAGGGCCACCGTGAATCCCAGTCGGCCAACCAGCAGGCAGAGCAAGCCTGGTGTGCTGGGCTGGAGAGCCCCCTGCTGGCTATCATGAAGAGACAACACCCAGCTCTTGGCGACCCTGTGGACTGTAGCCTCCTCTGTCCTGGGGATTTTCCAGGCAAGAATACTGGGGTGGGTTGCCATTTCCTCCTCGAGAGGCTCTACCCCATCCAGGGATGGCAGGCAGATTCTTTACCACTGAGCCACCTGGGAAGCCCCAGGGCTTGGAGGATCACTCCCTAAAGCCTGGAGATGAATGAGACTCGGTATCTAAAACTCCATTGTCTGACTGCATCACATCCATCCTTATATATGTATTACCTTTGTAAAAATATTTGACATCTCCCCTGCACATACTCACCATTTTTTTAGTTTAGTAATATTGTTGGATTCTTTGGAAAATACAGAAAAACACTGGAATTCCCTGGCAGTCCAGTGATTAGGACCACTGCCAAGGGCTTGGGGTTCAATCTCGAGTTGGGGAATTAACCCTGCAAGCCACACAGCATGGCCAAAAAAAATAAATACAGAAAAACACGTGAAAATAAAAGTCACATATGATCCCATCAGCAAAATAACTATTACTTTCAACACTATTTAATATGCATAATTTTCAATTGGTCGAGATCATGCTCCACCTACTTGCAGATGCATTTCTGCCCTTGGTGCCATTGGTTAGTCAGCTGATGGGAGGCTCTGGCAAAAGGTTAGGGTGGGAAGAAGGCTTAAACCAAAGCGTTAGTTCCCCTCTGCTTTGGGGAGGAATTTTCCAGCAGTGGCTACATCTCCTTTGTGGTCCTAGCTTCCACCAAGTGCCCAGTTTCTGGGTTCTGATGACATCACCTTTTCCTGCCCTGGGAGTGCAGTGGCTTGTGGCTGTCATCTCTGGGTCGATTCAACACAAGGATTGCTTCTCTGCCCTTCCACTTCCTGTGAATCATTTCCCATGATAAATTCCCTTTGCTTGAAATGCCTAGAGTGGCAGGAAAATGCCCTTTACTTTCCTGACTAGGACTGACATATGTCACTCACACCTATACTTTTTGGTTCTATAAAGGTTTTTCAGTATCTTTTGTTCTTTAAAAATCTTTCTTAATGGCTGCATAATGTCTCATGTGGAGAAGGAAATGGCACCCCACTCCAGTACTCTTGCCTGGAAAATCCCATGGATGGAGAAGCCTGGTAGGCTGCAGTCCATGGGGTTGCTGAGGGTCGGACAGGAATGAGCCACTTTACTTTCACTTTTCACTTTCATGCATCGGAGAAGGAAATGGCAACCCACTCCAGTGTTCTTGCCTGGAGAATCCCAGGGACAGGGGAGCCTGGTGGGCTGCTGTCTATGGGATCGCATAGAGTCGGACACGACTTAAGTGTCTTAGCAGCAATGTCTCATAACATCACACCTTACTGGATTTGTGTTTTTCAAATCTGTAATGTTTGCTAGATTGTCACATTGGTATGAACATTGTTGTAAATAAATTTTTATCTACATTTCTTTTTTTCTCTAAACATTCAGAACTTGGTTTTTTTTTTCGGGGGGTGGGGCGTTGGTTTTTGGTTTTTTTGGTTGCATCAGGTGACCTCTTAGTTGTGGAATGCAGGATCTTTGTTACATCACGTGGAGACCTTTTGTTGTGGTATGAGAATTCCCTAGTTATGGCAAGCGGGCTCAGAAGTTGTGGCATGCAAGTCTAGTTGCCCCTCAGCATGGGGGGTCTTAGTTACCTGACCAAGGATCAAACTAGAGTCCCCTACATCCCAAGGTGGACTCTTAACCACTGGACCACCAGAGAGGTGCCCTCTATCTAAATTTCTAAGTACTGATCAGATTGGATTTCTGGATGTAACTGAAAAAGATTCAATTGAAGATTCTTGGTGAGTATTGCCTCCAAATCCCCAGAAAGATTAGACCAATTTACAATCCTACCAGAGGTCTAAATAGAGCTTGTCTCACCTTGCCCTCTACAACATTGATTACATTATTTGCTAATTTTATAGACCAAAAAAAGGCATCAGCTAGCTATTGTTTTAATTTAGATGTGTTTTGTTTTCATTGTTAGTGAAGTAGAACTTTTTCTGGTGTTCATTAGCCACGTGCATTTCCTCTTTTGTAAATTATCTACTTTACCATTTTACTGCACAGTCCATAATGATTCTCTTATTGACTGAGGTATCAGTCAAGGTTCTTAGATGCAAACAACAGAAATTGGTTCTGGCTAAATTAGGCAGAAATGGGATCTATTTAAAGGATATAATACATCTCCAAGATAGATAGCAAGGCTGGAAAATTAGGTTTAGAAAATAGTACTTCCCCGGTGGTCCAGTGGTTGCAGGTTTGATCCCTGGTCAGGGAGCGAAGATCCCACATTTCTCATGGCCAAAATACCAAAACATGTAACAGAAGAAATATTGTAACAAAATTTAACAAAGACTAAAAAATGTCCATACTGAAAATAGAACCAAGGATACCTGCTAACAGTGGAAATACGGCCAAGATCTAATCCTAAACTGATCTAAATAAGGTGCTGTATTGTGGTTGCTACCCTTAATGCTGTTCCTGGCCTTGCCGCCACCCACCACTAAATGCTGAATGCTACCACCAGCATGAACATGGTGTGTATTTCTCCACCTCTGTGAATTTGGTCTGGCATTTTCATTTGCTTTGAGTAATATGAGTGAAAGAGATATTGTACAATGTCTGAGAAGACCTTCTAGCTTTCACAGAAATGCCCCTTCTTAGAATCCAGCCGCCATGCTGTTAGGAAGCCCAAGATGGCCCACAGAGAGTGAGAGGCCCAGGCAAGCCCCAGACATGCCAACCTCTGCCACGTTTGCCCGGTTGAAGTCACACACTGTCATACGTGATGGTGACGAGTCCAGCAAGCTCTGCTCAACTTGCAGGACTGTGAGCCAGTGAATGCTGGTAGTGGTCTTAAACTGCTCCGTTATGAGGTGGTTTACTACACAGCAATAGATAACTTGAGATATTCCCTTAAGGTTCACATCCTGGGCAAGAACAGCCCATTGATCAAGCCTAGGTCCACGCGCTGGGAGCCAGGGAGCAGGAAGAAAGGATGCTTCAGGTGTAGTAGAAAGACATGCCTTACAGCAAGTTCCCACAGTAAGGAATTCCCCAGATAGAAATAGGGGGCTCAGATGCTGGAGAAGAAAAACAAAATCTGTTAAACTCAATACCTGCCTTTTATCTGCCTCTCCATATCTGCCTTTTGTATATTGATCTCACTGGACAGACACTGATCATTGTGTCTCCTCCCAGAAAACTCACTTTATATCTCATTGTGTGTGTGAGATTCCTAAACAATGGATTATTCTAATGGAAACACTTTGAAGGTTAACTGGATTTAGGAAGTGCCAAAGTTCCTGCCCCCAGAGTAACTAGTGACACTCAGAAAAAGTACCCACATGAGAGTGTTTCCTAGCAGTAGAAGCAAGCACCTTTCACAACCCAGACTTGCTGTGTCCTGAAACTGAAAAGAAAACATTCTACTAACTTAAAAAAAAAAAAAAAAAAAAAGGCTTCAAATAAACTGGGAAGCCTTTCTGAATCTTCTATTTTTGGCAACACTGGAAGTGTTGCCAACACCCTCCCCTCTTTATTTCTGAACATTTTCTATAGACTTATAACTGATTTCTCTGGCCCACTCTGCCTGATTCATCCCACCCTCCTCCCTGCAGCTAGCAGTGACAGATCATCTCTCTACTGCCGAAAACACCCACTGTCAAGATTCAGAACAAAGCCCTTTGCTCTGATGAACATGGCCCTTCAGTAAGTGGTTCCTGCCTCTCCTTTTCTCAGCTCCTCCTGAATCACCATAACTTGTCACCCACTCGCAGCTCCTCAGGGTCACCCACCAGTTCCTCACTAACCCTTGCCTTTGCACACTGTTTCCCCTTCATGAAATGCTTCTCTCCTCATCTCCTTCCCCACCCATCCCTGCCTGCTGGTGGTCTTTTACTCCTCCTTCAAGATTCAGCAGCTGGAGCAACCACCTTAGAAAGTCACTAAAATATAAACAGTAAAAAAGGAAACAAACAAACAAAAACCAGAAGAATTAGAACAGTATATTTTAAAATTTATTTAAATTAAAAAAAGGAAGTACAAGCACACAAGCAGATAATGAAACAACATATCCACACAGAGACTTGTACATCAGTACCAGCATTACTCATAAAAAATGGAAAAAACCCAAATGTCCATCAACTGATGAATAAATAAAATGTGCCATATTCATATAATAGTATGAATAAAAAATAATAAATATTCAGAAAATTTTCCCAAAGAGAAACCCCTTGTCTGTTAGCAGTCACTCCCTATTTCCCCCCCAATGCCTCCCACCCCCAACCCAAGTTCTAGGCAACCATGAATTTACTTTTTGTCTATAAATTCGCCTCTTCTAGAATTTCACATAAATGCAGTCATACAATATATGATAACTTGTGTCTTTTATTTAGCATTATGTTTTCAATCTTCATTCATTCTTATACAATGCATCAATATTGATTCTTTTTTATTAAAACAGAACAAATAAATTTTTTTGAATTAAAAAAAATCTTTTTTAAGTTACAGCTAAATGATCACCTACACTACAAGGCTTTCCCTGACTTTCCCAGGCAGAAAACACACATATACTCACACATCTCAATAATCCTACATGGCACTTCATAGGGGTATCTAAAATTATTGTAACAATTTTTTCTTTCAGCAAATTCCAGAACAAAAGTTGGCAAGTTTAAAAAAAAATTTTTTTTATTATTACAGAAATATCACACAAAAGCAGACAGCAGGGAACTCCCATTTACCTATGACTCAGTTCATGGTTTCCCCATCCAATGCCCTCCCCAAATTATTTTCAGCAAGCTATTTTTGCACATCCCAACCGTTCCTCATTTTTAAGACATTTTATATTTTCTAGAGGTCCACAGCAGTCTAATAAAAATGTAAGATTGATTAGCATTTTATGTGCCAATAACTGCTCTAAGCACTTGGCATGAATTAGTTCATTTAACCTCAAAACTACCTGAAAAGGTAACAATTTTGCAGCCATTTTACACAGAGGAAATCAAGGCTTATGGGTGAAATCAGTTCAGTTCAGTTCAGTCGCTCAGTCATGTCCAGCACGCCAGGCCTCCCTGTCCATCACCAACTCCCAGAGTTCACTCAGACTCACGTCCATCGAGTCAGTGATGCCATCCAGCCATCTCATCCTCTGTCGTCCCCTTCTCCTCCCGCCCCCAATCCCTCCCAGCATCAGAGTCTTTTCCAATGAGTCAACTCTTTGCATGAGGTGGCCAAAGTGTGGGAGTTTCAGCTTTAGCATTATTCCTTCCAAAGAAATCCCAGGGCTGATCTCCTTTAGAATGGACTGGTTGGATCTCCTTGCAGTTGGAGGGACTCTCAAGAGTCTTCTCCAACACCACAGTTCAAAAGCATCAATTCTTCGGTGCTCAGCTTTCTTCCAGAGAAGGCAATGGCACCCCCACTCCAGTACTTTTGCCTGGAAAATCCCATGGACGGAGGAGCCTGGTAGGCTGCATGGGGTCGC
Source organism: Bubalus bubalis (assembly GCF_019923935.1). NCBI lineage: Eukaryota > Metazoa > Chordata > Mammalia > Artiodactyla > Bovidae > Bubalus > Bubalus bubalis. Next base: position 46,867,937 of record NC_059168.1, read on the forward strand.
TAGAGTCGGACACGACTAAGCGACTTCACTTTCACTTTCATGCATTGGAGAAGGAAATGGCAACCCACTCCAGTGTTCTTGCCTGGAGAATCCCAGGGATGGGGAAGCCTGGTGGGCTGCCGTCTCTGGGGTCGCACAGAGTCGGACACACCTGAAGTGACTTAGCAGCAGCAGCAGCAGCTTTCTTCACAGTACAACTCTCACATCCATACATGACCACTGGAAAAACCATAGCTTTGACTAGATGGACCTTTGTAGGCAAAGTAATGTCTCTGCTTTTCAATATGCTATCTAGGTTGGTCATAACTTTTCTTCCAAGAAGTAAGGGTCTTTTAATTTCTAAACTTGTCCAAAAGTTAGCAACCAGAAGAATGGAATTCCAAACCAAGGTTACTAATCATACTTAACCTCTCTCAGAAAAAAGTATACCTCAACTAAAATAGGGCTTCCCTGGTAGCTCAGAAAAGAATCTGCCTGCAATGCAGGAGACCCAGGTTCAATCCCTGAATTGGGAAGATCCCCTGGAGAAGGGAATGACAACCCGCTCCAGTATTCTTGCCTGGAGAATCCCATGGACAGAGAAGCCTGGCAGGTTACAGTCCATGGGATCGCAGAGAGTCACAGACGACTGAGTAACCAACACTTTCAGCTAAAATAATCATTTAACTTAGAAGCTGAAAGAATGGTTCTCTTTCCTGCAGTTAAGGCCACTTATAAGGTCAGAGAGACCATCTGCTTGAGACACAGGTCTCAGTTCAAATTAGGGCAACTAAAGGGAACCCCCTCGGAGGCCGTCCACTTGACTGCATACTCTGTGGGTGTTAAGAAACATCTAGGGCCACAGCAGAACCCAGCCTGGCTCCAGGAAATCAAAGGGGCCTTTAAAAAGCAGAACAGGGACTTCCCTGGTGGTCCAATGGTTAGGAAGCCACCTTCCAACACCAGGGACACATATTCCATCCCTGGTCTGGGAACTAAGATCCCACATGCTGCAGGGCAGCTAAGCCTCCACACGGCAACTAAGATCAGACACAGCCATAAATAAATATTATTGTAAAAGCCAGAACAAGGACAATACCAGAGTTCCCCACAATTCTAGAACTGTGTTCCCCAATCCTGGGTCACTGACGAATGAGTACTTGGAAGGTGCCTAGTCCAAAACAAGACGTACTGAAATACAATACACACTGTATTATAAAGACTTAGGGCTTCCCAGTTGGTGGTAGTGGTAAAGAACCCACCTGCCAACGCAGGAGACGCAGGTTCGATCCCTGGGTTGGAAAGATCCCTTGGACGAGGGCATGGCAATCCATTCCAGTACTTGCCTGGAGAATCCTAAGGACCAGAGGAGCCTGGTGGGTTACAGTCCATGGGTCACAAAGAGTCAGACATGAATAAAGCAACTTAGCACACACATGAAGCCTTCAGTTCAGTTCAGTCGCTCAGTCGTGTCTGACTCTTTGCGACCCCATGAATCGCAGCACGCAGACATGAAGCCTTAGTACCCCAAAAATGTAAAATATTGATTGAATATAGTCCAAATAGTAATATTTTAGATCTGTTGGGTTAACTATTAAAATTCATTTGTTCTTTGTTTTTTAACCTTTTCAGTGCAGCCACTAGAATGTTTGAATTACGTACGTGGCTCACAGTTCCACCGGGCGGTGCTATGCAGCCCTGGGTGCCAGCTCCCTGTGGGCTCTCACCTTGTGGCTGCCTCTCACAAGTTCAACAAGAAACCCGAGGCACACCACTGACATGGGAACAGAGGCCAAGTAGAGCTAAACTCAGATCAGAGTTCTGATCTGAACTGAAATCATCAGGGACTGGAGATTGGCCCAACACTCCACCAAGAACAGCTTCTGAAATAAAATGAGGATGAGTGCAACTCTACGTGCAACTCAGGTTGGAATACCCTTGAACCTGGGAACTCCCTCCAGTGTAGTTACATAATCAGGGAGACATCTGGGGGGGTCTCATGGCTGGTACGCTGAGATGCAGGCAGCCAGGGCTTCGTTTCCCAGGAGAAACTGCTTCTTCCACCTTGCTGCTAAAGCAGAAATGTTCTCAGTGAGTGGAGTTCCAACACAATTTATTTTATTCATCAGTAGTCTGCCTAATGTGCGTGCATGCTTAGTCACTTCAGTTGTGTCTGACTCTGTGCAACCCCAGAGACTGTAGCCCACCAGGCTTCTCTATCCATGGGATTTTCCAGGCAAGAACACTGGAGTGGGTTGCCATGCTCTCCTCCAGGGGATCCTCCCGACCCAGGGATCGAACCTGTGTCTCTTAGGTCTCCTGTGTTGGCAGGTGGGTTCTTTACTACTAGCATCACCTGCATAGTGCACAGAACACTGGGGTGGACTTTCCCCTCCCCTTTGGATTCCACCCCACCCCAAGACCCATATTAGTCATCACATTTCCTTCCCTCTCAGAGCTTCATTACAGATGTTTATCTGCAGAGGTCCACTAGGGCACAACTGAATGCAAGGCTATATTGGGGTGTTTTGGTGTCCTGCACTAAAAACCTGGTTACTAAAAAAGCAAAGGCACTGAACCCCTCTCTAAAACATCATCTGATTACTGGGTCAGTGGAGAGTGAAGACTGATGCAACTCTAAGTCTGGCTGCATCAGCTGCTAGGTGAGGCAGGAAGTGAGCAAACGACCTGGCACCAATGAAGCCTTTCAAGGCCAGAGTCACAGCATCGGCCATCTGTGGCCTGACCCTGTCACCCCAGTGCCCAGCATACAGAAAGCGCTCAGTGCCTGTTAACCAAAGGGAAGGAGAGAGGAGATCATAGAACACTCAGGCCTCCAGTTCCTGGGGTCAGCAGATTCCGAGAAAGAGAGATGACAGCCAGGAACTGGCCTGGCTCCATAGCCCAACTTTGGTGTTGCTACGAACTAGCCTGGTACCCACAGCGAGACTACCGTGCTCTCCTGTGGATCATAAACAATCTCACAGACCATCACCAGATAGGGGCACTCTGTTATTTTTGTTCAGTTGCTAAGCTGTATCCAACTCTTTGTGGCCCCATGGAACTGCAACATGCCAGGCTTCCCTGTCCTTCATTATTTTCCAGAATTTGCTCATACTCAGGTCGAGTCAATAATGCCATCCAACCATTTCATCCTCTGTTGCCCTCTTCTCCTCTTGCCCTCAGTCTTTCCCAGCACCAGGGTCTTTTCCAATGAGTCGACTCTTCACATCAGGTGGCCAAAGAATTGGAGCTTCAGCTTCAGCATCAGTCTTTCTAATGAATATTCAGGGTTCATTTGCTTCAGGAGTGACTTGATCTCCTTGAAGTCCAAGGGACTCTCAAGAGTCTTCTCTGGAACAATTTGAAAGCATCAATTCTTCTGTACTCAGCCTTCTTTATGGTCCAGTTCTCACATCTGGTCCAGTACATGACTACTAGAAAAACCAATGGCTCAAGACGTAAAGAACCAACCTGCAGTGCAGGAAATGCAGAAGACTCAGGTTTGATCTCTGGGTCAGGAAGATTCCCTGGAGAAGAAAATGGCAACCCAGTCCAGTATTCTTGCCTGGGAAATCCCATGGACAGAGGAGCCTGGTGGGCTAGTCCATAGGGTCACAAAGAGTCGGACACAACTGAGCATGCACATGCAACCCTAACCTTGACTATATGAATCTTTGTGGACAAAGTGATGTCTCTGCTTTTCAATATGCTGTCAAGGTTTGTCACAGCCTTCCTTCCAAGGAGTGTCTTTTAATTTCATGGCTGCCGTGTGACAGTGATACAAACACCAGATGACTCTATGATCCTTTTGTCTCCATAAAACGGACAAAACATGAACATCATCCAAACCACAAATAGGACCAGACACCTCCCTTCCCTGGCTGTTGAGTGACTGCTGCTTCTTTACAATCCCAGCGTTATAGCCTTACTTTCTCAGTGAAAATTAGGATGCTGGGTCACAGAATTCTCCTGCTTCTTGATGACATCCAACCCAGAACAAGGCCCTCCCCAAAGCCCAAGACAGACACCTAAGTTCTCTAAGTCCTAACAGCCTTGGGCTGAGACTCCTTGTGGCATGTGACTTCCTTCATTCAATGAATCAATAAAACGAATTTTGGGGCTTCCCTGGCAGCTCAGTGATAAAGAATCAGCTGGCCAATGCAGGAGACACGGGTTTGATCACTGGTCCAGGAAGATTCCACATGCTGCAAAGCAACTAAGCCCAAGCACCACAACTACTGAGCCTATGCTTTAGAGCCCGGAAGCCGCAACTATCGAAGCCCTCTTGCCCCAGAGCTGGTGCTCCACATCAGATGAGAAGTCACCGCAATGAGAAGCCTGAGGACCGCAACTGGAGAGCAGTTCCACTTCATCACAACTTGAGAAAAGCCTAAACAGCGACAGAGACTCAGTACCATCAAAAAGAAAAAGAAAAATCAACTTTGTTCAGTTATGTGTTCTGAAATCTTTGACTACAGGGAACTAATAATCCTTAGCCATAAACATCCTTCCCAGGCTAGCAGTGCCAATGGTTGCCACTGTGTCTATATCCTGGAAAATGGAGAAAGGAAATAAGCACAGGAGGGGAGAAAATTGGTGGCAGCCTAAGGACTGACTCCTGCAGAGGGCCTTCCCAGGCCCAACCCTAGATTGTGCAATCTTCTGTGCCTTTCTCCCACTAAAAGAAAGCTCATTAGAAAAGAGAAATATATTAATATTATAGGATTACCCATGAACCTACACACATATACAATAAACCCATTCACGAACTTCAGAACTTTAAAAATTACAAATTACTTGTGATTCAAGTTACAAACAGTGGACACAGCATTAAGGAATGCAAACTCTTCAGAGTCCTACAACCAACTGGAATGATGAGCCAGAAAAGTCTGTCCTGTTTTCCAGTGTCTGACCTGAAAAAGTTACTTAAACTGATCCTGTTTCCCACAGGCTCCACAACAGACACCACCAAACTCCTGTGAGATAACAGACTAAAGGCCTGGGACACAACCTGTACAAAGTTAACGGTTAGGGCTTGGTCACCAGTCACTTGGTAATGTTTCCCACCTCACAGCCCCCCTTCCCTACTGAACTGACAATTCCTCTGTCACCCTGTCTCACCCAAAAGGCTGGAAGCGTCTGGAGCCCAGGAGGTGTCTCTGCTCTCTACCCTCTACTGCTGCTGCTGCTGCTAAGTCACTTCAGTCGTGTCCAACTCTGTGCGACCCCATAGACGGCAGCCCACCAGGCTCCCCCGTCCCTGGGATTCTCCAGGCAAGAACACTGGAGTGGGTTGCCATTTCCTTCTCCAACGCATGAAAGTGAAAAGTGAAAGTGAGGTCGCTCAGTCGTGTCTAACTCTTAGCAGCCCCATGGACTGCAGCCTACCAAACTCCTCCGTCCATGGGATTTTCCAGGCAAGAGTATTGGAGTGGGGTGCCATTGCCTTCTCCGACCCTCTACTAGTCCCCACTAAGAATCGGCACATGATGGGAACTCAGCAAAGGCTTGATGACTGAAGAATATCAAAACTTGAGTGCTGGGGCCTCCCTGGTGGCTTAGTGGTAAAAGAGTTGGCCTGCCAATGCAGAGACAGAGGTTCGATCCCTGGTCAGGGAAGATCCCACACGCTGAAGAGCAACTAAGCTCATGAGTCACAACTACTGAGCCTGTGCTCTACAGTCCAAGTTTTGCAACAAAGAGAAGCCAAAGCAATGAGAAGCCCACACAGAAATGAAGACTCAAGACAACCAAAAATTAATAAAACTTAAAAAAAAAAAAAAACTTGTCAGCTGAAATAAAAATTGAATAGATTCAAATTCAAGTGATTTTTTCCCCCTTTAATGCCTCCCAGATATGTGGCAGCTTAATGTGGATATAAACCTTTCCCAAACACCAGGTTTGCAGCTTGTCCTGTACCCCTGGGACTGACCACAAGCCTGCAAATGGGGTCCGTCCAACAAGACCACATTTACTAATGATTTCACTGAAGAAACTTTAATCAAAATTTACTTCTCGAACAAACTGCTATATGTGTACCTGAAACACAGCAGGTGTTTAAAGAAGGAAAACCTCACATTCACAGGTAAGGGAGCTGCACTTGGCTCACAGGTGTGAAGGCCTATGAAACCCACCGTGCATTTACTTGTGCCGTGGAACATGCAGGTGTTTTTCAGAAACATAGTTTAACTTTGTTGTTTATCCCTGAATTTAACCTAAGAGCTTTTAACGATCATATCAAGAAGCAGTTTTATCAAGTTTTCTCAACTAAGACCTAGTGCCCAGTCTGTGTAAAAACTATGTACCATCCAGAACAAAATAGTCTTGGAGAAAAATAAAGCACTCCTAACAGCAGGTTTCCTAACAATGTGTGAGCCAACTATTTTTAAAGAGCACCTTCAGAGAGAAAAAGAAGGAATTCAGAAGGAAAAGAAAACCTCTTCAAAGCTCAGTCCTAATGATTGACTTTGAGCTTAAAACTTGATTTAGCAGGAATTCTGACGCCTCTAGGTTTGGTAGCTATAATCCAAGCTTCAAAACAGAGGGCAAGGCGAGTGACATGACCGTCTAAGGATTGTGCAAAGTCAGCACTGGGGGATTAGGGCTCTCAACACAAACACCTTTACAGCAGGATGGATTCACCCCATCTAGAATCATCACTGAGTTGATCACGGCCTTTCTGTTGCCATCTGTGAAGCTTTGTGGATGGTTCACTGCTCGTTGGGCACACTGAAGATTACACACTGGCAGAACACAGGAAAGTCAGGTGACCCATTTTACTGCTTGTCAGCTTCCATGACTGAGGGTCTGACTAGCATAAAACTTGGGGATAATCTGTGACTTTTGTTCAGCTGTGTTAGTCTCCATTAATAAAGAAAATCAATGTCTTGTTTGACAAAAGTTCTATGAAATAAAGCTGCTATCAAGCTCTCTCAGAAATAAAGGAAATATTTATCTACTCTTTGGCTCAAGATTTGAGTGAATCCCACCCCTTATCAAAGATCCAATGTAAATTAAGTGAGCAAAACCGATTCCTATTTTACTGTAAAACGGACACAAATTCTATAACAAAGACAAAGAGCCAAAATGGCACCATACTGTTTTATTTTAACCTTCAAACAATATAAAGAGGTAACAACTTCTGATGCCAAACCATGCAAAGTAACAACAAAGGAACGAAAAAAATATTAACAACAAAAAGACAGTCATTGAAAGGTGCTTCACAGCAGTGCTTTGGCAGTTCTGGCAAGTATTTCTGTCCAATGGCTTTAACACAAAGGGTGTGAATGAACCCATGACCTCAGCTGAGGAACTCCCACACCCTCCCCGGGTAGTTTACACATTCTGAGTCATCACACACCACACCCTATACTCGCCAGACTTATATTTTTATAGTTCACCTCTTAGAACACAGAACTACGGATTGTGCGTAACTGCAACAAAAACTAAAAAACAAAACAGTGTGGTAGAAAAGTAAACGAACTCCTATGTTTCCAGTAAGGCATCAGGGAATCGCTGCTGGCTGTGCCCTTCATTTCACCAGTTTGAAGAAACGTTTGACTTATATTTCTCAGCAAACCCAATATTCAGAAGCTTAACCAGCAGGCTCAAGTTAAAAGTTTAAAAGACAGTCCTTTTTTTTTTTTTTTTGGTAAATGTTTCTTATAAAACATGAAATCAAGTTCCACTTTATTAAAAAAAAAACAACTGAGCATTTTTAATAGTAAAAATATATATATGTTTATATCTCTCTTTTTAAAAAGACATTTAATAACAATACTTCAGAAGACTAGATTTAACCCTCAACCCCTCACCCTGCCAAGCTGTCCACCTGGCACAGATACATTAAGGCAAAGGCTCAGAGAGGCGTGGCCACCTTGGCGGTGGGCTGGGCACGTGAGAGGAACACACTCCGCTCCTACAGGGCCCGTTCAGAATGGCTTCTCCCTCATGTTCACCGAGCCATCCTGCATCCCGAAGTAGACTCTCTCCGCCATGTTGATGAACAGCCCCGTGTCCACCACACCTGTGGGACGAAGGGCAGAAGGAAGTGTTAAGTTTGAGCCTCCCAAGGTAGGAAGAAAACCAGGATCAGGGGGTCCATAGGAGTGACCACCTTCAAAAGCACCAAATGATACATCTAAAGATGCACCTCACACATGGTGATGAAAACACATCCTGGTTATTTGTATTTCTTCTTGCAATCTCTCCCCCTCTGGGATCCTGGATGTCTCTCTGTACTCAAATGTGCAAGCTTTTTCCTGCCTCAGGGCCTTTGCTCACACTGTTGCCCTTATCTGGACCAGTCATCTTCTCAGAGAGGCCCTCCATCATGACTCTAAGTGCTCCCATTCCCAGTGATCCTCAATCACACTATCAGCCTTAGAAGCTTTTCCCACAAAGGGCTGAAAGATACTTGCAATGCATATACTATGTCAAGATGAAAACTCTCCAGATCAGTAAGACAACAGACAATCTAGTGGAAAAATGGGCAGAAGACTTAAGAGATACTTCACAAAAGAGGTTCTCCAAAACAGCCAATAAACATAGAAAACAGTGCTCAAACTGGTCAATAGGGAATGTAGGGACTTCCCCAGCAGCCCAATGGTTAAGACTCTGCTCCGCCAATGCAGGGGACGTGGGTCCTGTCCCTAGTCAGGGAACTAAAGGTCCCACATGCTGCAAGGTGCAGCAAAAAATTGAAAAAAATAAAATAAAATAAAGAATAAAATAAACGATACATTTTTTTTTTAAAAAGAATGCAAATCAAGACACCACTACACTCTCAACAGGATGAGTATAATGAAATTTGACTGGAATGTAAAGACACTCCCACACATTGACTATAGGAGTAAATTGGCAAAAAACCATGCTGGAAAATCTTTCTCGGTATATCTTCTAAAGCTGAACATATTCATACCTGATGATCCAGCAACTCTACTCCTCAGTATACATCAGGTATATATATATATGATCCTCACAAGGTATGTAAGACAATGTTCCCAACAGCTAAAAACTAGAAACACCCAAATGCCCATAAGAGTAGAATGGATATACAGACGTTTTTTCACACACAAAAATGATGGTATACTGTTCAGTAGCGCAAATTAACTACAACTGTTAGCAACCTTTACTGAAAATATTTCATATACACACATACTACAGTGAGATAACACTGTTCACCTACTGATGGACCCAGTGTGTAGGGAAGCACACTGGCATGCACTTCAGGCAGAAGGTAAACTAATGCCATCGTGGAAGGCAATTCTGCACTATCTGGCAAAATCAGATACACTTATTCTTTCAGCTGGTAATCCCCTTCTAAAAAAGGACTGGAAACGAGTATCTGCTCACACGGATCTGCCTAAATAAATTTTGTGAGAGTCACAGGATGGAATGCCATATTATTATTAAGAAAAAAAAAAAGAATGAGGAAGTTCTTTTGTGATCCATTATATAATAACCTTCAAAGTGGTGAAAAAACAGGAAAATAGGAAGACAGAAAAAACAGGAAGCAAAACATGTGCCAAGTATGCTGTCAATTGTGTAAACAAAGAGATGGGGGTGGGGGAGCTGCCTTGTGTTTACGTAAGATCAACTCAAGAAGGACACACACACACACAAGGACACACAACTCTGGAAGCACTGGCTGTCTTCAGACGGGGAAAGTGGAGGGATGGAAGACAGAGAATTTTCACTGTTGATCCTTAAAATTTTGAAGTATGTAAATTCAAAAGGATAAAAAAATTTTCAAAGACAGCCCCCCCATACATAAATAAGATCATCTACCAGCACTGCACCAACACGACAGGGGCCTCCCAAAGACATGCCCAGTGGTCACTCAAGACCCAGGCTTCTCAAAAATTCTACTGAGTCAAAAAGTTCCTTAGAGTTTTTACATAATATTTCAAGGAAAAATCTGAACAAACTTTTAGGCCAACCCAATGTAACATAAGGTGACAGCTTCCACCTGATTCAAGAGAAAGCCAAACTGAGTTCAGAAAAGACTTCAACGATTTAAGAGTAGAGGTGCAGGGCAGCTGTCAAAGGTCTGATCTCAAGAACCACCTCTCTTCAGATTATTAGGACGCTGGGAGTAACTAACCCATTCCTACACCCATCCCCAGATTAGTGGAAAGGGGAGAGGTGGCCTGGTCTGAACAAGGGGGAAAGAACCCCGCTGGCTTTGGCACTTCTCTGCTCCGGGTGCAGCAGTGGAACACCCAAGGGTGTGGCAGCCAGGGGCCAGTTCTGCTGCCCTCTAGGTGTCCCCACACAAATGGACGTGCATGGGACACAGGCAGGGTGACATAGACAGACAGGGAAGCTTTCCCTTCCCTCCTCCCTTGACCCAGGTCCAGCATCATGTATTACAACAGACCAAAGAGGAGGAGAAAAAGAGAATGAGAAAACAAACCACACGGATGACCCTGGAGGCACTGTGCTAAATAATTCAGCATCTAGCTTCTCTGTTTACACCGTCTTCACTTAAGTTCCTAATGAAGCTCTGAACTTCTCTAGGATGTAGCTTCTGCTGACTGAGGTGGAGACCAAAGAATGGGAGAAATCTGCTCACAAAGGACATCTCAGTGTCTCAATTAGCGTCGAAAGGTCTGAGCAGGTGCACCAGAGCCCCCTAGTGGGCACTGCAAGTAATCCTCCCACAGAGGAACAGCGCCCTCACTGGTGGGGGCTCCCTGCATTTGCATTATCACTAGGGCTAATTCTTCCAGATTATCAACAGCGACCAGGCAGAAGAACTCCCTATAACACAAGGCACAGCACCTCGCCCATGGCAGGAATCTAACAAGCTTGGGCTAACTGAGTCATTCTTCTCCAGAGAACAGGCCAGAACCAAAGAGGTGGCAGCCAAGCTCTTTGCAGAGAAGGTGGGTTTATTTCAAGGCAAGCCCCCTGATGCTCCATCGGCCCCGTGCCTGCCCCAATTGAAACGGGTTGTGAAATGCCAACTAACAAAGCTGCTAGGTGAGCAATAACTGTTTTCAGGAGGAAAAGGCAAAGGCGTGAAGTTAGAAATTCCAAACATGTTATAAAACAAATTCTTCCCACAAGTCTCAAAGCCACAGCCACTGTGCCTCCCATGGCCAGAGGCAGGGGACAGCTATGAAGAGCCTGGGTGTCTACACTCAAGAATATATGTTACCTGGGATCATTTTGATGGCTATGTTCACTTCACTCCATTTGTGGACCCGGTCAAACTTCCAGTCCAGGATAAAGTTTCCATTATCCGTTACCACAGGACCCTAGAAGATAATTGTCCACAATGACGAGGTGATATAGGTTCAGGCAGGCAGAGGGGGCAGGAGAGTGGATGTGATAACCTAAGCAACCCACTCCAACCAGTACTCCCACCTCATGCTTTCTATTACTAGAAGGCAGTGCTACGAAGCAGTAATGAGCAGGAGTCCTGAAGCCACTGAGGCAGATATCTCACAGGGGCCATTTTCCTCTGTGAGCCTCAGATTCGGCTATGGCAAGAAAGGGATAATGAAACCTGCCTCCTTAGGCAGCTTATGAGTAAACCACATGGATAAGCATTTACCACAGTGAGGGCACAGTGATGCTTAGCCATCATTAGAGCAAAAAACTACAGCAAGAGAACAGACAACATGGCTCAATGCTCCCAGAGCTTCACACTGAGAACCATCAGTGATGCAACGTGCAACACTCCCCCCGGATCAGGCAGACCCAACAAACAGATGCAGCAGTGAGGGGCCCTGGGGTCACAGGGGCTTGGGGTAGTTTTAGTTAATTAACCCAGAATTACACAGCAGCTGTGGGCACTAGAAAGCATATAGGACCACAAATGTTGTCAGAACACAAAGACTGCTCTGCAAAATGGAGGAGTGGGAGCCCAGTAAGAACACCCAAAGGCAAGATGCTGGGCTCTTGTGTGGTGGAACCCCAGCTCTGAGAGAGAACCCTGACAATCTCCTCTTGAATCCTCAGCTACTCAGGGAGCCAGAGTCAGAGCTCAGTATAACAACTATGATTAAGACTGTGGTTTTTTAAAAAGTCACAAAACACCAGGAAGAAAATACATTAAAATAAAATAAGTTCATCAGGGAAGAGTTACAGGTAAGTTGCTTTCTCTCCTGTATGTTTCAAACTTTTTATATATAGTTCTGTCTGCAGCTATAGTTAGTTTTTGAATTATTACTACTGCTTGTTTAATTAAGTGTAAGAAAAAAACTTCTGTTCAACCCACTTTAGAAGCTGAAGTGAAGCATTTGGACTAAGTATCTGGAGTGTATTCCTGGGGAGGAGCTTACATCCCCCAAGGAACTCTACTTCATTTAAACACAGGATGAGAAAAGAGGAAAAAGAAAATTATACCACAAAACCTGAATAACTCTCTGCCCCAGGAGGGACTCCCCAAACCCATTTTTAGCAGCTGTTAGAGAGATCCAGGTACAAAGATCAGATCACCTGAGGAGATTCAGATTCCAAGGGACAGAAAATGTGCCCATTTGTACATGGAATATACAGTGTGTTAAGTATAGGCTTGTCTACATGAGTTTGAATATGGAAACTGATAAAGCCAGTGCTCAGAAAATAAGCCAATAGGCTAATTAAAAATAAACAGAGAGAACTTCCATGGTGGCACAGTGGATTAAGAATCTTCCTGCCAATGCAGGGGACAAGGGTTCTATCCCTGGTTTGAAAAGATTCCACATGCCACAGGGCAACTAAGCCCATGTGGCACAACTACTGAGCCTACACGCTGCAACTACTGAAGCCCACACACTTAGAGCCTGTGCTCTGCAACAAGAGAAGTCACCACAATGAGAAGCCCACACTTCTAGAGTAGCCCTGACGCCAAAACTAGAGAAAGCCCTTGAGCAGCAATGAAGACACAGTGCAGCCAATAAATAATCAACAGAAGCCACCTGCCCAGTCTGGGTAAAGACCTAACGGAAGGAGGAGGACAGGCCCTGAGAGCCTGGAACACCTTCCAGAAACCTTCCAGCCACTCACTGCCTTGTTGACGGCCATGCGAAGTTCAATCATGCCCCCAAACTTCTGGGTCACAGTTCGGCTCACTGGGACATAGGCCATAGGGATGACCTCAATGGGGATGCCCTTGTGCCACTGATCCCCGAGGTTCTTTGAATCTTTCCTAGAAAGAAAGAGTCAGAAATACAACAGATGTCAATAAGCTCAGCAGTACAGACATGCCAAATTCAGGCACGGAGTTACTAATGAGGTGACAGGGCAGGGCCAAGTGTCCAGGGCTTCAAACGGACTGGCTATGCTTTACTGTAAGTAAATATGACAAAAATGTTAAAACCTGGATATGACTGGCTTGTGGTTAAACAGGTGTGAGGAACATAATCATTTATGCTCTTCCTACAGCTGTAATATTTTTTTTTAATTAACATGCTCAGCACAAGTGCCTTCTAGTAGACTCTCAGAGCCTGGTCAAAGGCTGTCCACAACACAAATCACATGTGACAGAAGGGAAGCAGGGGTGCTGGGTCACTGCCCAGGGGCAGGCCTGACCTGCTTCCTCCGCAGGGAGCGAATAGGGTGAATGAGTGATCAATAAGGACATGCTCTATTAATGAGTGTGACATCCGTTTCCTCCTTCCAGCAGACACAAGAAATAGCAGTATCTTCCTTCAGCACCAAAGCAGAACATAATTGTCCAAGGCACTCTTCCTGAGTCACAGGAAGGAGAAGTGCTCCTCCCTCCAGCTCTGTTTTCTCCTCCCTAAAATGCGGGCTGGCGTCTGAGGCACCTCCTCAGTGGACAGTTCAGAAACACTGAACATCGTACCTGAAATCGGCAATCACGATGAAGCGACTGGCGTTGCCGGCCACAATCTTCTCCTGGGTCAGGCAGCCTCTGGGGAACGGGGAAGAAGCAAAGGAAAAAACACGGGGCTAAGTAAGACAAAATCTGAATTTGGGAACTAAAGTCAGATAAAGGAAACCAAAATCCATTCAGTTCTGACACTCAGAAATTTAATTTTTAATTCTTAAAGGAACAGCCCCCCTAACTCTATCACATTGCAACAGACTAAATTGTGTCTCCCCGCCCTCTGCCCCCTAAAATTCATCTGGTGAAGGCCTAACCCCTAATGTGACTGTATGTGAAAGATGAGGTCTCTAAGGAAGTAACTGTGGTTCAATGAGGTTACTGAAGTGGGGCTCTGCTCTGATTAGGATGGGTATCCTTCTAAGATGATACCAAAAAGCTCTTACTCTCTCTCCCGCCACCACAGGAGGCTACACTGAGAAGGCAGCCATCTGCAAGCCCAGGGCTTCAGAACAGTGACAAACAAATTTCTCCCTTGAAGTCACCACATCTACGATTTTTGTTATGGCACCTGGGCTAAGACCTGCTACTTCCAGTAAATGGACTGTGGAAACAGGAGTCTGTGTCTGGGAGAAAGGGTTCCCAGTAGGGCCACAGGCATAACCCAACTAAGATGCACCTGCCAGGGAGCACGGTGGCTGGGGGAGGTCATGTGACTGTGGCATGCAGTGGAGGAGTAAGGACAAGCTTTGAACAACCTGCCCTCTCTGCCATTTGACAGCCAGAGTTATGAAGTAGAGATAGCACAGTGAGACTTTAAGCACATTTTGTGTCACTCCAGAGTCTGGCTGATTATAAAAACAAGGAGACAGGGACTTCACCTTCTTCCACTCACCACTTCTTAACTCCCCAAAATTAACACAAGAAACACCCAATAAATGTTTTCCAAAGGAATGAATACACACATCACTCCCTGCTCGAGCCCACAGACCTAGTAATCTAGTCCCAGTAATGTGTTTGTTTTAGGCTGTGCAATTTTTTTTTTTTTTTTTTTGGCTGTACAATTTTTAAAGTTGGAATCAGCAGAAGGCAGCAGACAGAGAACCCATTAAGATGAATCACTTCATTGACCAGGCTCGGGTCCTTGTCACCAGACTGCTACTAACAACCAGAAATGCCCAGCTGGCTCTACAGTCTTATGCCATCAACATCCAAGAAGAAAGACAAACTCGTGTGTATCACAGAGGCACTGTGCTTATCCTGCATTCCACTTGGCTTTGCTAAGGATTAACTGGCAGATACTTGGCAAAAAAAGGCCCCACAACTCACCCACCACCCTTGATGAGGTTGAGGTCAGCGTCGACTTCATCAGCACCATCGATGGCAAGATCGATCTGCATTGAAGAAAGATACAAAAACCACTGAGACCCTCGTGAGGGAAGGCTCTGTGCTAAGCATGAACCTTCAACAGCTCATCAGATCCCAGCTGCCCTAGTAGCCAAGCACAGTTATTATTCCTACTTAACCAGTTAGGAAACTAAGACTCTCAGTGGTTAAGTTATTCCACTAGGGTCATGAGGAAACATATATAGACCACACCTGGGTGCAGCTCTCATCCACCACTTTATTCTTCCTCTACTCTTTGATGGGCTTCTCTTTGGACAAGCTGGAATTACTGAGCATGCAATCTCAGTATGAGTAACTTCACCTCCAAGTATAGAAAGAGATATATAGTATATCTGTGGGATTAAAATTTCCTTGGAAGCAGGCAATAATGGAAAAAAGTCTGAGAAGCACTGATTTAGAAATGTCTGAACTGATATGGCAAAAACATGGGTATGCTGACACACATCTGATGTGATTTAAAATTGGAAAATTTCTGAGATCCCGCCCCCATGATCCCACTCAAGTACCTGTCTGGGCTTGCCCACTGCCTTTAACAGGAAGTTCCATTGCCAGCCCAAAAGCAGTGAAGGAGGAGAATAGGTTCATTCATGTTTCAAAATTTGAAATCAAGGAAGAGATATATTGATACTTCTCATCACTCCTGGGACTCTGCATGGACCATATGGGAGCCTCAGGAATGGTTTTTCTAAAAACATCAGTATAAAGAAGGAAATGGCAACCCACTCCAGTATTCTTGTCTGGAAAATCCCATAGGCAGAGGAGCCTGGTGGGTTACAGTCCATGGGGCCACAAAGAGTTGGACAGGACTGAGCACACGTAAAACCTCAGGGTACAAATTCAGTTCAAGCTGCAAGTCAGAAGTTGCCTGATATGGAGGCACCAAAACTTTAGTGGGGCAGCCTCACTTCTGCCTTTTTACAAGGATGAAGTGACAGCCCACGATGCTCCTCCCCACCTTGCACTGACCCCAGCTGTACCACAGCCAGCTCTCTGGGGACTGGAGGAAGGCAATCTTTTCTGCATAGGTCCCATGTCCACCTTCAGCCCAAAGTATTCTATCACTTGGTCCTAGACACCCCAGCCAGTCTGAGCACTGTCTGCATATACCCACATGCTAGCCTGGAGCTGCTCCCAGGGTTCCCATCCTCACTGGAATGCTCTCCCCTGCCCTTGCCACCTAGCCATCACAGCTCTGCTCAAATTTTCACCTCTTCCCACAAAACCCCTCTAAGCAGCAAGCACTCTAGAGCTGGAAGCACCTGAATTCATCCTCAGGCTCTGCCACTTAAAAGAAGCAAGGCCTCAGGCAAACACCTTGCCTTCTCCATGCCTTTCCCACATTTGTAAAATGGGATGGTAATGGGATGGTAATAGTTCCCACCTTCCAGACTACAGGAGCTTAAATACAGGTGACCCTGAACAACAGGGTCAGGTTCGAACCATGCAGGTCCACCTAGAGGCAGATTGTGTCCACCACATACGCACTGCAGTACTATGTGATCCATGGTTGGCTAAACACACAGATGCAGAACCACGAATACAGAAGGCCAACTATGGCACTTAAGCATCTGTGGATTCTGGTTTTCACAGTGGGTCCTGGAACCAAGCCCCTTGGACACTGAGGGATGACTGCGGTTTAATACAGACCAGCACTTAGTAGAATAACTGTACACAGTGAGGGCTCGGGAAATGCCAGCTGTGAGGATGCTCCACACTCTCCTCAACGTCAGTCTCTGGATTGCTCGTGTGTTCAATTGTCTTAATCATAAACCTTCTGTTTTCAAAAGCCCATGCTTGCCTCAGACAATTGCTTCTTATCTCCATTTAGCAGTAAACTCCAAGGGCCAGCTTGCTCATATTACATGTCTGTGTGAGGGCTGCAGGAAGTCCTGGGTCCCTGAGCCCCCTCAGTTAAACCACAGGGAATGTCCTGGAAATTAAGAACCTCCCCACTTGTGACCTCAGCCAGGATTAATATCTAAAGTCCCAGGAGAAGAGGTAGTATGGCTGACTGACTTTCCTCTTAGACTTGATCAGATATCCTGAGCCCACGAACAAGTGACAGTCATAAAAAAGGAGGCAGAAAAACCCAGCAGCCTCTCTTACCTCTGGGTGTCGGTCCAGGTCACTGAGAGTTAAGCCATACTGCAGGATGAGCTGGCGGGCCTGTGGAGAACAGGAAAAAGCACCCATAATCATCATCTCTGAATGAGGGTGAGGATTCTCAGAAGCCACTTGGATCTAAGGGTCAGACACTCAGTACCACCAAAGTGAAGTGAAGTTGCTCAGTCATGTCCAACTCTTTGCGACCCCATGGACTGTAGCCTACCAGGCTCCTCCATCCATGGGATTCTCCAGGTAAGAATACTGGAGTGGGTTGTCATTTCCTTCTCCAAGGGATCTTCCCGACCCAGGGATTGAACCCAGGTCTCCCGCATTGCAAGCAGATGCTTTAACCTCTGAGCCACCCTCCCAAATCCAACCTGTACCACCAAGAGATAGGGATCCAGCCCCAAGAATGGCAAAAGTTGGCCCATTCCAGGAACTGGAAGAAGGTAAACAGCACCTACTGAACACTTTGCTCCAGCACTAGACAGAGTCCCTCCTCTGTGACTTGTTCCTTAAGATGATGGCATGGCCTCCGAAAGCCTCTGGTAATACACTACAGATGTTGCTGTTTTACTCTCTGAGTTGTGTCTGACTCTGTGTGACTTCCCTGGTGGCTCAGACAGTAAAGTGTCTGTCTACAATGCGGGAGACCCAGGTTCAATCCCTGGGTGGGGAAGATCTCCTGGAGAAGGAAATGGCAACCCACTCCAGTATTCTTGCCCAGAAAATCCCATGGACAGAGCAGCCTGTTGGGTTACAGACCATGGGGTTGGACAGAGCAGCCTGGTAGGTTACAGACCATGGGGTCAAAAAGAGTCAGACAGACACGACTGAGCTTTCACTTTCTTTCTTTCTGTGTGACTCCATGGACTATAGCCCACCAGATTCCTCTGACCATGAGATGGATTCTCCAGGCAAGAATACTGGAGTGGGTTACCATCTCCTTCTCTAGGGGATCTTCCTGACCCAGGGATCAAACCTGAGTCTCCTGAATTAGCAGGCAGCCTCTACTGCTGAGCCACCAGGGAAGCCCAATACAGTACAGTAGGTAGCCCTCATCTGTGGTTTCAGTTACCTATGGGCAACCTCAACCCAAAAATTTTACATGTAACATTCCAGAAATCACAAGTTTTAAACTGCACACCACTTTGAGTATAGCACGATGAGATCTCTGCTGCATACTCCATCCGGTCCAGGATGTGAATCATCCTTTTCTTCAGCACACCCCACCTGTTAGTCACTTAACAGCCATCTCAGCTATCAGCCTGATGTCACAGTATCACAGTGCTTGTGTTCAACCGACCCTTACTGTACTTCACACAGGCATTCCTCGGTTTACTGTGCTTCGCTTTATTGTGCTTTATTACCAGCTGAAGGCTGTGGCCACCCTGCCTCCAGGGAGCCTAAGGGTGCAAATTCTCCAACAGCATTTGCTCACTTTGTGTGTCACACTTCGGTAGTTCTCACGGTATTTCAAACTTTTTCATTATCATTATTACGTTTGTTACGGTAGCCTGTGACCAGTGAGCTTTCACGTTACTACTGTAACTGCTTTGGCGTTTTTTCAGCAATATTTTTAAACTAAGGTATGTCCATTGCTTTTTTAGACATAATGCTATTGCACACTTACTAGAATATAATGCAGTGTAGACATAACTTCTATATGCACTGGGAAATTCAAGTAGCTCACTCTGTATCATACTATATGATGGTGGAATGGAACCAAACCTGGACTATCTCCAAGGGAAAGCTCCAAAGCACAATAGTGATGCTGACAATTCAGATACACCAAAGACACGCCATAAAATGCTTTCTTAAGCGCAACAGTAAAAGTTGTTAACTCAGTAAGGAAAGGAAAAAAATTACACGCTAAGGCTGCTAAGATCTAAAACTGTAAGAACAAATCTTCCATCCATGAAACTGTAAAGAAGGAAAAAGAAATTTGTGCCAGTTTCACTGTTGCAACCCAAACTGCAGAAGTTATGACAACAGTGAGTAAATGCCTAGTTAAGATGGAAAAGGAATTAAATTTTACAATAGTGTATTTTGAGAGCGAAACCATGATCACCTAACTTTTATCAGTGTCTTGTTACAACTGTCCTATTACTAGCTGTTGTTCTCTTACCATGCCTAATTTACCAACTGAATGTCATCACAGGTTATCTATGTATATGAAAAAATATAGTATACATCACATTCAGTTGTATCTGCTGTTTCAGGCAGCCACTGGGGGTCTAAGAATGTATTCTCCATGGATGAGGGGGCAGGGGAAGGGGGGAGACTACCATTACTTTTTAAAACTTCCTAAGCTAAGACTTTGGGCTCCTAAATCACTGCAGATGGTGACTGCAGCCATGAATATAAAAAGACGCTTGCACCTTGGAAGAAAAGCTATGACAAACCTAGATAGCATATTAAAAAGCACAGACATCACTTTGCTGACAAAGATCCGTCTAGTCAAAGCTATGGTTTTTCCAGTAGTCATGTATGGATTTGAGAGTTGAACCATAAAAACGGAACTCCAAAGAATTGATGCTTTTGAACTGTGGTGTTGGAGAAGACTCCTGAGAGTCCCTTGGACTGCAAGGAAATCAAATCAGTCAATCCTAAAGGAAACCAGGCCTGAGTATTCATTGGAAGGACTGATGCTGATGCTCCAATACTTTGGCCACCTGATGTGAAGAACTGACTCACTAGAAAAGACCCTGATGCTGGGAAAGATTGAATTTGAATCCTGGATTTTTATTTGATCCTATGAATGATTACTGCTTAATTTTTTTAAGTATTGTGGAGGTGTTTAAAAGTCTCCCTACTTTTCACAGAGACATAATGAAATACATACAATGAAATCATACTATGTCTGGGATTCCCTTCAAAATAACACAGGCAGAGGAGAAGGGGACAACAGAGAATAAGATGGTTGGATGGCATCACCGACTTGATGGACATGAGTTTGAGCAAGCTCCAGGAGTTTGTGCTGCATTCCATGGGGTCACAAACAGTAGGACATGACTGAGCAACTGAACTGAACTGAAACTAAGAGCCAAATCTACAAAACATAAGAAATTTTTTTTAATAATGTAAAAAAAAAATGACAGAAGAAGATCACTATAAATTGATACACAGGGACAATTTCCAGGCCACACTGTTGAATAAAAATAAGCAAGAGAATACCCACACTCAGAAGACGATGTAAAGGCAGGACACCAGAATGGCTGCTAGTGAGGAGCATGGCAAACTGAGAGAACAGACTGGGAAAAATCAGGATGTTTGTGGCCAAGTCAGCACCACTGACTATATGCTTACAATATATGGAGCAACCCAAGCATGGAAACCTTTTTACCAAAAGCCATGTCTAGAAAATATCTTCTACCTAAAGTCAAAACCACCTGAGATTAAGAATGAGGTCTTGGTTCTAATCTTAAATAAACCAGTCACATGACCCCTATCAAGTTTTCTCACCTATAAAAAGATGAGGATAGATAATGACCAATGTCAATCTTTAAATCCTAAGACTCTAACAATAAAACACAAACACCCTGGACTTTGAAATGTATGGGTCCTATCTGGATCCTGATTCAAACAAACTGTAGAAAAATATTTTTAAAGGATAAGACAATAGGGGAAATTAGAATCCTGGATTTTTACTTCATCCTATGAAAGATTACTGCTTAATTTTTTAAGTATTGTGGAGATGTTTTAAAGACTCCCTATTTTTCAGAGACACATAATGAAATACATACAATGAAATCATACTATGTCTGGGATTCATTTCAAAATAACACAGGCAGAGAACAGGATACAGATGAAACAAAACTGGCCATCAATTGATCACTGTGGAAACTGGGCAATGGGTACACAGAAGTTCATTGCATTATTCAGTATCCTTTTTTTTTTTTCTTTAATTTTATTTTATTTTTAAACTTTACAAAATTGTATTAGTTTTGCCAAATATCAAAATGAATCCGCCACAGGTATACATGTGTTCCCCATCCTGAACCCTCCTCCCTCCTCCCTCAGTATCCTTTTTGAAGTTTGAAATTTTCCATAATAAAAAGGTAAAATAAAATGCTGAGTGAATCAAGTTCAAAAGAAAAAAAACTCATGATTTTGAAAGAGAAATACATAATGAAGGGAGAAAACAAGAAAAAAGGTATTGCTGGTTCATTTCTCAGTTCCTAGGTTTCTCCCAACATGATATTGGAGAAACAATACTGATCACAGACCCTTAGGCTATAAAAACATTTGGAAGATGAACCCCTAAAGCCCCCCACACACTGTGGTATTCATGCCTTTGGGGAATCCCTGCCCATGACGTCCCGAGGTTGTCTTGTGTTACCAACCGCACACAGCAGAGGTGATGGCAAGCCCCAGCTGAGATTAGTTTATAAAGAAGAAAGGGCATGCTCCCTCAAGATTCCCCCACCTTCCTCCACTCACCCTCTCTCACACACACGCTAGGAAAACCTGCTGCCAAGCCCTGGAGACACTGAGAGCCTTGGGGACAAGGCCCACTTCACAGCCTGTGAAGAAGTAAGGCCACAACATCCACTTGACAGAGCATGGAAGCAGATCCTTCAAGCAGAGCTGAGATGCCTGCAGCCCTGTCCAACACTCAGCTGCAACCTCATCAGACTCAAGGCCAGAAACACCCAGCTCAACCATTCCAGATTCCTGACCCCTGGAAACTATGAGCTTACAAATATTTGTTGTTCTAAGCTGCCAAGTTTCGGGGTAATTTGTTCCAGCGACAGATATCTAATACAGATGCTGCTGGAATAATGATATGAACTGAATGTAGCTCAGTGTTATATTCTATCACAAATAAAACTGTGTTATATATACTACTGGTGCTCAGTTCCTCAGCTGTGTCCAACTCTTGCGACCCTATAGACTGCAGCCTGCCAGGCTCCTCTGTCCATGTCCATTTTTCAGGCAAGAATATCGGGCTGGGTTGCCATTTCCTCCTCCAGGGGATCTTCTCAACCCAGGGATTGAACCTGGGTCTCCTGCATCTCCTGCACTGGCAGGAGGATTCTTTACCACTGAGCCACCTGGGAGGCCCATTATATATACTATGACCCCTGTTAACTGTATACTTTGGGTTGGCCAAAAAGTTCATTCAGGTTCTTCCGCGTGATGTAAACCTGAACAAACTTTTTGGCCAATCCACTAGTTAGAAACAATACTAAACTACATTCAAATGTATTACATGAAAACTGATGGAAGGAAACAATTCTATCATGATTCCTATGGGGGAAAGAAATCTGTATAAAATCTATCATTTTCATTTAACACGAAGTTTAAAAACTGCCTGCACCACTTGCCACTGTTACTGTTTCATGAGGATGTTCTGTTTGTCCACCTAGACGGTAATCAGAGTATGCGAGAGCACATTTTATATACACTTTCACCAGCAGTTAGGATTAGCTGAGCCAATAGTTGAGTGAGTAACTATTGTGAGTTCATTAGAAAAGGAGTTACCTAGTACAAACTCCTGCTTTAAGAAAAAAAAATGATGAGACTTCCCTGGTGGTTCTGTGGCTAGGACTCCATGCCCCCAATGCAGGGGACCCAGGGTTCGACCCCTGGTTGAGGAACTAGATCCCACATGCCTCTTCACCACTGCCACCAGCTGCCTGAGTCAATGCCTGTCCAGAGTCTGCATGTGAAAGGAGCCCAGTAGGTAAGTTCCGTGGCTGGGAGGCCAACTGCTTTCCATTTAAACAGTCTGAATCCCCAGTCACAACGTGAAGGGCCCTGTACAATGACCTCAAGGATCCCACTCAGGAGGGACCCTTCAGGCCTGCTTCCATCAGCAGGTCCTCCAGCACTCCCTTCTCCCCATATCTGACTGGATTCCCCCACAAGGCCTCTGTGCACAACCCTGCACATGGAAAGAAGCATCACCATGAGTGGCATGAACTCCTTCCTCCCTGGGTGTAATGCATTGTACTGTGCTCCCCCTAAAAAAGATATATTGGGGCTTCCCTAGTGGCTCAGTGGTAAAGAATCCATCTGCCAAAGCAGGAGACACAGGTTCAATTCCTGGACCAGGAAATCCCACACGCTGTGGAGCAACTAAGCCCATCTTCCACAACTATGCAGCCTGTGCTCTAGAGCCCAGGGGCTGCAGCTATTGAGCCCATGCACCCTAGAGCCCATGCTCCACAACAAGAAAAGCCACTGCAGTGAGAAGCCCATATGTCAGAATCAGAGAGTAGCTCCCACTCTCCGAAACTAGACAAAAGGCCCATTTGCAACAAAGACTCAGCACAGCCAAAAATAATTTAAAAAAAAAAAAAGGAAAGATATATTGGAGTCCTAAACCCCAGTACTTCTGGCTGTGACTTTACCTGGAGATTGGGCTTTTACAGAGGTAATCAAGTCAGAATGAAGTCATGAGAGTGAGCCCTAACCCAACACAAGTGGTGTCCTTAGAAGAGGAGTTTGTACACACAGGGAGAGGCACACAGGTAGAATGCCACGTGACCATGAAGACTGAGAGTGAGGACACGGACCGCAAAGCCAAGTAATGCCAAAGACTGCTAGGAAACCACCTGAAGTTACGAGAAAGACAGCATAGTTTCTCCTTCACAGCCTCTAAAGGAATCAACATCTAGCCTCCAGAACCTAGAGACAATGAATTTCTGTTTTTTAAGCTGCTCAATCTGTGGTTCCTTGTCACGGCAACCCTGAGAAACCAATGCACTGAATTCAACACCACAGCCCTACTGTGGGAACATGGACCCGTGGCTGGCTCAGCCACAGGTGCTCAACTGAGATTAGTATCTGTTGACATCATATACTCCAGGCTCACATGCTGAGGGGCTCCTGAGAGTGTAATGAAACAACTCCTGGCTGTCTCTTCCAGCTCTTAAAAGTGCAGGAAGCAGGAAAGCTAATGATTAGTTTATACTTCTGGAAAAAAAGACAGGAAGAAAAATTCCTTTATCATAAATTTCTGCCTTCTCAATGCAGTTTCACAGCTGGTGCCTGCAATGCCTCATGTGATCAAGGACAGTGGCATGTGGCAGGCGAGCATTCCTGTTTTTCATCAGTTTTACAATAAAACCTGAAAACTCTGCATCTTCCCTTCTATCCCCTAACAGAGGGAGACTAAAGGCCATTGTGAATAAATGCTGTTTTTGCTTAGACCAGATCTAGCTTTTAAATACTATTTTTATTTTCCTCTCGCCAAATCTTTTAACTTTGAAGGGAAAATCTACAAAAAGCCTTTAAGTCCCTAGGGGTTTACTTGTTTAAAAGATAGAGCATAAACTATTTTGGCTTCCTTTCAGTCATTTCAGGAGACTATAGCTGGCTAAACGTAACACAAAATAAGTTTGAATTTGAGGGAGAGAAAAAAACAAACCTCTGAACAAGTTTCTTTTTTAAAGTCCTATGAACTGTGAATGACTCTTCCAATCGATCAACTGGAACTGGCCATCATTTTCCAACTTGCTATTAATTACCATGATAACACACAGGTGTGCTGGGAGAATGCTATCTGAAAAACACAGATCAAACTTCCTTCCAATTAAAGAAATTTAATTGAAACTTCTTGAATGTAAACACGTGTATTTAGCTCAGCTCTTTCCCCAAACCTCTCTAAATTTATGATAAAGGAATTTTTCTTAACGGCATAAACCAAAAAGAGGAGAAAATAGCAACCAGTTTTCAAAAGTTAGACCACTGATGAACAATCAGATCAGATCAGTTGCTCAGTCATGTCCAACTCTTTTCGACCCCATGAATTGCAGCAAGCCAGGCCTCCCTGTCCATCACCAACTCCCAGAGTTCACTCAGACTCACGTCCATCAAGTCAGTGATGCCATCCAGCCATCTCATCCTCTGTCATCCCCTTCTCCTCTTGCCCCCAATCCCTCCCAGCATCAGAGTCTTTTCCAATGAGTCAACTCTTCGCATGAGGTGGCCAAAATATTGGAGTCTCAGCTTTAGCATCATTCCTTCCAAAGAAATCCCAGGGCTGATCTCCTTCAGAATGGACTGGTTGGATCTCTTTGCAGTCCAAGGGTCTTCTCCAACACCACAGTTCAAAAGCATCAATTCTTTGGCGCTCAGCCTTCTTCACAGTCCAACTCGCACATCCATACATGACCACAGGAAAAACCATAGCCTTGACTAGACGAACCTTTGTTGGCAAAGTAATGTCTCTGCTTTTGAATATGCTATCTAGGTTGGTCATAACTTTCCTTCCAAGGAGTACGCGTCTTTTAATTTCATGGCTGCCGTCACCATCTACAGTGATTTTGGAGCCCCGAAAAATAAAGTCTGACACTGTTTCCACTGTTTCCCCATCTATTTCCCATGAAGTAATGGGACCGGATGCCATGATCTTAGTTTTCTGAATGTTGAGCTTTAAGCCAACTTTTTCACTCTCCACTTTCACTTTCATCAAGAGGCTTTTTAGTTCCTCTTCACTTTCTGCCATAAGGGTGGTGTCATCTGCATATCTGAGGTTATTGATATTTCTCCCGGCAATCTTGATTCCAGCTTGTGTTTCTTCCAGTCCAGCATTTCTCATGATGTACTCTGCATATAAGTTAAATAAACAGGGTGACAATATACAGCCTTGATGTACTCCTTTTCCTATTTGGAATCAGTCTGTTGCTCCATGTCCAGTTATAACTGTTGCTTCCTGACCTGCATACAAATTTCTCAAGAGGCATATCAGGTGCTCTGGTATTCCCATCTCTTTCAGAATTTTCTACAGTTTATTATGATCCCCACAGTCAAAGGCTTTGGCATAGTCAATAAAGCAGAAATAGATGTTTTTCTGGAACTCTCTTGCTTTTTCCATGATCCAGCAGATGTTGGCAATTTGATCTCTGGTTCCTCTGCCTTTTCTAAAACCAGCTTGAACATCAGGAAGCTCACGGTTCACATATTGCTGAAGCCTGGCTTGGAGGATTTTGAGCATTACTTTACTAGCGTGTGAGATGACTGCAATTGTGCGGTAGTTTGAGCATTCTTTGGCATTGCCTTTCTTTGGGATTGGAATGAAAACGGACCTTTTCCAGTCCTGTGGCCACTGCTGAGTTTTCCAAATTTGCTGGCATATTGAGTGCAGCACTTTCACAGCATCATCTTTCAGGATTTGGAATAGCTCAACTGGAATTCTATCACCTCCACTAGCTTTGTTCATAGTGATGCTTTCTAAGGCCCACTTGACCTCACATTCCAGGATGTCTGGATCTAGGTGAGTGATCACACCATCGTGATTATCTGGGTCGTGAAGATCTTTTTTGTACAGTTCTTCTGTGTATTTTTGCCAGATCTCTTCTTAATATCTTCTGCTTCTGTTAGGTCCATACCATTTCTGTCCTTTATCGAGCCCATCTTTGCATGAAATTTTCCTTTGGTATCTCTGATTTTCTTGAAGAGAACTCTAGTCTTTCCCATTCTGTTGTTTTCCTCTATTTCTTTGCATTGATCACTGAGGAAGGCTTTCTTATCTCTTCTTGCTATTCTTTGGAACTCTGCATTCAAATGTTTATATCTTTCCTTTTCGCCTTTGCTTTTCGCTTCTCTTCTTTTCACAGCTATTTGTAAGGCCTCCCGAGACAGCCATTTTGCTTTTTTGTATTTCTTTTCCATGGGGATAGTCTTGATCCCTGTCTCCTGTACAATGTCACAAACCTCATTCCATAGTTCATCACGCACTCTGTCTATCAGATCTAGGCCCTTAAATCTATTTCTCACTTCCACTATATAATCATAAGGGATTTGATTTAGGTCATACCTGAATGAACAATTGTAAGTGGCAAAAATGAGGGAGAGAAATCCTAAACCTGTATTGGAGAAAGCTAAGAAGCAACCTCCCAAAAGGTTCCAGGAACTCAGCGACACTGTGAACTTCAGATGCAACAGTGGAAGTGATAAGGAAAAGCTGGTTGAAAGGCTATTTGAGAACCTGTTATAGCTTCTCATCTTTCTCCACTTCTTCCAAAGTAGCATGTTTATTCCCTGGAGAAGGTCAAAACAGCAGGCTCGGGACTGGGCTGCCAGGCAGAGCTGAAGATGGGGTTCTCCATCAGTGAGCTTTTGCTGTGGAGTAGCTACCCCAAGAGTAAGAGGCTTAAAAGAGCAAATAGTTATTAATTCTCATGATTCCATGGACAGACTGAAACGTCTCTAGTATGACCTCACTCACTTGCCTCTTACCCTCCAGGGGAGTTAGCTGAGGCCTGTTCACAAGGCAACAAGAAAGGTTTCAGGAGCAAAAAGGCCAAGCCCCCAAAGCAAAAGCACTTTTCAACCCACTGATGACACATTCCATTGGCAAAACAAGTAATATGATCAAGTCCAGAGTCAAAGACACACTGCAAAACGTAGCAGGTACTTATTTTCCATCTAGCACAAGAACAACACTAAAAATGGGAGAAATTAGAAGCAGGTTTATGTCTTGAATAATGACAGATGTCTTCTCATCCTCCTCTCCTATTTGGTTCCCAGGACATGGCAGCTATGCATACCCCTCCTAAAAGGGCACTGGGCAGTCTACACTAGGAAACCTGACCAGTCAAAGGAAAGAAAAATGATCTGACTCCAGAAGTTCCCCCCAAGATAAGGGCTTGGCACACTAGCCGAGAGCAAGGGCTAGCCTCACCCTGAGAGCTGCTTTCCAATCAGCTTCTTAGTCTCCTAGTGTTCAAAACAAGCAGAGAGCTGAAGAACACCAGAAGTAAGAAGTACCAGAATTAAAAAAAGAAAAGACCAAGCACTCTAACAATATCTGTCTGTGTTGGTTGTGACTTGACTATATCAGTCAAAACTCAGAATTACATGCTAAAAAGGGTAATTTTTTTTTTTTGACCGCACCACATGGCATGCGAGATCTGAGTTCCCCAACCAGGGATCAAACTCGTGCTTCCTGAAGTATAAGTGTGGGTTCTTAACCTTAACCACTGGACAATCAGGGAAGTAGCAAAAAAGAGTATATTGTACTGTCTGTAAATTATACTTCCAACTAACTGTAAACAACAACAACAACAAAATTCTGAGGAAAGATAAGAGGGAGAAGGGACTTTAGAACAAAAACAAAAGCATTAATATCCTCAGGGAGCTTAGAGAAGAAATTGGAAAAATTGAACCCATAAAACAAACAAACAAAAACTACTCAGAGAACAACAAAAAGAGTTCTTACATGAAATTAAACATATGAAACCAAAGAAAGCTCGATAGAAAGGTTAGAAAAAGATAAAGCCGAAAAGACAAAAGGACAAAACAGGCCATGAGCACCAAGGACTTAACAAGGGTCCCAAAAGAAAGATTAGAAAAAACAGAAAAGAAAATCAAAGGAATAATAGGGAAAAAGAAAAATCCCCCAAATTGAAGATGGTCAATTTGTAGAATGACATGTCCCAGCAAGCGCCCAGCACAGTGGACAAAAATAAACCCGCACCAAAGTGAAATTTCAAAACAGTGGAGATAAAGATAATATAAGGGTGTAAGAGTTCAGAGAGAATGAAAAATAGACTTCATACAAAGGATCAAGAATCAATGGCACCAAGCTCCTCAATAGCAAATTGAAAGCCAGCAGACAGAACCAAGAACTAAGAAATGATTTAGCATAGATTTCTATACCCAAATACCTGAGCCCCAGAGAGGCTAGAATAAAGACATTTTCAGACATCCAAAGTGCCAACAAGTCTGCACCCCGTGCACTTGGGTAGCATCTGAAGCAGCAGTCCCCAACACTTTTGGCACCAGGATGGGTTTCACGGAAGATGATTTTTCCACAGGGGTGGGGAGGCGGTTTGGGGATTGTTCAAGCACATTACATTTACTGTGCATTTTGATCACAATGTGATAAAATGATTAAATAATTATACAACTCACCGTAATACCGCCACTGATCTGACAGGAGGCAGAGTTCAGGTGTAATGAAAGCAATGGGGAGCGTCTATAGAGATGAAGCTTCCCCAGTTTCTAACTGGCCACAGACAGGAACCAGTCCATGGCCCAGGTGTTGGGGACCCCTGATATGAAAGACATGTTTCACTAAAGTTGAAGGAAACAAACTAAAGGATATGGGGGAGTAGTGAGGAGGAACAAGACCAAGGGACTGGATGATCCAAAATGAGACAGAACAGGTAAGTTCCTGAGCAGGAAGGGAGACACCTCCAAAGCCACAGCAAGGTACAGCTGCTAGCAACCAGAGACCCAGGCAAAAAGACGAAAGTCAAACAGTAGAATATCCACTGGCCAGACAGGTAAGACTTTCCATGTAGCTAAGAGTTTGAGGCTGAATTAGTAAGGAGTATGTAGATGACCTGGCAAATGAAAAAAAAAAAAAGAAAACCAAAGGCAATTTACTTAACTTTCGGAAAAACAAAACAATGGGCAGGTAAGGAAGCGTAACCATAGCACACTGTATAGCTCAGCTGTAGTTTGGACATCACCTTTCTGTAAGCGCTCAGTAAGCCTCACCAGAATATGACTGTCCTGAAGACTGGGAGAAGGGTGTGTGAACTGTGGGAACAAGGAGGGAAGAGATAAGCAAATGCTCATCTTCCTTTCACCCATTCAGTGTAGAATTATTACCTAAAGTTGAAAAAAAAAAATGTAAATAGCAAGAAAAGTATGTAGTTTCCAGATTCTGGAGCAAACATCCAATGAACTAAAATAGTTTTAAAAGTTTGTCCACCTATGGGACTTCCCTGGCAGTCCAGTGGCTAAGACTACGAGCTCCCAATGCAGGGAGTGTGGATTCGATCCATGGTCATAGAACTAGATCCTGCATGCCACAAAGATCCTGCATGCCGTAATGAAGATCAAGGATCCTGAATGCCCCAACTAAAACCCAGAACAGCCAAATAAATAACTATTAAGAAAAAAAAAGTTTGTCTGCCTAAAGAGCCAGAAACAGTGGTGGTTGCGGGGGGCAGTGGGGCAGGGGGGTGGGTGCTGACGGGAAGAGAATTAAGGGAGTGTTGTGCTTTTTAATAAAAAAGAAACCTGGAATTATTTGACTCTTCAATCTACATGTATGTGTAACTGTGGGCTTCCCCGGTAGATTAGATGGTACAGAAACTGCCTGCAATGCAGGAGACCCAGGTTCGATCCCTGGGTTGGGAAGATCCCCTAGAGAAGGAAATGGCAACCCACTCCAGTATTCTTGCCTGGAGAATCCCATGGACAGAGGAGCCTGGCAGGCTACAGTCCATGGGGTCACAAAGAGTTGGACACGACTGAGCAACTAATGCCATATACAACTTTAAAAATGAACACCAATATCAAATAACTTATTAAATAAGAAAAATGCTAGATGATCAATTATTTTGGGAAAATGACACACTTAGGATTTTTCAAAAGACCAAGGCAACCCATCACAACCCTTCTGATTTAGAGTATCTCCCCAGGACAGCCAGATTTCAAAAGCAAGAAAGGCCAGGTAAAACCACTTCCTTCCCAACCCAACAGAAGAATTATGGTACTGTCTTCAGTCCCGTGGGTACCCACCCAGCTGGTCAGAGTCTCCAAGAGATATAACTTCAAGGAAGCTCTGGCAGGACACACTATCCTAACTTCCTATCATGTCTCCTCCTCCATTCCCCACTGACAGGCACGGGCACACACCTGACTTAGAAGGAAACTTTCCTTGTTTAGTCACTCAGTCATGTCCAACTCTGCAACTCTGTGGACTGTAACCCACCAGGCTCCTTTGTCCATGGGACTCTCCAGGCAAGAATACCAGAGCTGGTAGCCATTCCCTTCTCCAGGGGATCTTCCTGACCCACGGATCAAACTGAGTCTCCCCCACTGGCAAATGGATTCTTTACCACTAAGCCACAAGGGAAGCCCAAAAGGATACCGTCCTCTCCCTTCAGCTCTGTCCCTTCACCAGAGCTACCTGCAGTGCTGAGCCTCCAGGACTGAGGGTTTCTTTAACCAAATCCACAATGTCAGAGGAGCACCAATCACCAGCAATGCCAGCATTTAACCCCAGCTCACAGTACCTCCTCAATGAATTCAATGAGAGATGATAGGCACAACCTCCCCACAACGGCCCCCTCCCTTCCTGAAGTCTACTCTTCCCGTATCTTTCCCTACATTTAATTGGCTCTGTTGCTTTCCTTCACCAGCCCCTACTATTTTATGGTCAAACAGCATTAGACATGGACTCAAAATACTATCCCTGTATTACTAACACATCAGTTAATGCCCTGCAGCCTGTTTTTTCATCTATAAATGGAAAAATACTTCTTGAGGATACAGACCATGTGCTTATCTCTACATACTCTACAATATACTAAAGATATGCTAAAATATTCAGAGTAAATAAAGGAACACCTCTAAAACCATGCTTCTGAGGAGCAATCTCCCATCAATTGACTAGCCTCCTGCTCCTGGCTCTCTCACCCAGAACCACCCTGGTGCACAACCCAGAACCACACCCCCTCGTCCTCAGCAACCTGAAGATTCAGTACCAACTGCCAAGATGGAGAAGGGAAAGCAGGACATACCTGGAAGGAGGTGGGAATACAGACGAGCTTCAGATTCTCTTGTTTCACTCTTTCAGCTGTGAAGACAAAAGCCATGCTGGTGGTTTTTCACTCTCCTCACATTATCTTCCTTGTCATACACACACTTGCTCAAAGCCAACAGAAAAGGTCTAATCCCCACCACTGACAGGTCCCTTTCATTCCATGTCCCCACCCTTGGTGAAAAGTTGGTATACAGACTTCACATGTCACCAGACAAGGACAAAAATGCCTAAAGAGGTTAAGTACTAATCACGGAAAGAGAAACATCAGTGTTTGCTAGTATGTGTTTGGGATTATTCAAAAAACTTTGTACATATGAAGTCTTTTAATCCAGGAACCCAAAGGTAACTTACAATTATTACTCCCACTTTACAGATGAGGAAACAGGTGCAGAGAGACAAAAATAACTGGTAAGCAACTAGCAAACAACAGAACTAAGATCTGATCCCAGGCAGTCTAGTGCCACAGTCTTAACTACTTCCCTATATTGCCTTTTACAGACAAAAGCTAGAACTTGACTTCTGCATTTAATAAAAAATATAATCATTTATAGACCCCAGAGGACAGTTAAAAGAGGGTTTATTTATTCACTTAAAATTTGCACCTTTCCAAAAAGTTTGATTTAAACAAAAAGAAAAGTCTTAGGAATTCCCTGGTGGTCCAGTGGTTAAGACTTGGCACTTTCACTGATGGGGCCCAGGGTTCAGTCCCTAGTTGAGGAACTAAGATCCTACAAGCCATGTGGTATGGCCAAAAACCAAAAACCCTCAAGGGATGCAGACAAAGAATGCCTCCTCTCATTTCAGCAAACAAAGGATGTCATCAAGTCATGAGCCACTGCACCCACCCTAGGCAGTACACTCTGAGAGGATTCAAGATGGAGAAAAACAGGACACTGGCCCCAGATTAAGCTGCACATCAGAGTAATTTCATTAAGCCCAGACTCCTGCATCTTCCCATACTCAGAAAAGCACTAAATTTATTAACTTGTGATCTGGTTTTTCCTTAATTAGCAGTAATCTTTTGATGTTCGACTACTAGAGTTTTGTGTGGTTATTTTTTTTGCAAAAACTCCTACATGTCCTGGCTTCTCAACAGTCCCTCAGAGCTAACTGAAAAGCTGTATCCGAGACTTAAGTCTTTAGTAATGCCCCAAATAAAACATAATTCTTGGGGAATTCCCTGGCAGTCCATCCAGAGGTTAGTACTCTGCAATATCATTGCAGGGAAAACAGTTCAGTCCTCTTCAGGGAACTAAGATCCTGCAAGTCATGTGATGCGACCAAAAAAAAATCATAATGCTCAATTTTTAGGTTGAGCTTTTTTTTTTTTTTCCAGTCAACAGGGGAAAACTGTCTTATTAAAAATATCAAATCTCTTCAGTCATTGAATGTGCAACTAGGGAGGTTTAGATGGCACTATGACAAAATCTACAGTAATCCCTGTGCCCTAAAAGCCCTCCACACGCCCACAGTGCTGAGGCACAAGGGTGTACCACACTGAGGCCCTGTTAGGCTAATGAGAAGGCTTCCAGAAGCCAGCATGCCTGCACCACAATCATTCCTTCAAGACAGAGCGTTCCTGGGCTTTGTCCCCTGAGTGCAGCCCCTTGGCACTGGGCAGAGGAGAGCAGCATTCAAGAAAGCCTCTCCTCTGGGCTCTGTTCTCACAAACAAGAGCAGGGCCGTCAAACCTGTTGAGCAGCCACCGGGTTGACAGTTCCTGAGCCTTTCCTGAGCCCAGAGACACCCAAATCTAAATGAAGTCAGCACCTGTGGAGCCAGCCACCAACTGCAAGGTCACACCCTTGCCATGGTCACAAATAGGACAAGCCTGGGCTGGCCTCAATTTGTGTGCCTGAGGGACCTCCAGCTTGAAAGGGCTTGCCTGCCTCAGGATCCATGAGGCCACATGCACGCACGCACACACACACACACCCCACCACACCAATAATGATGATTAAGGTTCCATGGAGAACACACACACAGAGACACAGAAACACAGAGACACACACCTCACCTTAAGTCAGCTCCTCAGCTCCTCGCCTGCAGCTCAGCAGAGCAAAGAAAGCCAGGGTAACCCCTAGAGTTGGGTGATGGGGCCCAAGAATAGCACTTAGAGGAGGACAGAAATACTCACCTGACTGCAGGCTCCACACGGCTGGCACCAAGTTGGGCAGATGCCCAGCCAGTGCCCGCTTCCTACTTCTCCTCTATATCCCCTCCCTCACTGTCCTGCACAAAACATCGAGTTGGCCCCAAGACCATACCTATTCGCTGCACAGCGTGGACAATTGTAGAACCACTCCCGATTCCCAGCACTTGGTTATTCTGCAAAGATAAAAAAAGAAGAGGGAAACTTTATTAATACTGTATTTTACTCCCTCACTAGCACCCTTTCTAGGGCTATAAAATTATAAGAACAGCAATTCACTGACATGGGCACAAAGCAGGTACTGTGCCCACAGAAATATAACCACTGAACCTCAAAGCTGGACTTTGTTCTGGTGCCCAGTGGCAACTTATCAGCAGAGCCCTCCTCCTTCCATCTTTGACAATGCTACTACCATTTCTTCCTCTTCAAAGATAAACTGAGGCAGATTAAAACTTTTAAATTTTATTTCAGCAAAAATCAACTCGAATTGGGCAGGATTCAACCTAGCAAACAGAAAGGATCTCTAAGAAGCTGTATAAAATTAAAGACTTTTATAGCAGGAAGGGAGCAGGAAAAATAAAGAAGCTACTTTGGGCTAAAAGGGAGTTGGTTACTGTAAGGTGAATTCCTGTAGGGGATGGCAGGGGTCTCCCAGGCAGATGGCCTCACTAGTGCTGATCAGGTGATCCTTGATTGGCTGGGCTAAGATTCCATTTCTGGGGGAGCCAAAAGCATAATTAAGTATCAGTTTGGTGACAAGGGGCTTGGCATAAGCAACTCCCTTTGGGGCCTGTTGTCTTACTTTTAACACTCCTCATATTCTACCACACAGATATGGCCTGCAGATGAACACTGGAGGATTTTTGGCCAACTCCAAAGAGAGGAATCAGAAAGACCCTAGGGAAAAATAGCCTAGTTGTACATTAACAGCAGAAAACAGAGGTTTCTGACTTCAGTGACTTTTCATCTATCTTCCCACATTGTAGATGTCAAGTTTCAACATCCACAAGGCAGGGGGCTGACCACAGTCTCCTTCAAGTTGGTGGCATCACAGCAAACCTCAGAGACACATCAAGTCTACCATCCAGAGCTTCAACCAAAGCCAAGAGAAGAGAGGAGAGTCTGAAGCAACCCTGAATATCAAACCACATCAAAGGATCCTCATTTTGCACAAGTCTGCTTCAGAGAATATGGGGAGAGGGGGAAAGCTGAGCTGGGAACATGAGAAACAGTCTTCATCTGGTGGCCATATAGGAAAGCATTCCAGGAGTACAAAGGAGGAGAACCAGGCATCACACTACTGAGCCTGCCATTGTAAGAAAGGTGGAAGGGACCTGAGAGCAAAGCAGGGGGCCCAGCCGAGGTCAGTTAGACCACAGACAGCAAAATAAGGCCAGGGTACTAACAGGAACTAATGTGGAGCTTAGTTCCTAAGCAACTTCCTCCGAGTAATCTCTTCCCTGTTTAGGGCAGAACAGCTACAGGCCAAAGCAGCAGCTATCAGCTACTGCTGCTGATGCTAAGTTACCTCAGTCGTGTCCGACTCTGTGTGACCCCATGGGATTCCAGATGTCCCTGGGATTCTCCAGGCAAGAACACCAGAGTGGGTTGCCATTTCCTTCTCCAGTGCATGAAAGTGAAAAGTGAAAGTGAAGTCGCTCAGTCGTGTCTGACTCTTAGCGGCCCCATGGACTGCAGCCTACCAGGCTCCACCATCCATGCGATTTTTAAGCACCTACAAAGATTTACAAATGTTGATAAAGATTGAATCTCACAACAATCCCTTGTGACCTCAAAGCCCTTCAGAGGTAATTCAACACCCCAAGGGAAAATAGATGGGGAAAGAGTGGCAACAGTGGCAGACTTTATTTTTGGGGACTCCAAAATCACTGCAGATGGTGACCTCAGCCATGAAATTAAAAGACACTTGCTCCCTGGAAGAAAAGCTATGACCAACCTAGACAGAATATTAAAAAACAGAGACATTACTTTGCCAACAAAGGTCTGTCTAGTCAAGGCTATGGCTTTTCCAGTAGTCATGTATGGATGTGAGAGTTGGACTATAAACAAAGCTGAGCACCAAAGAATTGATGCTTTTGAACAGTGGTGTTGGAGAAGACTCTTGAGAGTCCCTTGGACTGCAAGGAGATCCAACCAGTCCATCCTAAAGGAAATCAGTCCTGAATATTCATTGGAAGGACTGATGTTGAAGCTGAAACTCCAATACTTTGACCACCTGATGCAAAGAACTAACTTATTTGAAAAGACCCTGATGCTGGGAAAGATTGAAGGTGGGAGGAGAAGGGGACGGGACGACAGAGGATGAGGCTGTTGGATGGCATCACTGACTCAGTGGACATGAGTTTGAGGGACCAGGAGTTGGTGATGGACAGGGAGGCCTGGCATGCTGCAGTCCACGGAATCTGACTGACATGCAAAGACTGTCGCTTGGACATGACTGAGCGACTGGACTGAAACGAACTGACTGAAGCAAAAATTTAAGACTTAGAAATGAGCAAGAGACTATTAGACTCTTACATCGAAATGCTGGAATCTGCAGGCATTATCTGATCCTACACGGGAGTGCACCCATGCAAATTCTTGCCCATTGAAATGCAAATTATTTTGTGAAATCCAACTAATTATCCTATAGCTCTTGTTCAGTCGATGATAAGTCGATGATCAGTCCGACTCTACATGACCTCATGAACTACAGCATGTCAGGCTTCCCCATTTCCCAGAGTTTGCTCAAACTCACGTCCATTGAGTCAGTGATGCCATCCAACCAACTCATCCTCTGTTGCCCCCTTCTCCTGCCCTCAATCTTTTCTAGCATCAGGGTCTTTTCCAGTGAGTCAGCTCTTTGAATCAGGTGGCCAAAGGACTGGAGCTTCAGCATCAGTCCTTCCAAAGACTATTCAGGGTTGATTTCCTTTAGGATTGACTGGTTTGATCTCCTGCTATCTAAGGGACTCTCAAGAGACTTCTCCAGATTTATAAGAGTTCCTGTAAATTTATTTAAACATTCCCTGACTGTATATAATTTTGTGGTTCTTTGGCTCTTCCTGTGAACAGTTTGGGTTTCCCAGGTGGTGCTAGTGACAAAGAACCCACTTGCCAATGCAGGAGACATAAAAGACATGGGTTCGATCCCTGGATCAGAAAGATCCTCTGGAGACAGCCATAGCAACCCATTCCGGTATTCTTGCCTGGAGAATCCCATAGACAGAAGAGCCTGGTGGGCTCAGTCCAAAGGGTCACACAGTGTCAGACATGACTGAAGCGACTTAGCACGTGAACAGGTTATATCATCTTCTCCAGTTCCCTCAATTCAAGGAGTCAAATTGGAAAAAAAAAAAAAAAAAGGCAAAAAAACCTTCTGATAATGCTATTTTATATCTGTATTAATTATCATGATTTAACCTTAAAAAAAAAAGTCATTTTTTAGCAATATTAATTACTCCCCTACACAGCCTCACCTTGAAAAAGCAACTACAGAAAGTTCAATTTGCTGAAACATTTCAATTAAAATTTCTTAAGAGTTCCAGCAACTGATTAACAATGAACTCATTTGGCAAGGGGCAGGGGGGACCTTTGTAGGAGGAAGAAAGGTCCTGGAGGCCCCTCGGGACAAACTCCCCATGGGACAAATGCCACAGGAACCTCCAGGGCGAGCCCGTGGACCCCACTGCTGATACAGTCCTTCTCAAAGTGAGAGGACAACTCTAGCAAGAAAAGACTGGAAAGAATGAGAGGTGGACAGAGTTACAAAAAAAAGAACAAATCAAACGCTAATGTCCCTGCTTCTAACTGGGCCTCTCCTACCTACACAGGGCTCTGCCCATCAACCGTGTTCCTGATCTGATGGAAGTCACTTTTACCGGCTCAAAGGTTACCAAATAACATCAAGAAGCCTTAAAATGGAGCTCGTGTTAGGTCAGGAATCCACCCATGGTGGTGCCCTCACAAAGGTAATGCATCCACCAGCTGCTTAGCTACCTGGGCAAACCTCAAGAGCAAGGTCTTCAAGACCAGTAAATGCTACACTACCACACAAAATAGATGAACATCAGAAAAATGTAAAAATCTTCAAGTAACGAGGGTGCTTCCTTAACTACGGTGCTTCCCTGATGGTACAGTGGCTAAAGAATCTGCCTGCAAATGCAGGAGACACAGGACACGCTGGTTCAATCCCTGGCTTGGGAAGATCCCCTGGAGGAGGAAATGGTAACCCACTCCAGTATTCTTGCCTGAAAAATCCCAAGGACAGAGGAGCCTGGTGGGCTACAGTTCATGGAGTCACAAAGAGTCGGACATGACTGAGTGACTAGGCATTCACGCACACTCCCAGCAAACTAAGCAAACAAGGAAATGCCTTGACTAGGCAGGCTCCGCATGACCATCACACCCGACATGAAGCTGACAGCTCCAGCTACACAGTAATTCAACTGCCAGGTTCCTCATTTCCCCACTCTCCTGTCATCCAGCAGGCAGGGAGCACACAGATGAACTTGGGTGAGTCACATAAGCTCTGTGCAAGGCTCCTCCCTTGGCTTTTTTTTGGTAGAGGCCAAGAATCGCGCAGACCTGCCAGGCCCAAAGCTCTTCAGCCCTGTGGTCTTGCTGCCCTGGAATCCAATGATTGGCCAGGAATCAGTGTAACAGCCAAAGCTATACAGAGGTGGCCCAACAGTAGCCAGGTAGGCTCCACCGGAGGAGCAGGCCCCTCCTAATGGCAACACTAAACCACAGGTCATATGTGCAACATCACAACTTAGCTCACCATGTCCAGTGGGGTAACCTCTTCTGTTGACCTACTGGAACTATTGTCCACCAACTTCTTCAAGCTCAGTCAGCCAAAAAGCAAAGGCCAGGCTCCAAAGAGAGCAAAGGAGGTTATAGACCTTTAGGAGAACATGGCCCTGTGCAGTGACCCATGCTGCACCAGCAGACCTGAGTCAAGGGTGGCTACCTAAGCCCTTCAGTAGAGAACTCTCCAAAATTTCCATTCACCCAGGAATGGAAATAGTCACCACACTGGAGCACCAAGGGCTTCGGGAAGCGAAACCCTAACACCCCAGTGATTCAGCCTGCAACCTCCACATGTGTGTCCACACTCCACACAGCTCATCAGACATTTAGCAGGCAGGTCCCACTGCGACCAATGCCGAATGAAAATCAAGTTTACTACCTTCCAAAAGTATACCCTTCATGGGATTGGGATACACACATAACTAGACCATGAAACATAAAGCACCTAAGAGGTATGGAGGACTTCAGAATTTAAAGGAAGAATTCCTCCCCCTACAAGGCTAGGGAAAAACTGAAAGGAAGAATGGCCTTTGAACCAAACTCTGAAGGACAGGGTTTTAACAGGCAAGAGCAGCAGACAAGAAAGAGCATTCTAGGTAGAGGGTAGTGACATGAAAACACAGCCACACCAGCAGTCTGTCCCTTCCAATGTTCTGGTCCCTGGGAGAGGAGAGCAGAGAAGGAAACAAGACTGTGGGCTTAAGGACCAGAATCAGAGCCTCTTATCCTTGTATCCCCTCCACCTGGCTCACTACTGGCTTGTAACAGATGTCATACAGAGGTTAGGATGAGGCTAAGAGCAGAAGGGAGCTTCAGGAGGTGACAATGTATCACTTGGCTGGTCAGAAGAGACAAGACAAGGGCAACTGTGATCTTCTGGCCACAGGGAAAACCTGAACAGGGAAAGCTGGTCCACAGGAAGGGTCCGTTCTAAGACCATTCCAAAGGTGGAACCAATAGAACCTGACACTGAAGCTACCTTGATAAACTTACACAAACTAAGTATAAAACTGAGCAGGCCCTTGTGCTCTGTTTGTTGTTTGTAGGAAATAGACTTCATATAGCCTCCTTGACCTTCCCTGAGTTCCAAAGGACAGATACAAGCAGTCACTATTCAGGTAAGGTAAGGAATGCAGAAGCAAGGGAGGAGCAGTCAAGAAACAAAGCTCTGTGAGGCAAGGTCCTGGTTCCTCCTCAAGGAATATACAGGACAACACATCTCTGAGTTCTTTCACAGGAACTAAGGCCCCACCCAAGTAGAAAACCGCTAACCACCACACAGTTACCTCACCATCAGCCCATCAGAAGAAGGTCTACACACTGTAGAAGATAAGACTCTGACCTCCCTAAATGATTAACTGCAATTAACGTCCCCTTTCACCTTAGGAGTAGGTTCTAGAAGTCTGCCTTCTCTCCAGGTTGCCAGCCTCCAGAACAAAGCAATCTTTTCTTTCCCGAGTTTTGAAAGCAAACTTGTCTTTCAAGGGGTGGGCAGTAAAATCTGAGTTGGCTAACAAGGAAACAATTTCAAGTCACAAAGTGCTAAAGGAAAATTTGGCCTTAGATGGAAAAAATGGATAACCCTGGAGAGGACTGCTAAACCTTGACAATCAGGTACAGGACTATGATCAATAAACTTGTCTTGAAATTAAGTGATCTTGTTTGCAAAATACCCAGGATCAGCATCTTCTCCTCCCTTTAGCCACATCTCTGGCCGCCACACCAACTACCTGACACATAGCAGGCACTCAACAAGTTCCCGGCACAGGAATGAAATGAATGAATCAGGGGTACAAAGTACAAAATACAGGACTTCTTGGTGGCTCAGTAATAAAGAATCCACCTGCCAATGCAGGGGACATAGGCTCCATACCTGGTCCAGGAAGATCCCAGGAGAGCAACTAAGCCTGTACGTCCCAGCTATTGAGCCTGTGCTCTAACGCCTAGGAACTGCAACTACTGAAAACTGTGTGGCCTAGAGCCCATGCTCCGCAACAAGAGAACCCACTGCAATGAGAAGTCTGCACACTGCAACTGAAGAGCAGCCCCAGCTCACCACCAACTAGAAAAACAGCTGGAGCAGCGACAAAGACCCTGCACAGCCAAAATAAAGAATAAATAATCATTAAAAAAAAAAATTCAAATAGTGTTGACATCTCAGGAAAGAAGTCTGCAAAGGCAAATGGTGTTAACTGAGACTGGGGTGAATGCCAAAAGGTCAATGGAGATCTCCCCAGGATTGTCTGGCAACAGGTGGCTGGGGGCTCTGGCCTGAGGTGGGGGCTTGAAAATTTTTATTTAACCAAATACATAATAATAAAAAAAAATGGTCAGGAAGACATAATAGTAATAGGATAACAGGAAATCTAACATACAGGTCTTTTCTATTTGTATAGATTTCATTTGCCCAATACCATTCACTTTCTCCAGGCATTTGAAATTTCAGCTGATTGTCCCAATGTTGCAGCTGAGACACTGAATCCCAAAAGGAGAGCCAGATGACACATTCCACATTCTCTCTGTGAATTCCCATAGAAATTCCTATTGCTAACCAGACTATTACACCAGAACAGGGCAGCTATGTAACTGGGTGAAGGCCACTGGAACAGGAGTCACTGGGTTTGGTGTCTGGGAGGATACTCGGTCATTCCTCCTACAGAACACTTTGAGCCACAGGTTACCACGCGGGCCCCTCCCACTTGGCCAGGCTGTTAGGAGGATCTAACATCTATCCAGCAAAATAACTTCGTACGCGAAAGCATT
The DNA here is from genome assembly GCF_019923935.1 of Bubalus bubalis. Taxonomy (NCBI): domain Eukaryota; kingdom Metazoa; phylum Chordata; class Mammalia; order Artiodactyla; family Bovidae; genus Bubalus; species Bubalus bubalis. The sequence goes on from NC_059168.1 coordinate 46,909,460, forward strand.
ACCAAATGTAAAGAATAAAGAACCATTATTAGAGAAAAGAGAATCTGATACCACTTTCCAGAAAGCAGAAAACACTAAAAGCCAAAGAAACCCAGGAAACTCCACCTAAGGGCAGAGATATTCCACTTGGCTCCCGGCTCCCAAAATTCTTACAATTAAGATAATTGATTGTTGACAGCAAATCCAAACGACTCCACCAAGAGGACCACACCCGCCACTTAGCCAACAAGTGGGGTCACGACCTCACTGACATTACATTACGACCTTACATTAACAGGTAAACATCTCCACATCCCGACCTTAAAGAAGATTTCCAGACTTCAAGTGTCCACCCAAGCCCTGCCAAAAGGAGGAGGTTTAAAGTGTTTGGCTCCTCCGCTTTCCTCGGCAAGTACATTCAGGAGCCGGTGCGCGCCCAGCTAAGCACTTCCGTGGAGTTAAATTTCAAAACACTTTTCAAATCAGCTCCCCACCGACTTCCCTGGGCAGTGAAGCGAGGTGACCACTTCTCGGCAGTCCCAGTCTCTTATCTGTTGATAAAGGAAGCCACGCGCTAAGTCCCTCCTAACCCCACTCCGAACATCAGACACACACCACCATGCTCCACTTGGCAAACTGTTATCTGGTCTGACAAACAGTCTTTAGACAGCTCAACTTTAGGGTACTCGGCCCCAACCAATTCCGTATTTCAAAGGCCTTGAAGGAGCAGGTCTCAAGGCAGGTCAAGTGCGTACTCTCTCCCCTCTCACGCAGCCCCCGCTCTGCCAGGAACTTGGCACACCTTGCAGCGCTCAGAACCCACAGCAAGAGCCCGTAAGGCCGAACAGGGGGCCCAAGCCCTGAACTGCTCACCCTCACGTGGTTCTCCACGGCCGCGCGGCCAGCAAGCTTCTTGGCCTCCTCGGCCTTTGACATCGCGGACGGGCCCGGACAGACGGTGTTAGTCTCCCTGACGCCGGTACTTATGCTGCCAGCGCCGAACTGCGAATGTCCCGGCAACTGCACGTGGGAACCCGGAACGCCCCAGCTGTTCCCGCCTCCGCCAGAGGCCGCGCCCCCGGCCCGCCCGGGCAGCGGGGCCAGGACCCGCCCGTAGAGGGTGCTGAAGGGCCCGGGGCGCTGCATCCCGCCACCTCGCTCCAGCCTCCGCCACGGTCCCGCCCCCGGCTCCTCCGGAAGTCTTGAAACCCACGTACGAGGCCCGCTTCCGCTGCGGCGCGGTACTTGCTGGGAAATGTAGTTCTAGGTCTTCAGTGACCGGAAACAGCGCCTCAGCCTGGACTACCAGCCCCACAATGCTCCGCGAGCGGGTGCGCAAATCGAAGACGAACTTTGGTGTGACGGCTCGTACAGCGCAAGCAGCCCCGGATGGATCAAGGCTAGAGTGTTTTCTTTTTGCCCCCGTGTCTGAGATGGGTGTGTTGGATCTAATCCTGTTGGATTTCCTAGACGTAAGAACGTGGCGGCGTACGAGGCCTCAGGGCAGTCGCTCTTAAATGGAAATGTCCTTTTAGGAGTGACTTCTCTAGATGGACTCCACGGGGAAACGCACCTGCGGACAGCGGCTCACACTTTATTCCACCTTTAGACCTTCTTCCACAGGAGGAGGGCTACAAATTTAGAACCCCCAGCCTTAGGTGTTGTTCTGCCCTGCGCAGCATTGGATGGCGCGGTTCCCTCCAAATGGAGCTTGACTCGACGCCTATGTGTGGCCTATAGAAATTATTGACTCAAAAAGGACTGTCGTTGAACTAAACAACTCTCTCTTTTCTTCCCTACCTATAAAATGTCTTGCTGTGCGTGTCAGCTGAAAAAAAGTACAATGTAAGAAAAGTGAGTTTCAGTTTTATTCTGGCAGCTTACTAGGGACTATAGCTGGGGAAATAACATTTCACCTCTGTGGAACTATTCCAAAAAGATAAGGGAGGAGCAGTACATACATGTCTTTTTGGTCTTGAAAATGTAGTCAAGCGTTGTTCAAGTAGCTCAACCACGTCAGGCTCTGCGACCCCATGAACTGCAGCCTGCCAGGATTTCCTATTCTTCACCATCTCCCAGAGTTTGCTCAAACTCATGTCTGTGCAGTCCGTAATGCCATCCAGTCATCTCCTCCTCTGTCCCCCTCCTTCTCCTCCTGCCCTCAATCTTTCCCAGCATCTGGGTCATTTCCAATGAGTTGGCTCTTAACATTCAGGTGTCCAAAGTATTGGAACTTCAGCTTCAGCATCAGTCCTGCCAATGAATATTCAGGGTTGATTTCCTTGGGGACAGACTGGTTTGATCTCCTTGCTGTCCAAGGGACTCTCAAGAGTCTTCTCCAGCACCATAGTTCAAAAGCATCAATTCTTCCACACTCAACCTTCTTTATGGTCCAACTCTCATATGTATATATGACTACTGGAAAAACCATAGCTTTGACTATACAGATCTTTGTCAGCAAAGTGATGTCTCTGCTTTTTAATATGCTGTCTAGGTTTGTCATAGCTTTTCTTCGAAGGAGCAAGCATCTTTTAATATGGCTGCAGTGACCATCTGCAATGATTCTGGAGCCCAAGAAAAGATCTGTCACTGTTTTCATTGTTTCTGCAATGAAGTTATGGGACTGGATGCCATGATCTTAGTTTATTGAATGTTCAGTTTTTGATACAGTCAAGCATGCATCTTGGTAAAATAAGACTGCTAATCACACACACACACACACAGAGATTCTCAAGTTAATGATTTTAGTTCTTTCCCAAGTATGGAAAGATGCAAGAATCTAGAGTCATTAAAATTCTTCCTTAGATACACATCTTAACTATCTAGGGGCCTTGTATCCATAACACTAAATGCTTCATCCTTTTTACTGCATCCTGAATCACCCACAGAGAGCACTCTTGGGGCAGGGTTGAGTATAGCTGGATGATGAGTGAAACTCTTTATCCTTTTTTACAGAGGGAATAGTAAGTGTGGGAGGATGCTTGTGTGCATGTGTGCTCAGTCACTTTAGTATTGTTCAACTCTTTTGTAACACCATGGACTGTAGCCTTACAGGCTCCTCTGTCCGTGGGATATCCCAGGCAAGAGTACTGGAGTGGTTGCCATTTCCTCCTTCAGAGGATCTTTCCGACCCAGGGATCTAACCTGAATCTCCTGCATTGCAGGTGGATTCTTTACCACTGAGCCACCTGGAAAGTCAAAGCAATTTTTAAAAACAAATCTAATCATGTAATCCCTGTTTACATCTTGATGGCACCCCGTCATTTTCAGGATGAGTTCTAAACATCTTAACAAGGCATGCAGGGCTTCCCAGGAGCTGACCCCGACCTTTCCCTGGGCATCCTCCTCCCTCATAAGCACCAATCATAGCCAGCAACAGTTTCCCAGTGCACCTTGTTTTGTCGTGTCTTCATGCCCAATGTCCTCCACGCATCCTTCCACAACCCTGGCCCCCAACTTCATCTTCGTCTGGCTAATGCCTCTTCATTTTCTAAGACCTGGCTAGGGCCTCACTTCATAAATAAACTTATCTCAGTACTTTTCACGCTGATATACATCTGTTTGCCCACTAGAGGGCAAGCTCCTTAATTCGGAGCCTAGAGCCTGCGTCTTACCTTTTCTGTCTGTGTCCACAGGGCTTTACACTAGCAAAGGTAGGTGCTTAGTATGTGGTTGTTAGCTGGCTGAACACATAGATGCATTGGGTGATGCATGGACAAAATGAGCATGTCAAGATTTCAGTACAAACCAGAAATTGTTTAATGGCTTACAGTTTATCAAAATATGATTTAACATATATAACATATCTGATTGAATTCATATCATATAAAATAAGTATGATGGAATGGAAAGAATAAAGAATTAGATTAAAACACACTACTATATATAAAGTAGATAAACAACAAGGACCTACTAATGAGCAACCATGTTTAAAAACAAATGGACTATATGATAATCTTTTATCTAGTTTGTTTCACTTTTTATACTTCATATTCAATGTTCCCATTTCATTTAGTTTATGTTTTCCAATTTCTCCATCTCTTTTATTTTTTATGTTCTTTCTCAAGCCTTTATCAAGAGTAGTAGAAAAGCTTTTGTATACATATATATATATATATATATAAATAATTCAGTTCAGTTCAGTTGCTCAGTCGTGTCCGACTCTTTGCAACCCCATGAACTGCAGCATACCAGGCCTTGCTGTCCATCACCAACTCCCAGAGTTCACCCAAACTCATGTCCATTGAGTCAGTGATGCCATCCAACCATCTCATCCTCTGCCATCCCCTTCTCCTACCCTCAATCTTTCCCATAATCAGGGTCTTTTCCAATGAGTCAGCTCTTCGCGTCAGGTGGCCAAAGTATTGGAGTTTCAGCCTCAGCATCAGTCCTTCCAATGAACACCCAGGACTGATTTCCTTTAAGATGGACTAGTTGAATCTCCTTGCAGTCCAAGGGACTCTCAAGAGTCTTCTCCAACACCACAGTTCAAAAGCACCAATTCTTCGGTGCTCAGCTTTCTTTATAGTCCAACTCTCACATCCATACATGACTACTGGAAAAATCAAAGCCTTGACTAGATGGACCTTTGTTGGCAAAGTGATGTCTCTGCTTTTTAATATGCTGTCTAGGTTGGTCATAACTTTCTTTCCAAGGAGTAAGCATCTTTTAATTCCATGGCTGCAATCACCATCTGTAGTGATTTTGGAGCCCAAAAAAAAGTCAACCACTGTTTCCCCATCTATTTGCCATGAAGTGATGGGACTGGATGCCATGATCTTAGTTTTCTGAATGTTGAGCTTTAAGCCAACTTTTTCACTCTCCTCTTTTCACTTTCATCAAGAAGCTCTTTAGTTCTTCACTTTCTGCCATAAGGGTGGTGTCACCTGCATATCTGAGGTTATTGATATTTCTCCCATCAATCTTGATTCCAGCTTGTGCTTCATCCAGCCCAGCATTTCTCATGATGTACTCTGCATATAAATTAAATAAGCAGAGTGACAATATACAGCCTTGATGTACTCCTTTTTCTATTCAGAACCAGTCTGTTGTTCCATGTCCAGTTCTAACTGTTGTTTCCTGACCTACATACAGGTTTCTCAAGAAGCAGGCCAGGTGGTCTGGTATTCCCATCTCTTTCAGAATTTTCCAGTTTATTGTGATCCACACAGTCAAAGGCTTTAGCATAGTCAATAAAGTAGAAATAGATGTTTTTCTGGAACTCTCTTGCTTTTTCCATGATCCAGCAGACGTTGGCAATTTGATCTCTGGTTCCTCTGCCTTTTCTAAAACCAGCTTGAACATCTGGAAGTTCACAGTTCACGTATTGCTGAATCCTGGCTTGGAGAATTTTGAGCATTACTAGCATGTGAGATGAGTGCAATTGTGTGGTAGTTTGAGCATTCTTTGGCATTGCCTTTCTTTGGGACTGGAATGAAAACTGACCTTTTCCAGTCCTGTGGCCACTGCTGAGTTTTCCAAATGTGCTGGCATATTGAGTGCAGCACTTTCACAGCATCATCTTTTAGGATTTGAAATGGTTCAACTGGAATTCCATCACCTCCACTAGCTTTGTTCATAGTGATGCTTTCTAAGGCCCACTTGACTTCACATTCCAGGATGTCTGGCTCTAGGTGAGTGATCACACCATCGTGATTATCTTGGTCATGAAGATCTTTTTTGTACAGTTCCTCTGTGTATTCTTGCCACCTCTTCTTAATATCTTCTGCTTCTGTTAGATCCATACCATTTCTGTCCTTTATTGAGCCCATCTTTGCATGAAATGTTCCCTCGGTATCTCTAATTTTCTTGAAGAGATCTCTAATCTTTACCATTCTATTGCTTTCCTCTATTTCTTTGCATTGATCGCTGAGGAAGGCTTTCTTATTTCTCCTTGCTATTCTTTGGAACTCTGCATTCAAATGTTTATATCTTTTCTTTTCTCCTTTGCTTTTTGGCTTCTCTTCTTTTCACAGCTATTTGTAAGACCTCCCCAGACAGCCATTTTGCTTTTTTGCATTTCTTTTTCTTGGGAATGGTCTTGATCCCTGTCTCCTGTACAATGTCATGAACCTCCGTCCATAGTTCATCAGGCACTCTATCTATCAGATCTAGTCCCTTAAATATATTTCTCACTTCCACTGTATAATAATATGTATAATATATATATTTTAGAAAACTTATGAATTTTTACCTAACTAAAAAATTTATGACATTTTGATTCCACTTGTTTGACTAAGTATGAATAGAATGCTAGATTTCCAATTTAAAAAATAGATATGCAACAAAAGCAAATGTTTACTGTATATCACAGAGAACTATAGTCAATATATTGTAATAACCTATAATGGAAAATAATTTCAAAGACAATATATGTGTATATGCATAACTGAATCAGCTTGCTGTGTACCTGAAACATTGTAAGTCAGTTATACTTCAATAAATATATATTAAGGGGGAAAAAAAGCTTCCCTGGTGGCTCAGACGGTAAAGCATCTGCCTGCAATGCGAGAGACCCAGGTTCAATTCCTGGGTCGGGAAGATCCCCTGAAGAAGGAAATTTTCCAGCACTCTTGCCTGGAAAATCCCATAGACGGAGGATTATAGGCTACAGTCCATGGGGTCGCAAAGAGTAGGACACGACTTCACTTTCACTTTCAAGAAAAAAAAACAAGGACCTACTGTATAGCACAGGGAACCATATTCAGTATATTGTAAGAACCTGTAATGGAAAAGAATCAATCCATCTGTCTGTCTATCTATCTAAAATAGCATCACTTTGGTGTACACCTGAAATGTAAATCAACTATGTGCCTGCGTGCGTGCATGCTAAGTTGCTTCAGTCGTGTCCAACTCTTTGCAACCCCATGGACTGTAGCTACCAGGCTTCTCTGTCCATAGGATTCTTCAGACAAGAATACTGGAGTGGGTTGCCATTTTCTCCTCCAGGGGATCTTCCCAACCCAGGGATTGAACCTGAGTCTCTTATGTCTCCTGCACTGGCAGTCAGGTTCTTTACTTGGGAAACCGCAAATCAACTATACTTCAATTAAAAAAGAAGACGAGGTAGAAGAATCAACTTTTAGTGCAGTCTTTGTTACTAGCAGGTAGAGGCTGCTTGCATTCTTGGCTTATGGCTTCTTCCTATGTCACTTGGTTTTGTGGTCACATTTCCTACTACTCACTCTGATCTAGTCCCTGTTATTAGGAGCCTTGTGATTATATCTGACCCACATAGATAACCCAGGATAATCACCTCCTCTCAAGAACCTTAATTTAATCACACCCAAAAATCCCTCTTATCATACTTGGATGTGTAGTGGTAGTTGCTCAATCATGTCTGACTCTTTGGGACCCCATGGACTATAGCCCGCTAGGCTCCTCTGTCCATGGGATACAAGGTAACATTCACAGGCTCCAGATATTAGGATTTGGACACCTTTGAGGGACCATTATTCAGCCTACCACAGATAACAATGAGAAATGGCAGGTGTCAACCTAAACCTTTTAGAAGATTACTGAGAGAAAAAAAAATCCCTTTTTCTTCCCTGCTCTACTATTGCTATTAGGGAAAGTATTGACTGAAACAGCTTGCCCAGCAGTAAGGCAAGACTGTAGCTGCTTGCATGAGCTATCTTAACAGCAAGAGGTCCTGGTAAGGAATGCAGAACCAAAAAGCTACCAGCAACCAGGAGAATTCAGGAAAGGTCAAAAGGAGAGAGGATTCACCATTCCATATGTCCTACCAACCTCCCAGAATCCTTCTCACTGGAATCCATCTTGGCTGAGTGATGCACACACCACTAGGAAAGACCCTAAATTAGGGAAAATTTAAGCTAAGAGCACATGTATATTCATGAAGGGGCTTGAGCAGCAGAGAACTCAGCACAGAATTGGGGCAAATATTCAGAGTCTAAGCTTTAGTTGATTTAGTCACCAGGGTCAAAAAAGGTCAGCATCATTATTGTATCCTCCACCTGAGTTCCTGCGGAACTGAAAGGTAAGTATCAGATTGTGATATATATCCCTTGAAGAGGAACTAAGGCTTTGTTTCATCGCTGAACTATTGTTTCTTAACTGCTTTTCCTTTGTTCCTGAATTCCTTCATTTCCATTTGTTGTTCAGTTGTTAAGTCATGTCAGACTCGGCGACCTCATGGGTTGCAGCATGCCTGTCCCTATCCTTCACTATCTCCTGGAGTTTGCTCAAATTCATATCCATTGAGTTGCTGATGCTATCCAATCATCTTGTCCACTATTACCTCCTTGTCCTCCTGCCCTCAATCTTTCCCAACATCAGGCTCTTTTACAGTGGGTCAGCTATTTGCATCAGGTAGCTAAAGGACTGAAGCTTCAGCTTCAGCAGCAGTCTTTCCAATGAATATTCAGGGTGGATTTCCCTTAGGATTGACTGGTTTGATATTTTTGCAGTCTAAGGGATTCTCAAGAGACTTCTTCAACACCACAGTTCAAAAGCATCAGTTTTTTAGCGCTCAGCCTTCTTTATGGCTCAGCTCTCACATCTGTACATGACTACTGCAAAAACCATAGTTTGACTATATGGACCTTTGTCGGCAAAGTGATATCTCTGCTTTTTAATATGCTGTCTGGGTTTGCCATAGCTTTTCTTCCAAGGAGCAAGGGTCTTTTAATATCGTGGCCTGTTCAAAGGCACGCATTGTGGCTAGACTTAGGTCACAGAATGCCTGAGGCCAGAATGAAAGAAAGCCTTGCCTGCTTCTCTTTCTCCAGGATCGTTACCCTATCTGCTTCCACCAGCACCTCCACGAGTTCAATCTGGAAGCTTTCCAAACTCCTTACCTTAAGAGTTTTTATGAAGGCTTCATAATTTTGGTAGGAAGAGGAACCCCTTCCAGGGCTTAAGAGTGGCTCTTGTCTAATACTTGGAAATGAATTATGCAAGGAGACTCTCATGCTGACAAAACAAGAGGCTTCATTGGGAAGGAGCACCTGGATGGAGAGCAGCGGGATAAGGGAAACCAGGAGAACTGCTCTGCCGTGTGCGTGACTCGTGGTCTTGGGTTTTATCATGATGGGATTAGTTTCCAGGTTGTCTCTGGCCAGTCCTTCTGACTCAGGGTCCTTCCTAGTGGTGCACACATCACTCAGCCAAAATGGCTTTCAGGGAGAAAGAATCTGAGAGGCTGGTACACATATGGCCTGGAGTCTCCTCTATGATTATGACCTTTCCTGAATTCTTCCAGTTGGTGGTGGCTCGTTAGTTTCATGTTCCTTATCAGGACCTCCTGTCATAAAATAACTCATGCAGATGGTTACTGTGGTACCTGGCCAGGGTGGACGGTTTCAGTCAGTGTTTCCCTTAACAATAACACAGGCATGAATGATTAAATCATTAGCCATTGACGATTAGATTCAATCTCCAGCCCCTCTCCTCTTCCTTGAGGTGTGGTTGGGGCTGAAAGTTCCAGTTCTCTAATCACAGTGGTTGGTTCCCCTGGAGGCTAGCAACCCCCACAACATCCGTAGGGTTCTTCCAAAAGTCATCTCATTAACATAAACTCAGGCTGTGTTTGAGTTGCAGGTAAGAGTCGTGCAAGAGGATGTTGCAGTGAAAAAGAGAAAAAAAGTTTTCCTTTTACTCTTGCCCTTTCCTGAGTTTTTTTTTTTTTTAACTGTTCTAATCTATAGTCTGTAATGAAGTTTACTTTTCTAAAAACTAACCTGATAATATGTAAGTTACATCCTGTACCTATCTCCTTCTAACTCTGGATGAGCTACATTTTGCACCTGTTATCCTCTGTGTGTGTGTTAGTTGCTCAGTCGCTCTCTCTCTCACTCACTGACTCTTTGTGACCCCATGGACTGTAGCCCTCTGTCTATGGAATTCCCTAGGCAAGAATACTGGAGTAAGTTGCCATTACCCTTCCAGGGGCTCTTCCCAACCTAGGGATCGAACCTGGATCTTCCACATTGCAGTCAGATTCCTTACTGTCTGAGCCACCAAGGAAGCCCTGTTATCCTTTAACTCTATGCTAATCACATCCTATATCTGGTGCTTACCTTTGCAGCACTCTCTTTTCAGACCACCCCCTGTAGTTTTTTTGCACTATAGAAAGCAGGCTGCAGGGACTTCTCTGGTGGTCCAGTGGCTAAGACTCTGAGCTCCCAATGCAGGAGGCCCGAATTCAATCCCTGGTCAGGAAACTAGATCCTATGTGCCCCAACTAAGACCTGGAGCAGAAAAATGAATAAATTAATTTTTTAAAAAAGAAAAGAAGGCTGCAGTACAATAAACCAAACCAAGACAATAGACCTAAGTGGCTACAAGACCTACTCATAGGGCTACCTGTCGCCAGCCTATGACTGCTTTTGAAACAATGCAAGAGGAAGAAGAATGTTAGATCCTTTCACCTTTGTTTCTTATCACCTACCCCTGACTGGGAGCCCCTATCTATATGATCCTCCAGATTCCTGATTAGGGAGGCACAGTTCTTGAGGCTCCAGCCTGTGCTGTGTTTCCCCCCTTAGCCAGCGAGGATTAAAACCATCTTTCTATTTCCTCCAAACTCTGTCTCTAAAATTTCTTGTCTTTGGTGGGCGTGTGTGCAAGGTAAGTTATTCAGTAATATATGACTCTTTGCGACCCTATGGACAATAGCCCGTCAGGTTCCTCTGTCTATTGGATTCTCCAAGCAAGAATACTGGAGTGGGTTGCCATGTCCCCCTCCGAGGGATCTTCCTGCCCCAAGATTGAACCTGATCTCTTATATCTACCTGTATTGGCAGGTGGGTTCTTTACTACTAGGCCAGTAGTAAAGGGCTGGAGAGCCCCTTGGTGGGCAGAGAAAGCCAAGATTTTGGCAAGAACAAGGATGGTGATATCCCAGGTCTCAAGTGAGTCCCTGAGACAGGCCACCAAGTGTGGATCCTTGGCTTCGCATGAGAAAGAATTCAAGAGCAAGTCATACTAAAGTGAAAACAGATTTATTTAGAGCGATGCACATCCCGTAGATGGAATGTGGTCCATTTCAGACATGTGAGCAACTCTGGGAGAAACACTCCGTAGACAGAGTGCAGTTCATCTCAGCAGGTGAGAGGCCGTCAACTAAGGGGTGGTTAGCTTTTATGGGCTGGGTAATTTCATAGGCTAGTGCTGCTGCTGCTAAGTTGCTTCAGTCATGTCCGACTCCGTGCAACCCCAGAGACAGCAGCCCACCAGGCTCCCCCATCCCTGGGATTCTCCAGGCAAGAACACTGGAGTGGGTTGCCATTGCCTTCTCCAATGCATGAAAGTGAAAAGAGAAAGTGAAGTCTCTCAGTCGTGCCCGACTCCTAGCGACCCCATGGGCTGCACCCTACCAGGCTCCTCCATCCATGAGATTTGCCAGGCAAGAGTACTGGAGTGGGTTGCCATTACCTTCTCCGTCATAGGCTAATGAGTGGGAAGATTATTCCAACTATTTGGGGGAAGGGGTAGAGATTTCCAGGAACTGGGTCACTATCCAATTTTTGGCCTTTTATGATTAACCTAGGAACTGTGGTGCCTACTGGTGTGTCATTTAGATGCTAATGTATTAAGATGAGATTATAATGAGGCTCAAAGTCTACTGGAAGTTGAATCTTTCACTATCTTGAACCCAGCTGGTTCTAACCAGTTTATGTCATGTCCTCAACAGCCATGTCATTCTTTTAAAGGTTATACCTTCCCAACTTCCTGTCTCATTTGAAAGGGACTTGTAAAAATAACTCAAGATACTCCTGTCACTTTTACACTCTGCAACTATTTCAGGAGCTGGGAACAAAAACTAAATATCATAACAAAAGATGTTCCTACACCTCTTATCACTTAGGAAATCACAAGGGCTTTAAGAGGAATCATGGATGAAAGTGAAATGTATTTCTTATTCTTCTATATTTTTCTCTGATGGACCCTGTCAATGATGAAAAGGAAGAAAAGACAAGCTAAAGACTAGAAGGTAATATTTGCAAGCCACAAAGCTGAAGAAGAACCTATATCTAGAATGTGAAAGGAAAATCAGAATGAAGTCAGTTTTGCTAAGACAGCTCTAAACTGGAGCCAGGAGACCACTGAGGAGGTGTGACTTATGTAGGGCTCAGCCAGACGGAATATGAACTTTGGACACATTGTCTTAAAGTAGGCTTCCAGAACATCTACACAATGTTCCAGAAACTCAAGATAACTTATCAGGCTATTACTGTAAATAACTCATGACTACCTATAAGGACAAATATTTCCTTTTTTGCTTCAGAGCCAATCATAGTCTTGAGAGACAACTTTAACAATCTTGTTGCTTTTGCCTATATAAGCCCCTGACTCTTTTTCTAACTTGGAACATTCTTCTATTTTACCTGAATCTCTGTCTCCTGCATTGTGATTCCTAAGTCCCCCAATAAAACTCTTGTTCTTTTCAGCCTCAATTTGATTATTGTTGGACAAGAATATATTTAAAAATGCTGAAAACTTAGCAGTAAAAAACAAAAGCCAAAAGGATGCAATTAGGAAAAGGTAGGTGGGGTGGAATAAGCACATAGAAAGATATATAATACCACTAGTCCCTAGGAATATGAAAATTAAGACTATCAGCAGATAGGGTAGGGGTCCCCAGAGGAAGAGAACGAAGCATGGTTTTCTTGTCAGAAGAGAAGCAATTTTGTGATCTAAGCCTAGCCACAAGACTTGCCCTTGAAACAGGCCTCAGTGGTTAATGATCTTAAGGGAACAAAAGAATGCAGGAACAAAGGAAAAGCAGTCAAAAAACAGTAGTTCAGCCATAAAGCAAAGTTCTAGTTCCTCCTCAAGGGAAATACATTACAATCTGATGCTTATCTTTGAGTTCTGCAGGAACTCAGCCCCTCATCCAGGTGGAAGACAGTAACTACATGCTGAGCCCCCAGAGTGGTCAGAACCTAAGGAATGATTATGCCAACCTTTTCTAACTCTCGTGATTTCAGTCAACTAATGCTTAAAGGTCCATCTAGTCAAGGCTATGGTTTTTCCTGTGGTCATGTATGGATGTGAGAGTTGGACTGTGAAGAAGGCTGAGCGCCAAAGAATTGATGCTTTTGAACTGTGGTGTTGGAGAAGACTCTTGAGAGTCCCTTGGACTGCAAGGAGATCCAACCAGTCCATTCTGAAGGAAATCAGCCCTGGGATTTCTTTGGAAGGAATGATGCTAAAGCTGAAACTCCAGTACTTTGGCCACCTCATGCGAAGAGTTGACTCATTGGAAAAGACTCTGATGCTGGGAGGGATTGGGGGCAGGAGGAGAAGGGGACGACAGAGGATGAGATGGCTGGATGGCATCACTGACTCGATGGACGTGAGTCTGAGTGAACTCCGGGAGTTGGTGATGGACAGGGAGGCTTGGCGTGCCGCGATTCACGGGGTCGCAAAGAGTCGGACAGACTGAGCGACTGAACTGAACTGAACGCTTGCACTCTGTCAACCTTTGCCCTAATTCTGTGCTGAATGCTCAGCTGCTCAAACCCCTTCATGAATATGCATGTATCCTTGGCTTAAATTTTCCATAATTTTGCTGTTTTGAGTAGACACTGACACTGAGCAGGACTCTATGGGACTCCTGGGTGCAGGAGACTTTCTATTCAGGCTCCTTGACCTTCCCTGAGTTCCAAAGGCCAGGTTCAAACCATTGCTAATTAGGGAAGGGAGAGAGGATGCAGAGACCGGGGAGGAGAAACAATAGTGCAGCCTTGAGACAGGGTCCTTGTTCCCCCTTAAGGGATATACATAACAATATCTTGGAGCTCTTTGTAGAGCCAAACCCCTCAACAAATGGAAGACAGAATTACTTGAAGCATTCTTCAGAGATCAGGAGACCACCTGAGGCCAGATTACAGGAGTGTAGGCCCTGCACACACACTAACCCTATCTGTATCCCCTGCCCTTGAAACATTGTTATAAAACTCCTCACTAGACTCTCCTGGGTTGGGGCACAAAGTTTCCACTTTGCCTGGCAAAACAATAAAGCTATTCTCTTCTACTTCACCCAAAACTCTTGTCTCAGATTTGATTTGGCACCTGTGCACAAAGTCTGAGCTTTCAGCATCAATGCTACTTTGGGCAAGATCTCTGTTGTTCTCCTTACTTGACACAAGTAATAAATTCTCCCTTCCCCAGGTTTTTTTCTTTTTTTCTTTTTGGCTGTGCTGGGTCTTTGTTGCTGTGCATGGCTTCTCTTTAGTTGCCAAGAGCAGAGGCTACTCTCTAGTTGCAGTGCACAGGCTTCTCATTGAAGTGGTTTCTCTTGTTGCAGAGCACGTGTTCTAAGGTGCACAGGCTTCAGTTAGTTGCAGCTCCCTGGCTCTAGAGCACAGGCTTAGTTGCTCCACAGTATGTGGGATCCTCCCAAACCAGGGATTGAACCTGCGTCTCCTGCATCAGCAGGCTACCAGGAAAGCCCCCACTTCTCTCACTTTTTATCTTGATCGTCGTGTCTTATGGCTGGACACAGGTAACAAGACCATACTGAGATATCACTTCATGCCTATTAAAACAGCTAAAATAAAAATGAGTGGGTTTCCCTGGGTGTGTGCATGCATGTAAGTTGATTCCATCATCTCCAGTTCTTTGCAAGCCCATGGACTGTAGCCTACCAGGCTCCTCTGTCCATGGGATTCTCCAGGCAAGAATACTGGAGTGGGTTGCCATGCCCTCCTCCAGGGGATCTTCCCAACCCAGGGATCAAATCTAGGTCTCTTACAACTCCTGCACTGACAGGCAGGTTCTTCACCACTAGCAGCACCTGGAAAGCCATGACTCAGTGGTAAAGAATCTGCCTGCCTATGCAGGAGATGCAGGTTCCATCCCTGGTCCAGGAAGATCCCATATGCGGTGGAGCAACTAAGCCCATGCACCACAACTACTGAGCCCACGTGCTGTAACTATTGAAGCTTGCACGCCCTAGAGCTTCTGATCCACAACAAGAGAAACCATTGCAACGAGAAGCCCCCACTTGCCATAACTAGAGAAAAGTCCATGCAGTACCAGAGACCCAGCACAGCCAAAAATAAAATAAATAAAATAAAATAAAAAATAGATGACAATACCAAATGATGGAAAGGCTGTGACGAAAAGGAATTTCTCTTATATTTCTGGTGAAAATGTAAAATGATATATCCTCCGAAAAGAGCTTGGCAAACTTAATTTAGTTTAAAAAAACATGCACCAGGAATATGACCCAGCAATTGCACTCCTAGATGTTTAGTCCAGAGAAATGGAAACCCACATCCACACAAAAAGCTATATGTGACTGTTCATCAAAACTTTATTTGTAACACTAAAAACTGGAAACAGCTATTAACAAAAGGTCCTTCAATGGGTGAAAGGTTAAAAAAACGTGGCACATACTTTCCATGAAACTTGAGCCATCAATTGAAAAGAAGGAACTACTGATACACACAGCAGTATGCATGGACTGCAGAGCATTACACTGAGTGAAAAAAAAGCCAATCTGAAAAGATCACATACTATATGATTCCAATTAACTAACACTGTCAAATTACATTCTGGACATGGAGAGTTGATTAAGGGCCACCAAGGTTTAAGAATGGTGGAAGGGAGAGTTGGGGTGTGTATATTGCAAGTAACTGAGTATTAGCTCTTTTATTGTAAAATATAAGTGTCTGACATTAAGCTTTTGAGGGCTGAGGCCTCCACTTCAAAGGTGCTCATCTTAAACACACATGCTACTTGTAACACCACCAGATAAAGAGCCAGGCTGCCCCATACAAGAAGTTCCCCTTTTGGAAAGCCCTGACCGACCTCAATAACTGACCATTTGAGTGAGCAACCCTGCTTTTTTCTTCCCACATTTTAATTCCCTAAAGAGTAAACCTGAGAAACCCTAGGTACCCCA
The DNA here is from genome assembly GCF_019923935.1 of Bubalus bubalis. Lineage (NCBI taxonomy): Eukaryota > Metazoa > Chordata > Mammalia > Artiodactyla > Bovidae > Bubalus > Bubalus bubalis. The sequence goes on from NC_059168.1 coordinate 46,925,316, forward strand.
TCCTCAACCCCAATAAAGACTGAACCCTAGATCCATATTCTCTTTTGCTCTCTCCTGTGACCTTGCTGTGTGGCCCAAAACATGCTGTGTACCCTCCAGTGTAATAAACTTTGTTTTTTTCAAAGTCCTCAGATGGCTTTTGACAATATATGTCATGTAATCATAATAAGAACCATAAGAGTCAGTCCAGTGCCAACTATGGCTCCAAAAGGGGAAATGATGAGATGGGGCTTATCGAGCGCAGTATAGCTCAGGCATTTCTAGCCCACAGCATCCCTACAGAAGGCTAATACACACACAGAATGGGGTGACTTTACGGGGCATTTTTGGGGAAGGAATAATACTGTCTATTGATTGCAGCTGGGTTGCATGAACTTAAACATGACCAAATATAAAGTACTCACACATATATTGCAGCAATATTAATTGCCTTGCTTTGATTGTGTTACTGTAGTTACAGAAGGTATAAAATGTTTGCAACTTCCTATGAGTATATAATTACTTCAACATAAAACACAGACATAGAGAACGGACAAGTGGACATAAGGCTGGAAGGAGAGAGGGTGGGATGAATTGAGGGTTTGAGCTTGACATATATACACTGCTGCTGCTGCTGCTAAGTCACTTCAGTTGTGTCCGACTCTGTGCGACCCCATAGACGGCAGCCCACTAGGCTTCCCCATCCCTGGAATTCTCCAGGCAAGAACACTGGAGTGGGTTGCCATTTCCTTCTCCAATGCATGAAAGTGAAAAGTAAAAGTGAAGTCGCTCAGTTGTGTCCGACTCTTAGCCACCCCATGGACTGCAGCCTACCAGGCTCCTCCTCCGCTCATGGGATTTTCCAGGCAAGAGTACTGGAGTGGAGTGCCATTATAGATGGCTAATGGGAAGCTGCTGTAAAGCACAGGAAGCTCAGCTCTGTGCTCTGTGATGACCTAGAGGGGTGGGGTGGTGGGTGTGGGATGGAGGAACAAGAGGGAGGGGACATGTGTATACTTATGGCTGATTCATGTTGTTGTACAGCAGAAACTAACACAACATTGTAAAGCAATTATACTCCAATAAAAAAAATAAAATGTTAAACACATACAATTATGTGTATGTAAGCTATAATACAGTAAAGTTAATTTTTAAATGATCTTTTAAATGTTTGGGAAAATGTAGTGTAACAACAGCCTGAGTTCATGCTTTGGAGCCAGGAATAATTGTGCCATACCCATAATCTTCTTTAATCTCAGAGAAATGTCTTAACCTCTCTGAGGATCCATTTTGTCATCTGTAAAATAGACACAATACTACCCACATTACAAGGTTGTTGTGAGGTAAACAAATCTATATAGAATGTTTAGTTCACATAAGCATTCCACAGGTTTTAGTTTCCTTTGTCTTTTCCCTTATCCTCTTACGGGTTTTCTTATATAAAATAATTCAAAAATCATTAAAATATATTATTTATCATGTTTATTTACTTTAGTGGTTAGTCATAGCATTGGGACTCACCCAGTCCTTACCCACTGTAATTCTATGCTTAGTAAATTCACCCACCCAACACAGCAATTGTGGTTTACCAGGGAGCAATGTTAACACTTACCACTAGGTGGCAGACCACCCTGTCTATTGAAGATCGGTTTGGTCACCACAGGTGATGGTAACCAGCTATATTTAGGTTATGAAGTCTTGCTGTTTCCTGCTCTGCAGGATATCTGGAAGAGAGATCTCCAGTTTCTCCAGATTTTTCTAAGCCTGAGATTTTTTTAATGTGATCCAATCCTGTACTCATTAAACTTGGTTCAACAGTGTATCGAATATTTATCAAGCTCCTATGACAAATACTCTGCAAAGGGCTGGGGACAGAGCCATGCGTGGCACGGTAGCTTTTAGACTGTGTGTGTGTATGTGTGTGTGTGTGTTTTTATTGCAAAGTGTTTCCCTATCAAATCCTCCTATATAAATCATATAAGGAATTGCAAAATGTATCTGTTCTACTTCACACTCAAAATGCTTTGACCTGGTCAAAGCTAGAAAAAATATGACCAAGTGGACAAAAATGATTCAGATGGATTTCAAATAAACTATGGTACCTTCTCAAGACATCTGGGGTCATAGGGTAACCAATCTGTCCCAGTTTTCCTGGAATTTCCCACTATTAGATCTAAAAATCCCACATTCCATGAAACCCCTCATGCGTGAGTGCTAAGTTGCTTTGCTGCTGCTGCTGCTAAGTCGCTTCAGTCATGTCCGACTCTGTGCAACCCCAGAGATGGCAGCCCACCAGGCTCCCCCATCCCTGGGATTCTCCAGGCAAGAACACTGGAGTGGGTTGCCATTTCCTTCTCCAATGCATGAAAGTGATAAGTGAAAGTGAAGTCGCTCTATCGTGTCGGGCTCCTAGCGACCCCATGGACTGCAGCCCACCAGGCTCCTCCGTCCATGGCCAGGCAAGAGTACTGGAGTGGGTTGCCATTGCCTTCTCCGCTAAGTTGCTTTAGTAGTGTCCAATTCTTTGTGACCCCATGGACTGTAGCCTGCCAGGCTTCTCTGTTCATTGGATTCTCCAGGCAAGAATACTGGAGTGGGTTGCCATGCCCTTCTCCAGGGGATCTTCCCAACCCAGGGATCAATCCTGCATCTCCTGCATTGGCTGCATTAGCAGGTGGATTCTTTGCTGCTGAGCCACCTGGGAAGCCCAGCCTTTGCACTGGGCATAGGCAAATGGACGCTGATTTAGGCATGAAATTTGGGCGAAGCTCAGGCAATGAATTGGTCAGCTGATGTTAGTGAAAACACTCAACCACACACAGTCTTCAGCAACACCACCCTCTGCAACACACATACACACACAAACACCCCTCGGAGGCTGAGTGTATGGATTACACAGCTCTGCACTCTGCTACCAAGAGCATCTGGTTAAGCATGGTAAAAGCAGACACCAGTTACGTGCTTAAAATAAGTTAGGAGAGGGACTTCCCTCATGGTCCGCTAGCTAGGACTCCATGCTCCCAGTGTAGGGGGCTTGGATTCAATCCCTAGTCGGGGAACTAGGTTCCACAGGCCACACTGAAGATGGAGGATCCAGCATGTCTCAACTAAGACCTGGGACAGCCAAATAAATAAATATAAAATGGCTCAGAGGTAAAGAATCTGCCTGCAATGCAGGAGACCTGGGTTCAATCCCTGGGTCAGGAAGATCCCCTGAAGAATGGCAACCTACTCCAGTATTCTTGCCTGGAGAATTCCATGGACAGAGGAGCCTGACGGGCTACAGTCCATGGGGTTGCAAAGAGTCAGACATGACTGAGCGACTTATACTTTCACTTTAAAAAAGAAGAAGAAAAAGAATATCCTTCCTTTTAAAAAAGAATGTTAGGAGGATTGCACAAAGGTGGATCACTTGGCACTGCCAGATGCTGCTTAGTGCTAGGAACCAAGAGGGACAGTGGGGTAGACGAGTAGGAAAGTGGGACCCAGCCTGCAGCCCATGCTGCCCATGCACAGCCTATACATAGATAACGCATAGGCTTCAGGGGCCGAGCCAAGTTTTCAAGGTAAACAAGGCTCAGGGCGCTGTGGCCAGTGTGTTTGATTTGGCACAGGCTCAGGGCGGGAGCAGAGACAGGCATCTCATGATAATGACTCACAGTGCCTGGGAATGGCTGCACCTGAGGAGGGTGTACGAGGGACCATCCAGCCAGCCTCAGGAGAGCCTACGTCTAGTTCGGGTGAGTCATGAGGCACGGTCACCAGCGGTCATCCCCTCCTCCAACCTCAGTGGCTTGTAGTCATTTCCTGTGTCATCCTTAGGCTCTGAGGGAACAGATAGAGATGTTGAGAAAGATAAGTCTTTCTTTGTCTATTCTTTGGCTACCCTGAAGTCAAGTTTGATGTGAAATGGAAGATAAATGACTGAATCTTTCTCTTGTTTAATAGGTCACTGTCACTTTCAATCTGGTCCTGATAATGTTCCATGCTGATGCTTTCACCCTTGTGTTTAGTCACTAATACATTTACATGTAGGGCTACTCTGGTGGCTCAGTGGTAAAGAATCCACCTGCCAATGCGGGAGACAAGGGTTCAATCCCTGAATAGGGATGATCCCCTGGAGAAGGAATTGGCAACCCACTCCAGTATTCTTGCCTGGAGAATCGCAAGGACAGAGGAGCCTGGTGGTAGAGTCCATGGGGTTACAAAGAGCTGGGCATGACTGAGCAACTATTGGGAGAAGGCAATGGCACCCCACTCCAGTACTCTTGCCTGGAAAATCCCATGGACGGAGGAGCCTGGTAGGCTGCAGTCCATGGGGTCGCTAAGAGTCGGACACGACTGAGCGACTTCACTTTCACTTTTTACTTTCATGCATTGGAGAAGGAAATGGCAACCCACTCCAGTGTTCTTGCCTGGAGAATCCCAGGGACAGGGGAGCCTGATGGGCTGCCGTCTATGGGGTCGCACAGAGTCGGACACGACTGAAGCGACTTAGCAGCAGCAGCAGCAGAGCAACTATTACTTATAACTGATAGTCAAGACTGTTGAATGAGTGAATGACTATTCTGGTCGAGGATTTTGTCCATGTTTTTACCTTTGTGTTGCTACCTGAGACTGCTTCCAAGGAGATTTCTCTCAAATATCTCTGGCCTTGAATCAGAGTCAGGATGGAAGCCTTTTTTTTCAGCCACTCGGCATTTAGGATCTTAGTTCCCCATCAAAGATCAAAACTGCGCCCCCTGCAGTGGATGCTCAGAGCCTTAATCAATGAACCACCAGGGAAGCCCCAGAATGGAGCCTTCCATAAAAACAAAACCCAGAGCTTCCAAACAAGACCAAGAATCTCCATATGAAGTGCAGGCAGCTGGACCCTGAGATTGCACCCTTGTTTAGACCCATTGGTCTTTTTCCTCTGCTTTTCCACCTGTGAGCAAATTCTTCCTATTAGATCTTCTATTACAGCTGAATCAGCTATAAACAATGTATACCTCAAGAAGGAGTGAGCAATAATAAGTATGAGTAACATATAAAAAAGAAATCTTGCAGATCTCTGCTGGTTTTTTTTAATTGCTTTTTTCTATTATTGTTTTTTTTTCTATTATTTGTAAACCAAATAAAGTTCATAACGAAAAATCTAACATAAATTATTCAGTGGATTTAAATATCTTTGTATTTTATTAAAGATGCCATTTCTACAGGTATTGGATTGTCATATATATGTGTGTGATACATTGTTTACTCAGACTTCAGTCAAAGACTTGGTGATTGGGTGGGTTTTCAGAAGTCTGGTAATAATTCCTTGGTCTCTGAGGTTGGGATCAACAAGCTAAGGAAGAGAATGTCACCTGAATCCAAGATACAACTCGATCCCAAACTCAGGATATGCCCATTTGAATAGGATCCAAGGAAAATAAGGGAGTTTCCCCTTCTTCATCTCTTAACTTTTCCTTCTTCAATATTGGTTATGAGTCTCTCCAGCCTTCTAGAAAGATATTCCTTCAAAATCCCCCAAAGAAATACTTGATACTTCCAGGAGTTCTTAGGGATTAGATTCCAGTTCAAAGGTCTTTGACTTCGAAAAATGAAAAACAAAAGGTGGGGGACTTTCATATGTAGGAGAATTCTATGTCCTTACAAAAATCCCAGGTGGCTCAGCGGTAAGGAATTCACCTGCCAATGCAGGAGATGCAGGTTCAATCCCCAGGTCAGGAAGATCCCCTGGAAGAGGAAATGGCAACCCACTTGAGTATTCTTACCTGTAAAATCCCATGGACAGAGGAGCCTGGCAGGCTACAGTCCATGCAGTTGCAGAGTCAAACACAACTTAGCAACTGAACAACGACAACAACAACAACAACCTACTGTGTAGCACTGGGAACCATAGCCAACACCCTGTGATAAACCATAATGGAAAAGAATATTAAAAAAAAAGTATATATATGTAAATAATATATATGTATAACTGAATCACTTTGCTGTACAACAGAAATTAGCACAGCATTGTAAATCAACTATACTTCAATAAAATAAATTTTAAAAAGCTACCAATGCCTGCTTCCCTCCAGATATTCTAATTTTGTGGATCTGAAATACAGTCGAACAATAGGATTTCAAAAATCTAATTGGTAGCGAAATTAGACAACTACTCACCTGGACAAAAAAAAAAACCAAAAACCCATTTATCTGTGCATTGGCCACAGCACTAAGCATTTGCACTGATCTCACTAAGACTGGAAGCTAGTACCCTCTCTCTTAGTCTGCTAAGGGTCTCAAGCAACCAGCTAGGTTATTATACAAAGTTCTCACTAGTGGTAGTTGAAAAGACTACGAAAATTAGAAAGGGGATGAATATTAAAATTCCCAGATTACCATGAGAAATAACATCCAAGACAAGGGAGTTGCAGATTAGACTACATCCTTTTCTTAGAGTCTGTTGCTTAGGTATTCAGCACTACACATGTCCATTAAATGGCCACAGAAGAAAACTGGATACTGATGATGTACCATTTCCTAATGGGTAAAAATGCTTTCAGACTGCTCAGATTCATAAGACTATGCACTGCACAAGCAATTAAGACTTGGAACACATTTTCAGTATGATGATACTCTTGGGCTCTGTGTCATGTGGCCTGATGAAGGTGTGGTCCGTTGTGTTCTAAAGTCAAAGGCTTGGCTTAATTCCAATATGGATCCATATTATAACAATTTTTTTTTAACATAGTGGGATTTTTTAAAAAGTTATGAATGAGGGTGGGGTGTATGGAGAGAGTAACGTGGAAACATACATTACCATACATAAAATAGATAGCTAATGGGAATTTGCTGTATAACCCAGGGAACTCAAGCCGGGGGCTCAGTAACAACCTAGAGGGGTAGGATAGGAAGGGAGGTGGGAGGGAGGTTCAGGTGAGAGGGGACATGGGTAAACCTATGACTGATTCATATTGATGTTTGGTAGAAACCAACACAACACTGTAAAGCAATTATCTTTCAATTAAAATAAATATATTTTCAAAAATATGCTAGAGTAACAAAAACTAAAAAAGATGTTTTGAATGTAACTTAAGATGCTATGGATATAATATATAACACGATGAATATAATTAACACTGCTATATGTTATATATGAAAATTGTTAAGAGAGTAAATCCCAAGAGTTCTCATTACACAGAAAAATTTTTTTATGTTTCTTTAATTTTCTCTCTGTATGAGATGTGGATGGCCACTAAACTTATTGTGGTGATTTTTTCATGGCATATGTGAGTCAAATCATTATGATGGACACCTTAAACTTACACAGTAGTGTCTGTCAATTACCTCTCAGTAAAGCTAGAAGAACAAAAAATAGTGTTGTGAATTATAGGGTATGCACATCAATACATCAATACAGGGGCTTTCCAGATAGTTCAAATGATAAAGAATCTGCCTGCAGTGCCGGAGGTCTGGGTTCGATCCTTGTGTCAAGAAGATCCCCTGGAGAAGGGCATGGCTACCCTCTCCAGTGTTCTTGCCTGGAGAATCCCATGGACAGAGGAGCCTGGTGGGCTACAGTTCATAGGGTCACATGCTGTTAGCAGGCAGAATTAGAAGTTAACATTTCACAATGGACTATGATGCCTGAACTAGTTTATTGTGTAAAATAAGTTAGCAGTATCAAAATCACCAGGCATTATTTAGTGACAGAGGCCTGGCTTCCAAAAGAGTTCTAGCACTGGCATCTCTGAAGGGGAAAGATTGAAAAAAGAAAAGGGGATGACTTTAGAATGGGAAGAGAGGAGAGGAGTAAAAGTTAGAAAACATTTAATGGATTAAATCATAAATCTCACCCCTCAAAATAGTTTTAATGAATCTGAGATTAAGAGCCTAGGTAAATCTAACCAAATCACTACAGCTGAAAATATTCTCTGCCACATATGGACCCATAGAGCATCACACAGGTTCCCTGGCTTGGTATCACCCATTTATTCCCATTATACATTGACATTCCCAAAACTCCTGTCATGCTCTGAACTCAGTTTCTTTGAGCATCAAATTATCGGATAGTATTGTTGTCTTCCTTTATTGTCTGGTAGCCAGTCACTTACCTTGCATTTCCATGTTGTCATTCTATTAGGTTTTTAAGTAAATAAACGTAAAGATTTCAGTGTTTGAAGAATGAAAAAATTCTTTGCCAAAGAATTTTAATGACAAAGAATTTAATGACAAGAACTTTAATGACAAAACTGCAAACAGTCATGCAAATAAATCAGAGCTAGTTTGATGGGTTTGAGAGAATGGTTCTGTCTACTTTATACTACTTTGGCTGCACCTGAGTTAAGAGCTTAGTTGCGGTCTGGCCCCAGGATGTCAGATGGCAGAGAAGGACAAGTAGCCCAAGAGGTAAGTCACTGCAAATGACCCAGGAGCCTGGCAGAGTGAACCCAACTCCACATCACACCTAGGTGTGATGGTTAATTTCATATGTCAACTTGGGTATATCATTGTACCCAGTTTTTGTTGAACACCAGTCTAGATATCAGGCTTCCCTGATAGCTCAGTTGGTAAAGAATCCACCTGCAATGCAGGAGACCCTGGTTTGAATCCTGGGTAGGGAAGATCAGCTGGAGAAGGGATAGGCTACCCACTCCAGTATTCTTGGGCTTCCTTTGTGGCTCAGCTGGTAAAGAATCGACCTGCAATGCAGGATACATGGGTTCAATTCCTGGGTTGGGAAGATCCCCTGGAGAAGAGAAAGGCTACCCACTCCAGTATTCTGGCCTGGAGAATTCCATGGACTGTATAGTCCATGGAATCGCAAACAGTCAGACATGACTTAGTGACTTTCACTTTTACTTAGTCTAGATATCACAGTGAAGGCACATTTTAGAGGAAATTAATATTTAAATTGGTAGACTTTGAGTAAAGTAGATTACCCTCCATAATGTGGGTGGGCCATATTCAATCAATTGAAAGCCTTAAGAAGAAAAGACTGAAGTCTCCAGTTGTTGTTTAGTCTCTAAGTCATGTCTGACTCTTTGCAAGCCCATGGACAGTTGCCTACCAGGCTTCTCTGTCCACGGGATTCTCCAGGCAGGAATACTTGAGTGGATTTTCATTTCTTTCCCCGGGGGATCTTCTAGACCCAAGTGTCAAACCCTAGTCTCCTGTATTAGCAGGTGGATTCTTTACCGCTAGCCACCAAGGAAGCTCGAGGTCTCCAGAAGAAGAGGGAATTCTGCCTCCAAATGGCCTTTGGACTTGAGATCACAACATCAAATCATCCCTGAGTCTCCATCTCCAGCCTGTTGGTCTGCCCTGAAAATGTCAAACTTAGTCCCTCAAATCACATGAACCAATTCCTTAAAAACCCTCCTCTCTCTCACCATGCATACACAACACACACATCTTTTTTTTTCTTTACACTTTTAAAAGTTTTTTTTAAGTTTGCTTTTAATTGGAGGATAATTGCTTTACAACGTTGTATTGGTTTCTGCTGTACAATGTGAATCAGCTTAGGTATATATATCTGCTGGGATATATGTATGCTGGGAAAGATTGAAGGCAAAAGGAGAAGAGGGCAGCCGAGAATGAGATGATTAGATAGCATCACCAACTCAATGGACATAAACTTGAGCAAACTCCGGGAGATTGTGAAGGACAGGAAAGCCTGGCATGTGGCAGTCCATGGGGTCACAGAGTTGGATACGACTGATCGACCGAACAACAATAAGAAAACCCCCTCCCTTTTGAGCCTCCCTCCCACACCATCCCCATCCCACTCCTCTGGTTCATCACAGTGCACCAGGCTGAGCTCCCTGTGTTACACGGCAGCTTCCCATTAGCTAGCTGTTTTACACATGGTAGGGTATATATATGTCCATGCTACTCTCTCTCATCTGGTCCCACCCTCTCTTTCCCCCATTCTCTACATCTGCAGCTCTATTCCTGCCCCCACAGACATCCTATTGGCTCTGTTTCTCTGGAGAACCCTGCCTAGTACAGGAGGTGAGCCTTCTCCCAAGGTCCAATTTTCCCCATTATACATATCCAGCATGCAGGTGTGTTTAACACTCAGAGAAGGGGAAAGGTACAGCTAAAGGGGAAAACTATGACCCAGGCATCCTGCAGCTCCCTTAGGAGCAGTCACTGTGAAATGAGTTTCCCCGCTGCCCAGAGAGGAGACAAACGACAAAGAGTCATCTAGAAGCTCTCTGTGTCCAGGCAGTGAGTGGGCAGGGAGGAGTGACAACAGTCGGCAAGCAGGACCAGGTGAGCTGGGCATGGATCTGAGCAGGGTCTCTCTAGCCCATTTGTTCTCCTAATAGGAAAAGGGGCTTAACTGGAATCAAACTGGCCAAGCCTAAAGAGCATTAAATCTTCCCTGGTGGCTGTAATGGTAAAGAATCTGCCTGTAATTCAGGAGATCTGGGTTCTACCCCTGGGTTGGGAGGATCCCCTGGAGAAGGAAATGGCAGCCCACTCCAGTATTCTTCACCTGGAGAATCTCATGGACAGAAGAGCCTGGCGGGCTACAGTCCATGGGATTAAAAAGAGTCAGACATGACTGAGCAGTTATCACAGAAAGGGCATTGGGACTAGACCTGTGAGCATCCAAGGCATATCTTCAGAGGAGAATCTCTAGAAACCCAAGCATTGAGTTTATTTATTTAGCTGCCAAGGGTCTTAGTTGCAGCACTCAGGATCTTTCATTGTGACTTGGGGACTCTCTTGTTTTGGCACAACAGTTTAGTTGCTCTGAGGCATGTGGGATCTTAGTCCTCCAACCAGGGATCGAACCTGTATCCCCTGCATTACAAGACAGATTCTTAAGCACTGGACCACCAGGGAAGTCCCTGAGCACTGGGTTTTTTCGTATTATAATCATGGGACTTTATTTTGAGGTCACTCACTGCTAGAGTTTGAACATGTGAGTTATATTTGTGTGATACTGCATTAATTGGACAATATTCCATTACCATCTGAGCCACCAGGGAAGCCCCACAAATTAAAAAAAAAGGCAACCTATCAATTCATTGCTGTGAAGTGAACTAGAAAAACTGAATAGATTTGTCAACAATATACTCTCCTTTGTGTTTTCCTCTTTCCCTGAACTAAGAAGAATAAAATCAGTTTCTTGTGATATTTCAGGGACTTTTAGAACAAATGAATCTCCAGGAGATTCCAGGACTAGAATGGACTGGCTTTCCAAAACTTATTTGTCCATGTGACCATTTTTTCAAGAAGCATTTCTTGAGGTTTGTGTTTCATGGGACACATGAAATAATCTTTCTTATCACTCCCCAGTTCTCTATTCCTTTTGTTTGCAGAACAAAGCTCTCAGTCTGACAAGAGAAGCCCTTCACAACCTGGCCCCTGCTCTGTAGGTGTATCTCTCACAATTTCTTTCTTTCCTTCTTTTTTGGTTTTATTAAACTACTTGAGTTAGGACTAGTCAAATCTGAAGTCTCTGGTCTGGGGCTAGACTAATAGAATTTTTTCTTGAGCAAGAAATGGTTTGCCTGCTCCCTCCTACCCCGCCCCCCCCCCCCCCCCACTCCCTCTTTGACCATAAGGTTCACAGCTATCTTAGCTATTACGTCAGCTTCTTAGACTTTCAAAGGAATGTTTAAATCAAGCAAATTTGCTGTGGAGGAAGTTAGTTGTTTAATATGAAAGCAATCTAATTTTTGGTAACCTAGCTAAGTTCTCCTGGAAACTCTAAAGACCAAATCTCTTGCTGGTATTTTCAGATAATGATTTTGTATATTTCAGATGACTTTATCTTAATTCATTTCCATTTTTGTCTTCTGTGTCTGTCCTGACAGTAGATACGATTCTCACGATTTCTGTTCAGTGATGCAATCAAATTTACCATCCCTGGAACTGATCAAGTCCATGCCCATCTTTCATTCATAAAAGAAGGATTTATTTGGCTTCTCAGGACAAGAAAGATCTATGTACAAAGGTTCTATCCTAGTACATGTGCACAAAGGGCCTTTTGAATTTAATTTTTATTGTTATTATTATTAATTTTTGGCCATACAGTGCCACATGCCAGATCTTAGTTCCCCGACCAGAGACTGAACCCATGCCCCCTGTAGTGGAAACGCTGAATCTTAACTGCTGAACTGCCAGGGAAGTCCCGCCTTTTGCATTTAGAAAAGAAGTAAGTAATGCTTAGTCCTGTGAGGCTCATACAGCTCTGAGAAATTTAGTATGAACTAAGAACCAGTCATAAGAGCCTGGGTTTACATCTAAAGGACTTCTGTATTCGTGGTTTGGGTTATTTATACGCTTTGGTTTTGCAGAGGACCAATTAACATTTCCTCCTTTAACCATCATAGAAAAGCATAAAGAAAAAACAAAGTCTCTGGTATTGCCACAAGCTGAGAAATACACCCAATGTCTACAGAACGATACCATGCAATCAAGTCTGAACCAGCATTGAGTAGGCGCTTGGAAGACGCCCTTCCATGTAAGAAGGTTGCTAGGCTTGAAATGTTCCCTTTCAAGAAAAGGTTCTCTCTCCCATCCTCAAAGAACCTTTACTTGGGGGTTATCTCTGCTCCTCCCTGCTGAACAGCTTATGGCTGGCTACCTGGTACACATTCAAGTTCATGACGTGCTTGGCCTTTTAACTTAGAAAAACAATTCCAAGGCCAGAGCTGTGTGTAGAAGCCACCCTTCCTGCCTTCTTTTCAGAACTAAGATTAAGGTTTTCTTATGAAAGTGGGACTTCCCTGGCAGTCCAGTGGTTAAGACTCCGCGCTTCCCTGCAAGGGGCAAGGGTGTGGGTTTCCAGGAACAAAGACTCCACATGTTGTTGTTGTGTGCTCAGTTGTGTTGGACTCTTTGTGACCCCAAGGACTGTAGCCTGCCAGGCTCCTTTGTCCATGGGATTTCCCAGACAAGAATACTGGAGTTGCCAGTATTCCTCCTCCAGGGGATCTTCCCAGCTCAGGGATGGAACCCATGTCTCTTGCATCTCCTGCCTTGGCAGGTGGATTCTTTACCACTAGTGCCACCTTGGAATCCCAAGATCTCTCATGCCGGGCAGCCAAAAAAAAAAAAAAGGTTTTCTCATAAAGGACAGTTTTTTCACTGATTTAGTAAAAAGGAGATGGTCATCAGAGAGATGTTTAAAAGGATAAAGTGGAGGACACTCTTCTATCCCACAGCCTCTCCCTGATCTCCACATTTTGGCTTCTGCCAGTTCTCTCAGAATAAACTGTTAAAGGAAGTACAGATCGTCTGGGCCCCACCCACTAGCCTCCTGGCCACAGCTCCATCTGCCTTGGGGTTTCAAAAAAACAGATCCACATCTGAGTCACTGGTGGCCTCTGTGGGTGAAACGGGGGCTGGCCTCTGGGATCAGGTGATGGTCGCATGGCTGGAAACACAATTACTAAGCCAATAGGAAGAGTGAATGTATTATAGGCATGCTTGCCCTGCTTCTGAAATTCAGGAGCTGCAAGGAAGCTGCTTTCAAAGTGAAAGGAGAATTTCAGTTCACCACAGGCTGTCCGGAAAGGAAGAATGTGGAGACATCGCGTTACCTCAAAGCACAGCTGCGAGAGAGGAAGCCTGAGTTTCTACAGGTGGATCAGAAGAGCAAACGTCACAGGCTGACAACCCTCCACATCAGCTGAGCCAGAGTTGATCACTTCCCTCAGAGTATGGTTGTTGGGGGAAGTCTGTAAGGGTAATACTGGCCTAAATTTCCTGCTCGTGGGGGTCTGTAAACTCAGCATTAAGAGAAGGGTGGGTACTTCCACCATCTCAATTCTGCAACAAGTGCAGACAAACACCACTGGTTCTAGTCATTCATTTATTCATTGGTTATTTCACGTCATTTCACCAGTACTTACTGAGCACCTACTAGGTGTCCAGTGTTGCACGGATGCTGAAGAGACAACAATTAACAAGAGGGGCTGTACTTGAACTGGTGGCAGCTCAGACCCATGGTGCTTTAGGATAAAGGACAGATGACCCTGTCTTCATGCTACCCAAGAAGGGCAAACCTGCAGGGGTTAGAAGTGCAAATAGATTAACATGAGAGCCAAAAAACCTTTGGGTTGGAAGGGACAGTTGGGAATTCCCTGGCAGACCAGTGGTTAGGGCTCCATGCTTCCACTAGGCTTGGGTTTGATCCCTGGTTGGGGACCTAGGATTCCTGCATCCCTGGCTGCCAAAAATGAAAAGGGAAGGTTCTGTTAGGATGATCCCTCTGACTTCCTTTTCTGACTCCCGGTGTTTTTCCAGGAAAATGACACTTACTGACTCACAATTAATAGTGTGAACTCTGACTTATTTTCTTAGTTCTGGGTCAGCATTGATTCAAACTCTTTACACCAGTCCTCTCTCCAACCAGTTGCGTTTATTTGTAAGAAAATTAAAGGGAATTATTAGTTTATACGTTTTTCTTTTCCCACTCATGCCATGCAGCATATGAGATCTTAGTTCCCTGAACAAGGATCGAACCTTCACCCCTTGTCTTCACAGAATCTTAACCACTGGACTGCCAGGGAAGTCCCTATAAGTTTATTATTATTCTATAAAATTAATGGGAATTATTCTGTTAGAACCATAGAATAGAGGAGGGAAGGGTAAGTATTTTTTTCCTACTGAGAACATTCAAAGATAATTAAAAATTAATGTATCTGATATCATTAGTGCTTCGGTTTTATCAAGATAAATGAGCAAGTGATAGGAAAAACAAGAGGTAGGGAATAAAAAGGAGAAAGAAATGGAGCTTAAAGAAGTCAGGAGGCTTCCCTGGTGGCTCAGTGGTAAAGAATCCACCTGCCCGTGCAGGAAATATGAGTTCGACCCCTGGTCCAGAAATATCCCACATATTGAGTAGCATCTAAGCCCAAGCACCACAAGTACTGAGCCTGTGCTCCTGAGCCTGGGAGCTGCAACTACTGAGCCCACGTTCCCTAGAGCCTGTGCTCTTCACAAAGAGAGAAGCTGCCACAATGAGAAGCCTGAGCACTACCACTAGAGAGCAGCCCCCGATCGCCGCGACTAGAGAAAGCCCGAGGGGAGCAAAGAAGACCCAGCAAGCCAAAAATAAATAAATAAAATTATAGGGGAAAAAAAAAAGTCAGGAGCAAGACTTCCCCAGTTGCTAAGACTCCATGCTCCCAACACAGGGGGCCCAGTTTCGATCCCTAGTTGGGACGCTGTATCTCACATGCCACAACTAAAGACCTCACACACTGCAGCTAAATATTAGGATCAGCCAAATAAAAATAAATAAATAAGTATTTTTTTAAAAGTTAGGAGCTTTGCCACAGTGAAGTGGGTGAAACAAGACTGGAATTTAATATTGCTATTTCCTGGGCTTCTCTTAACTGCTGTGCCCAAAGGGTTCAGATCTTTCTAAAAACTGATGAATAAAGATAACAGCCACTCATCCTTCAAATCTCAGCATCCAAGTTTCAGAATATGAAAGCCAGGAATTAATACAACATGTCAAATAGGCATCAAACCTATAATTGAAAGACACTTCCTGGTTTCTTTGTTTACTTTTCAGCTCTTAAGAGAATAAAAAACCTTAGGACTGGCAGCACCTAGAAAAGACATCTAGAAGTTGATATTTAGCTGGAAATTTATTTCATTGTCTATTTAAAGATATCTAAGAAAGAAAATGTCACAGCTTCCTAGATGAATCACTCCAGTGTTGAATAACTTCTTTAGCTTTCACCTACATCTAGTCTCTTGAGTTTCTCAAGATGCTCTGCTTTTGTGATCGGGACTGTTACTGCTCTACATTTTTCACAATTCAACATCACAGTGCAACCACCCTCAACAAGACCCGCGAACCTCTCACACAGTGGGATTTATGTGAGTTGGTGGCTAGTGACCCTTATCCACATGGGCCAATGGATGGGAACTTCTTTGTCATGGGCAGGTGGCAGAGCTCTTGCCTTGAGCTTTGGTGAGTCCCTGCGTGTCATCCTGCCCAGGAATCTTTCATGTAGTTTCTTCTCCTTTATTACTTTGAAATCTGCTTTTAAATATCCAGGTAATTTATTTATTTATTGTAATTGAAGTACAATTGATTCAGAATGTTGCGTTAGTTTTGAAACAGAACAAGACCCTATGTTCCTTGGCCCCATGTCCTCAACCTTCCTTTTATTTGTGGAAAATTTAGCCAAAGAATAAGTTTAATTAGAGAAGTGAGAAAATGCAGAAGCAAAGAAAAGCAGTCAAACAGAACAAAACAATAACAGATTAGACAGTAAGCAAAGTCAAGGACCTTTTAGTTCCTTCTCAAGGGCTATAGATCATATTTGGAGCCATATCCTGTGAGCTGTCTTATAGATACTGAAACCTCCACCAGGTGGGAGAAGTTAACTACATAATGACCAGACTGTAGCCATGACATAAGCCGCCACAATTTCGAGAACTGGTCTCGTGGAAATGGGAACAAATCCACCCTGGAACTGAAGATTAACTGTACCTAAAATAATCAGGAAGATGCTGATCACAACTCTGATGACCAATTTCAAGATGACCGTCAGAGCTGACTGTGCTCTTTCGGCAATGTAGCCCCTCTCTCTGCCTATAAAAGCTTTTGCCCCCTGATTATCAGTGGGGGGTGATATACTCCAGTATTCTTGCCTGGAGAATTCCCGTGGATAGAGGAGCCTGGCAGGCTACAGTCCATGGGGTGGCAAAGAGTCTGATACAACTGAGTGACTAATACTTTCACTTTCATATATATATATATATTTCACATATCTATATTCTTTTTCAGATTCTTTTCCATTATGGTATATTACAGGATATTGAATATAGTTGCCTTTGTTATACAGTAGCTCCCTGTTTATCTATTTTGTATGTAGGTGTTTGTATCTGCTTACCCCAAACTCCCAGTTTATTCCTTCCTGCTTCCCCTTTGGTAACCATAAGTCTGTTTTTCATGTCTGTGAGTCTGTTCCTGTTTTTTAAATAACTTCCTTTGTGTCGTATTTTAGATTCCACATATACATGATATCATAGGCTATTTGTCTTTCTCTTTCTGATTTACTTCACTAGTATAACAATCTCTAAGTCCGTCTCAGTTCAGTTCAGTCGCTCAGTCGTGTCCGACTCTTTGCGACCCCATGAATCACAGCACGCCAGGCCTCCCTGTCCATTGCCAACTCCCGGAGTTCACTCAGACTCACGTCCATCGAGTCAGTGATGCCATCCAACCATCTCATCCTCTGAGGTCCCCTTCTCCTCCTGCCCCCAATCCCTCCCAGCATCAGAGTCTTTTCCAATGAGTCAACTCTTCGCATGAGGTGGCCAAAGTACTGGAGTTTCAGCTTTAGCATCATTTCTTCCAAAGTCCTTCTACATTGCTGCAAATGGCAGTATTTAATTCTTGTTTATGACAAGTAATATTCCATTATATATATTATGGGACCTCTATTTCTTCAGTGCAGCTTTTGTTTCTCAGGCTTTCACCAGTGAAGAGAAAATCAAGGGCCCAAATCATAACTCCAGAAATTGATTCTCTAAGGCCCACTCGCTATGCTAAGGCCCCACTCCAGAGTTCTTCCTCTCCTCAGTACTAGACACCTGTTGTTTTTGTCTACCCAGCCTTCATCCCCTCCTCAACTGATAGAACTCTGATTTCTTGTAGGATCATTCCCTCCCCCCAAATGATTAATACCATGTAATCCAGCAATCCCACTTCTGGATCCATACACACAGAAGAACTGAAAGCAGGGTCTTGAAGAGATATTTGTACACCCATCTTCATAGCAGCATCATTTACAATAGTTAAAATTTGGAAACAACCAAAGTGTTCATAAATGGATGAATAGATAAGCAAAGTATGTTACACACATACAATGGAATACTATTTGGCTTAAAAAGGAGGGAAATTCTGACATACGCTACAACATGGTTGAACTCTGAGGATTTTATGCTAGGTGAAATAAGCCAGACACAAAATACAAAAAAGATAAGTACTGTATAAGTCCACTTATATGAGATATTTAGAAGAGTCAAAATCTTGGAGATAGAATGTAGAATGGTGATTGCCAAGGCTATTGTGTAATGAGTCTAGAGTTTCAGTTTTACAAGGAAAGAGTTCTGGAGATGAATGGTGGTGATGGTTGTACAACATTATGAATGTATTTAATACTGTTGATTTACATCCTTTAAAATGGTTAGGACAGTAAATTTCATGTTATGCGTACTTTAGAAAAAAATCTCTTGAGAGCTTTTAACTAGCCTGATGCCCAGGCTGTATCTCTAACTTATTAATTACATCAGATTATCTGAGGGTGGGATCCAGGTGTATATATATATATATTCCACCCCCCCCTGAAAATAATGGAAACAGTGACAGACTTTATTTTCTTGGGCTGCAAAATCACTGCAGATGATGACTGCAGCCATGAAATTAAAAGACCCTTGCTCTTTTTAAGAAAAGCTATGACAAACCTAGACAGTGTATTAAAAAGCAGAGATATTACTTTGCCAACAAAGGTCTGTCTAGTCAAAACTATGGTGTTTCCAGTAGTCATGTATGGATGTAAGAGTTGGACCATAAAGAAGGCTGAGCACTGAAGAACTGTTGCTTTTGAACTGTGGTTTTGGAGAAGACTCTTGAGAGTGCCTTGGACTGCAAGGAGATCCAACCAGTCCATCCTAAAGGAGATCAGTCCTGGGTGTTCATTGGAAGGACTGTTGTTGAGGCTGAAACTCCAATACTTTGGCCACCTAATGGGAAGAGCTGACTCATTAGAAAAGACCTTGATGCTGGGAAAGACTAAGAACAAGAGGAAAATGGGCTGAGAGAGGATGAGACGGTTGAATGGCATCACCAACTCAATGGACGTGAGCTTGAGCAAGCTCAGGAAGGTGGTGAAGGACAGGGAAGCCTGCTGTGCTGCAGTCTGTGTGCTGTGCTGTTCTTAGTCGCTCAGTCATGTCTGACTTTTTGCGACCCCATGGGCTGTAGCCTACCAGGCTCTTCTGTCCATGGGGATTCTCCAGGCAGGAATACTGGAGTGGGATGCTATTCCCTCCTCCAGATTCTCTTCACAACTGAGCCACCAGGGAAGCCCAAGAATACTGGGATGAGTAGCCTTCCTTTCTCCAGAGGATCTTTCTGACCCAGAAATCAAACCAGGGTCCCCTGCATTGCAGGCAGATTCTTTACCAGTTGAGCTACCAGGGAAGCCCAGTGCTACAGTCTATGGGGTCACAAAGATTCGGACATGACTGAGTGACTGAACAACAATAAAGTCTCCCCTGGTAATTCAACTGCAGTCAAAGCTGAGTCCCAATACCCTAAAAATAAAGTATATGTCAATTCTCCCTTCTCAAACTCTTCTGGAATAGCACTGAGTGGAATGTTGGGTAGGATCCTCTGTATATTAATGAAATATAAAAACCTATACGGCCTTCTCTGGTGGCTCAGATAGTAAAGAATCTGCCTGCAATGCAGAAGAGCTGGGTTCTGTCTTTGGATCAGGAGGATTCCCTGAAGAAGGGAATGGCAATCCACTCCAGTATTCTCTCCTGGAGAATTCCATGGACACAGGAGGCTTGTGAGCTACAGTCTATGAGGTCACAAAGAGTCATATGTGACTGAGCAACTAACACACACACACAAACCTATATCATTTACTTTTTAAGCCTACTGATTATTTCTTTTCTGTTTTTTTCTTTCCTTAAAACATTTTTATTTATTTATTTGACTATGCCAGGTCTTAGTTACAGCATGCAGGATCACTTTCCCTGACCAGGGATTGAACCCAGGCTCCCTGCATTGGAAGTGCAGAGTCTTAGCCACTGGACCACCAGGGAAGTCCCGAAACCTATATAATTTAAGTGGTTATTTCTCTTGTATCTTCTTTCTCCACCCCCTCCTACTTTTGCTTCTTTCCCTCTTCCTGTCTTCCTTTCTGCCAAGCATATTTAATGTATAAAAACTATAAAATGTATAATGTGTAAAAACTATACAGTCCATGGAATTCTCTAGGCCAGAATACTAGAGCGGGTGGCATTTCCCTTCTCCAGGGGATCTTCCCAACCCAGGGATCAAACCCAGCTCTCCCACATTGCAGGTGGATTCTTTACCAGCTGAGCCACAAGGGAAGCCCATATTTAATTGAATTGTAAGTCTGGTGTTAGTATGGTGTTCTTTTCCTCCTCTATCAATTGTCTTCCAAAACAGAAATTCCTGACTTAACTGCCTTTCCACCTTCCAATTTACATCTTTTCTGAAGTTCTAATTCTAGTTCCTAGCTCTCTGCCTCCCTCTCCTTTACCTTTTATTCTTGAGCAATATAGCTCTTGCCCAAATAGTATGCCCAGGGTCCTTAACTTCCAGCATTCCCAAGATGGCCATACCAACAAAGTCCTTCTGGAATCCTCATTGTCTCATATTCATTTCATAGTGTTGGGTACTCAGGGCTTAGTAAAAGTAATCTATGTGTAAGGGGCAAGTTCCCTAGGAAGACAGGAGATGGAAACCCTGGATCCCAGGGCAATGGACTTTTGAGAAGTTCCCCCTTCATCTTCTTACTGTTGGCAATAAAGTTTACTCAATCAGTTGATTGAAAGGAAGGTCTTCTTTGGTTTGGGTGGGTGTTCAGGACAGTTAGGGAAGGTGGAAAGAGAAATGCTCCTTCTGTGTACCGGGTCCCAGTCAAGGCCCAAGGGGCTCAGTTTAAAAGGCACAGCACCTGCCGTAAGGAAAACACAGTCTAAGGGAGAGGCAAGTGATTCAGTTCAGTTTAGTCGCTCAGTCCTGTCCGACTCTTTGCAACCCCATGAATCGCAGCACACCAGGTCTCCCTGTCCATCATCAACTCCCAGAGTTCACTCAGACTCACGTCCATCAAGTCAGTGATGCCATCCAGCCATCTCATCCTCTGTCATCCCCTTCTCCTCCCGCCCCCAATCCCTCCCAGCATCAGAGTCTTTTCCAGTAAGTCAACTCTTCGAACGAGGTGGCCAAAGTACTGGAGTTTTAGCTTTAGCATCATTCCTTCCAAAGAAATCCCAGGGCTGATCTCCTTCAGAATAGACTGGTTGGATCTCCTTGCAGTCCAAGGGACTCTCAAGAGTCTTCTCCAACTTACCATAAGGTGTTTTAATCACCTGCAAGTGATTAGCAGGTGATTAAAACACCTTATGGTAAGTGCTGTGCTGGGGTGAGCATGGGTGCCATGGAAACTAAGAGAAGGGAACCAAACCTACCATGAGGAGATGAAGGAGTAGTCAAGAAAGGCTTCTTGTAAGGAGGCATCATGAAGACTGTGTTTAATTTTTAACTTAAAAGATATGCAGGTAACATAGGTTCAGTGTAGAAAATTAGAGTGAGTCAAGAAAGGACATGAAAGATAAGCATAAACACCTTTTTGAAAATGTTCTGGGACTTCCTTCGTGGTCCGGTGGTTAAGAATCTGCCTTGCAATGCAGGGGACTTGGATTCAATCCCTGGTGGGGAACTAAGAGCCCACTTGCCCCAGAGCAATTGAGCCTGCACTCTACAACTACTGAGCCTCTGTGCTCCAGAACCCTCGAGCCACAACTAGAGAGTCCATTTGAAAGTGTTAGTTGCTCACTCAGAGTTGTCCCACTCTGTAAGTCCATGGACTTTAGCCCACCAGGCTCCTCTCTCCATGGGATTCTCCAAGCAGGAATACTGAAGTGGGTAGCCATTCCCTTCTCTAAGGGATCTTCCCAACCCAGGATCAAACCTGGGTCTCCTGCATTACAGGCAGATTCTTCACTATCTGAGCCACCAAGGAAGCCCAGAGGATCCATGTTTCACCACAAAAGATTCCATATGATCCAGCGAAGATCCCACATGCTGTAACTAAGACCCAACTAAGCCAAAAAAACACAAAATTCTAATTTGTGCAATGTTGAAGGGGGTTACGAGATTAAACTTGCAACCACACTTTATTGTACAGGGTCCTGTCCTGGGATGCCATGCTTGGTGACAGGTGCCTGAAAATGCTGAAATCAGTCTCTGCAAAGATGTAAGTTCCCTGAGGAAACAAAAGGGGAAGATCTGTATCCAGGACAAGGTCTTTTGAGGAGTCCTCCTCCACCCTCTGATTGCTGGCAGCAAAAGTTATCCAGCCAGTGAAGACCTTGAGGGGTCTTTCCAGCTGAAGCGTGCATTGAACCTTACTTTATTTTTATTTTCTTGAGAAAGAAATGGAAAATTTTATTCAAGCCAACCTGAGGATTAATCTGGGAGACAGACTTTCAGGAAACTGAGGACTCCTCCCAGACCTTATTTCATTTTTTAATACATCTAAGCACTGAATGTGTGTTCCCAACTACCTGGCAGGGGGTGCAGAATGCAAATGGGAATATAGATCATGTGTCCTCCAAAGAGCTACCAGTTTTGCTAGGAACGTCTAAAATGAATAACGTTTTTCTCCTGATGATGAGAATACTTTCTGTCTGAATCTCAGTGCCTAGCAGGCAGGTCATGGCCTAGGCATTTAAAATATTTGATAAAGAATGCATAAAACAAGTAGAAAACACTGAGTCTGTTTATAAGCTCCAGCCCTATGGTATGATAGACCATAGGGGAATAAAAATTCTTGTTGTTGTCAATTTTTATTAAGTAATCTATTTCTTTTTTTAAAAAAAATTATTAATAATTATTTTTGGCTATGCTGGGCCTTAGTTGCTGTGCTGGCTTTCTCTAGTTGCAGTAAATGGGCTTCTTATTGTGGTGACTTCTTGTTGTGGAGCAAGGGTTCCAGGGCCCACAGGCTTCAGCAGCTGCAGCACACAGGCTCGGTAGTTGTAGCTCACAGGCCTAGTATGCAGAGTCAGCAGTTGCAGTGCATGCGCTTAGTTGCTCGGCAGCATGTGGAATCTTTCCAGACCAGGGACTGAACCCATGTCCCCTGCATTGGCAGGTGGATTCTTATCCACTGCACCACCAGGGAAGTCCCTTAATCTATTTCTTTATTTAAGTTGTAGTAGATGATATAACTGGAGAAGGAAATGGCAACCCACTCCAGTGTTCTTGCCTGGAGAATCCCAGGGACAGGGGAGACTGGTGGGCTGCCATCTCTGGGGTCACACAGAGTCGGACACGACTGAAGTGACGCAGCAGCAGCAGCAGCAGATGATGATATAACATCTGATGCCTACTTGGAAAGATACAAAAGGGTACACATTTAAAATTCTCCTTCTTAGGAATTCCCTGGAGGTCCAATGGTTAGGACTCGGCACTTTCAATCTCTGGTGTGGGCAGGGTACTAAGATCCCACAAATCATGTGGTACAATAAAAAAATAAGCATAAATAAAATTCTTCCTGGTTGCACAACTGGGCAATATATTCAATCACTGAATGTTACCCTTTAAATAGGTGAATTGTATGTTATGCGAATTGCATCTCAATAAGGCTGCTAGAAAAATGAAACAATCTTCCTCATATCCTCCCATTCTTGTGCCTTGGCCACCCTGTTTTTTCCAGAAACAATCTTGTCGTCTGTTTTCTTCTTCCAGAGGGATATAGATATAGATAGGTATAGAAATACACATTCCTTTACATAGAAACAAGAATACACAGAAGAACTGTACAAAAAAGATCTTCACAATCCAGATAATCATGATGGTGTGATCACTCACCTAGATCCAGATATCCTAGAATGTGAAGTCAAGTGGGCCTTAGAAAGCATCACTACTAACAAAGCTAATGGAGGTGATGGAATTCCAGTTGAGCTATTTCAAATCCTAAAAGATGATGCTGTGAAAGTGTTGCACTCAATATGCCAGCAAATTTGGAAAACTCAGCAGTGGCCACAGGACTGGACATGGTCAGTTTTCATTCCAATCCCAAAGAAAGGCAATGCCAAAGACTGCTCAAACTACGGCACAATTGCACTCATCTCACATGCTAGTAACGGAGAAGGCAATGGCAACCCACTCTGGTACTCTTGCCTGGAAAATCCCATGGACGGAGGAGCCTGGTAGGCTGCTGTCTATGGGGTTGCACAGAGTCGGACACGGCTGAAGCGACTTAGCAGCAGCAGCAGCACACGCTAGTAAAGTAATGCTCAAAATTCTCCAAGCCAGGCTTCAGCAATATGTGAACTGTGAACTTCCAGATGTTCAAGCTGGTTTAAGAAAAGGCAGAGGAACCAGAGATCAAATTGCCAACATCCACTGGATCATGGAAAAAGCAAGAGAGTTCCCGAAAAACATCTATTTCTGCTTCATTGATTATGCCAAAGCCTTTGACTGTGTGGATCACAATAAACTGTGGGAAATTCTGAAAGAGATGGGAATACCAGACCACCTGACCTGCCTCTTGAGAAACCTATATGCAGGTCAGGAAGCAACAGTTAGAACTGGACATGGAACAACGGACTGGTTCCAAATAGGAAAAGGAGTATGTCAAGGCTGTATATTGTCACTCTGCTTATTTAACTTTTGTGCAGAGTACATCATGAGAAATGCTGGGCTGGAAGAAGCACAAGCTGGAATCAAGATTTCCGGGAGAAAGATCAATAACCTCAGATATGCAAATGACGCCACCCTTATGGCAGAAAGTGAAGAGGAACTAAAAAGCCTCTTGATGAAAGTGAAAGAGGAGAGTGAAAAAGTTGGCTTAAAGCTCAACAACATTCAGAAAACGAAGATCATGGCATCTGATCCCATCACTTCATGGGAAATATATGGGGAAACAGTGTCAGACTTTATTTTTGGGGCTCCAAAATCATTGCAGATGGTGATTGCAGCCATGAAATTAAAAGACGCTTACTCCTTGGAAGGAAAGTTATAACCAACCTAGACGGCATATTAGAAAACAGAGACATTACTTTGTCAACAAAGGTCCGTCTAGTCAAGGCTATGGTTTTTCCATTGGTCGTGTATGGATGTGAAAGTTGGACTGTGAAGAAAGCTGAGCGCCAAAGAATTGATGCTTTTGAAGTGTGGTGTTGGAGAAGACTCTTGAGAGTCCCTTGGACTGTAAGGAGATCCAACCAGTCCATCCTAAAGGAGATCAGTCCTGGGTGTTCATTGGAAGGACTGATGCTGAGACTGAAACTCCAATACTCTGGCCACCTCATGTGAAGAGTTGACTCATTGGAAAAGACCCTGATGCTGGGAGGGATTGGGGGCAGGAGGAGAAGGGGACAACAGTGGATGAGATGGTTGGATGGCATCACCAACTCGATGCACATGAGTTTGGGTGAACTCTGGGAGTTGGTGATGGACAGGGAGGCCTGGCGTGCTGCAATTCATGGGGTCACAAAGAGTCGGACACGACTGAGCGACTGAACTGAACTGAACTGATATACATATAATAGCACACATGCACATATGTATACAGAAGTATATATCACCCTCTTTTTATTTAATCAATTTAATTTATTTATTTGGATGCACTGGGTCTCAGCTGAGGCATGGGGAATATTTTAATTGCATCTTACAGGATCTAGTTCCCTGAAAGTGAAAGTGTTAGTCACTCAGTCGTGTCCAACTCTTTGCAACCCCACGGGATTGTAGTTTACCAGGTTCCTCTGCCCATGGGATTCTCCAAGCCAAAATACTGGAGTGGGTTGTCATTCTCTTCTCCAGGGGATCTTCCTGACCCAGGGATTGAACCTGGGTCTCCTGCATTGCAGGCAGATTCTTTACCATTTTAGCCACCAAAAAAAAAAAACAAAAAAACAAAAAACACACACACCAAAAAACAAACAAAAAAAAACCCAACCAGGGATCAAATTCAGGTCCTCTGCACTGGGAGTGCAGGGTCTTAACCAGGGGATCACCAGGGAAGTCTACCATCTTCTTTTTATTTTTTTATTTTATTTTATTTTTAAACTTTACAATATTGTATTGGTTTTGCCAAATATTGAAATGAATCTGCCACAGGTATACATATGTTCCCCATCCTGAACCCTCCTCCCTCCTCCCTCCACCATCTTCTTTTTAATAGAAAAGCCTAGGGCAGAGTCCTAGAGGGTATGTGCGTGCGTGTTCAGTCATGACCAACTCTTTGGGACCCCATGAACTGTAGCCCACCAGTCACTGTCCATGGAGTTTTCCAGGCAAGGATGGGTTGAATGGATTGCCATTTCCTCCTCCAGGGGATCTTCCCCACCCAGGGATCGAACCCAAGTCTCTTCTCTCCTAGAAGGATTAGAGACCAAAGTCTAGGAGAGGACAGTGGGTAACAGCTGCTGTGAAAGAGCAGAAGCACAGGCAGACAGAAGAGTCATGAAGTGCATTTTCAGACAGAACGGAGTTCAGACTGTGTTGAAAGATGGGAGGGAAATATAACCAGTCAGAGACTACAAGGAAGCCTAGGGCTTATTTGTGACACACAGGATCCCTGGTCTTTTGGCACCATAAAAGGGGACCAATGTATCCCAGTTTTGCCCTAAACCTTCCCAGTTTTAAGGCACAAGCTTTCAAGTCCTGGAAAATCCAGGAGTATCAGAACCATTCAATCATCTTGGTGGGTTGATCCTCTCTTCCCCCGCACCCTGCCCAGGCGATAGAGATGGTGAGTTTTATTTCATCTTGTCTGGATGGAGGTTTGATTTGTTCTCAAATGTTCCAGGATGGAAAGAGACACGGAGAAAGCACAGGGTTAGATTGTCAGCTTTGTTTTCGCCTTCACTGTCAAAGGAGAGAGCAGCATGACCGATTGCAGAACTGAACCTGGAGGCTGGATTTTCTTCATGTTTCTTTGGCTCCAATGTAAATCAGATCAGGTGTCTTGATCCTTTTTACCACCACCCTTCTCACCTGACTCTCTGGCAGGCTTTGTTCCCTGCACGGTCTGGATCAGGACTGGCCTTGTCACTTTGACCTTTTGGGACATTTGCTCATCTATCTTTTCACCTTTCCTGCTGGTCTTTGCTCAGATGGCAGAGCCGGAACTACTATTGCTGCTCTGTGTCTGAGCTCTGAGATCAGCAGGAGGGTTAGATTGCTTCCCCAGGAGCCTTCTTCTTTGGTGGAGCGGCTGGCATTACCTTTAGAGATTGCTCAGGTTTGGGAGGCTTAGAAGTTGAAGAGTGACAATTTTTCTCCTTAGTAAGTATTTTCTTTTCTAGAGACTTCTTCCTATCTTTTCTTCATACATTTCTGCTAGGTGCGGTCTGTGATGACTCACTTCCTGTCCTCAGCCTTTCCTTTTCCTGAATTTCTTCACTTTGTCAGCTTGTGTGTCTCTCCCGAGTTTGAAGTTCTAGTTTTGGCTCTAGAATGTCCCTAGCAGCTATGTCAACAAGCTTTGCCCCTCACTCACAGAGGCTGCTCACCCGGAGGTGCTGGTAGAGGAAATGTCTTCCTTGGGAGTACCCTGAGGCTTTACATTCACGATGAGTCTGTGGGTGGGAGGACCTGTACCATCATGCCTCTCTAATCATCTCGTCTGCCATAACTATCTTCATAGTCGTTTCCTCTTCCTTTGTATTTCTAATCCCTCTGGTGCCCACGACCAAATACTCTTCCTGCCACTGCCTGTCCTGTAATCATAGCCTCTGTCATAGTCTCTACTGCATCAGTCATCATAGCAATCCTGGCCCCCATGTCAATCCACATTCCCATGTGGACCGGACCATCCTACTATCCTATTTATCCTAACACACATCGTGATATTGGCATGAATCATAACTATCTCAACACTTGTCTCCAAAGCTATCATCACCTCTTCTGGACAAGTAGTCCTCAAAGCTGTCCGCAGCACGATGAGCCCTACAGTGTGAATCTCTTGGCCAAAAGAACCAAGTATCAGCCGAAGGATCCAGTATTGGATCAGCAATATCCATTTGAAATCTCCTGCCTTCTAGAAATCCTTCACTGATACTCAGGGTAGTACTGAGCAAGGAATCTAAACTCCGGACCTCAAAGTCAGGTTAACCAAAACCTTTCAATCTACTTGCTGGGTTCATGGGATAAATGCACTGGATGATAATGATGTATCAACTCAGGTTCATTGATTGTAGCGAATGTACCACCCTGGTGGGGGTGGACTTTGCTACTGGGGGTAGCTGTGGGTATGTGGGGAGAGGAGGTATATGGGAACTCTGTACTTCCTGCTCAATTTTGCTATAAACCTAAAATCTACTCTTTTGTTTTTTAAGATTGCTTTTTTGATGTGCACCATTTTTAAAGTCTTTACTAAATTTGTTACAATATTGTTCCTGTTTTCTGGTTTTTTATTTTTCCACCAGGAGGCATATGGGATCCTAACTCCCTGACTAGGGATCGAACCTGCACCCCCTGCATTGGAAAGTGAAGTCTTAACCATTGGACCACCAGGGAAGTCCTAAACTACTCTTAAAAAGTACAGTCTATTTAGGTCTGCCACCCATTTTTTGATTGGATTGTTTGTGTTTTGTTTTGTTTTGTTTTTTGCTATTGAGCTCCATAAGTTGTTATCACATTTTGGAGATTAATCTTTTTGTCTGACGTAAACAGACATTTCTCCAAAGACATACAGATGGCCAAGAGGCACATGAAAAGATGCTCAACATCACTAATCATTAGAGAAGTGTAAGTCAAAACCACAGTGAGGTATCACTTCATACCAGCCAGAATAGCCATCATCAAAAAATCTACAAACAATAAATGATGGAGACAGTGTGGAGAAAAGGGAACCCTCCTACTCTGTTGGTAGGGGTGTAAATTGGTACAGCCACTGTGGAGAACAGTAAAGAGGGTCCTTAAAAACCTAAATGTAGAACACCACATGACCCATCAGTCCCACTCCTGGGCATATACCCTGAGAAAACCATAATTCAAAAAGACACAAATGCCCCCATGTTCACTGATGCTCAGGGTACTGCTATTTACGATAGCCAGGACATGGAAGCAACCTAGATGTCCACTGACAGATAAATGGATAAAGAAGATGTGGTACATATATATAATGGAATATTACGCAGCCATAAAAAAGAATCAATTTGAGTCAGTTCTAATGAGGTAGATGAATCTAGAACCTATTATTTGGAGTGAAGTAAGCCAGAAAGAGAAAAATAAATATTTCATATCAACGCATATGTATGGAATCTAGAAAAATGGTACTGATGAACCTACTTGAAGGACAGAAATAGAGGCACAGATGTAGAGAACAGATTTTTCAACACAGTGGGGGAAGGAGGTGGGGATGAACTGAGAGAGTAGCATTGACACATATACACTGCTACTGCTAAGTTGCTTCAGTCGTGTCCAACTCTGTGCGACCCCATAGACGGCAGCCCACTAGGCTCCTCTGTCCCTGGGATTCTCCAGGCAAGAATACTGGAGTGGGTTTCTATTTCCTTCTCCAATGCATGAAAGTGAAAAGTGAAAGTGAAGTCACTCAGTTGTGCCCGACTCTTAGCGACTCCATGGACTGGAGCCTACCAAGCTTCTCTGTCCATGGGATTTTCCAGGCAAGAGTACTGGAGTGGGGTGCCATTGCCCTCTCCAACATATACACTACCATGAGTAAAATAGATAACCAGTGGGAAGCAACTCCCTTGCATAGCACAGGGAGTTCAGCTCAGTGCTCTGTGATGACCTAGAGGGTGGAATTGGGAGAGTGGGAGGGAGGCTCAGGAGGGAGGGGATATAGGTATACTCGGAGAAGGCAATGGCAATCCACTCCAGTACTCTTGCCTGGAAAATCCCATGGATGGAGGAGCCTGGTAGGCTGCAGTCCATGGGGTCGCTAAGAGTCGGACATGACTGAGCAACTTCACTTTCACTTTTCACTTTCATGCATTGGAGAAGGAAATGGCAACCCACTCCAGTGTTCTTGCCTGGAGAATCCCAGGGACAGGGGAGCCTGGTGGGCTGCCGTCTATGGGGTCGCACAGAGTC
Organism: Bubalus bubalis; assembly: GCF_019923935.1. Taxonomy (NCBI): domain Eukaryota; kingdom Metazoa; phylum Chordata; class Mammalia; order Artiodactyla; family Bovidae; genus Bubalus; species Bubalus bubalis. The sequence goes on from NC_059168.1 coordinate 46,955,098, forward strand.
GGACACGACTGAAGCGACTTAGCAGCAGAAGCAGCAGCAGCATGGTTGATTCATGATGTTGAACAACAGAAACTAGCACAACATTGTAAAGCGATTATATTCCAATAAAAAAATAAAATCATCATACAATAAAAAAGTAGAATCTATTTTTAAAATGTTAAAGTCATTTTAAAAATTAACTGTTCCAGATCTAATTATGATTACATCAGATTTCTTTTTGCTATTGTTTGCATATATAACTTCTGCATGTACACCTTACAGATATGTCTCTTATCTTTTATCCAGGCAGATAAGCTTTGTATTATAACAGTTCTTATGCCATACATGCTTAATGTCAATACTGATATACTGGCATTTATAGCTACCACTTACTGTTGTTAATCTCTACCTGTCCCACCTGTTTCTTGTCCTCTTTTTCCTCTTTTTTTGCCCACTTTGAATAAATCACAGATTTTTATTATTACATTTCCTCCTATTAGTTATACCACCTTTGTATTAATATCATTCTTTAAGTGATTACCCTAAGACTATAACATGCATCCTTGACCTAATACAGTATAACTAAGTTAGTACTTTATTTTCCCAGATAATGCAAAGATGTTTGACTGCTTATTAAAAAATTTTATTTGTTTATTTTTGGCTGTGCTGGGTCTTCATTGCTGTACTAGGGCTTTCTTGAGTTGCAGAGAGCAGGGACTACTCTATTTGCTGTGTGTGAATTTCTTGTTGCAGTGGCTTATCTTATGCACGGGCTCTAGGGTGCTCAGGCTTCAGTAGTTGTGGTGCACAGGCTTAGTTGCTGTGGAACATGTGGAATCTTCCCAGACCAGGGATTGCAAATCCGTGTCCCCTGCACTGGCACTTAGATTTTCCACCACTGAACCACCTGGGAAGTTCAGTTTTAGGCTGCTTTCACTGCATTTACCTACTCCCACCTTTCAAGCTGTGGGCTTCCCCAGTGGCTCAGTGGTAAAAGAATCTGTCAATATAGGAGTCATAGAAGATGATGGTTTGATCCTTGGGTCAGGAAGATCCCCTGGAGGAGGAAATGGCAACCCATTCCAGTATTCTTGACTGGTAGCAAAGAGACAGGACACACTAAGCACACACCTCTTGTACTATTGTTACTTATTTTAGTTTTGCTATTGTCTAGTCGCTAAGTCATGTCCAACTCTTGTGTGACCCCATGGACTGTAGCCCACCAGGCTCCTCTGTCCATGGGATTTCCCAGGCAAGAATACTAGAGTTGGTTGCCATTTCCTCTTCCAGGGGATCTTCCCAACGCAGGGATCAACCTTGTTTTTGCTCCAGGCTCTTCAAAAGTGACAGTTGGGTTTTTTGGTCTCTTTGTATTTTGGGGGCCAGAATTTGCCCCAACTGTACATGCATGCACATGCATGTAGTTATTTTTAATCTCATACAGTTTCTTTATATTTTGCCGCTCGAGGAGAGATATGCCCAGGTCAAGCATTGCAGCACTGCATTAAAGAGTCCAAGGCCCCAGCCGGTCTCACTGATTCAGATTCCAGAGCTACTGTGTAGTCACTGTGACTCTGCAAGCTGTTAAAACTGGCACATACTCTTTTCCCTTCCAGTAATTTTTTATCCCATTCAGCTGACCATGACTCAGGACTTATCTTCTTTTTCCAAAATGGAACTTCTTGCATGTTTTTTTCCTTGAGTATAAAGCTTGACTCTCCTAACATTTTCAACCACTGTGCTCTCCTGCCTGTTCCCTTTCCATCATAGCACTTATCTTGATTTTAATAATATAAATATATTACTAAAATAGTGTCTGTCTCCCTAACTAGATAATTGTTAAGCTTCAGAAGGGCAGGGACCAGGCCTATTTTGTTCACATCTTTATTCCCATTACATACAGGTGGACATATGGTCCTCCCTGCATAGTAAATGAATAATAACAATAATAAAAACCTTCCACATAATTTACAAATGGCAAGCAGATTTCTGATTCATTAGCTCAGATTGTTATTGTTCAAGCCATGATCATCTTTTGAAAAAGTCACAGATCTATGAAGACTAAATCCACTAAAATATATACACAAGCTAATTTCAAATGCAGACTTCCCAGGTGGCTTGGTGGTAAAGGATCTGCTTGCCAATGCAGGATACGCAAGAGATGCAGGCCGATCCCTAGGTATGGAAGATCCCATGGAGAAGAAAATGGCAACCCTTCTCCAGTATTCTTGCCCGGAAAATGCCATGGACAGAGAAACCTGGAGGGCTACTGTCCATGGGGTCACCAAGAGTTGGACATGACTAGGCACATAGCACAGGGCAATTTCAAATGGGCATTACAAGTAGTCAACAATCATTTCTCATCTCACGTTAATTTTCTGACACTTTCCTCATATTATCTCTTATATTCTCTCACTTAGGAGATCTGATCTGTTTAGTTGAGTAGAAAGTGATTAACTAGTTTGAGCTCTCTCATCTATTTTCTCATTTCAAAATAATTTCTTTTTGGGGTACTTTCTAATCTCTACTTTCAACATGGAAGGCACAACAGTCTCTGTTTTCTCCAGATACTCTGGGTTCTTGCTTCCTTAATCACTCCCTTCTATCTACAGCAACTACAATCTCTTCCATTTATCCATTTTGCTCTGTCCTCAGATTTTCACTTATTTAACAAATATTTATTAAACACTTACTAAATACTTTGCATTGTTTTAGGCTCTTTGAACATATCAATGTGTAAATGCTAATGGAATTTATGTACGCGTGGAGGGAGATAGACAATAAATATGCAAATTATAGCATCATTGACTCAATGAACATGAGTTTGAACAAACTTGGGAGATAATGGACAGGGAAGCCTGATGTACTGCAGTCCATGGGGTCCCAAAGAATCAGACAGGACTGAGTGACTGAACCAAAAAGATTTTATTAAAGAGAAAAATAAAAGCAGGGGAGTAGTTTAGGAATTGAGGTGGGGTGGGGGGTTCAATTTTAAAAAGGGTCCGGAGAGGCTTTACTGGGAAGGTAACAGAGCCCTGAAAGAAATGAGAGAACTAGTCCCATGAGTATCTGGGTGTTACAGGCTGAATTGTGTCTCCTTTGATATTCATGCGTTTAAGTCCTGATCCTAGTACCCCCCGAATGTAACCTTATTTGGAGAGAAATCTTTTAAGGAGGAGATTAAGTTAAAATGAGGTGGTAATGAGGGCTATGATTTGGCCCACGTGGAAGCTGGAAAACCAGTGAAGTGTTTTATACATGAAAGACTGATGTACTGGGTTAGCTATTGTTGTTTGTTCCGTTGCCAAGTCCTCTCTGACTCTTTGCAACTCCATGGACTGCAGCAGTTCAGGCCTCCCTGTCCCTCACCATCACCCAGAGTTTGCCCAAGTTCATTTCCATTGAATCAGTGATGCCATCCAACCACTTCATCCTCTGTCTGGGTTTATTATATAGATGATAAAATGAAGATGGAGAATCATCTTTTGAATTTAGCAATGGCGGCCACAGCATGAGCAGTTTGGTGGAGTTGTGGCAACAAAAGTAGTGTGTTTGACAAGGGGACGAGAGGAATCGAAGACACTTTAGAGTTCTTCCTGTATTGAGCAACTATGAAATATGGTTGACTGTGGAAAGGGAAGTGGAGGGTTTTGCTTTTGGACTAAAGAAATTAAGAGCATGTCTGTATGCCAGTAGCTTAAAAAAAATAAGATCTTCAAAATTTTGATGGGGACATAGCCTCTCACATATAGCCACACAACTGGTCTCATCTTTAATGCTCTTTTGAAAACACTGCTGAGGAATTCACAGCAGTTGGGTGGTTTCTAAACCACAACTCTTATCACTTCACTCATCTGGTCAGGAATCTTCAGGGTGTCCGGAACCGCTGCATGAAAAGTTCTTATGCCTTGGCCAAACATTCAAATCTCCAGTTTGGCCTTTTGTGGTTTTATCTCTTTCTTGCCCTGTTAATGAACTACAAAGCATGGCAGACCAAGATCAGAAGGCTTGGATGAAAAGTCATGGTTCTGTAAATAACTACTTATGTGACTGCAGACAAATGACGTAAGTGCACCAGGCCTGTGCTCCTTCTCCTTTCTAACAAGGAAGGGGCGTGTCGGATAGACTAGATTGCTGTAGGTCACCGAAGAAATCAGCATCTTTAAACAGGCCGTAATTCCCAGCCCAGTGGCTGGATCTTCTACCCAACTCACGTTACCCCTTTCACCTTCAGGAACTACATGTTTTGTGCGGTCACTTATTTTTCCTGCTCTTCTTTTGGCTTTCCAAACGGACCAGGCTTTACAGCGGTAACTCCTTGAAAATCGGCCGCCTCCCCACCACCAGGGACTCGCCTTTCACTCTTCCTTTCACTTGGGACTGTCCTCTCCGCAGTCAGAATCCGCCACGTAGTAAGTGCTGCTTCCAACCAATCAAGAAGAAATTATCTCAGACTTTTGAGGGACATCCGCTTTCACCAATGATCTTCAAGTATTCTCTAGCGCCTCGCTTTGAGGGGCGAGGCCAATCAGCACAATGGCCAATCTTCTCTGGGGAATGGTGTTCTGGGTACTGCCAAATCAACCAATCAGGTAAAAATACTGCCTGGAGAGTCGTTTCTCATTGGTAAGCGCGTCCGGAAGAGGGCGGGCCTCGGGCCAAAGGCAATACAATTTGATTGGCAGCTATGCTGTTGACAACCCGGGAGAGCCCACCTGCTCCAACAAGACTAGCGTCGGTACCCAGAATGGCAGAGTCTGCAGCCAATCAGCGAGCAGATGCGCGGAAAGCTCGCTCAATGGGCGATGTCCAGAGGAGGCTGTCACTCAGGTGGCGCTGGCGGAGGCCGGGCTAAGACGTGGCCGAGGGAAAGCTGCTGGACTTCCTGACCATCTAGGCGGCGGCGGAGTCCCTAGAGCGTTCTCGCCTTAGTCGGGGATTCTGAACTGCGGGAGAGGCGGGCGCCGGCGGCTACACCTCCATGCCGGCTCGCGGGGCGGGCCGCTGATGGAGCGCGCCACCGGCCCGGGGTCGCTGGCACGGACGCTGCTACTGCCGCTGCTGCTGGGGCTCGTGGCGGGGACAGTGGCCGCGCGGCGCACCTCTGACCTCCTCGCACCGACAGCGGAGGCGGCGTTCGGCCTTGGGGCCGCGGCAGCTCCCACCTCGGCTACGCGGGTGCCGGCGACGGGCGCCGTGATTGCGGCCGAAGTGACGGTGGAGGACTCCGAGGCGCTGCCGGCGGCTGCAGGCGAGCAGGAGGCGCGGGAGCCGGAGCCGGAGCCGGAGCCGGAAGAGGAGCCCGATATTCGGCCGTGCGGCAGGTAAGGGGCGCGGGTAGAGCACCGGGATCGCTGACCCCTGGAGGCGACTTGTTTATGCGCGTGCGCCGCGGAGGTTCCGGGGGCCGCCGTCCCCCCTCCGCCGCGACTTCTAGCTGGCAGAGGACCACTGATGACCTGGGGGAGAGAGCGGGGCCGCCTGCCCATCCCCTGGACCAGAGAAGGGCCTCACTCTGCTCCCTGGCGCCCAGTTGTAGTTCCCTGGTGCGAGCAGCATCCTCGAAGGTACCTGGAGGATGCTAGGAGAACGGAGTGAGAAGTGGGAAAGAAACGTTACTTTCTTTCATTGCTTTCGAGCTTTACTCCTACCCCAATCAACTTACAGCACCCCTCATCGTTTTTTGTTTTTTGTTTTTTTATTAATGAATTACCTTATGTCTGTGCTAGTGTGACAGCTGTTTGGGGAAAGAACTTCATAAAGAGATTTCAACATTTTTCTTTAAATACATCCCTGTAGTGCCACGCACCAGGGTTGAGGTCAGTATTTCTCTAATTGAGATCTGTGGAACACCTGCATTAGAACCGCCCGGGGATGCTGGTTGACTGTACAGATTTCTAAGTCCCATTCCAGATTGACTGGATTAGACTTCCTCAGCTTAAGAAACTGGAATCTGCACATTTAATACGCACTGCAGACAATTCTTGAAGCTATGGTTTTGTTTGTTTGAATTTCGGCAGTTCTTTGATACTTAGAGGGTTTAGTATATAAACATTTAATATAGGGCTGTTTTGGTTGAGTTGTTTCATCTCCTTAAAAACGTTTCTTCAAAATACATGTTTTAAAGCACTTTTCATGGCTGGGCACATGTGAGGCATTTTAATGGTAAATTATTTCGCAGATGACTAACTTTAGCACACCCGAGGAGCAAGTGAGATCTCATTTAATGGATGGAATGATAACAGCAGCATTAGGTAAATTAAACCAGAGAGGGTTACTGGATTAGAAAGTATTTTAAGTTTAAGTGTAGTAATGACTAGATTATGACAAATTAGTTTTAATTTTTCAGTTAAATATCAGCGCTTTGATCTATATGCCTGGGTGAGGGCTCTAAGTCTCTTCAGTCGTGTCAGACTCTGCGACCCTGTGGACGGTAGCTCGGCAGGCTCCTCTGTCCATGGCATTCTCCAGGCAAGAATACTGGAGTGGGTTGCCATACCCTCCTCCAGGGGATCTTCCCGACCCAGTGATTGAACCCACCTTAGTAGGTGGGTTCTTTACCACTAGCATCACCTGGGAAGTACTAAAATTTTAGAAACACCCTTTGAATGTTTATATTTAGATGATTTTAAAATGCCAAACATTTGACAGAATTTTCAGAGGTTTTGCTAATGAATTAGCTAGCTATCCAGAAAGAATGTTTTTATTTATCTTAAACTTCTGAAGCACTTGCCCAAAGTGAGTTACATGAAGTAGAGTAGTATGTTTCATTTTTCCTAAAATACAGATCCACTGGAGCAGGTATTTATTGGTGCTTAAAAGGCCCTCCCATGATGCCCTGGGGTTACAGAGGTTAGGCAGATAGCCCCTGTGCTCCAGCAAGAGGTGCAGTCCAGCGGTGAGGATTAAATAAGATGACCCGTAATGACATTACAGGGCAGAAGCCATGCAAATTAAGTGCTATCAGTGTCCCATGTTTCTTGTGGTGTTCAGTGAGTGGTACTGGGGTGAGGTGGGAAAGAAGACAAGAAAACACTCTGGCAGAATGAGTTGCTTCCTCAAAAGTGGGTAGAAATGTGGTGAGCAGAGGCTGGACTTGAGGAAACAACGAGGGGCACAGAAGCTGTGTGTTTAGGGAGGGCTTCCCAGGTGGTGCTAGTGGTAAAGAAAATGCCTGCCAGTGCAGGAGATGCAAGAGACTCGGGTTTGATCCCTGGGTCCGGAAGATCCCCTGGAGGAGGGCATGGCAACCCACTCCAGTATTTTTGCCTGGAAAATTTCCACGGAGAGAGAAGCCTGATAGGCTGCAGTCCGCAGGGCCTCAAAGAGCTGGACACGACTGAGTGCATACACACACCCATTATTTTTGTTTGTATGCATCTGTGTGTATGTGTGCATGTGAGTGACCTGTAGGTACGAAAGAGTTACAAACATACATACATATGTGCTGGGCAGGGAGGGGTAGACGATAAGCCTAGAAAAATAGGTTGCAGCCATGCAGCCATATACAGCCATATGCTAGTAACATCATCATCACCTGGAAATGTTAGAAATCCAGAATCAGGTACCGCTGAGACCCACTGAATGAGTATCTGCATTTTAAGAAGATCAGCATGCAATTCACATGCACACTGCAGTTTGTTTGTTTTTGGCTGCACTCCTTGGCATGTAGGATCTTAGTTCCCTGAATGGATGCATGCTAAGTCACTTCAGTCGTGTCTGACTCTGTGATCCTGTGTACTGTAGCCTGCCAGGCTCCTCTTTCCATGGGATTCTCCAGGCCAGAACACTGGAGGGAGTTGCCATTTTCTCCTCAGGGGATCTTCCCAACCCAGGAATCAAACCTGTGTTGTTACGTCTACCTGCATTGGTAGGTGGGTTCTTTACCGCTAACGCTACCTGGGAAGCTCCCTTAGTTCCCCAACCAGGGATCAAACCCGTACCCCCTGCAATGAAAGTGAGGAGTCTTAACCACTAAACCATCAGGAAAGTCCCTCACGCACTACAGTTTGAGAAGTGTTGTGTAGAGTATCTCAAATGCCAGGCCTGATCTAAGTTATCTAAGTTTGTGCTTAGGGACTATTTCTCCGGCATTACTGTGTACAGTAAAAAAACTTGAGGTGTGGAAACCAAAAGGAGCATGTTATAGCAGTGCCCATGAGAGGTACACTGTCCAGTGGATAGAGAACAGAGTGGGTAGAGTTGAGAGAGAACAGAGTGGGTAGAGTTGAGAGATTGCAGGTGGAACCTTGGTTCTTGGCAAATAAATTGATTCCTCCTCTCTTGGCACCACCAGCTAAAGATGCAGATGGGATGGCTAGGGAATAGAGCACAGGTGGAAAGTGGCAAGATTAAGGGGAGCAGAGAGGAAAAGGTAACTGGGTTGGTGTTGGACATGGTGACTTGGCAGTGCTGGCAGGAAGTCTAGAGGGAGACATTAAGTAGGAACAGTGCCTGCAGGTGGAGAGATGTCAGGGTAAATGGTTGAAACTGTGCAAAGAGGAGCTTGTGATAAAAACTTCAGGAAATGCCCTTTATGTTTTAGAGAGATAAGTTGGCAAAGGAGACAGGTACAGCTGGCCAGGTTGTACAGGAGGCATAGGGTGAGGACTGAGAAGATGAAGGTAGTGGTAAAGATCCTGCCTGCCAACGCAGGTGGATGTAAGAGAGGGTTCAATCCCTGGGTCAGGAGTGACAACCCACTCTAGTATTCTTGCCTGGAAAATCCCATGGACAGAGGAGCCTCGCAGACTACAGTCCATAGGGTTGCAAAGAATTGGATGACTGAAGTGACTTACCAAGCAAGCAAGCATACTTAGAGAAGGGGTTAAAGAGTCATCATTTTTGGGAATTCCCTAGTGGTTCAGTGGTTAGGACTCTGAGCTTCCATTGCTGGGGGCATAGGTTCAGTGCCTGGCTGGGGAACTGAGATCCTTTAAGCCACGCTACACAGCTCCCTGCTCCCCACAACCCCCAAAGAAAAGATTCATCCTTTTTGGCCCCACTTCCTCAGTCCCTCACTGTTAAACCTGTTGGGATTGCTGATCTTCTTTATATATTCAGAGAGTGCGAGCTTATATAGACAGGTTGGAAAAGAAAGGAATAGGAGAGGAGGCGAAGGTAGTTGGCAAGCAGAACTGCTTCTTTCTCAGAAAGAAAAAGAGTGAAAAGAGAGGAGTTTTGCCTGCCAGAGAATAAGAGATATTTGGCAAACAGAATCGGTTAGGATAATATGGGCTGGGGTTTAGGTGTCTGCCTAGTAGCTTAAGATAGTATGGAAAGTTTGAGAAACCTTGAGTAAGTAAATTGGTAGAATCAGCAAGAGATAAATATGTAGTTTGTAAAAGACTTTTTTTAAGTGCGCTACAGAAAAAAGTGGAAAAAAAAAAGAGAATATCAGTTCTATAATAATAAACCAATATCCTGTTTATTTAAAGAAGGAAGATTAGGGGAACAAATTTGGATTAACCAAGCATTTATTGCAGATAACTGTGAAGAGCCATAGTCTTTGCAAAACTTTTAAAAGTAGGAGGTGGGAAATTGAGATCTTTGTTTTTACAGGTTGTATTTTGTCTCCCAAGAAGCAGAATGCAACTTGCTCATTCTTTTTTTTTTTCTCTTGATGGAGTTTTTATTTTCTTGTGATGGAATTTTCAATCTGGATGCTTACTCTGCATCTCAGGCATGTAAATGAGTGAATAAACTATTTTTTTTTCCCTTTAAAAAGTAGCTAAAATGAACTTGTTTTTCTGTAGCAGTCTTGTTGTCAGCGGTTCTTCTGGTAAATATTACATTTAGTTGAAATTTAAATGAGACGGTCATTTCAGAGTGTTGGGAAGAAAGTCAAAATCTCACCTCACTGTTCAGTTTTGTGTGCATGCATGTTGGCGTTAAATGATGAGTTACCAGTTTTCTGACTTCAGCACAAAAAGCAAACTGCAAGATGTCGTTTGGCATTCTTGTGATGGGTTGAGCATCCTCAGATTGACATCTGACAACCTTGGAAGTTGTAAAGCACTAGTTTTAGCTATCACACCAATTTTTAAAGTATTATGTTCCTTTTGCCTCTGATTCCCCTCTAACAAAAGAATCACTACATTTGACATTCATTTCATCTCTCATGTTTCTTTAATTTGTGCATCTGTAAACTGGAATTTTTGGATTTAATGAGTTGAAACAGGAAAACACTTCCCAAATATAAGATGATTTAATTCCTCTTTATTTCTTTCTCCTCTCTATCCTTTACAAGCTGATCTGATCTGAATCAATGGTTTAGAAATCTAGTCTTCCTTAGATTTTCAAATTCATAATCAAGCCTTTTTTTTTTCAACTAAAATGACTGTTGAATAATAGAATTACAGGATACAGAGTTGAAAGGAAACTCAGTTATCTGTTCACTTTTCTGACCCCAGACTTTTTTTTTTTTCACTTATTTAAAACTTTTTAATTTGTATTGGGGTCTGGTCCATTAATAATGTTGTGACAGTTTCAGGTGTACAGCAAAGGAACCTTATCATAGATACCATGTATCCATTCGCCCCCAAACTCCCCTCCCATCCAGCTGCCGCATAATACTGAGCAGAGTTCCATGTACTATACAGTAGGTCCTTGTTGCTTGCCATTTAAAATATAGGACTATGTACATGTCCATCCCAAACTCCCTAACTATCCTGTCCCCTCAGCAACCATAAGACCCCAGACTTTTAAAGTTGATTAAGAATCACACTGAAAGAAGAATTTGTGCATAACTTTCAAGGCAGGCTATAAGCCAAAGTAAATATACTTGGTAAACAATAGATTATCCTTCCTGTCTATAATTGTCTTTTTAGTGTAATTGACATCTGGACTCTGGCTTTGAGATTGACAGGGTAGAGGAAACTGTTCTGTATTCACACTCCTGGGTGCAGAAGGTGACCTGTCTTTATCACCTGCTGTAAGCTGTGGCTTCCACATGGTCCTTCATTCCATAAATACTGTCTGGAAACTCCATCGAGGTTTTTTTTTTTTTTTTTTTGGTAAGATAGGAGCTGATTGTATACTTCTATTACAAAACATTTTAAAATGCAGGAAGTAAAGCTGGTAGATTTTAGAACTAAGTGTGAGAGGGGGAAATTTTTTTTTTAAGTTTTTCAGAAAGAGACTTACAGACTTAAGAGAACAAACTTATTATGGTTGCCTGGGGGGAAGGGGTAGTTAGGGAATTTGGGATGGGCATGTACACACTGCTATATTTAAAATGGATAAGCAACAAGGACCTACTGTATAGCACATGGAACTCTGTTCAGTGTTATGTGGCAGCCTGGATGGGGAGTTTGTAGGAGAATGGATACATGTATATGGATGTCTGAGTGCCTTCACGGTTCACCTAAAACTAACACACTATTGTTAATTGGCTGTGTGCTAAATTACTTCAGCCACGTTGGACTCTGCGACCCTTTGGACTGTAGCCTGCCAGGCTCCTTTGTCCATGGGATTCTCCAGCAAGAATACTGGAGTGGGTTGCCATTTCCTCCTCCAGTTAATGGGCTATACCCTAATACAAAAGAAAAAGTTTAAAAAACATTGTTTTAATGTTTTCCACGCTGTTCTATTTGTCAATAACCATTTTATTTAAAAGATTTCATAGAATAAAGCAGACAAAGTGCTTTGAAAATGTTTAATTCTAATTGGAAATGGATATCTGCTGCTCTCACTTGGTTTATGCTATTGACAACTTAGACTGGATTTCTGTAAGGCTTAGCTGATATGTCAGAGTTATATAGTTGGTAATTTTTGGCACTATATTTGTTTGTATTCGGGGCATGACTAGTCTTGTGACAGGTTTAAATAAAGGAAGTTTGATCTGAACATTTACTTAGTAGGTGAGGACTACGAAGTAAAGTCCAATTAATACATTTGTTTTTCAACAAGAATATATGCTTCCTTGAGTGAGAGCATATATTTTAGGCAGAGGATTCTTTGTTACATAAAAAAAAAAAAAAGCAGATTTAACCCAATCACATTTTTAATTTTGGGACTGTTTTTTTTTCCTATGAAAGGAAATATGCAATTTTAAAATAAGCAGTTGTTAACATAGAAACCATTCATTCGATAGAACTTTCTACTGTCACCTACTTCTGTTTCAAATGGGAAAATTATTCAGGCAAAGTTCCTGTATGAAAGAATTCAGCATTTACTTATCAGACTCTGATAAACTTAATTATAAATAGGCAGGGATTCTGGGTGATGGAAGTCGGAGCAAACAAACTTTTTTAAAATTGGTATTCACTGTGGCCTAAGAGCATTTCTGCTCAGTTAAGGGCATAATCAGAGCAGTAACAGGATGTGTGACATTTTGATGAGATTTCTGGGGGGAATAAAAGCTGCACCTTATAGTAATATAGGAGTTGCCACTTATGTAGACATATAGTTAACAGAATAGTTGAATTAGAGTTAAAAAAAACCCCGAAATTTATACTTCACAGTTCTGTCCAAAATCTCTTTTAGGTGCATGACCTTAGCCAAGTCGCATCTTCTCACATCTTTCTCAGCTCCTTTTTTGTTTTATGTGAATAGTAGTATCTGCCCCAGCAAAATTTATTCATCCAACGAACATTTACTGCATCTTATTAGGAGCTCCACACTATTGGGTGCTGGGGATGGATACATGGACTGTCCTTGAGTCCAGGCCTGAGAGGGAGCTACAAGTGTTAAAGAATTAACTATACTGAGATGGATGATGATGACATAAGAGGAGTTTGAGAGCGAAGAGAACGGAGACATCAACTGAGCGGGCCCTTGAACATGAAGTGTCAAGGAAGATCTCAGCTGCTGGGATGATGTGAGCACAGGCTCAAAGCTGTGGTTGCCAAACCAGGGCTCCGGGACCCTTATGTACTTGCTTGTGGGGGAGCCAGGAGATTGGTTCTATGTTTTCCAAATAACCTAAGGGAGATTGGCCATTCACTGAGGAAAAGGCTAATTAAAAAGTCAAGTTTTCTCGGTTTTGCAGTGGAACTAAATACCAGACTTAATTAGTAATATCAGCTCTTTCTTTCCAAAAGTCTTGAATATTGTGATTAGTACTTAAATAGTTTCTCTAAAGATAGGAAAATTCATTAGAAGTGATATTTGGGGGACATATGAAATCATTTAAGACATGAGACAACAGAAAAATAAAGAAAAAGATATGAGCCAAGTTAACAAAGGAACTTTGTTCAAAGAGTTAGAAACCTAGGTAATGCCAGATTATGCATGATACCAAGCAGTGTGGCCTTTATTCATTGGGCACAGGGAGCTTTGGAAGTTGATCAGATCTCAGTTATAGAAACAAAACTGTCAGAAGAGTAGAGGAAGGAAGAAACCAGAGGAAGGAAGAACCAGAAGCAGGAAGTCTTTTTTTGTTTGTTTGTTTTGGGTTTTGTTTTCTGTTAATTTTCTTTTTAAGTCTTTTTTTTGGGGGGTGTTGTTTATTTTTGGTTTGTAGGCTGGACGTCTTTTTAAGATGTTCTAATGTCATAGAACAAGGGCACTGGGACTGAAGAAGAATGAAAAGATTTAAAGGAAGCTTGAAAAACAGATCAGGAGTACACGACTGTTGTTGAAATGCAGAGGGTGAGGGAGGAGGCAGGTTTCGTTTCTGATATAGATGTTCAGTGATAGGGTGGATGCAGAAAGCCTGGGGAGAGAAGGGAAGCTTTCTGAATGCATTGTGGTGATACCCTGCTGAAAATGCTGAACTGGGGTTGGGAGAGGGATGAACTGTAAATACTACATTAGTTTAGGGAGCTGTCAGATTACACATACAGTAAGTGACGGACTTTGGATAAAACTAGAACTCCTCGGCCTACATTTTGGAGATTGAAAACTGTCAGGATGGCAGGTGAGGATGGGGGCAAGAACTGGTCTAGAATGGGAGACAGCCAGTGTTCCAACTAAGGGCTTCCCTGGTGGCTCAATGGTAAAGAATCTGCCTGCTGATGCAGGAGACGTAGGAGACACAGGTTCAATTCCTGGGTTGGAAAGATCCCCTGGAGGAGGGCATGGCAACCCACTCCAGTATTCTTGCCTGGGAGGTACCATGGACAATGGAGTCTAGTGGGCTATAGTCCATAGGGTTGTAAAGAGTTGGACATGACTGAATGAGCACATGCACTGTGTTCCAGCTACCGCTGGAGGGACAAACCTGATGAGGGGAGGAGACCTGGCCTCAAGAGAGGTCATTGCAAACCTTTCTTGAAAGGGGCTTTGAAGAATCACACTATGAGTGAGACAAAGTGCTTGCTGCTGAATCACCCAAACAAATGACTTTGTAAACTGAAGCAGCCTGTAAGTGAGAGAAATTTCTAGAGTTTGCTGACAGCATTGATCAGTAGGCCATCTTAATCCAGGTAATGGATTATTATTATTTACTTATTTATTTGTTTTTTACTCCCAGGCAATTGCCCTTTGAGGTAAATCACTCTTTGCCAGACTGGTCTTGAGACACACTTCAGGTACTTGTTAAGCCACCATCTCTGAAACCCCTCTGCAGAGGGAACCTCTGAATCTTCACTGGTTTTTAACAAGCACTCCAGATTATTTTGGTAATCAGGTCAATTTGAGTTATGCTGAGCTGGGTGAAATCGTCCTGTTTTATCCATGAAAAAGCAATTTGAATGGAGCCATGAGCAGAACAACAGCAGGGCTGTGGGGATGGGCACACAGGGTTGACTTCAAAGCTCTGATTCTTTCCCCTGGAAATGCTGCCTGTGTAGTTCTTTTGATTTTTAAATAAGTTAAAGAGTTTTTCATCTCGTTCATAGACACTGCCAAATAGAGTGGATCATGGGGAGATAAATGGCCTTAGATTCTCCCTGTTTTTTGGGGTTTTGTTTGTTTGTTTTTGAGGAAAGGGGATCTTATTTTGACCTCTGGTTGTTCTGCATTCAGCTGGAGGACTGTTTTTCAGCAGTGTCTGTCTCCCTCATGTGGCTCTCAACCAATAGTATTTCAGAGCATCTCTCTCCAAGAATGTGATAAGATGTAACCGTCTCAACTGTTAAGTATCTTTTGCCCTCCAGCTGTTACTTATTTCCAGCAGCAGCAGAAGGGAAAGCCCTCTTCCAGTGATGTGCTTAAGACAGAGCCCATAAATTGTAGCAGTGGGGATAATGAATTTTTTGGGGGGGCACCTGACATGGGCTTCCCAGGTGGCTCAAGTGGTAAAGAATCCACCTGCCAGTGCAGGAGATGCAGGAGGCACAGGTTCAATCCCTGGGTCAGGAAGATCCCCTGGAGAAGGAAATGGCAACCCATTCCAGTATTCTTGCCTGGGAAATCCCATGGACAGAGGAGCCTGGTGGGCTACTTCATGGGGTCGCAAAGAGTTGGACATGCTTGAGCATGCAAGAAGAATTGACAGGGCTTGTTATGGAAATTTCTGTTATTCCCATGAAGAGGAGTTAAAAAGAATTAAGGATACACCATACAGATCTAAGAATTTGATTATACTAATATCAATAGCCAGTTAAGAGTGTGATGTACTTAATTGTTCCTGCCTGCATGTTTTTCTTTCTTTCACTTATTGCTTGAATTCACACATACCCTCTAGATACAATTCATCATCTGAAAATATCTTATTTTCTGAAAATATCTTGTTTATTTTAAAAAGCAGAATCTTTACGTAAGACATATGCGTCTTTTTTAAAGAAATGTTTATTCTTGGCTGTCTTGTCTTCGTAGCTGCTTGGGCTTTTCTCTAGTTGTGGTGAGCAGGGGGTTGCTCGCCATCCGCAGTGCTTTGGACTCTCATTGTCGTGGCTTCTCTTCTTGTGGAGTCCGGGCTCTAGGCACGCGGGCTTCAGTACTTGTGGCACACAGGCTCAGTAGCTATGGCTTGCAGGGTCTAGAGCATGGACTCAGTAGTTACGACAGATGGGCTTAGTTGCTCTGCAGCATCTGGGTTCTTCCCAGACCAGAGATTGAACCCATACAGCAAAGTGACTCACTCAATTGTAAGTATATAATATACTCAATTATATATACATATATGTATATTATTTTTCATTTTCTTTCCCATGGTGGTTTGTCAGGTATGAATTTTTTATACCTTTCCTTATGATATAATTTTTTGGCTTACTTTATCCTTCTTCTCCAACTCCCAGTAGATCTCTTTAGAATGCAAGATAATGTGTGGGGAAGGAAGTCCAGTTGTTCCTTTTCTTAATGGCACCCCACTCCAGTACCCTTGCTTGGAAAATCCCATGGACAGTAGGCTGCAGTCCATGGGGTAGCTAAGAGTCGGACATGACTGAGCAACTTCACTTTCACTTTTCACTTTCATGCATTGGAGAAGGAAATGGCAACCCACTCCAGTGTTCTTGCCTGGAGAATCCCAGGGACGGGGAAGCCTGGTGGGCTGCTGTCCATGGGGTTGCACAGAGTCGGACACGACTGAAGTGACTTAGCATAGCATAGCATAGCATAGTATGGCAAAATCTTATTTTCATAAATTCAGTTCAGTTCAGTCACTCAGTCGTGTCCAACTCTTTGAGACCCCATGAATTGCAGCACGCCAGGCCTCCCTGTCCATCACCAACTCCCAGAGTTCACCCAAACCCACATCCATTGAGTTGGTGATGCCATCCAGCCATCTCATCCTCTGTCGTCCCCTTCTCCTCCTGCCCCCAGTCCCTCCCAGCATCAGAGTCTTTTCCAATGAGTCAACTCTTTGCATGAGGTGGCCAAAGTACTGGAGTTTCAGCTGTAGCATCATTCCTTCCAAAGAACACTCAGGACTGATCTCCTTTAGAACAGACTGGCTGAATCTCCTTGCAGTCCAAGGGACTCTCAAGAGTCTTCTCCAACACCACAGTTCAAAAGCATCAATTCTTTGGCGCTCAGCTTTCTTCACAGTCCAACTCTCACATCCATACATGACCACTGGAAAAACCATAGCCTTGACTAGACGGACCTTTGTTGGCAAAGTTATGTCTCTGCTTTTCAATATGCTATCTAGGTTGGTCATAACTTTTCCTTCCAAGGAGTAAGCGTCTTTTAATTTCATGGCTGCAGTCACCATCTGCAGTGATTTTGGAGCCCCCCAAAATAAAGTCTTCCACTGTTTCCCCATCTATTTCCCATGAAGTGATGGGACCAGATGCCATGATCTTCATTTTCTGAATGTTGAGCTTTAAGCCAACTTTTTCACTCTCCTCTTTCATGTTTATCAAGAGGCTTTTTAGTTCCTCTTCACTTTCTGCCGTAAGGGTGGTGTCATCTGCATATCTGAGGTTATTGATATTTCTCCCAGCAACCTTGATTCCAGCTTGTGCTTCTTCCAGCCCAGTGTTTCTCATGATGTACTCTGCATAGAAGTTAAATAAGCAGGGTGACAATATACAGCCTTGACGTACTCCTTTTCCTATTTGGAACCAGTCTGTCGTTCCATGTCCAGTTCTAACTGTTGCTTCCTGACCTGCATATAGGTTTCTCAAGAGGCAGGTCAGGTGGTCTGGTATTCCCATCTCTTTCAGAATTTCCCACAGTTTATTGTGATCCACACAGTCAAAGGCTTTGGCATAGTCAATAAAGCAGAAATAGATGTTTTTCGGGAACTCTCTTGCTTTTTCCATGATCCAGCGAATGTTGGCAGTTTGATCTCTAGTTCCTCTACCTTTCCTAAAACCAGCTTGAACATCTGGAAGTTCATGATTCATGTATTGCTGAAGCCTGGCTTGGAGAATTTTGAGCATTACTTTACTAGCATGTGAGATGAGTGCCATTGTGCAGTAGTTTGAGCATTCTTTGGCATTGCCTTTCTTTGGGATTGGAATGAAAACTGACCTTTTCCAGTCCTGTGGCTACTGCTGAGTTTTCCAAATGTGCTGGCATATTGAGTGCAGCACTTTCACAGCATCATCTTTCAGGATTTGAAATAGCTCAACTGGAATTCCATCACCTCCACTAGCTTTGTTCGTAGTGATGCTTTCTAAGGCCCGCTTGACTTCACATTCCAGGATGTCTGGGTCTAGGTGAGTGATCACACCATTGTGATTATCTTGGTCTTGAAGATCTTTTTTGTATAGTTCTTCTGTGTATTCTTGCCACCTCTTCTTAATATCTTCTGCTTCTGTTAGGTCCATACCATGTCTGTCCTTTATTGAGCCCATCTTTGCATGAAATGTTCCCTTGGTATAGATAGGGAACTAAATTAAATTGACACTTTTATTCACTTGATAAATTTATTCATTTGCTAAATGAGTAAGTTCTCTGAAAGGTTTCAAAGGAGTTTACTTGAACTGGCTTGTCTTATTTTCTTTGAAAGGTTTCAGAGGAGACTTTGAAACTGGTTTGTCTTGGTCAACTTGTAGCTTTACTTTGAATTTCTATATATAGTATATGAAGTAGAATAGATAAAAGTAGCATTTTATAATCCAAACCAGGAACATAACTGTCTATGCTTGGAATTTGTATCATCTTTGAGAAGTAGACAAATACACCTAGCAAATTCCTAGAAGGACTGTTCAACACATCTTTTCATTCCACAAATATTTATTGAGAGCTTGTCATGTATCTGGGGTGTATGTTCCAGGATGTGAAGGAACAACAGGTGCAAAGATCTGAGGGAAAATTACACACCATGTGTTTGAGGAATTGGGGGAATCAGTCTGGGCATATTGATTTTAGGTATGTGGACACTGAGAAGCCTGTTACACAGTCCGAATCTGGCAGGCAGTTAGATATGTTTGCCCAGAGTTCAGGGAAGGGGCCTGGAACCAGAAATATAAATTTGGAAGTTGCAGATGTATGTCATTATTGTTGCTGCTGCTGCTAGGTCGCTTCAGTTGTGTCCGACTCTGTGTGACCCCATAGATGGCAGCCCACCAGGCTCCTCTGTCCCTGGGATTCTCCAGGCAAGAATACTGGAGTGGTTTGCTATTTCCTTCTCCAGGGGATCTTCTCAACCCAGGGGTCAAACCCACATCTTCTGCATTGCAGGTGGATTCTTTACTTTCTAAGCCACCAGGAATAGATGATATTTTAATCTAGGAGAGCACTAAAGAAAAGTACGTGTAGGTAGAGAATATTTTTGGAGATAGGAGAGATGAGGAGCAACCAGGAAACGAGACTGAGAAAGGAAGCTTAGAATGGAGAAAAAATGATCAGGAGAGAATGGTGTCCTGGAAGCTGTGTGAAGGGTGGCTGATGGAGGATCAACAACCAGGTCCTAATGTGTGTGTTATTCACTAAGTGGTGTCCCACTCTTTGCAACCCCATGTACTGGGGCCCGCCAGGCTCCTCTGTTCATGGATGGAATCCTACTGTACAACACAGGGTTGTTCAGTGGCTCAATTCTGTCCGACTCCTTGCAACCCCATGAACTGCAGCATGCCAGGCTTCCCTGTACTTCACCATCTCCTGGAGCTTGCTCAAACTCATGTGCATTGAGTTGGTGATGCCATCCAGCCATCTCATCCTCTGTCATCCCCTTCTCCTCTTGCCTTCAGTCTTTCCCAGCACCAGGGTCTTTTCAAATGAGTTGGCTCTTCACATTCAGGTGGCCAAAGTATTGGAGCTTCAGCATCAGTCCTTCCAATGAATATTCAGAACTGATTTCCTTTAGGATTGACTGGTTTGGTCTCCTTGCAGTCCCAGGGACTCTTGAGAGTCTTCTCCAACACCACAGTTCAGAAGCATCAATTCTTCAGCGCTCAGCTTTCTTTATAGTCCAACTCTCACATCCATACATGACTACTGGAAAAACCATAGCTCTGACTATACAGATCTTTGTTGGCAAAGTAATGTCTGCTTTTTAATATGCTGTCTAGGTTAGTCTTAGCTTTTCTTCCAAGGAGCAAGTGTCTTTCAATTTCATGGCTGCGGTCACCATCTGCAGTGATTTTGGAGCCCAAAAAAATAGTCTGTCACTGTTTCCATTGTTTCCCCATCTATTTGCCATGAAGTGATGGGACCGGATGCCATGATCTTAGTTTTCTGAATGTTGAGTTTTAAGCCAGCATTTTTAACTCTCCTCTTTCACCTTCATTAAGAGGCTCTTTAGTTCTTCTTGATGTAACACAGGGAATTACATTCAATATCCTATAATAAAGCAAAAAGAAGAAGTATATGAAAAAGAACATAGATATATGTAACTGAATCATTTTGCTGTATACCAGAAGCTAACGCAATACTGTAAATCAGCTACAATTTTTTTAAAAAGTGCCAGTAAACTAGGGGGAAAAATGTAGCTGATAGAGAGCAGGAGAAGTGGCTGGTCACGTGCTACTGGATGGTCAAGTGAATGGGATTTGTCAGTGTGAAAGGCATGGGTGAGTTCCATTAAAGCCTTTTCAATGGAGGGGTAGAGGCAAAAACTTGATTAGAAATAGTTCAGTACAGGAAGTGGGGAGAGGATTTGGAGACTAAGACTACACAACAACTCTTTCAAGGAGCTTTGTTCCAAAGTGGGGCAAGCAATGGATTGGAAGCTGGAGCAGGGAGAGTTGATGATTATGTGTAATCTGGTTTGGTTTTTAAGTTGGGAGAAATAGTAGCAGGTTTGATGGCTGGGGGTGGGGAGTGCCGTGTTAGAGGGGAAATAATTGATGGGAAAGCAAGAGGAGAGATTTTGAGGAATAAGTCCTCACATATGCATGGGGAAAGACCTGTTGCCTGAGTGGAAGTGTTGGGAGTGGATGGGAATGTGGACAATTCATTTGCAGTACTAGGAGGCGAGGGGGATTTCATGGGTCCAAGTACTGATACACAGAGAGATGAGATGGTGGGATCTCTTGATTATTTCTGTTTTCATTGGTAAACACCTATCTAGGAGGCCTAGTCCCTCGGATGCATGAGCTTGGAAGAAGTAGCATAGGAAGTTTGAGGACAAAGGCAGAATGAAATAGTTAACCTGGGACAGTGGGAGAGGATAGACTAGGAACCATATTATGATTGTGGAACAACATTTGTAGCCCTTTTGATGTTGATGGTAAATGAATAAAAGTGAGACCTGTCAGCATGGTTATGTTTGTCTTCAACCGCACAGATGCAAGATGGAGCAAAGGCAGAAAGTAGAGTTTAACTCAGGTTGGAGTTCTGCTAGTCCAGTGTGATGTGTAGGAGAGGAAAAAGGGAGTTGAAGGCATGAGCAGGGAAGTGCTTAAGATGAAAGATGTGGAATATAAGCTGGATAAGAGGAACTTCACTGGCAGTCTGGTGGTTAAGAGTCAGCATTCCCAATGCAGGGGTCCTGGGTTCAATCCCTGGTCAGAGAGCCAGATCACACACTCGGCAGCAAAGATCCCTCATGCAAGAACTAAGACCGGTGCAGTCAAGTAAATAAAAACTATCTTGGCTTTAAGGAAAAAACCAAAACCAAAATGAAAAACTGGATAAGGAAAAAGTAAAGGCATAATGGTAGTGAAGTTCAGGGTAACAGTGGTAGGATCAGTAGCTAATAGATTCTGGTGGGGTCAGAGAAGTAGAGGAGGTGAGCTGAAAAGAGGAGTTGGTGGCTTGGGGTTGGATGCTTAAAATTTCAGTGGGACAGAGAAGCTGTGATAGGTAATGACAGGGTCTTAGGGTCTGTTCATGGGAATGACTGAGGCAAGGTGGACAGATCATGAAAACCCACAGAATGTGTTAATAGGGACAATGAACCAGGAGCCCAGAATTCCCAAGGAATGGAGCCAGCGACCCAAAGATCAAAGGACAATTATTAGGAGGAGTAATGGATGGAATGATTTGATCCTGAGGGTTTTTAGAGAGGAAGGAAAGAAAATAGTCTAGAAATGGTAGTACGGTACGAGGACTACACTTATCCCATCACTGGACCTGGTAAAGGTGATGGAGAAAAAAAATTCTCATAGCTTCTGAAGGAGTGTCCTCAGGTTTCTTTTAGAGCAAGAAGGTGAGTGGACGTTCAGGGGAGGCTGTTTTAGGGTGAAGGCTTCAGGAGTTGGGGAAATACAAGAGTAAAGGACAGAACAGGGTATGTTGAGTTCCAAGTGGGGATTAGAGTGTGGGGAAGAGGAGTGACCTTGGATTCTGGGGCTTTTCATAAGTGGCACAAGCAGATAAAGGGCATAGTGCGGTTGTCTTGGAGGGCTCAAGACAAGATGGAAAGACTACAAGTGTCATGGGGATGTACCCCTGCTCCCGGCCCTTACTGATAGAGCCCTGGGGAGAAGCTGGTTTCTTTCTTTCATTCTTTATTGGCTGCACTGGGTCTTTGTTGCTGCTCTTTGGCTTTTCTCTCCTTGTGGTGCATGGACTTCTCCTTGTGGTGGCTTCTCTTGTTGTGGAGCACAGACTCTAGAGCTTGGGCTCAGTAGTTGTGGCACATGGACTTACTTGCACCGTGACGTGTGGGATCTTCCTGGACCGGAGATCAAACCCATGTCCCCTGCACTGGCAGGTAGATTCTTATCCACTGGACCACCAGGGAAGTCCGGGAGAGGCTGGTTTCTTTTTAAGTGTATGCCTTTGGTATCTTTTTAACTCTGTCCTTTTCGTTTTGAATTTTACAGATCATTAGTGATCATCAGCACTTTAGATGGCCGAATCGCTGCCTTGGATCCTGAGAACCGTGGGAAAAAGCAGTGGGATTTGGACGTGGGGTCTGGTTCCTTGGTGTCATCCAGCCTTAGCAAACCAGAGGTGAGACTTTTGTTATGTGTTGACAGGGAACCTTAGTTAAAATGAACACTTGTTGCTATTACTAGTAGATATTTGCTTATAGGACTGGGGCTCAGGAGCTGATCACCTAGGTGTGGGGGGTGTCTATCTCTAGCAAGCTGTGTCCCCTGGAGGCATTTGCTTAGCTCTTCTTTCCCTCAGTTCCCCCTTCTGTAAAATGAGGTGGATGATGTCACCTATTAGGATTGTTTGGGGCCTGAAATGAGTTAATCATATAAATGAGTAATTGAGGATACTATCTGCTGTACCAATAAAGCTCATTATCTGAGCTGTAACATGATCATAATTTCTTCTTCCTAACATCATCATCATCATCATCACGAGGTCCCTAGGAATAATAAAACAAATGTAAACAACTGTGTTTTAACAGTTGGAAATACATGTTGCAAAACCCCATAAATTATTCCCTTTGTGTTCCCTCAGTTGTCCATCTTAATTTTAAATATAATTCATCTGAAATTTTCTTGTAATTTTAAACAAATTGGATTATTTGCAATTAGTTGCTTTCAAAACTTTTCTGGCACATGACTCCTGAACTTGCGCAGGTGACTTAGCCCCTCAGAGCTTTAGCATCTGCATCGGTAAAGTCACAACATTGCCTGCCTACCTCGATGAGAGGAGCAGGTTGAGGGGAATTAAATGACGGAAGTTTATTTTTCTCACCTTTAGTCTAGACTTAGATGAAGACTCTCTCCTTTTCTGGCACTCTACCCTCTTGTTTAAATCATTTAAAACAGGTCCCTCTTTTGAGTTATGACTGCTGACATAGAAGCAGTCATCTGTTTTCCAGAACATTCTCAGGCTTTTACCTTGGTCTTAGAGGATAATCACTAGGGTACTCTTCCTCCTCCTGCCCCCACCCCCTCTCTTTTTTTTTGGGCCTCACCTTGTGGGACGTGGATCTTAGTTCCCTGACCAGGAATCTAACCCAAGCCCCTTGCAGTGGAAGCATGCAGTCTTAACCACTGGACCACCAGGGAAAGTGTTAATCTCTCAGTCATGTCTGACTCTTTGTGACTTCGTGGACTGTAGCCCCGCCAGGCTCCTCTGTCTGTGGAATTCTCAAGGCAAGAATACTGGAGTGGGTAGCCATTCCCTTCTCGGAGGGATCTTCCCCATCCAGAGATCGAACCCAGGTCTCATGCATTGCAGGCAGATTCTTTACTGTCTGAGCCACCAGGGAGGCCCCTCTGGAGCACCAGGGAAGTCCTCCTCTTTTTCCCCTTTCGTTATCAATCTTTCCCTTTCAAAAAGCTTTAAGCTGGTACCAAGTTTGGGAAAAACCTAGCATGAGGGGCTTGAGAATGACCTGATTAGTGGTGATGGAACATTAGGATGGAAAAACTGCATCAGTGACCCCACTGCTCTCTAGAAAACCCAGGTTGAATTATGTTCTGGAGCACCCAGGCAGATACTTAGGGAGGTGGCACTGCCCAGCCTCCACGCTTGCTGTGTGCTAAGCCTTGAGTAGACTTTCAGAGCGCCTGCTGCTTATCCAGCAGGATGCTGAAAACATCTGTCGAGAATCGTGAACTTCTGTGTTGTGAATTATTAATATAAAAGCACTTTGATTATAAATTAAGTTACAAATTTTGAATCAGGTGCAATAGTCAAATGAATTACTACCCAGACAGAAGAGTCATTTATTTGTGTCCTCCTGGGATAATGCTTGGGCATGCACATTTTGCTTTATTTTCAAACTAGACGTAAAAGATGATGAGCAAAATCAGAAGACTGTAAGCTGTTTACGCCTGAGGTAACATTCTGGTGTGTTGTAGTGGTGTAAAGCATGTGTGCTTTTACAAACTAAAATACGCATACTGACAAAAAGAGAAATTGCACGTTATGACAAATAGTTGTGATAACCTGAGTGCCATTGAGTGGGTTTAAGTTATAAGCAGCTGGTCAACCTTGAAGCTTTTCTTACTATAACAGTTATATTAGCTGTTTTTTAAACTATAATTCAATTTTCTCACTGTCCCTACCATATTCTGTGGTTTATTAGGGCTCTCTTGTTTTTTGTTTTGAAATTTATCTATTTTAACTGGAGGATAACTAGTTTACAGTGTTGTCATGGGTTTTGCCATGCATCAATAGGAATTAACCATAGGCGTACATTTGTTCCCTCCATCCTGAACCCCCCTCCCACCTCCATCCCTGCCCCATCCCTCCAGGTTGCTACAGAGCACTGGTTCTGGGTGCCCTGCTTCAAATATCAGACTCGCACTGGTTATGGGACTCTCTTGTTTTAAATGTCCTGTTTCTAGTTTAATAGAAGACAGCTTGATTTTCCTGCATGCTTCTGCCTTCAACATGTTGCATTGTTGTTTTGGTTGAGCTACTTGAAGAAGAAAATCCACAGGTAGTTGGGAAAAGGGAGTATTTTAGTAGCCTTTTCAGATAATTGTGGTCATTCATTTCTGGTTCTGCACAAGAACAGGTGAAAGTTTCTGGAAGGTTAGTTGCCCTGTGGAATCTGAAATCGTATCAATGAGCAGTTGTACTCTGTTGCAGTAACATCCATTGGCCTGTCCTGCTTTTTACTCATGCATGATCTTCTAACATCATTGGGAAAACATTGATTCATTGAGTTACACAGATCTTCCAAATGTTGACATATTTCCTTGTAGAATGTTTTATAAAGTCAAACTTTTTATTATCCCCACCAATCTCATGAGAAAATCCTTTAAGTACTGGGAAGCTCACATGGGAAGATACAGCTTTTACAAGATTCTAATTTTCACTTAGCAACTTAGATTTGATCATTAACATAGTCAATTGTTTTCCTCAAAGTAAGAGGTTCACTTTATTTTTGAGAACATGTCTGCCAGATACCCAAGTCTCATAATCGTAGCTTTTCTTTCAGTTTTTCAAGTAAAAATGGAGCTTTGTGAGCAGTGCTGCTAGTTCAGCTCAAAACTCAGTCTCACAAGTGCTTTTTCTCAAAACATGCTTCCATTTGTGGCTGAAGTCCTTCATGTATACCTCCTGGTTGGTTGGGCAGAATAGTAGAAAGGTACGTATTGGGGTCACAACTTGAAGAAATTAATTTTTATTGTTTCATCAGAACACTCTTTTTTAAAGTAATTTATTTTTAATTGGAAGATAATTGCTTTACAATGTTGCAATGGTTTCTGCCATACATCAACATGAATCAGCCATAGGCATACATATGTCTCCTCCCTTGTCCCAGAGCATCGGATTTGAGCTCCCTGCATCATACAGCAAATTCCCACTGACTATCTCTTTTACATATGGTAATATGTATGTTTCAATACTGCTTTCTCAACTAGTCCCACCCTCTCCTTCCTCCACTTTGTTCATAAGTCTGTTTTCTATGCCTGCATCTCCACTGATGCCCTGCAAATAGGTTCATCGGTATCGTCTTTCTAGATTCTATATATATGTGTTAATATATGGTATTTGTTTTTCTCTTTCTGACTTACTTCATTCTGTATATAGGCTCCAGTTTCATCCACCTCATTAAAACTGACTCAAATGCTTTCCTTTTTATGGCCGAGTAATATTCCATTGTATATATGGAGCACAACTTCTTTATCCATTCATCTGTCAGTGAACATCTAGGTTGCTTCCATGTCTTAGCTATTGTAAATAGTGCTGCAGTGAACGTTGGGGTATCATCAGAACATTCTTGAGTGAAACTTTTTCCCTTCTATTTTGTCACAAGTGTGTGACAAGTGAAGATTCCAGGACTACAGATTTGGTGCTAGATTGAGGCTGAAGCACAGTTTTGGTTACTGTTGCTTCTGCACCGTGAATGCAAGTATCACCCCAGGGAAAGGCAGATAGCACCACCTTCTTACGAAAACCGCTTGACCATCTGCACTTGAGACAGAAGCCACAGACCATGCTTTGAGACCAAGTGATCTAGTATATAATAGAAATATTAGGAGAGTATTGGTAAGGTTATAAACATTAACAAGGAGAGAGAACAGGTGAGCTTGGGTCACCTGTTACTCAGCAAGGTGTGCGTCACTCATCATCTAGAAGTTATGTTCAGAAACTGGACGACACACCACCAAAAGAGGAACAAAAACTGCTATTTGAAATGTCCCAGATTGGATACACAGCGTGACAATACCCTTCTGAACGCATCTGATAGACTATTTTATGACAGTCCTTAGCTTTTTAGGGAGAAAAATTAATTTTCTTTGTCTGAAGCTCAGCATTTGCTAGGGAGGTAGTGTAGAGAGAAGGACTGGGTAGAACCCAGCAGGCAGAAGGAACTGGTGGAGAGATGTAACAGGAGCCACCCAGGTGACAGTAAGTCTCCATTTGTTGACTCCTCTATTACAGTGTCAGTTTCTCCATACTTTCATCAGGAGTGGTATGAAGATGAAACAGATTAAACCCAGAAGACTGGAGAAGGTATATTCTCTATGCTGCTGCTGCTAAGTCACTTCAGTCGTGTCCAACTCTGTGCGACCCCATAGAAGGCAGCCCACCAGGCTCCCCCGTCCCTGGGATTCTCCAGGCAAGAACACTGGAGTGGGTTGCCATTTCCTTCTCCAATGCATGAAAGTGAAAAGTGAAAGTGAAGTCGCTCAGTCATGTCTGACACTTAGCGACCCCATGGACTGCAGCCCACCAGGCTCCTCCGTCCATGGGATTTTCCAGGCAAGAGTACTGGAGTGGGGTGCCATCGCCTTCTCCAATTCTCTATGCAGTGATTATTTTTTATTTTTATTCTTTTGCTATTTATTTATTTATTTTTGGCTGTACTGGGTCTTCACTGCTTTGTGGACTTTCTCTAGTTGTGCACGGGCTTCTCACTGCAGTGACTTCCCTTGTTGCAGAGCCCAGGCTCTAGGCACACGGGACTCAGTAGTTGCAGCATGTGGGCCCTATAGTGCAGGCTTAGTAGTTGTGGTGCTTGGGCTCAGCTGCCCGATGTCTTATAGAAACCTCCTGGACCAAGGACCAAACCTGTGTCCCCTGCATTGGCAGGCGGATTCTTAACAACTGGACCACGAGGAAAGTCCTCTGTGCAGTGATTATTAAAGTGATTGATCTGATGTTTCCCAGGTGACTCAGTGGTAAAGACACTTTTAAAGTTATTAGTGCTAGAGGAATTGGTTGTGAGTCACATGTACTTCTGTGTGATAATAAAGTGAGAGCATCACAGGAACTTTGTAGTCTGTGTGGTGTGGAGTATGCACCAGGATTCAGGGGCTAGTTCTAGTTGAGATGCTGCTGTTAACTGGCTGTGTGACTTGGCTAAATTATTTCAGTTGTTGTTGCTGTTGTTCAGTCGCTCAGTCGTGTCTGACTCTTTGTGACCCCTTGGACTGCAGCGCTCCAGGCTTCCCTGTCCTTCACCATCTCCCAGAGCTTGTACAAACTCATGTTCTTTATTTCAGGAGAGCTTTAATTTCCTTCTCTGTAAAATGATGGATAGGACTAAATTTCTAAAGATTGTCCTAACCTCAGGGCTCAGGTACCATCAAATACATGAAACACCCTTATAAATTATCTAGAGGAATTTTTTGATTTCCCTTTTTAGTACCTTTAAGGATTTGTTTAAAAATAACACAAATTCATGACCGTTAGGTACATGTCTTGTTGCCTCTCAACCTGCTCTGATGATGCCCTTAACCTTTTCTGACTTAAAAGGCATATAAAATAGCTTATTATGTTGCTTTAGTCATGTTTCAGTTATGTTAAGGAAAAAAGTAAGTTCCCAGAGCATAAGAGAGATTGATGGTTCCATTAAAAACAAGGGTTTCACATTATTTTTAGAATGAACTGTAAGCTGCAGGAAGGTTGAGTTGCCTTGGGACAGAGATCTGATTTGCCACTCTTTCCTCTTAACTAGGTATTTATAAACTTCCTCAAAAGAATAGTGATATAGACCAAGCTAAAATGTGTGTGTGTCTGTGTCT
This sequence comes from Bubalus bubalis, assembly GCF_019923935.1. Lineage (NCBI taxonomy): Eukaryota > Metazoa > Chordata > Mammalia > Artiodactyla > Bovidae > Bubalus > Bubalus bubalis. Next base: position 46,983,639 of record NC_059168.1, read on the forward strand.
GTGTGTCAGAATGAATGATGAACCTAAAGTTTACTCTGTTACCTTCAGCGCATGTGCTCCTAGCTTCTATATCTAATACTTTCTTTAAAAATTATTTATTTTTAATTGATGGATAATTGCTTTATAATATTGTACTGATTTCTGCCATATATCGACATGCATCAGCCATAAGTATACATATGTCCCCTCCCTCCTGAACCTCCTTTCCACCTCCCATCCCATCCCACCCCTCCAAGCTGTCACAGAGCCACAGTTTGAGTTCCCTGAGTCATACAGCAAATTCCCACTGGCTATCTATTTAAATCAAATACTTTTGACAGTAGTTAAGAATTTTGTTTTCAGTTTTCAGAAGGACCACCTGAAATCCAATTTGCTTTTCTCTAGTGATTTATATGCAGAGTCAAAGCACTCAGGAGATTTGGCCGTGGTTCTTCACTAATGGTTTTAAAATTTTGTTTTGTGACATCAGTTCAGTTCAGACACTCAGTCGTGTCTGACTCTTTGTGACCCCATGTACTGCAGCACGCCAGGCCTCCCTGTCCATCACCAACTCCTGGGGTTTACCCAAACTTATGTCCGTTGAGTCGGTGATGCCATCCAGCCATCTCATCCTCTGTCGTCCCCTTCTCCTCCTGCCTTGAATCCTTCCCAGCATCAGGGTCTTTTCAAATGAGTCAGTTTTTCACATCAGGTGGCCAAAGTATTGGAGTTTCAGCTTCCACATCCGTCCTTCCAATGAACGCTCAGGACTGATCTCCTTTAGGATGGACTGGTTGGATCTCCTTAGCATGTTTTTTTTTTTTTTTTTAACCTATTTATTTATTTAAATTGGAGGCTAATTACTTTACAATATTGTAGTGGTTTTTGCCATACATTGACATGAATCAGCCATGGGTGTACATGTGTTCCCCATCCCGAACCCCACTCCCACCTCCCTCCCCATCCCATCCCATCCCTCAGGGTCATCTCAGTGCACCAGCCCTGAGCACCCTGTCTTATGCATCGAACCTGGACTGGCGATCTGTTTCATATATGATAATATACATTTTCCAATGCTGTTCTCTCAAATCATCCCACCCTCGCCTTCTCCTACAGAGTCCAGAAGACTGTTCTTTACATCTGTGTCTCTTTTGCTGTCTTGCATATAGGGTCATCGTTACCATCTTTCTAAATTCCATATATATGTGTTAGTATACTGTATTGGTGTTTTTCTTTCTAACTTACTTCACTCTGTATAATAGGCTCCAGTTTCATCCACCTCATTAGAACTGATTCAAATGCATTCCTTTTAATGGCTGAGTAATATTCCATTGTGTATATGTACCACAGCTTTCTTATCCATTCGTCTGCCAGTGGGCATCTAGGTTGCCTCTGTGTCCTGGCTATTGTAAATAGTAGCATGGTTTTTCTTTGGGGTCTCTGGATGGCATTAGGATCACAGTTCACCAAATCTAAGTAGACATCAGATTCTTGAACTATCTGCTTACTTCTCTATGTTTTGAAACACACTTATAAATACAAAGACCTTCCTTATCTGTATTTAGAATGCATATTATAACTGTGTATATATAGCTAGTCTATCCTTAGACAATATCTTTACCTTTTCTTTATTTAGAGATACCATATTTGTTTTTTGTTTCATTTTTCTGTTAAAATGTCCTCCCCTTTTTTCCTCTTAAAAGGAACAAACAATTCTATTATAAGTCTATACTTAGAGTTTGGGGTTTTGTTTTATTTTATTTTAGGCATGTTTCTCCCCAAGGGACACACTGCCCTTTGGTTTCAGACAGGTGCAGAAACAACTATAGTCTGAGAGCCTTCCAGCCTCCTCCCTGCCCTGCATCAGACTGCATTTGTTAAGATGGGCCTTCCAGAGGCTGAGGGTTGGTGGAGGGAGCCTATGAACAAGAGTACATTTTTAATGGTTACTTGATTTGTTCATAAAGGGTCCATCAGTAGACTGTTTTGAGCATTGCTTTATTAAAAGAGACTCTGTAATCTCTTTTAAAGATTCTCTAATTTATACTGAAAGATGTCTGATCGTTTGGCAGTTTTTCATTTGTACATAAACTAGCACAATGTGAGTCTTAGATGAGCACCATCTCAGGCGGTGGTTTATTTGGAAAAGTCGCTGTCAGTCATGGAGCAAGCCAATATTTAAATAATTGCTTAGGTTAATTGCTTTTCTTTTAATTATAGAAGTGAAACAGTGCTTTGATATAATTTTGTCTTTTTCATCCCTTAGCGTGGCTGAAAGCAGTGCTGTGAACTAAATCGATTTTTTCCAGCACACATGTTGTCAAGTGAGAAATTGATTAACTTTTTTTTTGTAGGAAACTGACTCCTTGTGCATATTGTTTATCTACTTTATGGATGTTTATTAATCTAAGTGAAGATATAAGTAGTTACTAAACTATTTTTCTCTATGAATGCCAAAAGTATACTTAAGCAGTTAAGCTAGTAGTTTTCCTTGAGGTATTTTGTTTTATAGGTTGAGTATAGGTTAAGGAAAGAAAGAATGAAAAAAACTTGGTATCTCACTGCTCTTGGGCAATAATTCAGAATCTTTGATGTTATAAATACCAAATTACTTCAGGATTTGTTTTTTCTTCTGCATTTTCTTTCTTTCTTTCTTCTTCTTTTAAATCTACATTTCCTTTTAAGCATGTCACACAGGATGCCTTTGACTAATACCCAAATCTACTGAAAGATTTCATAATTCTTCATGTTAGATCAACTAACTAGTTGTTAATGATGAGGCCCTCTCCTTAATCCTTGAGGAGATATGATTCCCTGGAACACCAAACGTTCAGCAAATAAGCTTCCTCTACTCTCCCTGTCACGTTAATTTCAACGTTCTCATTGAAATTTAGGGACAAAGACATCGTGTGTTAGTCGCTCAGTCGTGTCTGACTCTTTGCAAACCACCATGGACTGTAGCCTGCCAGGCTCCTCTGTCCATGGAATTCTCCAGGCAAGAATACTGGAGTGGGTTGCTATTCTCTTCTCCAAGGGGTCTTCCCAACCCAGGGATAGAACCTGGGTCTCCTGCATTACAGGCAGATTCTTTACCATCTGAACCACCAGGGAAGCCCATCATAATAGAGAGCAAACTTACCATGGTACTCAGTGCACTGTGAGCACCTGACTGCTGCTGCTTTTTTTTTTTAATATTTATTTATTTATTTTGCAGCATTGGGTCTCAGTTGCGGCACACGGGATCTTTCATACCATGTGCAGGCTTCTCTCTAGTTGCAGCTTGTGGGCTTAGTTGCCCTGCAGCATGTGAGATCTTAGTTCCCCAACCAGGAATGGAACCCATGTCCCCTGCATTGAAAGGTGGATTCTTAACCACTGGACCACCAAAGAAGTCCCTGCTTCTTAACCCTAGTGAGAGAGTCAGTGGTACTTGAACTTTAACACACCCCAAACTCAAACTGGTCTTTAAGGTGGCAGAGGGTCTTGCGGGACTGTGCAGCTGGGGTTACAACAATGTGCAGGTCCGGTAAGGTCCTAGCCTTTATGGAACTTACATGGCACTATGTGGAGCTAGCAGGGGAGCCAGATATAAAATTATTATAGTGTAAATATCATAGTCGAATTACGGTAACTGCCACAAGGAAGGGTAGAACTAAGAGAGGCTTAGCAGGGTACCTGACCTCCCAAGGTGGGAGGTCAGAGAGTGCTGCTCAGAAGAAACGGTGTTTACAACTGAGATCCTTTGAGGACAAAGAGCTGTAAGAGATGGACAGAGATGCAGAGAAGGACTGTTCTGGGAGAGAAAATGGCCAGCGTCAAGGCCTTGCAGCAGGAATGATCATGGTGTGCTCAGAGCACTAAAGAAGGCGAGGGTGGCAACTCGGATGAGGGTGAGGTAGAGATGAGTCCATAGAGGGAGGCCGGGGTCAGGCTGTACGGGGTCTCGTAATGTATGGGAAGCGTTCTGGATTTCATCCTCAGCCATGGGAAGCCGCTGAAAGGCTTTAACTGGGAGATACTCCTCCATAGTCAAAATGGAAAGGGTTTTTTGACGTTCTGTTTTGCTGAGACTTTGAATGAGACTGATGAATCAGAAGGTTGGCACAGTGAGGCATTTGTATTATAAGCCAGTAATCTCTAACTGTGGAAGTATTTACATTTAGAAAATATTTGTAAAGGGACTTCCCTGGTGGTCTAGTGGCTGGGACTCCGTGCTCCCAGTACAGGGGACACAGGTTCAATCCCTGGTCACAGAACTAGATCCCATGAGTGTGCTCAGTCGCTAAGTCGTGTCCAGCTCTGCAACTCCCGTGGACTGTAGCCCACCAGGCTCCTCTGTCCATAGGATTTTCTATATGCCACAACCAAAAGGTCACATGCAGCAACTAAAAGATCCTGCATGCTGCCATGAAAACTAAAGATCCTGAGTGCTGCAACTAAGACCTGGTGCAGCCAAACAAATAAATAAAAGTAAAATATTTATGATGTATTCACACCAGCCAGAAGTTGTGGAAATCTGGAAGAAAGTAGATAAATTCTTAAAATCCCACTAAACCAATCTCTCCTGTACTCTGCTGACTATGTATATTGTCTGTACTGACCATAGTATACTATGTTACATAGTTGTACTAACCATTAGTTTGCCAACAAAGGTCCATATAGTCAAAGCTATGGTTTTTCCAGTAATCTTGTATGGATGTGAGAGTTGGACCATAAAGAAGGCTGAACGCTGAAGAATTGATGCTTTTGAATTTTGGTGTTGGAGAAGACTCTTGAGAGTCCTTTGGACTAGAAGGAGATCAAACCAGCCAATCCTAAAGGAAGTCATTCCTGAATATTCACTGGAAGGACTGAGGCTGAAGGTGAAGCTCCAATACTTGGCCACCTGATGGGAAAAGCCGACTCATTGGAAGAGGTCCTGATGCTGGGAGAGGTTAAAGGCAGGAGGAGAAGGGGACTACAGAGGATGAGATGGTTGGAAGGCATCGCCTACTCAATGGACATGAGTTTGAGCAGGCTCCAGGAGGTGGTGAAGGATAGGGAAGATTCACTTGCTTCAGTCCATGGGGTTGCAAAGAGTCAGACACGACTGAGCAACTGAACAACAACAACCATAGAAAATGGACTGGAAGAGGAAGAAGAGCAGAAGTATGGAGACTAGTTAAGAGACTGGTCTGGAACAGATGGGGATAGCTTGCATTGGAGTGAGACAGGAAGTGGAGGGAAGTAAAGTGATAGATTAAAGAGATGTTTAGGGAGGGAAGTCTTTGTGAAATTAGAAGACCAAAGGAGGAATTAGTAGTAACTTAAGAACAAGTATGGAGAGGGAGAACATGAATTTGTTTAGATGTGATGAGTTCAAAGTGACTTTGAGAGCTCTCCAAGCAGAGATGTTAAGAAGGCATTGTATATGTGGGTCTGTTGCTCACAGAGGAAAAGTCTGCGCTGAAGAGAAAAGTTAGAAGTGTTAGTGTCCTGGGAACTGAGAGAAACCATCCCTTGGTAGAGGAGTATGGTGAGAAAATGACCTCCAACCAACCTTTCTGAATCCCTAACACTTTTTTTTTTAATTTTAAAAAATTATATTGGAGTTTTGTTGCTTTACAATGTTGGGTTGGTTTCTGCTGTACAGCAGCGTTAATCCACTCTCTGCATATATCCCCTCTTTTTTGGATTTCATTTCCATTTAGGTCATCACAGAACACTGAGTAGAGTTCCCTATGCTATATGGTAGGTTCTCATTAGTTATCTGTTTTATGCATAGTATCAATAATATATGTATGTCAATCCTAGTCTCCCAGTTCATCCCACCCCCACTTTTCCTCCTTGGTATCCATATTTGTTGTCTACATCTGTGTCTCTATTTCTGCTTTGTAAATAAGATCATCTATATCAATTTTTTCTAGATTCCACATATATGTATTAATATACAATATTTGTTTCTCTCTTTCTGACTTACTTCACTCTCTGACAGTTTCTGGGTCTATCCATGTCTCTACAAATGACCCAGTTTTGTTCCCTTTTATGGCTGAGTAGAAGGCAGTGGGACCCCACTCCAGTACTCTTGCCTGGAAAATCCCATGGATGGAGAAGCCTGGTGGGCTGCAGTCTATGGGGTCGCTAAGAGTCGGACACGACTGAGCGACTTCACTTTCACTTTTCACTTTCATGCATTGGAGAAGGAAATGGCAACCCACCCCAGTGTTCTTGCCTGGAGAATCCCAGGGACGGGGGAGCCTGGTGGGCTGCTATCTCTGGGGTCGCACGGAGTCAGACACGACTGAAGCGACTTAGCAGCAGCAGAATCACTAACTTATTAAAATTCAAGTAGAGAGTGATGAATCAGAGAGAAAAGGGTTTCAAGGATAGATTAGCTTTAGTAGAATTTTAGGATTTTCCTGCTCTCTTGTAGATTTACCCACCTGGTTGGTGTGAATTCTTTAAAAGTATTTACAAATATGCTTAGAATGCAGGTGCCTCACTAAGAGAACCCTTTGATTCGTCAAAGTCTGATTGAAGGCCTTCAAGCAGAAGAAAGTGTTAAAAAAAAAAAACAAACACCAAAACCCTTTCTGTTTTGACTGTGGAAGAATTGGGGGAACAGAAGAAGGAATGGGAAAAGCAGGATCCCCAAAATGGTAGAAACATTCATCAGTAGTTTGGGAACCAAGAGACATACCTTTTTAAAAATTAATTTATTAATTTTAATTGAAGGATAATTACTTTACAATATTATGATGGTTTTTGTCATATGTCAACATGAATCAGCCATGGGTGCACATGTGTCCCCTGTCCTGAACCCCCTTCCCACCACCCCCCAATCCCTCTGGGTTGTCTCAGGGCAATGATTTGGGTGCCCTGCTTCATGCATCAAACTTGCACTGGTCATCTATTTTACCTATGGTAATATACACGTTTCAGTTCTATTCTCTCAAATCATTCCACCCTCGCCTTCTCCCACAGAGTCCAAAAGTCTCTTCTTTACATCTGTGTCTCTTTTGCTGCCCTGCATATAGGATTATTGTTACCATCTTTCTAAATTTCATATATATGTGTTAATATGCAGTATTTGTGTTTCTCGTTCTTCCTTACTTCACTGTATATAATAGGCTCCAGGTCCATCCACCTCATTAGAACTGACTCAAATGTGTTCCTTCTTATAGCTGAGTAATATTCCATTGTGTATATGTACCACAACTTCTTAACCATTTGTCTGCTGATGGACATCTAGGTTGCTTCCATGTCCTGCTGCTGCTGCTGCAGCTGCTGCTAAGTCACTTAGTCGTGTCTGACTCTTAGCGACCCCATGGACTGCAGCCCACCAGGCTCCTCTGTCCATGGGATTTTCCAGGCAGGAGTACTGGAGTGGGGTGCCATTGCCTTCTCTGCTTCCATGTCCTAGGTATTGTAAATAGTGCTGCAGTGAACATTGGGGTACATGTATCTCTTTCATTTCTGGTTTCCTTAGGGTATATGTCCAGCAGTGGGATTGCTGGGTCATATGGCAGTTCTATTCCCAGTTTTTTAAGGAATTTCCGTACTGTTCTTCACAGTGGCTATACCAGTTTGCATTCCCACCAACAGTGTAAGAGGGTTCCCTTTTCTCCACACCCTCTCCAGTGTTTATTGTAGACTTACCTTTTTAAATAGCTGTGGAGGGGACTTTCCTGTGGTCCAGTGGTTAAGACCCCAAGCTCCCAGTTCAGGACGCACAGGTTCCATCCCTGATCAGGGAACTAGAGGCAAATCCAGCATCTAAAGCCAAACAAGGGAAGTTCTTTTTTAGAAAAATTCTAGCTAAGAAATGAAGAAAGAATGATAGAATTGAAAGTCATTCTTTTATCATTTTATTGAAGTAGTAGATCCTCAGTTGATACTAAAATGGTGAAAAGTTGATGGGACTCTTTAAAATGGAGGGACCAGACTGACTGCACTGAATCCACTGATTAATAGTAACACATATGACATAACTCAGGGGTTGGCAAACTTTTTCTGTAAAGGGCTAGATAGTAAATATCTTGGGCTTTGTGGGCTATGCAGTCTTTCTACTTGTAGTGAGAAAGCAGTAATAGGCGATACAGAAATGAATGGGAATGTCTGACCTTGATTGTTAATATAATAGGAAATATACAGCACAGCTTGTGAGGTAGTCTTGTCCCAAAACATCAAAGCTGCATCAGATCAAAGCTGCAGTTTTTATTACACCTTTTAAAGAAATACAGAGAATAGGGAGTTCCCTGGTGGACCAGTGGCTAAGACTCCATGCTCCCAATGTAGGGGGCCTGGGTTTGATCCCTGGTCGGGGAACTAGATCGCACATACTGCAACTAAGACCTGGCATAGCCAAATAAATTTTGAAAAGAAAAAGGGAGGGGGGGGAGAAAGAAAGGAAAGAAATACTGGGAATAAAGTAACAAGTCACTTGCAAAATCCACACTGAGAGACATTCTGTAGGATGAATAATCTGGTTTCTCAAGTAAATCAAAGCGAGAAAAAGGGAGTAAAAGGGGCCTGATAGGGGACAAAAAGAATAAAATGTGATATGTGGACTTTATATTCCTGTTGGAGCAAATGAATTATATAGTTCTAAGTGCTAAGTCACTTCAGTCGTGTCTGACTCTGAGACTCCATGGACTATAGCCTACCAGGCTCCTCTGTCCATGGGATTTCCCAGGTAGAAATACTGGAGTGTGTTGCCATGCCCTCCTCCAGGGGATCTTTCTGACCTAGGGATTGAACGCACGTCTCTCACATCTCCTGCCTTGGCAGGTGGGTTCTTTACCACTAGCACCACCAAGGAAGCCCCAATTATATAGTATATTTTTGCAACAGTCAGGGAAATTTGAATGTTAGATGATTTTTAAGGAATTCCTATTAATTCTGTTAGATGTAACGTTTGGCATGGTAGTTATTTCTCAGCAGCAAATACTGGAGTATGTGTAGGTGAAATGACATGATGCCTGTGACTGACTTTAAAATACTGCCCTAACAAATAGATGTAGCAGATGAGTGGAAAGTAGCAAAATGCTGATGATTGTTGAAACTGGGTCATAGACACATGGGGTTTTATTATAGTCATCTCTTTACATTTGATGTTTCAAAACTTTGATTTTAAGTTAAAGTTGAATATTACTCACCCAAAGTGTATGTGTTGATGGTGGGAGGTTAGGGCTGGATGGGTGGGGAGGTGGTCGCATAGAAAAAGAAGGAAGAACCAAATGAAAATATGTTTTTTTCAAATAAGAGGAATTTTTGTTTTTAGTCATTTCCTTTATTTTCTCAGTTGAAGTTCCTTCTGCCACTTGAAAACAGAGTTCTTATCCTCACATTCTGATTTCAAATAGCAGTCCTTGATTCTGGGTGCCACTGGTATGCATTATGCCATTCAGGTTTTGATCAGAAATGGTAACTAAATTACTTTTACTAAGCTGCTTTGTGACTTGGTGGTTAAAGACCGGGGTTGGATCTTTGATACCGAGTTTGCCTGCCAATTTGACAAACCTTTTATTTTAAAATTATTCACAGGAAAAAACAAATAGAGGGAAACCCCGCCACCACCCCCAAATAATAAGCATGTGTGTTTTTGAAAATGACTGAAGTGGGAAGCGAAGCACGTAATTAGTTTGAGATGCAGAGCAGCGAATCAGAACAAATGGCTCCTTCCAGAGACAAACTGGTGGAATGTGAAAATGCATCACCATAACCTACATTTTTTTTATACCAAGAGATTTGCAGCTGACTCTCTGGGTGACTCATTCCTATGCTGGGAGGGTGAGGTAATGCTTTTCTGAGAGGTGAGGTCATCTCTCTACCTGAACTGCAGGCCTCGACCGCTTCTGTGGCTCTCAAGGAAAAAGCGCCATCTGCTTTCACAGCTGCAGCCTCAAAGACTTCACAAAGATTGGTGCAGAGGTTAGCAGCCGTGAGTATGACTCATAAGCAGCCAATTAGTGAAGAGCAGCTATTTGAAAGTAAACTTTAAAATCATCATCCAGAAATATGACATGATCAAGGCTGGAATCATAATGCTTTTTTGTTTTGGGTTTTGTCCTCTTTTAAAATAAGTCCAAAAAAAAAAAAGGCAAATAAAATAAGGCAGTTTGTCTCCATATGGTCAATCACATGACATCTTCTTTGTTGTTTAAACCATATTTTTAATTGCAGATAAGTTTACTTTCTTTTACATTTGGAAGCAAAGGTGAACTTTAGCTCCTGTTCATCTGATGGAGGTTTTTGTTTGTTCTTTTTTGTGTGTAGGGGGTGGGGGGGGAGTGATTGAGGGTGGTTGCACTTCGAAGCCTTTGTATTCTCTAAGGACCTGCCGCTTGTTTAGAGAAAGAGAAGTTGTTTAATGAAGAGGAAACAAGTAAAAATAAATGTTATTTGTTTCCTGCAGACCCACCAACCGCTCTTCCTCTTTCTTGTAGTGATACACACCTGCTCTGCCTATTTGTCCTCAGCCAGTGCTTGCTGTTGACATTACCAGACAATACCTGTTTTTTAATTTTATTGAAGTTTTTATTACCGTTATTTTTATTATCATTTTTTTAAAAAATATTTATTTCACTGCATCAAGTCTGAGTTGTGGCATGTAGGACCTTTGATCTTTAGTTGCAACATGTGGGATCTAGTTCCCAGACCAGGAATTGAACTCAAACCCCAGGCATTGGGAGTGAGGAGTCTTAGCCATTGGCCCACCAAGGATGTCCCTTTTTACCATTTTTATATCATAGTTTGAATTTATTGTTCTAGTAAATAGAAGAGAGAATATAATGTGGACGGTAGAGAACAATAAACTCTTGATTTCCTAACTAATGTGTAACTTAAAAGGGGAGATTACTTTGGCTAAACACGATGGTAGCTTCACCATGACCTAAATCTGTTCTTAATGACAACTTTAAGTTGAACATTCTTCAAAAGATGAAAAGCTTTGATTTTTGAAATTAGAATTTTTTATCTGTTATCAGTAAATAGAAGAAAGCAAAGAATAAAGTAGTAATGTTAAAATTCTAAGATAATATGCAGTGGTATACATATGTATACATGCCAGTGTCATCTGAGAGCTCATTAAAAATCAAATGTTTATTTTTATTTATGTATTTATTTACTTTTGACCATGCTACATGGCTTGTGGGATCTTAGTTCCCGACCAGGGATTGAACCCAGGCCCCTGGCAGTGGAGGTGAAGAGTCCTAACCACTGGGCTTCCAGGGAAGTCCCCCCAAATTTAGATTTTTAAAAAATAAAGAGAAATAGTTGGAGATCTTTAAATAGCAAGAATTATGATGAACCTTCAATTTCATGGTATAGCCTTCTGAGTTTAATTACAGCTGCAAAGCTGAGTATCTGTTCTCTTTAATCTCTTATTTGGAAGTAATTTCACAGTACAAGAAGTTGCACACTTTTTGGTATGAAAAGTAGTACCAAAAAAAAAAAAAAAGAACCAACCCTTGTATTCCCAGATTAATCTGCTCAAAACTTATTTGCTCTATCATTTGAGTTGTATGTGTAATCTCTCCTCTCCCAAACCCCCATACATACTTTTTTTTTCTTGAAATATCTAAAGATAAATGAAATATCCATTATAGCTCTTTACTCCTAGATGCTTCAGTGTGCATTTCTTAATAGAGATACTCTCTTACATAACCACAGTACAGTCATCAACTTTTAATCTGTCGTCTATATTCCAGTTTTATCAGTTGACTTAATAATGTCTTCTATGGTGTCTTTCATTCCCAGTGTAGCATCTAGTCTAGGGTCAGGTAGTACAGTTACTTGTCACATTAGCTTCTTTTAATCTGGATTTTTTTCCCCACAGACTCTATCTTTTATGACATTGACATTTTTGAAAAATATTGTCTCTCTGGCTTTTTACTTAAAATTAAATAGAATTTTCCTTCTTTTGTGCTTGTCTGATGTTTTCTGATAATTAGATCCAGGCTGTGCATTCTTGGTTCAGAATGCTGTATGGGTAACCTTCTCTTAGGGTTTCCTGTCTATCAAACTCATTTGATCATCTAGTCAAGGTATTGTCTAAATTCTCCTATAAAATGACTTTTCTGTTTTTTTGTTTTTAATCAATTGTTACTAATAAGCAGTTGGGAAGATACTTTGTTGTTGTTTAGTTGCTAAGTCATGTCCAACTCTTTTGCGACCCTGTAGACTAGAACCTGCCAGGCTCATCTGTCCATGAAATTCTCTAGGCAAGAATATTGGACTGGGTTGCCATTTTTTCCTCCAGGGGATCTTCCCGACCCAGGGATTGAACTTGCATCTCCTGCGTTGGCAGTTGGATTCCTTACCACTGAGACACCAGGGAAGCACAGGAAGATACTTTACGACCATGCAGATATCCTGCTCCTCATCAAAATTACCCCCTAGATTTAACACCATGGCTGATTTTTGCCTGACACAGTCTTAACTGTGATGACTGCAAGATGCTAATTTTTCCAACTGCAGTCCTCCCTTCAAATATATCAGTAGACTCTTGGCATTTTATTGCAGTAAAAGCATTTCCTTCTCTCCCATATGTTGTTTATTTTATCTATTTGTTAATAATATGGACTCATAAATTCCTTTTTTTTTTTCAATGCTTTATAATTCAGTAGTTAATCATTCTGGTGCTTCAGTTCCAGATGTGGTCAGTGACATGTTTCCATCTTTTTTTTGTATATATTCTTACTTTTCAGACCAATAAGATATTAAAGATTCACCTTCTACCTGCCTTGCCCCAGCCCAAGAGTCAGCCATGTCTCTCAGAGGCCTTTGTTCTTTTGCTGAGGGAACGGAATTTGATAAAATCTGCCCACTAGGTTTGAGTGCATTAATTTTACAGCCACTGTATATGCATAAACATGTACACATTAACATATTTAATATTTAACAGTACAGTGAACAGTTTTTGAGACTGTAATATTGTCTCAGTATAGTTACAGCAAAAAGTATAGTAGGAAGACTTCTGTCAGTGAACTTCCACTGCTAAAATTTTCTTGGATTTCAAAGGAAAAGCATAAGCGATGCTAGCCTGAAGGCCGAATGGGATTTCAGTGGGCAGAGTTGGTACTGGGGTGTTCCAGGGAGAATGAATGACATTGACAGTGACATAAGTGAACAATAACAGTAATAACATTAAATATCCTGCCTAAGTAATGATGCCTGATTTCCACCCACGTGGGGAAAGGTGAAAGACAAGGAGGAAAAAAAATAAATAAAAAAATTAAAAAAAGAAAGACAAGGAGGAGAAGGTTGTATGAGGTTGTGTTTAGAGGACTTTGAATGTTGGACTTAGGATTTGGGGTCTTTAGTTAGAAGAAAATGGAGAGCTATTGAGGATTTTTGAATAGTGTCATAACAAGCTTAACTGACTTAGAGATTAATCTAGAAGATACGCAGAGGTTGGGTTGAGGAAATTTCCAGCTAAGACCTGTGAAGAGATTATTATAATAGTTCAAGCCAGAGATATAAGGATTTGAACTACGAAATGAAGGAAAGAAGTGGATTAGAGTCGTGTTTTTCAACCTGTTTTCTAGAACTCCAGGAGTGTGGGACAAACCTGGGGGTAGCGGGTGGGGGAAAGAATATATTAACTGAACAACAACTTAAAACTCTTTGTGACAGAAAAGGATCTCTTTAAAATATCCCTGTAAGTATCTCTTTAAAGAAAAGATTCTGCTGCTTAAGGAAAAAAGAAGTCCATAGAGAAAAAAAAAAAATTTTTTTTAAGTTTATATCGACATTTGTTTGGAGGCTTTTGGTTTTTAAACTCATACTTCTTTCATAGCCCCTTTTCCAAAGTTTTGAGCCTTCACAGTCAGGAAAATAGTTGTGGCATTAGCTGAAATAAGTCAAGCTGTGTCCTTTTTTTTTTTTTTTTTGCACCACATGGCTTGCAGGATCTTAGTTCCTTGACCAGGAATTGAACTTGGACCCCAGCACTGACAGCACCAAGTCCTAACCACTGAACCACCAGAGAATTCCTGAGTTGTGTCTATTTGTTAATGCTGAAAGGCCAGTGTCACAAAGGCATGTACTAATTTAAACTCTTTCTCCAGAAACAAGGTGTTCTTGGCCAAAACCTTTAGAGTCATCCTGGGCTCCTTTAGAGTCATCCTGGGCTCTTTTCTTTTGCTCGTGTGTATAGGGAATCCACCACGAAATCCTACTGGCTTTACCTTCCAATTGCATCCCTAATCTAACCACCGGCATCACCTCCACTGTCCACAACCACCACAGTCTCGGGCTTTCCGCTTGCTCTCCATCCTTGCCTCTCCAGCCTGTTCCCCTCCGCTGTCACCGTGTACTTCCTGCTTAAGACCTTTGCAAGGGCTGTTCCCCTATATCAGCAGAGTTAGCACTTGTGTTTAGAGTTTGCTCAGATGTTACTTTCTCTATGGGAGCCTGCCCTGAACTTAACCATTAATGACAGTCCCTTCCCTTCCTATGCATATACTTTCCCTTCCTCCTTTATCTTGTTCCATTTTTTTTCCTTATGGCATTTATCCCCTAACATAGTCTGTAATTATTTACTATGTTATTTAACTCCCCAGTCCAGAGTTTGAGAGCCACATTGGCAGGTGTTTTTGTTTTCTTTTTATTTGTTTTGCTTACTTGTGTATCCTAAGCAACTGAATAGTCCCTGACGTGTAATCAGTTTAGTTCAGTTCAGTCGCTCATCGTGTCCGACTCTTTGCAACCCCATGAACCGCAGCACTCCAGGCCTCCCTTTCCATCACCGACTCCCGGAGTTTACCCAAACTCATGTCCATTGAGTCGGTGATGCCATCTAACCATCTCATCCTCTGTCGTCCCCTTCTCCTCCTGCCCCCAATCCCTCCCAGCATCAGAGTCTTTTCCAATGAATCAACTCTTCCCATGAGGTGGCCAAAGTATTGGAGTTTCAGCTTCAGCATCATTCCCTCCAAAGAAATCCCAGGACTGATCTCCTTTAGGATGGACTGGTTGGACCTTCTTGCAGTCCAAGGGACTCTCAAGAGTCTTCTCCAACACCACAGTTCAAAAGCATCAGTTCTTCAGCGCTCAGCTTTCTTTATAGTCCAACTCTCACATCCATACATGACTACTGGAAAAACCATAGCCTTGACTAGATGGACCTTTGTTGACAAAGTAATGTCTCTGCTTTTTAATATGCTGTCTAGGTTGGTCATAACTTTCCTTCCGAGGAGTAAGCATCTTTTAATTTCATGGCTGCAATCACCACCTGCAGTGATTTTTGGAGCCCCCCAAAATAAAGTCAGCAACTGTTTCCACTGTTTCCCCATCTATTTACCATGAAGTGATGGGACCAGATGCCATGATCTTCGTTTTCTGAATGTTGAGCTTTAAGCCAACTTTTTCACTCTCCTCTTTCACTTTCATCAAGAGGCTCTTTAGTTCTTTTTCACTTTCTGCCATAAGGGTGGTGTCATCTGCATGTCTGAAGTTATTGGTATTTCTTTGGGCAATCTTGATTCCAGCTTGTGCTTTGTCCAGCCCAGCGTTCCTCATGATGTACCCTGCATATAAGTTAAATAAGCAGGGTAACAATATACAGCCTTGACGTACTCCTTTTCCTATTTGGAACCAGTCTGTTCCATGTCCAGTTCTACCTGTTGCTTCCTGACCTGCATACAGATTTCTCAAAAGGCAGTTCAGGTGGTCTGGTATTCCCATCTCTTTCATAATTTTCCACAGTTTATTGTGATCCACACAGTCAAAGGCTTTGGCATAGTCAGTAAAGTAGAAATAGATGTTTTCCTGGAACTCTTTTGCTTTTTCGATGATCCAGCGAATGTTGGCAATTTGATCTCTGATTCCTCTGCCTTTTCTAAAACCAGCTTGAACATCAGGAAGTTCACGGTTAACGTATTGCTGAAGCCTGGCTTGAAGAATTTTGAGCATTACTTTCCTAGCATGTGAGCTGAGTGCAATTGTGTGGTAGTTTGAGCATTCTTTGGCATTGCCTTTCTTTGGGATTGGAATGAAAACTGACCTTCTCCAGTCCTGTGGCCACTGCTGAGTTTTCCAAATTTGCTGACATATTGAGTGCAGCATTTTCACAACAGCGTCTTTTAGGATTTGAAATAGCTCAACTGGATTTCCATCACCTCCACTAGCTTTGTTCTTAGTGATACTTCCTAAGGCCCACTTGACTTCACATTCCAGGATATCTGGCTCTAGGTGAATGATCACAGCATCCTGATTATCTGGGTCGTGAAGATCATTTTTGTATAGTTCTTCTGTGTGTTCTTGCCACCTCTTCTTAGTATCTTTTGCTTCTGTTAGGTTCCTACCATTTCTGTCCTTTATTGAGCCCATCTTTGCATGAAATATTCCCTTGGTATCTCTAATTTTCTTGAAGAGATCTCTAGTCTTTCCTATTCTGTTTCCTATGAAAACCATACTGGAGTGTACCTGTGGGCCCCAGGAGAGACAGGTGGTTCTTTTAAATTGCTTTTGGTTGATAAGCTGTGCAACTTCGTATGCTGCTCCAGAGGCCAAAGTACATCAGGCATGAGACCACGGCAGTATTTCCTATGACATGTAATAGGCCCTCCATAAACGTTGTTAAAAGAAGGAAGGACAACTAAGAGCATGAAATCATTAAGCTTGGTTACCAGGCTTCTTGCTCGTAGCAGATCTGAGAAATTGAATGAAAGAAAGAGTGGGATGCTGCTTAAATCAATCTATGTTCCTTAGACCTGAATCATTGATGGTAACTGGCTTAGATAAAATAGGCCTGGAAAGTGCTGCATAAACTGTCCCTTTACTAGAAAATCACATTATCCATTAGCGTAGTAATCACCATAAGAACTCCTATAGTAACCTCTGCTTGAACTCACTTAGTCACAGAACTCTCATTTGGTCTTGTTATGGAACACTCTTGGCTCCTGGTGAACAGAGTTTGAGGAAAACCATACCTGTGGGCCCCAGGAGGGACAGGTGGTTCTTTTAAATTGCTTTTGGTTAATAAGCTGTATAACTTCGTATGCTGCTCCGGAGGCCAAAGTACATCAGGCATGAGGCCACAGCTCTTAGTTCCTGCTAATTCTTTTATTTATTTTTAAAATTATTATTTAATCATTAATTAAGTTGGTAATTATTTAATTATTAATTAGTCAATGTTTAACTATTAATTATTTATATTTATTTTTATTTTTATCCTTTTATTTTTATTATTTATTTGTTTTATTGACATATAATTGATTTACAATGTTGTGTTAATTTCTATGTACAGCAAAGTGATTCAGTTATATATACATATATATATATCCTTTTTCATATTCTTTTCCTATTTGATTTATCACAGGATATTGAATATAATTCCCTATGCTATACAGTGGGACCTTGTGGTTGGTTTATTCATTCTATGTATAATAGTTCACATCTGCTAGTTTTAACCTTCCAATCCATCCCTCCCCCACCCTCCATCCCTTGGCAACCGCAGGTGTATTCTCAGTGTCTGTTGTGAGTCTGTTTCTTTTGTGTAGTTAGGTTCATTTGTGTTGTGTTTTAGATTCCACATATAAGTGATATCGTATGATATTTATCTTTGTATGGTTTACCTCATTTAGCATGATAATCTCTAGGTCCATCCATGTTGCTGCAAATGGCATTGTTCCGCTCTTTTTTATGACTGAGTAATATTCCATTGCATATGTGTAGCACATCTTCTTTATTCATTCATAGAATCCTTTTAAAAGTTAGCTTTTATTTTAGGTATTTGGGAACAAGATGATCATTCCTTCCCTGGATGGAGACCTCTTCCAGTGGGACCGGGATCGTGAGAGCATGGAAACAGTTCCGTTTACAGTTGAATCACTTCTCGAGTCGTCTTATAAGTTTGGAGATGATGTTGTCTTGGTTGGAGGAAAGTCTCTCACTACGTATGGACTCAGTGCATATAGTGGAAAGGTGAGTAAAAATGTTCAGTTTGTTTGGGGAGAAGTCAGACTAAATAAGAATAGAAGAAATAATTTCTTAAACTGGACTATTACTGGTTGAGGTCTGTTATAATTTTCCCCCAAGGATATCATTTCTTTTGATAAAAGAACTGTGAAGTAGAAAGTGGGGGATATACTATTAAGAGAAACTGAATTTATCCAGAATAACAGAATAAACGACAGAGTCAAACAGCAGAGCCAGGAACAGCAGAAGGAAGAGAAGGAATAACTGGTCTTCTGTGTGTCAGGTGCATTTTTCATGCATCATTTTGAAATCATCACAATATTTCTAATGGTTACATTTAAAAATTTTTATTTGGATAAGGAACGCTCCAAGGATTAATAATAATCCTGATGGTAAGAATAATTGCTACTACTTATTTATTTCTCTAGTTTGAGCCTGTCATGAGAGAATCTAAGAAGCAAGTTCGTGCTCATTTTAGGATGAGAAAATTGAGGGTTTCAAAGGTTCAGAAACTTCCAAGGTCAGATTTGATTTAAATCTGTCTGATGAAAAAGTCATACTGTTAATGACCTATGCTTTCTCCATTATTAGCTTTTAGGAAATAAACTGACTCTTAAGATTGGGTCTTATAAATCCATTGTTGGGAATAACTAAAAATATGCTTTTTTAGAAAGGTAAAAAATCTCTTTCTAACCCCTGAATACATCAGTACTTGAATATTTGTATATAGACTTGAAAACAAGGAAGAATAGAAAAAAGGTCTTTGATCCTTGAGTTTTTCAAACTTGATGATCCCTTGTCTGAGTGTTCGGCCCATGGGCCCTCCTTGTTCTCGCAAGCTTTTTGCCTTCTCCAGCCACCTGCATCTGTATTGTTCTGAGGAGGCCTTATGGTCCTGTCTCTCCTTCAGTGCTCTCATCTGTAAAGCAGTGGGACTGAACCTGGGCAGCTAGTTTTGTGGTTTGATGTGCTGCTCCAAAATTCTGGTATCCTAGCAGGTACACTTCTTTCTGTGAGGATTTTGGTTACACCATCCAAAGAATTTCCCCTTTCCTTCGAATGAGGATTTGAAAGAGGTACTTGAAAATGCTAACAGCTGTTAGAGAAGGTTTAAATTTTTTAGAACTAAATGCTTCTGTTGTATGGAAACTCCAAGGTGGTTTTTCTTTTTTTTTAGCTCACCTTGGATTTTATTCATGGTATTATTACAAGAGATCACAACTAGCTCTCCATTTCTTCATGGAAATAAGTGCTCACAGTAAGACTGAAGTTGTCTAAATCCTGAAACTTGTTCCCTGAAGTAAATATTCACTGGCACTTCTATGGTTCTGAATGTTTCATTTTAGGAACTGGTGGTAATCTAGCTATTGCTGCTTTTTTTTTCCAGTTTTTTAAAATTTATTTTTTAAAAATTTATTGGAGTATAGTTGATTTACAGTGCTATGTTAGTTTCAGGTATACAGCAAAGTGAATCAGTTATACATATATCCACTCTTTTTTAAGATTCTTTTCCCATATAGGCCACTGTCATCGTTGTTCAGTCGCTAAGTGGTGTCCAGCTCTTTGCGACCCCTTGGACTGTAGCTTTCATGGGATTTTCCAGGCAAGAATACTAGAGTGGGTTGCCATTTCCTTCTCCATTGAACCCATGTCTCCTGCTTTGGCAGGCGAATTCTGTACTGCTGAGCCACCAGGGAAGCCCATATAGGCCATTACAGAGTATTGAGTAGAGGCCCCTGTGCTAAACGGTATAGCTGTTGCTTCTTAATCCTTGGGTACTTTTTACACATTTCCTCAATTTCCTTTCACTTTTTATAAATTATCGAGAGTCTTTTACTGTCTCTGATCTCCTGAAATGTGTTCTCTTTACTAATTTTACACCTGTCTTTTCAGGTGAGGTACATCTGTTCAGCTCTGGGTTGTCGCCAGTGGGATAATGATGAAATGGAACAAGAAGAAGACATCTTGCTTCTGCAGCGCACCCAGAAAACTGTGAGAGCCGTTGGACCTCGCAGTGGCAATGAGAAGTGTGTATTTAGATGATGTTGCTGTTGATGTTTAGAAGTACAGTAAGACCAGAGTTCATCGGCTTTTTCTTTGTTGAGATTTTCTGAACTGTTTTTGTTTCCCCAAAAGCATACTACTTTTTAAAGAGAAATGAAGCCCCTCAATTTATCTGTTTATTTAGGCTGTGCTGGGTGTTGGCTGCAGCATACAGGCTTCTCCAGTTGTGATGTGTGGCATGTGGGATCTTAGTTCCCCCACCAGGGGTTGAACCCACATCCCCTGCATCTGAAGGCAGATTCTTTACCACTGGACCATCAGGGAAGTCCCTGTAGCCCCTAAATTTAAAACGGCTTCATGACTATTAATATTAACAAATCTTGAGCTGAACTTCTCACCATGTGCTTTCAGATATGGTAACCAGGAGGAGTCCCATACAATGACTGTATATTAGCTTTGTTATTGTTATTGCTTAGTCGCTCAGTTGTGTTTGAATCTTGGCGACCCCATGGATTGTGGCCCCCCAGGTGTTTCTTTCCATGGGGTTTCCTAGGCAAGAATACTGGAGTGAGTTGCCATTTCCTCCTCCAGGGGATCTTCCCGACTCAGGGATTGAAGCCAAATCTCTGCGTCTCCTGCATTGCAGGAAGATTCTTTACCAGAGTCACCAGGGAAGCCCATATATTAGCTTAGTTTTAGGTTATGATACTTTTCACAGCAACCTCACTGGTCAAAGTTCTTTGAATACAGACAGACAAAGCTGATATGCTTTGCTTTACTTGGGCCTGTTGGACTCTGAAATTCTCTCTGGTAGATAGTTTTGTGGTTTGTCTGACTACCACCTCAATTTTAAAATAATACTTTAATCTATTTTCTTAAAGTGTTAAAGTATAATTTATTTGGTCAAATACTTTTTTGTTTCCTTTTTCAAATAATGTAAATTTTTACATTTAAAATAACGTGATTAGGAGGCAAGAATATACAATGGATTAAAGACAATCTCTTTAACAAGTGGTGCTGGGAAATCTGGTCAACCACTTGTAAAAGAATGAAACTAGAACACTTTCTAACACCATACACAAAAATAAACTCAAAATGGATTAAAGATCTAAACGTAAGACCAGAAACTATAAAACTCCTAGAGGAGAACATAGGCAAAACACTCTCTGACATACATCACAGCAGGATCCTCTATGACCCACCTCCCAGAATATTGGAAATAAAAGCAAAAATAAACAAATGGGACCTAATTAACCTTAAAAGCTTCTGCACATCAAAGGAAACTATTAGCAAGGTGAAAAGACAGCCTTCAGAATGGGAGAAGATAATAGCAAATGAAGCAACTGACAAACAACTAATCTCGAGAATATACAAGCAACTCCTACAGCTCAACTCCAGAAAAATAAATGACCCAATCAAAAAATGGGCCAAAGAACTAAATAGACATTTCTCCAAAGAAGACATACAGATGGCTAACAAACACATGAAAAGATGCTCAACATCACTCATTATCAGAGAAATGCAAATCAAAACCATTATGAGGTACCATTTCACACCAGTCAGAATGGCTGCGATCCAAAAGTCTACAAGTAATAAATGCTGGAGAGGGTGTGGAGAAAAGGGAACCCTCTTACACTGTTGGTGGGAATGCAAACTAGTACAGCCACTATGGAGAACAGTGTGGAGATTCCTTAAAAAACTGGAAATAGACCTGCCTTATGATCCAGCAATCCCACTGCTGGGCATACACACTGAGGAAACCAGAAGGGAAAGAGACACGTGTACCCCAATGTTCATCGCAGCACTGTTTATAATAGCCAGGACATGGAAGCAACCTAGATGTCCATCAGCAGATGAATGGATAAGAAAGCTGTGGTACATATACACAATGGAGTATTACTCAGCCATTAAACAGAATACATTTGAATCAGTTCTAATGAGGTGGATGAAACTGGAGCCTATTATACAGAGTGAAGTAAGCCAGAAAGAAAAACACCGATACAGTATACTAACACATATATATGGAATTTAGAAAGATGGTAACAATAACCCTGTGTACGAGACAGCAAAAGAGACACTGATATATAGAACAGTCTTATGGACTCTGTGAGAGAAGGAGAGGGTGGGAAGATTTGGGAGAATGGCATTGAAACATGTAAAATATCATGTATGAAATGAGTTGCCAGTCCAGGTTCGACGCACGATACTGGATGCTTGGGGCTGGTGCACTGGGACGACCCAGAGGGATGGAATGGGGAGGGAGGAGGGAGGAGGGTTCAGGATGGGGAACACATGTATACCTGTGGCGGATTCATTTTGATATTTGGCAAAACTAATACAATTATGTAAAGTTTAAAAATAAAATAAAATTAAAAAAAAAAAATAACGTGATTAGGAACTTCCCTGGTGGTCCAGTGGTTGAGAATCTGCCTTCCAATGTGGGGGGTGGGGATCTGGGATCAATCCCTGACAGGGAACTAAGATCCCACACGCTAGGGCAAATAAGCCCACATGCCACATCTGCTGAGCCCACAAGGCAAAACTAGAGAGAAGCCCGCACACCACAGCAAAGGGTCCTGCTTGCCACAACTAAGACCCAATGCAGCCAAATAAATAAATATTAAAAAACTAAGATAAAATTATGTGATTGGATTAAGATATGCTAGTGGTCATAAATTACATGCTTGAGTTTTTTAAACCTAATGTTTAAATTCTAAATTGCCGTGCAATAAAAAGAATTTGAGAGCCCATGTTTATCTTTTTGAAAGTGAACCAGACTTTGAACCATTCTTTGAGATTTTGTCTAATTTGATGCACAATCATTGTTTCCTGAAAACATTTCTCAAGTTCAATGAAGAATGTATTCTCTCTTCATTCCCTGGACTGTAAGTCGAGGGCTTTGCTGGCAACCGGAGCTCCTTTATCCTGATGAGATTTTGTTTCCCTAAATGTTGAGTGCTTGTTGGGTGTTCAGCCACCATAGGAGCAGATGTGCAACTTAACAGAATTTGAATTATCAGAATGGGAAGAGTCTGCCGTCTGAGATCCATATTCTTTGAGTATCTACTTTTTAACAGATGTCAGAATTATAGGGCCATTTTATATCTAAGTGTCAAGACCATTATAGTGTCAATAGACATATGATTTTTCTATATGTTAATTATAGAGGAAACATTACTGCTACCACTTTACAGATACGGACACTGAAACTCAGGTAAGGTTAAGGCTAACCAGATCTCAGTCAGAAGAAAACTAAGATTGAAACTGAGGTGTTATGACCTTCAGACTTGGTATTCTGGGTCACATTGCCTTTCAAGGCTCTATTTTCATAAAAATCTAAACTTGATGTATTCATCTTGCCTTTTACATTGGCTTATTGGGATATCCCAATAAGGGTTAATTTCTCTACACTTGAGTGAAATGTTTCCACACTTTAATTAAGAAGTAGGACCGACTGTAAGCTGCATCATTTTGATGTGACTTTGATGTGTTTTGAGAAGATTGTCTTGATTTAGAAATGTGAACATTTGTTAATCTTTGAGAGAAAAATCTATCCCATAGCTGTTGTCAGATCACAGCTCTCAGAACCAGTTTCTAAAGGGTCAGGACCCAACTTACGCCCTCTTGTGGCTGAAATCAGTATAGTGTGCTCTTTTCCAGAAGATTGTGTGTTAATTGTTCCTTTTCTCATCACCCAAATTTTAGTGTTTGTTTCTTCACTCTACAAGAGTTCTTTATTATTTGGTCCCTTTTTTAAAATGTAAATTTCTAAAACACGCCTTTGTAAATTTAAGGTGGAATTTCAGTGTTGGCCACTTTGAACTTCGGTATATTCCAGACATGGAAACTAGAGCCGGATTTATTGAAAGCACCTTAAAGCCCAGTGGAAACAAAGAACAGTCTAAAATTATTTCAGACGTGGAAGAGCAGGAAGCTGTCATGATGGATACAGTGATAAAGGTCTCCGTTGCGGATTGGAAAGTTATGGCGTTTAATAAGAAGGGAGGACACCTGGAGTGGGAATACCAGGTACCTAGAACCACTGAGAATTTATGACTGTGTTTCTTTCCTTCTCAGTCTGACCAGACATGTTGGGTAAGGGGAGGTGACTGCCATTTTGCAATTTTTCAACTTGTTCTCTGTGCTCTAAGAAATTTGTGATTTTACATCGGTTAGAATGTAAAAGTTGCTCAGTTGTGTTTGACCCCATGGACTATACAGTGACCCCATGGACTATACAGTCCTTGGAATTCTCCAGGCCAGAATACTGGAGTGGGGAGCCTTTCCCTTCTCCAGGGGATCTTCCCAACCCAGGGATCGAATCCAGGTCTCCTGCATTGCAGGTGGATTCTTTACCAGCTGAGCCACAAGGGAAGCCCTCTGTTAGAATGTGGCTATTATGAAAAAGACAGAAGATAGCAAGTGTGGGTGAGGTGAACAGGTTATAGCAGCATTTCTTTGAGCTAGATGTTATGGGAAACAGCATGGAGGATCCTTATAATATTAAACAGAAGTGAAGAGTTGATCTTAAATGTTCTTAAAACACACATACAAAGTAACTATGAAATGATGGCTATATCAGCTTGATTGTGCTAATTATTTCACAGTGTGTACATGTACCAAAATATCATACTCTATACGATAAATGGCTTCCCAGGTAGCTCAGTGGTATAGACCCGTCTGCCATGCAGAAGACACAGATTCAATCCCTGGGTCGGGAAGATCCTAGAGAAGATCCTGGGTCTAGGAAGATCTGCCTAGAGAAGGAAATGGCAACCCCCACCAGTATTCTTGCCTGGGAAATTCTGTGGAGAGAGAATCCTGGCAGGCTATAGCCCATGGGGTCACAAAAGAGTTGGACATGACTTAGCAACTAAACAACAATATCATAAGTACATACATTTTTATTTGTCAGTTATACCTCAGTAAAGCTGAACAACAACAAAAAAGCTGGAAAATGAAAACTTTTTAAATAAATCTGTGTCTTTAAATGGTATTTCAGGAGTTGGGATACATATAAATACTGCTTGTAGATATCTAAATTTTCTTTTCCTTTTTTGTTATTGTTTGTTTAGTTTTGTACTCCCATTGCATCTGCCTGGTTGGTTAAGGATGGCAAAGTCATTCCCATCAGTCTTTTTGATGATACAAGTTACACGCCCAATGATGGAGTTTTAGAAGATGAAGAAGATATTGTAGAAGCCGCCCGGGGAGCCACAGAAAACAGTGTTTACTTGGGTGAGTGGATGTCTCTTATCTCGAGATAGTACATGTTGAATCCAGGTTTTATTTCTACATGGTCTCTCCCTACTTCAGGTGTGCCTATAGTAGTTTTAATTCCTTAGTACATTCTCTGGCCTTAAGATTTATACTTTGATTTCTGTTCTGCAGTGTTTTCTCATTCTTTCAGTTCTGAAACTTCTAATTGCCATAGTGTATTCTTTTTCTCAGAGACCTTTATTTAAAATGCTTAAAAATGTTGCCATTATATAGCATGGTTTCATGTTACTTATGTATCCTCAAAGTCTAAAACTTTTTACATTTGTATTTGTATCTCTATCAACTTGCACCCTCTTAAAGATTATATTTAGTTTTTTCTATACATCTATACAGCTTATCTGAAAAATCAAAACAAAATTCTTGTGTGCTACTGGGCAATTGAAAGCCTTTAATATAATACATTTTGAAAACCCTAAAATCTAATTATTTGAACTAATTTTGTGGCCAAATACTCATAAAATTCTTTTAGCGCTATCAATGTGCTACCCACCCCTCAATCTCAGTGAAATGCAAGAATTTGAAAGAGTAACACGTCACACACATGATATGACAGTATTTAATTGAATTGTTAGTATCTTGTGAACGATAGGTGTTTAGGTTTTCTTAAAGAAAAGGTTACTTCATCTAAGCTATTAGTTTCCTAAAAGTACAATTATTTCTTTCAGTTTTCCTGCCAGAGGGGTTTTCCAGTTTTTACCAAAGATTATTCAGTGAGAACATTGTAACGTGTACATAATTTTCCTGCCCTGTTTTTGTTGAATAACCTTTGGGTCAAATTTGAGTGCTTCGCTCATGAGTCTTTGAAAAGAGCTGTGTAGCACATGAATAAATAACTGAAATTCGTCTAATTTTATTAAATCAAAATGAACCTTTTTGGAAAAAAAAAATCATTGGCACTTGATTCTAAATGTAATTGACAGGGTTCTGGTTGATTTAGGAATGTACAGAGGCCAGCTGTATCTGCAGTCATCAGTCAGAATTTCAGAAAAGTTTCCTACGAGCCCCAAGGCCTTGGAATCTGTCAATAGTGAAAATGCTATTATTCCTTTGCCAACCATCAAATGGAAACCTCTAATTCGTAAGTGAACTGTGAACTTTTATAAATGTTATTAAAATGTTCAGAGGCCTGATCATGACTGTCTTTGCCCTAGTTTTGAGTATCACAAGGATCACAACTATTATATACTCTGTACTGTCTAATGGCCCTCCTAATGGCTCAGCAGGTAAAGAACCCGCCTGCCAATGCAGAAACAGGTTCTCTCCCTCGAGTCGGGAAAATCCCCTGGAGGAGGAAATGGCTACCCACTCCAGTATTCTTGCCTGGAGAACCCCATGGATAGAGGAGCCTGGTGGGCTACAGTCCTTGGGATCGCAAAGAGTAGGACACGACTGAGCACACATGCTCGTACTTTCTAATAAATGGGGAAGGTATTTCAGAAGTTAATGAATTTTAATTATCATTTACAACATTATTTCATCGAAGCAACAGCTGCTTCTGTAGAAATCAGTGTTAATAAAATGTTTCTCTAGACAGGTTAGAAAAATTTTTAATCATTCTCTGACCATGCCTTGGTATCATTTAGTTTATATTTATGTTAAGAATATTTGTGAAACATTATCTGGCTATCACATCATATTCTTTGAGACACTCAAATGAATTGAATTCAAATATTAAGCCATCTGTTTTCTTCGGCTGTCTTTCTGTACCTTGTATATGTTTTTTTGTCACATACACCACATCAGATTTTAATGACTTGTATAAATGATTCATCTTCTCTACAAGACTGCTTTTCAAGGGAAAAAACCTTGGGCCATTGTTTGACTAACGTATTTAAACTGAACTGTGGTTGAATATCTGTGTTTTGAATGAATGAGGCATACACATTTTCATTAAAATCATAACAGTGAAGATTTCACCGTTTTCTTTTAGATTCTCCTTCTAGAACTCCTGTCTTGGTGGGCTCTGATGAATTTGACAAATGTCTTAGTAATGATAAGTTTTCTCACGAAGAGTACAGTAACGGTGCACTTTCAATCTTGCAGTATCCTTACGGTAAGTGTGATTACCTTTGAACTGAAGATGGTGTCTGACTCTTCTGTTTATTTTAGTTTATTAATTTGAAATTTAATTAATAGAATTCAAATGCAGGGTAATCAGTTGAAGGGCAAAAAATAAAATATCTTGAGAAGCAAAAGTTGTATATGATGGCCAAGGTTCCAGAGACTGTTTGCAGGGGTTTTGTCACATGCTAGATTGGACACACCTAACTTACCTATGTCTCTATTCCTTCATCTGTAAAACAAAGATATAATAATCCTGTGTATATCTACTTATCAAATTGTTCTAAGGTCTAAATGAGATAATGTAGTGTTTTTTTTTGTTTTGACGTGTACACAGTGCTATATTTATTTATTTTAAAAAACGTATTTGTTTTTGGCTGCACTGGGTCCTCGTTGCTGCATGTGGGCTTTCTTTGGTTATACAGAGCAGGGGCCTCCCACCATGAGTACGCAAGGGCTTCTCATTGTGTTGGCTTCTCTTGTTGCAGGGCACAGGCTCTAGGGCACGAGGGCTTCAACAGTTCTGGTGCCCTGGCTCATTAGTTGTGGCTTGTGGGACCTAAGGCATACAGGCTTCAGTAATTTGTGGCTCAATGGTTGTGACTCAACAGGCTCTGGAACACAGTTGTGGCACATGCGCTTAGGTACCCCTCAGCATGTGGAATCTTCCCAGACCAGGGATTGAACCCATGTCCCCTGCACTGGCAGGTGGATTCTTATCCACTGCTCCACCAGGGAAATCCAATAATGCTTAGTCTTAATTAGCACCAAGTCTGGCAAATAGTAAATGTTCAGTAAGCATTAGTTCTTGTTATTACCTCTTATTTAATGATCAGCTTATATAATATAGTCTATGTAATATCTGTATAGTGAAAATAGATATTTCCCATAAGAGCTATGTGAAAATGCTATACAATGGGATTATTTTAATTTTGTTTTAAGACAAAGAAAATTAGCTTGGAAGTCGAAAATAGGTGAAATTTGGCATGCAACACATTCCTATTTATTTAGGAAAGTGAAAGTAAAGTCGCTCAGTCGTGTCTGACTCTTTGTGACCTCATGGACTGTAGCCTACCAGGTTCCTCTGTCCATGGGATTTTTCAGGCAAGAATACTAGAGTGGGTTGCCATTTCCTTCTCCAGGAGATCTTCCCGACCCAGGGATTGAACCCAGGTCTCCTGCATTGTAGGCAGACACTTTACCATCTGAGCCACCAGGAAAGCTGGATATATTCAGATATGAAAGTTGAACATCTTTTAAACAGTTGAACATTAAAAAAAAAAAAATCCTCGAATCTGTATTAGACAAAAACATAGGCTCCTCGTCAGTTAGTTACCCTAGATGGTAGAACTGGGAAGTTATTGTAGAATTTAAATTGATTTAGTTAAAAAACAACAACAACAAGGTGCTAAAGTCTGTTATTGATCAACATAGAATGTAAAAGAGAACTGTGTAATCTGCCCACACTGTGTAAAACAGAAGTTAAAAAGAAAAGCTGCTTTCTAGGACAGACTCATTTTGACAGCCTGAAATGAACCAGAGAGCACAGTGGAAATGTTTTCCTTTCCTTGTGAAGAATGAATCATGCTAAAATTTGGTATTTTGTTGGGGCTAAATGGAAGGAAAGTTTAAAATCCTCGAAGGAAGTTTGAATACTAATTTTATTTTCCACTTAAAGGATTGAATTATTAATGAGATAATGAATAAGAGTTGTTTTTTTTAGTCTTATTATTATTCAGTAGAAAGAAAATGTATGGTGTTATGGAATAAAGAAAAATATATCTGTGTAGAAGGAAGAAAAAGCACAGTAAATGAGGCTGTGGAAATGTGCTAAAGAAGAGATGAAACTTTAAAAAAAGGAATTGAAAGTGTTATAAGTCATAGGAAATTAGATAATTATTAGCAATTAATGGTGGAACCATATTGGTATATCTTTTTAAAGAAACCCACTTCTAATGTTTATTTTTTTGAAGATAATGGTTATTATCTGCCATACTATAAGAGGGAAAGAAACAAACGGAGCACGCAGATCACAGTCAGATTTCTTGACAACCCGAATTACAAGAACATCCGCAAGAAGGACCCTGTTCTTCTCTTACACTGGTGGAAAGAAATAGTTGGAACCATCGTGTTTTGTATTGTAGCAACAACTTTCATTGTACGCAGACTCTTCCATCCTCATCCTCACAGAGTAAGACATTTTTTAGAATCTCATTTATTTCAAAGTGTTGGGACTATAGAAAACTTTGTGTGTGTGCATGTGTGTGCGCGCGTGCACGCGCCCATGTGCTGGGCAAGGGGTACATTTCCTTAAATTTCACCCTAAAATCACTGTTGCCTATACTTTTGTTTCCATGTGCTTGTCACCCCTGCTTCACTCTTCAACCCTGGCTCCACCCTGATCATTTCCCTTCCCTTTGACAAAGAAAATGCTGTTGTTTTGTGTTCTTCTAATACATTTTCTCAGTATTGTTTGTTCTTCCATGTTATTTTACAGCCTAATATTGTTAGCTAACTTCAGTTCAGCTTTTGTACTGAGAGTGATTTTTTTCCCCCACCTCTTCAGCAAAGGAAGGAATCTGAAACTCAGTGTCAAACTGAAAATAAATATGATGCTGTCAGTGGAGAAGCTAATGACAGTAGCTGGAATGACATAAAAAATTCTGGATACGTGTCACGGTAAGAGTCTTATGCTAAAGTGTGTGTGTGCTGTAGCTTCTGCTGGCAACTGTTCAAATCCAGAAAGGAATAGCCCTAGATATAGAGAACAAATGGATTGCCAGAATGGAGAGGAGTGGGACTGGTGAGCGAAATAGATGAAGACTAGAGTAGTTGTTCATTTGACATGTGCTCTAAACCTCCAGTTATATGGTAAGTCACAGGGATATAAGAGACAGTGTAAGGAATATGGTTAATGATACTGCAATAACTGTCTATGGAAACAGATGATCACTAGACTTACCGTGGTGATCATTTTATATTGTATACAAATGCCAAATCATTATATAGTGCACCTGAAACTTACATATTATATGCCAACTCTATTTCGATTAAAAAAGAAGAAACAACCTCTAAACTAAGATCTTGTTTAACTTTTTTTTTCTTTTTAATGTATGTGTACTAAGTCACTTCAGTCATGTCCAACTCTTTTTGACCTTGTGGACTGTGGCCCATCAGGCTTCTCTGTCCTTGGGATTCTCCAGGCAAGAATACTGGAGTGGGTTGCCATGCCCTCCTTCAGGGGATTTTCCAGACCCAGGGATCAAACCCTATTCTCTTATGTCTCCTTCATTGGCAGGCGAGTTCTTTACCACTAGCACCACCTGGGAAGCCCTGAAACAGACTTATCCTTCAAATGACTTAAACTCATTCAAAGTGGCATATAAGACGGATAGAAGTATAGTGTTACAAAAGTTTAGAATTACAGCCACCAATTACATCTCAGTAAAACTGAAATTAAAAAAAGAATTATGGTCACCAAATTGAGTTGTTATTCAGGTAACTTAGTTATTGAGGGTTTACCATGTACTGGGCTTGACATTAATAATTGATAATTATTACATTACTAAAATATGATATAAATAATAATGTTAATTATTATATTATTAGAGTATGATATAAATCTCCTGTGTTACTTAATCCTCAGTTATTTATCTTATCCTTATTCTGTCTAAAATAAAAAGCAGAAAAAGGGGAGAAATACACCAATAGAATAGATTATTGTTAACAGCAGAAAAAAGAGATTGGTTACTTAAAAAGCAGCCAATTCAAATAATTTGAAAGTAAAATATAAGTAGAGAATCTGTTAGCAGGTCTGTCAGGTGTACAGATTTTAATGCTTTGTGGGACTAGAAATGGTGCTATGGTTCGGTTTTCTTATTCCATGGATTATTGCTACATTTCCCCTTGGTTTTGATATTGTGCCTAGCACTTCCGTAATGTGGGGACAAGGGGAAGTTCTGTATGAAACTTATTGCTTAATATCCAGGATAACCACAGCTTTATGACAGAAAAGACTGATAATTACAACTAAAATGTGTGTTATTTTGATCATCTGTGGGTTTATCTAAGCTGCATTCATACTGTATCCTCAAAAATTGAGAATTGACTGTAATCAGTATGTTCTAGCAAAACGTACTGGGTGACCAGCAAGTGGGAAAGGCTTTAATACCCTTGCTAATAGAGATGCTGACTTATATGTCAGTGGCCAACACCACCAGCAGGCAGGGAGGGAGAGGAGACGGGCCCACCAGCTTCACGGACAATTCACTACCCGAGCCATTCATTGTTCATTCAACATCTATGCTGAGGAACTGGGTACAGGACAGTAGCTCAGGCTCTGGGGGAAATATCAATAAACCGGACTGGGCTTATCACCTGGAGGAGCTTAAAGTCTGTGGAGGAAGGTGATACTAGATAAAACATAAACATATAAGAAAAAAAACCATGAGCTAAGTGACTAATCCTGACCGTGATAATTCAAGAAGGTGTCATAAATGAGGTCACATTTTAATTAAACCATAAATC
This sequence comes from Bubalus bubalis, assembly GCF_019923935.1. Taxonomy (NCBI): domain Eukaryota; kingdom Metazoa; phylum Chordata; class Mammalia; order Artiodactyla; family Bovidae; genus Bubalus; species Bubalus bubalis. The sequence goes on from NC_059168.1 coordinate 47,015,394, forward strand.
ATGAGTAAGTGACAGGTAGAGATGGAGGGTGAGTGGGGTATGATGAATAAGCATATATTTGTAAGGCTGTTCTGAAGAGAATTGGAATAATGTACTCTAAAACTGAATCAGGCTTAATTTTCCTTTCATTTTATTCAATATGAAGAGAATGCTGGTTGTTTTTAAAATACCGGAGCTCTGTGTTTGTTGAGTGCCTGGTGTTTATTGAGTGCCTACTATGTTCTAAGCATCATTAACAGCATGAACTCTGGATTTAGTCATGAATTTAAGTCCAAAGTTGGGACCTGAGTCAAGGTGATACTTAGGTTTATAGAGTCTGTAATCATGTATAGGATATGATTTTATATATATATTAATACATATATATATATATAAAATAAATATATCTCTTTTTCAAAAGATATATCCATTTTCATATTAGTGTTTTCTTTAATGTAGGAAGATAATTCAGTTGGCCCTCCAGGAGGAGGACGTGAACTTCTGGGGCTTTTGCAGTTGGGGAGATGGATTTGTACTGAAGTACCTTGAGTAGCTATTTTTAGGTATACAGATTATTACTCTTCATTCTCTGGACAGTAATTGGCCCATGGAGGGTTGGGATATATTGTCTCTCCTCCTAACACCACGCTCTAACCAGCTGAGCCAACTGCTAAATTAATATGAGTGTACAAGTCATAAAGTAATAAACTTAGCCTTATAAGGGACACCAAAGGTAATGTAGTTCAACTCTCCTTTCCGTGGCCGGAAGAATATCTTCCACAGCACACATGCATGCATTCATTTACTTATTAATTCATGCATTATTTGATTGATATTTGTTAGACCTTCTATTTGCCAAGTAAAACTAGACTATGGAAATACAAAGAGAAAAAAGAATGCTTTCCTGCAGTCAAGGCTGTTAGTCGCTCAGTCATGTCCAACTCTTTGCAACCCCATGGACTATAGCCTGTCAAGCTCCTCTGTCCATGGGATTCTCCAGGCAAGAATACTGAAGTGGGTTGCCATTGCCTTCTCCAGGGGATCTTCTTGACCCAGGGATTGAGTTAGGTCTCCTGCATCGCAGGCAGTTTCTTTACTGTTTGAGCCACCAGGTAGTCAAGTCCCCTACAGATTAGTGGCAGTGGAGAGAGAAAGCTGCATGTAAATAACTGCAAAATAGTAAGACTTAATTTAAATATTCCATGTACTGTGTGCAAAGTGCTATAAGATCATTAAGATAGGGGTCTAGGAAGGCCTTACAGAGGTGGTAAAATGAGCAGAATGAATGAAGAATAGAATTTTATGAAGTCCAGAGAAGTTCCCATTGGAGCCAATAGTGGAAGCAAAAGCCCTCAAGTTTGAGAAAACCTGGTGCAAGCTGACTGGAATATACAGAGCAGAGAAGCAAGGCCAGACATTAATGGGGAAATAGGCTACAAAGTGGAGGTCTGCCTGTAAGTGCCAGATGGTGAGTTAGCTTCTGTCCAAATACCTTTGGTGATGAGCACACTGTCTCCTGAGGCATCTTAGCAAATTTCAGATAGCTTTGGTTCCTAGAGAAATTTCTGGATAAAAATGTACTTAAGGGACTTCCTTGGCAGTCCATGGTTAAGACTGCATGCTTCCACTGCAGGGGGCATGGATTTGATCCCTGGTCACGGAACTAAGATCCCACATGCTGCATGGTGCAGCAAAAAAAAAAAGTTACTTAAATATAATAGGACTGATTAAATCTTTTCCATAAAATATACAGGCACTGACATAAGAGTAAAATACATTTTCTACTTGAGTACAGAATGCCACAGGAGATAAAAGGTTACAGAATTAAGGATTAATTATTTTGATGGATGATGGAAAGTTTTGGATAGGACAGAAGAGTTTTAAAATTGCTGTGAAAAGACAGCCTTCAGAATGGGAGAAAATAATAGCAAACGAAGCAACTGACAAAGAATTAATCTCAAAGATATACAAGCAGCTCCTGAATCTCAATTCCAGAAAAATGAACGACCCAGTCAAAAAATGGGCCAAAGAACTAAATAGACATTTCTCCAAAGAAGACATACAGATGGCTAACAAACACATGAAAAGATGCTCAACATCACTCATTATCAAAGAAATACAAATCAAAACCACAATATTGTACCATCTCACGCTAGTCAGAATGGCTGCTATCAAAAAGTCTACAAACAATAAATGCTGCAGAGGGTGTGGAGAAAAGGGAAGCCTCTTACACTGTTGGTGGGAATGCAAACTAGTACAGCCACTATGGAGAATACTGTGGGTATTCCTTAAAAAACTGGAAATAGAACTGCCATATGACCCAGCAATCCCACTGCTGGGCATACACACTGAGGAAACCAGAAGGGAAAGAGACACGTGTACCCCAATGTTCATCGCAGCACTGTTTACAATAGCCAGGACATGGAAGCAACTTAGATGTCCATTGGCAAACGAGTGGATAAGAAAGCTGTGGTACATATACACAATGGAATATTACTCAGCTATTGAAAAAGAATACATTTGAATCAGTTCTAATGAGGTGGATGAAACTGGAGCCTATTATACAGAGTGAAGTAAGTTAGAAAGAAAAACACCAATACAGTATACTAACGCATATATATGGAATTTAGAAAGATGGTAACGATGACCCTATATTTGAGACAGCAAAAGAGACAGATGTATAGAACAGTCTTTTGGACTCTGCGGGAGAAGGCGAGGGTGGGATGATTTGAGAGAATAGCATTGAAATATGTATATTATTATATGTGAAATAGTTTCGAGTCCAGGTTCGATGCATGAGACAGGGTGCTCAGGGCTGGTGCACTGGGATGACCCTGAGGGATGGGATGGGGAGAAAGGTGGGAGGGGGGCTGGGGAACACATGTACACCCATGGCTGATTCATGGTAATGTATGGCAAAAACCACTACAATATTCTAAAGTAATTAGCCTCCAATTAAAATAAATAAGAAAAAAAAATTGCTGTAAGAATAAATGATTAACAAGTGATTCCCCATGAAGCAGAAGCTTTTTAACTTTTTATAAATTTCCCAAGGAAAAAATTAAAATGTATTTGCTTCATTTATACAAATAGAAAAGCAAAGAAAGCTAAATAAGAGTTTATTTACAGTCTATTAAGATAATTTCTAGGAGATTTAGTTTATACAAAGCAAAATTTAAAACTATTACAAACTTTTAGAAATTTACTTTTTTTTTTTTTTTTTTTTTTTAGGTATCTAACAGACTTTGAACCAATTCAGTGCATGGGCCGTGGGGGGTTTGGAGTTGTCTTTGAAGCTAGAAACAAGGTTGATGACTGCAATTATGCTATCAAGAGAATCCGTCTCCCCAACAGGTAATGGATGGCACTTTTAGTAAACTTGGAGTTGGAACTATATTATCTAATCTCAAAGGCAATATGTCCTTCTTACTGTACTCCATAGAGACTACAGAAAACATAGTTTCTGAATCTTATATCCTAAGTGCCACCAGGTATTCAGCTCTTTTAAAAATGTCCTTTACTCTGACTGCTTTGTATCCTCTTAAAAAATGTGCCCTGTTTTTGATTCTTAACAACTCAGGGCATTCCCACAGTGAATTTTTGATAACTACAAACTTCTAATACATATCACCATTGAAACATAATCTATATTTATTGTGGAAAATAAGAAATAGTGTTAAAACAAAGACCAATCCATGTCTGCTCTACCCAGTAATAAAGACTTTTAACATTTTAGGGTATTTTCTTTTGATTTTTTTTACTGGTCATAAATTTACCTCATTGGTAGCACAGTTATCAATATAATACAGTTTATCTATTGCTTCCTTTGTTGTGTGCTCAGTATTTTCCTTGCAATTAAGGATTTGTTATTGAAATGCTAAAATATTTTGAAGATATTTTATGACTGGATAATAGTCCAGTGAATACTTGTACCATATCTTATTTAACTGTTTGCTGTTATTAAATACTTAGGTTTCCAATTTGTTGAAATTAAAAATAACTTTGCAGTGTTCATCTTTTATAGAAAATTTTGATCACATCTATTTCCTTAGGAGAGATTCCTGAAAATAGAATTTTGGGGTCAGAACGTGTGCTGCTTAAAATGATTGGCTTTCAGTAATACCTTTCTTGCCATCTATTGTGGAAGCCTCCTGTGGGTTCTTTTCTTTAAATAATGACTTTATTTATTTTTGGCTGTTCTGGGTCTTTGTTGCTGCACGAGGGTGTTCTCTAGACGTGGCGAGCTGGGGACTTCTGTTCCTGCGCAGCACGGGCTCTAGGGCACATGGCTTCAATAGTTGAGGCGCACAGGCTCAGTTGCTCCAGCAGGGCATCTGGGATCTTCCTGGACCAGGGGCCAAACCCGTGTCCCCTGCATTGGCAGGTGGATTCTTAACCACTAGACCACCAGGGACATCCTCTCCTTTGGATTCTTGATGAAACGTTCACTAATTGCTGGACTGTCATTCTATTGAATAGTTAAACGTGCTGTCCAACAGATAGAGACACAGGAATGAGACGGTCTGAGTGAGACAGGCTGGAACCTGGACCCTTTGCTGCGATGCTTGCACCTGGACACACTTCTCCTCAAGCAACAAAATACAAAGAAACTATTAATACATAGGACTAATAAATAGTGCATGCATGTGCAGTTGTGGCGAATTGTGGACAAAAGATACAAAGAGATCAAAAAACCCAACTGCCTCCTTTGAAGATCGTGGATCAAGAGCAGGGTACTGCGCATGCCCTCTGCACACAACACCACCTAAGGGGTGGGCAGACCACCTAAGCCACCCCTCTGGCACAACCCCTGGACACATGCCTACACTCACCCCATGTAAGGAACTAACTTGCTCCTCCTCAGGCAGCGAGTGAGCAAGGGAACCTGTTGTTTATTCTCACTGCCCCTGCTATAGCAGGGGTACCTGTAAAGCCTTGCCTGAATTTCTTATCTGGCTTCTGATCAATTTCTATTGATTAAAGAAGCCAAGAACCCTGGTTGGTAACATGAGTGCTTTGATATATAATTTTCTTTTCTTTGGTATATAATTTTTGAGTAGTTTAAATATTCCTATATATTAGGCTCTGGATAGGATGTAAAATTAAGAAAGGCTTCTGCCCCCCAGACCCTGTAAGCATTTGAGGCGCTTGTATATGTACTCAAATAACTGCAAAGCAAGTAAGATTGTCACCCATGGCTTAGCTTAGTAAATAGGTTCTCATGAAGAAAGCACAGATGTAGCCAAAAAGCCATCAAGGAAAGCAAGCCTTATGATGGTGGTGATGTCTGCACCGTGTTCAAGGGGAGCCTGTCCCTTGGTGGACACATGTAGGGGAAGGACAGCCAAATGCACTAAATGGGCTGAGCGTAGTCTAGGCAAACACTTGCAGAGGTGTAAAGATTAGTAAGGATTCTGGCAGGAGTGAAGCAAGGGTGAAAATGGAGGGGTAGGACTTCCCTGGTGAACCAGTGGTTAAGACTCCATGCTTCCACTGCTCAGGTCATGGGTTTGATCCCTGGTCAGAGAAATAAGGTCCTGTAAGCTTTGCAGCATGGCCAAAAAAAAAAAAAAAAAAAATAGAGGAGAGTATGGAAGAAAGATGGGAAAAGTGGCTTCCAGCACCTGAAATGCCATGCAGAGGAGTTTAGATTTTATTCCATAGACAATCAACTTTGTGCCTTTGAGCAGAAGAATGACATGATCAAAGTGGAGGTGGTATGTAGTAAGAGACAAGCATGTAAGCATGTTCAGTAGATTTTTTTTTTTTTTAGAAGTTCAATCCTAAGATGCAGAGCATTAGTGCAGCAGAAGTGGAGACAGATGAGGAAGGAATTGTTCAGTCGCTCACTCGTGTCCGACTCTGTGGCACCCCATAAACTGCAGCACAACAGGCTTCCCTGTCCTTCACTGTCTCCCAGAGTTTGCTCAAACTCATGTCCATTGAGTCAGTGATGCCATCCAACCATCTCATCCTCTGTCGCCCCCTTCTCCTCCTGCCTTCAGTCTTTTCCAGCATCAGGGTCTTTTCCAATGAGTAGGCTCTTCAAATCAGGTGGCCAAAGGATTGGGGCTTCAGCATCAGTCCTTCCAGTGAATATTCAGGGTTGATTTCTTTTCGGATTGACTAGTTTGATCTCCTTGCAGTCCAAGGGACTCTCAAGAGTCTTCTCCAGCACCACAGTTCAAAAGCATCAATTCTTCCACACTTAGTCTTTTTTATGGTCCAACTCTCACATCCGTATATGACTACTGGTAAAGCTATAGCTTTGACTGTATGGACCTTTGTCAGCAAAATGATGTCTCTGCTTTTCAAATGCTTTCTAGGTTTGTCATAGCTTTTCTTCTAAGGAGCAAGCATCTTTTAAGTTCATGAGTGCAGTGGCCACCACAGTGATTTTGGAGCCCAAGAAAATAAAGTCTGTCACTGTTTCCATTATTTCCTCATCTGTTCTCTATGAAGTGAGGAAGAAATGAGTGTCAGGAATTAAAAGGAGGAGCTGATAGGATTTGGTCACTGAATGTGAAGAATTCAGAAATCTATTGGAATTTTCAGGGCAGGACCATTAACAGTAATAAAGCCCAGCAAGAAGAGTGGGAGTAGCTGACTCTCTCTTGGAGAAGGAAGAGGATATAACATATTCATTAATATTATGTTGTTTCAGGTGATGGCTGAATCCCTTGAATGTGAGCTTAGATCCATCAGAAAAGGTGTCAGAGCAGATCAACTCCAGATGCTTTTCTGGCTAAACATTATTGCCTGTGATATTCAGTGAAAGTGAAAGTGTTAGTCACACAGTCATGTCCGACTCTTTGCGACCCCATGGACTGTAGCCCGCCAGGCTCCACTGTCCATGGAATTCTCCAGGCAAGAATACTGGAGTGGGTTTCCATTCCCTTCTCCAGGGGATCTTCCTGACCCAGGAATCAAAGCTGGGTCTCCTTCATTGCAGGTGGATTCCTTACCGTATGAGCCACCAGAGAAGCCTGAGGCTTTAAACAGAGAAGGAAACACATACAAGCCTTTTGGATTCTTGTGTATACCTTGTCGGGGTGCTTCTTCTCTGTCCTCCAGAGCTGCCAGGCTGAGCCCTCTTTTCTGAATATTTCACTTCCACCTCTTCATCTCCCTATTAAGGAATGAGCATTAAGCAATTACCTTTAAGGGTCTGTAGTCATTCATTTTTCATCAGTTAAGAACTCTTTATTTGAATGGATGGGTATACTTGTAGCACTTATTTCTAGAAGAGAAAATAAATACTATACATTTTTTTTTAATACAACACTTTGTTGGTTTTTAGAATTATGCTACTAGGCTGATTTTTCTGTTTCTGATTTTTAGAGTCAAGCAAGAATTCTTTTTTTTACTATTTTGCACTGTTGGATATAATTGCTTCTTCAGAGCAACCTTCAGTGGCTTCTTTGTTTCTCTGTTTCAGAGAACTGGCTCGGGAGAAGGTAATGCGAGAAGTGAAAGCCTTAGCCAAGCTTGAACACCCAGGAATTGTGAGATATTTCAATGCTTGGTTGGAAGCGCCACCAGAAAAGTGGCAAGAAAAAATGGATGAAATTTGGCTGAAAGATGACAGGTAACTTGGTTTGACATAGACTTAAAAATGAGTGTTTCTTTCAGGTTAGTCTTTGATTTACATGAATAAAATATCCTTTCTATTACTATAACTTTAGAGGTTGTTTTTTTTTTTTTTTTAAACAAAAGAATAGCACATTACTGATTCTGTTTCATGTTTTAGAATTTTCTCTAGTTACTTACGTTGGTTTAGTTTTTAGAACATGAACTTTTTTTCCCTTTTTTTGCCCAGAACGTGAATTTCTAAACTCATTGGTAGATAGGGCTCTATGATTTATAATTCATTGAGGGATTTACAGTAGCCTTTCTCAATGAGAGACATTGTCTGACTTTTGTCTCCATTTTTTATTTTCAATTTTCATTTAGTTTCTTAGAATTGATGGTTAGCAATTTTACAACTCCTTTCTGAAGTAGTTTTAAACTACTTGCATTTAAAAATATATGACCTTAGGCAACCTGTAGATAACTCCTATGTTAAATATGCTATTCCCTAGGAGAGAAGGTCCTTTTAAAAACTACTAAATAAAAAGAAAAAGGAAACAGGTTACTTACCAAAGGGCTGGAGTAAAAATAGACTACTTACTCAATAGCATGAGTACATGCGTGTATGCGAACACGTGCGTACTCAGTTGTGTCCGACTCTGTGACCCAAAGGACTGTAACCCACCAGGTTCCTACGTCCATGGAATTTTCCAGGGAAGAATACTGGAGTGGAATTTCCTCCTCCAAAGGATCTTCCCCACCCAGGGATCAAACCTACATCTCCTGTGTCTCCTGCATTGGCAGGTGGATTCTTTACCACTGAGCCACCTAGGAAGCCTACTTACTAAGTAGACTACTTAGCTACTAAGTAAGCTACATTTTATTCAGCTGGAATAAAATTTCTGCCTAAAAGTACCTAACACAGCCCTAGGTCCACATGAGGTACCTAGTTAGCTGCAGTGACCATTGTCTATAGCCCAACCACAGAAGGACCAGGAGAAGTGGCTCTGTATGTCAAGCCCTGATTTGGATGGGGGCTTCCAAATCACAGGTACTGAGGGTTCCTGGCCTTGATCTTCCTTTGTGCCTTGTGTTTTACATAGAACCTGGCTGCTCTGGGCATGACAGTCCCAGATGACAGTTTCTGGTATGAAATCAAGCTTTTCAGTTAAGGAATGGCCCGACTGTGATCTTTGTCTCCTGTGGCATGTTTTCATTGAATTTCTGTGTCCTCCTTTGGTAACTGGCTTTATTATAGTTGAAGCTTTGGAAGCAAAGGGTGTAGTTACAACATTGTAAGTCAAGCTATACCTCAATAAAAATAAATCAATAGAGGGTAGGAGGGAGGCTCAAGAAGGAGGGCATATATGTATACTTATAGCTGATTCATGTTGTACAGCATGCATGCTAAGTCGCTTCAGTTGTGTCAGACTCTGCAACCCTATGATCCGTGGCCCGCCAGGCTCCTCCCTCCATGGTATTCTCCAGGCAAGAATACTGGAATGGGCTGCCATGCCCTCCTCCAGGGGATCTTCCTGACCCAGGGATCAACCCCACGTTTCTTACATCTCCTGCATTACCACTAGTGCCACTTGGGAAGAACATAACATTGTAAAACAATTATACTTCAGTAAAAAAATCAATTAAAAAAAAGATACTCTAAAAAAAATTAATAAACAAGCAGACAGAGGATGTAGTTCATGCAATTTAATCTGCACATGTTCACTCTTGTACCTTTTACTTCTCCCATTCTTAGCACAGACTGGCCACTCAGCTCTCCTAGTCCCGTGGATGCGCCTTCTGTTAAAATACGCAGAATGGATCCTTTCTCTACAAAGGAATGTATTGAAATCATAGCTCCTTCGCCACACAGCAGCAGGTCTTTTTCAGTTGGGATTTCTTGCAGCCAGACCAGTTCATCCGAGAGCCAGTTCTCTCCGCTGGAGTTTTCCGGGATGGACCACGGAAATGTGAGCAAGTCAGCAGATGTGGTATGCCAACTCCAGGACAGCTGCCTTACAGACTGCGAGGGGGAGGATGGTACCATGGATGGTAATGATGAAGGGCACTCCTTTGAACTTTGTCCTTCAGAAGCTTCTCCTTACATAAGGTCCAGGGAGCGAACCTCCTCGTCTATAGTATTTGAAGATTCTGGCTGTGATAACGCGTCCAGCAAAGAGGAGCCCAGAATGAACCAACCACCTGTGGGCAACCATTATGCAAATAAACTATCTGCGCTCCGGCATTCCGGTAGCAAATCTTCGGAACCTACTGTGTCTGTTTCTCCGTCAAGACCAACCACTTTAAGTTTAGACCTCACTAAAAGCTCGGTGGGAAAACTCCAGCCCAGTTCGCCCAAGGTGTATCTGTACATCCAGATGCAGCTGTGCAGAAAGGAAAACCTCAAAGACTGGCTGAACAGCCGCTGCACCATTGAGGCGAGAGAGAGGAGCGTATGTTTGCACATCTTTCTGCAGATTGCAGAGGCGGTGGAGTTTCTGCACAGCAAAGGGCTCATGCACAGGGACCTCAAGGTCTGTTATCTGTGGTTTGTCACCCGAGGGTTTCAACCTGTTTTATTTTTCTATTTATTTCATTTACTTATTTTTTAAAAATTGATCTTATTTATTTGAGTGCATTGGGTCTTTGTTGCAGCACACAGGGTCTTTCAGTGCGGTGGCTTCTCTTGTTGCAGAGCACAGACTCTAGAGTGCTTTGACTTCGTTAGTTGTGGTGCATGGGCATGCTGCAGTCCATGGGGTTGCAAAGAGTTGGACGTGACTGAGCAACTGAATTGAACTGAACTGATGGGCTTAGTTGCTCCCCAACACGTGGGATCGAACCAGTGTCCCCTGCATTGGCAGGTGGATTCTTAACCACTGGCCCACCAAGGAAGTCCTTTACTTATTTATTTTTCTTTTTAGAAGATTGACTTGACTTTTCTGAACCACTTTTCAGAGTCAGGCCCATCTGGGCCAGCCCCCTGGGAGCTGAGTGACTGCACGTCCCAGCCTCAGTTTGTTGTTACTGTTCAGTCGCTTGGTCGCGTCTGACTCTTTGCCACCCCGTGGACTGTAGCCAGCCAGGCTCCTCTGTCTGTGGAATTTCCCAAGCAAGAATACTGGAATGGGTTGCCATTTCTTTCTCCAGTACTTATTTATTTTTATTGAAGTAACACAATGTTGTGTTAGTTTCAGGTGAACAGCAAAGGGATTCAGTTATATATATATTCCCAGTTGAAAAGTTCTTTACTGTGTTCATTCTGACCTGTCACTAAGCCTAATGTTAAGCCTTCTAGGCCCTCTAACCTTTTTATATTTTGGTCACGTGTTTGTCACATGTCAGTCTCAGCATAACTGCCAGCAGTTCTCAGGGCTCCATATTTTAAGTCTTTTGGAGGTGCTGGGGAGAAAAGTATTTTTTTCTGCTGCTGTTGATCAAGAAGTCCTGGGTTTTCTTCTAATTGATAAGCCAAGGACACACTGTTGTTGTTCAGGTGCCGATTGTCTTCAACTCTTTGTGACCCCATGAACTGCAGCACACCAGGCCTCAGTGTCCCTTACCATCTCCCAGAGTTTGCACAAGTTGATGTCCATTGCATGCCAACCAGTCATCTCATCCTCTGACTTCCTCTTCTCCTTCTGCCCTTAATCTTTCCCAGCATCAGGAACTTTCCCAATGAGTCGGCTGTTCCCATCAGGTGACCGAAATACTGGACACATACCTATCCCCAAACCAGTCTTCTGGCAGGAGCTGGGATTATGCTTATTGGTGGATGCAAGCTCTAGATGCCACCTCCAGATAACATCCCACATGAACCATGAACTTGCTGCCCAGAAGAAGGGAATCCCTAAAGTCACTTCCAGATGCTTCCGGTGGAAGCATAGAGGGATGGATAGATGCTGGAGAACCAAAAAGAAACCAACGTCTGTTAGTGTTGGGTACATAGAAGCTGACACCAGAGCCCAGAGAGGGGAGGAATGAGGAAATTGAAGGCAGCACAGTCTAATCCTATCTCTTGTACAAGGTTATTTGAGGAAGAGTAGGGTGTTGTGTGCTAAGTCAGTCAGTCATGTCCAACTCTTCTTGATCCCGTGGACTGTAGCCCACCTGGCTCCTCTGTCCATGGGATTCTCCAGGCAAAATACTGGAGTGAGTTGCTATTTCCTTCTCCAGGGGATCTTTCTGACCCAAGGATTGAAACTGCATCTCCAGCATCTCCTGCATTGGCAGGCAGATTCTTTACCACTAGTACCACTTGGGAAGCCCCATTTGAAGCCCAACGAAAGTAAATTTTATGAGCTAAATGGCTTTTTTTTCCCCCTTATTTCAAAGGCCTATGAATGGTGGTCATGTTAGCTGAGGTTAGAGTAACCTGTAGGAAAAGATGATAATATTATATATGCATATATATATATATATATATATATATTTTTTTTTTTTTTTTTTTTTTTTTTGCTGTGGACCATTTTTAAAGTCTTTATTGAATTTGTTACTATGACTTATGTTTTGGTTTTTTGGCCAAGAGGCATGTGGGATCTTAGCTCCCCAAGACCAGGAATCCAACCTGATTCTCTGCATTGGAAGGCGAAGTCTTAGCTTCTGGGCTGCCGGGGAAGTCCCAAGATGATATATTTCTTGTGCAGGATTTTGAATGTGAGGAGCCCATGGTTAGGTGTATCCAATGAGCAGCTGCATATAAGAGTTTAGAATTTGGGACAAAGTTTAGAATTTGGGACAAGGTTTATGGGACCCTGTATTAGAAGAGACAACATAAGATTGTAGTTAAGGGAATTCCCTGGCAGTCCAGTGGTTAGGACTCTGCACTTTCACTAATGTGGGGCCCAGGTTCAATCTCTGATCAGGGAACCAAGATTCCTCAAGCTGCACAGCCAGGAAAAAAAAAAAAAAAATATATATATATATATATATATATATATATAAAAATTGTTGTTAAGAGCTCTTATTATTCTCCTTGACAGCCTATATTTCCCTTTTATAACAAGCTCAAAGATCAGTCTGTTTCATTCATTCACCATGTAGTAGTGATTTGCTACCGTAGGGCAAGAATTGGACACCTGGCAGTGGAGCAGATACCCTTTTCTCAAGGAGCCAGACTGCCTGGGTTTGAACCTGCTCTACTCCTTACTAACTGGGTGACCTTGGGTGATTTACTTAGCTTCTCTGGGCCTCAGTTTTCATATCTGTGAAAGGAGGGACCAATAGGACTAAAAGGGTTATGAGTATTGCATGAGTTAATAAACAGTAATAAACCACTTAGATCATCTTCTGGCCTATTGCAAGTGCTCTGTATGTGTTTGTTATTATTATAATCATCCTTTAGGTCAGAATGTAGAGGAGCTTGCCGAGTGTATAGAATAATGAGATTTAGTGTTATGTGGCTGCCCGGATGGGAAAAGGAGTTTGGGGGTAAATGGATACGTGTGTGTGTGTGTGTGTGTGTGTGTGTGTGTATGTGGCTGAGTCCCTTTGCTGTTCACCTGAAATTGGCATAACATTGTTAATTGGCTGTACCCCCAATACAAAATTAAAAATTAAAAAAAGAATAAGGAGATTGAGAATTAAGTACCCTAGACACTAGGGAATGTGAATCTCTAAGGATTTATTTAAACAGATGTTCAATGAACACTTGTTCCCCTTGCCTTTTCTTTATTCACAGTACTTGTCTAGAATTGAAGGATTGTTTTCATTTTCCTATTAGTCCATTGTAAAGGGAAAGATGCTTGAGAATATCAAGTGTCCTGTATTTATTTTCTGTAGTCATTTAAATGGTTCTCTTCCCTGTCTCTCCTCCATACACACCCACTGTGCTTTTACTTGCTTTTTTTTTTCCAGCCTTCCAACATATTCTTTACAATGGATGATGTGGTCAAGGTTGGAGATTTTGGATTGGTGACAGCAATGGACCAAGATGAGGAAGATCAGATGGTTCTGACCCCAATGCCAGGTTACGCCAGGCACACGGGACAAGTGGGGACCAAGCTGTATATGAGCCCAGAACAGGTGAGCTGTTCCTTTTCCTTCTGAGGAATAAATAGATTTTTGTTAAAATAGTTTTTTTAGGTATGCTCTGTCCTTTTTTTTTTTTTTTTTTTGGCCATGAAGTCTGGCCTGCAGGATCTTAGTTCCCTGATGATAGATCGAACCTATGCCACCTACTTTGGAAGCACAGAGTCTTAACCACTGGACCTCCAGGGAAGTCCCTAAATAATTTATTAATGAGGATGGCAGCAAGCTAGATATACCCCTGTGAATCTCCATCTGTGCTACATTTAAAATACCCAATAAAATAAAAATCTGAAAATGATGAAAACTGATAGTAGTGTTCCACAGGCAACACAGCTAGGGTGCAGTTCCTCAGCCTGGATCGGGGTGGATAAAGAAAAACACTCACAATGCATGAAGTGTGCTTGCCTTCTGAACCAGAACCTGACAACAGCCAGAAATTTAATGTTTGTTTATTTTTGGCTCTGCTGGGTCTTCATTGCTGCAGGCTTTTCTCTAGTTGTGGCAAGCAGGGGCTGCTCTTTGTTGTGGTGCGCAGGCTTCTCATTGTGGTGGCTTCTTTTATTGCAGAGCACAGGCTCTAGGCAGCGGGTTTCGGTTGTAGCCCATGGGCTCAGTAGTTGCAGTTCCCAGGCTCTAGATCTCTGCTCAATAGTTGTAGCCCACGAGCTTAGTTGCTCTGTGGCAGGTGGGACCCTCCCAGACCAGGGATCAAACCTGTGTCTGTTACATTGGCAGGCAGACTCTTTACCACTGGACCACCAGGGAAGTCCCAGAAATTTAGAGGAGACTTTGAATGTCCTCCTCCCAAACCTAACTCTCATTTCCCCTTATGTGAACGAGGTAGGAACTGTTTTCAGAGACAGTTGGAGGTAGTTTAGTGAACTGCCCTCTGTGTTCATCCACAGGCACGGCAGGAAACAGCGGCGGACAGGCTGAGCTGTGTTGCCTTGTGGGAAAAACTGTAAACGGAACGGAGACTGGAAGTGGTGGGAGCAGGGCATCCTGGGAGATTCAGTGTAGCATCCCCAGCGCTGTGATATTCACAAGCTTATAGATGCTTAGATGAGTGGTTCTCAGACTTTTGGGCCAGTGCCTGTTTATACTTAAATATGATTGAGAGCTTAATAATTTTTCTTGTGAGATTATATCTATCAATATTTGCCACATTAGAGATGAAAGCAGAAATTTATAAAATTTTAGTAATTCAATTAAAAATAACTGTCTTAAATCTATCAAATCTTCAAGATACTTTCTGAAAAATAAATATTTTCCCAAAGAAAACTAGTGAGAATAGTGGTATTTATTTCCATTTTTTTAAAGCTCTTTACTATCTGACTTAAAAGGGTTAGATTTCATATCTGCTTTTGCATTTAATCCCTTGAACTATGTTATTTTGGTTCAAGTATATTAAGCAAATCTGACCTCAAACAGATACGCAGTGGGGAAGGGAGGAACGTTTTAATACCATTTCCAGGTAGATATGGGCATCACCAAAACTCAATAAGCAAAAGTTTCTGAAGTTTCTGAAGAATCATTTGCCTGTGGAATCTAAAACCATAGCAGTGGACATTCTGTATTCTGCTACTGTTACACCCATTTCACACTTTGAATGGACCTCTTTTTCATGCATGAGTTTTTAAAGTTGTGCATTGGTCATTTGGAAATTATTGGGTCTCTACGTTATGTGTCTTCCAAAAATTGTCACAATTCAGTATTGTTGTTGTTTATTCGCTAAGTCGTGTCCAACTCTTTGCAATGCCATGGACTGTAGCCACCAGGCTTCCCTGTCCTTTATTATCCCCCAGAGTTTGCTCAAACTCATGTCCATTGAGTCGGTGATGCCATCCAACCATCTCATCCTCTGTCACCCCCTTCTCCTATTCCTCTCAATCTCATATAGTATTTTTAAAAATCATCAATATTTTAATATCACCAACCAAGCTCACCAGAAAGTGCTTTTAAGTATTAGGAAAGCTGTCAGGTTCCCAGTGATGAACACAAATTTTCCAAAATTCTGAAGTTCACTTCAAAGTTCAACTTTTATCTTTGGCAACAACTGTCAGTTTTCCTTGAAGTGCCATTCTCACTTCATTCATCTTTAAGAAAATACTGTCAAGTATCCAAGTCTGAATAACCACAGTTGGTCTACCAGTTTTTCTTTCAAGTCAAAGTGGTGCTCGATGAGAAGAGCTCAGTGAGAAGTTCATATAGGAACTCGAACAATTGCATAAATGCTTTCTCTTGAGACAGCATTTTACTTCAGCATGGAGCAGAACTGCTTTATGAACACTGCTCACTGTGTCACACAGAATATTAAAAAGATGCGTGCCTAAGGGGCAAGACGTAATAAAATTAATCCGTTTTACTGCTTCAGCAAGGATATTTTAAGTGAAACTGTCCTTCTCTGTCTTACTTCCACTTTCTCTTTCTCTTTTTCTCTTTTCTTTCTTGCTTTCTCTTTCCCTTTTTTTCTTTCTCTTGCTGTTGCTTTCTCTCTCACTTTCTCTTTTTCCTTTTCTCTCTTTCTCTTTCTCTCTCTTGCTTTCTCTTTCTCCTTTTCTCTCTTTCTTTCTCTTTCTCTATCTGTATCTCTTACTTTCACTTTCTCTCTTTTTTCTGTTTCTCTCTCGCTTTTTCTTTCTCTTTCTCTCTCACTAGCTCTCTTGCTTTCTCCTTTTCTCTTTCTCTCTTTCTTTTTCTTTCTTGCTTTCTTTTTTCTCCCACCCTACTCCCCCAGTATGTAAACTGAAGAACATAATTACTACTAGTATGGTTTGGTGTCACTGCCTTAGTTTGTGCTAAGATTCAGCAGAGCAAATGTCAACAGAGTGAAAAGACAAATCATATCTTAGAATTATTATGAAAATAGTCTTGACTTTGTAGACCTCCTGAAAGGATATTGGGATCCATAGGCCACACTTTAAGAACCAATGGATTAGATTATCTTTGGAAGGTTTTATCAGAGACCAGTCATAGGAATCAGCCTTTATTTTACTGTTGTACAGTATCCTTCTAGACTGCCTGAGTTGTTTGCATTATTTAAGTGTGTTATTTTTCATGCTTAACATTTTCATTTTTTAATTTAATTGGTTTTTTTTATATAGTCCTATACTTAGACATCGTGAATTTCAAGATAAAGGAAAAATAGTATTAAAGTATTTAGGTAGGGAAAAAAACAGGTTACAGCTTAAAGAGCTTGTTTTCTGTAAGACTCAACTCTAGAAGACAATAAACCAATAAGTACTGTTTTGATGAAAAATAGCTATGACCTGCAAAACATGTTTCTGGACAAAAGTCATTCATGTAAAAGAAAATAGGCATTTTTAGGTAAATAAGAGTTGAAAAAAAAATCTTGGGGTATTGGCTGGTGGTCCAGCGGTTAAGACTCCATCCTTTCACTTTTGGGTGTTTGATCCCTGGTTGGGGAACTAAGATTCTGCATGCCTCATGCTGTAGCCAAAACATTTAAAAACTAACTAACTAAATAAAAAATATTGATGTGAGTATTCTCAAAGTTCCAGCCCTCCTTGGCCTTTGCCAAATGTCAAGTTATGTGTCTAGCTTCATTTTCCCAAATGAAAGGCTTCTTATGAGTCCTAGAAGGTCACTTTTAATTTGAATGAGACTTTTTAAGAGTCTGTTGGGTTGTAATTCGTTTGTTCCTTTTAGCAAGTAAGTTTTTGTTAACACCTTCTCTCTACTTAGCCCAGTTCTGGATGGTAGGAATACAAAAGAAGCAGCTCCCTTCCCTCCAGGTCTTTATAATCTAGTTGTGAAGAGTAAGAAATAACACACATGAAAAATACAGCCGAGAATGCAGAGAAGTCCATAATTAAGTGCCGTAATGAGGGCTAACCACAGTTGATGAGTGGTTTGGAAGATTTTCTCATAAAAATAGGTGAGGACTAAAATAGTCAGAAATGAGAGATTTGCTTTAGATAGTGCCGGCTTTGAAAAACTTCACCTCAGGGGTATGGGGGCAGCTTTTCCTGGCTCCTGGCTTCCGCTGGGCCTATTTTACTGATGCATATCTCAGAGCTATACCTGGGCTTCCTTCTGTGATGCTGAGTAGTTTAATTACTCTTGCTGTGGGTGATTTGAAGAAAAGAGGCTTCAGAGATGATTAACTCTTTGCTAACATTTTTACCTGCAGGATTACATTTAAACCAAGTAGGGACTAAGTCAGTGTTGGGATTCACTCACGCTATATGATCATCTGTGATACTGTCTCTGTGACTGTTCTCCTAATCTTCTTTATTTGGGATTTCAGATTCATGGCAACAGCTACTCTCATAAAGTGGACATCTTTTCTTTGGGCCTCATTCTGTTTGAATTACTATACCCGTTCGGCACTCAGATGGAAAGGGTCAGGGTAAGTTCTTCCCCTCCCCTCCAAAAAGGCAGAAGAAAATACTCTTCAATTGACAAAAGAATGAGTTGGAAGAGAAAAATAAGTTATTCTTAATACCAACAACTTGGTTGACTGCAGGTAGAAGAGAAATAATTTGTAGACTCTTTGCTTCCATTTAAAGCTCAGTCTTCAAAAATTATTGCGGTGAATTGTCTGTTTTCTTGCTGTTGCTTAAATTCATCATAACTTAACCATATTTTGCACTCAAATTTGTCATAAGGGCAAAGCTAGGGGAACCACAGGGTGGGGCGATGGTGGCGGTTAAGAGAATTTTCCAGAGAACAAATGACCACACAGTCATATGCTTAAAAGCTGAAAAACTAAGCATAGTTAAGTTTTCTTTCCCCTCTCAAACTAAACCATGACTATTGCCCTTAAGGAGTATAGTACTGAAAGTCTTAAAAATAGTGTCTAGAATATATAAAGGATGACTAGAGTTCAACAACAAAAACCAAACAACCCTGTTAAAAAATGGGCAAAGGACTTGAATATATATTTCTCTGAAGATTACAGATGGCCAATAAGTACAGCATCACTATTCATCAGGGAAATGTGAATTAAAATCACAGTGAGATACCACTTCACACCATCCAGAGTAGCTATCATAGAATAAAATAAAAGCAGAAAATAAGTGTTGGCGAGGATATGGAGATATTAGTGCTCTCCTGCATTGCTGGTAGGAGTGTAAAGTGGTACATTCCACTGTGTAAGACAGTGTGACACTTCCTCAAAAAGGTAAACATGGAATGACTGTGTTCTCCTAGGTTCTACTCCTATTTCTCCAAGAGAAATTAAAACATAGGTCCACACAAAAACCGGTACACAAATGTTCATAGTAGCATTTTCATAATGACTAGAAGGTAGGAGCAACCTAGATGTTAATCAGCTTGGATCCTGGCTTGGATCCCTTGTTTCCTAGATTTCATGTTTTGTTTTGTTTACTCTCTTATTATTATTACTCTCTTATTTTGCTGGAGCACATTCTGCCGTAAATTTCTCAGAAAGAATGTATGAGAAGGAAAATTTTAGAGTCCTCGGGTATCTGAAAATGTATTTTTTTTTCCCTATCCTTATACATAATTGATAAATTGACTAGGTTCTAGTTCTAGATTGAAAATAACTTTCCTTCAGAACCTTGAGGGCATTGCCCCATTCTCTTATAGCTTCCAACAGTGCTGTTGAAAAGCTGGTACCATTCTGATGTGTCTTTTTTTTTATATGGGGTATTTTGGACCTGTTATATCTTCCTTTCTGAGGGCTTTAGGGATTTAGTTTTTATCAGTGCCGTTGTGAAATTTAGTCCTCTCAGATCCTTCCAGATCTCCCCACCAACCCCGCCCACCCCCTGCTCACTTACTGTACTTGGCACTTGGTAGATTCTTTCAGTTAGAAGGATTCATCCTTCAGTCTAGTAAGTTTCTCATATTTTTTTTGGATAAATTCTTCGATTTTTTTTGTTTTTTTTCTGGGACTCCTGACTTATTCCTAAAAATGTGTAATTTTTTTCCCTCCTATTTTCTATCATTGTCTTTTTGTACAATTTTTTGCAGAAGTTCTTAACTTGTTCTTCTAACTTTCCTAATTCCTTTGACAATTCAGTTTTTATCGTCTAAGATTGTTCCTTTTTTGTAGTATTTGCACTCTTTTTACATGAATTCAGTCTCTTCATATTGCTGAGAATCTCAATTATATGTATGTATGTGTTTCTTCCCCCATACTGTCTCTTTCCTTTATTTTTTTTTTTTTAGCTTTCTGTTTGAAATTATTATAGATGCACAGAAAGTTGCAAAAATAATACAAGAGATACCCTCCATCTAATTTCTAAGTGTTACATCTTACATAATTATAGTACAACATAAATTTGACATTGGTACTTTGTATTCTATATAGCTCCATGGTATTTTATCTCTTTATGGTTTCTGTAACCAACATTGCAGTCTAGATACAGAAGTGTTCCATCCCTCTTGCTACCCCTTTATAGTCACACTTACTTTCTCCCTACTAATATCTCTGAGTTTTGTGATGATTTGTGTGTGTGTTTCACATGTTGACAATCCTGTCTGTTCATATTTAACAATGGTGCTCTAAAATGGTAACCAGAAGTGGACATTAAAAAATAAACAAAAAAGGGAATTCCCTGGCAGTCCAGTGGTTAGGACTCAGAGCTTTCATCTGCTGTGGAACCCTATTCTATCCCTGGACAGGGAACTAAGATCCTGCAAGCCACGCAACCGAAAAAAAAAACCAAACAAACCTGAAGTGGACGTGACTGTTAAGTATTATGATCCAGTGCTTTCTTTGGGGATGCGGTGGGGGAGAACACTCACATGTTAGCATCTTGGACTTTCCTCATTCTCTCCAGAGAAGAAGCTTCATTCTCCTGCCTGAGAAAGAATTGGGATGGATGGGGGTGGAGAGTGTCTTATTGTTGCAGATCTTCACTCGTTCTGTTTTCCATGCCCACCCCCGACTCATCCTTATGCCTCTGTTTGGAATGCCTTGGTTCAGTTTCTTCAAAGGACAAACCTCTGGTGTCCTGTGAACAGTGAAAGCGTTAGTTGCTCAGTCCTGTCTGACTCTTTGCGATCCCATGGACTGTAGCCTGCCAGGCTCCTCTGTCCATGGGATTCTCCAGGGAAGAATACTGGAGTGGGTTGCCATTCTGTTCTCCAGAGGATCTTCCTGACTCAGGGATTGAATCTGGGTCTCCCGCATTGCAGGCAGATTCTTTACTGTTTGAGCCATCAGGGAAGCCCTTTGTGTCCTATGGGGGTATATAATATCACTTCATATACAGAACTTCCGACAGCTCTCCTACAGCCATCTTCATCCCTCACCCCCACCTCCTGCAGGTTCCACACAGCTAAGCAGTCCCCATCTGTTGGCCTATCCCCCGCGGGCACCCTGTTTACCTTTCTCTGTTGAGCTAAAGTAGTTACACTATGTTTCCATCTACTTTCTCTCTCTTTCCAAAGATGTGATCTTTTCTTCCATTGCACTCATTTTAAAGATTTAAAATGTTTTTCCTTTCTTTGGAGTTGTTTTTGTGAAACTGTTTACTTCGAAATGTAGTTAAAAAAACAAATCTGCCATGTTTACTCTTTTTTTTTTTTATTTGGTTGCACTGGATCTTAGTTGTAGCACAGAGGATCTCTGATCTTTTGTTGTGGCATGTGGGATCTAGTTCCCCGACAAGGGATTGAACCCAGGCCCCCGGCAGTGGGAGTGCAGAGTCCTAGCCACTGGACCATCAAGGAATTCCAGAAAATCTGTGTTGTTCAGCCAGAACCCCTCTGAGATTCTATTAGTGAATGTAAAAGAGACTATTCAGTGATTTGACCAAGATGTTTTTTGAAAAACTAATTTTATTGAGGTATAATTTACATACAGTACAGTGTACCCACTTTGTACATTTTTATGTGATTTTGATACTTTTAAACCTTCCTGTAACAACCACTACATTCAAAGTACAGAATATTTCTATCATCCCCCAAAGTTGCCTTTTGTTCCTTCCCAGTCAGTCTCCTGTTCTTTCATCCCTTCCTGATTCCAAGCAACCACTAATCTATTTTGTCTTAGAAAGTTTCATATGAATGGAATCATACATGTATATAATTTGTGTCTGCCTTCTTTGACTCACCTTAAAGGTTTTAAGGTTCACTCATTACTCAGTGTGTCAGTACTTTTTATTAAGTAACGTGCCATGGTATCTATAGTTCCTGTGTCCATTTACCTGTTGGAAACACCTGTAGTGGAAGTTGCTGTGAACATTTGTAAACTGGTCTCTTTGTAGACATACATCTGTTTTTCATTAGTCTTGGGTAATGAGGAGGTAGGATTGGTAAATTATGTGTAAGTGGTTTAACTGTATAAGAAAGTGCCATTTTATATTCTCACTCACAGTGTAGGCGAGTTCTAGGTCCTCGGCATCCTTATCAACACTTAGGTTTTAGTCTTTACATTTTTGGGGTATTCTAATAGGAGTACAATACAATCAGATTGTGGTTTCAGTTTGCGTTTCTCTGATGACTAATGACCTTGATCATCTTTTCAAGTCCTTTGCCAAGTACATGTATTATGACTAATTTATTCCAGCCAGTGGGTTGCCATTTCATTTTCTTAATGATGTCTTTGAAAGGGCAGCAGGTTTAAAAAAAAAAACAAACATGTTATGGGATTAAAAATTCTGTGATTCAAGACTCCAGCATTTATCTGCACATTGTTTGGTTCAGTTCAGTTCAGTTCAGTCGCTCAGTCGTGTCCAACACTTTGCAACCCCATGAATTGCAGCACGCCAGGCCTCCCTGTCCATTACCAGCTCCCGGAGTTCACTCAGACTCACGTCCATCGAGTCAGTGATGCCAGCCAGCCATCTCATCCTCTATCGTCCCCTTCTCCTCCTGCCCCCAATCCCTCCCAGCATCAGAGTCTTTTCCAATGAGTCAACTCTTCGCATGAGGTGGCCAAAGTACTGGAGTTTCAGCTTTAGCATCATTCCTTCCAAAGAAATCCCAGGGCTGATCTCCTTCAGAATGGACTGGTTGGATCTCCTTGCAGTCCAAGGGACTCTCAAGAGTCTTCTCCAGCACCACAGTTCAAAAGCATCAATTCTTAGGACCTACCTATTAGCAGGTGAAACACTCCCTTCTATGGCCCATGTCATAGATTCTTCTAGTGAAGTTTCTGTTTTCCTTTAGTGGGAAGTGACAAATGCCAGCCCAGTTCATGTTTTTGTTTAAGTACATTTTAGCTTATTTCTCAAGAAATATGAAGACATACTTTATTTCATTTCTCAAAACTGATTCATTACAAAAGGAGTATCAGGGACTTCCCTGGTGGCACAGTGGTAAAGAATCCACCTGCCAATGCAGGGGACATGGGTTTGATCCCTGGTCCAGGAAGATTCCATATGCTGTGGGGCAACTAAGCCCCTGAGCCACAACTACTGAGCCCACGTGCCACAGCTACTGAAACCCATGTGCCTAGAGCCTGTGTTCTGCAACAAGAGAAGCCACCACGATGAGAAACCCACACACCACAGCTAGAGAATAGCCCCCACTTGCTGCAACTAGAGACAGCCCAAGTGTAGCAACGAAGACCCAGAGCAACCAAAAATAAGTAAGTAGTAAGAATGTTTTAGTGGACTTTAAAGCACTGTGCCAAATAGTTTGCCTGAATTACCTCATTTAAACCTCAAAGGAATCATACAAAGTAGACACTGTTACCCTGTTTGTATGAAAATTTCCCAAAAAGCTAGTTTATTTTTTATATTCAGAATTTAGCACAATTGACTTAGTTTTCTTCACTCAAAAAGAACACTATGTCCTTTTATATCAAATACAAGTGATTAATGACTAGTAGAAAAAGTTACCCACTTAAGAACACAAATGTGTGTTCATGAATGATTGAATTATTTTTTATGCAGATCAGTCCATTTTCAGTTAAAATCCAGATGTCAGGATCATGTACATTTCTAATATATGTAAATTATTTGGTGATTTGATGGCAGGTAAATCTGTGCCCAGGAAGCACTGATGTGTAGATTATCAAGTCAGGAAAAGCTATTGATAAATTTTCCATTTGCTTAATGTTCAGCCTTTCTTACAGTATCAAAAAATACCTCTGTTTAAATAGATCCACATATCAAAATAGATTTAAAGATAAGTAACACTTTTCTTTCTTTTCAGATCCTAACTGATGTAAGAGATCTCAAATTTCCACCACTATTTACTCAAAAATATCCTCGTGAGGTTGGTATAATTCTCATCTTTTATTTTCTTTAAAATAGGACATGAAGTCAGCAGTCAGTTCATCAGTTTCCACGTTTTATAGATGAGGAGGCCTAAGGTCTAAAGAGGAAAGTGACCAGATCCTGACAACATACAACTTGTTAAAACCAAAGGCTGGGGAATTCCCTGGTTAAGAGTGTGACCTTCCACTGCAGGGGTGCGAGTTTGGTCCCTGTTCTGGCAGCTAGGAGTCTGCTCCATGCTGCATGACAGCCCATTCAGGGATTGTAACAACCTTACCTTTTAGTAGGGCTTCCCAGGTAGCTCAGTGGTAAAGAACCTGCCTGCCAATGCAGAAGATGCAAGAGACGCAGGTTCGATCATGGCAACCACTCCAATATTCTTATCTGGAAAACTCCATGGACAGAGGAGCCTGGCAGGCTGTATGTAGTCCATGGGGTCACAAAGAGTGTGACATGACTGAGCAATTGAGCTTATGCGTGCCTTTCAGTAAGGCTGAACCTAAAGACCTCACCTTCATAGGAATCAAGTTGCCATTATAATCAGGCCATTAATTTCTTTATCTTAATGAATTTGAGACAGATCTTTAAAACCAGCTTCTTAAAAAAAAGTCACTCATTTCCCTTGATTTTGTGTGTTGGAATTATACCCCTCAGAGAAACAGTAAACGATTCAGAATAGTGGGAAGAGAAAGTTAAAATGGTCTTGATGGTGAAAACTGTGTGTAATGAACTTTTGAAGTTTCTTTTTGCAGTTTTTGTTTTTTTATATTATGTCCACAAACATATCACTTTAAAATTTACGCATTGATGGATCTTGGATTTTCTTAGTAAATTCAGTTGAAGTAAATTAAAATTTGTGGCTAATTATCAAATTGGAAAAAGTCTAATTGATCTTTCAGTATTTTAAGTATATTGAAGGATTGCATTAAAAATGAACTTTATAACAATATAGAGATATGCTAACTTAAAGTGACATTTATTTTACTAAAAATTAGTTTGTTGTGTATTTTGCAAAGTGGTGAATCAGTTCCTGGGGGAATCACAAGGATCTGTGTTATATTAAAGTGGTTCCAAAAAAATCAGGAAAAGGGGCTAGGTACTGACCACTGGCATGATTTATTTTTCTTTTATTTATTGGGGTATAATTGCTTTACAGTGTTGTGTTAGTCTCCGCTGTACAATGAAGTGAACCAGCTATGCATTTACATATATCCTCTCCCTCTTGTATCCCTCTATTTGCCCCCTTATCCCACCCATCTAAGTCATCACAGAGCACTGAGCTGAGCTTCCTGTGATATAGCAGCTTCCCACTAGCTGTCTCTTTTACACATGGGAGTGTATGTACATCAACGCTCCTCTCCCTGTTCATCCCATCCTCCCCGTCTCTCTGTGTCCACATGTCCCTTCTTGGTGTCCCTATTTGGTATGATTATTTTTTAACTGAAATCTTTATTGAAGTAATTGTACATTCACATGCAATTGTAAGATGAATTTATTTTAAAGGTCAGATTGTGTTTCAGAGATGTGATTTAAGGCCCTTTATATTAGGAAACAACCAATTAACCTGAAATAGTCCATGTGTATTTGGAGCAAGACTTGGCCGAACTATGACCTATAGGCCAAATCCAGCCTGCTACCTGTTTTGGTAATAAAATTTCATGGGAACACTGGCAGGCCCACCTGTTTATGTACGGTTACGTACGGTCTGTGGCTGCTTTTGTATTTCAGTGGCAGAGCTGAGAAGTTGCTCACACACAGATGTAGAGAACAAACATATGGACAAGGGAGGGTGAGGTGAGGTGGGTGGGATTGGGTGGGATGACTTGGGAGATTGGGATTGACATACATACCCTGCTGATCCTATGTATAAAATAGATAACCAGTGAGAAGCTTCTGTATAGCAAAGGGAACTCTACTCAGTGCTCTGTGGTGAGCTAAATGGGAAGGAAATCCAAAAATGGGGGGATATATGTGTACCTATAACTGATTCCCTATGGAATCAAGTGGCTCAGATGGTAAAGAATCTGCCTGCAATGCCAGAAACCCAGGTTCGACAACATTCAGCACAACTAACACAACATTGTAGAGCAACTATATTCCAATAAAAATTAATTTAGAAAAAAAGAGAAACTGGCTCACCAACTTAACATAGTTACAAAAACATATTTGGCAGACTCCTGATTTAGGCAATGGTTTAGTGGCCCCTTGATCACAAAACAATTTTTATCTTTCAGTATGCCATGGTGCAAGACATGCTGTCCCCATCCCCTACTGAACGGCCAGAAGCGGCGAGCATCATTGAAAACGCGATCTTCGAGGACTTGGAGTTTCCAGAAAAGACACTCCTCAGGCAGAGGTCTCGCTCCATGAGCTCGCCGGGAGCAAAACATTCAAGACACTCCAGCAGCCCCCACAGCCCTTTGCCCAGCAATTAGCCTTAAGTTCCGCTCACGCCCCTAACAAGTGACGTCAGAATAGCCTGCTTCAGAGGAATGTTGCTTTTCCAAAATCGCAAACTTGAAAATATGGTTCTCCACTTGATTTTGTTTTAGGCTGCCTTTTCTAAATCAGATTTTAAACTGGATTTTGGAGCTCACACCTCATCTGAGCCAACTTTTGATTTTCGCTCCAGTCGAGGGGAGGGCTGTCACGTGCGGTCCTTTCCCTCGTTGGTCTGTTGAAACTGGCTGGCCAAGCATTCTGTCCTCACGTTTTGCCTAGGGAGGTAGAAGCAATCCCTAAAATGTACAGAGAGAATTACGAAATGGAAATATTTTTATAGTACAGAAAAATGAAAGTCCCTACATGGTGGTAACCATATTGTTCTAGAAAGACGCTTTCTAGAGAGATAGTGGAAGTTTTAAAACTGATTTCAAAACAAAGCTGACTCCATTTTTGTCCCTGGTGGGTGAATTAGGAAGCTGCATTATTTTGGAGGACAAGTAGCACAAATTATATAGCTAGTTTTCTAGGGTCATTTGTAGCATTAAATAGCTTTATTCCTCAGATAGTTCTAGGGAGAAAGGTTTTTAAGAGTTTTTTGTACTTTTACCTCCAATAAAAGGAAAATGAAGCTTTTTGTGTAAATTGGTCAAAAATTCTGGCTTGGAGAAGGAAAAAAAGCCGTAGTAAGAAACGAATCATATATTACAACTAACTGCTTCATTTATGGACTTTTTAAATGTAACGAAATCTTAAATGTCTTAAATATAATACTGTAGGTTGATACTGTCTCAGAACTGATTGTAGATAACAGTTTAATCATCTAACTTGCTAACATGTTTTTATTTTTCACTGTAAATAAGTTTATTTTTTATTTATAAAAATTCTGAACTCAATCCATTTGGGTTGGTGGTGTACAGAACGCACTTAAAAGTGTGTTAACTATTGTGACTTCTTTCAAGTCTAAATGGTTTAATAAAACTTTTAGAAATGATTTATGGTTGATTCTTATTTGAAGGAACTAGCTCCAAAATGGAATTTTTCAGATTTTAAAATGGGATCATAGGTCTCAAAAGAGTCATAACCCTACTCTCAAGAAAACTTATTCCTTATAGATGATCTTATTTACAAAGCAGAAATAGAGACACAAATGTAGAGAAGAAACATATGGACATCAAGGGCCAGGGGATGAAATGGGAGATTGGACTTGACACATATACACTATTGATACTATGTATAAAATAGATAATTAATGAGAACCTACTGTGTAGCACAGGGCTTCCCAGGTAGCTCTGTGGTCAAGAATCTGCCTGACGATGCTGCAGTCGCAAGAGACAAGGGTTCAGATCCTGGATTGGGAAGATCCCCTGGAGTAGGAAATGGCAACTTGCTCCAATATTCTTGCCTGAAAAATTCCATGGACAGAGGAGCCTGGTGGGCTACAGTCCATGGAGTCGCAGAGTTAGACACGACTGAGCACACACACACACATACACACACACACACACGCTGTATAGCACAAGGAGCTCTATTACAGTGCTCTGTGGTGACCTAAAGGAGAAGGAAACCCCAAAAGGGGGATATACGTGTATGTATAACTGATTCACTTTGTTATACAGCAGAAACTAACACATTTCAAGCAACTATACTCCAATAAAAATTAATTGAAGACAATAGAAAGAAAACTTACTCCTAACCTGTTCTAATGGACATGAGTTTGGGTAAACTCCGGGAGTTGGTGATGGACAGGGAGGCCTGGCGTGCTGTGGGTTCATGGGGTCGCAAAGAGTCGGACACTGAACTGAACCTGTTCTAAATAGGCATCTTCTCGTCCTCTCCCAAAGACTTCACAGGACCACGTCCTTTTCAAAATTCACTGGACTCATAATCCAAACACATTAGCTCAGTTTCTACTCTGTTCCAGAGACATAAAGACCATCCTACCCTAAAGGGAGGCTGCGCAGAGCAAAGGCTATGGCAAAGCCAGTTATGTTGGGATCACAATGTGTCTGATGGAGGCATCCGGCATGCAGAGCTGCCAGGCACAAACTCGCCAGTCACAGCCTTCAGGGTTGTGATGATTGTTTCCATCTTACAGACACGTCATGTCTGCCCCATAGAGTTTGAGCAGTTTGTAAGCTGGGCACACGTCACAGATCTTTGTGTGCTCTTCCCAGATTCTCACTGCTTAACGAGGCTCCAACTGTCTTTCTTCCCTGTTCGGCTTGGCTCCTAGCCAGTTCAACTCTTTTTTTTCTTCCTCTCTTAGCCTGCTTCAGTTACTATTTTCCTCTTCACCCCAGCGAGGGATCCTGTTGATTTCTTGCCATTCTGCCAACTTGGTTCCAGCTGCAGACCCTTTGACCCTCACAACCACCCTGAGAGCTAGCTATTTAGGGATTTCCCTGGTGGTCCAGTAACTAGGACTCCAAGCTCCCAATGCAGGAGGCCCAGGTTTGATCCCTGGTCAGGGAGCTGCAGATTCCACATGCAGCAACTGGAAAAAAAAAAAAAAAAAAAAGATCTCGCTTGCTGAGACTGGGACCTGGTGCAGTCAAATAAATAAAAATATATAGTAAAATAATAATAAAATTAAAAGTTATAAAAAATACCATGGCAGATGTTATTATTACCATTCTTATTGTAAAACTCAGGTCCAGAAAGATGTTGTGATTTGCCCCTTGATAACAGCCAATCAGAGCAGAACTGGGACCAAATCCCAGGAATTCCAGTCCCTAGTTAAGGTTTTTGTCTACTCCCTCATACCAAGCCGTCTTAAGGATTTGCAAGTATCTAACCTGGGCTTCCTTGGTGGCTCAGATGGTAAAGAATCCACCTGCAATGCAGGAGACCCGGGTTTGATCCCTAGGTCTGGAAGAACCCTGGAGAACAGAATGGCTACCCACTCCAGTATTCCTGCCTGGGAAATCCCATGGACAGAGGACACTGGTGGGCTACAATCCATGGGGTCATAAAGAGTTGGACATGACTGAGAGACTAACACACTTTCACATGGGGTCTGTAATCTTTGTTGCGACACATTCGAATCTAGTTCCCTGGCCAGGGATGGAACTCTGGCCCTCTGCATTAGGACCTCGGAGTCTTAGCCAATGGATTAGCAGGGAAGCAAGCCCCCCTTCTTTCATTTTAATTCTGCCTGTGCCTCTGCTGGCTATCAGTAGGAAAGCAGTGTTGGAAGCTCAGGGGCTGGGCCACAAGAACCTGACAACTCCTCAGGGGCCGCCAGAATGGACTCTCCTGCATTGTCTCCCAGAGCTCTTTTTCTGGACTCCAAACCCTACCTCCTCCTTCAAGTTGTTGCTTTTCTGACATCTTTTCAAGCCCCCTCCCTCCAGATTTGCCCCACAGTATGCAGTTGAGCCAGTAACTGGTACAAATCAATCTCCTTAATAGCTAAGATCCCAGAAGGTACGGGTACCCCTTCTTGTAATCCCATCAGCATCCAGCATAAGGTGTGGTACTTGATCACTTATTTGTCAGATTGGATTTGGAGAACATAACATGTAACTGACATAGCTGCAGCCCTCAGGAAATAGCCAAATGAGGAGGAAAGGAAATGTACCAGTTACGGCAATAAATATTTGCAAAGTGAAGGAGAAAAGATGGTTCACCAATCCTAATGTTAAAAACAGATTAAAAAATCTCAAATCCTGGACATTTTCTAAAGGAACAAGATCTTAGGGTTTAATTTAAATGAGAGGAAAAGTGGGCTGGGACCCTGAGCATCCATTTGGCTCTGCCTGATGCTGTTGCTTTAGCCTACTACCTTCTCCATTTTTCACTGAAGTGGGTTACATCCCCCACCCCTGCAGGGCTGGGGTCCCATAGGGAAGTCACACAGCTTATAGACTCTATGCTGGGAGTGAGCACATGCACACAGCTTCCAGATTCCCCCAGTCAGGAAAGCAATACCTTGGCAGTGAGTACTGGTCCAGAGGTCAGGAAGACTGTGAGAAATTCTGAAAACGAGCTACCTAGCCTGCCCTTTGCCTCCTAGAAAACAGAAAAGCGGACACTTAGGATGTTCCAGTTTTTTTTTTCCGGATTGTTTCTCACTGATACTTTCCTATGGATGCATTTACAGCAAAAGTGATTGTATTTCTCCAAGGAAGTGGAGACAAAACAAGTTTCCAGTGCAATCACGGATCATGGAGTGACTCCGTCTTACTCCTGGAGTAAGTCAAGGGCAAAGCAGGAACTCTGGATGTTTTCTGGATCACTTCCAGGGACGTTTGCTCTTTCGAGAACTAGATTTGTAAGGCACTTTGCTTAAGGAGACTTTCCCCTCCAGATTCTAGTCCTGCAACTACCGTAACTGCCACCAGGGGGCTCATTTTCACCTTTTCTCCCAAGAAATCGAGTCGGACACGGCTGAGCAATTTTCCTTTCACTTTTCACTTTCATGCATTGGAGAAGGAAATGGCAACCCACTCCAGTGTTCTTGCCTGGAGAATCCCAGGGACGGGGGAGCCTGGTGGGCTGCCGTCTATGGAGTCACACAGAGTCGGACATGACTGAAATGACTTAGTAGTAGTGGTATTAGTAATACAGACCTTTCAGGGGCTTCCCTTGAAGCTCAGCTGGTAAAGAAACCACCTGCAGCGCGGGAGACCTGGGTTTGATCCCTTCGTTGGGAAGATCCCCTGAAGGGAAAGGCTACCCACTCCAGTATTCTGGCCTGAAAAATTCCATGGACAGTCCATGGGGTCACAAAGAGTCGGACACGACTGAGCAACTTTCACTTCACTTTCACAGACCTTTCAAACAGGATCTTTGGACATTATAGTGATGTGAAAGTGAAATACATTCAGTAGAAACTGTACTTGGAATTTAAAATTTTGATCTCTTCCTGAGCTAGTGATACATTGCGTGACATATTCTCTAGTGATGCTGGGAATTCGGCCACACAGGAAGAGAAACAACAAGTACCACTTAAAATCATTCTGCACCCAGACAGCTATCCTGTTTTTCACTTTCAGTACTATCTTAAAAAAACGAGGACTTCCCTGGTGGTTCAGTGGATAGGAACCCACCTGCCGAAGCAGCGGAACAGGTTCAATTCCCAATCCAGGAAGATTCCACATGCCACAGAGCTGCTAAGCCTGTGATCCACAACTACTGAGCCCGCACTTTAGAGCTCCAGTGGCACAACTACCGAGCCCGTGTGCTGCAACTGCTGAAGTTCGTGCACCTAGCCTGTGCTCAGCAACAAGAGCCGCCACTGCAGTGAGAAGCCTGCATGCGCACCGCAACTAGAGAGTAGTCCCCGCTCACTGCAGCTGGGAAAGCCTGCCACAGCAATGAAAGGCCCAGTGCAATTAAAAATAATAATAGGCTTTGTATTAGAAGATTTTGCCTGACTGATATGCAGATGACATCACCCTTACGGCAGAAAGTGAAGGGGAACTCACGAGCCTTTTGATGAAAGTGAAAGAGGAGAGTAAAAAACCTGGCTTAAATCAACATTCAAAAAACTAAGATCATGGCATCCGGTCTCAGCACTTCATGGCAAATAGATGGGGAAACAATGGAAACAGTGACAGACTTTATTTTCTTGGGCTCCAAAATCACTGAAGATGGTGACTGAAGCCACGAAATTAAAAGACACTTGCTCCTTGGAAGAAAAACTATGACCAACCTAGACAGCATATTAAAACGCAGAGACATTACTTTGCCAACAAAGTTGCGTATAGTAAAAGCTATGGTTTTTCCAGTAGTCATGTATGGATGTGAGAGTTGGACCATAAAGAAAGCTGAGCACCAAAGAATTGATTCTTTTGATCTGTGGTGTTGGAGAAGACTCATGAGAGTCCCTTGGGGTGCAAGAAGATCAAACCAGTCAATCCCAAGGAAATCAGTCCTGAATATTCATTTGAAGGACTGATGCTGAAGTTGCAGCTTCAATACTTTGGCCACCTGGTGTGAAGAACTGACTCCTTGTAAAAGACCCTGATGCTAGGAAAGATTGAAGGCAGGAGGAGAAGGGGATGACAGAGGATGAGATGGTTGGACGGCATCACTGACTCCATGGACATGAGTTTGAGTAAGCTAAAGGTGTTGGTGATGGACACGGAAACCTGGTGTGCTGCAGTCCACAAGAATCGCACAGTCAGACACGACTGAGGGACTGAACTGAACTGAGGCTAATATTCTGAGCACATTTAAAATAGGTGAGGCTATAATATTCAGAAGGTTGGCTGATTTAAATGCATTTTTGACTTAGGGGTGTATGGGTATGTAACTCCATGGTAAGTTGAGGAAAATATATAGTTGAGAGCTGGAATAGAAAACACTCTTCCACCTGTAAAGGTATTCCCCCTCCTCCAGACATCATGAGAACACCATAACAAGCAGGTCCACAGTAACTGACTTAAACATGCCAGACATAAAAAAATTCAACCATCACAAGTCCCATAATGCCTCTGCCATGAGCTACTTTTAAATTCCTCAAGTGGGCAATGACTTAAAATAATAAACCTAGGGCAATATGTACTGGCTACTTCCAACAGCTTTAGCATCCCTCATCCTTGGCTCAGCATCCCTCTTTAGAGCAAGAGAGTAGCTTCTTTTGCTGCTTCCCCTGCTCGGGCTGGTGCAATAAGAAAAATGGGGAAGGCAGGAGGAACAGCCCAATCAAAGGCTTGGTGGGGAGGGGAGGAATGAGAAAGTGAGATCTCCGTAATGGGAGTGGAGAGAAATAAAAGAACTTGACAATTATTTTTGAGGCGGGAAGGCCAGGGACACTGGAATTAAGTGAATAATTCAGTCAGTCAGTCAGTCAATTCAGTCGCTCAATTGTGTCCGACTCTGCAACCCCATGGACTGCAGCACGCCAGGCTTCCCTGTCCATCACCAACTCCCTGAGCTTACTCAAATTCATGTCCATCAAGTTGGTGATGCCATCCAACCACTTCATTCTCCGTCTTCCCCTTCTCCTTCCGCCTTCAATCTTTCCAGCATCACCGACCCTTTCAGGGTCTTTTCAAATAAGTCAGTTCTTCCCATCAGATGGCCAAAGTATTGGAGTTTCAGCTTGAGCATCAGTCCTTCCAACGAATATTCAGGACTGATTTCCTTTCGGATGGACTGGTTGGATCTCCTTGCTGTCTGAGGGACTCTCAAGAGTCTTCTCCAATACCACAGATCAAAAGCATCAATTCTTCAGCACTCAACTTTCTTTATAGTCCAAGTCTCACATCCACATATGACTACTGGAAAAACCATGGCTTTGACTAGATGGACCTTTGTCTGCAAAGTAATGTCTCTGCTTTTTAATATGCCGTTTAGGTTGGTCATAACTTTCTTCCAAGGAGCAAGCGTCTTTTAATTTCAAGGCTGAAATTACCGTCTGCAGCAATTTTGGAGCCCCAAAAAATAAAGTCAGTGAATAAGTGGTAGAGGAGAAAAAGATGAATCTTGGATTTCTTTTTTTCTTAAGGTTTATTTTATTATTTATTTATTTTTAATTGATGGATAATTGTTTTACAGTACTGTGTTGGTTTCTGCTAAACATCAACATGAATCAGCCATAGGTATACATATGTCCCCTCCCTCTTGAACCTCCCTCCTACCTCCCTTCCCAGGCTCTTGGATTTCTAGCGCAGAAACTTGCATAGAATCTAAAAGAAGGAGGAGGTGGTTTGGTTTGCTGCCTTTTGAAAATAATGGATTTCCCAGGTCTCTGTGGTAAAAAAAAAAAAAAAAACCTGGGGCTTTAGTCGGGAGAAAATGGGAAACCATTCCAAGTTTCTGAGCCAGGGAGGCTCAGATGTGATGTGATCCTTAAGATCCCTGTGGCAAGTGAGGAAGAGAATGGACTGGAGAGAGAGGCCTTCACCCAGCAGAGGGGGAAAAGGACCTGTGCCTGGTCTGCGGGAGCCAGAAGACACCTCTTGTCCAGTGATTAAGCCTGGGCTGGCTCCCAGGAGCCCAGGGCCACTCCTCTGTCATCACTCTCTAGTGCTGAGAATGGAAGGATTTCTCCAGGCGCTGTTGCAGTGGGAGGCTCCCCGTCTTCTGCCTCCTGAAAAGAAGGGAACTTTTATTTTATGATTTTTTTGTAGTTCTACTTTAACTTTTTTAAAATCAATTTTTATTGGAGTATAGTTGCTTTACAATGTTGTGTTTCTACTGTACAGCAAAGTGAGTCAGCTATATGTATACATATATCCCCCCTCTTTTAAAAATTTCCTTCCCATTTAGGTCACCACAGAGTACTGAGTTCTCTGAGCTATACAGTAGGTTCTTAGTTGTTGTCTATTTTTATATACAGTATAAATAGTATATATATGTCATTCCCAATCTCACAATTCATTTAGAAAAATGGTACAGATGAACCTATTTGCAAAGCAGAAATAGAGACACAGAGAACAAACAAACAAATGTATGGATACCAAATGGGGAAGGAAAGAGGGGTGGGATGAATTGGGAAATAAGGACTTTTAGAACTCACTCTTTTCATACTGTTCATGGACAGCAAGGAGATCAAACTAGTCAATTCTAAAGGAAATCAACCCTGAATATTCATTGGAAGAAATGATGCTGACGCTGAAGCTCCAGTCCTTTGGCCACCTGATGTAAAGAGCCAACTTACTGGAAAAGACCCTGATACTAGGAAAAATTGAGGGCAGGAGGAGAAGAGGGTGACAGAGGATGAAATGGTTGGATGACATCATCAACTCAGTGAACATGAAATTAACAAACTCTGGGAGATGGTAATGGACAGGGAAGCCTGGCATGATGCAGTCCATGGGGTTGCAAAGAGTCAGACATGATTGACCTATTGAACAACAAGAGCTCACTCAGAGAATATGTCAGGAAGGATAACAGCAAGGTTGGGATCAGCTCAACCTTGGCATCTGCTTTGTTGCTAGCAGAAAGAACATGGGTAGGAAAAGGAGCCCAGACGATGCAGAGTTCACTAGTCAGAACTCAGGTGCTTTCAGGAGACAGAAGAAATCCTCACTCCCCAGAAAGGTCAGAAATTTGCCCAGTGGCAGAGAGAGGCTTTGATACTGAGAAGTAATGAAGGGGAGAGGGTGTTCTTTCTTCAAAAGGATCTTTTGAAGAAATACTCAGACTAAAGGCTGAATGGATGAAGATACAGTTGTACTCTGATATGTTGCAAATGAGTCAGCAGCCTAGATGGAATGATTAAATGTCCGTGAGGCAGATAAGTGACAAATCTCCAGGTTGCAGAGGAGTGTGAGTAGTATGATTGCAGCCAAATGGAATGGCTTCTATATCTGTTTAAATGGAATATTTTCATCGGGATAAAGTTTAGAAGTACCTACACCAAACACCACACTGGTTATCTCAGGAGAGAGGAGTAGGGGAGGAGGGTCAAAGGAAGAGATTATTAACTCCAATCTTCATCTCATCCATCCTTTGACCTCTTTCAACAGAGGCACTATTTTCAGGATTAACAATAGTCAAGGGCTTCCCTGGTGGCTCAGTAATAAACAATTCGACTGCCAATGCAGGGACATGGGTTCGATCCCTGGTCCGGGAGGATTTCACATGCCACGGAGCAACTAAGCCCATGCATCACAACTACTGAGCCTGTGCTCTAGAGCCTGGGAGCCAAAGCTACTGAAGCCTGTGAGACCTAGAGTCCATGCTCTGCAACAAGAGAAACCACCACAATAAGAAGCCAGTGCACCGAAACTAGAGTAGCCCCCGCTCACCACAACTAGAGAAAAGTGTGTACAGCAGTGAAAACACAGCACAGCCAAAACTAAACAAGTAAATAAAAATAAAATTATAAAATATCAAATAATATCAATTAATAAAACAAGAAAAAGGAAACCAATAAACTATTTCCACTATTTTAATTGATCTCATCTTTGTATCCTGCTGTTTATAGTTTAGACAGATGTGATATGGTCTCATTTAATTCTGCTGGGCCCTCTGCAACTCAGATATTTTCACGGCAGTTTTATCCATAAGGAACCAACACCATTGTTAAAATAACTACAGTCACAAAACAGGAAGCTTGTAATAATCCACTTATCATCCCACTACCCACAATTTCACATCTGAATTTCCTTCAATCCAGAGGGCAATTTCAAAGAGTGACAGGTAAAAAGAGAGACTGCTTTGTAGTCACAATCAGCCATATTACTATTTACTTGTTTATTATAATTTTCCTTGAGCTCTTTAATCTGTTTCCACAACTGCAAGTAACAGGTTTTGAAGATCAAGGGGATAAGATATATAACGTTTAGCACAGAATCCTACAAGTAGTAAACACTCAATAAATAGAAATGAAAACAAAATCATAACCTCAGTTTCCTCAAGTCTAAAATGGGTATAATTTGGGACTTCCCTGGTGGTCCAGTGATTAAGACTCCCCACTGCCAATGCAGGGAGCTCGGTTTCCCTCCCTGATCTGGGAACTAGGATCCCCCATGCCCTGCAGCATGGCCAAAAAAGAAAACAACAATAGAAGTAAACAAATAGGGCTTCCCTGGTGGCTCAGTGGAAAAGAATCTACCCGCCAATGCAGGAGACAGGGGTTCAATCCCTAATTTGGGAAGATCCCAGTTGCCAAAGAGCAACCCAGCCTGCAAGCTGCAACTACTGAAGCCAGAGTGCCCTAGAGCCCATGCTCCACAGTAAGAGAAGCCACTGCAATGAGAAACCCACACACTGCAATGAACACTAATCCCCACTTGTTGCCTGCAACTAGAGAAAAGCCGGAGCAGCAACGAAGACCAAGCACAGTCAAAATTAAATACATAAAATGGGCATAATTTGTTGCAGAGTTACTATGAGGATTAAGTGACATAATTTCAGTTAAAGAGTCACACAAAAGTGCATATATGCAAATCTACGATTACCTGATGGGGGAGACAGAAAGGTAGAGAAAGAACCCCTGGCTGTTAACTACCCTCAAGGAGTAGAAAAGAAGGAAACAGGAGACGAAAGCAGGAAAGATCCCAAAGTAAAATATGTAGCTTATAAATTTCATACTGTTTCTGCAAAACTACAGACATTGAATATACATATGACAAAGACCAGAGGCTGACAGTTGATGTTACGAGGATAATGTGTTAGGTTAAGATGAAAGTGTGGTTATTATTAAAGTAATCAAGAGACGCCCTTTGTTACCCGAGGGGTGTGGGGCTGCCCTGTGGGGCCAGGCAGGTGGGGGGTGGTGCTGAAAATTCCCCCTTTCTTTCAGAACTTTGACCCTAAGCTTCAGGTCAACAGGGCAGCCTGAGAATCTTCCTTGGTTTGACTCCGCGGGGAGCCGGGGCGCAGGGTGGCCAGAGGGTTTGAAGACCAAAGGTATGTGAATGAGACATCTATTCTCTGGCCCGCGGTCTGATGTCTGGCTCCTGCGCAGCCGGGAGCGGCGCCAGGAATTGTCGGTGCAAAGACCGGTCCGGGAGGAAGACAGCTCCGATTGACCACGTGGGGGCGATAAGACACCGAGGGAAGGCTGGAGCTCCGCGGACCGTGGGGTTTGACTGGGTGGTACCTAGTCAGTCCAGTGGCTTGTCCCTATGTGGGGCAGATGCAGGAAGGCGAACTGGACAGGGGGCACTTTAGTGGGGATGTGATGGACCGCGGACGCTGCGCGAATGGTGTGCGCTGCGCGAAGGAGCTGGTACCTCCGCGTTGTTAATTACCTCCCACCTCCAGCCCTCTTTCCCTCTCCCCTCCCTTGGGTGGAATGAACCTGCCTGGGGCTCAGACCTGCTGCCCGCGGTAGGGTGGGCTCCTGCGCGAGTTTCAAAGGCAAACATTCCTGGAACGCCGACTGTACATCCACTCCTATACTAAGCACTGTATATTCATGAGATCTCTTCTAATCTTCACAACCGCCTTGGGAGACAGTATTGCCTCCATTCTATAGCGGAGGAAAGGAAAACAGTCGAAGGATTTACCCACAATAGGGATAATCAGGCACACCAGGCGGATTGTAAATATTTTAAAATAAATATATGAATGAAGAGAACTCAACCTCCCTGCTCAACAGGGAAATACGAACGAAAGCAACAACGGGGATCCCATTTTTCCACTCGTCGATGGCAAGAATTTGAAAGATTCACCTGTGGGTGTGCGTGTGTGATAAAAAGAATTCTCCACAGTGTTAGGAATGCAAAGAAGAATGCATTTGAATGAATTTTGGTATCTGTTGAAATTTGCAAACAAATTCTTCTTGATACAGAAATTCCCCTTGTGGAATCTATTCTTCAGAAATAGCCACACACTATATTAACCTTAGTGGGAAAGGCAAATAAGGTTTTGTTTTGTTTTGTTTTAAGGTGATTTACCTGCAATTATGCAGCTATTGAATGAGCCTGGAGTCCAAACCCGCTGTATCTGATTCAGATAATCGCTGGCCTTGGGCATCGTTTGGAGCGGGGGAGGGGGAGCGCTCCCGCGTGAATGCGATTCATGGGCAGTGGAGTCTCTAGGGGTGCCTGCTAAATCGCACATTTCTTTGGGAACCTTTTCTAAGGTTTGAAAAATCAAAGGCTTTAGGAATTGTTATCCTAGAACATGTTGTTGTTTAGTCCTTAAGCCTTGTCAGCTCTTTGCGACCCCATGGACTCCTCTGTCCAAGGGATTCTCCAGGCTAGAACACTGGATTGGGTTGCCATGCCCTCCTCCAGGGGATCTTCCCATCCCAGGTATGGAACCTGCCTCTCCTGCTTTGGCAAGCGGATTCTTCACTACTGAGCCACCTGGGAACCTACATTTAAAAAAAACAAAAAAAAAAAAAAAAAAAAAACAAAAAACTCCCTGGATGATTTTTAAAGCTCTGCTTTTCTATCTCTGCAGCAGGTTAGAATACTGGGACCTTTAAAAATGCCATTAACCCCCCGCCACACTCCAGCCTTAAAAACCCACACTCTCTGTCTGTGACGTCCAGACATCAGGCTTTTTTTTAAGCTCCCAGGTGATTCCCAGATACAATCAAGGCTGGGAACCACAAGCCTCAACAGTCATAGTCCTGCTGGCCCAGGAGTGTGGGCAGAAATGCAGAATCTCAGGTTCAACACCTCAGACTGGCTGGTTCAGAATCCACACTTTAACTGGAGCCCCCAAATGATTCATAAGCAAATTAACGTTTGAGGTAGATGTGGGTGAGGTTTTCCATTTATTTCAGCACTCCTCCAGTAGCCTAGCCTCAGTATGATAGTGTGGAGAGAAGACTGGAACTATGAGTAGCCACCTACAAGTAGCATAAACAACTGGGCCATGGTTAATTCTACCAGCATCTCCTGCTGTTGGTCAATCGCTAAGTCATGTCCAACTCCTTGCAACCCCAATGAACTGCAGCACACCAGGCTTCCCTGTCCATCACCAACTCCGGGAGCTTGCTCAAACTCATGTCCATTGAGTCATTGATGCCATCCAGCCATCTCATCCTCTGACACCTCCTTCTTCTCCTGCACTCAGTCTTTCCCAGTATCAAGATCTTTTCCAATGAGTCAGCTTTTTGCATCAGGTGGCCAAAGGACTGGAGCTTTAGCTTCAGCATCAGTCCTTCCAATGAATATTCAGGGTTGATTTCCTTTAGGATTGACACTTTGATCTCCTTGCTGTCCAAGGGACTCTCTTGAAGTCTATCGACTTCAGCACCACAGTTCAAAAGCATCAATTCTTCAGTGCTCAGCCTTCTTGCTTTTCTTTTTAGTTTATTATCATTTTTCCAATTGGTATGGAATCTCCTTGTCTTACTGTTCTTGCTGTATTCCCAGCCCTTAGACTTGTGCCTGGCATATACCATTAAACAAATATTTGCAAACAAGTAAGGAGTTGAATTCAAAAATAATTTTTCTCCTGCACTGTTGGCCTTTTTTCTTTTTTGGTATGTAAGGGACTCAGATGCTTCTTTCATTTGTGTTCTAAATACATACACACACACACACACACACACACACACTATATATATATATATAGGCCTCCCAGGTGGCACTAGTGGTAAAGAACCTGCCTGCCAATGCAGGAGACATAAAGTGATGTGGGTTCGATCCCTGAGTCAGGAAGATCCCCTGGAGGAGGACATGGCAACCCACTCCAATATTCTTGCCTGGAGAATCCCATGGACAGAGGAGCCTGGTGGCCAGACATGAAGAACCAGACACGACTTAAGTGAGTTAACACACACACATATTTATATATTTTGTGTGTGATAAAATATACACATAACATAAAATGTACCATTCAAACCACATTTAAGTGTATAGTTCAATAGCATTGAGTATATTCAGACTTTTGTGTAACCATCACCAATCCCCCTCCAGAACTTTTACATCATCACCTTTCCACCTCCTCCTATCCCTGGGCAATCACCATTTCTCTTTCTGTCTCTATTGGTTTGACTACTCCAAGTACTTCTTATAAGTGAAACATATACATATATACACATACACATATGTGTACACGTATGTGCACATATGTGTATATGTGTACATACATATGTATAAACACATACACACATATTTTGAAAGTGAAAGTCATTCAGTTGTGTCTGACTCTTTGTGACCCCATGACTGTATAGTTCATGGAATTCTCCAGGCCAGAACACTGGAGTGGGTAGCCTTTCCCTTCTCCAGGGGATCTTCCCAACCCTGAGATCGACGCCAGGTCTCCCACATCGCAGGTGGATTCTTTACCAGCTGAGCCACAAGGGAGATGTTTGGAAATTAATGCACACGTTCTGGCTTGTTGTGTGGCCAAAATACTCTTGAGACATTTAAATAGGTGTTGAAATTCCCTGACGGTCCAGTGATTAGGACTTGGGGCTTTCTCTGCCAAGGTTATTGCTGTTGTTTGTTGTTTAGTCTGTAAGTAGTATCCGACTCTTTTATGACTCCATGGACTGTAACCCATCAGGCTCCTCTGTCCATGGGATTTCCCAGACAAGAATACTGGAACGGGTTGCTGCTGAGTCACTAAGGGAAGCCCTCATTGCAAAGGGTCCAGGTTTAATCTCTGATCAGGGAAGGAAGATCCCATAAGCCAGTGTGTCTCGGTCAAAAAAAAAAGCTGCTACTCTGATCCACCTCCACCCCTCCATGCTGTCTCTTGCACCCCACTTTGTGATTTAGCTCCATCAGAGATTTACTACTGGCTGATCTTGTCAAGACTTCCAGGAACTCGGCATTCTCTTCTGCTGCTTCTCAGAGCACCAGGGAGCCAATCTCCAGGTAAACTGGATAAAAATGCAGATGCTTGACATTTGCTCCAGACCTAGTGACTTTCCACCCACACCTGGTGGGGCTGAGGAATCAGCATTTTATCAAGGTGCTCAGATAGTATTGCCTTCTAGGCGTGACTTCAGAGTTTCCAATCCACAGTGGACGGCCACTTGATCCAGAAGAGGGCACACTGCAGCACAAGCCTGAGGTCTGCAGCCCTGCCCTGCCTTAGGTACTTATCCTTCTGTGAAATGGGGCTAAGAATTCCCAAGTCACAGAGATGAGATGAACATCTTGGGAGATAGCATCTGCGATTGTGTTTTGTAAACGCTGAAGAATATACACATGTAAGGGCTGTTAGTATTATCTCAGAGAAGCCTCCCAGTCCTGTTTCTGCAGCCTCATCATCAAGGCCCCACCCCAGGCCAAGGAATGACAAAAACATCCCATCAGGTTGACATCATGGTGGGGGCAGGGAGCTCAGTTCATGTGTCATGTCTTAAGCAAATGAAGTAAAACACTTTACTAACATTTACCAAAAATTTTAAAATATCCATTAATGTACATTCTTTTTATTTTCTTTTAAGTACACCTCTTTATTTTTTTAAATTGAGGTATAGTTGATTTACAATGTTGTGTTAGTTTCAGGTATACAGCAGAGTGATTCACTTATATATATAATCAGTTATATATATATATATATATATTCTGTTTCAGATTCTTTTCCCCTATAGATTATTACAAGGTACTGAGTATAGTTCCCTGTGTTATCATGTTTCATGTACTGGTTTGAATGGTAAATAATCCACCTGCAGTGCAGGGGCCCTGGTTTGATACCTAGGACGAGCAGATCCCCTGGAGAAGGAAATGGCAACCCAATCCAGTATTCTTGCCTGGAGAATTCCATGGACAGAGGAGCTTGGCGGGCTACAGTCCATGGGGTCACAAAAGAGTCAGACACGACTGAGCAACTAATGTGCACATTTGCACCTTGTAAGATGGGTATAATTATCCTCATTTTACAGATGAAAAAACTGAAGGTTTTAATGGAAATGGGATTTCATGAAAGAAAGAAGCCAAGCTTCAGATCCTGTGACATTTGGCTAAATCACCTGATCCTTCAGGTTCCTCGGCTATAAAGCAGAGTGAGAGGTAGATTATCTCCTCAATGGTTATGAGGGGTATTTCATAAGGCATGTGCCTGGCCTGACACTGGGATTGGCACATGGGTCCCCTCCATAGCCCCTGCTCCCTATTCTGTGCTCTACTCCTATTCCCCGGGGACCTCAGGGAGCTCTAAATATGGAAAGCAATGAAGACAGATGGGGTGGCTACTAGTACCCAGCCATGTTCATGCAGGAATAACCAGGCATGGAGCTAAAAGCCTTCTGCTGAGAAAATTGCCATGTCTGTTGGCCATAGCAGGCTTCTCCTGGATCCATTGATCAACCGGTCCAGGCTAGGATCAGGACTGGGAAGGCATGGGGTCAGGGATATTGGGGGTGGGGGCATGGCGCGGGGGGCTGACAAACTTTATTTGAAGTTCTCACCATCCTGCTTTTCCCAAAGA
The DNA here is from genome assembly GCF_019923935.1 of Bubalus bubalis. Taxonomy (NCBI): domain Eukaryota; kingdom Metazoa; phylum Chordata; class Mammalia; order Artiodactyla; family Bovidae; genus Bubalus; species Bubalus bubalis. The sequence continues at coordinate 47,058,329 of NC_059168.1, forward strand.
TGACTCTGATTGGTAGACAGTAGAATTCAGTGGGCAAAGGTGTGGGCCATCTTCGAGAATGTCTGCCCAGGTAATTTCACTTGACATGGCCAGGTACAGAGAGCTTCGCTGGCTGAAGTTGGACAGACCACCTTGTCTGGAGCCTGATGCAGCTGGAGGCCAGAGCATGGAAAGCAGCTACAGAAATGTCTGGAGGTCAGGCCTGGGACTACTTCCCTTCTGTGTCTCTGCTTGGAAAGCCTGTCCTCTGCCATTCATTCCTTCGGTGTTTATCTAGCACCTGCTGTGTGCCAGGTCTCAGGAGCCACCAAGATAAATAAAAATTTTATATTTTAAGTAATAATCTTAAGTGTTAGTTGCTCAGTCATGTCCAACTCTTTGCCACCCCATGGACTGTAGCCTGCCAGGCTCCTCTGTCCATAGGATTCTCCAGGCAAGAATACTGGAGTGGGTTGCCATTCCCTTCTCCAACAGATCCTCCCGACCCAGGAATTGACCTGGTCTCCTGCATTGCAGGCAGATTCTTTACTGTCTGAACCACCAGGGAAGCCCTAATCATTGTAAAGATAATAAAAATAAAAATTAAAAATATCTTACTCTTATTGAGCCTTCACTGTTTGCCAGGCTCTAGGCATTGACTCATGTAACCCTCACAGCATCCCTATAAAGTATGGAAAAATGAAAGGACCTAGGAACCCAAACTTCTTGGGACAGGAGATTATCAAGGCAGGCTCTTTGGAGGAGGTGATAATGCAGTTGGGAGAAAGCAGGACTTTCTAGCAGACCGACAGAAGCAGCAAGTGCAAAGCACAGAAGTGTGAAATGTGTGTGTGTGTGTGTGTGTGTGTGTGTGTAGGGAAGGCAGGGAGGTGGGGTTGGAAAGGTTGATGCCACGTATGAAGGGCCTTTGCTGTGACGACCCCAAAGGTGTGGTTCTTCAGGGAGATGAGCAATAATCAGACCTTTTTTCTAAGGTTCCTCTAGGGGTAATACAAGGAGGAACTGCAGGGGGCGCTCCTGTGCCAACAGAGGACACTGCTGCAGCGCGTCCGGAGGAAGAGCCAAGTCAAGAGATTTCTGAGGCAGAAACTTGGGACTTTAGTGGCTGTTGCTCAGAGAAAGCCCAATTTATCAGTCTTCAGACTTGAGAACGTGAAGGTAGTGCCTCATATGCAGCGTGTTGGGGTCTCATCCTCCTCTTTTAAGCGGATCTCTCCTGGGATTCCCCTCCACTGTCCTCTCCTGCTCCATGTGACCCAGGGCTCAGCTAGTCTTCTTGCCCTGTCCAGTCCTGGAGCTGTCCAGGTACGTCTGGACTCTCAATTGTCTATCTTAAGCAGACCCAGTCATACCCCTTGTAACGCTAGGATGAACCCCTGAAAGGGGGCTTCCATGGTGGTCCAGTGGTTAAGAACCTACCTTGCAATGCAAGCGACACTGGTTGGATCCCTGGTCTGCGAAGATCCTACGTGCCTGAGAACAACCAAGCCCATGCACCACAAGGAGAGAAGCCACCGCACTGAGAAGCCCGGGCACCACGACTAGAGAGTAGTCCCTGCTGGCAGCAACTAGAGAAAGCCTGTGCACAGCAACAAAGTCTCAGCATAGTCAAAAATAAGTATTTTTAAAAAGAAACATGTAAAGAGAGAGGGAGACATAAAAAAAAGAAAGAAAACAATATTATTCATGTTTTCACCTCAACTAAGTCATTTTGTGGAAGAAACTATATGTTCAAACAGCTAATTCACATGACAACACTGGGGAAAATGTTAGTTATTAACAAGTACTGAGAAGTAGTGCAATTTCGTTCTTAGATACCTTTTTTATGGACATGTTGGAAGGCATCATGGATAAAAGAGATTCACTAAAGAATATAACAGTAAGGGAGAAGGGAACATACTAGGTAGGAAGCATTTTACAACTGATGAGGAGACAAATGTCTGTGAGTCCAATTGTTTGTTATATTTATTCATTTATATTTTAGATTCAACATATAAGTGAAAGCATTCAGTATTTGTCTTTCTTCTGTCTGACTTATTTCACTAAGCATATTACCCTCCAGATTCATTTGTGTTGTTGCAAATGGCAAATTTTCGTTCATTTTTATGGCTGAGTAATATTCCATTATTAGTTAGTGTAAGTTGCTCAGTCATGTCTGACTCTTTACGATTCCACGGACTGTAGTCCACTAGGTTTCTTTGTCCATGGCATTCTCTGGGCAAAAATACTGGAGTGGGTTGTCATTCCCTTCTCCCGGGGATCTTCCCAACCCAGGGATCAAACCCAGGTCTCCTACATTGCAGGTGGATTCTTTACCATCCGAGCCTCCAGGGAAGCCTAATATTCCATTATACATATATTCAGTTACACACACACACACACACACACACACACACAAGGAAATGGCGACCCACTCCAGTATTCTTGCCTGGGAAATCCCATGGACAGACGAGCCTGGTGGGCTATAGTCCATGGGGTCACAAAGTTGAACACGACTGAGCGACAAACACACACACACACACACACCACAGACATAGAGAACACACTGGAGGTTACCTGTGAGAAGAGGAAAGGGGGAGGGGCCAGAGATTGGGCTTTGGGACTAAGAGGCACAACACAACATGGTAAACCAACTTCAATAAAAATTTAAAACCAAACCTGTTTAGTAAGTGATTTGGTAATATACATCAAGAACATATATACTTTGACCCAGTAACTTCGTCTTTCTTTTTCTACTGAACTGGAGAAAAAAGTTTATTCTGTGACGTTACTTGTAAGAGAAAATACATCATTGGAAACTTGGATGCTGAACAATACTAATTATGCAATAATTAGTCCGTGCAATAATATTTATGAAGGTTTAAGGTTGAGTAACAGTGTGTTTACTTAATGCAACAAGACCAAGCAGAATGTAAAATAATGTGTTCAGTGTGAGATTTGTAAATATGCATATAAACATGTAAAATGTGCATATAACTAAACACAGACTGTATCACAGGTGTTATGTTCACTCAAAAGGTATGAGCATTATTAATACCCCTTACAGATGAGTAAGTTACTGTTCAGAGAGATGAAATAAGTCTTTGGAATACTCCTCAGCTGGTAAATTGTGAACTCAGGAACCCCAGTTTTGCCTGGCTCCCCCAAACTGGTGGATTTCCAGTTATGTCTGGCTCCACTGCACAATAATTTAAGAGTTACCTTGACTCCCTGGGCATCAAAAAGTCAACCAAAGTTGTCAGTGAGCAGTGGGATTACAGGTGGTTTCTTTTTCTTCTTCACACTTTTCTTCATTTTGCAACATATTCCAGAGAAAATATATGCAGATTACATATTTAAACTTTTATATTTGAAACTAAATAGTGAACATATTTGGAGCATGTGCTAGATAAATGTTTATATCGACCAATGTGCAAAAAGCTCCTATAAATTGATGAGAAAAAAGATAAATAACTCAAGGGAGAAAGATGCAACTCAGAAACCCAATGGTTAGATTCAGTAGCCAAAAGATTCAATATATTGCTAGAAGTTAAATTAAAACTATGATGGTACATTCTGATGAACCAGCAGTTAATACTCCATGCTTCTACTGCAGGGGACTTGGTTTCAATCCAAGAACTAAGTTCGCACATGTCTTGTGGTGTGGCCAAAAAAAAAAAAAATGCCAAAAACAAACAAAAAAAACCGCCAAAACAAAACATGATGAGATACCATTTTCCATCTTATCAAATTAGCAAAATTTTTAAAGATTCATAATATCCACAAGCTGGTGGCGAGATGGGAAAAGAGGCACTCTTACCCACTGCTGGCAGGAAGGAGGCTGTTCTGATAGGATCTATTAACACTATATACTCACATGGTTTGACCTGGAAATCCCATTTGTACAATTCTGCCTAATAGAAATCAAAGCACCATTTGTAAGGATATATGTTTATGAATAATTATTGTGGCATTATTTGTAGAGAGGGAATTGGAAAAAGCATGACTATCCACCAATATGAAAATAATAAATCAAAATCTATCAATTCAATGGATTATCAGGCTGTCATGAAAAAGAATTGGATCTATAAGTAATGGAGTGTGAAAAGGAATAGAGTACTGTGTATAGCATCACTACTGAAGTGTGATTTATCTCCCAGCAGCACTGGCATCATCTGGGAGCTTGTTTGGAAATACAGAATCTTGTTCTCATTCTTTTTTTTTTTTTTTCTTAATCTTTTTCTTTTTTTTTTTGATGTGGACCATTGACCATTTTAAAAATTTTTATTGAATTTGTTACAATATTGCTTCTTTTTTTATGTTTTTTAGGCTGTGAGGTATGTGGGATCTTAGCTCCTTGACCAGGAATCGAACCTACATCCTCTGCACTGGAAGGAGAAGTCCTAACCACTGGATCACCAGGGAAGTCCCTCGTCTCCATCCTTGACCTCCTGAACTGGAATCTGCATTTTAACAAGATTCCCTACAGAAACACCAGTGTTTAGTGTGATCCTATAAAGGGGATGCCTTCTCATATGTCATGGCAAAAATGGTCCCACCACTTCATCTGAAATAGATGGGGAAACAGTGGAAACAGTGTCAGACTTTATTTTTCTGGGCTCCAAAATCACTACAGATGGTGACTGCAGCCATGAAATTAAAAGACGTTTACTCCTTGGAAAGAAAGTTATGACCAACCTAGATAGCATATTCAAAACCAGAGACATTACTTTGCCAACAAAGGTTCGTCTAGTCAAGGCTATGGTTTTTCCTGTGGTCATGTATGGATGTGAGAGTTGGACTGTGAAGAAGGCTGAGCACCGAAGAATTGATGCTTTTGAATTGTGGTGTTGGAGAAGACTCTTGAGAGTCCCTTGGACTGCAAGGAGATCCAACCAGTCCATTCTGAAGGAGATCAGCCCTGGGATTTCTTTGGAAGGAATGATGCCAAAGCTGAAACTCCAGTACTTTGGCCACCTCATGTGAAGAGTTGACTCATTGGAAAAGACTCTGATGCTGGGAGGGACTAGGGGCAGGAGGAGAAGGAGACGACAGAGGATGAGATGGCTGGATGGCATCACTGACTCGATGGACGTGAGTCTGAGTGAACTTTGGGAGTTGGTGATGGACAGGGAGGCCTGGCGTGCTGGGATTCATGGGGTCGCAAAGAGTCGGACACGACTGAGCAACTGATCTGATCTGATCTGATCTACCAAAGTCCGACCTTTACTTCTACATTAACTTCTCACTTTTAGCTGGGTGCATGGCCACCTGGGACAAAGATTATGTTTCCCAGCCTTTCTTGCAGTTGGGTGGGACCATGTGGCTGAGCTCTGGCCAAGAGGACATGACTGGAAGTGAAGAGGGTCATTTCTGCCCCTAAAAGGGACATTGACTGAATCCCCCTGGTGGTTTCTTACTTACATTTTTTTAAGTGTGCACTTATTTTATTTATTTATTTTTGGCTCTGCGGGGTCTTTGTTGCTATGAGGACTTTTCTCTAGTTGTGGCAAGCAGGGGCTACTCTTTGATGTGGTGCAAGGGCTTCTCATTGTGGTGGCTTCTCTTGTGGAGAACCACTCTAGGGCATGCGGACTTCAGCAGATGTAGCACATGGGCTCAGTAGTTGTGGTTCCTGGGCTCTAGAGCACAGGCTCAATGGCTGTGGCACACAGGCTTAACCACTCTATGGCACTGAGATCTTCCGGGACCAGGGATCAAACCCATGTCTCCCGCATTGGTAGGTGGATTCTTTATCATAGAGCCACCAGGGAAGCCCTGTTTCTAACTCTCTGCTAACTGAAAGTTATCAGTCACAAAATCAGCCACTGTATGAGTTTGTTCAGTTGCCATAACAAAGTACAACAGTCAGAAATTTACTTTCTTCCAGTTCTGGAGGCTGGAGGATCTAAGATTAAGATCTGGCAGGGTAAGACATCTTTATGGCTCCCAGGCTAACGTTTTGCTACATCTTCACATAGCCTTTCTTTGGAGAGAGAGAGAGAGTGTGTGTGTGTGTGTATCTTCCCATAGCCTTTCTTTGGAGAGAGTGTGTGTGTGTGTGTGTGTGTAGAGCTCTCTTTGTCTGTGTGTGTTTACTTTTTTCTTTTTCTTTTTAAAGACCACCAGTCTTTTCAGATTAAGCCTTCACCCTTTTGACCTCATTTAACCTTAATTACCCCCAACTCCATGGGGTCACAAAGAATCAGACACAACTGAGTGACTGAACTGAACTGAAAGGCTCTGTTTCCAAATACAGTCACGTTAAAGGTTAGGATTTCAACATATGAATTTGGATGGGGGACACAATGGACTCCACAGCAGTCACCTGGGACTCAGAGCTAGAAACTGCTACAAAGAATGCCCTTTCCTCTTCTCTCACCTGCTTACCTCTAAACTGTTAGATGAGAGACTAACTAGTACATTTTTCAAGACTTTTTACTTTGGTTCTCTTTGTTACAGCACCTTAGCCTGTTTCCTAACTGACCCTTACATTTGTGTTCCCCAAGGTCCACTGAGCAAGAAGAAACACAGGAAATGAAGCCCTCTAAATGGTTACTGTTGATTGCTACAAGGGTTGGAGTGCAGAATGAATTAAGAGCATTGAGGTAAAAACTTATCCAACAGCATTTTAAGGTTTACAATCATACCCAACTTTCAATGACTATGGGAAACATGATTGTTTTCCCTTTTGTAAGACTCCTTACAGCAATGTTCTTACTTATACTGAAACACACATATTCCACCCTTCATACATACCAGTTTCCCTTCTTCCCTCCCTCCCATCTTCCTTCTATGGCGGGGATGCTGTGCCCTGGGGCAGGCCAGGGAGTCAAGTCAAACCAGGCAGGCCAAGTCAAGCACAGTCTTAGTGCCACTGGATTGTCTTTCCAGAGTTTTATTTTTAGTTCTCTGATCCATACATCAAGGGATTTCCTTGTGAGAGGGAGGAATTTCCACAGGGCCCTTGGAAGGTGTTCTCAGCCTACCTACTGGTAAAATGGCATCAAGGGGCCCCATCGGTTCAATATGGGAACCTTGTCTGTACAGTGATAAGGACAGGCACAGCCGGGCAGTAGAAAGTAGCCTTTGCCCACGTCTGGGGCAGGCTGGCGCTCAGGCTCTAGAAGACAGGGGAAGTCAGCACTCTGTCGAATCCGGTTCGGGTCGCCATGGGCCAGGTACAGAGCATGGGAAGCTGGGTACACGGATGGACAGTTGCTGGTGAACCTCCATTTATCCTCCACTGGGGCCACATGGTCCTGTGGTGGGAAGAAGCCAGGTTGCCCCAGGTCCTTGGCGGTCATGTGGGGTCTTTTGAAGGCAGGGTATCCATCTTCTAGCTTGGGGTTGGGGCTGGGGGTGGGTCTGTAGAACTCTTTGTCCCGGAGTTGGGTGTCCAGCTTTGCTTGCTGCGGAAATAAATCATATACAAAAAGAGGGCTGAGAGAGGCAACAGTGAGGCTTCTTCCTAGGTAGTCTCCAAGACAGAGCACACTTGGAACTTCCCTGGCAGTCCAGTGGTTAAGACACCATGATTCCACTATAGGGGCATGGGTTCAATCCCCGGTTGGAGATCTACGATCCCACATACCGCAAGGTGGCCAAAAAAAGAAAATTAAATTTAAAAATAAATAAATGAGACAGGGTATACTTTTCTTTATTTTCTAGAGATTAGTTTTTGAGTGGCAATATATACAACAGAAGGACGTACCAAAATAGTACAAAAGGGTTTATAGCGAAAAGTAAGTCTATTTCCTACCCTCCTTCTTTCTCAGGTCCCCTCTCCAGGGACACCCACTGTCATCAGAGTGTTCTGTGTCTTATTAGAAATATTTTATGTACATGTAAACTTACACGTATATATCCAGATGCCTTCCATCTGTACACAAGTGATACATATTATTATTCCAGTCTGCACTTTGCTTCTCCTAAATAATCTCAGAAACTGTTCCACCTTTGTTTGTATAGATCTTCTTATTAATTTTAGTGGGGTTACCTCAAGATATGAAAAGATGTCTTAAACAAGACTTAAAAAGAGCAAGGGCTTCCCAGGTGGCTCAGTAGTAAAGAATCTGCCTGTAATGTAGGAGTCGCAGTTTTGATCCCTGGGTCAAGAAGATTCCCCTGGAGAAGGAAATGGCAATCCACTGCAGTATTCTTGCCTGGAGAATCCCATGGACGGAGGAGCCTGTGGTGCTCCAGTCCATGGGGTCTCAAAAGAGTTGGACACGATTTAGCAACTAAACAACAATGAAAAGAGCAAATGATAAAGGAAAAGACTGACACATCTACCTATATTAAAATAAGAATTTCTATTCAGTGAAAGAGTGAAATGACGAGTCACAGACTGAATTTTGCCACTTATATAACTCACACATGTAAGATGTCCAGAATATTTAAAGAACCCATACGAATTAATAAGAAAAAGACAAGCCACTCAATAGAAAAGTGGACAAATGACATAAGCAGAAAAATAAATAGCCATGAACAAATGAAAGGATGAAATCACTGAAATGAAAATTATGACCACAAGAAAATATTATTTCAAGCCCAGCATCACCGACTTGATGGATATAAGTTTGCGCAAACTCCAGGAGTTGGTGATAAACAGGGAAGACTCGCATGCTGTAGTCCATGGGGTCGCAAAGAGTTGGACACAACTGAATGGCTGAACTGAAGTCGGCAAAAATGAAAAAAAGTCTGACACTCCCAAGGAATGACAAGATTGGAGAGCTACCTGACTGACTGTCCTGGTGGGAAAGTAAATTGATACATCCACTTTGGAACAGTGATGTCACCTCCAACGAGCAATTCCACCCCTGGGAGGGGTGAACACCTGCACAGGAGGCCCTGCCTCATCTTCATTGCAGTATTTGTGGGTGGGAGGAGTCACAAAAAATAAATAACCCCAATGTCCACTGACAGGAGAGGGGACAAATGCGTCATGGCATCTTCGTGCAATATAATATTTATACCGCAGAAAATGAAGAACATGTCATAATGTTCAGCAAAACAATAGAAGTCAGAGAAGAGGACAAATAATATGATTCAATTATATAATGAAGTTCAAAAAGAGCAACCCTAAATAATTTATTTAAAGAGATTGTTGTTGTTTAGTCACCAAGGTTTGTCTGACTCTTCCAGACCCCGTGAACTGTGGCATGCCAAGCTTCCCATTTAAAGAGATACATACATAAAGGTAAAACTATTTAAAACACACACACATATAAGGGAGTGCTTAACCCAAAACTCAGAAGAATGATTACCTCTGGAAGTCGGGGGAGGGGTGGGAACAGGGAGGGGCACGCAGGGCTCTAATGTGTTGTGTTTTAAGCTGGCTGATAATAGGTACATTGGAGTTTATCAACATTATTTAAACTGTAAATGTTTTTTATTTACTAGGTGTTGTATGGGTGACCTACTTGGTGTATATTTGAAAACAATACACACGAACTTCCCGGGTGATCCAGTGGCTAAGACTCCGCCCTCCCACTGCAAGGGGCACTGGTTCCGTTCCTGGTCAGGGAAGATCCCGCATGCCCCGAGGCATGGCCAAAAAAAGAAGTAAAACAGTACACACACGTACACACAGAATACCTCTTTAGATCTCCTGGCTTCAGACACTGTTCTCAGTAAGTGCCCTCAATGTCCACACTCACAATAAAAATGGATAAAGAGGATTTCAGTGGGCGGTTGAATGGAAGGCAGGACTGAGTGACTTCTTACCTCTTCTGATGTGACCCTGGCATATTTGTGCTTCCCATAAGGTTTGTAGTCGATCATGTAGGAGCTTTGGTATATGTCCAAATCCACAGGGGCCTAAAGGTTAAGGGAGAACACTAAACAAGAGATTTCAACATGTCGTTCTTCCACTTAAAGGCTTTCAGTGACTTCTCATTGTTTGTAGGACAAAGGTTAACTTTTGAGCCTGGAATTTGGAGCTCTTCATGATCTGGTTTCTACTTGATTCTACCATCTAAACCCCCTTGGCCCAACTCTATGCCCATTACCCCAGCCTCACTGCTTTTGACTCTTCCCAGGTAGCTGGCACATATTCTTATCTCCGGCTGAAAACATGAGCTGTATTCTTCACCTGCTGGCAAATTCCTACACATCCTCCAAAACCCATATTAAATCCCTTCCCCCCAAATTTCTCCCTCTCATCTCTCTCTACCTTCCAACAATTAAACTCTTGTTCCTCTGCTTCTATGGCACATTTTACATCCCTCAGTACAGCAGTTATCATGGTGTGCTATCACTGACTTAGTGAAGGATACTCGATTAGGATTTAATCTTAGGCATCTCTGCAACCTTAAAGCCCAATGCACTGCCCGACACACCATGGATGAACAATAAATGTACACTAAGCAAGTAAAGGAATCTCCAGAAAACTATAAACTCTTAACTTTCTTTGCTTATTTAAAAAAAAAAAAAAAGAACGCCATGCAGGGTTGGTAACCAGAGGGAGCTTCAAGGAGCCTGGCCCTCCCTGGGGCTGTTTGTCAATGCTGCCGATCTTGAGGTGGTCACAGTGGTCAGAAGCCCACAACACTCACCTGTCCGGGGAACACCACACCTGACATAGCAGACGACCTAGACACAGACAAGATGATTAGCCCCGTTTCTGCCACAGGCAGGGAAAATAGTCTAAAGCTCCACCAACCAATCACATGACTCAATCGCCAGGCATTGGTGACGGCAGCAGGGAAAAATGGGTTGGTGGACGGGGTCCTGGGGCACAGGGGCTACAGCAGGACTCAGAGGGAATCAGTTGTTGAGAACATCAGATTTACCCCTCAGGCAGAGGTGAACCTGATAGCAAGTGCTGTGCTAGTAAATGTTTAGCAATCTCCTTTTTGGGCGAGGGAGGCAAATAAACCCCAGTTTATAGTATTTGCGAAGTTCTGCTAAGTCATTTCCACCCTGGCCCATTTCGACCCACTCCAGTATTCTTGCCTGGAGAATCCCATGGGGTCGCAAAGTGTCAGACAGGACTGAAGCGACTTAGCACTCATGCAAACAGAATGTGCTCCCAGAGCCGGGATGACTCCAGTGCATGGGGTCCCTGGGAGCCAGGGTTCTGAACAGCCCTGAGAAAGCAATGGTCAGGCCTGGAACTTAGAGGCATCCTGATGCAGAAGCACAAACTATGTTTCTAGTGGAGACTGAAGGGATCCAAGGTGATGGTTTTGAGGCTCTGCGTTCTTGGTGAACAACAGCTGTGGATGAGTCCAATCACTCCCTAATCCTGATATCTTAGTGGGGAGGCCTTTCTACCTGGGCTTGGGGGAGCTCTCTGAGCCCACTCCATCTCACATACTTGGCTCTCTAGGTTCTGGATGGCTCCTCCATTTCATTCCCGTGGCATCCTGCCCTGAGCGCCATTCCATTCAGGGTCCGTGGACCATCAGGGTGGTTGAGAGACCTCAAATAGCACCCGTGTCCCTTCCTTTTTGTGCATAGACAGCTCCTCTCCCAGACAGGAAGCCAACTTCAATGCAAAGAGCACCTACCCTTCCTTCTGCAGAGAGGATAATGATGTTTCAGCCCTGCCAGTTCCAAGTGTCCCTGCCACCTGGACAGGCTTGCTGCTGTGTCCCTCACCACAGCGGTCTGTGAGATGAACCCTGACCCATATGATGTTGGCTATTTTGGTCACAGTCCCTGGGCATTGTGATGGAGTGACTGGCCAACCTCCTGTGTGTCTGTCCCCTAATCCCTGGCCCACCCTTTCTCACGGAGAGCTGATCGTATTCCAGCACACCTGAGCCAACATGAAGCCTGGCAGCATCGAAAGGTACCCAGAATGCAAGGCTTTCCAACGCTCTGCTGAATCAGTCTATTTGCAGGTTAAAAAGAATCTCATGGGGATTATGACATTAGACTTTCTGTGACTGAATCCATCTCATACCAGAGCCCTCCCAAGCATCTGTCGCTTGAAAGCCTGGCTTATCCCTCCTCTGTCTGTCAAAATTCCACTCTCTTTCACAATTATTTGGATGGTTGTAATCCAAAACAAAAAATAGTAAGTGTAGACGAGAATGGGGAGAAGCTTGTGCATTGCTGGAAGGAATGTAAAATGATGCAGTCACTGAGGGTAAGTGGATAAGTGCTTGACGGTTTCTCAGAAAATTAAGCATAGATTTGCCGTGCGTGTGTGCATTCGTGCTAAGTTGCTTCAGTCATGTCTGAGTCTTTGTAACCCTATGGACTGTAGCCCACCAGGCTCCTCTGTCCATGGGACCCTCCAGGCAAGAATACTGGAGTGGGTTGCCATTTCCTTCTCTGATAGATTTGCTGTTTGATCCTGCAATTCCACCTCTGAATATGTACCTAAAAGAACTGAAAGCAGGGACTCAAGCAGATATTTATACATCTGTGTTTCTGGCAGCATTTTTCACAATAGCCAAAGGGTTGAAACAACCCAATAATCCATCGGTGGATGAATGCATAAACAGACTGTGATGTAGACACACAATGGAATATTACTCAGCCTTCACAAGGAAGGGAATTCTGGCACATGTTACATGTGAGAACCTTGAAAACATGCTAAGTGAAATAAGCTAGACCTTAAAGGACAAATATTGCATGATTCCATTTACATAAAACACCTGGGTGGTCAAATTCATAGATACAGAAAGTAGAACGGTGGCTGCCAGGGAGCTGGGAGGAATGGGTATCGAGTTTCAGTTTGGAAAGAGGAAAGAGTTATGGAAATGGAGAGTGGTGATGATTGTGCAACATTGTCAAAGTATCTAATGCCACCAAACTGTGAACTTAGAATGGTTCAAATGATAAACTTTACATATATATACCATTTGCATAAATGTTAATATATTTACTCTCATACACACCAATTCCACTCTAAGGGCCACCTCTTCCACAAAGCTTTCCTTGGTTTCTCTCTAGATACACCATAGACTCCTTTCATTGACCCAACCAATATTTATTGAGGACTTATTTGGTGTTGGGCATTGTTCTGAACCTTGCAGATTCATCAGTGAACAAAATAGATGGAAATTCCTGCTTGCATAGGACTTACATTCTGGTGTGAACAAGACGCAGAGTAAACCAAGTCCTAAGTGATTCAGCCTCCATTAGATTCAGCAAAGAAGCAAGATAAGGGAAACTTCCTTGGTGGTCCAGTGGCTAAGACTCTGCGATACCAATGCAGGGGGCGTGGGTTTGATCCCTGGTCAGGGAACTTGATCCCCACTAAGACCCAGCATAGCCAAATAAATAATTTTTTTTTTTTTTTTTTTAAAGAAGCAAGATGGCAGAATGACTGAGGCACTTCAGATTGGGGTTGAAGTTGTCCAAAAAGGAGAGAGATATTAAAGCAGCAATCTAAGCACAGAAAGAACCAGCCATGCAACTGTATAGTTCCATATATACAGTAGGTCCTTGTTGTTTATATATTTTATATAGAGTGGTGTGTATCTATTAATACCAAATTCCCAATCTATCCCTCGTCCCCTTCCTCTTGTTAACCATGAATGTGTTTTCTGTATCTGTGAGACTATTTCTGTTTGTAAAGTCCATTTGTATCTATTTTTCTTTTAGGATCCTACATGTAAGTGATAGCATATTTTTTTTTCCCTTTCCAAACTTACTTCACCTAGTATGATCGTCTCTAGATCCCTCCCTGTTGCCAGCAAATCTTTAGTTCCTTATTGATAAAACATATATTCATAGATTGGATGGAAAACTAAAGGAGAAAAGGCTTTCCCAATAATTCGGTGGGGAAAGACCTGGAGAAAAGGGCTTCCTAGCACAGGGGTCAAGAGTCCAAAGCTTGTAAGACAGGATCAAGAGTAGAACAAGAAAAGCCAAGGAAAGGAGTGGGTGAGGGCATGAAACCAAGAGAGGGAGCATGTTGTGCATCTGTGACTGTCCCATTTTTCATTCTCGCTTCCCTTTAGAGAGCTGTTTCTCTCCCTTTCAGGAATCATGTAGTTTAAGTGGTGCTGATCCTACCCCAGCTCTAAATGGGTGTTGTTGTCCCTAGAAAATTCCAGCTCTAGGCTGCCATTCAGGGAGAGGCTGGTGACCCAAGGCGGGCTGGTGAGTACCATTCCCAGCTCTTGGGGAAGAGGATCTCTCTTTCTGAGACAGCATACCTCAGGGTCCCTATTTCTTCACTGAGAGTTGAAACACTGTGTTATGTTTCAGACTTCCTCCAACCAGACTTCAAATAGTCAGGGATTTTTGTAAAGCTTGTGATGGACCATGCAAAATATCACGTGGTGCCAATTTTTAAGTTTGTACAGTGTGATGATTGTTTTTCAGTCGCTAAGTCGTGTCTGAGTCTTTGAGACCCCATGGACTGCAGCGTGCAAGGCTTCCCCGTCCTTCACTGTTTTGACAGTCCATGGGGTTGCAGAGTCAGACACGACTGAGCATGCACGCATGCACAGGGCCAGATTGGGTCTGATAAAAACAACAGTTATAGTGCAATACATGTTATTTTTCTGAAATACACAACACAGGTAAATTTCTCATGGTTCTTGCCTTCTCCTTCAACAGCACGTGTGTGTGGCAGGGCAGGGGGGCAGGGGGCATCTTTTCCACGCTCATTAGGTATGAAAAATAAACCAGAAAGCAAATCCTGGTTGTTATTTTTAAGCCTAAATCACATACAAGTGCTAGCTTCAAATTGTGTGGGCTAAGATAAACTAAATTTCATAATACACCAACATAAGTTCATAATACACCAACACAAGTGTATTCCTAAAAGCACGGTTAAGGTGAAGTAAATGTTGTTTAAAAAGCACACACCAAAAGATAGTGTGTGGACAGGATTCAATAAACAGTGTATGACAAAGCACCGGGCACAGCAAAGGCTCTCAAAAAATCCTCCCCTTCTGCCTCTGGGAGGAAATTAACCTCTGCATCTTTATTTCTTTTCTTTTTTTACATTGAAGTGCAGTTGATTTACACTGTTTCAGGTGTACAACAAAGTGATTCAGTTATACACACACACACACACACATTCCTTTCCGATTCTTTTCCATTTTAGGTTATTAGAAGATATTGACTATAGTTCCCTGGGCTAGATAGTAGGTCCTTGCTGTTTATTTTATATATAGTAGTGTGTATCTATTAATTCCAAATTCCCAATTTATCCCTCCTCCCCTTCCCTTTCGAAAACCATGAATTTGTTTTTCCTCCCTCTCTGTAAGTCCATTTCTATTTTGTAAAGTTCATTTGTATCTATTTTTTTTAGGATTCCACATGTAAGTGATATCCTATATTTGTCTTTCTCTGTCCAAACTTACTTCACTTAGTATGATCATCTCTAGGTCCCTCCCTGTTGCTGCAAATCATCTTTGTTTCCTTATTGACAAAATACATATTCATAGATTGGAAGGGAAGGCTAAAAGAGAAAAGGGCTTTCCCAGTGGCTCAGCCGGTAAAGAATCCACCTGCAATGCAGGAGACACAGGAGACAACAGGTTCCATTCCTGGGTGGGGAAGATCCGCAGAAGGAAACTGCAATCTACACCAGTATTCTTGCCTGAGAAGTCCCACCGACAAAGGAGACTGGTGGGATAGTCCTTAAGGTTGCAAAGAGTCTGAAAGGGCTGAGCGTCTAGGCAAACAAAGGAGAAAAACGCGCACAATGCCTTGGCACCTGATCTGATATGCTGCAGGAGCTTAATTATTGCAACCTTCATTCATCTGAGAGAAATTCCTATTGGCTTTCTCTGAAGAAAAACCTGGGCCCGCAGTTTCTGTCTATGCAAATTCAGCTTGCTAATGTTGTTAAATCACAGGAGGAAATTCTTCTGGAAGCCCTCGAGTTCCTCCAGGCTTATATTAAAGGGATTACAATCCATTTCCTTCCTAATTCGCCTAATGCGCTCTGGGAAGCCCTCAGGCCGGGGATTAAAGCATTTACGCCTTTAATTAGGAGCAAACCTTCCCCCAGAGCCTGAAGCACAAACAGCGAGTCGACACTACAAAGGCCTCCTCCCAGAGCAGTGGGGATATTGATCCCCATCCGGGAGCCCGGAGTCTCGGAGGGTTTAGCAAACGCTGCTTTTCCCAAACTGGGTATCTGAGCCGGGAAGGCCCTCAGTAGAAATAGAAACCCCTTCACGCCAAGAGCAAACAAACAAACAAAAGTCGATCCGTGGAGTTCAGCAGCAGCGGAAGCATCTTCAGGAGGGGGAGGGTCCGCGGAACGGTCCCACCGCCTCGCTCTTCTAGGTTTTCCCTGTGCGCTCACCACCGGGTCATTAGCTTTGAAGTGGAGGGCTCTGAAAATTAAGCTGTGTTTGTGCATCAGCGAGGTCTGTCCCCACACGGATGCTTTCGCCAGCTCCCAACACAGTCTGCTAGCCCCTCCCACGCCAGATTCCTGGGAAATTCCTGGGTCGCCAAGCTATGGATTTCTTCAAGGGCAGCGCGGTGACTGCTTCAGAGTCGCCTGGGATGCGCATTAAAACCCAGATTTCTGCTGCCACCTTCAGCGTCAGAATTTCTGGGAGAGGGAGCCAACTAGGGAATCTACCTTTTCGGAAGCTTCCCCGGTGATTCTTAGGATTCCTACACTCCTCTGGAAGGAAATCCTGGCTGGGCCACCCCCAGCCTTTGTGCAGAAGAAGCTGAGACCCAGAGCCTTCCAGGATCTTGTACAAGGGCAGTCAATCGACTCGCTGCGATTGGTACACTGGTGGATGTGTAGGGTACTCCAGAAATTATGCCAAAAGAGCTGGGGAAATTGTTAAATTGGGACAAAATGTGGGGCATTTGGCTTCATTTATTCAACACACACGTATGACCACCTTTGGTGAGCGAGACGTGTTAAATGCTGCTGCTGTGTGCGTGTATGTGTGTGTAATAGTAGTAGTAGGAGGAAGGGTGTGTTGTTGGAGTGATGATAAAAAATGGAAAACATGGGACTTCCTTGATGGTTCAATGGTTAAGACCCTGCACTTCCAATGGTAATGGACTTCCCAGGTGGTGCAGTGGTAAAGAATCTGCCTGCCAAGGCAGGAGACGCAAGAGATGTGGGTTTGATCCCTGGGTCTGGAAGATCCCCTGGAGAAGGGCACGGCAACCGACTCCAGTATTCTTGCCTGGAGAATCCCATGGACAGAGGAGCCTGGTGGGCCACAGTCCATGGGTCACAAAAGAATTGGACATGACTGAGCATGCGCATACACACTTTCAGTGATCAGGGAACTGAGATCCCACATGCTACATGGTGCAACCAAAAAAAGAAAAAGAAAAAAACACACCAGGTTCCCGCCATCTAGCACTTTATAACCTGGTGAGTGGGGGGGAGAATGAACCAGCACAGGTGGAAGTGTGGAGGCAGGACCATGTGGTATAGAGTCGGGCCGGAGACCTAGCAGAGACGTGGTGGTGAAACCAAGTCTTAAATGAAGAGCTTTCTTTTGCCAGAAACTGGCCCTTCTCTGAAGATTCCATTTCCTGTCCACCCCTGCTCACCCACCCCCCTTTTCTCTGAACATTTAAGACACTCCAGCAGATATCTGTCACTTTATAGATGCTATTTCCATTAGGTATGCGTTTTTTACTTCCTCAAGAGATCTGAACTGCCTTTTGCCTCTCTACACCCTCTGAGCCTAGACTAGACCTGTAAATGCTGGGTCTTCCATGACACTCTTTGATTGTCTGGGGAATTTTTCAAGGTCAAGCTGGAAGGGCAGGCTGCGGTAGGACAGTGAAGGCCCTCAATGCTAAGGAGTGTGGACTTTCAGACAAGAGGCTGAGTGCGAAGAGGAAAGAGTTTGAGAGTCAGGTGACTTTGCATTTGAACCCAGCTCTATCACTTACTGGGCTTCCCAGGTGGCTCAGTGGTAAAGAATCTGCCTGCTAGTGCAGGAGATGTGGGTTCGATCTCCAGGTCAGGAAGACCCAGAGAAGGAAATGGCAACCCACTGCAGTATTCTTGACTGGGAAATCCCATGGACAGAGCAGCCTGGCAGGCTACAGTCCATGGGGTCACAAAGAGTTGGACATGACTGAGCATGCACCCATGCACTACCACTTAACAACAGTGTGTCCTTGGATAAGTTACTTATGTTCTCAAGTGGTCAAATGAAGGTTGAAAATGCCTTGCTGGCAGGAGAAAGGGATAAAATGCTGTGTTGGTCCTGCTCAGCACGATGCTGGACACATACTGCAAATGGGATGTACTCAGTGAAGGAGAATGAGTGTGGTAGATACCACGCAATAGTAACATGATGAAAGGGACGTTTTAAAGAGGTCAGTGTGGATGAGTGTGCAGCACAGACAGGAAAGGGGACACAGCCGGAGAAATGACAACAGCTGGAGCCTCTGCAATCAGCCGGGCACTTGAGAATTGGCTGGACAGTTGGAGATGCTGGTAACAAACAACAGAGCATGTACCCTGTGCTGGTCACTGTCCTGACAGCATCATCGTGACCCTACAACAGATTCTTTTTCTTTTTGATTGTGCTGGGTCTTAGATGTGGCTTGTGGGATCTAGTTCCCCAACCCAGGCCTCCACTACATTGAGAGTGCGGAGTCTTAGCCACTGGACCACCAAGGAAGTCCCTACACAAAGCCTTTTTCATCCCTCTCTTCATTTTGTAAATGAGGAAAATGAGGCACAGAGAGGTTAAGTGACTTGCTTAGGGTCCCTTGCGCCTAGTAAGTGGCAGAATCAGGATTGCAGCCTCAGCTGCCTTGGGCCAGAGTCCACATTCTCCATCTGAGGGCCGTACAGCCTCCACACACCTGGAGAGACAATGGACAGGGTTCTAGAAGAGGGCAACCTGTATGCTGCACTGCAAGGGATGGTCTTCCTTGCAGTGTCCTGAAATTGCCTGAGAAAGTGAAAAGTGGTTCCTAATCTAGAGACTGGCACCCATGGCTGGGCTGTGGTGTCCTCCTGCTAAATGTGAAGATTCATGTAACACACACATTCGACAAGACCCGTGTGACTACAGCGGATCAAGGCAGAAACAAGACTACTCTGTAATTATGTCTGAACCCAGACAAAGGAGGAACCCTGTCCAACACACAAAAATGACCAAAAAGCTTCATTCTGGCTAATGAGCCACTCCTGCTTCTCATCTTAACCCTCCTTCCTGATAGACAAAAATTATTGTGATACCCAATTATAGAGTTACACCTGCTTCCCAACATTGTCCGATACAGACCAAAGCCCCGCTTCCTCGAACTCTCCCTCAAAACCCTAACACAAGGCCAAATCCTATGATCAGTACTTCCTGACACCTCATTCTAACAACTCCCCCTTGTGTGTCTTCTCTCTCTGGACACAAACCTAGTTGTTCAGTCCCAGGCAGGTTCCTGGATGGAAGTCACTGACAAGTCATTGGAAATCCCAGTGTTTCAATATCCAAGCTGTTTCCCAGATTGCCTCTCCCTGTCAGAAGTGGGATCTTGGTCAGGCTATGCCATGACTGGAGCCTCAGAAACAGTCACTATAATTATCTTTGTGTTCCCCTAATCCCAGGTCGGAGAAGGCAATGGCACCCCACTCCAGTACTCTTGCCTGGAAAATCCCATGGATGGAGGAGCCTGGAAGGCTGCAGTCCATGTGGTTGCTGAGGGTCGGACACGACTGAGCGACTTCACTTTGACTTTTCACTTTCATGCATTGGAGAAGGATACGGCAACCCACTCCAGTGTTCTTGCCTGGAGAATCCCAGGGACGGGGAAGCCTGGTGGGCTGCCGTTTATGGGGTCGCACAGAGTTGGACACGACTGAAGTGACGTAGTAGTAGTAGTAGTAATCCCAGGTGGCTCAGTGATAAAGAATCTACCTGCCAATGCAGGAGACTCCGGTTTGATCCCTGGGTTGGGAAGATCCCCTGAAGAAGGAAATGGCAACCCACTTCAGTATTCTTGCCTGGGAAATCCCACGGAGAGAGGAACCTGGTGGGCTACAGTCCATGGGCTCACAAAAAGTCAGACACAATTGAGGGACTGAGCACACACACAATCTCCTTTACAGAAAAGAGAAAGAATTCTTCATTAAAGTGACGGTGAGGATCATATTGACATCAACAAATTGTTAAGAAGATTCAATAGGGACTTTGGTCCAGTGGTGAAGAATCCACCTTCCAACAAGGGTTCAATCCCTGATCGGGAAACCAAGATCCCACATGCCCTGGGACAACTAAGCCCATGAGCTGCAACTAGAGGGCCTGTGTGCAGCAAGCAAGACCTGACCCAGCCAAATATATATATAGGGCTTCCCTGGTGGCTCAGCTAGTAAAGAATCTGCCTGGAATGCAGAAGACCTGGGTTCGATCCCTGGGTTGGGGAGATCCCCTGGGGAAGGGAATGGTTACTCACTCCAATATTCTGGCCTGGAGAATTCCATAGACTGTATATAGTCCATGGGGTCGCAAAGAGTTGGACACGACTGAGCTACTTTCACTTTTTTATTAAAGAAAATTCAATAGCAGAACATGCAGCCATGTCTAGCATGGTGACTGGCAGAAAGAGCTTAGACTGCAATTCTTAATTCATTTTATTGTTATTTCAGCAGTTGTCAAAAGCATTTAAAAAAATTCATCCAGATTATTGGCTTCTCTGTATTAAAACAAGGCTCAAGTTATGGAATATAGGTGAAGAATGAGGTATTGAGTGCCCCTATATCATACGTTTTTCCCAATAATGAAGCTTACTCTTCTAAAAATTGAATATTACAAAAATTAAACTGTGTCATATTTAACAATCTTTTTCTTGTGTTTAGCACAGGATTAGGCATTTCTCAGAATAAAAATACACAAATGACCAATAAATGTATCATTTCAAATCAAAGGAATGCAAATAAATATGAAATTTCCTACTTATGAGTGCCAAAAGGAAGTTTTATTAATAAGTATAATGTCCAGTACTGGCATGAGGCAACAGGCACTTTTTCATACATGGTAGTCATGAGTATAAACGACCATAGCTTTTTCAAAGGCAGTTAGAGCTACCTGCCTAAAGATCAGAAGGCTGTACTCTTTGACCTAGCAGTTACACTCCTGCATGTTGGTCTGACATCAGTTATCACGCACATGTACCAAGACAGGCATAGGATGGTTCATTACGGAATTGCTTGAAACAGGAAAAACTTGCAACAAATGAAATCTACATTGGCAGGAGCTGATTAAATAAACATAGAAAAATCCACACTGAAATATTAGCACACCTTTAAAGGAAATACAATAGACCTTCAGATGAACTGAAATGAGAGGATGTTCATGTCCATGAGAAGGAGATACTATTTCTGAGAAGATATTAAAGAATAATTGTGATATCCTTAGAGATGGTTGGATAAAATCCTTTTGCCTAAAGACCTGGAGGTGAAATGGAGAATTACACCTCTCGGGGTCTCTTTTCCGTAGTAAATCTAAACTGTATCCCGTGACTGCTCAGTAACTAGTGATTATTATGATGGTTGATGATGAAGAAAGAAGTGGTAAAGATTCTATGCCCCAAAGAATTAGAACACTACTATCCCTAAAAGATCTTACTTTACCTAACAGTTACCCCAGCATATTAGCAGCCCTTATTTTGTCTCTGTTTATCTCTGTTGCCTTCCCTAAATTCTTTCCAGTGCTTTTTGGGCCATGGGTCTGGGGTCAGTGGTGGGTCGGGCTATTAGATGTTGAAAGGGCAAGGTGATCAGTAAGTCACACTCCCATCCCCTCCCTACCTGACCTGGCACTGGCACCGTAATCTGTGAGAGGATCTGCCTTTATGCCATCACGTTGGAATGAAGTGCCGAGAGGAGCATCTTCCCAAGGAACCCCGTTGACAGATTGGTCAGTCACCTTGAGGTCAGACCCCCTCATACCTCATACCACAAACCTGGCCACGAGAGGTTGGGAAAAAAGACTGACTTTTTTGAGCACAAACACTTTCAAGGTAAGCTGGTGGATCTTTAAGTGTGGTCCTTGGACCTCCACAAGTAACTGCTAAAAACAGTCTCAAAATCCCATTCCCTATCTTCCAAATCAGATTTTGATGGGAGAAGCTGGAGTCAGGCATGGGAGTCAGCATGTTAGACAAGTTCTCAAGAAGATTCTTTTGTGCCCTGAAGCTTGAGGACAACCTAGACAGACTTTGGTGATATTTTGCCCATAGGCAAGTCTTTCAGCAACCCATGATGATTGATCATATCTTTGTGTGAAGCATTTGCAGACAGTCAAGTGACCTTATGGCTCCATTATCCTGCGGTAGAGAATAACTAGAAGTAAAAAATGCAACTTGGGACTTCTCTGGCAGTCCAGGGATAAACACTTCACCTTTCAATGCAGTGGGGTACAGATTCCATCCCTGCTCCAGGTGCTAAGACCCCACATGCTTCAGGGTCAAAAAGCCAAAAAATAAAACAGAAGGAATATTGTAACAAACTCAATAAAGACTTTAAAAATGGTCCACATTAAAAAAAAAATCTTTAAGAAACAAATGAAGCTTGATTTAAGTGGGTGCCTCTGTGTATATTCCAGCAAATATCAGACGGAAGATAACACCAAAAACAGTGTTGGGAAGAGAAATAAGAAAATTTCAAGACATATTGTATAGATACAAGCCATTTACTCTGTGTGTGTGTGTGTGTGTGTGTGTGTGTGTGTGTGTGTGTCTGTACTTCATGGCATGTGGGATCTTAGTTCACCAACCAGGGATCGAACCCATGCCCCCTGCAGTAGAAGTGAGGAGTCTTAACCACTGGACTGCCAAGCAAGTCCAATATGCCATTTACTGATACTTAGCAAACATTTATTGAACAGCTCAGAGATATAGATACGAATTTATGAAAAAGAAAGATTTTAAAACTTGAAATAATTACCCTTAGTTCTGAGATTTCCTCCCTGTTTATGTCTATTTGTAAAGTATCGTGGACACAGGCGCCAAACCTTCAGTGACGATTTTTCACTCTTCCAGGCCTCACATACCAGAATGTCCTAGGCAGGGAAGGCCCCTTCCCAGCTCCAGGACAGTGTGTCTGAAGCATTCCTCGTCTGCTTTTGTAGATGGTCCCTGCTCAGTAAGGCAGTAACACCTGGCTCTGCCTCTCAAAGCCCCAACGTGCCCCAGACATCTACCCAGTTCCTGACTTCCATCAGACTTGAGCACAGGTTTTCCTCTCCATCCCACTCCTTCCAAGTCAGGCATGATCCCAGATCCCTACCAGGTCCATCCCACAGCCCAGTCTCAGCCTTGCGTCATCTCCTGCATCCCAGGGATGTTCTCCCCTCCTCTACGTCAGCTTCAATGTCCCATCTACCATCTCTCTCACCTTCTAAACCTTAAATACCAACACCGCACACCTCCTGTGAACTCAAGGCTTTCTTCTCCTCTAGAAAACATGACAGTTTCCATCAGACAGGACTGAGCAACTAACGCTTCACTTCACTGTCTTATGAGACACAGAGGAGGGCTCAGAACTCAGAATCAGTGTGTGAAGGGGACGCTGAGGGTGACAAAGGCTTCCTGGAGGAGCTGAGCCCTAGGTGAGGTGTGGGAATGACTAGGGCTCTGCCCTTCACACACTCACATACATACACACAAGCACACCTCTCAGCAGGTAAGCTGGTTTTTGCTGAATCAATCCCCTTATCTGAGGCTGTCTTTGGTATTCATTTGAGCTGAACTGAACTGACAAAGAAAAGCTGTGGAGTCTGAGACTATAATAGCTTCAACACTTGATGAGAGGGGTGAATGTTGTGGAAAGAAAGTGGACCGACTATCCAAACACTTGTTTTCATGGCCCAGCTTGCCACTAACCAGCTGTGTCACTCTGGTCATTTAATTTTTCAGGGGGCAGGAATGAGGTAGGAGCAACAGGACCTAGTGAGGAGAAAGGGAGAGAGAGAGAGACATCATTGGTACCTGGGACCTGTTTCCCCATGACACAGACTTCTAGAAGACAAGAACCTCTCGTCATTAAAAAAAAAAAAAAAAAAAAAAACTATTTATTTATCTGGTGTGTCTGGTCTTAGTCGTGGTGCATGGGCTTAGTTGCCCCCTGGCATGTGGCATCTTAGTTCCCCAACGAGGGATCAAACCTGCATCCTCTACATTGGAAGGTGCATTCTCAATCACCGGACCACCAGGGAAAGTTCCAAAGCTCTCATCATTTTATTGTCTATTATACTTCTAGGGTTGGACTATACTGTGTCTTAAAAAAAAATTATCCTCAAAATAAAAATGTTAGGATCTATGGTAAAATTTCCCCTCGATTCTCTGAATCAGGAATAACAAACTCAACTAGTTTTATTTGTTTAAATTTATTTTATTGAAGTATCATTGATTTATGTGTTAATTTCTGCTGTACAACAAAGTGACTTAGTTATACACATATGTGCATATGTTCTTTTTCATATTCCTTTCCATTATGGTTTATCATAGAATATTGAATACAATTCCCTGTTGCTATATAGTGGGACTTTGCTGTTTATCCCAAACCAGACTTATTTTAAATTTCAAGGGTACTGCAGATCCTATGACCATGTTTAACTTTTATTTTCTTCATAACCCTCACACCTTGCTGGTGAATCTGTCTGCCTCGGTTGGACATGGTGCCTTAGCACCTCATTTGGAGATAAGAAGAAGCTGTTCTTTTCTTCTCACACCTGTAACACCACTTCCAGGAGTCCAGCCAGCTCTGACTCCCATCTGCAGACCGTGGGCGTTTCCACCCTGGCTTCATTGTCTCCTATCCTTTTTTTCCTTCCTTATTATTTTGTATCTTGTTGTGTTGTCTGTATTTTTGCAAATCACCCTGAACCCTTCTAGAATAAGGCCAGGCACACACATGTATCTTACTGATCATCAGCATTCTCTTTCGGAGACCACTGAACTGCTTGATTCAACTCATTCCTTTGTTAGTGTTTGTTACCCACTGGCCTTTTCATACTGTTTGTAGGGTTCTCAAGGCACCTTTAGCCATCTGATATGAAGAGCCGCCTCATTGGAAAAGACCCTGAAGCTGGGAAAGATGGAGGGCAGGAGGAGAAGAGGGTGACAGAGGATGAGATGGTTGAATGACATCACCAACTTAATGGACATGAGTTTGGGCAGACTCCGGGAGATGGTGAAGGACTGGGAAGCCTGGCATGCCGCAGTTCATGGGGTGGCAAAGAGTCGGACGTGACTGAGCAACTGAATAACACACTGGTCACCCTGCCAGGGGGAGGGCAACACACACTACACAAGTAATAAGAGAGAAAATTGATACCAGATAGAATTAGTGCAAAGGAGGAAATAAGCAGTAAAACAGGGAAGGAGGGCAGCATTTACCCAGGAAGGTGCAGGCAAGGCCTCTCTGAGGACTGACACTTAAGCAGGGACTTGGAGGACAAGGCAAGGTGGGAGAGGCCAGCCCAGGGGAGAAGCACAGAGAAACAGGCTGGGTGGGTTTCAGGAGGGGCAGAAGGATGGTGTGTGAGGGGGAGAGGAAGGGCAGCAGGCAGGCAGAGATGTGTCAGCCAGGTATGTAGATTTTGGTTTCAGTGCAAAGGGAAAGCCCTTCTTGTACCAGAAATGACAGGTTCTGTTTCTGAAGATGACAGCCATACCATTGAATATCACTTTGAATGCAAAGGCAACAGCTATGGATACATGCAATGACTCGGATGGATCCCAAGGGTATAAATGATGCATGAAAAAGAGAAGCCCATCTCGAAGGGTCACAAACCGCACGATCCCATTCATACAACATTCTCAAAATGACAACGTGATAGACAAGGAGTTTATAGACAATTATAGAGTGGACTTCCAGTATTCTTGCCTGGAGAATCCCATGGACAAAGGAGCACGGTGGGCTACAGTCCATAGGGTTGCAAAGAGTCAGACATGACTGAAGCAACTTGGCAGGCACCCACATAGGGTGGATGCCAGGGGTCAGGGGAAGAAGACTGGGTGACACTATGAAGTGTAGCATAAGGAAGATCTTGTGGTGATGGAACAGATTTGTATCTTAAAAAAAAAAAATTAATTAATTACTTTGGTAATTAGTTGCGACATTGGTCTTAGCTGCAATATTGGGATCTAGTTCCCAGACCAAGAATTGAACCCAGGCCATGGAGCATGGAGTCTTAGACATTAGACCATGAGTAGATTACTAAGAACTCACAAAATGGACGCAAAACAGCAATATCTTAGGTTTGTCTAGCATCTTGTGTGGACACATAGAAATATGTACATAAGACATTTGTGCTTCAGAAAATATTTGTGTGCATAGGTCGTGATTTATGAGCATAGTAATAGATCATTCGATGATTGGGATCCATTTATTGGGGGGCTCTGGTATTATTATGTGGGTTCAAGCCTGTGGATTCTGAGACATAAACACAAGTAACACTGATGAAGGATTACCAACACAGAAGAGCTTCCAAGAAGCAGTGTGCTTGGAGAAACCCAGTCAGAACTGATGCTGTCAGTGGCTGTGGTGAGAGGGTCAGAGCCCTTTGAGGAATAAAGATACCCTGTAGCATTGAGGTTAGGGTCTCACCTCAGGGTATGGTTGGCCTAGGCCAATGTCTGAAGGAACTTTTGAAGGAGCTGCCTTAGAACGGCAGGTCAGATCCACCCCCAAGCCCCCACTCACCCTGTTCTGCAGCCAGATTGGCCCTGCCTTGACTCTCTGGCCCAATCAGTGCCCTCTGAGCTAACACTAGGGGACCTGGACTTCGCGACACCACCCACTCAACAATCCTATCTTTATGGTTATTAATGTCAATATCAGTGAAAAGGACTTACCTACAGAACCCTTCATCTGGCCACATGGATGGGTCTTGTCATTTCAATGAGACCAGTGCTGCAGAACTGGACAGG
Organism: Bubalus bubalis; assembly: GCF_019923935.1. Lineage (NCBI taxonomy): Eukaryota > Metazoa > Chordata > Mammalia > Artiodactyla > Bovidae > Bubalus > Bubalus bubalis. The sequence goes on from NC_059168.1 coordinate 47,085,113, forward strand.
AGGCTCCCATCCCAGGGCCATCAGAACAGAAAGAGCATTTTAGCTGTTTACATCTCCTGGTCCTGAGAACTAAAAGAACACACGCTTTTGCAGAAACAAATGTTCTATGCTCACACTGATCTTTTCAATTACGTTAGAAAGGTTTTGGTTTTGTTTTGGCTGCGCTGGGCAGCTTCTGGGATCTTAGTTCCCTGACCAGGGGTTGAACCCTGGGAGACAGCAGTGAAGAGTCCTAACCACTGGACGGCCAGGGCACTCCCCACAAAGCCATTTTATGGAAATATGTGTGGAAGTTAACTTGACTTAAAAAAAATTCTTATTTATTTGGCTGCACTGGGTCTTGGTTGCGGCATGTGGGATCTAGTTCTCTGACTAGGGATCAAACCCGGGCCCTCTGCATTGGAAGCGCAGTCTTAGCCACTGGACCACCAGGAAAGTCCCGTTAACTTGACATTTAAGACTTTACAAGTAGTAAAGGAAATAGCATGACAAAAGGATATCTTTGCAGCAAGCCCTGAAGTTCTTACTGTCTTCCTCAAGTATTTATAATATCCAAGCTTGCATGATGTCATGAATGGCTCTCCTCCTTCCAGCCTCAAAAAGGAAATAAAAGCCTTAGAGGATATGAAGATTTGACCATATTCCAAGCCTCAAGGTGTTAGAAGTTTAGAGCTCTTTGAATTCAGACATTTACTTGAATGTCTCATGGCATCTCAAACTGAACTTGGCCGATGCATATTTGGGAGGATACACGGAAAGAAAACTGAGGAGGCAATACGCTAGAAATCAGGATGTCAGTTACCTCTGTAGGGAGGGCTATTTGTGATCAGGAAGGATGCTGATGCAGTGAGTGATTTGCGGGGTTCCAGGAGTTGGTGATGGACAGGGAGGCCTGGCGTGCTGCGATTCATGGGGTCGCAAAAAGTCGGACACGACTGAGCGACTGATCTGATCTAATCTGATCTGATTCTTAATCTGGGTAGAGATTACGTACATATGTTAGAATAATCCATTACATTATGTACATTTTAGGGCTTCCCTGGTGGCTCAGAAGATAAAGAATCTGCCTGCCGTGTGGGAGACCTGGGTTCGATCCCTGAGTTGGGAAGATCCCCTGGAGAAGGAAATGGCAACCCACTCCAGTATTCTTGCCTGGAGAATCCCGTGGGCCAAGAAGCCCGGTGCGCAGGCTTCTCATTACAGTGGCTTCTCTCATTGAGAGTACAAGGCTCTAGGGCACATGGGCTTAAGTAGTTGCAGAACGTGAGCTCAGTAGTTGCAGCTCCCAGGCTCTAGAGCACAGACTCAGTAGTTGTGGTGCACAGGCTTAGTTGCTCCTCAGCATGTGGTATCTTCCCGAATCAGGGATTGAACCCGTGTCTTCGGCATTGGCGGGCAGATTCTTTACACTGAGCCATCAGGGAAGCCCCAAGCAATTTTCTTTATGTGAACTTTTTTCCACAATCAACAAAAGGAAAAGTTGTGTTGCCCACACAAGCCTGGTCTTCTTCCCTTCTCTACTATTTCAGTAATTGGTGACACCACCATCCATCCAGTTACTAAGGTCTAAGACCTGGGGGGTTATTCTTGACTCTTTTCCTCCCTTTCCTCCACCTCTACATCCACTCCATCACAGCCTCAAAAGTTTTCTCCTTTCCCTCCAAGCTTCACACCTCCACTGTCACTACTCCATCCATCCTCCATCAAGTCTCTGTGGATAACATTACCACTGACATCCACTCTTCCTCTTCAACACAAAGACCATGAACTCCCTAAAAAAACTTATTATTTGAAATGATTGCAGATTCACAGGAAGTTACAAGTACAGAGTGTTCTCGAGTTGCCCCCAATGTTAACATCTTGTGTAACTATATTATGCTGTCATACCAGGAAATTGACATGGATATAATCCATGGAGTTTATTAAGATTTCACCAGTTTGACCTGCACTTATTACTTGTTTGTTGTAGTTGTTGTTTTTCTTTCTTTCTTTCTTCTTTTTCTTGGCTGCTTTGCGCATGAGGAATCTTAGTTCCTGGACCAGGGATTGAACCCATGTCCCCTGCACTGGCAGATGGACTCTTGACCACTGGACCACCAGAGAAGTCTCAGCAACCAATTCTTAATTCATGCCACTTAACATCATTTATTATGACGTGCCAGACATTTTATAAAACACCCTGCAAGGCTCACTTCTTTTTGTCCTTCCCCGTGGGTCACACAGCTTGGACAAAAAAAGGTAACTTGCCCTAAGTTAAAGAACTGAGGCACTGAGGGTCAAACTTCGCTTGACTTTGCCACTCTGCTTCGTGGCCTCTGACACTGCTATTGAATTCAGTTCAGTTACTGGGTTCTGCCAGCTGCTGTCTGTGCCAGCTCTGTGCTGGCCCAGGGCACTGCTCTGCCCTGCAGCTGAGAAAGCCAACCATGAGGCATATTTCCAAGACTGCTGATGGCAGATGGCAGTGTCTGTACTAACAAAGGACGTTTATATTTTACATACCACTTAGTGAATTTTATTGGTTCTACCTAGAACAACTGGTCACCCCACTCCAGTACTCTTGCCTGGAAAATCCCATGGACGGAGGAGCCTGGTGGGTTGCAGTCCATGGGGTCGCTAAGAGTCGGACATGACTGAGCGACTTCACTTTCACTCTTCACTTTCATGCATTGGAGAAGGAAATGGCAACCCACTCCAGTGTTCTTGCCTGGAGAATCCCAGGGACAGGGGAGCCTGATGGGCTTCCGTCTATGGGGTCGCACAGAGTCGGACACGACTGAAGCGACTTAGCAGCATAGCCGCAGAACAACTGGTAAGGCCCAGCTCAAAAGATCCTGGAGCTCACAGTAGTAAGGGGAAAATGCCTGGTTGCTTCTTCTGCACATGGTTCTTCTGTCTCCTGACTCACAGGGACCACGGCAGACATCTGTGAACATTTCTCTGAGCCAGAAACTGAGTGAAGGACTGAGAGTTTGAGATTAGCAAATGCAAACTAGTATATACAGAATGAGTAAACAACAAGGTCCTGTATAGCACAGAAACTATATCAATATCCTGTGATAAAACAGAATAGAGGACTTCGCTGGTAGTTCAGTGGTTAAGAATCCACCTGCCAAAATAGGGGACGTGGGTTTGATCCCTGGTCCGGGAACTAAGCTCCCACATGTCTCACAGCAACTAAGCCTGTGCACCACAACTACTAAAGCCTGTGTGCGCTAGATCCCATGCTCTGCAACTAAAGAAGCCACTGCAATGAGAAGCCCGTACACTTAAACTAGAGAGTAACTCCCACTTGTCACAGCTAGAGAAAGCCCTCCTGCAGCAATAAAGACCCAGTGCAGTAAAAAATAAATGAAAAAAGAAAAAGAAAATGAAAACGAGTACATGTGTGTGTGTGTGTTACTTGCTCAGTTGTGTCTAACTTTTTTGCGACCCCATAGACTGTAGCCGGCAAGGCTCCTCTCTCCATGGAATTCTCCAGGCAAGAATATTGAAGTGGATTGCCATGCCCTCCTCCAGGGGATCTTACCAACCTAGGGATCTAACCCCAGGTCTCCTGCATTGCAGGAAGATTCTTTACTGTCTGAGCCACCAGGGAAGCCCCAATACGAAGATGATTAACAGTCAACTACATTTCCCATAAATAGGTAATAAAAACCCATTTGAAATGGTTTAAAAGTTCAATGTTTAAAGCAACAGTTAGTGCTTCCACACTTTTTTTTTTTTGATAATCTGATGAAAGCCATGGAAACTTTTTCCAGAAATATGGATTTTATGTGCAAAAGAATCCTATCTGCACCATCAAGGACTTCTCAGAGCCCCTGAGGCCCATCCATTGACCCCAATGATAAGACATTGTTCTACAGATTTACAAATGGGCAAATCCTTTGTGAAGCAAATATTCTTCCTCTGACTTGCATTTTATAACTCTCTCTCTGCTTCTCACTCTGTATCTCTCCCTCTAAACACATACACATCACTGTATATTTGCTCATGAACTGTCCACTATTATCTTTATTCATTATCAGAGTAGTTTCCCCTTCTTTATATACTATATTGCAAACCCATGTTATCATAATAAGCCCTTCTTCCATCTCACAAAACACTAATTAAGCAAAATTTAAGCTACATCATTTGACTAAACTGATACTGCAGATCTTTAATTTTCAAACTGATTTTGCCTTTGAATTGATTTGTAAGTTTCTTGCAAAATATGTTCAGTATTGCTATAGTCCTAGAGCTACAGAACCAAATCCATCTGAGGAAGCAATTGGGGGATAGGATACACCTTTGCTACAAAAGTTGGCCACTTGTTCACGTAAGAGAAATAGAGACTGTTGATAATATAGTCATCTCTTCTGGTTACTATTTGCAGGGGACTTGGGATTTAAAGGGGCCTCCCTGGTGGCTCAGATGAGAAAGAATCTGCCTGCCAATGCAGGAGACACAGGAGACATGGGTTCAATAAGGGAATGGCTACCCACTTTAGTATGCTTGCCTGGAGAATTCTATGAATGGAAGAGCCTGGTGGGCCACAGTCCATGGGGTCTCAAAGAGTCGGACACAACTTAGCAACTAAAACAACAACAAAATAACAACAGGGAACTAAGATCCTACATGCCATGTGGCATGACCAAAAAAATTTTTTTTAAAAAGTGATCATGCACTACCTACTCCATGTATATTATCACTAGTCCTCATGACAATCCTGTAATGGATGAGAATGCCAGTTTTACAGATGAAGAAACTGAGGACCAGAGAATTTAAGGACTTCACCCAAGAGCACATAGCTAGGAAGTGACCCATGGTTTGTTTGGCTTAAAAGGCCACTCTTTTTCAGCTACCATGTTGCCTCTCTGGTTTTGGCTTCAATTTGGACGGGGACACATGTTTATAGAGTATACCCCCTTGCAAGTAGAAGTGTTCATTTTATCCTTGAGTAGTCCTCTACTGAAATGTCTTACAGCACTAAAACTAGAAACTGGGACTTCCCTGGTGGGCCAGTGCTCAAGACTTCGCCTTCCAATTCGGGGACTAAGGATTCAATCCCTAGTCAGGGAGCTAAGATCCAAAAAAAACCAAAACAGAAAACAGAAGCAATATTGCAACAAATTCAATAAAGACTTTAAAAATGGTTCACATTAAAAAAAAATCTAAAACAAAAACAAAACAAACAAACAAAAAACCCTTGAAACTGACAAAACAGATCCTTCAACGGAACTAGCATAGAATATTTTTAGGTTGGTGTCTTTAACACTGCCATACAACCTGTTTATTTTTACAGTAAGCCAGGAATTTGGCAATTTAATTCAGAACACTTTTTTTTTTTTTTTAAATCTAAGCTCATGCAGGGCTAGAGGCTGATTTTGAACTGAAAGAGCAGAGTCTCAATTCCATGTATGCCTAAAAAATTTTTTTTCTTCTAAGATCATTCCCAAGTGGATAATTAAATCCAAGATTTTCTCCCATTGGCCCACTTTTTCTCTGTTAGGTAACATAAACCTGTCCTAGAAAAAAAAGTCTACGGTACCAGACAACCACCTGCTTTCATTGATGGACAAGCAAAGCAAGACGTGGCCTTTTGCATCAGGAGATAATTAAGCAACTGGACAGTTTCAGTTTGTGTCAAGAGTCACCCTTTCCCTTTGATCTATACTTCAGCTAAGGTGCATCACAGATCTTAGGGGTCATGGGAGAAGAGGGCAGGGCAAGAGAGAAATTTCAGTCCACCTTGAAGTGTGAAGTGTTTGCTTTTCACCAGACATCTCATCTCACTTCCTCTCTAGTGAAAATCTACCCTCCATACTCCTTAATGAACCCACCCTGGCATTCTTCAGCTGCCTTTCCCAAAACTTTAGGAAGCTCAAAATGAAGTTATTGCTTTCTGAAATACCATGAAAGCTGTGTATTCTAAAACACCCTGTGAGGTTTTTTGGAGGCTTCTCTGAGTTTTTTGTTTTTGTATGCAGAAAGTGTTTTGTGGCCAGAATCTAAACACAACATCTCTGAATTACTGAAAATTGTCATCATAAGAATTTAAGTAAGAGTCACAGCATTTTATTGAACCCCTCAATTACAACTCTCCTTTTATCCCTTATTCCATGAAGATTACCTCACACTGAGGGCCCTACAGACACACATATGCAAAAAGAGGGCTTTTATCTGGTTTGAAAGGCTGAGGGGAAAGGTTAAAGATTTCCAGTGACTTTTTCTAGCCTTAAAGCTTTCTTCTTATCTTTTTTGCTCCTATGTCTTCATACCATCAACGCAGTAAAATTTGGAATTCTCTCTCTTTACATCTTTGTGCCACCCGCAACCACAAAACCCTGAGGCTCTGTTAATTTCAAAATGATTAGACAGAGCAGAGATAAGGGACCAGGGAAGCAGAGCCACTATCCCAGGAATGCTGACCCTACCCTTCTTCTTCTTCTCTTTTTTAAATATTTATTTAAATTATTTATTTTGTTGCACTCGATCATAGTTGCTGCCTTTGGGATCTTGTATCTAAGTTGTGGCATGTGGGATCGAGTTCCCTGACAAGGGATGGAACCTGGGCCCAGAGTCTTAGTCACTGGACCACCAGAGAAGTCGTCCCCTACCCCCACGCCCTCCACCCTACTCCACCACAGTCATCAAAATTACTTTCATCTTAATTTTAGAGATCAGAAGTCCTAGAAAAGAGCAGGATGTCACTAGCATCCTTGTCAAAGCCATAGCCTGCAGACAAAAACATGGGCTCCCTAGGACTCCAGGATTTCATTTCTTACCTTGTGCAACTGTGAAATAAACTATCTGCCATTACAATTTGAAGAAGACAATGATGCAAGTGATTGGCTACTGAAGGCAGACTAAAATGTGGAGCTACTGCTTTTTGATATGTGTGTGAGTGTTAAGTTGCTTCAGTCATGTCTGACTCTTTGTGACCCTCTGGACTATATATAGCCCGCCAGGCTCCTCTGTCCATGGGATTCTGCCATGCCGTCCTGCAGGGGATCTTCCTGACCAGGGATCGAACCTCATCTCCTTAGACTGCTGCATTGCGGGCAATTCTTTACCAGTGAGCCATCTGGGAAGCCCTTTTGATGTGTAGATACAGCTTTTTGAAAGGCTGATACAGTGAGAGCTATGTTTCCCTATGGGAATAGAGAAAGTGATTTTGCTCCAAGACGAGGCATTTCTTTATTCAAGGACCATTTGGACATAGGCTTCAACATTTCCTGGGCTGGCGATTTCCGTGGTGGTCCAGTGATTAAGACTACACACTTCCAATGCAGGGGGCAGGTGTTCAATCCTTGGTCAGGGAACTTAGTGGCATGGACAAAAGAAAACAAACAGAAAAGCAAAAAAAAAAAATCAATTGCTGGGCTGTGTGGACTTGCAGATGTTCCAGGACCTCTCTGGACTTCAGCTGCCATCAATATATGATGGTGGTGTTATTAGTGTCCAGGGGAGCTGAGAGACATGGGAGAGACATGGAAATGGATGAGCCATCTGGCTACCTGTCTCCACTACTGGTCCGTTCCTGTTGGGGAAGAAGTAGGAAAAAGTAGATCCTACTTTTTAAGAAGTAGGATCAAGAAACTGGAGGAAGGAGGCAATTCAATCATGCTCTTACAGCCAAACATCCTGTTGTATCTTCTGAGCACTGACCACACGTGGGTGTTGTTTTTGGCCATACTGCATGGTATGCAAGAGAGTTTCCTGACTAGGGATTGAACCTGTGTCCCCTGCAGTGGAAGTGCAGAGTCTTAACCCCTGGACCACCAGAGAAGCCCCTATCATTTTGTTTCATTGAGAAAAGTGTTTTCTCTCTGTGATTTCCATTTATACTCCAGACTTGGGCACTGCCTTTGCTGTCAGTCAAATTCTCTGTTGACTAATGAATGCTCCTGGGTTCTAGAGCTTTTAAGTTTTGGTTTAGCTCATCTTGACTTTCACACTCAGCCAGCTGAGTGGCTCTTTAAGTGGAGAACTGGGTGGTTTTTTAGGTTACCTTGTGCCTGGCAGGTACTGCGCAGGGCACAGAAGAGGGGCTCATTGTTGACTAAGGAAATAGAGGCCTGGGTTCAGTTTCATATTAAAGCCTCCAGGATCCAGGTGTTCCTCTTGGCACATCTGGAAGTTGGGTGACATCAGTCCAAGGGTGTGCTCTGCATGTGAGAAGTAATTCTCAGAGACTTGAACTGCTTCTCTGTGTCTAAACACTTGGACAGAAGTTTATTTTCTTCTTATTTAAGAAAGATTTCAAAACCGTGTGCAGGGAAAAAAAAGTTTAGAAAGAAATCACCAAAATGTTACCAGTAATTGTCTTAGATTGGTGGAACTCTGTGTTATTTCTTTGCTTTCAACATTTGAATATTTTCTAAGTTTTCTGATATACATGTATTAGTTTATAATACTGTATAAACTTTTTTTTGAGCTTTAAAAAATTAAATTTATTGAGATAGTTATAGACTAGCATAGTTTTAAGAAATATGCAGAGGATTCCCCAGTGGTCTAGTGGTTAAGATTCTGAGCTTCCACTGTAAGGGTCATGGATTCAATCTCTGGTTGGGTGGTTGGGAAAGTTCCATATGCCACACAGTATTGCCAAAAAAAAAGAAAGGAAAGAAAAAGAAATATGTAGATTCTGTGTACCCTTCCCCATTTTCTCCCAAGAACAACATGTTAAAAAACTGTAGCACATCGGGATTAACATTTTATATAAAATAGATACCACCAGAATCTATAAAATAGATAACCAGTATGTGTAAAATCTTGCCTGGAAAATCCCATGGACAGAAGAAACTGGTGGGCTACAGTCCACGGGGTTGCAAAGAATCAGACACCACTGGGCATCTGAGAATATATAAAATAGATAACCGATCAGTATACATAATGGGCTTCCCTAGTGGCTCAGACAGTAAAGGGTAAAGAATCAGCCTGCAATGTGAGAGATCTGGGTTTGATCCCTGGGTTGGGAAGATCCCCTGGAGGAGGGCATGGCAACCCATGGCACTCTGATATTCTTGCCTGGAGAATCCCCATGGACAGAGGAGCCTGGCGGGGTACAGTCCATGGGGTCACAAAAAGTCGGACATGACTGAGTGACTAAGCACAGCACATGTATATGTAAAATAGATAACAACCAGGATATATAAAATGGATAACCAACAAAAACCTAAGTGTAGAGCACTGAGAACTATACTCAATATTTTGTAATAACTAACAAGGGAAAAGAATCAGAAGAATAGATGTGTATATATGTATATACCTGAATCACTGCTGCACACCTGAAACTAACACAACATTGTAAATCAACACTTCAATAAAAAACGAAAATTAAATTTAAAACACTATAGCACGATAGCGTAACAAAATACTGACATCTATAAGGTCAAAACATATGTTTCCTTTAAGTTTTTTTTATAGCCACATTGACTCTTATCCCCCAACTAACTTTTAAAAATATTTATTTATTTATTTGGCTGTGCCAAGTCTCAGTTGAGACATATGGGATCTAGTTTCTGGACCAGAATGGAACCTGGGCCCCCTGCACTGGGAGTGTGGAGTCTTAACCAATAGTCCACCAGGGAAGTCCCCAACTAACTTTCAATGCTGCCTATACCAAACAGAGAACAAGGTCAGATGCTAAGAAGATAAACGTACAGGGACCAACAGAGACTCCAGTCCGGATGCCAGCCTACATAAATTTGTTTTTTTCTAAAGAAATTTTTACCAATGATCTGAATTCGTATTTAAAATATGCAAGCTCCATCTGTCCAGTGCTCCTTTCCTAATCTTTCTCAGGTTTTATTTCTATGAGGAGACTCCTACTATCAAGTGTAGATTCAAATAACCACCAGGAGAAGTCCTTTTTTAATTGAATGTCTACTGTCTATACTAGATACTATTCTATATTGAATATTGAGTGTGAAATACTTTGAGTTACATGAGGACCAAAAAGGGCTTGGACATAGTTTGAATGATAGCTGGGGAGATGCTACATAGTGGCACATATTTTAATAATACAGTTTGGAAAGTCTGACACCCCTGTTTTGTCTTCCTGGGTTTATTCCTGGATTTGAAACTGTCTGGGTTGTATTCAGTGGTACATAAACATCTGCTTGAAGGGAGACTTTGAAGAGATCTCTGCATTAGTGTCATTCACATAGAAAACTGAGCAGTCACAAGGGGCTAGACGCACTGTTAGGAAAAGAACAAATAAAGCCGAGAGGTTTATGAGAAGCACTGCCAGTTTGACTGTTGCCTATTCCGCCTGACATTTTGGCTGTGTCTCCTCTTCAATCACTGCAAGTTGTCAGGGTGTTTGTGGATAAACAGAGTCCCTTCTCTGGGTGATCTATCTTCTTGCCCTGCTTGGTTTGTGCACGGATCACTGCCTATCCTTGGTGAAGTGGCCTAGAAACTTCAACAAGCATTTTTTTAAAAATCAAATGCTGACTTAATTGCTCTACAAATGCAGATACAAATGTCTCTGTGTCTCTGTATGGCTCCCTTTAGACCCTGAGTGAACTGATGAGGTCTCATCACCAACTGGAAGCATCCTGGCTTCTTACAGATTAGAAAATTTGGACATCTTAGGCTCTTCTTGGCCTGGTCACAAGCTTGCCTCTCCATTTCTCCAATTTCATCTACCACTTCCATTCATTTTCCAAAATGATTTTTTCTCCTTACCATCTGTCATCTTCCTTTCTTAAAATTCTGTCCCAAATGCTCATTCTTCCTTCCTCAGCAATCAGCCAGCTCAAATGCCACCTGCCCCAAAAGCCTTCTCTGATTGCCCCAGATTTTCACAGCACTCTCTTTATGTGCCCAACTCCTATCTCAAACAGGCTGAGACTATATTTGAAAATCCAGGTGTGGGAGATGTTGAATGATTCCTTGCTGCTGGAATGGTAAAGCTTACTGAATTTATTATGTATATAATTACTAGCACCAGGAAATTTAAAAAAAATGCTTTAATGCGCTGCATTCAGCAATATTCTCTTCTTATATTTGTTGCTCCTTCTCAGTACCTGCTCTGGCAGGTGGGATTTCTACCTAACCCAGCATCCTCCAGGGAACCAGTACTGGAGAACTTAAAAAATGTTCTTCTCATCACTTCACATCTGGTTTCTAAGAGTGTTGATTTGTTATAATGTCACGGGACCAGCAGACCACTGGGTGAAAATCAATTTACCAAACGACCAATTAGCTGAACCAGCCCTATCTTTGGGCTTCCCTGGTGGCTCAGCTGGTAAAGTATCTGCCTGTAATGCAGGAGACCTGGGTTCGATCTCTGAGTTGGGAAGATCTCCTGGAGAAGAGAATGGCTACCCACTCCAGTATTCTGGCCTGGAGAATTCAATGGACTATACAGTCCATGCAGACTTGTGAAAAGGAATTTTTAGGCTAGATCTTAGAGAATGGGCAGAATTCAGATGAATGATGATAGGAGAGGGAAGAAAAAGCATATTTCAGAGTAAGGAACCAGCAAGAGCAAAAAAATTTCCAACAAAAAAAAGAAAGAAAGAAAAGGGGAAAAATAGTTTTAAAATAGATGATTGGTGAATACAAGATACTTCCCTGTGGGTACGTATGCTATTATAAATACAAATGAATAAGTCATCCAAACCTTTTGTCTTCATTAGATTAGTTCAGCTCAGTTTAGTCACTCAGTCGTGTCCAACTCTTTGTGACCCTATGGACTGCAGCACACCAGGCTTCCCTATCACCAACTTCCGGAGCTTACTTAAACTCATGTCCATTGAGTTGGTGGTGCCATCTAACCATCTCGTCCTCTGTCATCCCCTTCTTCTCCTGCCTTCAATCTTTCCCAGCATCAGGGTCTTTTCCAATGAGTCACTTCTTCGAGTCAGGTGGCCAAAGTATTGGAGTTTCAGCTTCAGTCTCAGTCCTTCCAATGAATATTCAGGACTGATTTTCTTTAGGATTGACTGGTTGGATCTCCTTGCAGTCCAAGGGACTCTCAAGAGTCTTCTCCAATACCATAGTTCAAAAACATCAATTCTTCAGTGCTCAGCTTTCTTTATGGTCCAAGTATCACATCCACACATGACTACTGGAAAAACCAGATCTTGCTTAGTAGCTGCCTCTGTTCTTCTATTTCTTGGTGATATAAGTTCTGCTAAAGGATGGAGATCTAGCCGTGAAGAATAAATTTGCCTCCCTAAAGGTTCAACTTCTCTCAGTGGAAATGGACTTGAGTTAAATGGAAGTTAGCTCATGCTGTCACATAGCTGGGTATGAGGTGAACTCCAAGATATTTGTTCAGTAGTTTCGGTAACCTCAAAAAGAACAATAGATGACGTTATGCTTAGTGCACCTGCCCGCTTTCCAGTGTTCCTCGAGCCTTGATCTGAGAATCTTCTGCATGGTGATGGCAGAGGGAGGGGTAATGTGTATCATAGAGTACAGGCTCCAGGAACAGACCCAGACTCCTATCAGTCTCGTCAGGGGTGGAGCCAAGAATCTGAATTTTAAGACCTGGTGCTATTTTATTTATTCAAGTTTGAGATTAAATGCAAATAAATAAATACACCAAGACTGAAATGCGAATCTTGAAAACATTTTTTTTTTTTACAGGACTCAAGACCAGCCCTTCTGTTCAATATATGTATCTTGGTATTCCTTCTTTCAGGTAAAAGAGCTACTTTAAATGTCTGACATGTAAATACAGGATAAACACCTAAACACCACAAAAGTCAGAAACTATTCGATTTCTGACTTTTGTCAGAAAGTTGATGTTGCCTACGAGACATCCACTTTAAATATAAAGATACAATAAAAAAAAGTATAGAAAAATATATACCATGCTAACACTGAAATGAAAAGGTTGGTATGGATATATGAATATCAGATAAAGATTTGAGATTCCAGAGATAAAGATAATAATGAAAAGGTCACTTAAGAAGAATACAGAACAATCCTAAATGTTTGTGCATCTAATATCACAGCTTCAAAAATAAAGTAAAAACTGAGAGAAATACAAGGAGAAATAGATGAACTTACAGTTAAAGTTGGAAATGTCAATTCTTATCTATCAATGTTGGATAGAACAAGTAGACTAAAAATCAGTAAAAACATAGAAGATTTGATTAATACAATTCACAAACTTAATCTACTTAACATTTATAGAATATTGTGTCCAACAGTAGCAAAATATACATTCCTTTCAAATTCACATAGAACATTTACCAAGGTTGACTATGTTCTGGGCCATAAAACAAGTCTCAAGAAAAGGAAAAAAAAAAATTTTGGGGGGGCATCATGCCATGCGTCATTAGGAATAATTCCTCTACCAGGGATTGAACCCATGCCCACCATAGTGGAAGCATGGAGTCTTCACTACTGGACTGCAAGGGAAGTTTCCAAGTCTCAAGAAATTTTAAAGGATTTAAATCATACAAAGCATGTTCTCAGACCACAATAGAGTTAAATTAGAAATTAAGCAGCTCTCTGGGAAATCTCCAAGCATTAGAAAACTAAACAACACACTTCTAAAAACTCGAGAAGAAATTAAAAAAAGGAAAGTTAAAAAGTATTTAAATGGAATGAAAACAAAAATGTAACATTAAAATTTGTATGATACAGATAACACTTGGAGAGAGATTTTTTACTTTAAATACCTATAGTAGAAATGAAATGTCTTAAGTTAGGATTGCCAGACTTAGCAAATAAAAATACAGGATACCCAGCTGAATTTCAGATAAACAATAAAAGTTTATTTAGTGTATGTCCCATGTGATATTTAAGGTAAATTAAAACATTTTTTATGTAAAACTAAAATTTAACTGAGCATCCTATATTCCACCAAGTAACCTATCTAAATTAATGCTCTCAGATTTCACCTTAAGAAAGTAGAAAAAGAAGATCAAATTAAAGTCAAAGGAACTAGGAAAAAGGGGAAAAAATAAAGTTCAAAGCAAAAATAAACAAGAAAACAATAGGGAAAATCAATGAGACCAAAAATGGTTCTTGGAGATTAATAAAACTGATAAATCTTTAGCTAGATTCATGAGAGAGATAAATTACAAATATCACGGGACTTCCCCTGTGGTCCTGTGGTTAGACTCCACGCTGCCAGTATAGGGGGCACAAGTTCAATTCCTGTTTGGGGATCTAAGATCCCATATGCCACATGGTTAAAAGATTTTAAAAAAGAAGAAGAGAAAAACAAACAAACATCAGGAATGAGAGAGAGGGAATGCCTCTACAAATCCTAGAAATATAACAAGGATAATAAGAAACTATGAACAGGACTTTCCTGGTGGTGCAGTAGATGAGAATTTGCCTGCCAATGCAAGGGACACAGGTTTGATCCCTGGCCCAGAAAGATTCCACATACCTCGGAGGAACTAAGCTGCAGCGCCACAGCTACTGAGACCAAGTGCTGCAACCACTGACGCCTGAGCTCCTGGAGCCTGTGCTCTACGACAGGAGACGCCACCGCAGTGAGCAGCCCACGCGCCGCAACTAGAGAGTAGCCTCTGCCTGCCACAACTAGGGAAAGCCTGCCCAAATCCAACAGAGACCCAGTGCAGCCAATAAAAAAACAAAAAGTGGACAACTTTATGTCAGTAAACTTAACAACTTAGATGACATAGACAAATTCCTTGAAAGATACAAACTACTAAAACATACTTAAGAAGAAATAATAACCTGAATGGTCTTATATTTATTAAAGAAATTGAACTCATAATTAAAAATTTCCCACAAAGAAAACTTCAGGCCTACATAGCTCCACTGGTGAATTCTATCAAGTGTTTAAGAAGAAAATACCAATTCTATGCATACTCTTCCAGAAAATTGAAGACAATGAAACATCTCGCAATTTATTTTGTGAAGTGATGTTATCCTTATATCAAAACCAGATAAAGACCTTACCAGAAAAGAAAACATACTAATATCTCTCATGAACATAGACATAAAAATTCTTACCAAAATAGAAAATCAAATCCAGAAATATTCTTTTTAAAAAGATAATACTTTAGGACTATATGGGGTTTATTCTGGGAGTAAAGAGTTTAACATTTGAAAATCAGTTAATAATTCATCAGATTAACAGACTAAAGAAAAAAAAACCCTATCATCATTTCAAAAGATGCAGAAAAAGTATTTACAAAATTAAGCACATGTTCCTGACAAAAACTCTTAGTCAGGTAGACTTATAGGGGAACTTCCTCAACTAGAAAACCTACAGCTAACATCTTCCTCAATGGTACAAAACTACATACCTTCCCCTTAAGATTGGAAACAAGGCAAGGATATCCACTCTGACCAGTCCTATTCAATGTCATTGGAGTCCTAGCTAATGCAATAAGTCAAGAAAAAGAAGCAAAATCCATAGATACTGGAAAAGAAGAAATTGTCACTTTTTGCAGAGAACAGAATTACCTATGTAGAAAATAAAAAAGAATATACAAAAGGGCTCCAAAAACTAAAATTTGGCAAGATTATAGTATATAAGGTAAACAATAGAATCTCATTCTATACCTTGCAATAATTAACTCAGAATGAATCACAGGCCTAACATGTAAAATCTTAGACTATAAAACTTCCAGAAAAAAATACAGAAGAAAACCTTTGGGATAAGCAAAGCTTTTTCAGATACAATACTAAAAAAACATGTCCATAAGGAACTTGTTTTATTTCTTGTTTGTGGGGGTGGTTACTCCTCTATATATGTTTGTCAAAACTCACAGAACTGTACACTAAAAACCTGGTGAATTTAATGTATGTAAATTGTTACTTAATAAAAAATCAAATGTAAAATAAAAGTTTGACACATTTTAAATACTATGCAAAGCTTATTAGGAACTAACAGCCTGCAGGTGACGAACGCAGTGGCACTGTTTGAGTTTGGAGGCAGAGACAACTAGGGAGAGGCTGAAAATGGTGAAAAGCGAGAAATCACTCAAGGATCTGAAACAAAGTAGGAGCTGGAGAAGAGATAATCAAGCAAACACTCAGTGTGAGAAACAGAGAAGAGGAGACACATGGCGCCTTAAAGTGAAGTCCCTCAGTCGTGTCTGGCTCTTAGCGACCCCATGGACTGTAGCCTGCCAGGCTCCTCTGTCCGTGGGGTTTTCCAGGCAAGAATACTGGAATGGGTTGCCATTTCCTTCTCCAGGGGATCTTCCGGACCTAGGGATCAAACCTGAGTCTCACGCGCTGCAGGCAGACTCTAGGGTGCCTTACTCACCCTTTAAATAACACAGCAGGAGGGTGGTGGCTGAAGTCTGGTTGGCAGTAACGATGGAGGGGGACCCAGGACAAACCTGGAGAGAGCAGCCCAGTGAATGGATCACTATGTACAGAGTTTAGCACATCACCATTATGTCAGTATGCAATGGAAGGAACACAGAGCCAGGAGTCCAGATATCTAGGTTCCAGCCAGGTGAAGCCAGATAAACCCAAGACATCACATCTGTCATGAGGGTTAGTAATGATGGCTCTCAAGCCTCTTCCTCTAACAGTCTTCCAGTTATGTAGTTTATACCCTGAGTCTGACTGAAATATACTTTTACCCAGTCTTTAGTTTATGAAGCGCTGTTAGCACCAACCTTGTTCATCCCCTGGAGGTGCTGTGGAATGCATGTTGTTACCATTTGCGTGTGCTCACTTGCGTCCGACTCTTTGTCACTCCTGGACTGTAGCCCTTCAGGCTCCTCTGTTCATGGGAATTTTTTCAGGCAAGAATACTGGAGCTGGTTGCCATTTCCTACTCCAGGCGATCTTCCCGACCGAGGGATCGAACCCAAGTCTCTTGTGTCTTCTTATTCATCCTTTACATCTGATGAAACTGTTAAACAGTCTCACTTAAAGTCATAGTAAGTCCTATCCCTTTCACCCATCCCACAGCTAGGGGCAGAGCAGTGGTGACTTGCTAGGTAGAAGGCTTTGGGCTGAGGTTCAGACAGAAAAGCTTGCTCTCTCCAGTGAGCTAAGGAGAGCATGCCAGGTGCATACACAACTCTTTGTCTGCATTTTAGCTATTGCTTCTGAAAGCCCTACTTTCAGTTCCCAGTTTTGTAAATACTTGCGATAGTCGGTGCGTAGGCCACATACTGGCCTTGCAAAGATACTAGGGTTCTACTTTCTAGAATTTGACAATATGTTACTTTACATGTTAAAGGAGATTTTGCAACTGTGATCAAGTTCAGGATCTCGAAGTGAGAGATTATCCCTGGATTATCCAGATGGGTCCATTGTAATCACCAGGGTCCTTGTCAGTGGGAAGCTAGAGGGTCAGAGTCAAAAAAAAAAAAAAAAAAAGTGTGAGGATGGAAACAGAGGTTGGAGTGGTGCACTTTGAAGATGGAGGGAAGGGACCACAAGCCTAAGAATGCAAGTGACCTCTGGAAACTGGAAAAGGCAAAGAAATGAATTATCCCCTGAAAACTCCAGAAGGAATGCAACCCTAGTGACACCTTGATTTTACACTTCTGACCTCCAGTATTGCAAGAGAAAAAATCTGTGTTGCTTTAAGTCACTAAATTTGTGGTAATTTATCATAGCATTAATAGACATACGGTAGGGAAGGAGAATGCTGATATTTCAGAATTAGATGTGTTTACAAAATGTAAAGCCAGAAATTGTTTAATACCTACCCCACATTTAAAACAAAGCAAAATGTGAACACACACACACACACATCCCTGTCGATGGCTTAAGCAATGTAGCTCACTTGTCCTATAAAAAAG
Source organism: Bubalus bubalis (assembly GCF_019923935.1). Lineage (NCBI taxonomy): Eukaryota > Metazoa > Chordata > Mammalia > Artiodactyla > Bovidae > Bubalus > Bubalus bubalis. The sequence goes on from NC_059168.1 coordinate 47,102,821, forward strand.
GACCTTAGTTTTGCTGTGTTTAGCAGATACTATTTAACACAAAGAAATTGTTATATGATTCCCTCCAGGACACCAAATAAATTAAGGACAAATAAAATCCTTTTCCAGACTTCCCTAGAGGTCCAGTAGTTAATAGAACGAGCTTCCAATGCAGGGGGAGTGGGTTCAATCCCTGTTCAGGGAACTAAGATCCCATATGCCTTGGGGTTCAGCCAAAAAATAATAATAATTTTCTTTAAAAAGGTTATTTTCTACCCAGAATTGTATTCAGACAAACAAACGCGAAGGTAACATTTACTAATACAAACTCATTTTAGGGCTTGAGTGGAGACAAATAATGGTTTAAAATCCAGTTGGAGGTTTTGATCATTTATGTCCATAATTTTCTGCTTCAATTTTCAAAATTTCCACCTTTATCTCCATAATACATTCAAGACTTCTCAGATATGGATTTCTGATTCAGAATAAAACCATTCTTAATTCTCTGAAAGCAAGCATTGAACTATCTCAGGAGTTTATAAAAGGGTGTATAGGAATAAATCTTCCTTTTTACTTTGAAAATTTGCTTAACATTTGTTTGAGCTGACCTCTGGCTTTGAGAGTGACCTCCTGCTCCATTGCCCTAAGCATGAGTTTCTTGGTCATTCCAGTCCTGTGTTAACAGACAGTGACATCATCCGCAGCCGAGAGATGGCTCTCAGGTTACCATACAGATTGACTTAAGCTCCAGAGAGGATTACAGGGCAGACATTGGCTAAGTGTGGAGATGCTGTTACAGCTAAATCAAAGGTAACTGTGAGGTCTCTGGCAGCCACCTGTCAACAGGTAAGGGAAGGAGGAGCCCATAAAGGAACCTTGAGTCATGATGACATTCTCCAAGCTTTATTTTTATTTCAGGTTAAAGGGTCAGACAGAAAAGCCATTCGCAGTGGTCTTTATTTATGGTTCTCAGAGGCCCGGTTGGTGAAGCATCTTGAAGAAGAAGGATGGCTCAGGTGGGAACCCTGTTTCCCCACCCACCTGATGACAGACTGAGGGCCTCGCACTTTGTGAAAGCCCAGCTTTTTATGAATGAGCATTAATGTTTGCAGGCACAACACGAGAGCCATCCTCTCTCCCGTGCAGAGAGCTGTGTGTTTTCCCTCTGTCCTCCCTTCCTGGCCACCTGAAAAGATGCATTCCTATCACCTGCCACTGACCTTTGAAGACCAGGTAAAGAGATACAAGCATCCCTGGCTGGCAAGCTTGGCTGTGGGAGATTCTCACACTCTTCTCCAATACTCAAAAGCCAGTGCAAGACTTCCCTCGTGGTCTGGTGCTTAAGAATACACTTACTAATGCAGAGGATATGGGTTCGATCCCTAGTCTGGGAAGACTCCACATGCTGCGGGGCAAATAGACTTGTGTGCCACAGCTACTGAGCCCGCACCCCTAGAGCCTGTGCTCCACAAAAAGAAAGCCACCGCAATGCGTCCTCACAGCACAACTAGAGCAGCCCCTGCTCACCACAGCTAGAGAAAGCCTGTGTGCAGCAATGAAGACCCAGTGCAGACACAAATAATTACATTAAAAAAATACAGTGCAAATGTTTTATTTGTGCCTTCTCTTGATGCAAGAATAAGACTCCATTCTTAGCAGAGGTCGTTTTCCCTGAGTAGGTGCAGTGCTCAGAGAAAATGGCCAGAGAGAAGCAGAGAAGGAAGGAGACTCCTCACCCTGTTGCTCTGGGTCCCCTCTACCTCCTTCTCATGCTTTAATGTTCAATTTGGACCTCTTCCCCACCCCCCAGTCTGATGGCATGGTCCTCTACACTTTCACGTCCAGCTGACACAGTGGGTTGGCAGACAGAATGGCCAAGGTGGAGGGGGCAGGGTGGAGCTGAATGTCTTCTTTGCCAACTGAAGGCTTCAGGACCTCAACATCTGGGAGCTAGATTCGTCCTCTGTGAAGGAAATTTGATAAAACCAGCCTCCAATGCAGTGTGTTGAAAAATACCTTTTCCCCAGCTCATTGCCTGGCTGTCTTGTACTCATTCTTCAGAGAGAGGCCTGCTCTTCACCTTCCCCCTCACCCACCCTTCCAGAAAAAGCGAAGGAACCTCTTCTGTATTGTTCCATAAACCTGGCCCATAGAAGCTGCTCAAAAAGTATTTGCTGAATGATGCAGGCTTAGCCAGCCTTATGGGCTGTATCATTCCAGACAGTCAAAAGGGTGCCCATCACAGCTCATGTAACCCTCCCATCTAACATATTTTACCAACAAAAGAAGAGCTGCCTTAATATTCAATTAATGGTGGGACTTCCCTGGTGGTTAAGAATCTGCCTTGCCCTGCCTGGGTCTGATGCCTGGTTGAGGAACTAAGATCCCACACGCCATGGAACAATTAAGCCCACTTGCCACAACTAAGACCTCATACAGCTACTTTAAAAATATTCAGTTAATGGCACCAAAGGGGTAGACTGACAGAAGAGTGATCTGGGATGGATCAAGTTTGGCAAATATATGAGGAATTGGGTCTGAAACATCTTTCTACTTTTCTCAAGAGACCAAGAGCTGGCCAGGGGTGAGTGATGGCTTGTTCACCCCTGTATTCCTGCACCTGACAGAGTGCCTGTATCCAGTTATCATTATCCTGTATCATTTAAGCAAAATGATAGGGAGATAAATGAATCAAATGATTTTTTAAATGTCTTTGCATGCACAGATAAATACGAGATATATTGTTCTCTTTGTTGCCTCCACTGCAAGTAGAGCTTGTGCCTTCCCTACATGTGTGCCTTGACCCCTTCCTTGGTCACCTGGAAAGACTTGTTTCCATTGTCATAACTGGCCTGTGAAGGACAGGTGAGTAGGTACAAGCACCCATGATTGACAAACTTGGTCTGGGAGATTCTTATAAATCGTAAGGCAGCTAAACCCTAGTAACAGTATTATAACTGATATGTTAGTTAATAATAAAGTATACCCTTTCCAAAAGACACTGCCATTTAGCCTGATGATTCTTTTTCTTTTTTTAGCTTCTCTGGGTTTTTTGTTGCTGTGTATGGGCTTTCCCTAGTTGTGCTGCTCTCCTTTGGTACTCTCTGGCTTCTCACTGTGATGGCTTTTCTCGTTGCGGAGCACAGGCTCTAGGCACGTGGGCTTCAGTGATTGCAGCACATGGGTTCTAGAGCGTGGGCTCAGTAGTTGCAGCACTTCTCCAACTGTACCATGAGAGAAGTCTTACTCTGATGATTCTTGAAAATAAGAGATTTTAGCACACAAAATAGCAAAGTTGTAACAGACAAATGAGTGGAAATGATACTTTGGAACACAGAATAGCCTCAAGATACCAGTTGAAACAATTTTCATCATCCCCAAAGAAATTCCATACCAGTTAGCAGTCACTTCCATTTCCTGCCTCCCTCCGCCTTTTAAATGGAATCTTACAATATATGGTCTTTTGTAATTAACTTCTTAGCATTGTGTTTTCAAGGTTGATCCATGTTGTAGCATGTATCAGTATCTCATTTCTTTTTATTGCCAAATATACACCCTTGTATTGCTATTCCACTTTTACACATCTACTCATCAGTTAATAGACCCCTGGGTTGTTTCCTATTTTTGGCTATCTCTCCAAGTTTTGAAGACACTTCTATATTTCTCCAATTATCCAGTTATCATTACTATCTAATGCAATCCTTTGTGTGTGACTTTGGACTTTTACTGTTATAACTTTCAGAATATTCTCACCATTCCTAATGCAGAAATTTCATGATGATGTGCCTTGGTGGAATTTGAATTTATCATTCAATGCCCTGACCACTCAATGGAACTTTTTAACTGAGACACCTGAGGCTTCAAAACTGGGAAATTTTCTTGTATGATTTCTTTATACTTTCCTTTCTTCCATTTTCTTGACTATTTTTTTAATTCGTATGACTGGATGTTGGATCTTCTGGCTTGATACTTTCTTATCCTCTCCTACTTTTCATTTCTTTTAATTATATTTTCTAGAACATTCTTTTAACTTCATTTTCTAACCTTTCTGTTAAAGTAGCATGTATGTGTGTTTTCATATAAAAATGGTCATCAATATTCTAAATGACACATCTGAGTATTTTGTTCGAACAGAAAATGTGATCATTACTCACTCAATAAGCTTCAAAATAAAAATTTAAAGGAAAATTAAAAGCTCATTTTCACATGTAAAGGATCTCTTATTGCACGTTATAGTGTAGGCACCTTCTGCTAAAAAATAGTTCACAGCCCATCTCATGTGTTTGTTCTTTTACACTTGCCGTTTTGTGATCTGGGCTTCCCAGGTGGCGCTAGTGGAAAGAACCCACTTGCCAGTTCAGGAGACTAAGAGATGCAGGTTTGATCCCTGGGTCAGGAAGATCCCCTGGAGGAGGGCATGGCAACCCATACCAGTTTTCTTGCCTGGAGAATTCCATGGACAGAGGAGCCTGGCGGGCTACAGTCCTTGAGGTCCCAAAAGAGTTGGACACAACTGAAGTGACCTAACATGCACACATTTTGTGATCTGAGTAAGTTGGTTCCTTGGGCAAAGGGCAAAAGCATACCATGAGAGGGGTCTTCATTTTTGTCTCGTCTTCTATGATATTTTGTGGGAAATGATGGTAAAGCTATAGAGTAAAACGTCTTTTCGGGGTGACATGTGGCTCACACACCTTCCTCTTGCTGACCATCCCTGAAGCGTTTTACCTTCTTGGGAAACAAAAGAGTATGTGGTTTAGTACACACATTCTGAACCCCGAGAGACTCGCTTTAAAAACACTGACCTTGCCTGTACAAGCCACAGGATCTTGGCCCTGAAATCCTCTGTCTCAGTTTCTTCATCTGTAAAATGCAGTTAGTAATAACAGCCACTCATGGCGTGGCTGTGAGAGGGAGCTCTGTTGCTTTGTGGGAAGAAGCACTGAGAATAGAATCCAGCCAAGCAGCGCTGTTAACCCGTCCTCTGTATTGGTTTTCCATTGCTGCTGAGCGGCCTAAAAAAACACAGATTTATGATCTTACAGTTCTGGGGGTCAGAAGTCCTAAAATCAAAGTATCAACAGGGCTACATTCCTTTTAGAAGCTTCAGGGGAGAATTTCACCCATTGCCTTGCCTGTTCCAGCTCACCTATATTCTCTGGCTCATGGCTCTTTCCTTCATCTTCAAAGCACATCATTTCAGCTTCAGCTTCTGCTGTCACATCTCTGACTCTGATCTTTCTGACTCCCTTTTATTTTATATTTATTTGTTTGGCTGCTTCGGGTCTTAGTCGCAACATGCGAGATCTTAGTTGTGGTGCATGGGCTCTGGAGCAGGGGATTCAGTAGTTGTGGTGTTCCGGCTTAGTTGCTCCATGGCATGTGAGATCTTAGTTCCCAGTGTGTGCGTGTGTGTTAATTTCTCAGTCATGTCTAACTCCTTGCAACCTCATGGACTGTAGCCCCCGCCAGGCTCCTCTGTCTGTGGGATTTCCCAGGCAAGAATACTGGAGTGGTTTGCCATTCCCTTCTTTAGGGGATTTTCCTGACCCAGGGTCAAACCCAGGTCTCCTGCATGCAGATTCTTTACTGTCTGAGCCACCAGGGAAGTCTTTTATATCCCAGACCAGGGATCCAACCAGCGCCCCCTGCAGTGGAAGCTCAAAGTCTTAACCACTGGACTGCCACGGAATTCCTTGCAAAGTTCATTTTACCAAGTGAGGAAACACAGTCACAGTTGCCAGGTAATCTGGAGATACCTGTATTTTTGGAGCAGCATTCTTTTGCCTGCCACAGCTGTCTTGCAAGTTGGTGGAAACACTGTCCCTCTGTGTGTTATACAGGGCTTCCCTGGTGGCTCAGATGGTAAAGAATCTGGCTTCAAAGCAGGAGACTCAGGTTCGATCTCTGGGTTGGGAGATCCCCTAGAGTAGGAAATGGCAACCCATTCCAGTATCCTTGCCTGGAGAATCCCATGGACAGAGGAGCCTGGTGGCGACAGTCCATGGGGTCACAAAGAGTCAGACACAACTGAGCACGGACCTCCACCACCAAGTATGAGTAAAGACAGTAGCTCTGGCCCTGAGAAGAGGATTAGCGGGAATGGAAGGCCTGTGTTGTGAGAATGTATGTACAACAACAACAACAAGAGCAAATCCCACTTGTAGCTGTGGGCATGAGATTCCTTTTCTTCCCAAAATTAAAAGAATAAGGCTTTGGAGGCCAGGGGAACAGTGCCATGAAAGGGAGGGAGTCGGACCAGGCCAGGGGGGCCAGCTATGAGGAAGCAGCACTCAGATGTTTTAAAGGATGGATTAGACACACACTCCAGGTGTTTTGAGATAACTCTCCCAACGCAGTCAGCGCTCTGCATTCCTTTCCACGACTCTCTAAGAAAAGTGTCTCTTCTGGCTTAGGAAGAATAAAAAAATTGCCACTCCGACCCCCTCATCTTAATCCCTTGCCATTTGGAGAACAATAGAGAAAGCACATCTGACAAAGGTGTCGGGCTCCTGTCCAGGGCCTCTTTGCTTTGTGAAGGGCTCACAGGGAGCCTTCATCTTCACGCTTCCTCCAAGGCTGGAGGCACAGACCAAGACAAGCCCCTGATTTCAGTTTCTTTCGGAAATGTGTTAACACAGACATTGGAAAGATGGCTTTGGGACTCATCATCTGAGGCTGGTGCTTCTAGCCCTGGGGCTCCCAGACATTACCTCCATACTTTATTTAAATTTGAAAATAGGGGACCTTTCTGGTGGTCCAGTGATTAATATGCTGTGTTTCCACTATAGGGGGCACAGGTTCAATCCCTGGTTGGGGATGATCCCATGTGCCATGGCGCAGCTAAAAAAAAAATCATAAACTTGAAAGTAGGTCTCTTGTCAGACCTAACTTTTTTGCCAAGAATTTTAATTCGACAAGAATTAAAAATGTCAGGACACTGAGATGCATTTTCGAATGCTTGGTAGCAGGGATATCACCTACTGTAAAGCAGCTGCAATGTAAATGTTCTCCCAGAGACTACTCAGCAAACAGTACCAAAGCATCTCTGGATATTGCTGCTGTTCAGTCGCTAAGTGGTGTCTGACTCTTTGTGATCCAATAGACTGCAGCATGCCAGGCTTCCCTGTCCTTCACCTTCTCCCAGAGCTTGCTCAAACTCATGTCCATTGAGTCAATGATGCCATCCAACCATCTTATCCTCTGCTGCCCCCTTCTCCTTTTGCCTTCAATCATTTCCAGCATCAGGGTCTTTTCCAGTGAGATGGTTCTTTGCATCAAGTGGCCAAAGTATTGGAGCTTTAGTTTCAGCATCAGTCCTTCCAATGAATATTCAGGGTTGATTTCCTTTAGGATTGACTGATTTGATCTCCTTGCTGTCTGAGGGACTCTCAAGAGTCTTCCTCAACACCACAATTGAAAAGCATATCACTGGATATAAGGAACATGAAAGTCTTTTTTCAAATGACTTTCCTCCAAGTACTCTCCTTTAATAATGTCCACAATAAAAATGGATTAATTTCAGGCAATAAAACCAAGCAGATGTGTCATATGGGAAAGTCAGAATCATATCTTTCTCTTCTAATAATTTTTGCAGGAGCCATCGCTGTGTGGAGTGCAACAGAACAGACTGACGATTGAGGGGCTGTGATTCTGTGCTGCCTTTCCCCCTCACTTCCTTGAAGCTGAGATCCTCTGCAAGGAGAAAACCTGAACAATGGGCAGGAAGGTGGTTTATTATAAAGTGCTTTCAGGGCTTCCCTGATGGCTCAGTGGTAAAGAGTCTGCCTGCCAATGCAGGACACGTGGGTTTGATCCCTGATCCAGGAAGATCCCTCATGCTACAGAGCAACTAAGCCCATGGGCTACAACTACTGAGCCCACATGCCACAGCTACTGAAGCCTGAACGCCCTAGAGCCTGGGCTCCACAATAAGAGAAGCTGTTGCAATGAGAAGCTCGCACACCTCAGCTAGAGCAACCCCTGCTCACTGCAACTAGAGAAAGCCTCCGTGCAGCAATGAAGCCCCAGCCCAGCCAAAAATAAATAAATAAAATTATTAAAAAAAAAATAAAGTGTTTTCATATTTCAAAAATAAAGTGCAAAAATTCTTCATTGGTCATTAATAGATAGATCCCTGGATATAGGGAGGCATTTTCGCAGAGTAGGTTGCCAGGGGCTCTGCACACTCCATGGTGATAGTGAGAGATGGAAATGAGACTAAGGAAGAGAAGATCAAGAAATTTCCAGGGTTGGACTTCCCTGGTGGTCCAGTGGTTAAGATTCTGTGCTACCAATGTCAGGGGGTATGGGTTCAATCCCTGATCAGGGAACTAAGAGTACACATGCCCTGAGGCGAGGCCAAAAGATCTTTTTAAAAAGAAGAAAGAAAGAAACCACCAGAGTATAACCCCAAACCTCTGATTCTCCAGAAGTCTTCTTGACTGCATGCCTTGCTGTTATTTTTCTGAGACATCAAATGAGAAATTTCAAAAAGCAGAAGACTGAAAGTATACTTTTTCAGATTCTCTGTGGTTTCATTTTATAAGTGATTCAACATCAACTACCTTTATGGCATGCTTTCCAAGTGTTCCACTGGCCATAATATTTTTTTGTATTAATTAATTAATCATTTTATTATTGAAGTGTAGTTGACTTACAGTATTGTATTAGCATCAAGTGAACAGCAAAGTGATTTGGCTATATGTATATATATATGTATCTATGTTCTTTTTTATGTTTCATGCATTGGCGGGCAAGTTCTTTACCACTAGCGCCACCTGGGAAGCCCCCTCTATATTCTGTTTTACAATTCTTTTCCATTATAGTTTATTATAAGATACTGAATGTGGTTCCCTGTGCTATGCAGTAAACCCTTGCTGTTTCCTTCTTAATGTTTAATTAAAATATTTTCTCATAGAGGACTTATCATTCCTACAAGAGGCAGAAACTTTGAGCAATCTGGGTTTAAAAAAAAGATAGATACACAGATATATCATATATAATGTAGCTCATATCTATATCTCAGAAGTTTAATTTGATAGTCAATAGGCTATATACCTTTTTGACTAGGACACTTGTCAAATGTCAATAATAGTATCAAAAAGTATACCAACAATAGGAAACCATGGAATCCTAATTACCTTTGTTTTGCCACCACTCCTATTACAGATTTTCCTTAAATGTCAGTGTCCTGGGAGAAGGAGAGGGTGGGATGATTTGAGAGAATAGCATTGAAATGTATACATTACTGTTTGTAAGATAGATGACTTCCCTGTAGCTCTTAAGTTAAAGAATCTACCTGCAATGCAGGAGACCCAGGTTCCATCCCTGGGTCAGGAAGATCCCCTGGAGGAAGGCATGGCAACCCACTCCAGTATTCTTGTCTGCAGAATTCCATGGACAGAGGAGCCTGGTGGCTACAGTCCATGTGGTCACAAGGAGTCAGACACGACTGAGCAATTAACACTCCTACAACTATGTAAAATAGATAACCAGTGCGAGTTCGATGTATGATGCAGGGCACCCAAAACGGGTGCTCTGTGATGACTTGGAGGGATGGGGTGGGAAGGCAGGTGGGAGGAAGGGTTCAGGATGGGGGGACACATGTATGCCTACGGCCGATTCATATTGATGTATGGCAAAAGCCATCACAATATTGTAAACTAATATCTTCCAATTAAAATAAATAAATAATTTTTTTTTAATTAAAAGGCAAAAAAGAAATGTCAGTGTCACTTTTAGACTAAATGTGATGTCATGATGTGAAGTCGCTCAGTCGTGTCTGATTCTTTGCGACCCCATGGACACCAGGCTCCTCCGTCCATGGGATTTTCTAGGCAAGAGTACTGGAGTGGGTTACCTTTTCCTTCTCTAGGGAACTTCCCGATCCAGGGATCAAACCCAGGTCTCCCGCATTTGAGTCTCTGACTGAGAATTTAGCTTCCTTCCAAAAACAATGAATGAAGTTATGGAATAAGTAATTTTATTTCACAGAAAAGGCTAGGAAAATTCCAATACATACTGTTTTATTAATTCAATAGTTTTTAAGGGTCCAAGCCTCTGCTGGATGGAGGCACAGAAGCCTCAACCCTGGCACCAGAGTTGAGCAAGCATTTCTCATCAGCACTCACTTGCCCAGGAAGGGAGTTCACCTTCTCAGCCCTGCCTGTGGACAACTTCAAACCATAGTACAGAACTGGAACTCATCAAACTCATTGGCGACCAATAGGTTTGCCCCTTCCCCAAGTTCAGCCTTTCCCCTCTGCTAGGTCACTCATTACATCCTAAGACGTCAGCTACTTCTTTCTCTGCCTCCTTCCTCTCTCTCACAGCTCCACTGCCTTCCTCTCTCAACATTCATTCATTTATCCAGCACATATTTATGGAGCTCCATCTCTGGAGGTAAGCGCAATAGATATGGCTCCTGCCCCTGGAAGTCCAGAGTCCAGCACTGCAAGGACACATCAACCGAATAGTCACACAATTACACACTAGTTACCAGCTGTGAAAGTACTATGAATACAAGTAATATTAGCGCTTCCCTGGTGGCTCAGTGGTAAAGAATCCACCGGCCATTGCAGGAGATATGGGTTCAATCCCTGCTCTGGGAAGATCCCACATGGCTCAGAGCAACTAAGCCCATGCACCACAACTATGGCGCCTGTGCTCAACAGCCCGGGAGCCGCAACTACTGAAGCCTGCCTGCCTTACAGAGCATGATCCACAACAAGAGGAGCCACTGCAATGGGAAGCCTGCGCACAGCAACTAGAGGGTAGCTCCCGCTCACCACAGCTAGAGAAAAACCCACGCAGCAACAAAGACCCAGCACAGCCAAAAATAAATAAATAAAATGGAAAAAAAAAGTAACATGAGATGATTATAAAGGAGCCCTCACTTACATTGGGAGGGAGAGGGGGGAAGGAGCTAGAGCTGCTTTTCTGAGGATGAAGCTTTGAGCTGGCATCCTAAGAAGAGGTAGCAATTAACTGGCTGAAAGACGGGAAAGTGGTCCAGGCCCAGGAAGGAGAATTTGCCAAGACCCTCAGGAGGCAAGGCATATTATTTCTCTTTTCTTTTCCTAACTCTGAGTTACCTCTTATAATTATCCCCAACAAAAGAGCGTGGAGGTGGGGGGAACTGCATCTATAAGAACTGAAATTCTTGCTGCTGAACAAAAGTTATCCAGAAGTAAGTTCAGGATGAAACTTAGTGGCTCAGTCATGTCCGACTCTTTGAGACCCCGTGGACTGTAGCCTGCCAGGCTCCTCTGTCCATGGGATTCCCTAGGTGAGAATACTGGAGTGTGTAGTTATTCCCTTCTCCAGGGGATCTTTCTGACCCAGGAATAGAACCCAGGTCTCCTGCATTGCAGGCAGATTCTTTACCAGTGCGTTTAATGTATGAGGATGTAGGACTTGGGGAGGTGTGATCCTGACTACCAACTATACCCTTGTATCCTTTCCTTCTTTCTTTTTAGCAAAAGAGCTATGCCTCTGCCCACAGGATCTGTTGTTTTAGCAGGGCACAGACCTCCCACAGACTACAGTTCCCAGCTTCCTTTGCAGCCATGGGGTGTCCATCTAAGTTCCAATGGGATTTCAGTGGAAATAAAAGTTGCTTCCTTTAAGGGAGATTGCTTGTTTTCCCTCCCCATGGCCACATTCTTAACCAGTGGGTCACGAGGGAAGTAAGGTCTACCATGCTCTCTTCTGACAGAGAAAGTTCCTGGGTCACTGGGAAGGTTCTGGTGCACAGTCACACCCCAGGTCAGGACTGTTCCATGTGACAGAAGCTCACTGTAATATTGCATTTGGGGGTTTCCTTAAGTTAGCCTGTCCCCTAATTAACAGAGAAGTGGTTGTCTTACTCAATCATTTGGGCTTCATAATGCCAACCAAGACAAAAGTCATCACCAAAATCATGATGGAAAAGATGAAGAAATTTGATTATCTAAGAGTTTTGTAGGTTAGCAAACACAAGTCAAATCAAATGCCAAATGCCACAACAGGAAACAGTATTTGCAACACAGGATAGATGAAAGGCTAACTTCAAATACTTTTCTTTTCTGGCTGTGCCTCTTGACTTACAGGATCTTAGTTCCCTGGCCAGGGAGTGAACCTAGGCCCTGGCAGTGAAAGTGCCAAGTCCTAACCACTGGACTGCCAGGGGATTTCCACATACATTTTATTAAGTATTAACTACCTATCAGGCTCTGTGCTGAGTGCTTTATAAGGACTGTCCTGATTAAGACTAACTATAGGGACTTCCCTGGTGGCTCGGTGGCTAAGACTCCATGCTCCCAACTCGGGGGACCCATGTTCAATCCCTGGTCAGGGAATGAGATCTCACAGGCTGGAACTAAAGATCTCGAAAGTTGCAACAAAGATGGAAGTGCCACAACTAACACCCGGTGCACCCAAATAAATAAATATTAAAAAAAACAAAAGACTGACTGTAACCTTGTGTGAAGGTGCAATACACACAGTAATTAATCATGGACTCCAAATTCATCACTGACTTGCTGTGCGGCTTTGGGGAAGTGACCTAAAATGGGGATAATAATAGTACCTTCTTCCTAGGGTTTATGAAAATTAGATGCTACAGCATTGCTATGAACAGTGGGGCGGGCAGGTGGTGCCCTGTATAAGGACAAACTACTAAGGCAATAATTAGGTCTGATACCCAGTGCCTGCTCTCCAAGTCAGGTGCCTTAGTGCAGGGTGATGCCAGCCTGAGAAACGAGTGCCTTTTTCTAATTTTCACAAAGATACCTTAAGGACTAGTGGCCCTGAAATGAGATGCTAGGAAATGCTCCCTGGGAAGACCAACCAGTCAGCAGGGGAGCAGGGGCTGCTCAGGACAAGTTAACAACTGTCACGAACATTGTTCTCATTCTCCTGATGAGAAAACAGGCTTAGGCAGGCTAAGTGATTTCTCTACCACAGAACTCAGACATTCTTATAGCTGCATAACAAAAAGACAAACAATCCAACAAACATAGGCAAAGGACACCCTTTAGAGAAAAAAATAACACACATACGAAAAGACATACAAAATTACTCATAATTAAAGAACTGAAATGTGGACTTCCCTGGTGGTACAGTGGATAAGAATCTGCCTGCCAAAGCAGGGGACACAGGTTTGATCTCTGGTCTGGGTTCCACATGCCTCAGAGCTACTAAGCCTGTGTGCCAGCCACAACTACTGAGCCCCCAGTGCTGCAACTACTGAAGCCCGGGCACCTAAAGCCTATCCTCCACAACAGGAGAAGCCACTGCAATGAGAAGCCCGAGAACTTCAATGAAGAGTGGACATCGTTCACTGCAACTAGAGAAAGCCCGCACGCAGCAATGGAGACCCACCCAGCAAGACCAGAAATAAATGAATAAAATAAGGAAGTGAAAGCTGAAACAGTAAACGAGACATTTTTCAACTCTTAGATTAGTAAACATGGGTTACATTCAGTCTTGAATAAAACTGTGAGGAAACAGTCTCGCACTGTTGATAACTGTAAGTTATCCTGGGAGGCTTCTTCCTACCCTGAGTTTCACAACTAATCATTGAATTCCAATGCCTTAAATACTCAGGGCTTCTGATCTAGGATAATGGTCAGTTGATCTTGGACACTGGCAAGCTTTTGGTGGTCAGTGGCTTATCACTACAAGGTTTTCTCTGAGGTTTTCATATTTAAGTTTAGATACTGTGCTGTGCCTAGTCGCTCAGTCATGTCCGACTCTTTGCAACCCCAGGGACTGCAGCCCCTCAGGCTCCTCTGTCCATGGGGATTCTCCAGGCAAGCCAGGAATGTGTTGCCATGCACTCCTCCAGGAAGTTTAGATACTAAGAAATTTTTATTGTTTCCGAACTTAAAAAAAAAGAATGCTTCAGGACTTCTCCAGTGGTTCAGTGGCTGAGACTCTTCAATTCCAAGGCAGGGGGCCCAGGTTTGATCCCTGGTCAGGATCCACAACTAGAGATCCTGTAAGCTGCAACGAAGATCAAAGATCCTGAGTGCCAAAACTAAGACCTAGCAAAGCCAAATAAATAACTATAAAAAAAAGTAGAAATTAAAATTTAAGTTTCCTTTTTTTTTTTAAAAGAGTGCTTCATTGTATACTTTGTACTGAATTTATCTTGGCTTTGGGTCAATAAGATGTAAACTTCTGAAATAATTGCCTTTGAAAAGGCAACAAAATGGGAATCCTCTGGTGCTCCAGTGGTTAGAAGTCTCTACATCTCCACTGGAGGAGACGTGGGTTCAACCCCTGGCCTGGGAGCTAAGGTGAGATGGTTGGCTATGCTCAGTCGCTTCAGTCATGTCTGACGCTTTGTGACCCCATGGACTGCAGCCCAACAGGCTCCTCTGTCCATAGGATTCTCCAGGCAAGAATACTGGAGTGGGTTGTCATTTCCTACTCCAGGGGATCTTCTCTACCCAGGGACTGAACCAGTGTCTCTTATGTCTCTTGCATTGGCAGGTGTGTTCTTTATGACTAGCACCACCTGGGAAGCCCAAGATGGTGGAGGGGACGGCAACAAAACAAAAAACGTTAACATGAGTGTTTACAATTATTCTGTATAAATCATTCCTCCTCTTGCCTCTTGACAGACTATACAACATCGTTTAATCTTTTATTGAAGACTCAGTGTCATCATTACTGAAAATCAACGACTCTGTCTTCTCAGAACTCAACATCAAACTGTTTTATATTTACCTACAGGCCCAAATAAATTAAGGGGAATATTCAATAAATGATGTTGGGACATCCAAGTGGCCTTCCGGAAAAAAACAGAAGAAAACATTATTTTATAATCTCAGAATAGGGAAGAACTGACAGCTATGACATGAAATTTCGAAGCCCTTAAAGAAGATATTGACATTTGATGATATAAAAATGACACCTGAATGGTAAAAGACAAAATAAAAACCCAAAAAATCACTGAAACAAAGTCAAAAGACAATATGAGAAAAAACATTGTAACTCATATTATAGACAAGGGGCTCAGTTCCCCCAAAACAAATGGAGTACTTAGAAATCGATAAGAAAGTTATTAATATCTTAGAGGAAAGTATTATCACAACTCCCACAGATTTAACCTAATCACTTCCCTTTTTTTGCCGGTTTTTCCTTAGCCAGGGGTAACTTGAGGCCAGAAACTCTATTTCTTATGCCTTGTCCAGAATCTGGCACATCTTTGTCACTTCACTAGGGTTTTGTTTTCCCCCTAAATTAAAAAGTTTCATCAGTTATGAAAGTTTCATAAGTTATACTGCATTTGCAGCCACTTGGCCAGATACTGTCTCCCCTAATAAAGTGAAAGTGAAAGTGAAATTTGCTCAGTCATGTCCAGCTCTTTGCGACCCATGGACTATATAGTCCACGGAATTCTCCAGGCCAGAATACTAGACTGGGTAGCCTTTCCCTTCTCCAGGGGATATTCCCAACCCAGGGATTGAACCCAGGTCTCTTGCATTAATATTGGTCCAAATAATGCTCTACAGCCTCTTGATGAAAGTGAAAGTGGAGAGTGAAAAAGTTGGCTTAAAGCTCAACATTCAGAAAATGAAGATCACGGCATCCGGTCCCACCACTTCATGGGAAATAGATGGGGAAACAGTGGAAACAGTGTCAGACTTTATTTTTCTGGGCTCCAAAATCACTACAGATGGTGACTGCAGCCATGAAATTAAAAGATGCTTACTCCTTGGAAGGAAAGTTATGACCAACCTAGATAACATATTAGAAAGCAGAGACATTACTTTGCCAACAAAGGTTCGTCTAGTCAAGGCTATGGTTTTTCCTGTGGTCATGTATGGATGTGAGAGTTGGACTGTGAAGAAGGCTGAGCACCGAAGAATTGATGCTTTTGAACTGTGGTGTTGGAGAAGACTCTTGAGAGTCCCTTGGACTGCAAGGAGATCCAACCAGTCCATTCTGAAGGAGATCAGCCCTGGGATTTCTTTGGAAGGAATGATGCTAAAGCTGAAACTCCAGTACTTTGGCTACCTCATGCGAAGAGTTGACTCACTGGAAAAGACTCTGATGCTGGGAGGGATTGGGGGCAGGAGGAGAAGGGGACGACAGAGGATGAGATGGCTGGATGGCATCACTGACTCGATGGATGTGAGTCTGAGTGAACTCCGGGAGTTGGTGATGGACAGGGAGGCCTGGCGTGCTGCGATTCATGGGGTCTCAAAGAGTCGGACACGACTGAGCGACTGATCTGATCTGAAGGGGGAAACCTCATATTTTAATTTTTCTAGGGGACTTCCTTGGTGGTCCACTGGCTAAGACTCCATGCGCCCAATCCAGGGGACTCTAGTCAGGGAACTAGATCCCACATGCCACAACTAAGATCTGGCACAGCCAAATAGAAAAACAATATTAAAAAAATTTATCCAGCAGGGAAGTGTCCATTGATCTTTACTTTGTGTTTCTTAGCTGTGTCTTATCCATGATTGAAGCCAGTGCACTTCATTCCCAGGTTTATCAATTCAGAAAATAAAAAAATAGGCAATGATAAAAACTACCACTTATCGACTGCTTAGTATTTTACACAAAATCCTTGGAACGATTTTATCTTTAAAAATAATTTATGCATTTATTTATTGATTTTGGGTTGCACTGGGTCTTGGCTGCTGCACACGGGCTTTCTCTAGTTTCAGCTAGTGGGGGCTACTTTTCGTTTTGGTGCACGGACTTCTCATTGCAGTGGCTTCTCTTCTTGCAGAGCACAGGCTCTCTTCTCTTGTTGTCTGGGCTTCCGAAGTGGCAGCACTGGGACACAGTAGCTGCGGTCTGTGGGCCCTGGAGCACGTGGGCTTCAATAGTTGTGGCACATGGGCTTAGTTGTTCCACAGCATGTGGAATCTTCCCCGACCCTAGATCCAACCTGTGTCCCCTGCATTGGCAGGCAGATTCTTATCCACTGGACCACTAGGGAAGTCCTTGGAATGATTTTAGTATGGTCATCTACATCTTACACCTGGGAAAATCAAGATTCAGAGCTTCAAGTAGTTCTTTAACTGATGGTACCATTCTCTAAGCTTAATAAGCTGCTAAGTTTAGACCAGAACTGAGATCTCTCAGGCTGCAGAAACCAGAGAGATGAAACATTCTGCTCTGTCACCAAAAAAGCTTCTGAGGCCCTTTATCAGAAGTTCATGAGAGGCTCTGCCTTAGACGGGCAGATGCAGCTAGCATCCCACAATGACCTGTGCCCTCTGTATTCAAGTTCACTCCATTCTCACCTCTCAACTCTATTTAGGAGATTTCCTTTCCTTCTAAGACCACTTCTTCTCCCCCCCCCCCAAATTTATGTAGAAATAGACCCATAGACACAGAAAACAAACTTATAATTACCAAAGGGGAAGGTGAGGAGGGATAAATTAGGAGTTTGGGATTAAAATATACACACTACTATATATTCCTGGTGGCTCAGATGGTAAAGAATCTGCCTGCAATGCAGGAGACCCAGGTTCGATCCCTGGGTTGGAAAAATCTCCTGGAGGAGAGCACGGCAACCCACTCCAGTATTCTTGTTTGGAGAATCCCATGGACAGAGGAGCCTGGTGGGCTATGACGGTCCATAGGGTCATAAAGAGTTGAACACAACTGAAGCAATTTAGCACTCATATATAGAACAGATGACCAATAAAGACCTACTATATATAGCTCAGAGACCTATACTCAATACCTTGTAATAACCTATAATGGAAAAAGAGTCTAAAAACAAAGAGATATATTAATATATGTGTATATAGGTATAACTGAATCATGTTGCTGTAAACTAACACGTTGTAAATCAACTATATTCAATAAATTTGTCTTTAAAAACCACTATATATATATGTATATGTGTATATATATATATATATATATATATATATATATATATATAAAAACAGGACTTCCCTGATGGCTCAGAGGGTAAAGCGTCTGTCTGCAATGCAGGAGACCCAGGTTCGATCCCTGGGTCGGGAAGATCCCCTGGAGAAGGAAATGGCAACCCACTCCAGTACTATTGCTTGGAAAATCCCATGGACTGAGGAGCCTGGTAGGCTACAGTCCATGGGGTCACAAAGAGTCGGACACGACTGAGTGACTTCATTTTCACTTTCACTTTCATATATATAAACACATTCATATGACGTGCTCCTGATTGCCTGATTATTTCCATATCTTGTATCCCAACTTTGTGCCTCTGCTTCTACACTTCTGAGGGATGATATAGGCACATGCTTGCTAGTTGCGGCTCTTCATGTCATCTCCAAATGGAGATAAGGTCAAGGATGCCTATAATTTGAAAAATAATTTGATTGATTCTGACAATTCTCTCTGATCTCCCCAACTTGAGAATCATTGCTTTATCACTTAAGTGTATCTACAAAGGAATGTTTGGGAGTTCCCTGGTGGTCCAATGGTTAAGACTTTGAGCTTCTACCACAGAAGGCACAGGGTTCAGTCGCTGGTCGAGGAACTAAGATCTCACATGCTGTGTGGTGTGGCCAAAATGTTTGATTTTTTTTTTAATTTAAAAATATAAAGGAATGTTTGCCCTCATTTTTGAAGTATTGAATAGGTGAGTATGCCCGCAAATTCCAGTGTGAGGATCAATAGAGGCAGGGGTTAAGAAGTATAGAGCCTGCAGGCACCCTATTATAGAAACTCAGTCTCCATGAGGTGGAGCCAAGGAATCTCCATTTAACATGCTTCCAGGGTGATTCTGCCACAGGACAAGGAAACACTGGATGGAAAAAGGTCAGCACAGCTTCTCCAATTTCAGCCCCAGGTGAGTGGATCTACAGTCAAGAGGAAGCCAAAGGACCAAGGCAGTCACCAACACTTTCATCATCATCATCACCCTCCCAAACCATCCACAGAGTGCCTATTATATGAAAGGCAATTCTTGTTCAGATGCTAAGTTGTGTCTGACTGTGACCCCATGGACTGCAGCATGCCAGGCTCCTCTCTCCTCCACTGTCTCAAGAGTTTGCTCAAATTCATATCTATTGAGTCAGTGATGCTATCTAACCATCTCATCCTCTGTCTTCCCCTTCTCCTCATGCCCTCAATCTTTCCCAGGAATAGGGTCTTTTCCAATGAGTTGGCCCTTTGTATCAGATGGCCAAAGTATTGGAACTTCAGTTTCAACATCAGTCCTTCCAATTAATATACAGGGTTGATTTCCTTTAGGATTGACTCATTTCAGTTCAGTCGCTCAGGCGTGTCCTTGTGATCCCATGAACCACAGCACGCCAGGCCTCATCACCAACTGCTGGAGTCTACCTAAACCCATGTCCATAGAGTCAGTGATGCCATCCAACCATCTCATCCTCTGTCATCACCTTCTCCTCTTGCCCTCAATCTTTCCTAGCATCAGGGTCTTTTCAAATGAGTCAGCTCTTCTCATCAGATGGCCAAAGTACTGGAGTTTCAGCTTCAACATCAGTCCTTCCAGTGAACACCCAAGACTGATCTCCTTTAGGATGGACTGGTTGGATCTCTTTGAAGTCCAAGGGACTCCCAAGTGTCTTCTCTAACACCACAGTTCAAAAGCATCAATTCTTCAGCGCTCAGCTTTCTTTATAGGCCAATTCTCACATCCATATATAACTACTGGAAAAACCATAGCCTTGACTAGATGGACCTTTGTTGACAAAGTAATGTCTCTGCTTTTGAATATACTATCTAGGTTGGTCATAACTTTCCTTCCAAAGAGTAAGCGTCTTTTCATTTCATGGCTGCAATCTCCCATCTGCAGTGATTTTGGAGCCCCCCAAAATAAAGTCAGCAACTGTTTCCACTGTTTCCCCATCTATTTGCCATGAAATGATGGGACTGGATGCCATGATCTTAGTTTTCTGAATGTGGAGCTTTAAGTCAGCTTTTTCACTCTCCTCTTTCACTTTCATCAAGAGGCTCTTTAGTTCTTCTTCACTTTCTACCATAAGGGTGGTGTCATCTGCATATCTGAGGTTATTGATATTTCTCCCAGCAATCTTGATTCCAGCTTGTGCTTCTTCCAGCCCAGTGTTTCTCATGATGTACTCTGCATAGAAGTTAAATAAGCAGGGTGACAGTATACAGCCTTGACGTATTCCTTTTCCTATTTGGAACCAGTCTGTTGTTCCATGTCCAGTTCTAACTGTTGCTTCCTGAACTGCATACAGGTTTCTCAAGAGGCAGGTCAGGTGGTCTGGTATTCCCATCTCCTTCAGAATTTCACTCATTTCATATTCATGCAATCCCAGGGACTCTCAAGGGTCTTCTCCAGCACTACAATTTGAAAGCACCAATTCTTCAGTCTGAGACTTCTTTATGGCAATTACCAACCTCAAAAGGTACAAGCAAAGCAAAGGGCCTAGGATAGAAAGGCTATGGGAACTGTAATTAGAAGAGTGAATCTGGGTTCAACTGGAGGTTGGTTAAGAAGAGGTGTAGTAAGTCAGTAAGATATATCTGATCCAAAGTTTTTATATATAATGAAATCTAGCAAACTGAGGAAGCCACTGATATTACAAAACCAGCCCATCTTTGTGTATTTGTCAGACACAGGCTGAATTAAGGCCATGGTTACATCTTGACCTGTCTACTCATACATCTAAAGAAGAGAACTGGGTTTTACACTTATTGACTAGGGACTTCCCTGGTGGTCCAGGGTAAGGAATCTGCCCTTCCATAACAGGCGACATGGGTTTGATCTCTAGTTGCTTGGGAAGATCCTGCATGCTGCACAGTGCAGCCAAAAAATAAATAAAATAAGATAAATATACTTAAATTTATTGACCAGTTCATGGCAAACCATGATAAAGCTTGGGAGCAATGCATTGGGAAAAGCTTGGAGGGTTCTAGGAGCATGGCTGGTTAACAAGTGAATGGACTCCCTTCAGGTTGTCTCCCCAAACTCCCAAAACTATTCATCTTGGGTTCACTGGGGAACTCTCAGCCACAGGAAATAGGCAGGAAGATTCCAGGAGACAATTAAAATTGTCAAATATATTAGGCACAGGCTTCCCTGGTGGCTCAGACAGTAAAGAATCCTCCTGCAATGCAGGAGACCTGGGTTCAATCCCTGGGTTGGGACTGGAGAAGGAAATAGCTACCCACTCCAGCATTTTGGCCTGGATAAATCCATGGACAGAGGAGCCTGGTGGGCTACAGACCATGGGGTTGCAAAGACTCGGACACGACTGAACAACTTTCAATTTTCATTAGACATAGATCACTACAGTCTCAACCTTTTGAGACTGAAAGACACAGGCTGAAGCTCCACTCTTGTCTTTTTAAGATAGGAGAAGAATTAAGTCTTTCTAGAAGAAATTCTATCTTCATGGACATCATATGCATGATTGGGTGAGGAATTGCAAATTAGCATATCTTTAGATAAGTTTTCCTCATTTGAAAGCCTAATTTATCCTTAAAGGACAAGCTTGTTTCAGAATTCCCAAGCCAGATAAACTGACCTTGGGGATTATAAACTCGTAGTCTGGGTCCCCTGGGTCTCTTGGTCATCTGGGTGGAAAAATTCTCATCATTTGAAGCTACATGGGAGCCAAAATTTATAGTTTATAAAGTTTATCTGGAGCCGGAATCAGGATCTGTCATGCTTAATAAGTATTTCTTGAATTTATAGATGAGCCTGTTTATAAACTTACCCAAAATACTTGCTGAAAGTATTTTGCAGGGATGAAGAAACATTTGTCGGTGTTGATAAAAAGGATTTTATAAGCATAATCCAACAGTGGTCAGAGCCCAAGAAATCGTTTCTCTATTCCTTTTTGGATTATGCCTTCACAAATTTATAATAGATTCTAACAATTACTTCAGATGGCTTCTTAAATCAAACATTTTTGAATATAAGTTAGCCAAACCTATCAAATGGGTCAATTAAATACCATTTTCCATTCCCATGCTAACACATGTAAGCTGCAATTCTTCATGCTGGTTAAAAAAAATTCAAAAAACAAAATTTGTTTTATTACTGTAAAACAAGTGTGGTGTTTAATGTAGGGTGCTAGCACGCTTAGTTGTGTCTGACTCTTTGCAACCCTTTGGACTGTAGCCAATGAGGCTCCTCTGTCCATGGGATTTTTCAGGCAAGACTATTGGAGTAGGTTGCCATTTCCTCCTCTAGGGGATCTTCCTGACTCAGGGATGGAACCCGAGTCTCCTGTGTCTCCTGCATTGCAGGCGGATTATTTACCTACTGAGCCATCAGGGGAGCCCTACTAATATATGCTGCTGCTGCTAAGTCGCTTCAGTTGGGTCCGACTCTGTGCGACCCCACAGACGGCAGCCCACCAGGCTCCGCTGTCCCTGGGATTCTCCAGGCAAGAACATTGGAGTGGGTTGCCATTTCCTTCTCCAATGCATGAAAGTGAAAAGTGAAAGTGAAGTTGCTCAGTCATGTCCGACTCTTAGCGACCCCATGGACTGCAGCCTACCAGACTCCTCCGTCCATGGGATTTTCCAGGCAAGAGTATTGGAGTGGGTTGTCATTGCCTTCTCCTACTAATATATAATTTTGTCTGAATCTTATTTATTTTTAATTGGAGGATAATTGCTTTACAATGTTGTGTTGGTTTCTGCCATACAACACGAATCAGCCACAATCATATCTATATATATATACAGATAGATAGATATAAACAGATATCTTTCCTCTTAAACCTCCCTCTCCTTAATTTTTTAAAGTTCAATTATAGTTAATTTACAGTGTTCCATTTATTTATTTTACAGTGTTGTTATTAATCTTGATTTAAAAATAAACATCATTATACTGAACATCACTTTGTTATTAAACTGATCATAAGTCATGCCGTTCTTTTTACTGAGGAATTTATTTTCAGGTTTCAATCTTTGCTAATGGAATTAAGTTTACAGTTACTTATATTACATTATTTATGTTTTTATTTTTAATCTTTTTGAAATTTAACATTATTGAAGGCAACAATTTTTTCAGCAATATTAATGAACAAAATTAAATTGTGTACCTTCTATGGCAGTGATATATAAATCATACAATCATAATAATCATATAATTATCATATGATCATATAATTAAGTATATATATGTATATACTTAGTAATAATGCTATATGATTTTCCTTCCAAACAATGGAATTTAAAAGTTGAATCAATTAAAAGAAAATACTAATAATTAGCATAAGTGGGTTAGAATCACGAAGAGGACATCAGAAGGCCTAGATTTCGTGGAAACACTGAGAGCAGAGCCAGCACGGAGTAGAGACTAGGCTGGCTAACAAGATGAGCTGCCTCTCCTGGGATCCCCTACACCATGCTATGGAGGTTACACTTTATCCTAAGAGCAGTGGGAGTGACTAAAGTGTTAAAATCAGTGTCATGATGACATTTGCTCTTCTATCAATATAAAATCATTATGGGGCAGAGAGAGGATTAGAAGTGACAAAAAGAGCCAGGGAGTTCAGTTAGGAGCCAACTGCAAAAATCCAAGGGAGGGATGATGGTGGTCTGACTCTTGGTGTTGCCAGCAGGACAAAGAGTAAAGAATTGCCATGGCCTGACTTGGTCCTTCAGTAGAAGAACCTCTGGTTCTTGGCTTAGACAATGGGTCATGGGAATATGGAGGAGAAGTGGATTTTAAGAGGATAATGATGAGATGCTTAGATATGTGTTGAAGGTGACTTGTATGAAAATGAAGAGGAAATAAATATTCAGTAGGAGCTGGTGGCTGGGCCAGGACCTCATATGAGTGAACTGGATAGGAGTTGCTGTTGTTGTTCAGCTGCTAAGTCATGTCTGACTCTTTGCATCTCCATGGACTGCAGCATGCCAGGCCTCCTTGTCCCTCACAGGGAGTTACCAGCACTTAATCTTTCTTTTGCAATGGATAAAATCCTACCTGTGTGTGTTTGCTAGGGCTGCCAAAGTACTGGGTTGGCCAAAAAGGTTGTTTGGGTTTTTCCATATGATGGTACAGCAAAACCCAAATGAACTTTTTGGCCAACTCAATACAGACTGAGTGGTTTCAACCACAGAAATTTATTTCTTCGTAGTTCTGGGTGTTAGATGTCCAAGACCAAAGTGTCAGTGGCGTTAGTAACCTCTGAGGGCTTCTCTCCTGGGCTTAGATGACTGTCTTCTCCCTGTCTTCCCATGGTCTTTCCTTTGCATGTGTGTGTCTGTGTCCTAATCTTTTCTCATAAAGGCTTTAGTCATTTTGGATTAGGGCTCCTTTGTCCTAAGAACCTAATTCACCTTAATTACCTCTGTAATGACCAAATAGTCACATTCTGAGGTATAAAGAGGTAGAAAGTCAACATTGTGGTTTGGGGGGAATGCAATGCAGCCCATAATGTCACATCCTAACTTGTTAAATCAAAATGGAAATCTGTTGGCTAATGAAAACAGGAAGTTCAAAAGGTTGAAGGAAGATTCTGAATAAAGGGATTCAAATCTTGGATCCAGGACATGTCTTCATTCCTGTCATTCAGCTTTACATGATGTCACCCGCAGCATCATGGTACCAATGATGGTCATTTCAGGACCACATCCTCTGTACAGGAACCAAGACTTGTGAAGAAAGGAACTTTTTCCTGATAATCCCAAGAGAAATTCTGAAGATGATCTTAAGTGACCTATCTTTTTTTTTTAACTTTTTATTTGGTATTAGAGTACAGTTGATTAACAATGTTGTGATAATTTCAGATGAACAACGAAGGTTCTCAGCCATATATATACATGTATCCATTCTCCTGCAAACTCCCCTCCCTTCCAGTCTGCCACAGAACATTGAGAAAAGTCCCATGTGCTATACAGTAGGTCCCTGCTGGTTATCCATTTTAAATATAGCAAACTCTATATCAAACTCCCTAATTATTCCTTCATCCAACCTTCCCCCTGGCAACCATAAATTCATTCTCTATGTCTGTGAGTTTGTTTCTGTTTTGTCAATTCCTTTGTATCATTTCTTTTTAGATTCCACATATAAGGGATGCCATATGATATTTCTCCTTCTCTGACTTAAGTGACCTATCTTAAATCATTCACTCACGTCAAACAAATCACTGCTGTAGGAAAAAGTAACTCTGGGCAAGGGCCAAGTCTGAGTTTCCAGTTTTTCCCTGTCCAGTGGCCAATCCCACACAATTCTTACAAGCCGGCAAGTATAGCTCTTATTTACAGAACTATTAAACAGGCAGTAACAGCTGTAACGATCCATTACAACTAAAGGCACAGGAGTGGATATGGCAGCCCATGAAGAATGTGTGCGAGGAAAAGAAGAGGACTGAATTAGGAACCTGAGGGGGTAAAAAACAATATTCAAAGGATGAGATGAGAAATAGACAGACATCCTTTGAAAATGCAGAAGATAAAGGAAGAAAGTCAGGACAGAGCGCTATCATAGATCCAACAGAAGAGATAATTTTAACAAAGAAACCACCATTTGCAACACCTGGGGTGAAAATTAATATCTTTAATCACAAAGAGCTCAGACACATCCATTTTTTTAAAAAGAGCAAAATGGGCAAAAGGTCAGAACAGGAAGTTCACAAAACGAAAAAATTAACATGACATGTGATTAGGTATTCATTCATCAAGGAAAACAAACCGAAACACGTTTGAGATATCGTTCTGTGCTTTTAAGATCAGTAAATAAGAAAACTTGAACACATCCAGCTTTTAGCAAAAGGGAAGGAAAATAGGCATCTGACATGAACCTGCTAGTGGTATAAACTGGGGCATCCTCTTGAAGAATCATTTGTCAGAATCACATGTTTAAAGGTATGTCCTCTTTGATCCAGAAAATCCCAGCTAGAAATTTACTTGTGGTTGCTCAGTCACTAAGTCCTGTCCCAGACTTAGTGACCCCATGGACTGAAGCACGCCAGGCTTCCCTGTCCTTCGCTATCTCCTGGAGTTTGCTCAAACTCATGTCCATTGAGTCAATCATGCCATCCAACCATCTCATCCTCTGTCTATCCCTTCTCCTTATGCCCTCAGTCTCTTTCAGCATCAGGGTCTTTTTAATGAGTTGGCTCTTCACATCAGGTGGCCAAAGTATTGGAGCTTCAGTCCTTCCAATGAATATTCAGGATTCATTTCCTTTAGGATTCACAGGTTTGATCTCCTTGCAGTCCAAGGGACTTTCAAGAGTCTTCTCCAGCACCACACACAGTTCAAAAGCATTAATTCTTCGGTGCTCAGTCTTCTTTATGGGCCAACTCTCACATCCGTACATGACTACTAGAAAAACCATAGCTTTGACTATAAGGATCTTTGTTAGCAAAGTAACGCCTCTGCTTTTAAGCCATTTTCTTTAAAGGAGGTAGTTGTAAGATCCATCTAAAGTAGGTTAAATTCAAAATGCTGCTACTGCTAAGTCGCTTCAGTCGTGTCCGGCTCTGTGCAACCCCATAGACGGCAGCCCACCAGGCTCCCCTGTCCCTGGGATTCTCCAGGCAAGAACACTGGAGTGGGTTGCCATTTCCTTCTCCAATGCATGAAAGTGAAAAGTGAAAGTGAAGTCGCTCAGTCGTGTCCGACTCTTCGCGACCCCATGGACTGCAGCCCACCAGGCTCCTCCATCCATGGGATTTTCCAGGCAAAAGTACTAGAGTGGGGTGCCATTGCCTTCTCCAAATTCTAAATACTGCCTAACAAATATGGAGGGACACCACCAAATTAAAACAGGGACAGGCTGTAAACCACTCTTACAAAACAATACTGGTGGGTCTTCACTGAACATCTCATGAAGGGGAACACCAGGACGACGAGTGAGGTAGACGTTTGGACATATGGGCTGCTTTGGAAAGTTCTCCAAGACATATTAATGGAAGTAGAAGGTGCAGAGCTATGTGAATGGCATGGATTCTGCTTTAAAGGCATATATCAGTGCAGGTAAGTACCTCCAAACATTTTCTGGAGGAAAGCATAAGAAACTGATAGGGGATAGGAGGTTGAAGGGATGAGACTTCTAATTTCCATTTTACATCATTTAATGCTTTTTAACTTTAATTTCTTTAAGCAAGAAACAATAATTGAGCATGCACCAATGATAGGTGCTGAACCAGCCACTGGGGAAATACCAGAGGAGGCAATTAATGATGGTTTCCCTGGTGGCTCAGTTGGTAAAGAATCCCCCTGCAACACAGAAGACCCAGGTTTGATCCCTGGGTTGGGAGAAAGAAATGACAACTCACTCCAGTATTCTTGCCTGGAAAATCCCATGGACAAAGGAGTCTGGTGGGCTACAGTCCATGGGGTCACAAAGAGTCAGAAACGACCGAGTGTCTGAGCAGAGCATATATAATTATTGCCGAGAGCTCCCAGCCTGGGCTTCGTGGCTTGATTGCCTGGCTCTGAATCAGCTTTGAATCTTGGCTGCACACTTAGAAATTACTTAACTTCTCTCTCTGAGACTTCATCTGTAGAATGCAGACTGAGAGTTCTTATCTCACAGAATTGCTGTAAGAAGTAAATGAGATAACGCATGGAAGATGCTTAGCACAATGCCAGGCATTTAGTACATGTTTCCTTAATTGTAAGCACTCAAAAAAAGTGAGCCACAGAGTCACGGAGACACAGTCCCCAGCCTCAAAGAACACTCAATACAGTGAGTGGCTGAACTGGAGAGGAGGAACTGGTTATTAGAAATGAGGGTCCAGAGAATTGGATGAGCCTACCAAGCCGATGCTGAAGCCATCCAGCAAGACAGGAGGGCTGGAGGGCATTTGTGCCCTGAGGAGGGAGGAGTTGGGGGAAAAGTAGCCTCAGGGCACCATGGGAGGATCCCGGGGAGCCAGGATGCTTTCAGAGCATGGAGAGACACTATCAGGCAAGTCTTCTAGGAGAGCTGAAGATACTCTGGGAGCAGGTCCGGAGCACAAGGAAGGGTCTGACAAGTTAGCTGAGGAAGCTCAAGAATGGGGCTAATCAGCTAGAGCCAGAGGCCAGTGAAGCATTCCAGAGGATTGGGGAGGGGAGAGTGAAGCACTGGGAAGAGGTGTAAGGTTCAAGCAGGCAGTGATGTATTAGTAACTTTGTTCAAAGGATTTGTTGGATCACCGTGGTTTGGGCTGATAATTTTTTCTCTTATTCTTCTGGATTAAGTACACAGAACTTCGGTGGTATCCTCAGAGGCTTCAACCCACAAGAATCCCAAGGAGTCATCCTTTGTGCTAGGCATCTTGTGCCTAATGTTGGCAGTGGGAAGAGCGCCATAAGCCATGGGGGTCAGCTGGCTTATGGCCAGGTAGTGCTTCTGAGCCTCCCTGCCCATGATCTTTGCACCCTGCCCGCGGTATTTGAGCCTCCCAGGTGGCAGCAGTTGTAAAGAATCCTCCTGCCAATATAGGAGATGTAGGAGATGTGGGTTTGATCCTTGGATTGAGAAGATCCTGGAGGAGGAAATGACCACTCACTCCAGTATTCTTGCATGGAAAATTCCATAGACAGAGAAGCTAGCTGACTATGGTCCGTATGGTCACAAAGAGTCAGACCCAATGAGTGACTGAGCATACACACACCCCTGTATTTACAGCTCACTCCAGTCTTCTTTGACTCCCAGGTGGCTTAGTAGGGGGACCAACAGGGGCAACTTGGCCAAGGTTAAGTTGGCCAAGTTGCCCCTGTTGAACAGCTTACAGGTAAATGTGTTCTTGGAAAAGAAAACAGATGCTAAGTTGGTGAAAAACCTGCTCTCCTAGTGGAAAAGAGCCACCTCAGTTTCCCATCAGCTCTTAGATTCAGTAAGTAGAGCCTAAATGTTTGTTAAAAACTGATGGACAGCACCTCTGACATCTGCTGCATCTGCAGTGATGGACTGGGAGGGGACAGAGGCTCTTCGGTGTGCTCCTCATTAATGACACTGCTGCTAAGTCGCTTCATCGTGTCCGACTCTGTGCGACCCCAGAGGCGGCAGCCCACCAGGCTCCCCCGTCCCTGGGATTCTCCAGGCAAGAACACTGGAGTGGGTTGCCATTTCCTTCTCCAATGCATGAAGGTGAAAAGTGAAAGTGAAGTCGCTCAGTCGTGTCTGACTCTTAGCGACCCCATGGAGCCTACCAGGCTCCTCCATCCATGGGATTTTCCAGGCAAGAGTACTGGAGTGGGGTGCCATTGCCTCCTCCGATTAATGACACTACCAGTTGCTATGTGTGTGTGTATATATATATATATATATATATATACACAATATGTATATATATACACAATATATATATACACACACATATATACTATATATACATACATATATATATACACAATATGTGTATATATATATACACAATATATATACACACACATATATACTATATACTATATATACATACATATATATACACTATATATATACCAGTTGCTATATGTGTGTGTATATATATAGTATATATATATAGTGTATATATAGTATATATATATGTATATATATAGTATATATATAGTGTGTGTGTGTATATATATATATATATATATATATATATAGGAGTGGTTTCCAACACCTTGCAACCCCATCATGATGGACTGTAGCCCATCATTCTCTGTCTGTGGGATTCTCCAGATAAGAATACTGGAGTGAAACAAACAAACAAAAAAGAATACTGGAGTGGGTCGCTATTCCCTTCTCCAGGGATCTTCCCTGCCCAGGGATCGAACCCAGGTCTCTCGCATTGTGGCCAGATTTTTACGGTCTGAGCCACCAGGGAAACCCCCAAATGAGAACCAATTAAGTGGTCAGCAATTGGAAAAAGTAAGGAATGAGGTGGTGGGTCCAGCCCCCATAGATGCAACATCTTTCCTTCAAGAATCCATCCTTTCTTCACCAGAAAAATCTTACATATTTTAGCCTATGTGGTAGTTATTCTTACTTCATTTTCCCCCAAACTGTATTCTTTGATTACAATGAGTTTTCCCACTTTCTCTTAATTTTTTAATAGCTGCTAAGTCTTTATTTGGGCTTCCCAGGTGGTTCAATGGTAAAGAACCCACCTGCCAATGCAGGAAACATATGTTCGATCCCTGGGTCAGGAAAATCTCCTGGAGAAAGAAATGGCAACCCACTCCAGTATTCTTGCCTGGGAAATCCCATGGACACAGGAGCCTGGCAGGCTACAGTCCATGGGGTCACCAAGAGTCAGACACAATTGAGTGACTGAACAACAATCGTCTCTAATCACTTTTTGCATTAAAAATTGACAACAATCCATATCCCCTATTGATGAGCTACAAACAGTGTGTGTATGCTTGGGTGTGTTTTCTTTTTTTCATTTGGGGTATAGTTGCTTTAAAACATTGTCTTAGTTTCTGCTGTATACATATAGGTGATTCAGTTCTTGCCTTCTCTTCTCACCTCCTCTTGTTGTTCTAAGTTGCAACTATGGGACTTTCCTGGTGGTCCAGTGGGTAAGACTCCAAGCTCCCAATGCAGGGGGCCTGGGTACAATCCCTGGTCTGGGAACTAGGTCCCCCATGCAAGCACAAAGAAGATCCTGTGAGCCACAACTAAGACCCAGCACAGCAAAAACACATAAATAAGTTGCAGCTATCAGGAATTAAGAGCACTGAGGTTATTTCCAATTTATATTACCTTTTTCTTCCTCAGTAAATATGGAAATGGATAAGGAAATGGCAACCCACTCTAGTATTTTCACCTGGGAAATCCCATGGACAGAGAAGCCTGGCAAGCTACAGCCCATAGGGTCGCAGAGTTAGGTCCGACTAAACAACAACAAAAATATGGACAAATACTAGCAAATGCCATAGTGCCAACATTTCTATGCTATAAATCAATGAGTGTAAAGAATTTTACATGTTATTATAGTATTTGTTAAAAATTACTACATTCCATTGTAAATTACTGTTGTTGCTCAAGAAAGCATCTAGAATGTTACCAAATGTCAGTGGAAAATAAATGAGAGATTTTCTTCAGGTTGAAAGATTTCCCAAAATGTTTTATTTTCCAGTGATGAAAACATGCAACATCTACCTTTGTTTTACACCATTTTACACTGGTATAGGTACATTGTTCAATTGCCTCAATTATATTCTTCTGTGAAAAGGCAATTTAACAAAACATTATTACAGAGAACTTGCATTTTATGCCTAGGTTTTATTCTATTTGCTTTTCTGTTTTTTTTCAAGTGTACCAAATGTTTTAAAATTTTGTTTAAAATTCCATGTGGCTCAGTCAGTGGTAAAGAATCCACCTGCCAATGCAGTAGACACAGGAGACTCAGATTCCATCCCTGAGTTGGGAAGATCCCTTGGAGGAGGAAATGGCAATCCTCTCCAGTATTCTTGCCCGAAAAATCCCATGGGCTGGGGAGCCTGGCGGGCTACAGACCATGGAGTCACAAAGAATCAGACAGGACTGAGCGACTGAGTACATACACACGGATTTAAGATATTATTTTAAATTTTGACATTAAAAATCAAGACTGTGACCAATGATAGTCTTAAGCTTGGCTAATTAATATGTGATTTAAAAACAAATAGAAAAAAGTATGATATCCAAACCCTTAGCGGGGGTGAACTGTTCATTTCACAGGTCCCTATCCGGATATCTGCTGTAACAGAGCAAAGAGCCGCTAGGTGGCTCCATTAATTTAATAAAATTAAAGTCGGGAAAAGATAATGTATAGTCAAGGAACAAAATATCTCTTTTAAGCAGAACCTTTAACCAAAGAAACAATGATCTTTAATCATAGCCTCTCACTCAGAATAATTTGGAATATAGGATTAAGAGTTGAACTAAAAAAAAAATCTGCAAGACTGCAAAGTATGTATGGGTAATCAATTTGCTAAAGAAAAGTATATTCTTAAGGACATCAATTACTAAGGGAGGGATGGTTTCAAATCTTTCCTAATTTATTACCATCTAGTTTGCCAGCTTTTCTTTTGAACTTTTTCTTTTTGTTTAAACTTTAGGAAAAAATATTAAATTTGAGCATTTATTAAGTTACTAAAAATTGCTTTCCAATTTCTTGACTTACAGCTGTCATCCTTATTAACATCCCAAGAAAAAGAACAACTTCGTCTGGGCTATTTGGGAAGGAAAACGAAAGCTGTGTGCTTACCTAAACTACCTCAAAATACAACTAAGGCAAACGCTACTCCATTCTATACCATTTGCAAGGAGACTGAAAGAAACTGTGTGACAAGAATTCCTTCCCGGGTTCACAAAAGACGAGAAAAAATGTTACATCTGAAGTGTGAGTTGCATTTTAGGTACCCAAGTTGGCTAAAGATCTTTGGATTTTATTTTTTAAGAAGTGCTAAAACAGAAGAGGATCATTTTCCTGAAAGTACATAAGGAACTGTCACGAAAATAAATGCGGGAGGTGGGTTCCGAATTATTAAGTATTCTGAACCGTGAGTCTGCAATTGACAAATAGGAAGAATAAAAAATTTTTTTCCTCTCCCCTCTCCTTTAAAAGAGAATCTCAGACCTGTCACCGCTTAAGAAAATATTTAGAACTCAATTTAACCGTAAAAAAAAACAATTTTTTTTCTTATCGTTCGGAGTCAATAAATAATGATGGCGTGGCACTTGGAGTCTCCACAGTATTTTGCTGGTTTTGTTTGTTTTTCCAGGCAGGAGCTGCATTAGAAAACTTAACAGAAGTAGAGGGCAAGTCTTCTGCCATAATTCGTTGAGATCGTTTTTTGTAAACGAGCGCTTCTAGCACAGTTTAAATTACAGTTGGCTTTAAAATGCTAATTCCGAACCCACTTATTTAAATGTCTTTGAAAACGTTTACCCTTCTGTTTTCGAAGACAACAAATCACACCAAAAGTCTGCGCAAACTGGACCTAAAATGCATATCTATTTCCCGATAGGAACGAACCTGTCGCTATGTTTAGAGAAATTAAAAAACCGATTTCGGTCCTTCCCTTCAAAGAATTCCCTAGGACAAGGGGACGCACCAAAATGCTCCTTAGTATCTACGGTGTACCTCCCAAGACTTGTAAATCGCGTCTATTATTCTCGACTGGGAGCCGACCAGTCGGGACCGGACGTGATTCCTGCAAATGATCACAAAAGATGTAGAGGCTCCAGGTCGAAATATCAAAGGTTGGGGCGGGGGCAGGCAGGTGGGCTGAGCGGCCACCCAGAGTTAACTCACAGACTTTTTAGAACAGTCGGACCGTCCTGGAGATTTTCTCTTTGTTTTGATATTCGTTATTTTATTTCGTTCTTGTGCTGAGGACACAATGGTTAGGAATGGGGAACAGGTTGCTTGAATATCGGAGGCGCCGGCCTCCCCCGGGCTTCCCTGGTTCTTCCCGACCTCCCTCCGTTCCACCCCGGCCCGGAGAGGAGGGGTTGCAGCTGCCGGGCAGGCGCGACGGGCGGCAGGAGGTTTCCGCGCGCTGGGCCGGGATGCGTGCGCGGGCAGGTGGGGCGTGGCGGGGGCGTGGAGAGCCGGAGCCCGCGGGCAGCCGCCCAGCCCCGGGACCGGCCCGGGAGGAGCCGAGCCGCCGACGGTTATAAGAGGCTAGCTCGTCGGCGCTCCGCTCTCACCCATCAGTCCCCGCCCCTCCTCGCCGAAGACAAGAGTCGCCGAGCCAGGGCCGCAGGGTTGGCCCCCAAAGGGATGCTCTTGCCCGAGCGGCGAGGTCAGCCCCGCTCGCCCCTCGCCGCCGCCGCCGCACCGCGCCAGCCGACGGCCGCCGACATGGCTCTCTACTGTGGGGACAACTTCGGCGTGTACTCGCAGCCCGGCTTGCCCTCGACCGCCGCCGCCGCCGCCGCCCCAGGCGCCCCCGCACCCGCCCGGGCGCCCTACGGACTCACCGACTACGCCGCGCCGCCAGCCGCCGCCGCCAACCCCTACCTGTGGCTCAACGGGCCGGCCGTGGGAGGTCCCCCCGCCGCCGCCGCCGCCGCGTACCTGGGCGCCCCTCCACCGCCGCCGCCGCCCCCGGGGGGCGCGCCGGGACCCTTCCTGCAGCCGCCGACCGCCGCTGGCACTTTTGCCTGCGCTCAGCGGCCCTTCGCGCAGCCCGCGCCCGCCGCGCCCGCCTCACCCGCCGGGCCCGCGGCGCCAGGGGAGCTGGGCTGGCTGTCCATGGCCAGCCGCGAGGACCTGATGAAGATGGTGCGGCCGCCCTACTCGTACTCGGCGCTCATCGCCATGGCCATCCAGAGCGCGCCCGAACGCAAGCTCACGCTCAGCCACATCTACCAGTTCGTGGCCGACAGCTTCCCTTTCTACCAGCGCAGCAAGGCCGGCTGGCAGAACTCCATCCGCCACAACCTGTCTCTCAACGACTGCTTCAAGAAGGTGCCCCGCGACGAGGACGACCCAGGTGAGGGCGGACAGGTGCTTCCCGGCCGGTCCCTTACCCACACCCGCCCCCCACTACGCGCACCCCACAACTCACGCACACGCAGAGGCAGGCCAGGGTGGGATAAAGGTAGAAAGCCTGAATCCTTAAGCCGAAAGTCACTCCTGAGTGGTGTTCCTTAGGCGGTTGGAGGGAGGGTCGAGTTACCGGTAAACGGATTAGGAATAAAAACACGGGTGGGCTCTCAGATAAGGGATGGCTGTAAAGAGATTCAGATGAGCCGAGAATCCCATCACATTTCAGGAGAGTGAGGTGGGGAGAGACGGGGAGTTGGTACCTGCTGTACGTAGATGCGTTTCGAACCTTACCTGTTTAGAAACGTAATAGTGTAAATCCCAAATGTGCTTCGTGCGGATCTAAGCCCCTGAGGTGAGGAGGGCTGGGTGATAGTGGCTTGATTTAATGGTTTTCCTCTTAGCTGAGGAATGAGGTGAAGAAAAGCTCAAAAATTTCAGAAACAGATTCTTACTGGAGGTTTTCTGAAGGCGCTCAGGACTAGGGGTGTGGGGTGAGAATCCGGTTAGGGAAAAGAGAAAACTGTTTCCTTGCCTTCTACAGCAGGAGTCCCCAACCTCTGGGATCTAATGCCTGATGATCTGAGGGGGAGTCGATGTAGCAATAATAGAAATAATAAGTGCACAATAAAAGTAATGCACTCAGACTCCCCCCCATCCCTTAGCCCCCTGCGTTGGTGGAAAATACTGTCTTGCAGGAGACCAGCCCCTGGTGCAGAAATGGCTAAGGATCAGTGAGGGATACAGGATTCTTTGTAAATTATGTAAATGCTCTGAAGTAGTTGTGTTGTTCAGTCGCTCAGTCATGTCCAACTCTTTGCGACCCCATGGACTGCAGCACACCAGGCCTATCTGTCCTTCACCATCTCCCAGAGCTTGCTCAAACTCATATCCAATGAGTAGGTGGTGCCATCCAACCATCTCGTCGTCCCCTTCTCCTCCTGCCTTCAATCTTTCCCAGCATCAGGGTCTTTTCTAATGAGTTGGCTCTTCACATCAGGTGCCAAAGTATCAGAGCTTCAGCTTCAACATCAGTCCTTCCAATGAAGAGCAGTGCTTTGCATTTGAAATGCTGTACAAACTACACGTAGTTGAAAAATTGTCTAGTAGCCATGTGAAAAAAAGTAAAAAGATGGTGAGAATTTATTTTTTAAAGCAACCCAAAATGTCGTTTCAACATGTAAAACATAGAAGAAATTATCCATGAGCTAATTACATTATTCTTTTGGTACTAAGTCTTCAAAATCCTATGTATGTGTTTTATACCATATTTCACTTGGTACGAGCCACTTTTCACATGCCCAGCAGCCACGTGTGGCTGGTGGTTACTTTACTGGACAAGGCATGCAGCTCTCCAAGATGCATCTGCCCAGATTTGGCCTCTAAATCACCTGAGGTGATCATGTCAGTTGTCACGTACACTCCCGGACTTTCTAAAAAGGTCAAGGATCTCAAGCCAATGTCTTGTCAAAGCTTTTGGTAGCAAGATGACACAATATAAATATTCTGGTAGAAGTAGGTATGATTGGTTGTTTAGATGGTAGTTACGTGAATTAGGTTTTTATTCTGCAACTATTTGCAGAAAATGTGTTGGTGGAGGTAATGGATGTGGAGGGGTGTGTGGTCGTGGTTAAGAATGCTTGCCTCTAGAGACAACCTGCTTATATACTGGCCCTATCACTGCTAACTGGGCTTCCCAGGTGGTACAGTGGTAAAAGAATCAGTCTGCCAATGCAGTAGATAGACGTGGGTTCGATCCCTGGGTCGGGAAGATCCCCTGGAGAAGGAAAAGGCACCCAGTATTCCTGCCTGGGAAATCCCATGCCCAGAGGAGCCTGGCGGGCTACAGTCCACGGGTCACAAAGAGTCAGACAGGGCTGAGCAACTAAGCACGCACACACTGTTGCTAACTGGGAGAATGACAGGTTGCTAACCAATCTGCACCTCAGTTTCCCCATCTGAAGAATGGAGGCGATGATATCACTCGTCTCCAGAGCCGTGAGGAGTAACTAGAGTTATCAATGTGAAGAACTCACTACAAGATAAGTGCTTTACGGTATTTGCAAATGCCAAAGATTCTTTTTACCAGAAGTGATGAGAGCCGTTGGGAGAAAAAAATCCTCGAAGATGACAGATGTTTTTTACTTCCACTGTGCTAGATAGTGAGGGAGTTTTTCTAAGCAGAAGACTAGCATTGCTTGCATTAAATGGGGTCCTGGTCTGAGATCAGCCTGGTGGAGGAAAAGCTGGGAAGACGTGCAAGGGTGCCTCTTGCCCAAGGCGAGGGATGGGTGTGGAGCTTCCTTGTACTTTCAAATAGATGCCATCCAAGGTGTGTTTAAAACAGTCAATTGCTCAGTAATAACTTGTCGTTTCTGTTGGACGAGGCAGAGGGTTGGGTACTGGAGGATGCATTTTTCCAGTGGAGTATTTTTTCGGGGCAAATATTATACCCTTTCAGCAAATGATAATGATAATAGATACCTTTTTCTTTTCACTGCTCACTGTGTATGGCTTCTTTGCGGAGATCTATCATTTACCCCTCACGGCCAACCTGTGAGGTGAGTACTGTCTTATCCCTATTTTTATAGATAAACAGAGGCTCAAGTTCAAGTAGTGCCATTTCCCTCAAAAGGACAACAGAGTAGATTGAGCATCTCTGTCAAGTTTCATGAAAGCCTGCCTCCCTCATCTCGGACCCAAAGCTGGGCATGTGGGACTTCCCTGGTGGCTCAGTGGTAAAGAATCCGCCAGCCAATGCCAGAGGCATGGGTTTGATACCTGGGTCGGGAAGATCTCTTGGAGAAGGAAATGGCATCCCACTCCAGTATTCTTGCCTGGAGAATCCCGTGGACAGAGGAGTCTGGCAGGGCTACAGTCCATGCAGTTGCCAAAGAACTGGACATGACTTAGTGACTAAACGATAACATGGGCACGTACACCTCCTCTTCTAACCCATCTTTCTCATCTTTGCAGGGAAAGGTAATTACTGGACCCTGGATCCGAACTGTGAGAAGATGTTTGACAACGGAAACTTCCGTCGGAAGCGAAAGCGCCGCTCAGAAGCCAGCAGCACCCCCTCAGTGGCCGTGGGGACTTCAAAATCAGAAGAAGGGCTCTCCCCGGGACTGGGGTCAGGAGTGGGTGGGAAGCCAGATGGAGACAGTGCCCCTGCATCTTTGAGATCCTCCCAGTCCCCAGAGCCTCCTGAGGACACTAAGAGTACTGCCTCCTCACCGGGAGTGTCCATGCTTTCCTCCACCCCTTGCCTGAACAGCTTCTTCAGCAGCCTCAGCACCCTAAGCGTCGGTAGTAGCAGTGGGAGCACGCAGCGGGCACTCCCTGGCAGCCGCCCTCTAGGGATCCAGGGGCCCCAGGTGCCCTCAGGCGGTGTGTTCCCCCCCAGCTCCGTCCCGGAGCCCTCGTCAGACCCCTTGCAACTGAATCACAGCTCCAGCAGCAGCAGCAGCCAGAGATCTTCCTACTACGGCCCCTTCCCCGCCAGCACCAGCGGGGCCCCGAGCAGCCCCTTTGGCAGCCCTTTCTACAACTTCAGCATGGTCAACAGCCTCATCTACCCTCGGGAGGGCTCTGAAGTATAGAGCCCCAATTCCCAGACTCAACTGTTGCACACCTGAGATCTCATGAAAATACAGATCTCCAGGCAGTAGGTCTGGGGCAGGAACTGAGATTGCATTTTCTCCAGAGCTCCCGGCAAGGTCCACTGAACACACTCGGAACAGCGTGTGGATGCCAACTTTTTCTTTACCCGACAAGCTTTCTCTGGATAAAGGGCCTCCCTGGAGAGAAATCCAGTCCAGTCTGTCCTGGGATGGTATCCGAGAGCCCTGTGAGGGCAGGGACCATGTCTGTCTGTTCATCACTGTATATCAGGGTCACAGGGTCCAGTGGGCACAGACTTCAGCTGCAAAAACAAGTGAATGAAGTTACTGGGTCAAAAAAGTAACAATTGGCACTGGAAGCAGCAGGGAATGGTTGGGACTGACCAGCTGCAGGCTGCTGTGGGCAACTGGTCTTCTCTGCCTGGCAGCATTCTGTTTTTTCTAGAAAAGTCAGAGACCTGCATTTTTCCAGGAAACCTCCATTTGTCCTCTTTGTGGCTAATGGAAAGTTTTTCAAATACTGTGCTAGAAAGCACCGCAAATCCTTGAGCTCTCTACCCAGCTCAAAGATCACCTCTATTTATGCTTAGTGTCAGGGATGTGTCAGACATTAATAGCGATAGAAATGCCCAGACACACCCTGTGTGCCAGGCATTGTTCTAGATACTTACCATGTATTAGCTCATTTAATCCTCACAACAACCTTGACACAAAGGTATTGTTACCCCCCATCGTTTTCTGTATGGTGGCAGTAAACTGCCAAGATGTTAGGTCCAAACAGTAAGTCATGAAGCCTGGATCTAGTTTTTTGATTTTTTTTGTTTGTATGTGTGTGTGTGTGTTTAGTTTTCTGTTTTGTTTTGTTTTTTTTGGCTGCACTGTGTGCTTTGTGGGACCTCAGTTCCCGGATCAGGGATTGAGCCCAGGCCACAGCAGAGAAAACACCAAATCCTAATCACTAGACCACCAGGGAACTCTCACCAGGATCCAGTTTTAAGGCAGTCTGGCTCCAGAGTCTGTGCTTGTAACCTTTGTGTTCTAGTCCCTGAAAAACAAAGGCATTAACATGCATAGGCAGAGTAAGTAGCGTCTAAGGAGTAGGAATGAGCTAGGTTTCATCTAACCAAAGATTCTGGCTGAAATCAGTATCGCTTGGGATGTTCTGAGCATCAAGGATGGACACCAGCTCTGCCTCACTTTTGCTGCCATATTTCTGAGATCTGTGGTCACCGTCCTAGTTAGCTGGTATCCTGTCTTTTTTAGCATATGTCCTGGGTTTTTCATCTTTGAAACAAAGTTTTAGTATTTTATTAAAAATAGTTTTTAAATGGAATTTTTATTTTTAAAAGCAAACATTTGTGGTCAAAAATTTTTCTAACGTAATATATTTTAACACTCCCTTTTACTTCTCAGGAGCTGTCATCATTTGAATACTTTTTATGGTCACCGTCTTGGTGCCCAACAGAATGTCTGTATGTGGCAGACACTCAGCCACAGTTTGAACTTATCCAAAAAGTGTTAGTGCAGATAGTGTGATTTTATTGGAATAGTGATGCATTAAGATGAAGTTAATGTTCTATGAATTACCCTTGTACCATGTTTGGTCTTTGATGGGAACATTGCTAGTTTTTAATTTTTTTAGGAAAAGGAACACAAATTAATTGTAAAAAATTGTTAACTTTTCCCTGTATATTATTTGAGATTCACAGCATTATTGTTAAATTGGAAGTTTGAAATAATACATATAGAAAATTATTTTTTTTTAAAATAGTCTATTGAGGTATAAATAATGTCAACATTACTTTTTAAATATTATACAGGAAGACAACCAAAGAAACTACCTACCCTCATACTGTGTGTACAAAAACCCCACTTTCTATGGATATTTTTGTATGTGAAAAATTGTATGGACTTTTATAAATATTGTTTCTAACACAATTCTATATTTGTAAATTAATTTATAATGTGAACTGGGACGATTTTTTTTTTCCCAAGAAAGCACACTGCATGCTGGAAATCACATAAAATAAACTTGAAGTGGGATGACTTCTGGCTCCTTTTTGGGCATCTTGTTTTCCTGTCTTTAACTTCTTTCTATAAAGTAATAGAGCTGTAAGCAGCATGGCACAGAAACTGCTACCGGATTTTTGTGTTGAGAGAGCAAGCAATTGATTTTTTTTTTCTTTTATAAAATTTTATTCTTAACACCAAAAGCATTTTGCATTGGGGTATAGCCGATTAACAATGTTGTGATAATTTCAAGTGAACCGCGAAGGGACTCAGTTATATATATACATATTCTTCCCCAATCCCAATTTCTTTATTGGACTTGTTCTACCTGCCCACATCTTAAGGGATTGGAATGAAACAGTTCTGGAGGATCTCTAGACATGAGCATCTTGTTTGTATTTTAACAGAGTAATGTTTCTGTCTAGCTCAGCTGGTGAAGAATCCTGGAATGCAGGAGACTCCTGGTTGATTCCTAGGTCAGGAAGATCCCCTGGAGAAGGGAATGGCAACCCACTCCAGTGCTCTTGCGCTTCCCTGATGGCTCAGCTGGTAAAGAATCTGCCTGGAATGCGGGAGACCTAGGTTGGGAAGATCCCCTGGAGGAGGGCATGACAACCCACTCCAGTATTCTTGCCTGGAGAATCCCATGGAGGTCAGAGGAGCCTGACAGGTTACAGTCCATGGGGTCGCAAAGAGTCAGGCACGACTGAGCAACTAACAACAAGACCTCTCCAGCTGGCAACACTCCTCAGGGAGAACTCTGGCTTTCAATGCTGTGGTCCTCATGGAGGGTACAGGCAGCCCATCGTCTCCAAGGAAGTAGCTAGGAAACTTGAATTTGGCCCCAACTAGAAAACACCTGAAAGATAAGGTTTCTAGCCTAGGGTTTCTCAACATGAGCAGTGTAGATATTTGGAGCTGGATAATCCATTGTAGAAGCTGCCCTGTGCATCACAGAATGTTTAGTAGCAGGCTGGAAGCATTTCCCTTCTTCCTTCCCCCAATACACACACTGCCCCAAACCCCCCAGCCCCTGCTCCCAGGCCCTGAGACATTGACAAATGTCTCGGGGTGGACGGGGGGGGGGGGGTGGGGTGGGGGTGGGGTGGGGGTGGGGGGTGCAAAATTAGATCTGATTGAGAGCCACTGATCTAGACCAGCACCCTCCTAATTTGCCAATGAGAAGATGGAATTCCCTCACTTCCCCACACAGAGTTCTTAATAGTGGAATGAATAAGGACTCTGGTACAAGACAGTTTCTGTCCTGCGAAATGGCTTTTCTCTCTTTTTAAAAAATTTTTATTTTGTATTGGGGTATAGCCGATTAACAATGTTTGATAGTTTCAGGTGAACAGTGAAGGGACTCAGCCATATATAAATATGTATCCATTCACTGCTATATTTAAAATGAATAACCAACAAGGACCTACTTACTGTATAGCACATGGAACTCTGCTCAATGCTATGTGGCAGTCTGGATGGGAGGGGAGTTTGGGGGAGAATGACTTTTAAATGAGTTGTGAGCAGAATCGGCCCAATCACTGAGGCATTTCTCAGAAATGAGAACAGAACTGAGGCTTATCTGTTTGCCTGTCACACTGGAGGTAGACGCCTGCCATATTTTAGTTGCTTGTTATAGAAAGGCTTATGGTAGCCTCCTTCTTGGCATCTGGTTATTTCTATTAATAGAGGCCTAGACTGGGAATAATTCTGACCAAACAATAGTAAACTATTTGGGTTATTACTCTTTGATAGGGATGGTGGTGGGGAGGACAGGCTTAAGGATATCTTGGAAAAAAGACATTTTAAAAGAATGTGATGAGCTTGTATTTGGAAGCATCTAGATCTGGGTGTTTGATAGCTATGAAATGCCAGAAAGATGGCATTTATGAGAACAAAGGCAAAGAGAAGAATCCACTTCTGATGATCTCCCAAACAACCACAATGGGCAGCAGGGTGGC
Source organism: Bubalus bubalis (assembly GCF_019923935.1). Classification (NCBI taxonomy): domain Eukaryota; kingdom Metazoa; phylum Chordata; class Mammalia; order Artiodactyla; family Bovidae; genus Bubalus; species Bubalus bubalis. Next base: position 47,144,749 of record NC_059168.1, read on the forward strand.
TCAGTCCTCACAGGAACCAAAGAAGCTGTGCTGGGGGGCAAGTTGTGCCTCCCGCTGGGCCTGGGATTAAAGGGAAAGAGAGCTGCCTCTGCCTGTGATGTTTCCAGGTCAAAGTCTGCACCAGCACTCCAACTGGCACCCATTTCCTGCATTTGTGACATGTTCTCCCTGGGAAACAGGTCAGAAATTCTGGACCTGAGCTAGATTGTGATTTCTGTTGTTTCAGACAGTACAGAGGAAAAGATGTCCCTCTCTCCCTACCCCCATCCCCACCTCATGAAGTTAAAGCAACCTTCTTTCTTCAGGGTTCTCACAGAGACCAGAGCCTGGTGTCAAGTTGCAGCCCAAGCTGAGGACCTTTGGGCACATGGCTAACTTGAAGCAGCTACCTTTCAGCTCTTTGGGCTTCCCTGGTGGCTCAGATGGTAAAGAATCTACCTGCAATGCAGGAGACCTGGGTTTGATCCCTGAGTCGGGAAGATCCCCTGGAATAGGGAATGGCTACCCACTAAAGTATTGCCTGGAGAATTCCATGGACAGAGGAGCCTGGTGGGCTACAGTCCATGGGGTGCAAAGAGTCAGACATGACTCAGACACCACTGAGCAACTAACACTTTCTGCCTTCTAGGACCTAGTATATCTTTAAGAATAAGAAAGGGGCAAAGGAGAGTTTGAAAAACTAATAAGTAGGTTTCAGGTTTCCTTCTTGATACTTTTAGATCCTTCATCTCATTCTAGAGCTTACTGGAAAAAGACAGCTGGGGAGCCCAGAGGCTTCGAAAACTGTGCGCCTTTGCCCCCAGCCCCTCCCCCAGCTCCTCCTTGCGCTCAGGGCACAAAGGCGGGGCCAAACTTTGCCCCCCTCCCCCCCCACCGCCCCACCCCTGAGGAAGAAAGACCGCCACTGACCTTCAGAGGAAGCTCTCTGCCTTCCTCAGACTTTCCCGAACTTGGAAAGAGCCTAAAGCTTTAGTATCTGTTGTTTTTTCCCCCTTTGTCTTCCTGAGCTGTCCCAGTAGCTAAAACCTTGAGGTTTTTAATGAAAAAGAATCCTGTGCTTGTTTCCTGAGGCAGGGATTTGCTGGTTCTGGGGTAGAGACCCGGGGGCCTGTGGCCTTGCCTTTTGTCATGGAAAGCAGTCAGCTGGGTTCATGGCTGGGTGGCTGGCACCGCAGAAGGAAGAAGGAATTTCCTATCAGGTCTGAAAACAAAACGAAACAAAAGGTCAAAAAAGACCTGATACCTACAGAATTCCTCCCAGCCTTTTAATTCATAATGTCTGGGGATCAACGCCAAACCCCTGGGAGGCCTGGAGGACAGTGCTTTATCATTTAAAAAAAAGTAAGCATTACAATAACTCAGGTATTGGGTGCCGGGCACAGCCCTATAATACACATATATGTACTGTGTGCTGTCTCCCATCATGTCCGACTCTCTACCTGTGGACTGTAGCCCGCAAGGCTCCTCTGTCTATGGGATTCTCCAGGCAAGAACACTGGAGTGTGTTGCCAAGCCCTCCTGCAGGGGATCTCCCCGACCCAGGAATCGCACTTGTCTCTTTCCTCTCCTGCATTGGCAGGTGGGGTTTTTTTTTTTTTTTTTTTTAACCACTAGCGCCACCTGGGAAGCCTATATATATATAGTATATGTATATATATACTACAATACTATATATATATTCTATAGTATATGCTATGTAGTATATACTATATATATATATCAGAGAAGGCAATGGCAGCCCACTCCAGTACTCTTGCCTGGAAAATCCCATGGACGGAGGAGCCTGGTAGGCTGTAGTCCATGGGGTTGCAAAGAGTCGGACACGCCTGAGCGATTTCACTTTCACGCGTTGGAGAAGGAAATGGCAACGCACTCCAGTATTCTTGCCTGGAGAGTCCCAGAGACAGGGGATCCTGGTTGGCTGCCATCTATGGGGTCGCACAGAGTCAGACACGACTGAAGCGACTTAGCAGCAGCAGCAGCAGCATATTATATATATATAATTTAAGATAGCAACTCTTTGAAGTAGACACTGTTACTCATTTTACTATTGAGAATACTGAGACCCAGAAAGTTTGTATAACCCAGCCAAGGTCAAAAATTTAAACAGTTGCTGCAGGTAAGTGGTTGAAATAAGATTCAAAATCAGGCCATCTGATGTCACAGCCTACCTGCCCTTAATCTATAATACTGTAATGCCTCTCCATTTTGAAGAGGAGAAACAGAAAAGTGACTTGCCCAAGGTCACACAGCTTTCTGGTTGCAGATGTGGGCTTAGAACCCAGGTTTCTGCCCTGCCACCTACACACTTCTCTTTAGGCACCTCATTTGTAAGCTCCCTGAGGTTGGCTTTTGTGTTTGGAGCTCCTCTTCAGGGACACAGGAAGGTAAGCAGAGAGAAGTCACTTTTCCTTGAAATTTCCTCCTTTATAGGGTTGGCCTGCAGCAGATCAGAGGCCCGGGTCTTAGGCTTTGAAGCTACCGAGGGAAGCCAGATGGAGATGCTGATTTGAAACCTCAGACTTTGAAAATAAAATTGGAAATTTACCCACTGACTCTCTAATTCCCTTTGGGCATCCATGTGCTGGGCATTGAAGATACCAAGATGACTAGACCCACTCAGATCCTTAGCAAGCAGGGCAGGGGCTGAGAACAGATGTGCAGAGGGTAGGGAGGATCAATCAATCCATCTTCATGGCAAATAGGTGGGAAACAGTGGAAACAGTGGCTGACTTTATTTTTGGGGGCTCCAAAATCACTGCAGATGGTGACTGCAGCCATGAAATTAAAAGACGCTTACTCCTTGGAAGGAAAGTTATGACCAACCTAGACAGCATATTAAAAAGCAGAGAGATTACTTTGCCAACAAAAGTCCATCTAGTCAACTCTATGGTTGTTCCAGTAGTCATGTATGGATGTGAGAGTTGGACTGTAAAGAAAGCTGAGTGCTGAAGAATTGATGCTTTTGAACTGTGGTGTTGGAGAAGACTCTTGAGAGTCCCTTGAACTTCAAGGAGATCCAAGCAGTCCATCCTAAAGGAGATCAGTGTTGGATATTCACTGGAAGGACTGATACTGAAGCTGAAACTCCAATACTTTGGCCACCTGATGTGAAGAACTGACTTATTTGAAAAGACCCTGATGCTGGGAAAGATTGAAGGCAGGAGGAGAAGGGGACGACGGAGGATGAGATGGTTGGATGGCATCACTGACTCAATGGACATGGGTTTGGGTGGACTTTGGGAGTTGGTGATGGACAAGGAGGCCTGGTGTGCTACAGTCCATGAGGTAGCAAAGAGACGGACACGACTGAGCAACTAAACTGAACGTAAAGGAAATCAACCTTAACTAATCATTGGAAGGACTGATGTTGAAGCTGAAGTTCTAATACTTTGGCCACCTGATTTGAAAAGCTGACTCATTGGAGAAGACCATGATACTGGGAAAGATTGAAGGCAGGAGGAGAAAGTGACAACAGAGGATGACATGTTAAGATGGCATCACTGACTCAATGGACATGAATCAGAGCAAACTCTGGGAGATAGTGGAGGACAGAAGAGCCTCACGGGCTGCAGTCCACAGGGTCACAGAGTCAGACATGACTGAGCGACTGAACAACAACAAGGGAGGATCCACAGGGTGGGGCTGAACTTCCCCCACCCGCTCCCAGCCTCCCGTGAGGGAGACAGAATGGCTTTACCTCCTGGAAGAGCAGCAGGTCGTTTCCCAGTGCTGGGCTGAGAGGCTGCAGCCCCGCCAAGGGCTCCTTCACCCCTTCCCTCTGCTGTGCTCCTGCTGGGAGGAGTCAGTGGAAGTAGTCAAGCACCTTGTTCAAAGCCCTGGTGCTTCTGGATTGACAGAAGAAACAGAAGCAGCCACCTTCAAGCAGAGCTGTCTTCAAGGCCTCAGGCCCTGGTGCACGACTAGACTCATTTCCCCCACGCCCTTGCCCTTCCAGCACTAGCCGTATTCCAGCCACGCCAACATCAACATAGATAGTCCAGGCTCCAGGTCCCCTGCTCTTCAAAGGAGGTTCAAGGCCACAAGCTTTCCTCCTCCCCAGTTTGTTGTTCAGCCGCCAAGTCATGTGTGACTTTTTGCAACCCCATGGACTGTAGAACACCAGGATCCTCTGTCCTCCCCTATCTCCCGAAGTTTGCTGAAATTCATGTCCATTGAGTCTGAAGTTCACTCTCTTGAAATGTATTAAGCAAACCACAAGGCAGGTGCCTCTGCTCCAGATTGGGATCAGCAAACCAGGCATTAATAAGCACAAGGACCTCTTCCCTCTCAGCCCCAAAGATGATGTCTACTCATCCCATCACATCACTGCTCACCTCCAACTCCCAGCTTGGACTGACCCACAGGGACTGCAACTGGGGCCCAAATGTACTGATACAAACTCCCTGGGTCTCAGTCTCCTGGATAAAATCGACAATAGCGACACCTCCATCATAGGGCTATTGAGAAGGTTTATGCATCTATTTTATATTGAATCTGTGTATCCAACTCTTTGTGACTTCATGGATTGTAGCCCACCAGAATCCTCTCTCCATGGAATTCTCCAGCAAGAATATTGGAGTGTATAGCCATTCCCTTCTCCAGGGTATCTTCCTGACCCAGGGATTGAACCTGGGTTTCCTGCACTGCAGGCAGATTCTTTACCATCTGAGCCATCAGGGAAGCCCCAACTTCCAGAAGGGCCTCAGCATCCACTCACAGAGGCTCCGCTTGTTTCTTCTCAGAAAGTCTGAGGTTAATGTTATCTATTTGTTTGCCCAACAGTTTTGGAGAGTATTATTAGCCTCATATTATAGAAAGGCAAGGGATTCCCAGGTGACACTAGTGATAAAAAACCTACCTGCCCATTCAGGAGACCCAAGAGACCTGGGTCCCAAAGGGTCTCTCGCCATGCCCTGGAGGAGGGCATGATAACGTACTCCAGTATTCTTGCCTGGAGAATGTCATGGACAGAGGAGCCTGGTGGGCTACAGTCCTTGGGGTCGCCAAGAGTCAGACACAACTGAACACATATGTATTAGCACACATGCATGCATAGAAAGGCAAAAACAGAGTGGGAATCTTGGCAAACAATTGGCTGTTAGGGGCCATAGAAGTCCCACAGGAAAGGAAAGTTCACTTATTCCCACCTCCAATGAGCCGGTGAGTCAGTTAATAAACGTTCCAAACACCTACTAACTCTTACTTTGCTTCCTGTGTTCCCCTCTCACTGCACATTCTTGCCTGAAAAGGGGACTATTGGCTCTAGGATTCAAAATTAGTCTCCAGCCCACGACTTCCCACAGGCTCCTGGGCCAGCACCATGCCTCCTGCCTGAAGGTCACAGCAGCCCCAAACTGGCCTCCCAGCCTCCACTCCTGGCTCCCAACTCTGCACCTCACGCCCATCCCTACCTTTCTGAGCTCCTTCTCTCTTTGGAACCCGGAGTAATCTTTTAAACAAGAGGTATGATAATATTGCTTTCCTGCTTAGAATCTTTGGGTAACTTTCCTTACCAGCAAACTCCAAAGGTCTTTTTGGCGTTGCTTAAACTAGTTCCCACTCCTATCCCTCAATACCGTCTTTTCTTGGCTCCAGACACTTACCGCTTTGCAGCCCCTCAAATATTCCAATCGCTTCTGTTTTCGGGTCTTTGCAGTTATTCCTTCTGCCACAAGAGCTCAGTTCCCCAGATCTCTTCAGGCTTTCTCTCAGAGGCTTATCTCTGGAGCAACTGTCCTTTGAGCATGTCACCTTCCCCTACCCCTTTCCACCAAGTCCCCTCTCAGATCAGATCAGATCAGTCGCTCAGCCGTGTCCAACTCTTTGCGACCCCATGAATCACAAGTCCCCTCTAGATGCCCTTTATACATTGTTTTTTTCCATCTTCACTGAACCCCTTATGTCTATCCCTCCTATTTTATTTTTTATTTTTATTTTTTGGCTAAGTCATGCCACATGCAAGAATCTTAGTTCCCCGAACAGGGATCAAACTCGTGCCCCCTGCAGTGGAAGCACAGAGTCCTAACCACTAGACTTCCAAGAAAGTCCCTCTTCCTATTTTAAAGTAAAATGATTGTCTTATTGATCTAAAAACAAAAGTATGTTTTCCTGCTTTCCTTTGTGGGGAAACTGAGGCACAGAGCATTCCTTTTGCCCAGACTTTGATGATACACCTCATTTGTCCATTTGGGGTATCACCACTCAATACATAAAAAAGAAAAGTTCTCATTCTCCTCCAGTTTTAAGTGGGCAAAACCCCAAGAATTTTCGCTATGTTTAGCCTGGATTTAGAAGGCAGCCGTCCCCATCTCCCCACACATCGCTTCCTTCTTTCCACATTCATACCTCCCTGTGTTCTCCTGGGGACCGGAGTATCAGCCAAACACCTGGAGTCTTTGATCATCTACCCATCAGCTGCCCCCCAGCACTCGCTTCAGCTACAAGACTTTCAAGTTCTCCCCCTTCACTAGGAATGGGAAAGAAAAACAAAACAAAACAAAACACCCGTAGCAGCTGTTACACCGCACCTTTCTTTGCCTACTGGTGGCAAGTGCCAAGGAATTGCTACTTCAGCAGAGATTTTAAAAAGCCTTCCTTCAATGGGATTAACTTCCCCGCAGCCGACACGATGGCTGCTGCTCAGCAGAGTAACGTTAGCCGCGGAAACCCAGCCCCTCCACTGTCTTTCCAGGCTGTGTGCTCAACGTCCTGCTATGTCTAGTTTCTTGATTCAGGAACTACTAGAACATACATGTCTTAATAATAGGACTGTTGCCATTGCTAACGTAGACGTGGGGCTGACACTTGTGAGATAATGATCTTCCTTTCCAGCATCTTACATGCTAAGATTCCTCCAAAAGGGCAGCATTATAATTCATTCTGATACTCTCAAATCTAGTGGCCCTTCATTCAGCACTTTTTACTAACCACTTTCCTTTTTTCTTTATTTTGTTTTTCTGTTTTTGTTGTTTTAATTTTTATTTTACTAACCATTTTCTATACCTACTCATTGTGTTTGCTAAGTTGAGTTCAGTTGCGTCCGACTCTTTGCGACCCCATGGACTGTAGTCCACCAGGCTCCTCTGTCCATGGGATTTCCCAGGCAAGAATATTGGGGTGCATTGCCATTTCCTCCTCCAGGGGATCTTCTCTACCCAAAGATCAAAGACCTGGTGAAAATCAAGGTCCCTGTAAGGATAGCACTTACATTCCAGGGAAGGAGGAGAAGACAAGAAGGGGTAACAGCACAGACAAAGTGCTTTGATGGGAGAAGTGCAGGCTGCTGTGGGAATCTCTGGGAGAGACCCCACCCCTGACCAGAGTAAGAGCTGGTGAGGCCAAGAGGGCAGGAAGGAGGGAAGAAGTATGGGGAGGTGGAGGCTAAGGAAGTAGAACGGAGGTCTGGAAACCAGAGTTCATGGCTCCTATGGGAACTGAGAAGCTGCCCTCAAAGGCAGGGCACATATAGCAGAGTTTTTAGGCAAGCAGGGCAGTGGAGGGGGTGGAAACCCTTCAATAGAATAGAACTGGGCAGACTAGAATGGAATAGAAATGAATCAGATTTCTATTTCATAGAGAGTTCTTCATGGAGAATCCTTTGAGAGGACAAGATATTCTTAGAGAGACCTCTCTGGCAGTTACTGTAGCAAGAAAGAAGTGATGTGAATCTGAAATGGTGTTGGGATAATAAGGAAGAAAACAAGCGGAGGTTTGGGGGACATTTAGGAGGTAGGAAGGGACAGACTGTGATTTCTGGAAAGTGGTGGTTGAGCAGAATCAGGACTCCAAGATGACGTTAGGGTTCTGCCCCAAGTTGTGGTAAAGGGTGGTACCATTCACCAGATCAAGGGAATACAGAAGAGGGGGGACTGTCTGTGGGTTCTCCAGGGGGAACTTTCCAGCAGGATCAGGAATCCATAGACTGATTAGGAGTGAGGACCAGGTTCGCTATGTAAATCTGGAAGGTATCAGAATGTGAGTGAGAGATTTAATTTAGTCATTTAATAAAAATTTCTTTGCAGTTCAGTTCAGTTCAGTCGCTCAGTTGTGTCCAACTCTTTGTGACCCCATGAATCGCAGCATTTCAGGCCTCCCTGTCCATCACCAACTCCCGGAGTTCACTCAAACTCATGTCCATTGAGTTGGTGATGCCATCCAGCCATCTCATCCTCTGTTGTCCCCTTCTCCTCCTGCCCCCAATCCCTCCCAGCATCAGAGTCTTTTCCAATGAGTCAACTCTTTGCATGAGGTGGCCAAAGTATTGGAGTTTCAGCTTTAGCATCAGTCCTTCCAATGAACACCAGGACTGATCTCCTTTAGGATGGACTGTTTGGATCTCCTTGCAGTCCAAGGGGCTCTCAAGAGTCTTCTCCAACACCACAGTTCAAAAGTATCAATTCTTCGGCACTCAGCTTTCTTCACAGTCCAACTCTCACATCCATACATGACCACTGGAAAAACCATAGCCTTGACTAGACGGACTTTGCAGTTACTTTGTGCCAAGTCCTAGGCAGGCTGGAGATTCAATGATGAGTAAAATAGACTTGTTCCCCTCTCTCTTAGAGTTTATAGTCTAGTGGGGGAGACCAATAACAAGGAAATAATCTTGCTGAAAGTGAAAGTCGCTCAGTTGTGTCGTGTCTGGCTCTTTGCAACCCCATTGGTTTGTGGTCACCATGCCCTCCCCCACCCCCCATGGGATTCTCCAGGCAAGAATATTGGATTGGGTAGCCATTCCCTTCTCCAGGGGATCTTCCTGACCCAGGGATTGAACCTGGCCTCCCCCATTGCAGGCAGATTCCTTACTGTCTGATCCGTAGGTAATTATGAAGTGGCTTGAGCGCTGTGAAGGCACGCCCAGGCAGGGTGGGGAGGCAGGGTAAATTCTGTGAGCATAAAAGGAAGGACGGCAATCTGAGCCTGGGGCATCAGGAAGGGTTTTCCTGAGTGCAAGAGGCTTGAATTGAGATCTGAGAAAGTGGGCAGGTGTGGACCAGGTGAGGGGAAGGAAAGCACATCCTGGACAGAGCAGAACTGACAAAGTCTCTGCAATGAAGGGTACCCAGCACGCTGGATGCACTGATCAGGGCTGGGGGCTGTGTAGAGCGGTATGTGAGGACATAATCAGATTTGCATTAGGAATGGTTGTTTGAGGTCATGGGTCTTTAGTAATGAAGCAGACAAAAGTAGGATATTATTGCAGTTCAGGCAAGCGACTTGAACCACTAGTGACAATAGAGGAAGAGACGAATTCTTTGTTGTTTTTTTGTTTGTTTTAGTTGCTGCATATGGCATCTAGTTCCCTGACCAAAGATGGAACCCAGACCCTCTGCACTGGGAGGGCAGAGTCTTCCCACTGGACTGCCAGGGAAGTCCAAAGACATGAATTCTTGTGAAAGGTATCCGGGAAATAAAATCAACAAGACTTGAGGCATTGGATGTGTAAGAGAGAAATGAGTCAAAGATGAGGTCTATAACCTGGGAAACTGGCTGGTAATTTTCCTCTTTTGGAGATGAGGAAAATTGAAAGATCAGCTGTTATTTGATGTGTGTGTACATGTATGGGGGATCATAAATTTGGTAAAATATATTGAGTTGAGATGCCTTTGAGACATTCAAGTGAGAACACATATGATTCTGGAGCTCAGAGAAGCCTAGGCTGGAAATTTAAATTATGAGTCATTGGTGTAGAACTATTAATTAAGAGAATTCTGGTTTTTGACAAGCAAAGATCTTGGAAGTTATCAGTTCCATGCTCACACTAAGAAAAAGCTGAGCAAACTGAAAATCAACAACTTTTCTTAGATTCCTCAGAGAATTGGTCCCCCAAACTGGAAAGAATGATGAACACTGAGAATCACATTTTACTGGGAGCAAAGTTCACAAAGAATTGGACATGACTGAATGACTAACACTTTCACTTTTACTTCACACTGCTTACTATATATTAGACACTATTTCAGAAGTGCTTTCAAAGTCAAAGTGTCAGCCACTCAGGCATGTCTGACTCTGTGTGACCCCATGAACGGTAGCCCACCAGGCTCCTCTGTCCTTGAGATTTCCCAGGCAAGAATACAGGAATGGGTTGCCATTCCTTTCTCCAGAGGGTCTTCCCAATCCAGGGATTGAACCCAGGTTTCCCGCATTGCAGGCAGATTCTTAACCACCTGAACCAACAATGAGGCAGGTATCATTATTTATGGGATGGGTCCCTTCCCTTAGGTCCTGTAACAAGCAGTATCTTGGAGCACTACAGGCAGTCCTAACAGGCAACAACGTGGGAACCTGGATTTGCTTTGCTCTTTGTTGCCTTCACTAAACTTCTTTCAGATTTGTTATCTCTATTGAAAATCTCCACTATCATTCTTTTATTAACAATAATTGTCTTGTACCCCAAATAAAACCTGTTGTCCTGCCATAGTCATAAATACAAATAGTCTTTAGGCAACGAAGGGCATAAATAACTACAATGCCATGAAGGAAATAGATACAACGGAATGACCCTAGGTCTGGAGAATCTTTGAAGACTGTGTATGGCAGGGCTGGCCAAATGGATAAAGAGAAGATATTCCAGACAAAAGATAGAGTATGAGTAGGCTACCAAGGTGAGAAAGGACAGGGGGCAGATCACTGGGACTCAGGTTCTTGAGTCAGGTGGAAAATGGGAAAGCAGAGGGAGGAAGGCCAGAGAGATGAGCTGATCACAGGAGAGTCACTGTCAGCCAGGAAGAGGATTTTGAACATTGTTCTGTGAACACTGGGAAGCTGTTGAAGGGTTTTAAGTAGAGAAATGACATGACTAGCTTTGCAGGTGGCTCAGTGGTAAAAAATCTGACTGCCAATACAGGAGCCACGGGAGAGTCAGAAAGACCCCCTGCAGAACGGAATGGCAACCCACTCCAGTATTCTTGCCTGGAGAATCCCATGGACAGAGGAGCCTGGCAGGCTTACAGTCCATGGGGTTGCAAAGAGTTGGACACAACTGAGCAACTGAGCACAAAGTATCATGTTTACAAGACCCTTATTCATGCTGAAGTATAGACATATGGTAAGATAATTCCATTAGGTCATTGGTTATGAAATCAATATAGAAAACGTATTTCATTTCCATTGTACAATATTAACAAGATAGAAAAGGAAACTGGAAAAACAAACCCCCCACACAAAGGAAACTAAAGGTTTATAATAGAAGGAGGAAACAGAAGAAGATAAACCAAAGTACTAACAGAAGAAATGTTTCCAGAGGTTAAAAAAAAGACTAGAGTCTTTCTAGGTTTCATTATCTCTCATTTTGTATTTCTTTTAACAATTAATTAGTTGATATTTATAATCTTCAGATGGAAGGAACTCACCCACTGCCAAGCAGGATTTTTGAAGGGGGAGGGGGAAGACCTACGCATCAAACTACCACACAGTTACACTCATCTCACACGCTAGTAAAGTAATGCTCAAAATTCTCCAAGCCAGGCTTCAGCAATACGTGAACCGTGAACTTCAAGATGTTCAAGCTGGTTTTAGAAAAGGCAGAGGAACCAGAGATCAAATTGCCAACATCTGCTGGATCATGGAAAAAGCAAGAGAGTTCCAGAAAAATATCTATTTCTGCTTTATTGACTATGCCAAAGCCTTTGACTGTGTGGATCACAATAAACTGTGGAAAATTCTGAAAGAGATGGGAATACCAGACCACCTGACCTGCCTCTTGAGAAACCTGTATGCAGGTCAGGAAGCAACAGTTAGAACTGGACATGGAACAACAGACTGATTCCAAATAGGAAAAAGAATACATCAAGGCTGTATATTGTCACCTTGCTTATTTAACGTATATGCAGAGTGCATCATGAGAAATGCTGGGCTGGAAGAAGCACAAGCTGGAATCAAGATTGCCGGGAGAAATATCAATAACCTCAGACACCACCCTTATGGCAAAAAGTAAAGAAGAACTAAAGAGCCTCTTGATGAAAGTGAAAGAGGAGAGTGAAAAAGTTGGCTTAAAGCTCAACATTCAGAAAGCTAAGATCATGACATCCAGTCCCATCACTTCATGTCAAATAGATGGGGAAATAGTGAAAACAGAGGCTGACTTTATTTTTGGGAGCTCCAAAATCACTGCAGATTGTGATTGCAGCCATGAAATGAAAAGACACTTACTCCTTGGAAGAAAAGTTATGACCAACCTAGACAGCATATTAAAAAGCAGAGACATTACTTTGTCAACAAAGTTCCATCTAGTTAAGGCTATGGTTTTTCCAGTAGTCATGTATGGATGTGAGAGTTGGACTATAAAAAAAGCTGAGCGCCGAAGAATTGATGCTTTTGAACTGTGGTGTTGGAGAAGACTCTTGAGAGTCCCTTGGACTGCAAGGAGATCCAACCAGTCCATCCTAAAGGAAATCAGTCCTGGGTGTTCATTGGAAGGACTGATGTTGAAGCTGAAACTCCAATATTTTGGCCACTTAATGCAAAGAGCTGACTCATTTGAAAAGACCCTGACGTTGGGAAAGATTGAGGGCAGGAGGAGAAGGGGACGACAGAGGATGAGATGGTTAGATAGTATCACTGACTCAGTGGACATGAGTTTGGGTAAACTCCGGGAGTTGGTGATGGACAGGGAGGCCTGGCATGCTGTGATTCATGGGGTTGCAAAGAGTCGGATACAACTGAGTGACTGAACTGACTGACTGGACACTCTGGTAAAACTCTAGAAATCCAAGGATAATACGTACTAAGGAAGGAGAATCAGATGGGCAGCAGACTTTCCCCCAGCAACACCGCATCCTTTGAGGACTTCTTGGGACACAAAGGACAGAAGGACAGATCGCAGCTAAGTGAGGCAAAGAAAAGGAATTTACTAGGAGTGTATATGGTAATTCACAGAATCAAAGGAAACTCGAAAAACTGTCTTCTGGGGGGAGGGAACCATATCAGCTCTGATGGTCTCAGCAGGAGATGTCCTCTGGACCCCATCATTGAGAGGAAGGAGCTGTAGCCAACTGTAGTTTCTGTGTCACTCTGCGTAAGATGCAAATTCCAAGGGAAAGTTTCTGATTGACTCCTGGACAGAGAGGGGAGTGGGACATCTTGCATTGAGAAGATACAGTTACTAGAATAGTGAGGATGAATTTGCAGTCAAACCACACATTAATTCATACAGTCAATGCATGTTTATTGAGTCCTTCTATGTGCCAGGCACTGTTCTGTGTGTTGGACAGAAACAGTGGACAAAACAGACGGATCCTATTCTCATGGAGCCTACATTCTGGTGTGGAGGGTGGGGATTGACACAAAATAAAGTCAGCTCCTTGACCTCTTTTCTTCAGTAATGAAATAGAAAAAGTTCTGAAGAAATAGCAGTGTTCTTATTATTTTATAAAGACAATTTTTGTTTTCATGCCAAGTCATGTCCAACTCACTCTGACCCTATATACTGTAGCCCACCAGGCTACTCTGTCCATGGGATTATCCAGGCAAGAATATTGGAGTGGGTAGCCATTCCTTTTCTCCAGGGGATCTTCCCAACCCAGGGATCTGGGTCTCCTGAATAAATAAAAGGTAAATTCTTTACTGTTTAAGCCAACAGGGAAGGCCTCTTTTGGCCACATACTCCTTTAATTCTTACTTGTAGAGAAATCCACCATTTCCCCCTTGTACTTGAAAGAATATATTCAAGATACGGAAATCATGGTTGACATGAGTTTCCCTCAACTATTTAAAGATGTTATTTCATATCTTCTGATTCCTGTTATAAGCTGTCTGAATAACTCTCATTCCTCTGGAGAGGATCTGTCTTTACTTTCTGGCTGCTAGTAACATGTTCTCTTTGCCTCTGGTGTTCTACAGTTTCACTAATATATGTATAGGTATGGATTTGTTTTTGCTTACTCTGCTTGGTATATGCTATCCTTGTATCTGTAGATTCTTGTCTTTTATATGTCCTGAAAAATTCATGGTCATTATCACTTTATTTTATTTCAATTTTTTTTTTTTTTTTTTTTTTTGCCATACCATGTGACATGCAGGGATCTTAGTTCCCCAACCAGGGATCAAAACTCCTGCATTGAAAGCACTGAGACTTAACCACTGGACCACCAAGGAAGTCCCTATATCTTTCTCTTTTATTCTTATTTATTTTTTTATTTGGCTGCAGTGGGTCTTAATTGTGACATACAGGATCTTTAGCTGTGGCATGTAGCATCTAGTTCCCTGCCCAGAGATTGAACCTGGGCCCCCTACATTGGAAGTGCAGAGTCTTAGCCACTGGACCACCAGGGAAGCCCCTGTCTCTTTAAATATTGGTTCTCCTTTATCCTCTCCATTTTCTGTTTCTGGGGCTGTGATTTAATGTATATCATATTTCTCACTCTATATATGTTACCTCTATCCCTATCATATGTTTCACCACCTTGTCTCTCTGGTTTGTGTCCTCCATCATGTTATCAGTTTTATCTTTCAGGTTACTCAATCTTTCTTCATTTCTCCCTGTACTTTGCTTAACTTTTCTACTATTTATCTTTAAATTTGAATAATCACACTTTTCGTTTTAAGAAGTCCAATTTGTTTCTTTTCCAAATGTACCCTAGCATTTCAGATAGTCTCTTGTGAATTGCTTAGCTTTACAATCCATCTTTTATTTTGTAAACATGTTATAAATATATAAAAAAATGTGTATTTTCTGTATATTATCTTCTGGATCTGATAATTTCAATGTCTAAAGACTTTAGAAGTTTAAATCTATTGATTATTTCAGCTTACTCTCACTCAAGGCAGAAGAAATCCTGGAGAAAGTTCTGAAAGTGCAAGAATATGAGTTAAGAAAAAAGAACTTCTCAGATAGTGGAAACTCTGGGGATCCAAGAACAGATGAATCTAGGGATAAAATATGGCACAAGAGTTGAAATCTATAGCCTGGGCTTCTACTTGGTGCTGGATAGGCTAGGTTTCAGCACCACAGGAAGGCTGCACTAGGGCCAAACAGAATCAGCAAAGAGGCGGCCACTGGCTGGTTCTAGCAGAAGTACAATGGGATCATTCTTCTTGGCAAAATAAATTCCCATTTCTATCCAAAAGGTCAATAAAAAGTTTTCAGTGAAATAAAAAAAAAGAAAACCTCGCATTAGTAAATTCCTGCATTTTGAATGCTACACAACAGTAAATAATAATATACAGATGAAATGGAAACATTTCTAGGAATACTGTATGTCAATTAATAAAACTCACACATAATAGGAATAAGCCCTGAACAGATGATAACTACAGAAGAAATCTAAATGGCAGTAAAAAATCTACACCTAAAAAAGGCACTAGACAGAGAAAGACTTATGAGTAAGCTCTACCGGTGTTTCAAAGACCATATTACTCCAATGAGACCTTTAAACACATGTAAGTATAAAAACATATTCTTTTGTTCTCTGAAGCCAGCAAAATCCAGACAGCTCTTAAACTGGCTAGCTCTCCAAAGAAAATTTCAGACAAATTTCACTTACAAATATATGCCAATATAGGACTTCCCCGGTGGTCCAGTGGTTAAGACTTCATGTTTCCACTGCAGGGGGCACGTGTTTGATCCTTGGTCAGGGAACTTCCACACACCATAAAGTGCTGCCAAAAACAAGTATAAGCCAATATACACAAACGTTTATTGAGAGACAGGCTCTGTGGAACTCTTGTGTTTCCTCACATCTTACAAACAGAGATAATAACTGCCCTTTTGTTCCAGACTATGATTTCAAGGATGCTTGCATAGTCAAAACCCTGGAAGACAGTGATAGAACCTCCAGCTGGAATAGAGGCGAAATTGCTTACTGTATAATAAAAATGATGTCTCTCTCCAGTGTCTTTTCTTGTTGTTGTTCAGTCGCTAAGTCATGTCTGACTCTGACTCCTTGAACTGTAGCTCGCTGAGCTGCTCTGCCCATGGGGTTCTCCAGGTAAGAATACTGGAGTGGGTTGCCATTTCCTTCTCCAGGGGATCTTCCCAGACCAGGGATTGAACCCACGTCTCATGCATTGGTAGGCAGATTGTTTACCACTGAGCCACCAGGAAGCTTGTCTTTGCTTACTTCTCTATATAAAAGATTCAGGTTCCTAAACCTTGGAGTTCTTCAAATGTGATATAATCCTGCTGGCTGTATAGCACCTGCCTGTATTGCGGGATTTACGAAGCAAGGGAAACCAATGGAAACTTGGTGCTTATGCTGTTTGTTGTGCTGTGAATAATAAAGTTGTCTGTCTTTGACCCAAGGTCGTGGGTATTCTGTTAGTTTATATGATACTATGGTTAACTTCTTAGCTTACAAGCATGTAGAAAAAAAATCTCGTAACTTTCACAGTTCTCAATAAAGTCTGAAACTATTATAACTATTCCCAGGTTGAATTCAATGTGTGAAAAGATCATATATCATGGGAAATAGGGTTTATTCTAGTTGTTCAAAGATGATTCATCATTAGGAATCTGTTAACGTAATCGACTATATTAAAAGAACAAGAAAATGAAGCATATGCTGAAAAATCATTCATTAAAATTTATTACTTATTTCTTATTAAAATTAAATAAAACAGTGAACACCAATAAAACCATTACTAAGCTAGGAACATGAAAAAAAACATTGCTTAATTTAAGAAAATGTTTTTATAAGGAACAAACAACAGCGCTTTCAAAGCATTCCCATTAAAGATAGGAACAAGGCAGAACTTTACACTATTACCTATACTTTTCAACATTGAGCTAGAGCCAACTAGGCAGTAAGAATAATGAACAAGAGGAATACATAACTGAGAAAGAACAGAGATTTGCCATTTTGCAGTTGGGTAATATTACCCTCTAAAAAATGCAAGAGAATCATCTAAAGAACTGTTAAAACTAATGAGATATTTCAGAAGCACAATCATGATCACATATAAGATTTATACACAAAAATCCATGGCTTTCCTTTATAGAATCAATAATCAATTAGAAAATATAAATGAAAAAATATTTCATGCTAAATAGCAATAAAATCTATAAAATTCCTAGGTATAAGTTTAACAAGGAAAAGGCAAGCTCCATATCACATATACAGATTTTTTTAACAATTCATAAAATCTCACTGAATGTCATAAAAAGAAAAACATGCTCTTGAATAGGAAAACTTAATACATAATGATGTCACTGTCCCCCCAAACAATTAGTAAATATAATTTAATACCACTTGATGTTCCCAAAGAATTTTTAATGTAACTAAAGAATTTTAGGGACTTCCCTGGCAGTCTAGGGGTTGACTTCCACACTTCCATCATAGGGCACTTGGGTTCAATCCCTGGCAGGAAATTAAGATCCCATATGCCAAGAAGCCAAAAGAAAAAAAAGAAAGAAAAATTCCAGCACTTATTTGGAGCAGGAAGTAATGTATGAGACAATTCTGGAAAAAGAAAAAATACATATGTGTGCATCTTCCTCCTCTTATTAGCTATTAAGATATAGCATTTACAGAATTTAAAACAGCATGTATCAGTGCATGAAAACACAGTGGCTCTAGGAGACAGTCTTGAGATTCCATTAAGGAACCCACCTACATTTAGAATATTCTGAAGGCATTTTAAATCAGTGGAAAAAGGAAAACACACTAAAAGAGTTAGAGCACTTGGAACCCATGAATAAAATGTAAATTTAAACTCTTATTTATTACATTTTACTGCAATTTTCTTCTTTTATTTCCCTGCCCTTTGCTTATCCAGTCCTTTTGATTAACCTCTAGGTCTTTTTCATCTTCTGCAAAATGAAAAGTTTAATATTTATTTACTCTCTCATGGGGTCTCATCTTTGCTTCCTGACAACTCATTTGGAACCTGCTAAGTTCGTCTGTCCATAGAATTTTCCAGGCAAGAATGCTAAAGTTGATTGTTATTTCCTACTCCAGGGAATCTTTTCAACCCAGGGATTGAACCCAAGTCTCTTAGGTCTCCTGCCTTGGCAAGTGGATTTTCTACCAACTGCACCAACTGGGAATCCCCAAGGAGGCTCATTTCTTTATTGGCTTCTGACTTCAACTTGTCAGTCTTCAAGGGAGAGAAGACCATTTTCTCTCTGGGCTTCTCTCTGCCCTCTGCTAACTGTTGGTAACTGCTTCTTGTCAGAACAGTGAACTCCCAGCCCTGATTGCCTGCCAGGCTTTTGCTTGGAAAAAGGAGTGCACAGTTTGGTTCGCTTTTGAAGCTTTAAACATTTCTACAACAGGAACAAGTAGACAACACCCAATCAACCAACTAAACAAAATCGCCTAACTTCTGGCAGAGCTAGGCAGAGAAGGTCACAGGGGTGATCACACCAGTTCAGAGCCTGAAGGAACTGCTTCACTGTGAGCTCAGCCTCACCTGGGCCCAGACATCAGTTCAGCCTCCTACGCAGGGCTGCCTTGATTCCCCTTCTCTTTCTGATTACTCCAGAGTCACAAGTGTCCTAGCCTGCAGATAGACAGAATGTGCCCTTGAACTCCACCCTAAAGCACAGGAATTTGAGCTTGGGGCTAATGTCTTGCTTTTTAATATGCTGTCTAGGTCGGTCATAACTTTCCTTCCAAGGAGTAAGTGTCTTTTCATTTCATGGCTGCAACCACCATCTGCAGTGATTTTGGAGCCCCACAAAAATAAAGTCAGCCAGTTTCCCCATCTGTTTGCCATGAAGTGATGGGAGCAGATGGCATGATCTTAGTTTTCTGAATGTTGAGCTTTAAGCCAACTTTTTCACTCTCCTCTTTCACTTTCATCAAGAGGCTCTTTAGTTCTTCTTCACTTTCTCCCATAAGGGTGGTGTCATCTGCATATCTGAGGTTATTGATATTTCAAAAAGCAGAGACATTACTTTGCCAACAAAGGTCCGTCTAGTCAAGGCTGTGGTTTTTCCAGTGGTCATGTATCGATGTGAGAGTTGGACTATAAAGAAAGCTGAGTGCCAAAGAATTGATGCTTTGGAACTGTGGTGTTGGAGAAGACTCTTGAGAGTCCCTTGGACTGCAAGGAGATCCAACCAGTCCATCCTAAAGGAGATCAGTCCTGGTTGTTCATTGGAAAGACTGATGTTGAAGCTGAAACTCCAATATTTTGGCCACCTGATGTGAAGAGCTGACTCATTTGAAAAGACCCTGACTCCGGGAAAGATTGAGGGCAGGAGAAGAAGGGGACAACAAAGGATGAGGTGGTTGGATGGCGTCACCAACTCAATGGACATGGGTTTGGGTGGACTCCAGGAGTTGGTGATGGACAGGAGGCCTGGCGTGCTGCGGGTTCATGGGGTTGCAAAGAGTCAGACATGACTGAGCGACTGAACTGAACTGAACTCTAGAAGCAACTTCCAGTAAATCTGTGTCCTCTTTGGTTGGGAGGAAGCCCTACCACTGATGCTTTCTGGGCTTTGTCACTGTATTTGTCCCCTCTCCTAGACCCTCAATCTCTTTGTTGTTGTTCACTCACTAAGTCTTACCCAACTCTATGCGATCCCATGGACTGCAGCACGCCAGGCCTCCCTGTCCTTCACTATCTCCTGGAGTTTGCTTAAACTCATGTCCATTGAGTAGGTGATGCCAACCACCCATCTCATCCTCTGTCAGCCCCTTCTCCTCCTGCCCTCAGTCTTTCCCAGCATCAGAGTGGAAGCCCTTTTTTATTCACTCTCTATCCAGAGCCTTCTTGTCATTGATGGTGTCACTCCCAGATGAGGCAAAATTCTCTCTTCTTTTTCTAGTTTGGCCCTTAAGGGTACAGTAAAGGCTGCTCCTAGCCCAGACACCTGAAGATTGGAGCTATGTCTGCTCTAAATACCAGGGCTGAATCTCCAGGACTTGGTTGGAATTTCCTAAGATTTGCAAAACTCTCCCTGTAGAAAACTCCATTCTCTGACATTGAAGGTATGTTTTCTGGCATCTGGTTTGGAGAACTGCCTGAGCAGATAAAAATCTATTTCCAAAGTACCCTAAAGCAGTGCTTCATTCCAACCACATGAAGTCCATGATAAAGAGGGTAAGGGGCTTTCATTCCTCAGTGCTCTTGGGCTGGAGAAAGGACTTCTCTCAGCCGGGCCTCTCCAAGCATGTTTTCAGGGCATCCTCACACTGTGTAAGATGTAGGTTGGCAATATCCAGTGTAGAGCCACTATACACACCCCTTGAGAGATCGGGTGTTGGGAAACAATTTCAAGGTCCAGATTTTAAAGCTGCCTTGTAAGCTACCTTTAAATCTGTGTTCTGTTTTATCCATTCTTGGAAAGTCTAATCACTGAAAAAGAGGGTGAGTGAAGTGTTAGTCATTCAGTCGTGTCTCTTTGTGACCCCATGAACTGTAGCCCACCAGGCTCCTCTGTCCATGGGATTTCCCAGGCAAGAATACTGGAGTGGCTTGCTATTTCCTTCTCCAGGGGATCTTCCCAACCCAGGGATCAAACCCTTGTCTCTTGCGTCTCCTGCATTGCAGGCATATTATTTCATCACTGTGCCACCTGGGAAACACATTCTTGGTAACAGTAATACTGAGTAAGACAGAATCCTAGCAAAAGAGTTCAAGTAACATTGAAAACGGGCATCTGATTGTCAGAATCCGAAGACTGGAACAGAAGCTCAGAATATCTGGAAGAAAGGATTTGTGACCCAGCAAGTTGGGACAAGGGCTTCTTTGAGGCTCAACGGTGAAGAATCCACGTGCCAATGCATGAGACATGGGTTCGATCTCCCGCAGGCGGAAATGGCAACCCACTCCAGAATTCTTGCCTGGGAAATCCCATGGACAAAGGAGCCTGGTAGGCTACAGTCCATGGGTTCACAAAGAGTCGGACATGACTCACCGACTAACCAAGAGCAAGTTGGGACACGGACCCCCATACAGATCTGGGGAACTCTCATCTTCCTCACTCTAAAAGGCTCTCTCCAAAAAAGATTAAGGGGCAGAATAGACCTAGATCAGGAGTCAGCAACCTACAGCCCTTGGACTAAATCCCACCTAAGGCCTGCTTTTGTGCAGACCCTGAAAGGTTTTTTCATTGTTAAATATTGGGGAAAATCAGAAGAATCCTCTTTTATGACACATGAAAATTATATGAAATTGAAATTTCAGCATAAATTAAGTTTTATTGGAACACAGCCCCTCCCATTCATTTGCGTATTATCCCCAGGCTGCTTTTAGGCAGCCACTGCAGAGCTGAGTAGTGGACATAGACCATGTGACCCTCCAAGCCTGACATGTTTACCCTCTGACACTTTACAGAAAATGCATGCTCACTACTAGTTAAGATCATAGACAAATAAAGCCCTCGATTTGACATTGCTGTTGCTGTTGTTTGGTCATTAAGTCACATCCAACTTTGTGATCCTATAGACTGTAGCCTGCCAGGCTCCTCTGTCTATGGAATTCTCCAGGCTAGAATCCTGGAATGGGTTGCCATGTCCTTCTCTGGGGGATATTTCCAACCCAGAGACTGAACCCCTGTGTCCTGCACTAGCAGGCAGATTCTTCACCGCTGAGCCAAATTGAAGCGTAGCAGTTTTACTCAATTCTTTGTCAGTTAAAATCAATGTCTTGTTTTCCTCTTTCTTTTTCTCTTTCTTCTTATTTTGGGGAATATGATAATGAAGTGGCCAGAGCAGCCATGGTCAAGGGTAGTCTTTGTGTTGCCATTTCTTTCAGCTGCTTTTAAAATTTTGTGGGAATGCTCTTACTTTTTTTCCCCTAGGAAGTTTTCCTTAATATCTATGCTAAATAAATAGCATTTACACACAAGACAAAGCCACCAAAGACTTTTGCAAGAATCCAAAGTGTACGAAATTCAACGTAAACGTATGGAGGTGCATCAACTATTTCAAATTCTAAAATCAAGCATCTGCATATAAGTAGTTACCTGTTACTTTTGTTATTTTCATTTTTTTTTATATGCCAAAACTTTAGTGTATCTCAAAGTGTAAGAAAGTGTAATGGCTATTCTTTCTCCCTTGAAGTACAACTTGTTAATTCCACAGATAACCTCTTGGTGGCTCAGATGGTAAAGAATCTGCGTGCAATGCAGGAGGCTTGGGTTCAATCCCTGGTCAGGAAGATCCCCTGGAGAAGGAAATGGCAACCCACTCCAGCATTCTTGCCTGGAGAATCCCATGGACAGAGACTGGTGGGTGAGAGTCCTTGGAATCGCAAATAGTCAGACATGACTGAGCAGCTAACACTACTCCTACTACCTCCTAAGAGCTGGATATTGTGCTGGCCTTCAGAGTCAATGGCCATTGTCACTGGTCCCTGTCCTCAAGACAGGCCAGTGAATGAGCATTGACAAATTCACCATCCATTTTTTAAAATATTTATTTTATCTATTTGGTCGCACCATGTCTTAGTTTAGTCATGCAGGATCTTTTTTTTTTCAGTTGTGGCACTCGAACTCTTAGTTGCAGCATGTGGGATCTATTTTCCTGACCAAGGATCGAACCGCGGCCTCCTGCATGGGGAGCCCAGAGTCTTAGCCACTGGACCAGCAGGGAAGTCCCTATCTTTCTTAGTTACTGTTAAAAGGAAAATGTGAAGCCTGTGAAACAGTGACAGAGGCAGCACTCAGGGACTCGCTCAGTTCCCCTTGCAGGCACCAGTGCCACCTAATCGTTTGCCCCACACAAAAGGTGGATCAGAGAAAAATCGCTTCTTTATTCTTCTCCTTTACATCATCTCCCCCGCACCTGGGGAGTCTGGATGCAGGGAGACCGAGTACAACACGCATCTGATGATGGGTTGCACCAAAGCACACCAAGATCTAAATCCTTCCCAGATTTATGGAGATTTTCCATAGCTTAACTAGATTTCTAATTGTCCTGCCACCTGTACTGAAATGTACAGTGTGTGTTAATCTCAAATTCTTTTCTGTTTCCATAATCTTGATAAAGTTTCCTGCACTCAAACAGTAAATCCAATTTGGTCCAGGGGTTTTAAAGAGGGAGCCAAATTCACTTTTATGCTTTTCAGCATAAAGGGTTCACTGGAGGTATTTGGGCAACGAAAAGGCCTGCACAATTTCTCCTTTCTCTCTCCTTCCCTATGCTTTGCTTCCAGGCTGAAAGCCTGAGTTCATGTGTCTGTTGTCCCATTGCAAGGTTCCTATCATTTCAGAGGAGTTTAGAAAGAAATGGTGAAGGGTTTCCATATATTCAGCACACTAAGGGCTCTTCTCCCTACATACTGTTTATTGGGAGATGACAGTTCCCAAATGCCCTTGTTTATTTCCCATGGACATTGATATAGAATAAAAAGACAAGGACTTGTTGACACAACCATTCTTCTGGACATTTTTTGAAAATACGTATTTTAAAATTTTTATTATTTATTTTTTGCTGAAGCTGAAGCTCCAATACTTTGGCCATCTGATGCAAAGAGCCAGGTCATTAGAAAAGACCCTGAGGTTGGTAAAGATTGACGGCAGGAAGAGAAGGGGGCAACAGAGGATGAGACAGTTGGATGGCATCACTGACTTAATGGACATGAGTTTGCTCAAACTCTGGGAGATAGTGAAGGACAGGGAAGCCTGGCGTGCTGCAGTCCATGTGACAGTCCATGTCACAGAGAGTCGGACATGACTGAGCAATTGAACAACAACAAGGTATTTTTTGCTGCACTGGGTCTTTGTTGCTAGGCACAGGCTTTCTCTAGGGAGCAGGGGCTCTTCTCTAATTGTGGTGCATGGGCTTCTCATTGCGGTGGCTTCTGCTGTTTCAGAGCACAGGCTCTAGGGCATGTGGTTTAGGTGCCTTGTGGCATGTGGACTCTTCCTAGATCAGGGATCAAACCTGTGTCCCCTGCATTGGCAGGCAGACACTTAACCACTGGACCACCAGCTAAGTCCTAGACATTTTTTAATGTTTGCCCTGTGTCTAGCGAAATCCTAGACATTTTTTAAAATTTTCCCATATCTGAGTTTGTCCTGTGACTTTAGGCAAATTGGTTTAACAGCTCTTCCCTGAAATGTGAAATTAGAATAAGATGGTCTCTGCCCTGCTACCTCCTAGGGCTGTTTTCAGGAAGTAAATGGGATGAAATATGTAGCTGTCTCTGAAAAATGAAGCACTTTGTGGGAGTGTTCAATCCACTTCAAAAGAAGAAACCTGATTTTCTGAATGTCCCTTCTTTGTCCTGAATTCCCGATACACAAAATTAAGGACAGTTTTGTTTTTTTTTCTTTAATTGAAGACCTTGGGTTCTGTCCTTTGGTAAGCTGTTTGACCTGGCTTCAGTTTCTTCATCTGGAAAGTTTCATCTTAAAAACCAAAATTATATGTATGGATACAGAAAATAATCTGCTTGTAATGCAGTAGACAAGGGTTCAATCCCTGAGTCAGTAAGATCCCCTGGAGAAGGGAATGGCTACCCACTCAAGTATTCTTGCCTGGAGAAGTCCATGAACAGAGGAGCCTGGCGGGCTATATAGTTCATGGGATTGCAAAGAGTTAGACACCACTGAGCAACTAACACTTTTACTTTCAGTAAGATGTTATCATTAGAGGAAGCTGAGGGCAAGGTACATGGATCTCCCTGCACCATTTTCTCAACTTTCTGTGAGTCTAAATTACTATCCCCCCCCAAAAAAATAAATTATATATAAAGCTCTTGATACAATGCCTGACATATTTTAGAAACTTATATATGGTAGGTTAAAAAATTAATTGACAGGTCAAAGATTTTTGTGCCATAAGAATTATATAAACTTGAACTTTATTAGTAGTAGTATTGTTTGATATTATTATCTAACATCATAATAACTAACAATATTTGTAGAATATTTGCTATGTGCTGGACACTTATCTTAATATTATATTATTTAATTCTGACAATATCCTTAGGTGGTAGTTACAATTACCACCCCCAGTTTTACAGATGAGAAACCTGGGGCATGGAGAGGTTAGGTAATTGATCTAAACTCATAGAGTTTAGAAATTGAGGAGTCAAAATGCAAACTCAAGCAGTATGATTGTAGAATTCTTATTCAAAGAAAATATCATTATTTAGGCATCTGGGAAACTTTAGCCAAGACGAAGCCCCAGGTGGGAAGCCTACACCCTTGTGCTCTCATTTTTCTCTTTTCTTCCAGGGTGCTCCCTGGAGGACTGTGTTAGGTGAAATTGAAAATATTCCCTGGAGGTTTATGGCAACCCACTCCGGTATTCTTGCCTGGAGAATCCCATGGACAGAGGAGCCTGTCGGGCTACAGTCCACAGGGTAGCAAAGAGTTAGTCATGACTGAAGTAACTTAGCTCTCATGCAAGAACTCCCCTGCCTCCAATAATTAACTTCTCCCAATACTCTAGCTGGTAGAAATTCCACTGATGGGGAATTGTCTGAATTATAGTGGTCATTTGCAAATGGGCTTGCCCGATTAAAAATGCACCTTCCCTACCACAGGACCCAGTGCCCACACCTGGGCATATATCTAGAAAAAACCATAATTCCCAAAGATATCTGCACCCCAGTGTTCATCACAACATTATTCACAATAGCCAAGGCATACAAGCAAACTAAATGTCCATGAAAAGAGGAATGGATAAAGAAGATGTGGTTCATATATACAGTGTAGTATTACTCAGCCATAAAAAGGAACAAAATTGTGCCATTTGCAGAGATGTAGATGGACCTATAGACTGTCATACACAGAAGTAAATCAGAAAACAGATATTGTATTTTACTGTATATATGTGGAATATAGAAAAATGGTACAGACAAACCTAATTGCAAAACAGAAACGGAGACACAGACATGGAGAACAAATGGACACTAAGTGGGGAAGGGGAGTGGTGAGATGAATTGGGAGACTGGGATTGACATATATACATTCTTGATACTATGTACAAAGTAGATAACTAATGAGAACCTACTGTTCAGCACAGGGAGCTCTACTCATGCTGTATGGTGACCTAAATGGGAAGAAAACACAAATAAGAAGGGATATATGTATACATATAATTGATTCACTTTGCTGTACAGCTAAAATTAACAAAACACTGTAAAGCAACTATACTCCAAAAAAAATTTTTTTTAATTGCACCTTCCTTGGCCTCTGTGCTAAAGGACCACATTCAGTGGTCTGGGCTGGGATTCCAGAACCTGTATTTTTAAAAAAATCTACAGATGGATTCTTCATGCTTGTGCTCATGCTCAGTGATGTCTGACTCTTTGTGACACCATGGACTGTAACCCACCTGGCTCCTCTGTCCATGGAGTTTTCCAGGCAAGAATACTGGAGATGGTTGCCATTTCCTCCTCCAGGGGATCTTTCCTACCCAGGGATCAAAACTGCATCTCTTTGATCTCCTGCATTGGCAGGCAGATCCTTTACCACTGAGCCATCTGGGATGAAGCCAAGATGAAGCCACCTGGGATGAATCCAGATGGATTATCATTAGCCAAATTTGGGGGAAAATGACTTAAGATTGTATTTTCCAGAGATATCTAATATAAAGCATATGGTGGTTTGGATGAGCAGAGTTTGCAATAAGGGATAAATATTTCATCAGGGACACTCAGACAAAAGTGGATTTGGGAGCAGCTGGTCTTGGGTTCTGATCCTGATTTTCTGCTTTTGAATTCTGTGGTCACTTACTTTCTGTTTTCTCATCTTTGAAATGGAGACAATTCAACCCATCTCACAGGGGAGCTATGATGATTCACCTCAATGTCATAGAAAGTCTACTTTGTATATTATTATTGTTGTTATTAACTTACCATCTACTACCACAGTAGTCAGACACAATTTAGTGACTGAACAGCAGCAAACCACATAAATGAGCTTCCCAGGTGGCTCAGTGGTTAAGATTCTGCCTGCCAATGCAAGAGATGCAAGAACTGCAGGAGACATGGGTTTGATCCCTGGATCAGGAAGATCCCCTGGAGGAGGAAATGGCAACCCACTCCAGAATTCTTGCCTGGAGAATCCCATGGACAGAGGAGCCTGGTGGGCTGCAGTCCAAAGAGGGTGCAAAGAGTTGGACACAACTGAGCACGCATGCACAACATAAATAGGACTGATTTATCAGCCAGGCAGCCAGTCACCTTGGAGGATAGAAAGTCAGACCCTGGGAAATTTCAATAGTATGGTCAATTTTGATTAAATGGAAGCAGATTTCCAGAGACAGAGCAACACACTGGAGGGTCTTGGGCAGGTAAAAATTTATCCCTTGGGAAAGCAGCTCTAACAAGATTTGTCTCTTTAAAAAGCCAACAGTAGTCAGCAGAGGAGTTGACGATGAACAATCACAAGTTTATTACCACTATTGAAAGAAACCCTGGAATGAACGAATCAAGCCCACTGATTTTTGGGAGTAATGATTGCTGTTGTTCAGTCTCTAAGTCATGTCCAACTCTTTGTGACCCCATGGGCTGCAGCACACCAGGCTTCCTTGTCCTTCACCATCTCCCTGAGTTTGATCAAACTAATATCCATTGAGTTGGTGATGCCATCCAACCAGCTCATCCTCTGTCATCCCCTTGTCCTCCTGCCTGCAATCTTTCCCAGCATCAGGGTCTTATCCAATGAGTCGGCTCTTCAAATCAGGTGGCTAAAGTCTTTGCATAAAAAAGACTGGCTTTTTCATCAACCTATGGTGCCAGAAATTATTCTACCCTTCAGGACAGACCTGGACTTTTGTCTTCATGTGTGAGGTCTCATCATTATAGACCTTGATAAGATACACCATCATGACATCAAGGTTCTTCCCATCTAGCAATTGAGCATGACTAGAATAGATGTCCTGACGACTCCTCTTAATCACATGTAGATGTACACATCTATAACAAAGATTTCATATCCTCTCATGGAGTCTCTCTGGAGATAAATCAGTCGGCCCAGGTAAGAGGTTTAATGACCATTTAAAGCTTTATTAAAGCTTCCCTGGTAGCTCAGTCGGTAAAGAATCTGCCTGCAATGCAGGAGATCTCAGTTTGATTCCTGGATCAGGAAGATCCCCTGAAGAAAGGATAGGCTACCCACTCCAGTATTCTTGGGTTTCCCTGGTGGCTCAGCTGGTAAAGAAGCCACCTAAAATGCGGGAGACCTGGGTTTGATTCCTGGGTTAGGAAGATCCCCTGGGAAAGAGAAAGGCTACCTACTCCAGTATTCTGGCCTGGAGAATCCCGTGGGCTATATAAGTCCATGGGGTCTCAAAGAGTCGGACACCACTGAACAATATTCACTTTCACAAAGCTTTATTGACTGACTTCCCTTGTAACTCAGTTGGTAAAGATTCTGCCTACGATGAAGGTGACCTGGGTTCAATTCCTGCATTGGAAGACTCCCTGAAGAAGGAAATAAGAAAATTTCTTTTCTAAATTTATTTCATATTTTATTAATTGAAGCAAAATTCATGAGAATCAAATAAGGGAAACTCAGAGTTTCAAAATTTGGGCAGCTTTGTATATCTTAAGATCCATGGAGCTAATGTGTTGGGGGCTGCCATTCATTTGGAAAATAAAATAATTATATTGGGCAACTGGGTAACAAAGGGGCCATACAAGAATGTTCCATAAGTACCCACCTTCCAACACAAAGGTCTTGCCTATAGTTGCGTGTTAGAATTGTCTGAGAAATTAATAGGAGATGTCCTGACCTTACTGTAAGGTTTTGAGCAGGAGGCTTGGGCTGGGAAGCTTCTAGACCCAGCATTTCTAAAAAGCACTTCCCGCCAGCTAGTGATTCAGATGCATGCCAGAATTTGAGAACCGCTGTGCTAGCGGATTTCATGGCTTTGTTTCCCCAGAAGAACTTGACATTATCCGAGCCAGCAGCTGGTCCAGCTCCCTCTAGATCTCCTCCAGCGTCTCTTAATCCCATGCCAGGTGTGTGTTAGTTCATCCTCTGGCCATTCAATACTCTGCCCTGGGCAAACACCTTGGTTGGTCCAGTTCCTTGCTTGGGAGGGTGACCTGAACCTTTTTCTTCCTGAAGGATCTGAGCCAATAGCAGACCTGCATGCACTTGGTCTATTGTAGTTTTCCACTGAATTTTACCATAGCCTACAGGAGGCAGAAGGCAATGGCAACACACTCCTGTATTTTTGCCTAGAAAATCCCATGGACAGAGGAGCCTGGTAGGCTGCAGTCCATGGGGTCACTAAGAGTCGGACACGACTGAGCGCCTTCACTTTCCCTTTTCACTTTCATGCATTGGAGAAGGAAATGGCAACCCACTCCAGTGTTCTTGCCTGGAGAATCCCCGGGTTGGGGGAGCCTGGTGGGCTGCCATCTATGGGGTCGCACAGAGTCGGACATGACTGAAGCGACTTAGCAGCAGCAGCAACAGGAGTTCTAAGAGGACCCCAGGGAACCCCTGCATTCCAGAAATATACTCCCTGACCTCCACTGTGTGACTGCAGCCTAATTATCTCTTGAGAGTCAGGATCAATCACCCCAAACACTACAGTGACCTCTTTGCCTGTTGATTCACTGGAGGGAGGAGGCAATGTGGCCAGGTGGCCATCCCGGCTTTCTCTTCAGTGGCCTCCCCAGTTGTGCCCCTGTGGAACAGCTCCCCGCCCCCCTGCCCTTGGTGACTGAGACCTCTCCACCAGCAGGGCACGGAGATGTGAAGGCAGGAAGCCAAATGCTGGCTGTGGATCTGCAGGGCTAACAGTGAGAGGAGCCACTCATGTCCTTGCCCCGCGGTCCATGGCCAACGGATCCTGGAGGAACAACAGTGTATGTAGATCACTGATTTATAGCACACATGGCTCAAACCCTGCCAGGTATTGCCACCCATTTGATGGCATACATAACTGAGTCCTGAAAAGGCCATCAACTATTGTATAAAGGCTTTGCTTTAGGACAATAAGAAACATGATAAGAGAAATGAACTCTGTGATCCTAAGTCCATTGTTCTCATTTGCTATAAAAGAAACTCCTTGGTCAGAAGAAATGCTATGTGAATAAAGATGAATAAGACACTTTGAGGACTTCCCTGGTGGTCCGGTGGTTAAGAATCTGACTTCTAATGCAGAAGTCATTCGTTAGGGCAACTAAGATCCCATGTGCTGTGGGGCAGGTAAACTCGCACACTGCAACTAGAGAGAAGCTTGCTCTCTGTAAGGAAACATTCCATGTGTTGCAGCTAAGACCTGATGCTGCCAATAAATAAATATTTTTTTAAAAGACACTCTGTAAGTCCCCAAGGGGTGGTTTTACCATGAGGCTTGTGGACAGCAAAGCGTGCCCATAGGCAGAATGTGTAGTTCAGAAAGAATAC
Organism: Bubalus bubalis; assembly: GCF_019923935.1. Lineage (NCBI taxonomy): Eukaryota > Metazoa > Chordata > Mammalia > Artiodactyla > Bovidae > Bubalus > Bubalus bubalis. Next base: position 47,174,966 of record NC_059168.1, read on the forward strand.
ATGACAGCCTACTTTTTATAGTCTCCTGGGAAAAAAATTTAAATGCAAAATGTAGCAAGTAAAGGGGAAAATTCAATTTACTCTCATCCCTTGCTTTCCCCTTCTCCTGTCCATACATAATCCCAATACTCTCACCAGAGCTTTTGACCATCCATCTTTGCTCTTGCATTCTCTCTGCACTTTCTTGTGCATTTATACATATATATGTGCATATAGAAACAGAGCTTTTTTTTTTGTCTTTAAATCTTAACCAGCTCTTATTACATATACTGTTTCAGAGCTTTCTATTAAAATCCCTTTTCTTCATTAACTCCTTTTTAAAAAAATTATTTATTTTTGTCTGTGCTGGGTCTTCGTTGCTGGGTGGGCTACATTCTAGTTGCCGTGTTCAAGATTCTCATTGCAGTGGCTTCTCCTGTCACAGAGCACGGACTCTAGGGCTCTCAGACTTCAGTAGTTTCAGCATTTGGGCTCAGTAGTCATGGCTCCTGGGCTGTAGAGCACAGGCTCAATAATTATAGCATATGGGCTTAGTTGCTTTACAGCATGTGGGATCTTCCCAGACAAGGGACCAAATCCGGTCTCCTATACTGGCAGGAGGATTCTTTTACCACTGGGCCATCAGGGAGGCCCTTGCTCGTTTTCTAATTGCATTCCTACCCGCACCCCACCCCTTACTTTTGAGTTTAGAGAGTTTTTAATACATTCTGGGTACAAGTTCATTGTCGGATGTGTGATTTGCAAACAGTTTATCACCATCTGTGGGTTCTTTCCATCTTCTTAACAGAGTCTTCTACAAAGCAAAAGTTTTAAACTTTGATGAACAGCAGTTTATCAATTTTTTTACTCTTGTGGATCATGCCTTTGCTATCATATCTAAGAACTCTTCACCTCTCCCTAGGTAACAAAGATTTTCTCCAGTGTGTTCTAGAAGTTTTATAGTTTCAAGCTTAGCATTTACCTTGCTGATCTATTTTGAGCTAGCTTTTGTTTTGTGATTTAGGTGAACATTCTTTTTTACCTGTGAATATCAATATTCTCAACACCATTTGCTATAAAGATTATCTTTCCTTCATTGAATTGCTTTTGTACCTTTGTTAAAATTCAACTGGCAAAACTTTGTGTGTGTCTATTTCTGGACTTTATTTTGTGCTGTGATCTAAGTGTCTTTCCCTCTTGATGCTGCACTGTCTTAATTACTGAAACAATTTCAGTAAATATGTAGGCCTCAAATTAGATAGTGTGAGTTCTTGCACATTATTTTTTTTCAGGATTGTTTTGAATGTTCTAGTTTCTTTGTCTTTCCATATAAATTTCAGGATCAGGTTGTCTATATCTACAAAGAATGCTGCTGGGACTTGAATAAATCAATTTAGGGAAAATTTACACTTTTTACTATGTTTGGTCTTTCAGTTAATGACAATAGTATTTCTCTCTATTTATTTGGATTTTTAAAAACTTTTTTAAAATCAGTTTTCAACTCATTTTGTAGTTTTTAGCACATAGATTCTGTACATGCTTTGTTAGATTTATACCCAATATTTCCTTTTTATTCTTAAAGCAATTTTAAAGAGCAGTGGTGGTTTAGTCACTAAGTCATGTCCAACTCTTCTGATCCCATAGACTGTAGGCCTGCCAGACTCCTCTGTCCCTGGGATTTTCCAGGCCAGAATACTGAAGTGGGGTGCCATTTTCTTCTCCAATTATAAAGAGTAGAGTGCTTTAATTTTTATTTCCAATTGTTCATTTCTAGCATTGGTTGTTAGCATGATTTTTTTTTTGGCGTTGATTTTGAATCTTGAGAATCTGCTAAGTTCACTTATTAGTTCTAGGCATTTGAGGGATTTTGGTTTTGTTTTGTTTTGATTGGTTCCCTTTTATTATTATTATTATTAATATTTTGGCTGCATGGGTGCTTCATTGCAGTGAACTGGCTTTCTCTAGTTGCGGCACACAGGCTCGCTTGTTGTGACATGCAGGATTAGTTGCTACGTGGCATGTGGGATATTAGTTCCTGACCAGGGATCGAACCCGTGTTCCCTGGACTGGAAGATAGATTCTTTACCATTGGACCACCAGGGAAGTTCTCTCGTTGATTTCTTGGGATTTTCTAGACGATTATGTAAATCGAGATAGTTTATTTTTCCCTTTCCAACTTCTATTTCCTCTGCTCTCCTTTTCATTCATTGGAACTTACCCTGACTTACTTATTCATTCTCTTGTTAATGGAAACCCAGTTCTTACTTTATCCCAAGCACCTTTTCTGATACCTGTACGTGTCCACATTCTTTATTCAGGTCCCTAGGAGCCAGTCTTTTTTGGAATTCTGATTTTTTTTTTTAATTTAAAAAAGGTGGTTCATTGCACTTATTGAATATTTCATAACACTCCCAGCAATATTTGGGGCTGCATCATGTAATCAGATATATTAATTTTTTTGCAAAGAAATTAACGCATATTCATACAAAATGAGATAAAGTCTAAAAATAGCTCCACCTCAGTTCTCATTGGGTTTTGCTGCAAATGTTTGTGCCAAACTTAGGCACAAACCTCTCTGTCTTAAGAATTTTTGGATTTTGGAATTGCAGATATGAAATTCTGTGTCTTTATTATTTGACTTGGAGTTTGGTGTGGCTTTGAATTTGTTCTTCCTCATCTTAGTTTTGCCTAAGTGTTTTTGGAGTTTCTCTTCTCATTCATCTGGTTCCCCTCTTTATTCAGTCTTCTGGGAATTCTTCATGATTTCTTCTCTTCTAGTGGCATCTCTCCAATTTTCTATGATAATCTTATTCTTTATTTAAGCCACTTTTCTTTCATTTTAAGAGTTGGAGAGTTGCATGAGACAGGGCGCTAAGGGCCGGTACACTAGGACTACCCTGAGGGAGGGGATGGGGAGGGAGATGGGAGGGGGGTTCGGGATGGGGGACACATGTACACCCATGATTCATGTCAATGTATGGCAAAAATCACTACAATATTGTAATGTAATTAGCCTCCAATTTAAATAAATAAATTAATTAAAAAAAAAAGAGTTGGAGAGTTGACGATGTGTGTTCTCATCTGCCACCTTGATGTGACACCCCAGATCCGTTATTTCTGCTTCACATATTTACAAGATACACAGACGTGTGCATGCACGCACATACAAAATGTTTTTTAACAATGACCATGTGCTACTTTTGTAATCAATAAGTGATCATGGCCTTGAGGTGTCTAATTGGGATTCCTTCCCCTAACCCCAGTAAGATGAGTATTGGTTGCTTTATATATGCATGTATTCATCTATTTTTGGCTGCACTGGGTCTTCATTCTTGCGCAGGCTTTCCTCTAGTTGTGGGCAGTGGGGGCTACTCTCTAGGTTGCGTTGCTTGGGGCTCTCACTGTGGTGGCTTCTCTCCTTGCAGTGCAAGGGCTCCAGGGTGCAAGTGGGCTTCATTTGTTGCAGCACGTGGGCTCAGTAGTTGTGGCTCAAGATCTCTAGAGCACAGGGCCAAAAGTTGTGGGGCACTGGTTTAGTTACTCTGAAGCAAGTGGAATATTCCCAGATCAGGGATCAAATTCATGTCTCCTGCACTGGCAGGTAGATTCTTCACCACTGAGCCACCAGGGAAGCCCGGTTGCTTTACTTTTAAGAGAACCAAGGAACAACAGAGAACAGGGAGTCATTCAAGTGGGCATCTTTCCAGAGCTTCATCCTTCATAAGACTCAGAGGTCAGAACAAAAAACAGAGGGAAATGTCTGACATGCTAGCAATGATTGGTCAGGTCACAGATGATATTCACTGTCTCTTACTTTTCCGTATTTTTCAAATTTTCTGCAGTGAACATATAGAGTGTGTTTTGTTTTGTTTTGATTTTAACTGCACTGTGTGGCTTGTGGGATCTTCCTTTCCCACCCAAGGATCGAACACCAGGGCCGTCAGTGAGAGTGCTGAGTTCTAACCATTGGACCACCAGGGAATTCCTGGGACTTTTTTTTTTTTTTTAAACTTTTTTATGGCTTGGTAACAAATAGACAGCTCAGTTGTCACATTTGCTTCTGCATTCAGTCTGTTGTGCTATATTGTATTGCTCAGTTACATAAAGAAAAATCCAGTCTCACGTGGTTGTATAGTTGGAAAGGTAGGTATTTACAGACACCCCAAAAGATGTTGGTAGTTGCCATGATTCTTGGCTCACAAGTAGACAGCTTTTCTGGAGTAAAATTAATGTACTATCCACTTTTAAAAATAGAAGTGTACAATTCAATGGCTTTTAGTATGTTTATAGAATTGTGTAACCAATATCATAATCAATTTTAGAATTTTTCATCCCCTCAGAGAGAATCTCTGCATTCTTCTACTATCCACATTCTCCTTCCCTACTCCGCAGCCCCAGTTCCCATCCTTCTCAGATCCAAGCAATCATGAATCAGCTTTCTATCTATATTTGCACATTCTAGACATTTCATATAAATTGAATTTTATAACAAGTGGCTTTTTGTGTGTGACTATTTTTAATCATAAAGTTTTCAAGATTCATTCATGTTATAGTTTATAATTTATTCCTTTTTATGACCAAATAATATTCCATCGTATGAACATACCATTTTTGTTTATTCATTTGTCAACTGAGAGACACTTGGGTTATTTTCACTTTCTGGGTATTATGAATAATGCTTATATAAACATTCATGTCCACATTTTTGTTTGGACCATATGTTTTCCGTTTCTTGGGGGGAATTCCTAGTGGTGGAATTGCTAAGTCAAAAGGTAACTGTTGACCTGGTGGTCGAGTGGTTAAGAATCTGCTTTGCAATGCCAGGGAGGTGAATTCCATCTCTGGTTGGGGAACTAGGATCCCACACAGATGGAGCAACTACAGCGCACCACAACTAGAAAGCCTGCAGGCTTCAACTAGAGAGTCCGGGAGCCACATCAAAGATCCCACGTGCTGCAGCTGAGACCCAACGCAGCCAAATAAATAAAGTAAATAAATAAAACAAAAAATGAACTGCCAGATTCTTTTCCAAAGTGGTTTTTTTGCCACTTGAATGGCCGCAGCATTCACAAAAACTGTGTAAAAGACCATGTAGGCTTCTATAATAAAATAACATTTGTATTTTCTTTCTCCAAAGCTCCAATACTTTGGCTACCTGATGCAAAGAGCCGACTCATTGGAAAAAGACCCTGATGCTTGAAGACTGAAGGCAAAAGGAGACGAGGATGGCAGAGGATGAGACGGTTGGATGGCATCACCGACTCAATGGACATGAGTTTGAGCAAGCTCCAGGAGATAGCGGAGGACAAGAAAGCCTGGGATGCTGCAGTCCTTGGGGTCACAAAGATTCGGACACAATTTAGCAACTGAACAACAACAATAATTCTCTTCCTCAAAAGAAAGAAATAATATTGAAAAGTAGCTGTGAGTTCTAGTTTTATGTCTCCTGCAAGGAGCAAGTCATTTGTTTTCATCTATAAAATGGGAACAACCAACAGTACCGTCTGAAATTCTCTGACAGAAGAAACTGGTCTGTGCTTGCTAAATACCACGAACAGAATTCTTTCACTGAAACTCTTTGAACCTGAAACTGAGTAGTACTCAGTGACCAGGGGTCTGCAGTCTTAGGAAAGCCTTAATCAGCCTTGGTCAGGGAGGCAGAACCGATATAGGAGTATGTGGGGTCTGCCCCCAACCCTCAATTAAAGGGCAGTTTATGCAACATGCCTCCTTTTTGAATCAGAGCCAGGGTCATTGTTGGGCTGAGGTAACATTAATTATTTTTCCGCTTGTCGGATTCCATGAAAAAGATGTGAAAATGGCCTGTTTGTGAAAGAGTGCAGGCAAAGGCTGTGAGCTGATTATGTCAAACCTAGTCAAAGCTTCCTTGGTGTGGGAGATTGTAATCAACAAAGCATGGCGGCATCTGGGCCCATTACATGAGGAGCCCCATCCTGCCTGGCTCCCCAGCGGAGACAAGAAGCCAGCTTTAACCCTTGCTGGACTGCATTGCCTTGATTGAAGCAGAGAAATTTTACTCTCACCAAGTATCTATTCGGAGAAGGCAATGGCACCCCACTCCAGTACTCTTGCCTAGCAAATCCCAGGGACAGCGAAGCCTGGTGGGCTGCGGTCTATGGGGTTGCACAGAGTTGGACACGACTGACGTGACTTAGCAGCAGCAGCAAGTACCTATTACACATTTAAAGCACAGGGCAATGAAGGAGGTAATTGTTCTTGTTTTATGGGAGAGAAGACTTTGAATTTCTCCCTTGCTAGAGCACCATTAATTCTTTTTTTAAAAAAATTTACTTATTTTTGCCTGGCTCGGTCTTCGTTGCTGCCCACAAGCTTTGTCTAGTTGCAGCAAGTGGGGGCTACTCTCTAGTTGCTGTGTGTGGGCTTCTCATTGTGGTGGCTTCTCTTGTTGTGAAGCACTGGCCCTAGGCATGTGGGCTTTAGTAGTTGTGACACATGGGTTTAGTTGCTCCATGGCATGTGGGATCGTCCCAGACCAGGGACCAAACCTGTGTCCCCTGCATCTGCAGTGGCAGATGGATTCCTAGCCACTGGACCACCAGGGAAATCCAGCATCAGTTGTGACTTCGGGAGACATACAGATGAGTTAAGGCACCAAGCTGCAAAGCTTGCAAGATACAGAAATAAACAAAAAAAAAAAGTCTGAAAAAGACCTCAAAGATCATTAGCAGGGTGCTCCATACTTTCTACATAGGTGGGGCTTAGGTACTATGTTCTGATGGAAAAAGGTGTTCCTGGATGGCAATGGGTAAACATTCACTTTATGCAAGATTGAGATGTCTTCAACTGGCTCATCAGAGGACTAGGTGAGGCAGCTGATGATGCTATGGACAAAGGAAAGTTCATCCCCTCTTGGCAAACATTCAATCCAATAGTCATTAAATGTGTTGGACCCAATTTTCTTTCTTTCTTTTTTTTTAATCCCTAACATTTGTTATGTTCCCTTTCCTTTCCTGAAATAAAAAGTATTAATAATAAAGCCTACTTCCAGGGGGACTTCCCCAGTGCTAAGACTCCACGCTCGCTATGCACAGGGCTCAGGTTCCATCACTGGTCAGGGACCTAGATCCCACATGCCATAGCTAGGAGACTAAGAGTTTGAATATCGCAATGAAGATCCTTCGTGCCACAACTAAGACTTGGTGCAGTCAAATAAATAAATAAATAATATTTTAAAAAGAAAGCCTACTTCCAGACATGACTGGATAAAAATCACATGCCATGAATATAAACTGTTACTGATCTGCAGTGATAAAAACAGCTTATACCAGAAATGAAAGTCAACTATATTGAAGCACACTATTTAGCTCAATGGACATTTTTTCCATAGCAAGACTTTCCTGATGAACCAAACAAGATGCTGGTCTCCATTCTGATGCAAGTTTCTTATCTAGCAGCACACCGGGCATTTTCAAATAGCATTGCTCTAGATGATATCATGAAGTGATCACATGCTTGCATTCATATTTCAAGTCAACATGAACATGACAGCCACAAGCAAAGACTGATACAGGCATATAACACTGACAATGTAAGTAAAGCCTGAGTACTGTTATCACTAGTGATGTGATTTCCCCAAATTATAATGAGTGTTAGTCATTTATTTGTGTCCGACTCTTTGTAACCCCATGGACTGTAGCCCACCAGGCTCCTTAGTCCATGGAACTCTCCAGGCAAGAATACTGGAGTGGGTTGCCATTCCCTTCTCCAAGGGATCTTCCTGACCCAGGGATTGAACTCAGGTCTCCTGCATTGCAGGCAGATTCTTTACTGTCTGAGCCATCAGGGAAGCCCCTAAATTATGGTAAAGTTCTCAGTAAAATTCTGAATACATAAACTCTTCTCTTGGTTCCTAATGCAGTTGCACTTCTGGAAATTTCAGTGCACATTAAACCATTTATGTGCAATTCAACATTCGGTTCTAGGCTCTGATCAACCTCATCTGAGGTTTTTCTCCTCCTGCATGAATGTCCAGAGGAAAATCAGAAAATTCTGGGACAGGCAGTGCAGTTATTCAAGGTGAGGAACTCCCCACAGCTGAAAAACCTCTAGCATCTATACTGCTTATATCCTCCATATAGTCATTACACCCAATCACTAACGAATAAAAATGCTCTCATACATTTCCATAATCCAAAGCCCTAGACCATCACAGATGGCCCTAGGAGAGAAGTGGCTCCCCTAAGATGACACATGAGTCCAAGCGGACACCGAGACGGGAACTTAGATACTTGGTTCTTCATTCAGCCCAAATGTCACCAGTCCAAAATTTCTTAGGGTTGCTGCCCACACACAACCCTGCTCATTTCTTACTGGATGCCAGTCCTGATGCAACCAGTCCTGCTGACCATTAACTCACTATTGCCTGTAAGCAATTAATGATCTAAAATGTTAGCTTAGATCCTTCTCAGTCTTTCTGCAAGATTTTGTCACACAACTCCAAGTTAGAATGTCTATGACTCAGGGATTTCCCTGGTGGTCCAGTGGCTAAGACTCTGTGCTCCCAAATCATGGGGCCAGAGTTCAATTCATGGTCAGGGAAGTAGATCCCACACGTTGCAACTAAGAATTCACGTACTGCACCCAAAAGACCCTGCATGCCCCAACTAAGACCTGGTGCAGCCAAGTAAAACGTTTTTTTTTTTTTTTAATTGAAAATGAAAAGAACATCTACGACTTGCTCACATTCAGAGAGCAATTTTCTAACGTCAGTGTTGGAATATCTATGAAAAAATGTTTCATGGGCAGGTATGTTTTGAAAGTCCTGGACTAGCTAGCCGGAGCAGACACATTATTCTTCAGACTCTTTAATACATGAATGTGAGTGTGGATTTCCACTTCTGGAATGTGACTGGAGTCATTTTTTCAAAGTTATTCAGTCATGAAGTGCCTCCATTCCCTGGTTTGTTGTTTTGTGTTTAAGAAGCTATTTGCTAATGAGATGTGGATAATTTTTTTGTATTTATATATATATATATATTTTAATTTTTACACTGTTGTGTTGGTTTCTGCCATACAACAAGGATCAGCCATAATTAAACATATATACCCTCCCTCCAGAGCCTCCTCCCCATCCCATCTGTGATGACCTGGAGATGTAGAGCATTCACATCTCTACCCTCATTTTTGTAGATAAGAGAGAGGGGACAGTAGATACTGACTGAAGTGAGAAGTTAAAAGAGGTTATGGGAAGTTTGTGCACTGTTTCAAATAGAAAATAAAGGAAAGACATTTGATTCTTTTTACTTTAATTCTCTAAGTTCATGTTGTGTTTTCTTGTTGTTTGTTTGATTCTTTCCATTGGTTGGGTGCAAAGCCTGGCCCATCATTGCTACTTAAATCATATTTGTTAAATGAATTACTTAGTACATTAAATAATCAATAGCAATCTACTTAAAAGGTGGTGGGACAGTTTCAGGTTATTTTGAAAAGTGAGATGTTTCCTTATATTTCTTAACAGAACTCCTACAGCAAGAGCATCAGCAAAACTTTTTAACGCCCACATATAATACCAAAATTAATCAGGATAGGCAGGAACAGTTGTACAGGTTATGCACTGCACAAATTATTGGGGCACCATTCACTGTTTCCAAGAAGAGTGTTTACAGTTGGGTTGGGTTGAGAAGACAAACATACAGAAATAATTATAGACCAATCAAAGATAGTTTGTAGTTGTTGTCCATGCCAGGGAGTGCTGTGGTTCAAGCTCTGGTATATTGTGTATACTGTTTGTATGATCCTTGGCTGACCTTACGGGGTGCAAACAAGTCCTTGGATGACAGAGAGTAAATATGGATGTTCCATAAAATGTTTATGTAATAAAACCTTGTTCCAAACTTGCTCACTTTCTGCATATTACCAATTCTTGGTCAAATGCTCTACTTCAATGCCTTCGCCCAGGCTGTTCCCTCTATTTGAATCTACTTAAATCACCCTTCCTCAGGACTTCCTGAAGCACTGCAATTTATCCTTCAGGGCCCAGTTCCAACATCACTTCTTCTTTGTGGTGTCCTTAGACTTCACTTTGGCATTCACCTGCCATGGCAGAATTCACTGTTCCCTTGTATTTGTACCAGTAGCACTTTTAACAGAGACTGCTACTGCTTATATGAAAAGCAAGAGAGGGAAATGGTTATGTGCTTTACTATTATTTTAAAAATTTTAAAAACATTTATTTATCTGCACTGGGTCTTAGTTGCAGCATGTGAACTCTTAGCTGTGGCATGTAGGATCTAGTTCCCTGACCAGGGATGGAACCTGAGCCCCAGCATTGGGAGTATAGAGTCTTAGTCACTGGATCACCAGAGAAGTTTCAATGGTTATGCACTTCAAGTCAGATAGGGGAGCTTTCAAAATCTAGGGGCTCTCCCATTAACAGCTATAACATTGGGGAAGTTACTAACATTTTCTAAGCTTCAGTTTTCTCTCCTTTAAAATGGGACTAGTAATAGTTACAGTAAAGATAACAGTAATAGTGAGATGATGCTGACATTTAAGGGAGATGATATATAGGTAGGATATATGTCTGCTTTGCATTGTTCCAAAAGAGAACTGGTTATCATGCTTCAAGGAGAATATTCTTTTTTTTTCTTTTTTGGCCACACCATAACGTTTGCAGGATCACAGTTCCCCAGTCAGGTTCTGAACCCCAGGGTCCCAGCAGTGAAAGTCTGCAAAGCTCCAAGTCCTAATCACGGAACTGCCAGGGGGTTCTCAGAATATTCTTGAGAATATATCTCCATGTTTATTTTCAATTCTAGGAAAACTATCAAATATTTACCAGTAGTACTTACTTGCTTAAAATGATTTATTAATGACTAAATTATAAATGCATCTTTTATTTCTTTCATCCCTAAGCCGTTTCTTCTTCTTTGTTCATAGTGAGCTACCTCTGCCCAGTTCATTTGTTGAGACGGTGTGCTAATTTATTTGGGAACGGAAAGGCAATGGGAAGCATTAGTATCATGTTTCTGTCATCAATGGTTGGACAACTCTGGAACCTACTAATTCTCTTTTGTTTGTTTGTCTGTTTTTGTGGCCACCTGGCATGTGGGATCTTGGTTCCCCAACCAAGGAATGAGCCCTCACCCCTTGCATTGGAAGCACAAAGTCTTAACCACTGGACTTCCATGGAAGTCCCTGGAACCTAGTAAATCTTACCTCCATATGGTCTGATAGGAGAGAGACACTAATAGTCAGGATTTACTGTGGGTTGGGCTGTCTTGACTGGAAAAGTGGTCCTGGTATTTACAGAGTTGGCATTCCCAGGGCTGCCCCAGAGCAGCAATCCCATGCTTGACAAAGGCTGAGTAATTCACTATCCAAAATATCACAGCAACCATCAAGCCTTTCTCCAGCCTGATCAAGGGGCTGCTTACAAAGTCGAACCTGAATCAACACACCACCCATTACCTGAGTGAGATTCAGTGCTGGGCCACCTTGAATTTATTGATCAGTTCTCCAAATAGATCTTAAGAAGTTCTGTCCACAAGTGAAATCCATGCTTAAACTGTACAGAAAACATGGATTTTCAGATTCTAGATGTTTCAGTAATAAGCATGTTCCCTCAAACTGTGCACACTTTCGTGCTGTGGGCTACTCTCCCCGAGCATATTCTGTCTTATTGTCCTCTCGTCTAACATGAGTACAAGGAAAACACTATCAAGCTTGTTATATCCTCTTCATTTGCTTCACTAACCCAGTCCCATCCTTCCCTTTAAAATTGTTCCCTTGGGCTTCTTCCAGTTCAAGATGGCGGAGTCGAAGGACGTGCCCTCATCTTCTTCTGTCAGACCACCAAAATTGCAACTAGCTGTTGAACAACCATCAACAAGAGGGCACTGGGAACCCATCAAACAAAACACCTCATATCCAAAGACAAAGAGGAAGCAGGTAGATGGGGTGAAATCACAATAAAATCAAATCCCATACCTGTCAAGTGGGTGACCCACAAACCGGAGAACAGTAATACCAAAGAAGTTCTCCCACTGTTGTGAAGGTTCTGAACCCCATGTCAGGCTTCCCAGTCTGGAGATCCGACAAAGGGACTGGGAATCCCAGGGAATCTAAACTTGAAGGCTAGTGGGATCTGATTATAGGATTTCCACAGGACTAGGGGAAACAGAGACTCCAGTCTTGGAGGGCACAAATAAAGTTGATCACTTGGACTTCATGGCAGTCCAGTGGTTAAGACTGTATACTTTCAATGCAAGGGTTGATCCCTGGTCAGAGAACTAAGATCCCACATGCTGTATAGCACAGCCAAGAAAATGTAAAAAATAAAATAAAACCGTTCACTGGTACTATATATGAACTTAAAACCAAAACTCTTTGCATCTCTGTGTGTTCTCTTCTGATCTTTTTCAATGACTGAACATAGTGTTTTGAACATAGTTCTTTTTTTAGTCATTTGAAATTCATCATGTACCCATTCTGTTTCATTTTATTTTTCTTTATCTCCCACGTGTTCACTGCATTTATATGGACCATACCTACGTAAGTGTTATTTGAAGAATTTATCATTTGCCTTCTTGCTAATAAAAAAGAATTTTCTTGATTTATTTTTGTTGTTGTTGAGAGTTGTTTACATTTTTCTCTCTTATGAAGGGCACTAGTAGGACTATCTTTATGCCTTTCATTTTCATCATTTCCTTGAAAATATATTGTACAAGTAGAATTATCTGACCACAGTTCTTGTAATATTTGCACATCACTTAGCCAATCAATTTGTATCTACCAAGTCACATATAAGTGTACCTTTTTTTCATGATCACAGAGTGTTACTCTTTTCGTTTCTGTGCTCAACTTGATAGAGATAGAATCATCTCCTAAACCTATTTTGGGTTGCCTTTTTTTCTCTATTAGGAAGCTAATGAATTTTTCAGATTATATACTATCTGCATTTCCTTAAATATAAACTATATTTGGCCACAGAATGAGTTACCCTTTTCTGTTGAACACTTAATAGCAATTAGACATAATCACAGTGGAAATGATGTTAATGACAATACCAGGCATAATACAGAGCTAATCATTTAATAAACCATTAGGGAATATAAAGAGCTATTTTAAACTCCCCAAATAGAAGATTTTTACAAAACCACTAAGTGGAAGATATGGTCATCTTCACAACAGGAAGGGATCAGTAGGGCAGACAGGATTTCAAGACTTTCAAAGATTAACAGTGTCAGCCTGCATGCCAGCAGAAATACTGAATACAACCACTGTCTTTCTTGTCTTAGATTGCACCATTCAGATGCCTACAAGGGCTAGGTAAGGAACATAAATGTTTATTAGGCCAGATAATATAATGTAATGGGAGGTGAGGACAGGAGAATTGGCAAGTCATGCCTATCTGTGACATTGAACTATTATTAAGGAAAACATCCTCCCCCTACACACCCCCACACCCCACCAAAAAAAGGCAAAACAAAACAAAAAACCACATCTGTGGTCCAATTTGGCCATTTTCTGCCAGACGGTGATTTCTGGTTAAGGCTTCGTTTGGAGACTGTACTCAAATGTCAAGAGAGGTCTTGGGCAAATAAGTGAGATATGAATAACACTTCAGTTGCCTTTTAATACTCCTAAGAAAAAGGGGCTTCCTTGGTGATCCAGTAGTTAACAATCCACCTGCCAGTGCAGGGAACATGGATCCGATCCCTGCTCCAAGACAATCCCACATGCTGCGGAGCAACTAAACCCGTGCCCCCCACCTACTGATCCCGTGCGCTGTAACTACTGAGGACACCATGCTCCACAACAAGAGAAGTCACCGCAGTGAGAAGCCTGTGCACTGCGGCGGAGCATAGCCACCCTTGCCACAGCTAGAGAAAGCCTGAATGCAGCGATGAAAACCCAGCACAACTAAAAATAAAAATTTAAAAATACTACTAAGGAAAAGAGTAGCACAAGCCCAGTGAATAGTAACTATCTTCCTGCCTCAAAGACAAAGCACATTGGAGATTGTGGCCAGTTGAAGAATGTATACCTCCATTTTTTTGGTTTGTTTTTAACTTCTTATTATGGACATTAAGAAATACAAAACAGAATAGAATAGTATAGTGAAGCCCATGAGCTCATCACCCAGCACGTCATCCCTCACCAATTATAGGGGTCCCTGTTCATTTCTGCCCCTGGTGAGTGGGAGCAGGCACTGTTCCAGCCCACTTAGGAGTGATAGGCCAGAACATGGAGCCATCAGGGCCAGATTTTTAAAGAAGCCAGGCATTTTGATTTTTACTTAAGGCCTCCTGATTTTTCTATGTTGGCAATTTGTTTAAATTTTTAACACAACGTAGAGGTCAAAATGTGCTCCCAAACTTAGTGAATGAACTTATGGTTGCCAGGTGAAAAGGATGGGTGTAAAGGATAGTTAGGGAGTTTAGAATCAACATGTACACAATGGATAACCAATAAGGTCCTACTGTATAGCACAGGGAATTCAACTCAGTGTTATGTGGCAGCCTAAATGGGAAGGGAGTTTGGGGAGAATGGATATGTGTATATGTATGGCTGAGTCCCTTTGCTGTTTACCTGAAACTATCACAACTTTGTTAATCAACGGAAATGGCAACCCACTCCAGTATTCTTGCCTGGAGAATCCCAGGGACAGGGGAGCCTGGTGGGCTGCGGTCTATGGGGTCGCACAGAGTCGGACACTACTGAAGCGACTTAGCAGCAGCAGCAGCAGCAGCAGCATACTCCAATATAAAATAAAAAGTTAAAAAAAAAGATTATGCTGTCAGTTGCTGACTTTTGGTAATGACATATGCTTGGAGAAATGCTGGTGATGAGAGAGGAAATGCAGTCAAACGCTAAGCTGATCCTGGGCCCCTTAGAGATACCTGTGTGCAAAAGCATTGCCCCATGGATGGGCCACAGCTGGGCTAGACATGGCTCTGTGATGACCCTCCTAGTGGGGGAGGTTTTCGTCTTCCCTTAGACACCGAGCTCCTTGAGGGATAGTATATCTCCTAGGACCCAGCAGATAATACTAACCAGTAGAGTTCTGAGGAATGAATGAACAAATCAAAACACAGGAGCCTTTCTGTTATGCTTGAGTCTTAGAGTCACTTCCAACACCATCAAATGGAGGTATCTCCAGGTCCATTGCAACAACTACTGTTTTCCTTGTTGCTTAGAAAAGCATTTTATTGTAAAATGCTCTATTCTTACTAATTAAAATTTGAATAATGAATGCAATATATTTTCCAAACCAATTGATATCTTTCTTGTTTAGGTTATGAGTTGATTAATTCATCAAGGATCATGTGATTTATGGCTACTTTAGAAGATAAAAACACACGGTACTGATAGTTATGTGGTGTTGAACACGAATGTTTGAATACTGAAGATTGTCAGCTGTTTGAGAGTGGGGACTATGCCTTAGCCTTTTAAAAATTGATACATTATTCACACACCATAAAATTCACTCTTCTTAAGTTGGACAACTCAGTGGCTGTTAGTATATTTGCAAAGTTATGCAACCATCACCACTATCTAATTCCATAATATTTTTATTACCCCCAAAACAAAGCCCTGTACCCATTGGTAGCTACTCACCATTCCCTCCTTCCCCCAGCCCCTGGCAACCACTAACCTGCTTTCTATTTGTATAGATTGGCATATGATGGACACTTCATGTAAACAGAATCATACAATATGTGGTCTTTTGTGTCCAACTTCTTTCTCTTGGCACGTTTTAAGGTTCATCCATGTTGTAGCATATATCAGTAACAAATTCTTTCTAGGGTTACCTATTGTTCCATTGTTTGGATGTCTTTCATTTTGATTATCCATTCATCAGTTGATAGGCATTTGAGTTATTCTTACTTTTTGGCTGTGATAAATAATGTGGCTATGAATATTCATGTGAGTTTTTGTGTGAACATACATTTTTAGTTCTCTTGGGTATTTATCTAGGAGTGGAATTGCTGATCCCTGATATCTCAGTTGGTAAAGAATCTACCTGCAATGCAAGAGACCCCAGTTCAATTCCTGGATTGGGAAGATCCACTGGAGCAGGGATAGGCTACCCACTCCAGTGTTCTTGGGCTTCTTTTGTGGCTCAGCTGGTAAAGAATCCACCTGAAATGTGGGACACCTGGATTTGATCCCTGGGTTGGGAAGATCCCCTGGAGAAGGGAAAGGCTATCCACTCCAGTATTCTGACCTAGAGAATTCCATAGACTGTATAGTCCATGGGGTCCCAAAGAGTCAGATATGACTGACTTTCATGTCACTTTCACGTTTAACTTTTTGAGAAACTGTCAGGCTTTTTCAAAGTGACTAAATTATTTTACATCCCCACTAACAATGTATGAGGGTTCAAACTTTTCCACATTCTTGTTAATATTTGTTATTGTCCATCTGTGTGATTATAGTCATCCTCAGTTCAGTTCAGTCATTCAGTCATATCTGACTCTGTGACCCCATGGACTGCAGCACGCCAGGCTTCCCTATCCATCACCAACTCCTGGAGTTTACTCAAACTCATGTCCATCAAGTTAGTGATGCCGTCCAACCATCGTATCCTCTGTCATCCCCTTCTCTTACTGCCTTCAATCTTTCCCAGCATCAGGGTCTTTTCAAATAAATCAGTTCTTTGCATTAGGTGGCCAAAGCATTGCAGTTTCAGTTCAGCATCAGTCCTTCCAATGAATATTCAGGACTGATTTCCTTGCTGTCCAAGGGACTCTCAAGAGTCTTCTCTAATTCCACAGTTCAAAAGCAGCAACTTCGGCGCTAGCTTTCTTTACAGTCCAATTCTTACATCCATACATGACTACTGGAAAAACCATAGATTTGACTAGACGGACCTTTGTTGGCAAAGTAATGTCTCTGTTTTTTAATATGCTGTCTAGGTTGGTCATAGCCTTTCTTCCAAGGAGCAAGTGTCTTTTAATTTCAGGGCTGTGGTTATCATCTGCAGTGATTTTGAAGCCCAAGAATATAAAGTCTGTCACTGTTTCCATTGTTTCCCCATTTATTTGCCAAGAAGTGATGGGACTGGATGCCATGATTTTAGCTTTTTGGATGTTGAGTTTTAATCGAGCTTTTGCACTCTCCTCTTTCACTTTCATCAACAGGCTCTTTAGTTCCTCTTTGCTTTCTGCCATAAGAGTGGTATCATCTGCATATCCTAGCAGATGTGAAATAATACCTCATTGTGGTTTTGATTTGCATTTCCTTAATGATTAATGATGTTGAGCATCTTTTCATGTGCCATTTATATATTTTATATAGCGAGAAGAGTTATTGGGTTATTTGTCTTTACTTATATGTGAACCGTGAACTTCCAGATATTCAAGCTGGTTTTAGAAAAGGCAGAGGAACCAGAGATCAAATTGCCAGCATCTGCTGGATCATCAAAAAAGCAAGAGAGTTCCAGAAAAACATCTATTTCTGCTTTATTGACTACACCAAAGCCTTTGACTCGGGGGATCACAATGAACTGTGGAAAATTCTGAAAGAGATGGGAATACCAGACCACCTGACCTGCCTCTTGAGAAACCTGTATGCAGGTCAGGAAGCAACAGTTAGAACTGGACATGGAACAACAGACTGGTTCCAAATAGGAAAAGCAGTACTTCAAGGCTGTATATTGTCACCCTGCTTATTTAACTTCTATGCAGAGTACATCATGAGAAACGCTGGACTGGAAGAAGCACAAGCTGGAATCAAGATTGCCAGGAGACATCTCAATAACCTCAGATATGCAGATGACACCACCCTTATGGCAGAAAGTGAAGAGGAACTAAAAATCCTCTTGATGAAAGTGAAAGAGGAAAGTGAAAAAGTTGGCTTAAAGCTCGACATTCAGAAAACGAAGATCATGGCATCCGGTCCCATCACTTCATGGGAAATAGATAGGGAAACAGTGGAAACAGCGTCAGACTTTATTTTTTGGGGCTCCAAAATCACTGCAGATGGTGACCACAGCCATGAAATTAAAAGACGCTTACTCCTTGGAAGAAAAGTTATGACCAACCTAGATAGCATATTAAAAAGCAGAGATAATACTTTGCCAAGAAAGGTCCATCTAGTCAAGGCTATGGTTTTCCCAGTGGTCATGTATGGATGTGAGAGTTGGACTGTGAAGAAAGCTGAGAGCTGAAGAATTGATGCTTTTGAACTGTGGTGTTGGAGAAGACTCTTGAGAGTCCCTTGGACTGCAAGAAGGTCCAACCAGTCCATCCTAAAGGAGATCAGTCCTGGGTGTTCATTGGAAGGACTGATGCTAAAGCTGAAACTCCAGTACTTTGGCCACCTCATGCAAAGTGTTGACTCATTGGAAAAGACCCTGATGCTGGGAGGGATTGGGGGCAGGAGGAGAAGGGGACGACAGAGGATGAAATGGCTGGATGGCATCACCAACTCGATGGACATGAGTTTGAGTGAACTCCGGGAGTTGGTGATGGACAGGGAGGCCTGGTGTGCTGCGATTCATGGGGTTGCAAAGAGTCAGACACGACTGAGTGACTGAACTGAACTGAACTGATTCATTTATTTTAAAATTTATTTGGCTATCCTGGGTCTTTGTTACAACATGTGAGATCTAGTTCCCTGACCAGGGATCGAATCTAGGCCCCTACATTGGGAGTGCAGAGTCATAGCTGCTGAACCATCAGGGAAGTTCCTATCTTTTTACCATTGTGCTGTAATAGTTCTTTATACATTCTGGATACTGGATCATTATTAGATATATGATATTTTCTCCCATTCTGTGAGCTGTCTTTTCTTGGTGTTCTTTGAAGCACAAAAGGTTTTAATTTTGATAAACTTCATAAACCTAATTTTTACTTCTGTTGCTTGTGCTTCTGGTATCATATCAAAGAAACCATTGCCTAATTCAAGGTCATAAAGGTTTATACCTGTTTTCTTTAAGAGTCTTGTACTTTTAGCTCTTACATTTAGGTCTTTGATTCCCTTTGAGTAAATTTGTGTATATTATGAATAGAGGTCCGAATTCATTGATTTGCATGTGGGTATCCAATGGTCCCAGCACCTCTGCATTATGCCTTAGACTTTGAACATTTCCTTGTAGGACTGAGTACAGTTCCTTTCACCTGGTGAGCAAGCAAATTGATTTGTTTAATTACAGTGGAATTCTGAGTAATTGAACTCTTTTTTTACCTAAAAGCTAAAGCTTTCACAGAGGACTTTATTCAAAGGGGTAACATTTTTCAGGAGTTTGGATACATGACACTGTAATAAGTTCCCGTTGACTCCTAGGCTGGACAAAATCTAATCAGAAATACCAGAGGACAGCTTACCCAATGAGGTTTAGAGTCTTTGGTCTCTACTTTCTGATCTGCAGAATTGAGCTAAGACGGTGATTCTTTCCCAAGAAGACTTTAGGAAAGTTTTACGCTCTCCAGTACAGGCAGTCTTACCAGGGTGAGCAGATGTGGTCCCTGCCACCCTAGTGCCCAAGCACACATCACAGATGGAACCTGACCCTCTTTCCCCACTGAGCCCCAGTGCATCTCACAACCCTCTCCAACACTGGACTCCAGGCAGACCAGGCACTCAATCGAAATGTGGACAGAAACAAAACTTGTTTACCCTATGTGGCCAAATCAAAGAGATTCCTATTCCCAATAAATTATGTGATTATGTGGTTCTCCCAGAAGTAGCTCTGAAAGTGAACAAAGACCTTTTTTTAAGCTTTTTTTTTTTAATTAGGTTAGGTTATGAATTATAGTATTTGATTTTCTAAGTTTGCAACTAGTCTACATTTGTCAAATTTGTTCATGATATAATGTGCTTATTAGTTAACACTCAGTTTATATATTCCATTTTGTTTTATTGGCTAGGCTGTGCAGCTTGCAGAATCTTTGTTTCCTGACCAGGGATCAAACCTGGGCCCCAGAAGTGAAAGTGCCAGGGAATTTCCCCACATAGCACTCAGTTTAGATCACAAAACTGTGGTCGGATTTTTACTTTCATGCTGGCTTTCCTGGTAGCTCAGACAGTAAAGAATCTGCCTGCAGTGCAGGAGACCCGGGTTCAATCCCTGGGTTGGGAAGATCCCCTGGAGAAGGGAATGGCAACCCACTCCCATATTTTTGCCTGGAAAATTCTATGGATAGAGGAGCCTGGCAGGCTACAGTCAATGGGATCATGAAGAGTTGGACACAACTTAGCGACTAACACTTGCTTTTATGCTAAAGTGTTTCTCTTTTTGCTTTTCTTTAATATTCCTTTTTTTAAAGGACTATTTGCCCTACTGTACAATAAGAAGTCCAGATGTAGATGAGCTTGAGGTTCCCTATCTTGGAGGTTTTCTGGGCTTTTCCACTCTTTGAGGACAGGGGCTTCTTTATTAAGCTTCAGCCTGCGTATTGTAGAAAACTACCTCCCACAAACCGCCTGGACGCTTGGCAGCAGATGCCATGGCTGAGCCAGCACAGTTCTCACCAAGCATTGGGGATCAGGTGACACCTGATGGAGAGAATCAGAGTAGGGGGCACGGCAATCAACCTGGCTGAGGTCAACGTGGACGTCCCTCGACCTCTGAATGAGGGTCGGGCAGACACACCACTCCTCTGCAGGCTGCCCTGGCTTTGCCCGGGTGGCAGTGGTGGGAAGTGCCAGCCAGCACAGAATGAGGGGAGCCCAGGTAGCAATTATGTGGGGATAAATAGCCATTACCAAGGAGGCCTGACAACTGTAGGAGACCGCAGTCTATTCAGCAGCAACTGCTTATTTTCCCATTGATCCTTGGCGGGATAGGGCCTTGCCTTCTGCAGCACACCAAATAACAGGCTCGCAAAGCCCAGTGCTAAGAGGTGGCATCTGAGAAGAATCCGCTCAGGTCTTCCTGTCTGTTTCATCTTAAGGCCTGCCAGGAGAAGAGATAATTACGGGTCTGCGATATTCTCTCTATCACAGACAATGGAGGGATCAACAGATGCCTCTCTGAAATCAGATTAAAAAAATTTTTAAAAGGTTTCGGCTCAAGAGGATACCAGCATTTCCCACAGTTTCAGTTAGATGAAAACGGTAAGAGAGAGATGGAGAAGGAAGAAAGGAGAGGAGGGAGGGAGGAGGAAAGGAAGCTTGAAGATCTTAAAGATGGAAATAACTAATGTGGGGGCTGCTAAGCACTCTGTTTTCCTGTTATGTCCTCCCAAATATATTTCCCTTGGCCCATGGCACCACCTGAAAGGCTCCCACCAAGATTCATTTCAGGGGACTTCCCGGTGGTCCAGTGGTTAAGAATCTGCAATCCCAATGCAGAGTGTTCAGTCCTGGTCAGGGAACTAGACCCCACATACTTCAGTGAAGACTGAAGATTCCAAGTGCTGCAACTAAGAGCTGGTGCAGCCAAACAGATATATATTAATTAATTTTGTTTTTTAAAAAAGACTTATTTCATATGAAACCAAGAACTCCCCATGAGTCTCAAGCCCCTTTGCAGTCATTATCACACATAACCCCCCGCCACACTCCCCACCTCTGCCAGCCAACTAACCATATCTGATTTCCATCACCATGTAGCGGGTTTACCTAATTTAGAACTTCATATGAAAGGGATGTATATATATTAATAGTTTGAACTCCTTTTGTTGGGCTCTTTTCACTCAACATAATTGTGAGATTCGTCCATGTCATTGCCTGTATCAACAGTTCATTGTTTTTCACTGTTAAGTCATATTTCATTGTGTAGCTATATCTAAGTTATATCTATAAGCTATATCTATTTACCTATTGGTGGACATTTGATTGTTTCCAGTTTGGGGCTACTGTGACTAAAACAATTATAAACATTTCTATGAGTCATTTTGTGGATATGTTTCTATTAGGAGTAGAATTTCCTGCATTTAAGAGAGGCAAATTTATACTTTTTATAACAAAGTCACAATCTGATTTTCAAAAGGGGTTGTACTATTTTATGTTTTATTATCTTTGTATGAGGTTCTGATTGTCTGGAATCCTTGTCAAGTCTTGTGATTATCAGCCTTTTCAAATTTCACTATCATGTTTTCATATGTGTTTCCTTGATAAATCATGATGTTGAATACAATTTCATGTACTTCTTAGCCATTTGAAAATCTTCTTTGGTGAAATTCCTGGTCTAGATTTTGGCCATTTAAAAAAAATTGGGTTGATTTTCTTATTATTGAATTGTGTAGATCTTTTTTATATTGAGATTCAAGAAAATTATCACATACATGCATTGTGAATACTCTCCTCCAGTTCTCATTCCTCGTTGAAGAGTAAAGGTTTTGATAAAATCAGATTTCTTTCTTCTTTAGTGATTGATATTTTTTGCTGTATTTCCAAGAATTCTTTGCCAAAGCTAAGATTGCTTTTTTTCTTTTTCCTCTGAAAGTTTAATAGTTTTGGCTTTATGTTGGTATGTGATATATCTCAAATTAATTTTATGTGTGGGGTGAGATTGGGGTTGCAGCTCATTTTTTCCCTTAAGATTTATAGTTATTTCAGCATCATTTGTTAAAAAGACTACCCTTTCCCCATTGAATTGACTAGGCATTTTGGCTGAAAATTAATTGATCATATGTAAGTAGTTTCATTTCTGGACTCTGTTCAGTTTTGTAGGAAGAATGGAAATATTAGCAACATTAGGTGCTTTCAAAATAAGAATGTAGCACAGGACTTCTCTGGTGGTCCAGCAGTTAAGTCTCTGAGCTCCTAATGCACAGGGCATGGGTTTGATCCCTGGTTGGAGAAGATCCTTCATGCCTCGTGGCACAGCCAAAAAAAAAAAATTAAGAACATAGCATACCTATTCATTTTTCAGGGCTTTAGTTTCAGCGATGTTTTGTTGTTTTCAGTGTAGAAGTCTCATACATACTTTGCTAAATTCATCCTAAATAGGTGATTTTTTAATGTTATTGTAAGTGGTACATTTAAAAATTTTGTTTCTCAATTTCTTGTTGCTAATATTCAGAAATTCAATTAGTTTTTGTATATGGACCACGTATCTTTCAGTCTTGCTGAATTCACTTATAAAATGTGGTTGTTGTTCTATGGAACCATATGAAGGCTTTCTATGTACACTATCAAGTTCTGCAAATATCAATTTTCTTTTCCAGATCCTCTGCCTCTTTTTTTTTTTGATGCCTCAATTTTGAGCAAAACTCCTTAGAGTAGACATCTTTGCTTTGTTCTCAGACTTAGTAAGAAATACTTCAGTATTACACCATTATCATAATACTATGATATTTAGCAGTACATTTTTTTAATTCCTTAGATTAGGCTGAGGAAGTTCCCTTCTCTTAGTTTGTTCTGATTGTGAAAAAGTGTTAAATTTCCACAGATGCTTTCTGCACATCTATTAAGGTTTTAGTACCAGGGTTAAATTGGACTCATAAAACCAATCAAGAAGCATTTCTCTCTGTTCTATTCTTTGGAAAGAGTTTGTGTATGACTGATATTAGTTCTCTCTAAAGTGTGATAGAATTCACTAGTTGAAGTCATATGAGTCTGGAGATTTCTTTATGGATTTTATTGATAAATTCATCATACTTAATAGAAAGAAAGAAAGAAAGAAGTCGCTCAGTCATGTCCGACTCTTTGTGACCCCATGGACTGTAGCCTATCAGGCTCCTCTGTCCATGGGATTTTCCAGGCAGGAGTGCTGGCGTGGATTGCCATTTCCTTCTCCAGGGGATCTTCCCGACCCAGGAATTGAACCCAGGTCTCCCGCATTGCAGGCAAATGCTTTACCACTTTTTAAAAATTTCCTCTTGAGTAAGTTTTGATAAGTTACATTTTGGAGAAATTAATCCATTTCATCTTGTCTTTTTTTTTATACGTATTTATTTATGGCCACATCAGGTCTTGGTTGTGGCGTGCCAGATCTTCCGTTGTAACGCACAGTCTGTTTGTTGTGGTGTGTGGTCTTCTCTCTAGTTGTACTCAGGCTCCAGAATACATGGGCTTAGCAATTGTGGCACACAGACTCAGTTGCCCTGAGGTACCTGTGATCTTAGTTTCCCAACCAGGGATTGAAATGGAGTCCCTGCCCGCTACCCCCCACCTCCCAGCCCCCACTTGGAAGGGGAATTCTTAACCACTGAGCCACCAGGGAGGTCCCTTATCTAGGTTTTTTATTGCATTGGCCTGAAGTTGTTCATAAGATCCTCACATTTTTCTTTATAACTCTAGGATCTATCATAACTAAAGAGAACACTCCCGCATTGAATAGGATCTGGCAGAAAATCTCCAAGACTCTTCTTTCTGATGGAAAATTCCAGGATTAATAAACTATCACATGAAGAAAGTCTTGAGTCTTTTCTATGGTCCTTGGCGGCTAGATTTCTTAGTTCTTCAGCTCTAAATTAAAAACAGGAATACTTTTCTTACCTGGGGCATCTTTCCTCTTACTTCACTTTCTTTTCCTGCTCTCCTTTTGAGAGTACTTGTTCCAGTCTTGGTCTCTCTTATAAAGTAACCTCAAATGGCTATTTGAATTTGCAATGGTAATTTGAATGCAGATGCTTCCTTAGCAACAAAATTTTGTGATTTTTAGAGGTCTAATGAGTACTTTTTGCTGTGCAAATCATTTTTAACCATTGTTTTAAAAACTTAACAAAACCTTAAGGGAATTCCCTGGTAGTCCAGTGGCTAAGACTCTGTGCTCCCAATGAAGGGGGGCCAGGTTTAATCCAAGTCAATGAGGCAACCCACTCCACTATTCTTGCCTGGAAAATTCCATGGACAGTGGAGCCTGGCAGGCCACAGTCCATAGGGTTGCAAAGAGTCGGATACGACTGAGAGACTAACATTTTCACTTTCAGGGAACTAAATCCCACATGACACAGCTAAGAGTTCCCATGCTGCATCTAAAGATTCCACATGCCGCAACTAAGACCTGTGCAGCCAAATAAATGATAATAAATAAAATAAGTATTAAAAAAATAACCTTAAAAGAGTTCAGGTTATTTTACCACGGCGGGGACAATGCATGAGTCACAGGTTTCCCCAGCCCTTTCCTCATGAACTTCCTGGGACTAAACTTTGCAGAAACATGTGAGGATCAATGCACTGGTTGAAGGCATGTAGAACACGTGCTTCAGCACAGCAAGTCAACCGGATGGGAAATACTCTTCAAAAGACCGCCATTCTTCCCAATTTCCTGGCCATTTTAATTCAGTAATAGTTGTTGCTCAGTATGAGAAAATTTTCATTCCTGGGTGGAACAGAAATACAGGATAAAATCTTGCTCCCTAACCACCTGCCACATCCCCCACCCTAGCCCTCCACCCCTGCTCCAAGCGTGCGAGCACACACACACACACACAGCAGTGTTCTGCACTGTTTCTTCTCCAAATTATCAAATTATCCCATGGTCAAAAGGTATTTGGTCCCATCCAGTCCCTCTCAGTTTGTGGTAGGACTAATTTGTTAATGGGGCTCCAGAAGGAAAGTGCCTAATGTTTCTTCTAATTGGACATGACTGCTTCAGAATGACTGCGGCTGCTGGCCAGCTCTCACTGTCCCTGAGGCTGGATAATAAGCTTCTGCCACTGGCCTCTGTGTCCTGCCCGGGACCATCTGCAGTAATGAACTTGGAAGGCTCATTGTAGATTGCAGAAAAAGAAAAGAGAGAGAGAGAAAAGCACAGTCCAGCTCTTGTCAGTGGGTCCAATTATAGCTTCTGCCAGCTTAATAAAAGAAATTCAGAAAAGCTAGACTAGGAAGGGGCTGGGAGGGAGCAGGCAAGGAAAGATGGGGATCGGAACACCCATGCTGGGGGAACTGGACTAAAATTTCTCCAGGACCCAGCTTACTATAAGGAGAAGATCAGAGTTCATGACAACTGGGGTTGACTCTTCAGTGAATATTCACTGGAAGGACTGATGCTGAAGCTGAAGCTCCAATACTCTGGCCACCTGATGCAAAGAGCTAACTCATTGGAAAAGACCCTGATGCTGGGAAAGATTGAGGGCAGGAGGAGCAGGGGGCAACAGAGGATGAGAAGGTTGGATGAAATCACCGTCTCAATGGACATGAGTTTGAGTAAACAAACTCCCGGAGATAAGGAAGGACAGGGAAGCCTGGCATGCTGCAGTCCATGGGGTCGCGAAGAGTCAGACACGACTTAACCACTGAACAACTCTAATGTCCAAATGTGAAACTCATCAATCTTGGGCATTGCCAAGCGTCACTGGTCTAAGGGAAGAAGCTTCCCCACATCCCTTATGCTCATTATCAATACCCATCACCCACATCAGTACAGGAACAGGACCCACTGTGCCTATCCACACTAATTACTATTAACATCATTGTTGATTGTTGGTTTTGTGTTTTGGCTGCACCACATGGTTTGGGAGATTTTAATTCTCGAATAAGGGATCAAACCTAGAACCATGGCACTGAAAGCACCAAGTCCTAACCACTGGACCACCAGGGAATTCCTGATTACTTGCTTTCCGAGACAGGATCTTAGAGTGCTCAACCTGGCATCTATCACTAAAACCATTCTGAAGATATTTTTATTTTTCTTTATTATTTAAAAAAATATTTATTTGTTTATTTATTTGGCTGTACCTGGTCTTAGCTCATGGGATGTTTCATTGCTTCATGTGGGATCTTGTTCCCTCACCAGAGATCGAATCCCGGGTCCCCTACATTGGGAGCATGGAGTCTTACCCCTGGACCACTGGGGAAGTCCCCACAATATATTTTTTAAAATCTTTTTTACTGTGAAATAAATACAAATATACAGAATAGTGCATAAAACATAAATATGTAGCGTAAGGTATTATAAACAAGGGAATGCTTGTAGTCATCATTCAGCAAAGAAACAACTTTTCCAGAAGACCCGTCCTACCCCATCCTGATCCCAGTCTCTTCCTTTATCCCTAAAGGTAACCACGCCCGGACTATTATGCTAATAATTTCCTTGCTTTCTTTATAGTTTCACTACTTGAGTAGACATTCTTACACTATAGTTTAGTTTTGCCTGTTTTTGAGATTTATGCTAAAAAAAAAAAAGAAAGAAAAAAGCCCAATTATCAACTGTTTAGAAGCTGTAGTGTATATTTATTCTTCCCACCTGCAGGGTTTAGAAATTAAAGTAGCAGTCACCATCAAACAGAGTTTTTATTCTTTTTCTATTTTCCTTTCCTTTTCAAATATGTATTTATTTGGCTGCACTGGGTCTTAGTTGTGGCACATGGGATCTAGTTCCCCAATCAGGGATTGAACCTGTACCCCCTACACTGGAAGGTGGAGACTTAACCACTGGACCACCAAGAAAGTCCCCCATTTTCCTTTCTTTTTCCCTTTCCTTCTGTGCTTCCTTCCTCCTTCTATCACCAATGCTCTTCTTCTCCTTAAAGTTATAGAGATTAGAATAGGTGATCTGACATCAGACAACCTGGGTTTGAATTCTTGCATCAGAACCTATAAGCTGAAGGGCTTCCCTGGTGGTCCAGTTGCTAAGACTCTGTGCTCCCAATGCAGGGTACCTGGGTTCAATCCCTGATCAGGGAACTAGATCTCACATGCCAAATAAATAAATAAAAATAATTTAAGGAAAAAAAAAAAGAACTTACATACTGAGTGAACTTGGGAAAATTTATATAAATCTCTGAGCCTTGCTGCTCCATTTTCCCCAGCAGTAACACAGAGCTAAGAATACATCCACCCTCATTAGAGAGGACAAAAGAAAAATACATTCAGTGCTTAGTGACTGGCACATAGTAAACATCCAACAAGCCCTTCCCAGGTGGCCCTAGTGATAAAGAACCCGCCTGCTAATGCAGGAGACATAAGAGACAAGGGTTTGATCCCTGGGTGGACCCAGTCCCTGGGTCAGGAAGTGACTTAGCCAGCATATATGCAAACATCCAACAATATCAGCTATTTTCTCTCTTCTCCTCTCTTCTGTTCTCCTCTCCTCCCTCTCCTCTCTCATCTTCCCTCTTCCATCTCCTGCCATCTGTCTTCTTTATTTTTCTCTCTCCTGGTTCATTTATCCTTCCATTTATGTTCTCTCATCTCTCTCACCCTCTCCGTCATTTTATCCACCTTTCTAGCCCTTCTCCCAGGGCCCTGGCAAAGCAAGCATCCCCTTGGCTGGGTCTCTCCCACAAGAAGAAATGAAGCATTTCTAACCTGGATGGCATTCATGGGTGTGGTGAACCAGCCTGCACCATCAAACAGCTTCTTGTTGGGACCTCCCCGATGGTTCAGGGGTTAAGAATTAGAATCCACCTTGCAGTGTGGGGGATGTAGGTTCAATGCCTGGTTGGGGAACTAAGATCCCACATGCTGTGGAGCAACTAAGCCTACAAACTTCAACTACTGAGCCAGTGTGCTCTGGAGATGGCATGCCACAAGTAGAGAGAAGCCAGAGTGCTGCCCTGAAAATCCTACTTGCCTCAACTAAGAACCCATTCACCCAAACAAACAAAAAGCCAAACATCTTCTTGTCAAAGATATGATCCCAGGCTGGACCACAAGCATCTGACTGCAAATTCCAGCATCAGGAGTAGCCAGAGAAGTTGCCTCCAGTTTTTGGTATCTCATTTCCCTAGTATGACACTGATTTGTTGATAGTTCCTAATTCTGGAATTTACTTTAACATTTAAGAGATTTGATAAATCTTATCACATAAGCCAAGGACAGAAGAGCCTGGCGGGCTATCTAGTCCATGGGGTTGCAAAGAGTCGGACACGACTTAGTGAATAAACAACAACAGCAATTACATAAGCACATGGTTGCGGTAAAATTTTCACACAAAATAAGAATATCCATGGGGTTCTCCAGGCAAGAATACTGGAGTGGGTTGCCATTTCCTCCTCCAGGGGATCTTCCCAACTCAGGAGTTGTACCTGCATCTCCTGTGTCTCTTGCATTGCTGCAGTTTCTTAACCCAGTGACCCCCTGGGAAGCCCTAAAATTAGAATGAGTTAGTGTAAAAGAATGATGTCCTCCTTGCTCTATCCTCCTACTCTTGGTAGGTGTGAGACCTTGGGGACCTTTTTTTTATATTGCATGGGTGTCGTGACTTACTTTATTTACAGAAATAGGATTACATGCTACAGCCTGTGCTGTGACTTCTTATCACATACAACATATCATGGATCACTGTCCATGACAGGACTTCTTAATCTATCTTTCTTTTTCTTTTTTTGGCCACCCACACAACCTGCAGGATCTTAGTTCCCCCACCAGGGATTGAACCAGTGCCCTGGGCAGTGAAAGCATGGAGCTTTCACACTGGACTACGTGGGAATTTCTTACCTTCTTCTTCTTCTTCTTTTTTTTTTTTTAACCTCACCATGCAGCATATAGGACTTCCCTTGTGGCTCAGAGGGTAAAGCATCTGTCTGCAATGAGGGAGACCTGGGTTCGATCCCTGGGTGTGGAAGATCCCCTGGAGAAGGAAATGGCAACCCACACCAGTATTCTTGTCTGGAAAACCCCATGGATGGAGAAGCCTGGTGGGCTACAGTCCATGGAGTAGCAAAGAGTTGGACACAACTGAGTGACTTCATTTTCACTTTTCATGCAGCATATAGGATCTTAGTACCACAGTGTATGTTAGTTGCTCAGTTGCTTCTGAATCTTTGAAACCCCATGGACTGTGGTCTGCCAGGCTCCTCTGTCCATGTAATTCTCCAGGCAAGAAAGACCAAGATTTTGGTTGACAGCAAGAATACTGGAGGGGGTAGCCATTCCCATCTCCAGGGGATCTTCCTGACCCAAGCATTGAACCTGGGTCTCCTGCATTGGAGGCAGATTAGTTCCCCAACCAGGGATCAAACCCATGCCGCCTGCAGTAGAAGTACAGAGTATTCCAGAGACATCCCCTACCTTATTCTGCATAAGTACCACCTGGCTTCCCAGGTGGCACTGGTGGTAAAGAACCCACCTGCCAATGCAGGAGACGTAAGAGACTCGGGTTCGATCCCTGGGTGGGGAAGATCCCCTGGAGGAGGGCATGGCAACCCACTCTAGTATTCTTGCCTGGAGAATCCCATGGACTGAGGACTCTGGTGGGCTATGGTCCATGAGGTTGCAAAGAGTCAGACATGACTGAAGCGACTTAACACACACGCATATGTATCACCAGTGGCTCAGTGGTAAAGAATCTGCCTGCAATGCAGGAGACCCTTTCTAGCCTTGACCTGGGAAGATCCCCTGGAGAAGGAAATGGCAACTCACTCCAGTATTCTTGCCTGAAAAATCCCATGGACAGAGGAGCCTGGCGGGCTACAGCCATGGGATTGTAGAAGAGTTGTACATGATTAAGCAACATCAACTCCTGAAGGATGTTTAAATTCTTGACTTCTTACTCCTGTGAGTGCTACAGTAAACATCCTTTTATGTGTATTGTTGAGTTGTATGTGAATATTCTTTCAGAATGGATTTCTAAAATTGTTTTTGGTGGGTCAGTAGACAGATATCTTACATTGTGATAGGAATTGTCATACTGTGACCAAAGTGAAGAGAAAGAGGTGGGCACGCACTTGAAAGGTATGGAGAAGAACACTCCAGGCTAAGATATTTTGAAAGCAAAGGCCCTGAAGCAGAAGAGAGCTATAGGTTCCAGAGGTGAAGGAAGGTGGTGTGACTGGGTTTAGTGATGAAGAAGTGACATAGGCTTGGCAAAGTCAAGTAGAGGCATTGGGGGTTTGCATTTTATTTTAAGTGCTATTTGGAGCCATTAGTTAGTTAGTGTTAGTCACTCAGTCGTGCCCAACTCTTTGCGACCCCATGGACTACAGTCCACAAGGCTTTTCTGTCCATGAGATTTTCCAGGCAAGGATACTGAAGTGGGTTGTCATTTCCTTCTCCAGGGGAGCTTCCCAACACAGGGATCGAACCCGGATCTCCTGCACTGCAGGCAGATTCTTTACCGACTGAGCTACAAGAGAAGTCCATTTGGAGCCATTAAAGAGTATTAAACAAAAGTGGCTCTATTGAAGTGCTGTGCTTAGTCACTCAGTCGTGTCTGATTCTTTGCGACCTTGGACTGTAGCCTTCCAGGCTCTTCTATCCACAGGGATTCTCCAGGCAAGAATGCTGGAGTGGGTTGCCATCCCCTCCTCCAGGGGATCTTCCCAACCCAGGGATCGAACTCAGGTCTCCCACATTGTAGGCGGATTCTTTACTGACTGAGCCACCAGGGAAGGCTCTATATTGATAGAGGTCTCTGATTACATGGTGCCTTGAGGCAATCATCTTAAAGTCAAAACAAGTCTTCAGGTTTAGGTCACTCATTGACACAAAGACAAAAAAAGATACAAGGACTATGTGGGATATTCTGGAGATAGCATGAGTGAGTCAAGGTCTCAATACTTTTCAATTAAATGACTCAGATGATGGCAGCAAAAGTTCATTGTGAATTGTAGAGAAGTCATGGGGTCACTAAGCCTTTGAAGTTTCCTGGCAGCTTAGAGCTCTAACCAGGCTGAGAGGGCCATGGGCTTTGGTATGGTTTGAAGGGAGCTTGAGAAGGGGAGAGAAATTCCTTTGCACTAAGAAAGGGAAGGGAACCTGAAATTGAGTAGATGGTGTGGTTCTCTGTATGAAATTCTGGGGAAAAGAACAAAATATTTAAAGGCAGATGTTATGGAAGAGTGCTTCCCTGGTGGCTCAGATGGTTATAGGAGAGAAGTTCCTGAGATTCTATGCTGTCCTCAAGCCAGGTTGTCTAGAGGAGAGGCTTTCAAACATTTTTTTGCTCATGTCCCTTATGAAAAAATTTTTGAAAAAAATGATGTACTATTTCATATACTTTTTTTTTTGGTATACTTTTTAAGTTGACATTAAACTTTTAAAATTTATTTAGCTGGAAAAATGTGATTTCTAAGTATATATGCAAATACACATGCATGTAATCTAAAAATATAACTATTTCATCAGTTTTAAAATTTGTCCAATATAATCTGAGCCACCAGAGAGGCACCAAGAATATTGGCGTGGACAGCCATTCCCTTCTTCAGGGCATCTTCCCGACCCAGTGATCAAACCCTGGTTTCTCACATTGCAGGCAGATTCTTTACCTTCTGAGCTACCAGGGAAGTCCTGTACATACATATACACAAGCATGTGATTTAACAATATAATTATTTCATCAATTTTAAAACTTATTCAATATAATTGAACTTTTTTTTACTGTATATTTATCTGTACCATGATCCAAATAAAGTCTACACATTGTAATTGGTTGATATGCATATTAAGTCCATTAACTTAAAAGTTTCCCCTTCATCTCCATCTCTTTTTTAACCCTTGTAATTTTCATTGGAATTGTTCTTAAAAAAAAAGAAAAGAAATTGTTCTGTAGTTTCTTACAGTCTAGAGTTTGCTGAATGCATCCCTCTGGTGTTTTATGTGACATGAGTTTTAGAAACTCGATTAGGTTCAAGTTTGATTTTTTTCTTTTTTTGGTACTGAAACTGTTTACCTCATCTTGGAACTTGAACCAGAGTGCCTGGATTCGAACCCACCAGGTCAGGACTCAAACCAGCCAAAACTTTGCTTGAGACTTGAACCCACATAGCTGGGTTCCCAGCTAAAACCCAAGGTCTTCCAACTGAGATCACAGAGCTGCTTTCAGAACCTAATGAAGCTCAGGTTCTTGATGTCTCATTGCAGGAAGAATTCAGTTGAGAGACAAACTGCTAGCTTTTATGGGCTGGGTAATTTCATAGGCTAATGAGTGGGAAGATTATTCCAAATATTTTGAGAAAGGTGAGGAGATTCCCAGGAATTGGACCACTGCCCACTTTATGGTCTTTGATGGCTGGCCTTGAAACTGTCACGATGCCTCTGGATGTGTCATTTAGCTTGCTGACGTGTTGAGTGTATACTGAGGATCAAGGTCTTGTCAGTCGACTCATCAGCCATCTTGGACCCATTTGATTCAAATGAGTTTGTAGTATGTCCTCAGGCAGATGTTATGGAGAAGGCAATGGCAACCCACTCCAGTACTCTTGCCTGGAAAATCCCATGGATGGAGGAGTCTGGGAGGCTGCAGTCCATGGGGTCGCACAGAGTCGGACATGACTGAGCTACTTCACTTTCACTTTTCACTTTCATGCATTGGAAAAGGAAATGGCAACCCACTCCAGTGTTCTTGCCTGGAGAATCCCAGGGACAGAGGAGCCTGGTGGGCTGCCATCTATGGGGTCGCACAGAGTCGGACACGACTGAAACGACAGCAGCAGCAGCAGCAGTATGTCCTCAGGCTATGACATCATTCCTTCAAAGGTTGCGCCCTGCCCCCTTCCCTCCTGTTTCAGCATCTCATTTTAAATAAAAATGCTTATCTTAATTTTTTTAAGCTTATAAATAATATGAAGACAAGCCCATTCCACAAGAGCTTAGGCCTTTTACTATAAGTTTTCTGAGGCTCCCCACCTTGCCTTGACCAACAGTCAAGGCCAAGACAAACTCTTCTCCATGCTTTCTTCGTTCAGTGCCAGGTTGCTGTTTTTTCTAATTCCTATTTCCCTAGGGTGTGTGCATGCTAAGTCATTTCAGTTGTGTGTGACTCTGATTCTGTGTGATCCAATGGACTGTATGTAGCCTGCTAGGCTCTTCTGTCCATGAGATTCTCCAGGCAAGAATACTGGAGTGGGTTGCCATGCCCTTCTCCAGGGGATCTTGGAGAATCCAACCCAGAGATTGAACCGGGGTGTTCTGCATTGCAGGCAGATTCTTTACCATCTGAGTCACTAAGGAATATGCTTTGTAAAGTCATGCATACTAAGTCATTTCAGTTGAATCCAACTCTTTGCACCCCATGGACTGTAGACCACCAGGCTCCCCTGTCCATGGAATTCTCCAGGCAAGAATACTGAAGTGTGTTGCCATAACTTCCTCCAGGGGATCTTCCCGACCCAGGGATCAAACCCAAGTCTCTTATGTCTCCTGCATTGGCAGGTGGGTTCTTTGCCACTAGTGCCTCTTGGGAAACCAACCCTTGGTAAAGGTCCAGCTGTAAAAGAGGTCTTTGATCTTACTCCTTGGTCTGGATTGCAACGTCTTCATCCAGTTGCCTACGTGTGATCTGAACTCTAAGTACCTGGGTTAAGTGTATGCTATCTAGGCAGCTGATAGCTCTAGATAGTGATTACCCTGCACTGCCTCTTGTCCCAAGATTTTCCCTTTTTTTTTTTTTGTTATTGTTGTTGCTTTGCTCCTTGTTGCAATCTCACCCATGCATAATAAAAAGTGGAACTGCTTGATATTGGAGGGTATCAATATTTTTCAGTTGCTTTGTTTCTGGAAACCCTGAAATCAGACATCCTGCAGTTTTAGAATTATTATTTTAGTATTTATTTATTTGGCTGTGTCAGGTCTTGGTTGGGGCATGCAGGATCTTCATTGCATCATGAGGGATGTTTCGTTGCAATGCACGGACTCTCTAGTTATGTCCCACAGGCTCCAGAGCACGTGGGCTTCTCTACTTGTGGCACATGAACTTAGTTGCTCCACCACACGCAGGATTGTAGTTCTACAACCGGTGATCGAACCCACATCCCCTGCATTGCAAGGCAGATTCTTAACCACGGGACCACCAGGGAAGTCTAAGAATTCTTTTTAATTATCCCTTATCTAGAATTTTGAGCAGGAAGACTGGGATGCTTGGTGGGGACTTCTTCCAGGAAATGGTGTTAAACTTGCCACCTGATGATGAGCAAGAGGCGGCCAGGTGAAGAGCAGGGAGAAGACAGTGGTCTGGAGATGGGAAGGCCAGCAGAGGAAGCACTTGCAGGAAGTCTTCATGGCAGAGAGGGAAGACACCGAACAGGAGCAATGGCAGGGGACCCAGAATGGGCTGGAGGGAAAGACTTGCTCTATCCGACCTAATTGGAGAGGCTAGCTTGTGGCAGTGAGATTCCCACTGCAATTTAAATCTTTGGTGTGATTTCACCACCTAGGCTCCCTTATTTTCACCAAGGTTGCATGTATGCACACGTGCTCAGTTGTGTCTAACTCTTTGTGACCCAATGGACGGTAGTCTGCCAGGCTCCTCTGTCCATGGGATTCTCCAGGCAAGAATACTGGAGTGGGTAGCCATTCCCTTCTCCAGTGGATCTTCCTGACCCAGGGACGGAACTGAATCCATGTCTCCTGCATTGGCAGGTGAGTTCTCTACCACTGCACCACCTGGGAAGCCTTTACTAAGGTTACAGGAAGTACAAAGAACTACCCCCTTCCCCGACCACCCCGCAGCAACTGATGCTATTCTCACCATACCAGTCAGAACTGTGGCTGGAAAACCTATTAAACTGCCCACAAGCTTCTGAATAAGCTCAGATTCATGCCTGAACGATGGGACTCTCCTGTCCGTTTAGTTAGAGCAAATGGGCTGGTGTGGGTGGCAAATACCACATCCTGGCATTACTTTTCTCAAATGCCTTGCTTTCCTTTTCTTGTGCTATTTGGGAGGCATTTTCCTAATCAGGAACCTCCAGCCCCAAAGTAGCTGAGGAAGCTTGGGTGGCTTCCCCTTGGGGGGCAGCTGCCTGGGAAACCAGCCAAGTTGCCTCTTGGTTTTGTGAGGGGGAAGCCAGGGTACAGGTTGGGGCGAGGGGCTGAGAAGAGGGAGGGCTCGGCTCCTTTCGTGTGTCTGCCAATAGCCTTGTATTGTGTATACCTCTGTATACAACTGTGTGTATACGTCTGCCACCAGCCATCTCTTTAGAATTAAGAATACAAGTTGAACAACTCCATGAAAGTTCATATACTTGTTGGTTAGCAACCTTGGAAGAACTCACTCAAATAACACCTGAATAGTATTTCTCCCTCTTTAGACACCGTGTTAGTAGCCTGTCAAAATGAAGTACCACAAACTGGGTGATATCAAACAACAGAAATGTCTTCTCACATACTTAGAAGTCTAGGAGGTTTGAGTCCCAGATAAAGTTGTTGGCAAGTTTGGTTCTTCCTGAGAGCAATGAGGGAGACTCTATCCTATGTCCTCATCTTGGCTTCAGATGTTGCCAGCAATTCTTGTGGTCCATCAGTTTACAGATATATCACTCCCACCTCTACCTCTGTCTTCACATGGCCATCTTTTTGTTGTTTTCTTTGTTGTTGTTTTTGGTTTTGGCCATGCTGCAAGGCTTGTGGGAACTTAGTTCCCTGACCAGAGATCAAACCTGTGGCACCCTCAGCAGTGAAAGCATGGTGTTCTAACCACTGTGTGTGTGAGTGATAAGTTGCTTCAGTTGTGTCCAACTCTTTGTGGCCCTATGGACTGAAGCCCACAGGCTCCTCTGTCATGGGCTTCTCCAGACAAGAATACTGGAATGGGTTGCCAGGTCCTCCTCCAGGGGATCTTCCCAACTGGGGATCAAACCCATGTCTCCTGTGGCTCCTGCATTGGCAGGGGGCTTCTTTACCACCAGCACCACCTGGGAAGCTCCTCTAACCACTGCATCATCAGGGAATTCCCGGCCATCATCTTATAAGGACACAGATTGTATTGGATCATGGGCCCACCTAATCCAGTATGAGTTCATTTTCGCTTAACTAATGACCTCATCAATGATTCTAGTTTCAAATAAAGTCACCTTCTGAAGTGCTGTCTGGGTAAGACTTCAACTTTTTTGCAGGGAGGATACAATTCAATTCATGACAGAAGGAGAAAATGCAAACAAAAGATCTATAACAACTGTGCTGAAAAATTCGCTTCTCAGTAATCTATTGCCTGCTATTTTGAACCTCAGTCATATTCTAGGCCTCCGTGTTTGAAGATTTAACAGTCCAAATTTCAAAAAGGTAAAAGAAATTTTCCAGGTTTCCTTCACTAATGTATTCACATAGAGTCTCGGTTTTCCAGCATCAGAGTCCATGGGGGTTTGGTCCTTACTGAGGATCTCATCTAAAGGGCTGGCTCACCCAGGATTCTGGCAAGGAGATTTGAAATTACAGGGAAGAGAGGAGAAAAAGTGGAGTCTTTTTGGAATTTATTTTAGAGTATGATATGAGATGGAGATCTTATGATTATTCCAAATGGTTATCCAATTTATCCCTCTGCTTTTCATCGAGAATACATGTATAATATTCTGATATAAGGGCTTCCCAGGGGACTCAGTGGTAAAGAATCTGCCTTCCAGTATAGAAGCTGATGATAGATGCAGGTTCAATCCTTGGGCCAGGAAGATCCCCTGGAGAAGGGAATGGCTATCCACTCCAGAGTTCTTACAGCGATAATCCCATGGATAGAGGAGCCTGGCAGGCTATAGTCCATGGGATAGAAAAAGAGTCATACATGACTGAGCATGCACATACATGTTTTCCAAATGTGGTCTGTACTTTCCTGCCTCAAGGTTTTGCTGTTCCTGTCTGATTTTTCATTATTCTGATCTCCCAGAAACCTACTCTTCATCAAGACTCAATATCTTTGTGAAACCTCTTTCAACTTCCCTGGAAGAGTTAATTTCCCTCTCTTCAAGCTTCCATAAAACTTTGCAGGTGCCTTTATTTATAATCATAGCATCTTGCATTATAATTATCTTCTTATAAAGCTGCTTCCCCCCAGGACACTCGAAGAAGCACACATTTCTTTTCTAGACCGAGTAAAGTCGGGAAAGTTCTATTTGGATGATAGAGGATGATGCTTCCATTCATCTGTGTATTCCTTCCTCTGCAGTTGAGTACCTGATATATAAACTGAGTAAGCTCACTAAGACATCAAGGAGGGGACTTCCCTGGTGGTCCAGTGGCTAAGACTCCACACTCCCAATGCAGGGGGCCTGGGTTCAATCCCTGGTCAGGAAACTAGATCCCACATGCCAAAAGAAAGAGTTCATATGCCACAACTAAAAATCCAAAGTGCCACAAAGAAATCACAGATACCAAGTGCTGCAACTAAGACCCAGTGCAGCCAAATAAATAATTATTGAGGGAAGAAAAAACAAAGACATGAATGAATAGACAAGGGAGCCCACTCGTACAAGAAGAACTGGAACCGGAATTCAGGATTCTGCCCCACAGGATGCCTTCCGATGCTGAGCTACACTTCAGGGACATGTTGTCTGTAGGAATGTTTGCTGACAGCTCAAGAGGGGGGACTCGACCAACTTGAAAAAAATGCCACTCTGCATCCTGTGCGTGCTCAGTTGCTTCAGTCATGTCCAACTTTTTGGGACCCTATGGGCTGTAGCCCACCTTTGTTCATGGGATTCTCCAGGCAAGAATACTAGAGTGGTTTGCCATGGCCTTCTCCAGCGGATTTTCCCAACCCGAGGATCGAACCTGCATCTGCCTGCCTTCTCCTGCATTGCAAGCAGATTTTTTACTCACTGAGCTACCTGGGAAGCCCACTCTGTGAGCCTACTATACTCTACCCCACTGTTCTGCAGCCCACACCTAGCGAGGCTTTCATCAATGGTCCTTGAGAAGAATCATGCCACCTAGAGGCCAGTGGAGGAACTCCTCTCCCTACGAAATTGTGCTTGGCTTGCCTTCCTTCAGCCTCTGGTGAGACCTTCCTAGGCGCTGCTTGGGCTTGAGGCTGAGTCCTCCGGTTCGGAACTGCCCAGAGAGTTATGGGGGTCACACTGCAGAGGAATAAGCTAAAAGCCTCCATCCTTTGCTTTCCATCGCGAAGTCCCAGCTCTGCCAGCTGTTTTTCTCTGATCCTTCCTCTCACCGAGAGAGCCTCCCAGAAGCCCCGGGTTGCCAGGCGGGGGAAACAAGGCAGCTTTATTTTGCATAATGCCTGGGGTCAAACGGGTCCTGAAAGGCGGCGGGGTAGGCGGCTGTCAGGCCCCGGAATGCACACACCTGGACCTGGGAAGGCTCCTTTGAATTCCTGCTGTTCCGCGGTCTCCTGGGGGCTTCCCTCTGGCGGTGGGTGGGAGTTTGGCAGCTGTGCCTCAGGGAGACGACTCCACCCGGACCGCCAAGTCTGCGGCCACCGGGGGAGAGGTGGGGCGCCTACCTATCTTTAGAGATCCCCCCAAGAGCCTTCCTCTGTCTCCTCACCTGCAGTTCCCACCCCTCCCCCACCCCAGACCCATGGGAAACAGAGCTTTCCCGAAAGAAAGGAATCGTTTGCAGACAGACTTCCTCAAGGGCTTACAGGGTGGAAGGGACCGCAGAGTGTGTGAAGTCAGGCCCTTGGATCCTGTCAGCTTGAGTCTTGCCTATGGAGTCCCTCGCTCCCAAGCTGACAATGTGAGGTTGAACCCCAGAAAAGTTAAATGATGGTCCTAGCTTTCTAGCTGATTCGTGGGGGGCTCGCACTAGTATTTATTTCCTTTCTATAAACTGTTCTGTCAGGATTACAATAAGTCCCCTACACACAAAAGAGCTCTGTTTTGAGAGCATGTTCCTAAGCGCAACATAGTCAAACTAGGTACCCAGCTAACACAATCGGCTATATAGTACTACACTGTCATAGGTTTACTGTACTTGTCACACAAATAATACATTAAAAAACACAAAGGATAAAATATTTTTAATCTTAGAGTGCAGTTCCTTGAAAAGTACCATAGTCCAGTAAATAGCTGGCATACAGGGGCTGACACTGAGTGAACAGGCAAGAAGAGTTGCTGACTGGAGGGAGAGGAGGTGGGAGATGGTACAGCTGAAGGATCATCTGCAATAGGAGATGGAGGGAAGCCTCAATTTCACTCACTGCTGATGTTGCTGGAATGCACACGTTTGCATCTTTGAAAGTTCATAACTTAAAGGTTCGTATGTAGGGGACTTGATATTTCATAACAGCAATCACTATTTTGGAAACTTCTCGTGATAGAAAGCTATGGCAACCCACTCCAGTACTCTTGCCTGGAAAATCCCATGGACAGAGGAGCCTGATAGGCTACAGTCCATGAGGTCGCAAAGAGTCGGACACGACTGAGCGACTTCACTTTCACTTTCAAATTCATAAGTTGAAGTGAAAGTAAAAGTGTTAGTCACTCAGTCGCGTCCAACTCTTTGCAACCGCATGGACTGTAGCTCACCAGGCTCCTCTGTCCGTGGGATTCTCCAAACAAGAATACTGGAGTGGGTTGCCATGACCTTCTCCAGGGGATCTTCCTGACCCAGGGATCAAATATGCCTCTCCTACAGCAGCATATAGGTTCTTTACCACTAGTACCATCTGGGAAGCCCAAGTGCAGTAGCTTGAAGCAATATACATTATTGTCTTAGAGTTCTAGAGGTCAGAAGTCAGAGATGGGTCCTGCTGGGTAAGATCTAGATGTGGGCAGAGCTGAGATCCTTTCTAGAAGCTTTTTTCAACAATTCATTGCCTTGACTTTTCCAGCTTCTGGAGTCCACAATTCCTTGGTTTGTGGCCCCCTTTTTCATCTTCAAAGCCAGGAATGGCAGATTGAGTCCTTCCAGTGTTGCCGTCTCTCAGGTTCTTCTGTCATCGCATCTCTCTCTGACTACAGGCAGAAAAAGTTCTCTGCTTTGAAGGACCCACACCGTTAGATTGGGCCCATGTCTTATTCAGACTTCCCAGGTGGTACCAATGGTCAAGATCCTGCCTGCCAATGCAAGAGATGTAAGAGATGCGAATTTGATCCCTAGGTCAGGAAGAACCCCTGGAGGAGGGCATGGGAACCCACTCCAGTATTCTTGCCTGAATCCCATGGACAGAAGAGCCTGGAGGGCTACAGCCCATAGGGTCGCTCTGAGTCAGACATGACTAAAAGCAACTTATCACACATGTCTTATTCCTTTCAGGCTGCTGTAACAGAATACCACAGACTAGGTGACTTATAAGGAACAGAAATCTACTTCTCACAGTTTGGGAGGCTCGAAGTTCAAGAACAGGGCACAGGCATGGTTAGGATCTGGTGGGGACATTCTCGCATGTCAAAGACTTCTCATGGTGTCTTCATATGGAGTAAGGGGTTAGGGAGTTCTCTGGGTTCTCTTTTATCATTAATTAACTTAAATTAATTTATTTATTGGCTGCACCACATGGCATGTGGGATCTTAGTTCCCCAACCAGAGATTGAGCCTGCACCCCCTGCAGTGGTAGCATGCAATCTTAACCATGGGGCCACCAAGGAGGTCCCTAGGCTCTTTTATAAGGAGGCTCATTCCATTCATGAGGGTGGAGCCAAAGGCTTTACCCTCCAATACTATCATCTTGGACGGTAGATTTCAACATATGAATTTGGTGGGGTGAGGGAACACAAACATTTACACCATAGCAGCCCACCTGCATAATCCAGGAAAATCTCCCCATCTTGATACCCTTAATGTATCAAATGTGCAAAGTTCCTTTTGCCATGAAAAGTAAGATACTCACAAGAACTGTGGGGTAAGATGTTTGCTTCTGAGTATACCAGAGTGCTTATGTATGTGTGCTAAGTCACTTCAGTCATGTCCAACTCTTTGCGATTCTATGGACCGTAGCTGGACAGGCCCCCCTGTCCATGGGATCTTCCAGGCAAGAATATTGGAGTGGGTTGCCACAGAAAGAGAATAATAGGTTTATGTCTATATATTCTCTGTTCAAGTTATAGTCAGAGAACTAGACCATTTCTGTGGCAGACTTAAAAGAGTATCATTTCTTGCAATCACAGGATGGACTTCTCTGAAACTGGTATAAAAGTGAAGTATGTGGTTTGTCCATTCTAAAGGAGATCAGTCCTGGGTGTTCTTTGGAAGGAATGATGCTAAAGCTGAAACTCCAGTACTTTGGCCACCTCATGCGAAGAGTTGACTCATTGGAAAAGACTCTGATGCTGGGAGGGATTGGGGGCAGGAGGAGAAGGGGACGACAGAGGACGAGATGGCTGGATGGCATCACTGACTCGATGGACATGAGTTTGAGTGAACTCTGGGAGTTGGTGATGGACAGGGAGGCCTGGAGTGCTGCAGTTCATGGGGTTGCAAAGAGTCAGACACGACTGAGCCACTGAACTGAACTGAACTGATGTGGTTTGTAGAATCATTATGTAAGTATAAGTCACAGCTTAACTACCTGTCTTGTGTGAATGTGAGGGTGTTGGTTATGGAGGAGTAGGACTCTCATTTTGGAAGGGGGATATCTGGGTAGAGTCAGAGGAAGCTGAAAATCTTGAACTTCTGAATCCTCCCTGGCAGTCAAAATGATCTGTCCTTTCATGGCTGAAAATAATTGCTCATTCTTGCCTGAAGATCTTATAACAATCTCAGAATCCATCCCAATTATCTTTTGTTTCCTCCTGCCATGACTAGGGTCAGATCTCTGTCTGCTCCTGAGCAGCAAATACCAAGTTTGACTCGTGAGTTTATAACTCCAAAAACTTGCAAGAGTTTGTGAATTAAAATCAGTAAAAACCTGGGGTGGGAGTGGATTCTAAGGAATGGATTGCAAATTTAGATCATGTCAAAACTGATATGAGGGAATATACCAGAGATTTCATATTTAACATGTTAGCTTGTGTAGCTGGAAGTGGTTCTAACAGTTCACTTACTTAAGTCATTGAATTTTGGATTCAACAAGAGCTCTTCCAATGAGTTTGAGATTCCAGAATTTCCAAGGCATAAGGCAGAGTGCAATATAAAAAGGATGAGAATTTCAGGCTAGTTTTGTCACGATCTGCATAAACCTACCCCCGCCACCTCCTTCTGCATCCTCCTAGAAGGCCCAGAGAACACCATCTTCATTATGAAACTGAGAAATAGATTCATTTTTTAGTAATTTTTTAATAATTCATTCATTACTGGGAGCAGTACCAGTATTCTTTTAACTTAATAGTAGGTATGACAATAGAATTTGCCACCACTGAAATTTCAGTAAGGTGATGGGATGTGCGTGTAAAAGATGCCAAGTAGCAGTCTTTAACTACCAGAGATGAGATTGGCACATTGATAATAAGGGCAACCAAGGGTGGGGTGATGATTATAGTATTTTGACCCTTCATGTTCTCTGATTACAGTATCTGTATTAGCCTGGTTCTTCCATAGAAACAGAACAGGGTAGATAGATGGATAGATAAAGCAGATATTTATTTATCTATTTTTAAAATATTTTATTTTTTAATTCA
This sequence comes from Bubalus bubalis, assembly GCF_019923935.1. Taxonomy (NCBI): domain Eukaryota; kingdom Metazoa; phylum Chordata; class Mammalia; order Artiodactyla; family Bovidae; genus Bubalus; species Bubalus bubalis. Next base: position 47,217,937 of record NC_059168.1, read on the forward strand.
TTATTTATTTATTTGGCTGTACTGGGTCTTAGTTGCAGCATGCATGATCTTTAGTTGCAGCATGTGGGATCTAGTTCCCCGACCAGGGATGGAACCTGGGCTCCCTGCACTGTGAGCACAGAGTCCTAGCCACTGGACTACCGGAGATGTCCTTATTTATTTATTTATTATAAGAAATTGGCTTATGGGACCATGGAGGCTGAAAAGCCCTAAGATCTGCAGTGGGCAAGTTGGAGACTCAGGAGAGCCGGTGGTGTGGTGCCTGTCCAGGTCCACAGGTCTGAGAACCAGGAAACCTGATGCTCATATAAATTCTAGTCCAAGTCTGAAACTGAAGATGGAAGAGCGATGTCTCAGCTCAAAAAGAGTCAAGCAGAGAGAGCAAATTCTCTCTTACTCAGTTTTTTTTATTCCAATCCTGGACTGGATTGGATTAGGACCATCCACATTGGTGAGGATAATCTGCTTTTACTCAGTCTGCCAGTTCTAGTTTCAACCCCATAAGAAACAGCCTTGCAGACTCAGAATGATGTGCAACCTCATATCTGGGCATAGTGTAGTACAGTCAGGTTGAAAGATAACATTAATCATCACAGTATCCCTAGGGATGAACAGTCTACTAAAATATTACTTAATCTATGAAACAGGGAAAACTCCAGGCCTGCAATAACAGACAGAAGAGGTGGGAATTATTTTAATAACAGCAGAGGAATCTAGTTTGCAATTTTCCAACACTTGCAGAACCAACAGTATAAAATGCCCACTTTGGAAACACCAACATCAGTGGGCTGGTCCCCCTCCTAAAGGTTTAGTTTCCCAATCACAGGGACCCTCCTCTGAGGTCAAAGGCACCAGCACCAGATGAGCCATTCTTAGAGCTTTGAGCTTCAACTAAGGTAGTCTCAGAAAATAAGCTCTCAGAGATGCTGTTTGGGGACTGGTTTGGTCATATCCTTTAGTTTCTTGCCAGTGGGGGAAATGAGATGCTAGCATTTGAACACACAGTAGCATCACGATTAATCAAATTATCACTTGTGTCAGATTATGATGAAGCACCTACTGAAGACTTCCCCTAGTAGGATTTGCTGCCATTTATTAAAATGGTTATAAACCTGAGGAAAAGGAATCATCCAGAACTTTTGAGGAGTACTAGGTACTGGATCTGAATTTATATTAATTTCTGAATACTCAAAATGCTACTGTGTCACCAATGAAATGGGGGTTACTGGTGGTCTGGTGATATATGGAATCTTAGGTGAATTTCAGATCACATGGGGCCCAATAGATCCATGAATCAGTTATATAGTTATTTCCCCTTTCATGAATGTTAATTGGATACACATACTTATTAACTGGAAGAATACCAGTCTTGGCTGTTTGACCCATGGAGTAACCAGCATGTTGAGTGGAAGGATCAAATGGAAGCCACTGGAACTTCCTTTATGACCAGGATAGTAGACATAAAAATAATATCTTATCCCTAAGGGAATTGTGGACTTAAAAGACTCAGGGCTGGTAAAATCCCATTTGACTTTCCCATTGCCCATGTAGAAGGCAGGTGGGTGCTGCAGAATGACTGTGGATTATCAAAATGTTTATTACATAGTGATTTCCACTGTGTATCTGAAATCTACATATAAGAACTTTACTAGAAAAATAATCAACACAGCTCCTGGTAACAGGTCTGTAGCTACTGATGTGACGAATACTTTTTTCTCCAGTTCCAATGTATAAGGCTTCCATGGTGGCTCAGATGGTAAAAGTCTGCCTGCAATGCAGGAGACCTGGGTTCGATCCCTGGGTCAGGAAGATCCCCTGGAGAAGGGAATGACAGCCCACTCCAGTATTCTTGCTTGGAGAATTTCATGGACGGAGGAACCTGGTGGCCTCCGGGCTCCCAGTCCATGGGGCCTCGAAGAGTCAGACACAACTGAGTGACTAACACACAACCAGCAGTTTGCTTTTTCCATAAGCTGTTAGCCCTGGTTGCAATGAACTGCTGTGCTATCCATTCCCACTTGGACCGGCAGTCATCTTTAAATGTTCTGGCTCTTAAGAGATCAGACACTCTCCAACCTACCTCCATTCACCCCATAGCACCTCATCACAGACTCTCAATACCTAACAAAGTCTCCTTCTGCCAGTTCCCAGGGAATGAAGACACAGAGTAAACAGGAGCTGCTTGTCTATGCCCTATTTCATACTCCATTTCCCCTGACTTCTGCCATTAAAGCTGCACCAGAGTGAATGAACTAAACTCTGAGTTCGAGCATAGGTTGTTTTGGCTCTGACTGTTGCAATTTGAAACCTTACCTAGAAGATCAGGGCACACAAGAAAGCCTGTGGGTTTCTTTTCTCTGTCAAGAATTATCCTCTTTGGTAATTGTAGTTGTTCAAGTGAACTTAATAATGAGATAATAACTAGATACATCCGTTTTACTTTGTATTGGAGATGTGAGCAAGGAGATCTATGTCAGATGGTTTGTCAGTCAACAAGGAAGTGTTAGGGAAGTTAGGGGGAAAAAAAGAAAAATCTTCAAATTCTGCTTCAAAATCAGGGCATCAGAATTTCCTGGGCCAAAGAGATGGTTACATGAAAGTAAATTTTAAAACTTGAATAATTTGGATGAAATTGGATGCTTTACAAGGCTTCCTGAGATTGATTTACTTTTTTTCAATTTTATTTAAAAAATATTTATTTATTTGACTGTGTCAAGTCTTAGTTGTGGCCTGCAGAATCTTACAATGTGGTGCACGAGCTCAAGAGTTGCCCTGCCGCACATGGGATCTTTCAGAACCTGGAATCGAACCCTCATCCCCTGCATTGGAAGGAAGATTCTTAAGCACTGTACCACCAGGGAAGTCCTGTTGGGGGTGATTTAAATGTCCCTGCCTTGTGGGTACTTGTACTTTGCTAGGTACAATTAGTGCCATGTATAAGGGAGCCTGAGGGAGTACACATCGTGCCCCAACTATTCCTGAAATCTCCACCCTTTTCCTAGTTTCTTATGACACATCTGCCTCTTACTCCATAAAGGTCCTCCCTTCTGAGAGAAGGTGTCTTTAGAGCATGAGCTCTTCATTCTTCGTTCCTTGATCAACAAATAAAGTTGCTGATCTGCTTTGCCAAACCTTGTTGTTGTTGCTCCATCACTAAGTCATGTCCAACTCTTTGTGATCCCATGGACTGCAGCACACCAGGCTTCTCTGTCCATCACCAATTCCCAGAGCTTGCTCAAACTCATGTCCATCGAGTTGATGATGCCATCCAACCATTTCATCCTCTGTCATCCCCTTCTCCTCCCGCCTTCAATTTTTCCTAGCATCAGGGTCTTTTCAAATAAGTCAGTTCTTTGCATCAGGTGGCCAAAGTATTGGAGCTTCAGCTTCAGTGCCAGATCTTCCAATGAATAGGGTTGATTTCCTTTAGGATTAATTGGTTTGATCTCATTGCTGTTCAAGGGACTCTCCAGAGTCTTCTCCAGCACCACATTTAGAAAGTGTCCATTCATTGGCACTCAGCCTTCTTTATGGTCTCATCCTTACATGATTACTGGAAAAACCATAGCTCTGACTATACAGTTCTCTGTTGGCAAAACGATATCTCTGCTTTTTAACCTGCTGTCTAGGTTTGCCATAGCTTTTCTTCCCAGGAGCAAGTGTCTTTTAATTTCATAGGGGCAGTCACCATCCACAGTGATTTTGGAGCCCAAGAAAATAAAGTCTGCCACTGTTGCCAAATCTGGTCTCATTCAATGACATGATTGGCCCTCAGCAAAGGAAGGACCAACTAGGATCCGCCTGATAAGAGACATTTCTCAAAGAATCTGTGAGACTTAAAGAACAAAGTGATGGTTACCAAAGGGGAAAGAGGAGGGAGACGGTTAAATTAGGAGATTGGGATTAACATATGCACACTGTTATATATAAAATAGTCAACAAGAACCTACCGTGTAGCACAGGGAACTCTACTCAACACTCTTGTTTTTCAGATTCTTTTCCCACATAGTTGTGAACAACTATGTGGGAAAAGAATCTGAAAAACAATAGTTATATGTATATGTATAATTGAATCACTTTGCCGCATACCTAAAACTAACGGAACATTGTAAATTAACTCTGTGCTGTGCTGTGCTGTGCTTAGTTGCTCAGTTGTGTCTGAGCTCTTTTGACCCCAGGGACGTAGCCTACCAGGCTTCTCTGTCCATGGGGATTATCCAGGCAAGAATACCAGAGTGGTTCACCATGCCCTCCTCCAGGGGACCTTCCCAACCTGCATTGCTGGTAGATTCTTTACTGTCTGAGCCGCCAGGGAAGCCCAAGAATACTGGAGTGGGGAGCCCATCTCTTCTCCAGGGGATCTTCCCCACCCAGGAATTGAACCCAGGTCTCCTGCTTTGCAGATGGATTCTTTACCTGCTAAGCTACTAGGGGAGCCCCATAAATCAAATCTACTGTGGTATAAAATAAAATTAAAAAAAAGAAAGTCACTGCCATCAAAGTCCCCACATGAAACTTCACCTAGAATCATAGACTTCACATCACCTATCACATCTTTTCATTTGGATGTCAAGGAAAAGAGGCCAAGATAGGTGAGTAACCATCATCTCCAGTTCACACAGCTTGCTAGAGGCAGAATCAGAGCCTCAACCCAGGTCACTGGATGAGTGGTGCAGGATTCATCATGGTAAGTTTTTCCCAATCAGAGAAAGATTAAACTTCCAGCAATAAGGAAAATTCTGAAGAAGGCTTAAAGGAGGAAATGAATGTGGATAGTTGGAAAGCAAGACAGGCCTAAGGAAGGTAAGGATGGAAGGGAGAAGCAAAGGCAATTCCCACCCCACCCCTAACTCTGTAACTATGATGGATTTTCCCAAAGAAGGCAGACTTTACCTCCAGGCTTTCTGGAAAAATGGGAAGGTAACATCTGGTGAAGGACAAAAATAGAAAGTATTATTGGGCTTTTGAGGCTGCTTACTTGAAAGAAGAGCTTAAATCATTCCTTTGCCCAGAGCCCTTATCTGTTCTTTATGCTTTTGACTGTGGGTGTGTAGCAGGTGGGGATAGAGAAGTGGGTGGTGAGGAAGTTTCTCCTCAGTGGAAATCCCCTGATGGTCAAGCATCCATTGGAGGGAAATGGGGGGTTGTATCCATAGTATCTATGTAGGGGAAACTCTCCAGAGAATAACAGAAAAACAGACTTGAATGAGCCACAGGGAGAGGATAAAGACAGACAGATGCTGGCTGATACAATAATAGAAACACAAGAAAAGGAGAAGAAAGGAATGGGATGGGGCCTATCATAGTCCAAGTTCATCTTACATGCCTCCTTGAAGCTTTTTGAGACCCTTTGAGGGTTTTTTTTTCTTTTTTAAAAAAGAACCATTATATATTTATAAATGTGTATGCTCCCCTTGGAGAAGGCAATGGCACCCCACTCCAGTACTCTTGCCTGGAAAATCCCATGGACAGAGCAGCCTGGAAGGCTGCAGTCTACAGGGTCGCTGAGAATCGGACATGACTGAGCGACTTCACTTTAACGCATTGGAAAAGGAAATGGCAACCCACTCCAGTGTTCTTAGCTGGAGAATCCCAGGGATGGAGGAGCCTGGTGGGCTGCTGTCTATGGGGTCACACAGAGTTGGACACGAATGAAGTGACTTAGTAGTAGTAGTAGTAGTATGCTCCCCTGGTGGCTTAGTGGTAAAAGAATCTGCCTGTAATGCAGGAGACATGGGTTCAATCCCTGGGTGGAGAAAACCCCCTTGAGAAGGAAATGGCAACACGGCAACCCACTCCAATATTCTTGCCTGGGAAATCCCATGGATAGAGAAGCCTGGTAAGCTACGGTCCATGGGGTTGCAAGAGTCAGACACAACTTAGTGACTGAAGCACCACACCATATTTATATACATTGGTGATGGACAGGATGGCCTGGTGTGTTGCGATTCAAGGGGTTGCAAAGAGTCGGATATGACTGAGCAACTGAACTGAACTGAAATAAATATAAAAATAAAATATTTATTTATTTACTTGGCTGCTCCTGGTCTCAGTAGTGCCACATGGGATCTAGTTCCCCAACCAGGGGTCAAACCTTGGGTGCCTGCATTGAGGGCTCTGAGTCTTAGCCAATGGATCATCAGAGAAGTCCCAGCCCTTCAGCTGCTAACGCCATAGCACACTGCTTTCATAACGCCTGGGGCTTGGCCTCTCTCTGTGTCCAGTGCTTATGATGAGGTGCCTCCTAGGGATTCAGTTGAGAACTTGAGAAGGGACTGGCAGGAGGTGTCAGAGGACATCTGGTAATTCTTGGTTGTCTACTTATCATCAATGGAGACCCCCAAAGCCCCTATATCTTGGTTTCTACCCCCAGGCTGGAAACTTGTATTTTCACTCACTTTTTTAAAAAAACTTTTTATTTTTAAATTTTTGTATCATTTCAATAGATGCATTTATTATGCAAATCGAGCTTTTAGGAAGATGTTTCTCATTGTATGTGTTCTAAAAAGTCACATTGAACCCACGGTTTGATAATTAATTTTTCTGGTTGAAAATATTAAAAATAGTAATATTGAGTTGATAGTGTTGATTTCAACTTGGGTGACTAGGGAGCAAAAGTGTTCTGTAATTGTCTGCCCTACCAGAATAAGTAATTCTATCAGCAATATGGGAACAAAAGCTTTAGACCTCTTTTATCTGAGCAGCACATTTTCCTTTTTTTAAACTTTTTATTTTATATTGGGGTACTGTTGATGAGCAGTTTTGTGACAGTTTCGGGGTACAGCAAAGTGATTCAGTTATATATACATGTATCAATTCTTTTTCAAATTCTTTTCCCATTTAGATGGTTGAATAATATTGAGCAGAGATTCCCCGTGCTATATAGTAGGTCTTTATTAATTATCCATTTTGTTTTTCATTGTTTAAACTTTTTACTTTACATTGGCGTATAGCTGATGAACCATGTGGTGATAGCTTCAGGTGCACAGCAGAGTGACTCAGCCATACAAATACATGTTTCCATTCTTCCCCAGACTCTCCTCCCATCCAGGCTGCCACACAGTATTGAGCAGATTTCCCTGGGCTATACAGTAGGTCCTTTTTGGTTATCCATTTTAAATACAGCAGTGTGTACATGTCAGTTCCAAACCCCCTAACTCATTCACCTTTGCCGTCCAGCCCCATCCCCTGTGAGCAGGCAGGCTAATGAGATTTTCTTTTAAGGTGCCTCCCCCTTAGTCAGCACAAAGACCTGTATTCTGTTCAACTGATATCCTGCTCCTCTCTCTACAGTCAACATTTCTTTAGCCTTAATCCCTTAAAACCCCCTTAAACAACTCAAAAGCAATAAAGAGATAGTTCTTGGTTACATTTCTCCCTTTCGCTTTGTTCTTCCTAAACCTGTTCTCAGATTGCAGGCCAGAAGGTCTTTGTGTGAATGTTGACTCATCTCGTTCATTCTAATGAGATCACCAACAGCATAAACGGCGGCTGGCTGCTCCTGGGCTGGGTGTTGGGTAACAGAGCTGTCTGGCTGTGGAGCTGGGCCTTCCTGGAGGAGAAGAAAGGGAGGGGGACCACCTGGGACTTTGCAGCATCAATGACTCCCAGGGGCCTAAATGTGTGATCACTGGATACTGCAGGACTGCTCGTCCCCAGGCGACAGGATCTCTTCTGTCCACCCTGAAGCCCCCAGACACCTACACCTGTAATGAAATCAGCAATCTGCCTTGCCTCTCAGCTTCCTGGGGTTTGTATAACATCCTCATGTGAAAATACACACGAAACTCATTATACTGTTAACTTTAATTGGGTTTCTTAGCACACAGACATTTGATAGAAATTAGCTAGGAAAGAGAGATTTTAATGAAGAAAATAAATAACGCTTTAGAATATCTAAGGAAGACAAGCCTTGGTCAGGTGAAGGAATAGAAAATCCAGCATGCAGTTTATGGATACCTGGGTTAGGATGCATGCTAGTGAATGGTGAATTTGGACCAAGTCCACTGACTCTTTGAACCTAGGTAGTCATTGTTCAATCACTAAGTTGACTCTTTGTTACCCCATGGACTGCAGCACGCCAGACTCCCCTGGTACCTCATCTATAAAAAGAGGAAAATAGAACGTTGGTAGGTTAAATGATGTGGGTAGATACAAACAACAAAAAATTGAAAGGATCAATATATATATTTTTAATAACTTTATTTATTTAGTCTGCGCTGGATCTTTGTTGCTGTGAGGGCTTTTCTCTAGTTGTGGTACACAGTCCTCTCATTGTGGTGGCTACTATTGTTGCAGAGCACAGGCTCTAGGGTGCTCAAGCCTCAGCAGTTGCGGCTCCTGGGCTAGGTAACTGTGATTCCCAGGATCTGGAGCACAGACTCAATAGTACTGGTGCGTGGACTTAGTTGCTCTGCAGCATGTGGAATCCTCCTGAATCAGGGATTGAACCCATATCTCCTGCATTGCCAGGTAGATTCTTTACCACTGAGCCACCAGGGAAGCCCAAAATGGGGCAATATTTTGACTGTTTAACAGTAACTGATAGACCAGACTAGGAAGCAAATATGAAGAAATGTTACTGCCTGGATGTCTTGTGTGTGCATGCAAGAGTGTGCACTGTTAAATTAACTATAATCTTGCCACAGAGATAAGCAGCTGCGGGGACCCAGAGGGAAGTAAGAGTGGGGTGGCAGTGAAAGGGAAGCACAAAATTCTAGCCAAATTAACAATTAAAGGTAACAAATATAGTTAATATATAATGTAATGTAACACACATGTAAACATATACATATACAGGCACATACCTATGTTCACAGGGAACTCTCCTCAGTATTATGTAACAACCTAAAAGAATTTGAAAAAGAATAGATACATGTATATGTATAACTGAATCATTTTGCTTTATACCTGAAACTATCACAACATTGTTAATCAACTATAAAATAAAAAGTTAATAAAAAACAACAAAAACACTAAAAAAAAAAAACCCACTTTATTTTCACTTGGATTCAACATGTCTCACAGAGAGGAAAATAGTTCTTATTGGACTAAGTAAAAACAGTGCACTAAAAAAAATAAACTTTGGGGGCTTCCCTGGTGGTGCAGTGGATGAGAATCCACCTACCAATGCAGGGGACACAGGTTCCATCCCCGGTCCAGAGAGATTCCACATGCCGAGGAGCAACTAAGCCCATGTGCCACAACTACTGAACTCACACACTAGAGCCAGCAAGTTGCAACTAATGAGCCCAGGTCCTGCAACTGCTGAAGCCCGAGCACCCTAGAGCCTGTGCTCTGCAACAAGAGAAGCCACCACAAGGAGATGCCCGCACATCACAACTGTCGAGTAGCTGCAAGTAGAGAAAGCCCATCAGTCAGTTCAGTTGAGTCACTCAGTCGTGTCCGACTCTTTGCAACCCCATGAATCGCAGCACGCCAGGCCTCCCTGTCCATCACCAATTCCCAGAGTTCGCTCAAACTCACGTCCATCGAGTCAGTGATGCCATACAGCCATCTCATCCTCTGTCGTCCCCTTCTCCTCCTGCCCCCAATCCCTCCCAGCATCAGAGTCTTTTCCAAGGAGTCAACTCTTGGCATGAGGTGGCCAAAATACTGGAGTTTCAGCTTCAACATCAGTCCTTCCAAAGAACACCCAGGACTGCTCTCCTTTAGAATGGACTGGTTGGATCTCCTTGCAGTCCCAGGGGCTCTCAAGAGTCTTCTCCAACACCACAGTTCAAAAGCATCAATTCTTCGGTGCTCAGCTTTCTTCACAGTCCAACTCTCACATCCATACATGACCACTGGAAAAACCATAGCCTTGACTAGATGGACCTTTCTTGGCAAAGTATTATCTCTGCTTTTCAATGTGCTATCTAGGTTGATCATAACTTTCCTTCTGAGGAGTAAGCGTCTTTTAATTTCATGGCTGCAGTCATCATCTGCAGTGATTTTGGAGCCCAAAAAAATAAAGAGTGACACTGTTTCCACTATTTCCCCATCTATTTCCCATGAAGTGATGGGACCAGATGCCATGATCTTCGTTGTCTGAATGTTGAGCTTTAAGCCAACTTTTTCACTCTCCTCTTTCACTTTCATCAAGAGGCTTTTGAGTTCCTCTTCACTTTCTGCCATAAGGGTGGTGTCATCTGCATATCTGAGGTTATTGATATTTCTTCCCGCAATCTTGATTCCAGAAAGCCCATGTACAGCAACAAAGACCCAGCACGACCAAAAATAAATGTGACTTCCCTGGTGGCTCAGATGGTAAAGCGTCTGCCTACAATGGGGGAGACCCGGGTTCAGTCTCTGGGTTGGGAAGATCTCCTGGAGAAGGAAATGGCAACCCACTTCAGTATTCTTCCTGAAAAATCCCATGGACAGAGGAGCCTGTAGGCTACAGTCCATGGGGTCGCAAAGAGTCAGACACAACTGAGTGAGTAGAGAAATCCCATGCACAGCAACAAAGATCCAGCATGACCAAAAATAAATAAATAAATGTTAAAAAGAGAATACCTTAAAAAAAAAAAAAAAACTTTGAGTAATATAAATAAAAGTTACAAAATTCAAACCCAAAAAACAAAAAGAGCAGAATGGGACTTCCCTAGTGGTCAGTGGTTATGACTCCAATCGTCCACTGCAGGGGGCACGAGTTTGATTCCTGATTAGGCAGCTAAGATACCACATGCGGCAGGCCAGGGCCAGAGAATAGGAAAAAAAATGGACAGAAGACCTGAAAAGACATTTTTCCAAAAAAGATATACAGATGGTCAACAGTCACATGAAAAGATGCTCAGCATCACTGATCATCAGGGAGATGCAAATCAAAACCACAATGAAAGATCCCCTCCACCTGTCAGAATGACCATTATCAAAAAGATAAGAAAGAATAAGGTAAGTGTTGGTGAGGACGTGCAGGAGAGGGAACTCTTGTGCAGTGTTGGTGGAACAGTATATTGGTGCAGCCACTGTGGAAAATATTGTGGAGGTTTCTCAAAAATTAAAAATACAACTACTGTACAATCCAGCTATTCCATTTCAGGTATTTACCCAAAGAAAAAGACATTAATTTGAAAAGATATATCCACCCCTATGTTCATCACAGCAAGGAATATTTACAATAGTCAAGACATGCAAACAACTAAGTGTCCATCAATAGATGAATGAATAAAGATGATGTGGTATACACGTATGACAGAATATTACTCAGTCATAAAAAAGAATGAAATCTCACCATCTGTGACAACATGGATGAACCTAGAGGGTATTATGCTAAGTGAACTATACCAGGCAGACAAAGACAAATACTCTATGATCTCATTCATGGAATCCAAACAACAAAACAAATGAACCAACAAAACAAAACAGAAATGGACTCATAGAGACCTCACAACTGAGAACACCCTGGTAGAGGGGCAGGAGTGGGAGGACAGGTGAAATAGATAAAGGAGATTAGGAAATACAAACTTCCAGTTATAAAGTAATTGTCATGGGGATGTAATGTACAGCATAGGAATACAGTCGATAATATTGTAATAACTTTGTATGTGGAGAGATGGTAGATTTATCATGGTGATTATTCTGTAATGTATGAAAATATGGACTCTCTATGCTGTACACATGAAACTAATATAATACTGCTGGTCAGTTATAATTCAAATAAATAAATAAATACATTTTGAATTTTAAAAGTATTTTAAACTAATTCTAATTAAAAAACAAAGCATATAGCTCATGTATTGTCAACTTGGGAACCGTAACAAAATACCATAGATTTAGTGGTTTAAACAACAGAAATTTATCTTCTCACAGTTCTGGAGGTTGAGAAGTCTAAGAGCAAGGGGCTGGCCAGTTCAATTCCTGGTGATGACTCTCTTGTGGTTTGCAGACAGCCCTCTTCTTACTGTGTCCTCACATGGTGGAAAGAGAATGTGAATTCTCCCAGGTCTTCTCTCATAAGGACTCTAGTCCTATCAGATGTAACAAAGGAGTATCTTTATTTCAGGCTTCCCTGGTAGCTCAGACATGCGGGTAGCTGCCTCAGACAGGTAGCTGCCTGTCATGCGGGAGACCCAGGTTTGATCCCTGGGTTGGGAAGACCTCCTGGAGAAGGAGAGGGCTACCCGCTCCAGTATTTTTGCCTGGAAAATCCGATGGACAGAGGAACCTGGTATCCTACAGTCCATGGGGTTGCAGAGAGTCAGACATGACTGAGCACACAGGCACATGCATTAATTACTGTTTGACAGCATTTTGCCCACAATAGAACACCACCTATAGGCCCTGCTACCGGAAGTGTAGTCTGCAGACCAGCAATACCAGACTTCACCTGGGGGCTTAATGAAAAAGCAGAGTCACCATCAAAACCTTCCTGAATTATACTCTTTTCTAAAATAAATCTTTGGGTGATTTGTGTACCCCTTACTTTGGGATTCTCTGGTGGCTCAGATAGTAAAGAGTCTGCCTGCAATGCGGGAGACCTGGCTTCAATCCCTGGGTCGGGAAGATCCCCTGGAGAAAAAAATGGCAACCCACTCCAGTATTCTTGCCTGGGAAGTCCCATGGATGGAGGAGCCTGATTGACTACAGTCCATGGGGTCGCAAAGAGTCAGACTCGACTGAGCAACTTCACTTTTGGGTGATTTGTGTACCCCTCCCTTTGAAAAGCAGTGGTCTATAGGATACCTACTCTCTCAAATACTCTGAGACTTGCTTTATGACTGCACAATCCATTTTGATAAGTGTTCTATTTATGCTGGAAATAATGTATATCCTATGATAATTGGGTATAGATTTCCATATGTATCCTTTCATCCAAGCTTGTTAACTGTGTTGTTCAAAGCTTCTATATATTTTCTGATTTTGTCTGCCTGAACTACCATTTACTGAAAGATGTGTATTGAAACTTCCCAATTTAGTAATAATTTCTCAATTTCTCATTATAGTTCTATCAATTTTTACTGCATATATTCTGGTATTTATAAGTGAATTGTTTTATACTCTTGCTGAATTAAACTTTTTATCATTACATACTGATGTACATATTGATATATAGTGATTTCTACTCACTGTTTTTTAAAGGAAAGTAGTGATCTTTCTAAAAAATATCTATTTATTTGTGGCTGCATCAGGTCTTAGTTGTGGTGTGTGGGCTTCTCTCTAGCTGGATGCTCTGCCTCCTGAGTTCGTGGGCTCTGTAGTTTAAGCACTCTGGCTTAGTTGCCTCTTGGTGTGTGGGATTTTAGTTTCCTGACCAGGGATCGAATCTGAATTCCCTGCCTTGGAAGGTGAATTCTAAACCATTGGCCCACCAGAGAGGTCCCTGGAACTCTATTCTTAGTGATGTTCCTTTTCATAAATCACACTGTGATATTAGTGTAGCCATGCTTGCTCTCTTTGGGTTAGTATTTGTCTGGTATATCTTTTAAATTCCGTTTACTTTCTCTTTAGGCTTGAGGTTTGAACCATAAAGCACCATTTCACTGATCCAGAAATTGTTGTAATCTTCTGCCATTTTTGAAGTTTGTCCTTGTGCTTATAATTTCCAAGAATGCGTCTCATTTCTTGTGTTTTCAGTATCACATTCATTCAGTTCAAGACTGGTTGTTCTATTTGTTCATCTTGATCCTTCTGTTTATGTTGTCGGCTATTGTCAAGTATCTGGTGATCCTTGCTTGTCTGTTCACATTTCTAAATGAAGAACTCTTGATAAGTATTTGCGGCTATGACAAATTCCTCTGCCATTGTTCAAGTCTGTTTCCCCAACAGACCTTACTCTTGAACAGGGAGGCTGAGCAACCACTGCCTGTAAGAGCCGATGCTTGGGGAACAGCAGGCCAGCAAGCAAGGAGGAACCCTCATGGTTGTCAGAGAAAGGAAGGTTACTCCACAGGAGAAGCACTGTGGTGTGTTTTATTTCTGGGAAGAAATAAGTATCTCTCAGCTTCTGTACAACCATCATGGACACGCAGTTACTGGGCATTACTTTGCTTCTTCTGGCACTAACACTGCCCACAGCACACCCTTCAGCTAATTCAGTTGCTGTTCTAAGGATTTTACATGCAAATGATTCCCCATTGGCTGCTCTGAGCAAAAGGGGCTGCACAGGTGATTTAACTCATTCTTGCAGACATCATCACTGGACACTTACCCTGGTCTCTGTATTTTGAGAATTGCTTTCCTTGGGGACCCTTTTAGAGGAGCATTCTTTACTATATCTGTTTCAGATGTGTTTTCTCTATGAACCTCATCAGATCTGTTTTCTTTTTTTTCTTTTTCTTTTTGCTCTTTTTTTAATATAAATTTATTTATTTTAATTGGAGGTTAATTACTTTACAATATTGTATTGGTTTTGCCATACATCAACATGAATCCGCCACGGGTATACACATGTTCCCCATCCTGAACCCCCCTCCCTCCTCCCTCCCCGTACTATCCCTCTGGGTCGTCCCAGTGCACCAGCCCCAAGCATCCAGTATCGTGCATCGAACCTGGACTGGCAATTCATTTCATATATGATATTATACATGTTTCAATGCCATTCTCCTTAATCATCCCACCCTCTCTTTCCACTAGCTCTTAAAATTTTTGTGCTGTTGATGGCACCAAGTCTTATTTTTTCAGAACTGGTATATATTTATTATTTTAAAATTGGGGAACTTCCCTGGTGGTCCAGTGATTAAGAATCCACATTCCAATGCAGGGGACACGGGTTCAATCCCTGGTCACGGAAAAAAGATTCTACAAGCAGTGAGGTAACCAAGTCAGCATGCCGAAACTACTGAGCCCACAAGCCACAAGGAAAGATCTCACGTGCCGCAGTGAAGATCCTGTGTGTCGCAGCTAAGACCTGATGCGGCCAAAAATAAATAAATAATTTTTAAAAACTAAATTAAAAAATAAAATTAGGCATTCCATTTTTTCACCTAAACACATGCTCAGTCCATCATGTTGAACTAAATATTTTATCACTAAGTTTAGATTTGTAGATTCCAATTGAATGTACAGTAAATTGTCCATTCCGTTTCTCTGCTTCAACAAAACATAACTCTTTATTTAAAGAACCATTTTGATAACTATATTAAATTATTGTAGTAATTCTATATTAAAATGATGTTTCCTTTAACAAATAAAAAAGATGTTTTCTTTAGAACAAAGTGGAAGAAAAATAAGTATCAAAGTTCTCTTTTTAACTACAGTAATTATTAGAATAATAATATATATACATTATATAATTGTAATAATACTAATTAGAATAATTATTTCTATTAACAGGCTTTATTTTGAATATTTCATTTCAATTTAATTAGTCATAAATCTTGCCACATCTTCCAGCATTTTCCTTTTTGAGTTGTAAGTTTTCTTTCTCTTCTCATCAATCAGAATAAATATTTAAAATTCTTTTTCTGCTTTCCCAAAGGCAGCAGAAATGAGAGAAATCACCTCTTTCTCTACATTTGACACTGTGAAACCTTATGAATTTTCGTAAATCACAATGTTCCCAATAACTTAGCTTTATAGAAGATTCCAATTTGGCGTTTCTCTTCTATTGCTAGGGGCTTCCCTTGTGGTTCAGCTGGTAAAGAAACTGCCTGCAATGTGGGAGACCTGGGTTCAATCCCTGAGTTGGGAAGATCCCCCGGAGAAGGAAAAGGCTACCCACTCCAGTATTCTGGCCTGGAGAATTCCATGGACTATAGTCCATAGGCTTGAAAAGAGTGGGACTCAACTGAGTGACTTGCACTTCACTCATTTCACTTCACTTCCATTACTAGAGGTAATGAAAGCTGAAATACACAAATTTTATATACTTTAACATATACAATTTTGCATATATCATATAATGTTTGTACTTAGAGTATATATTTATAGTACATAATATATGATATATAGTATTATAATACAATATAATTATGTAGTATTATAGTACAATATAATATACAAAATTATAATGATATACAATTTATATACTTTATTTACACACACATATATATTTGAGTGCAGCTTAGAGGAGCTACCCCACGTCCGAGGTCAGGGGCAGTGGCCAAGAGTGCCAGGCTGCAACAACACAGGAGCACCTTAGAGGAGCTACCCCACGTCCGAGGTCAGGGGCTGCGGCTGAGAGTGCCAGGCTGCGACAATGCAGGAGTAGCTGAGAGGAGCTACCCCCACATCCGAGGTCAAGGGCAGCGGCCAAGAGGAGCTACCCCACATCCGAGGTCAGGGGCCGAGGCCAGGAGGAGCAACCCCACTTCCAATGAGCGATGGCTGCATGGGTGCAGGAGGACCTAGAGGAGCTACTCCACGTTCAAGGTCACGAGGGGCGGCGGTGAGGAGATACCCCTCGTCCAAGGTAAGGAGCAGCGGCTGTGCTTTGCTGGAGCAGCCGTGAAGAGATAACCCACGTCCAAGGTAAGAGAAACCCATGTAAGACGGTAGGTGTTGCAAAAGGGCATCAGAGGGCAGACACACTGAAACCATAATCACAGAAAACTAGTCAATCTAATCACACTAGGACCACAGCCTTGTCTAACTCAATGAAACTAAGCCATGCCCTGTGGGGCCACCCAAGGCGGGCAGGTCATGGTGGAGAGGTCTGACAGAATGTAGTCCACTGGAGAAGGGAATGGCAAACCACTTCAGTATTCTTGCCTTGAGAACCCCATGAACAGTACGAAAAGGCAAAATGATGGGATACTGAAAGAGGAACGCCCCAGGTCAGTAGGTGCCCAATATGCTACTGGAGATCAGTGGAGAAATAACTCCAGAAAGAATGAAGGGATGGAGCCAAAGCAAAAACAATACCCAGTTGTGGATGTAATTGGTGATAGAAGCAAGGTCCGATGATGTAAAGAGCAATATTGCATAGGAACCTGGAATGTTAGGTCCATGAATCAAGGCAAATTGGAAGTGGTCAAATAGGAGATGGCAAGAGTGAACATCGACATTCTAGGAATCAGCGAACTAAAATGGACTAGAATGGGTGAATTTAACTCAGATAACCATTATATCTACTACTGTGAGCAGGGATCCCTTAGAAGAAATGGAGTAGCCATCATGGTCAACGAAAGAGTCCAAAATGCAGTACTTGGATGCAATCTCAAAAACAACAGAATGATCTCTGTTCGTTTCCAAGGCAAGTCATTCAATATCACAGTAATCCAAGTCTATGCCCCAACCAGTAATGCTGAAGAAGCTGAAGTTGAATGGTTCTATGAAGACCTACAAGACCTTTTAGAACTAACACCCAAAAAAGATGTCCTTTTCATTATAGGGGACTGGAATGCAAAAGTAGGAAGTCCAGAAACACCTGGAGTAACAGGCAAATTTGGCCTTGGAATACGGAATGAAGCAGGGCAAAGACTGATAGAGTTTTGCCAAGAGAACGCACTGGTCATAGCAAACACCCTCTTCCAACAACACAAGAGAAGACTCTACACATGGGCATCACCAGATGGTCAACACCGAAATCAGATTGATTATATTCTTTGCAGCCAAAGATGGAGAAGCTCTATACAGTCAGCAAAAACAAGACTGGGAGCTGACTGTGGCTCACATCATGAGCTCCTTATTACCAAATTCAGACTTAAACTGAAGAAAGTAGGGAAAACCACTAGACCATTCAGGTATGATCTAAATCAAATCCCTTATGATTATACAGTGGAAGTGAGAAATAGATTTAAGGGCCTAGATCTGATAGATAGAGTGCCTGATGAACTATGGACTGAGGTTCGTGACATTGTACAGGAGACAGGGATCAAGACCCTCCGCATGGAAAAGAAATGCAAAGAGCAAAATGGCTGTCTGGGGAGGCCTTACAAATAGCTGTGAAAAGAAGAGAAGCAAAAAACAAAGGAGAAAAGGAAAGATATAAGGATCTGAATGCAGAGTCCCAAAAAATAGCAAGAAGAGATAAGAAAGCCGTCCTCAGCGATCAATGCAAAGAAATAGAGGAAAACAACAGAATGGGAAAGACTAGAGATCTCTTCAAGAAAATTAGAGATACCAAGGGAACATTTCATGCAAAAATGGGCTCAATAAAGGACAGAAATAGTATGGACCTAACAGAAGCAGAAGATATTCAGAAGAGGTGGCAAGAATACACAGAAGAACTGTACAAAAAAGATCTTCACAACCAAGATAATCATGATGGTATGATCCCTCACCTAGAGCCAGACATCCTGGAATGTGAAGTCAAGTGGGCCTTAGGAAGCATCACTACGAACAAAGCTAGTGGAGGTGATGGAATTCTAGTTGAGCTATTCCAAATCCTGAAAGATGATGCTGTGAAAGTGCTGCACTCAATATGCCAGCAAATTTGGAAAACTCAGCAGTGGCCACAGGACCTGAAATTGTCAGTTTTCATTCCAATCCCAAAGAAAGGCAATGCCAAAGAATGCTCAAACTACCGCACAATTGCACTCATCTCACACGCTAGTAAAGTAGTGCTCAAAATTCTCCAAGCCAGGCTTCAGCAATATGTGAACTGTGAACTTCCAGATGTTCAAGCTGGTTTTAGAAAAGGCAGAAGAACCAGAGATCAAATTGCCAACATCCATTGGATCATCAAAAAAGCAAGAGAGTTCCAGAAAAGCATCTATTTCTGCTTTATTGACTATGCCAAAGCCTTTGACTGTGGGGATCACAATAAACTGGAAAATTCTGAAAGAGATGGGAATACCAGACCACCTGACCTGCCTCTTGAGAAATTTGTATGCAGGTCAGGAAGCAACAGTTAGAACTGGACATGGAACAATAGACTGGTTCCAAATAGGAAAAGGAGTACTTCAAGGCTGTATATTGTCACCCTGCTTATTTAACTTCTATGCAGAGTACATCATGAGAAATGCTGGGCTGGAAGAAGCACAAACTGGAATCAAGATTGCCGGGAGAAATATCAGACCTCAGATATGCAGATGACACCACCCTTATGGCAGAAAGTGATGAGGAACTCAAAAGCCTCTTGATGAAAGTGAAAGAGGAGAGTGAAAAAGTTGGCTTAAAGCTCAACATGCAGAAAACGAAGATCATGGCATCTGGTCCCATCACTTCCTGGGAAATAGATAGGGAAACAGTGGAAACAGTGTCAGACTTTATTTTTTTGGGCTCCAAAATCACTGCAGATGGTGACTGCAGCCATGAAATTAAAAGACGCTTACTCCTTAGAAGAGAAGTTATGACCAACCTAGATAGCGTATTGAAAAGCAGAGACATTACTTTGCCGACAAAGGTCTGTCTAGTCAAGGCTATGGTTTTTCCAGTAGTCATGTATGGATGTGAGAGTTGGACTGTGAAGAAAGCTGAGCACCGAAGAATTGATGCTTTTGAACTGTGGTGTTGGAGAAGACTCTTGAGAGTCCTTTGGACTGCAAGGAGATCCAACCAGTCCATTCTGAAGGGGATCAGCCCTGGGTGTTCTTTGGAAGGAATGATGCTAAAGCTGAAACTCCAGTACTTTGGCCATCTGATGCAAAGTGTTGACTCCTTGGAAAAGACTCTGATGTTGAGAGGGATTGGGGTCAGGAGGAAGAGGGGATAACAGAGGATGAGATGGCTGGATGGCATCACTGACTCGATGGACATGAGTTTGAGTGAACTCTGGGAGATGGTGATGGACAGGGAGGCCTGGCGTGCTGCAACTCATGGGGTCTCAAAGAGTCAGACACGACTGAGTGACTGAACTGAACTGATATATTTTATAGGCCAATCAATCCTTTGGAAATTTTCTTAGAAAACTTCAACTCACCAGCTTGTTTCTGTATTCCATTAGAGATTATATTCTTTTAGCTAGAACACAACTTTGGGGAGGGGGAAAGAAATCCTCCCATTTTAACAGAAAACTCAAGTTTTACAGAAAGAGACTTCATGTGGTTCCAAGACAGACAGGCAGAAACACACAAGTTTCTCAAGGCACATCAATGCCCACCGTGAGTGCCCTTCAAAAGCAGAACCTTGATTCTGGGACCTTAGGATTAGTTTCCTGGGGAGCTGTTCATGTTTGTTCCTTCCTCCACGTAGGGAACCATGTTGGCTGTTACCTCTGGTCCTGGCCATTTATTTACAATAGATTCTTCAGCGTCACTGCCAGAGATATTAAAAAGCAGAGAGAGACCTTGTTCTGCTCCTTCTGTTGGTCTGGGCTATGCACCTATGTGGAGAGAGAGACGAAAATTTCAGACAGTGGGGAGAGGGAGGGGCAGTGTGGACGCCTGTCACTAACCACCTTTTCCTTTCCTCTTACTGTAAAGTAGTAAAAACAAGCAGCATCCAGACCTCTTTGCCGGGGAATGGGGCTGCTGTTTACAGATAAACAGAGACCTGCTGCCTGTTAGGATCCCAGTAACAAAATTCGGTCAGAAGACCGAAAACACAATTGTGTTTACAGATCAGCAGCGACATGCCAATGTCATGTTGGTGGCGGAAGGCAGAGGTCATGTTTACTGCAAGCAGAGGTGCCTGGAGCTGCCACGGGGGCTGCCGGCGGGGGATCACGAGGAGGAGGCGGAGGAGGCGGGAGCAGCTGTGAACCCGCAGACCGCAAAGGGTCGGATCGCAGAAGGGAAGAATAGAGACTGCTGTGCTTCACAACATAGCATCCGAGCACGCAGGGGCTGAAACGGGCCATCTTGACCCCCTGCGCGGGCTCTGGTTTTCCAGTTCTCAGAAACATGACTTCTGGCTGGGGAAAAGCCTGTGCAGAAAATAAGCTACAGCAACTCCTGCTCAGTCGTGTCAGACTCTTTGCGACCCCATGGACTGTAGCCCACCAGGCTCCTCTGTCCATAGCATTTCCCAGGCAAGACATACTGGAGTGGGTTGCCATTTCCTCCTCCAGGGGATCTTCCCCACCCGGAGATTGAACTTGGGTCTCTTGCATTGGTAGGCAGATTCTTCACCACTATGCCACCTGGCAAGCTTAGCCAAAAGGGCTACAGCAGCAGGAGGTGGCAAATGGCACAGAATAGCACCTCCTGGGTGGACATATTACTGTCTGGGACCATGACCCCTCCCCTAAAAACAGGTACCGGTTGCCCTGTGGATCAGTTTCCTTTAAAGGCAGAATATCGTCATGGTAACGACATGTTTTCTGCAATTGGAGTGACCTGAGACCTTCCTGGTTCTGCCACATACTTTTGGTGTGACCTTGAGCAATTACCTAAGCTCTCGTTGCCAGAGTTTCATCGTCTATAAAATAAGAAAAAAATTGCTTGTCTCTTAGGATTAGTAAGAGGATTAACAGAAATAATAAACGGAGAGCTAGAGTTCCTGGTGGTAAGCGCTCAATAAACAGTAACTGTTGTTACAAGAAAGTTGTTGTTATTGGGGTGAAAGCCTTACTCCGAAGACAATTAGGTATAAGTTGGTGATTCATAAAGAGTTATAACAGCTCAGGAAAAATAGTCCTGCTGACCTGAGCTTTGGCTTCTCAGCTGAAGGACTGCACAAAGCAGCCGCACTGAGGCAGGAAGTAGGGTGACCAGCTCGTCCCAGTTTGCCTTGGATTTTCCCAGTTCTTATAGGACAAGTCTTCGGTCCTGGGAAACGCCTGGCAAAGGTAGATGGTTGATCGCTGTAGAGGCCACATGGCATTTGTTTGGGAATGATTATATTTAAAAGTAATGTATGTCATGGAATGTTTGCTCCTAGAGTGACCCTCTGTGTCTTAAAGCTCAGACGTTTGGTTGGAGGGAGTCTAATAAGGGATAATGGTGCTTGGCCTCATTCCTCGTTAATGGCTTTAATTGGAGCTGGGGTTATCTGGCAGGGCAACTTCCACCCAGCCTGCTGGGCAAATCCCCTCCCCACTGGGCCCAGTCATCAGACAAATTTGTGTGGGGAGGAGGGGACATGGCTTTCTCTTGTTCTTCTCTGGGGACAATCCATGCAGAATGTTCAAGGGACACTGCCCACCATCCACCTTCTGGGGCAGAACCTAGGATGAAGTTGGGTCTCACCCAACCCTGACCCACCAGAGTAATGAGCAAGCTGGTGCAGCCCACCCTGGAGACCGCACCTGTGGCTCTTCCTAGACCTTGACCTCTGCCTCAGGGAGGAGCTAGACTCCAGACTTTGAGGTCGGCTAGCCTGGTGCATCCAGGCTGAATGCTGTAGCTTGTGATCTCCAGCTTGCTGTCAGACGTTTGGGGGTAGCACACACAGCATGTCCTGATTTGTAAGAGCCTCGGATCAGCATCCTCAGGACCCTTACAGTCCTTCCAACTTCCTCCTCTGAGCTCCAGGCACGGGGAAAGAGTGCTGATTAATATCAATATTTGGGGAGCATTCAATATGATGTTTTAATCCAAAGACATGGTTTAGAAATTGAAATACATAATTTCAGTTTGGGCTTCCCTGGTGGCTCACTTGGTAAAGAATCTGCCTGCAATGTGGGAGACCTGGGTTCAATCCCTGAGTTAGGAAAATCCCCTAGAGAAGGGAAGGGCAACCTACTCCCAGTATTCTTGCCTGGAGAATTCCATGGACAGAAGAGCTCGGTGGGCTACAGTCCATGGTTGCAAAGAGTCAGACACAACTGAGTGACTAACCTTTCCTTTCTTTGTCATAGTCTGCATTCCATCTTGGAATACAAACATACATCCCACATCTCGTTTATCCTTTCATCTCTTGATGGACGCTTTGCCTCCATATCTTGACATGCGTTACAAGAAGACAAATGCTATCTTTGGGGATATACAGTATATTTGTTTACTGTTGCTACTGTAACAGATTACCATAAGCCTTACTGGCTTAAAACAGTACAAATTTGTTATTTTGTAGTTCTGGAGGTCAGAAGTACACATGAGTTGGTGAAGCTGCCTTCATTTCTGGAGGATCCAGGAGAGAATCTGTTTCCTGGACTTTTCCACCTTCTAGAAGTTGCTGTGTTCCTTAAGTCTGGTTTCCCTGGTGGCTCAGGCAGTAGTCTGGCTTCCCTCTTGGCTTAGATGATAAAGAATTTGCCTGCAGTGCAGGAGACCCGGGTTCAATTCCTGGGTTGAGAAGAGCCCCTGCAGAAGGGAATGTCGACCGACTCCAGTATTCTTGCCTAGAGAATCCCATGGACAGAGGAGCCTGGTGAGCTACAGTCCATGGGCTGGCAAAGAGTTGGACACAACCAAAAGACTAATACTTTCACTTTCACTAAGTCAAGGCTCTCTTTACTTTGACCTCTGCTTCCACTGTCACAT
Organism: Bubalus bubalis; assembly: GCF_019923935.1. Taxonomy (NCBI): domain Eukaryota; kingdom Metazoa; phylum Chordata; class Mammalia; order Artiodactyla; family Bovidae; genus Bubalus; species Bubalus bubalis. The sequence continues at coordinate 47,241,126 of NC_059168.1, forward strand.
CTTCTCTGCCTTTGATGTGGATGTTGTGTGAGTCGTTATTGCTCATCACAATGGGAAATGTGTCTGGGACACAGGCTGAAGTCGCTGTCCCTTTCTTGGTAGGGAATGCAGTACTGCATCTCTGCCCTTGATGGTGACTGCCATCTGTGGGGGCAGGGCAGTAACCCAACATGACCAAGCTGACCCTGCAGCTTGCTGGCAACAGGATGGATCAAGAGCAGAAGGAATGTCTTTATGGAGTGGACATGAGTGTTCCTCCTCCTTGGGCTGTCCAGGACTTGAGTGAGAAGACTGTGTCAATGTACATACTCACATTTACATATTTAAATTATATTAAATATAATTTAATATGTACATATTTACAATTATATTAAATATTATTGTCTTAGAAAAATTTTCTCAGAGGCAAATCTATAGGAATAAAGAAATGAGTATGAAACAATCCTTTCCTTGAAATATAGCCTTGTGAGGCAAGTAAACAAATAACAGGAAATGAAAACCAAAGGGACTTGTGTAATAACAGGGTGAAGTGTTATTGTGCCTGTGTGATTCTATAAACAATGAATAATTTGTTGCAGCTTTTTTTTACATTTATTAAGCACCTACTGTGTGCCAAGCCTGTGCTGATTCTGGGGCTGCTTTTGTAAAGTAGGTGGGCATAGACCTCTTATCTTCTCTCAAAGAGAGTACAGTTCAGTTCAGTCGCTCAGTCGTGTCTGACTCTGAGACCGGTGGACCTGTCCATCATCAACTCCCAGAACTTGCTCAAACTCATGTCCATCGAGTTGGTGATGCTATCCAACCATCTCATCCTCCGTCATCCCCTTCTCCTCCTGTCTTCAATCTTTCCCAGCATCAGAGTCTTTTCCAGTGAGTCAGTTCTTGACATCAGGTGGCCAAAGTATTGGAGTTTCAGCTTCAGCATCAGTCCTTCCAATGAGTATTCAGGACTGGTTTCCTTTAGGATTGACTTGTTTTGCACTGGTTTGTTCTTTGCACAGAACGACAGCCCATCAATGGAGAAGATGAGGAAAGGCTTTGCTTCTGAGATGATGACTAAGTGTACAAAGACGGCACAAGAATCAGTCTGCTTGTTAGCAGAGAAATGCAGATTAAAATAAGACTGGAACACTATTTTACATCAATCAGATTGGTCAAGTATTAAAAGGCCTGACAACACTATGCATAGCTGAGGATGTAAGAACATGGAAATTCACACAGGCTGATGGTGGGAATAGATATTGAAAATATTAACTACACAGCCCAGCAATTCCTCATCTAAGTATATGACCTAGGACAACAGTTCTCAAAGTTTTCTCCCCAATACCCTTTCAGGGTTCTATGAGGGCAAAGCTATGCTCATAATAATCTTAAAATACTATTTTACTCTTTCACTCTCATTCAACAAGTTCAATGCACAGATAAGAAGAATCCAGCCTCTTTTTATTAAGCCACACATTAGAGATATGCAAAATAGAAAACAATTTTATCTTCTATTTTTTTGTGGTTTTTGAAAAGAAAATGCTTATCTTATATATGTCATTTTTAAAAATTAAAGTAATTTTATTTATAAAATTCCTAAATAAATATTTAGTATTGTAGTGCTAGTCGCTCAGTCGTGTCCAGCTCTTTGTGACCCCATGGACTGTAGCCCACCAGGCTCCTCTGCCCATGGAATTCTCCAGGCAAGAATACTGGAGTGGGTAACCATTCCTTTCTCCAGGGAATCTTTCTAACCCAGGGATCAAACCCAGATCTCCTGCATTGCAGGAAGATTGTTTACTATCTGAGCCACCAAGAAAACATTTTCAATTTAGTTTCTAATATGGTAAAGAGTGGAAGGTATAATACACATAAACAAAAATTCTTTGGATTCTCAATGATTATTAAGAGTGAAAAGAGCCCCCAAACTAAAAGATTTGAAAATTACTATCCTCGAGAATTTTGCACACAGGTGTGAAAGAAGACATAGAAAAGGATGTTTATTTTAGCACTGTGGGTTTTTTTTTTTTTTTTTTTTTTGATGACACTGTGCAGCTTGTGGGAACGCAGTTCCTCAACCAGGGATTGAACTCAGGCCCCTTGCAATGCAAGCACCGAGTCTTAACCACTGGACTGCCAGGGAATTCCCAGGACTAGTTTTGATCATTAGAAATAGGAAACAACCTGAATGACTGTGTGGGACTTGCATAACTACCTTATGGTATATTTATAAAATAGCACACCATCAACAGTTAAACTGAATGAATCAGATGAATGTGAATCAACACTAAAAACTTCAAAATCAATGTTGAATAAATAAAAATGAAGTATTAAAGGAATTATATTTAGCATTATTCCATTTATATATGATATAAAGAGATGCAAGTCCATTCTATTTATTGTTTTGGATACATACAGGTATAATTAAATTATAAAATATAAATGGCTATCATATAATAATCCTGACAATGCCAAGTGCTGATGAGGCTGTGGAGCAACTGGAATTCTTTTTTCTTTTAATATTTTATTTATTTATTTATTTTTGGCTGCTCTGGGTCTTTTTTGCTGCAGGTGGGCTTTCTTTAGTTGCAGAGAACGTGAGCTATTCTTTGCTGCGGTGCGGGGGCTTCTCTTGTGGACCACTGGCTCTAGGCATGCAGGCTTCAGCAGCTGCTGAAGGCTCTAGAGCTCAGGCTCAGTAGTTTTGACTTAGTTGCCCTGCAGCAAGTGACATCTTCCCATATCAGGGATCGAACTCGTTTCCCTTACATTGGCAGGTGAATTCTTAACCACCTGACCATCAGGGAAGTCTGAAACTGGAGCTCTTACACACTGCTGGAGGGATGGTCAAATGGTCCAGCTTCTCTGAAAAACTGTTCAGCATTCTCTTATAAATGTAAACATACACCTATCATCTGATCTAGCCACTTCACTCCTCAGTATTTATCCAAGAGACGTGAATGTACTGATGTTCACACAAAGACCTGTACACAAATGTTTATGCCATCATTTTTCATAATGGCTGCAAATTAGAAACAACCCCAAACTCCTTTAGTAGGTGAATCAATAAGCAAACTGTAATATTAATCTATCCACACAATGGAATATTACACAGCAATAAAAGGGGACAAATTATTAACACACTCAGCAACTTAGATAAACCTCAAAAGCACAATGCTAAGTGAAGCAAATCGGTCTCAAAATGTCATGTACTACTTGATTCTAGTTATGTGATATTTTTGAAAAGACAATATTGTAGTCATGAAAAATAGATTCGTGGTTGTCAGGGGGTGAGGTGTCAAGACAGTGTAGCAATGCAAAGAGATAACAGGAGATAGTTTTTGGAAATGATGAAGCTATTCTATATTCTGATGAATCTGTATGTGTGCTAAAATTAATAGAATTGTACACAAAAAGAAGTGAATTTTAATACTATCTTTTACATTAAAATTTTATTTGGTGGCTCAGACGGTAAAGTGTCTGCCTACAATGTGGGAGACCTGGGTTCAATCCCTGGGTTGGAAAGATCCCCTGGAGAAGGAAATGGCAACCCACTCCAGTACTCTTGCCTGGAGAATCCCATGGATGGAGGAGCCTGGTGGGCTACAGTCCATGGGGTCGCAAAGAGTCGGACACGACTGAGCAACTTCACTCACTCACTTAGTTTTAGAATAGTTTTAAATTTACAGAAAAATTATAACCATAGTACAGAATTTGCATATAACCCACACCCAGTTTTTCCCAGTGTTAACATTTTATATTAGTGTGGTAACTTGGTCACAAATTAATGAACCAATTATTTATGTATTATCAACTAAAGTCCCTGCTTTATTCAGATTTCCTTACTTTTTTTTTTTAACCTATTTTTTTTTACCTATGTCCTTTAGTCTTCCAGGATCCTATCCAGGATACAGTGTTGTATCTTGTTATTATGTCTCTTTAGCCCCTCTCTCCCACCTGTAACAGTTTCTCATTTTCCTTATTTTTGATGACCTTGATAAGTGGCTCAGAAGGTAAAGAATCTGTGTGCAATGCAGGAGACCTGGGTTTGATCCCTGGGTTGGGAAGATTCCTTGGGAAAAGGAACAGCTATCCCACTCTAGTATTCTTGCCTGGAGAATTCCATGGACAGAGGAGCCTGGTGGGCTATGACTAGTCCAGGGGATCACAAATAGTCGGTGGCAACTGAGTGACTAACACTTTCACTTTTCACTTTCATTGACAAGATTGAAAGGTCAGCTATTTTGTAGAATGTCCCTCCATTGGGGTTTAGTGTCTTTCTCATAATTAGGCTGGGATTTGGGGTTTGGGGGAAGAAGGCGGCAGAGGAAGTGCCTTTCTCAGCACATCATATTGAGGGTAGACTTCCCTGTAGCTCAAACAGTAAAGAATCTGCCTGCCATGCAGAAAGCCAGGGTTCGATTCCTGGGTTGGGAAGTTCCTCTGGAGAAGGGAATGGCAATCCACTCCAGTATTCTTGCCTGCAGAATTCCTGGCAAGAAGGACTGTCGACGTCCTTCATCACTGTTGATTGATTTTGACCACCTGGCTGAGGCCGTGTTTGTCAGGCTTCTCCACTGTGAGGTTACCCCTTTTTCTCCCCTTTGGTACTCGGGAGGAAGGAAGCACATGTAGTGCATCCTTAAAGAGCGTTCCACCATGCTCCACTGGCTTTTCTTTCTTTTGGCTGCACTATGTCTTCACAAGGGCTTTCTTTAGATGTGGCTCAAGGCATGTTGGGTCTTAGCTCGCCAACTAGGGGTCAAACTGGAATACCCTGCCTTCGAAGGTGGATTCTTAACCACTGGACCACCAGGGAAGTCACCATTCTCCGCTGTCTTGAGGGATGAACATCTAGTTTGGAGTTCTTCTGTGCAGGACATCTATCTATCCTCCCCTTCCATTTATTTACTTAGACATTTATTTATATTAGGATGGACAGATGGAGATTTATATTGTGGTTATAAGTCAATAACATAATTTATTTTCTTATTGTTCCAGCTTGTGCCACTGGGAACTCTTTCAGTTGGTGCCCGTGTCCCTTTAACATACCCGCATTGCTGCACGTGGTGGTGGTTGGCACTTCTTTCCTTTCTGGCACTATAGATGCTCCACACTCATCTTGTGTATTTCCTGCCCCTGCCCTACATTTAGCCAATTCTCTGAGGTAGTCCCTTCTATTGGGTAATGGTTTTATTTTTATTTATTTTTTGAAAGTCTCTTTTTAATTTAAATTTTTAAAATTTATTTATTTATTTATTTACTTTTCAGCTGTGTTGGGTCTTCATTGCTGTGTGCGGGCTTTTCTCTAGTTGCAGCAAACCACTCTTTCTTGTGATGTGCGAACTTCTCATTGTAGCTTCTTTCATTGTGGCCCTAAAGCGTGGGTTTCAGTAGTTGTGGCTCACAGGCTCAGCTGCTCTGCAGCATGGGGGAATCTTCCCAGACCAGGGATTGAACCCATGCTCCCTGCATTGGCAGACAGATATCTATCCAGTGTGCTTTCAAGGAAGCCCTGCTGGATAATGGTTTTAGAAAGCAAGATCCGGGCACTGGATGTGCTTACTATACTACTGGTGTGTTTTTACTTCTGGGCTCTCTCAGCTGACAGAATGAGGAAATGGATGTATTTATACTAATTGATATAGGTATGCGTGTGTGCTCAGTCACTTCAGTCGTGTCTGAATCTTGGTGACCCTAAGGACAGTAGTCCATCAGGCTCCTTTGTCCATGGGATTTTCCAGGCAAGAATGCTGGAGTGGGTTGCCATGCCTTTCCCCAGAGGATTTTTCCCAGCCCAGGGATCAAACCCATATCTCTTGTGTCTCCTGTATTTAAAAGATCCATTACCACTGAGCCACCAGGGAAGCTCTATATAGGTACACGTATCTATGAATATTTCTATTTGTGTCCATCTGTATTACACTAAACATGAGTTTATTCTAATGTCTCCAACTCTAGTTCAGAACTGCAAGGATCATTCTGGCCTTCCTCCCTCACTTGTCTGTAACCCCCTACCAGTGAGAAATCCAGCTTCCAACATCTACTCTCCATTTACTTAATTGTTTAATTTCCCATGTGTATACTGTGTAATGGTTTTAGACTTGTCCATATCCCACTGAGAAATAATTTTACCAACTAGAATACAGTGCTTATGTAAGTTTCCCTTTGCCTTTAGTCTTGTAGCCTCCCTTCATTTTCAAAGTCACTTTGTTGTTCAGTCACTCAGTTGTATCTGACTCTTTGTGACCCCATGGACTGCAGCATGCCAGGGTTTCCTGTCCTTCACTATCTCCTGGAGTTTGCTCAGACTCATGTCCAATGAGTCAATGATGCCATCCAACCATCTCATCCTCTGTCGCCCACTTCTTCTGCCCTCAAAGTCACTTAGGTCAGCATTTTTTCCCTTGCTCCAGTCAATGAGGCTATTTAATATGTTTTATATATTCAGACACTTCACGCATTCATTCTTCTGTCATAGTCTGCATTCCATTTTGGAATATAAACATACATCCCACATCATTTTTAATCTGTTCATCTCTTGATGGACACTTAGGTTGTTTCCATATCTTGGTGATCAAAAATAGTGCTGCTGTGAACACTGGAGTGTGTCTAACTTTTCAAATTAGTGCTTTTGTTTTTTTCAGATATATGTCCAGGAGTGGAATTTCTGGGTCATTTGGTTGTTCTATTTTTAGTTTTTTGAGAAAACTCCATACTGCTTTTGTAGATATGTATTTTCAATTCATTTGTATATATACCTAGGAGTAAAATTACTAGTCATAACTATGTTTAACTTTTTGAGCAATTGCCAAAATGTTTTCCAAAGTGGTTGCACCATTTTGAATTCCCATCAGGAAGTAATGAGAGTAGCTGTTTCTCTGCATTCCAACTAGAAATTGATATTTTCAGATTTATTGATTTTAGACATTCCAATTGGTGTGTAATGGTATCTTATTGTTGATTTAATTTGAATGTCCTTAATGGCAAATGATATTCAATATATTTTTCTTCCTTTCTTTAAATAGCTTGCTCTGGGTCTTAATTTACAGTGCAGTGGCTTCTCGTTGTGGTGGCTTCTCTTGTTTTGGAGCACAGGCTCTAGGCACATGAGCTTCAGCAGTTGTTAGCATGCAGGCTTAGTAGCTCCATGGCATGTGGAATCTTCCTGGATCAGGGATCGAACCTGTGTCCCCTGCATTGGCAGGCAGATTCTCATTGACTGTACCACCAGGGAAGTCCTCAATATCTTTTTTGTATGTTTATTTTCCATCTGTATATCTTCTTTAAAGAAGTATTTGTTCAGATCTCTTGCTTGTTTTAAATTGGAGTGTTATTTTCTTATTGTTAAGTTTTAAGGGTTTTGTGTATTTTTTATACAAGTCTTTCATCGGGTAGTTGATTACAAACTACTGTAAGATAATTTTTAAAATAAGAATAAAGAGAACATTAAGAGTAAGGAGAAAAAAGGAAGCAGGGGCATGGTTTCTGGAGCTGGTAATCCTGACTTCTGCTTCTGGCTTTTCTTCTTGTTAGCTGTGTATCTTCCTGGGGACTCAGTTTCTCTGTTTGAAAAATAAAGATTAAAAAATGTCTATCTTTGAGAGTGACTGTGGGGACTAATATGGTGAACTGTAAAAATTACTGGTGCTTGTGAAACATTCAATAATGCTAATTTAAATCAATTTACCTTACCCCGATTACCGGGTCAGCAAGAGGGGGAACCGGAAAGCTAGACATTTCTGCTTTCGAAACCTGTGCTTTCCCCACATTCTCCCCACTAGAGGGCAGCACTAGAAGCCGACCAGCCCTGGGTTCCAATTTTACCTCTGCTGGCAATGGCACCCCACTCCAGTACTCTTGCCTGGAAAATCCCATGGAAGGAGGAGCCTCGGAGGCTGCAGTCCATGGGGTCGCGAAGAGTCGGACACGACTGAAACGACTTAGCAGCCGCAGCAGCCTACTAGACACTGGAAAGGAGACTTTATCTCTCTGAGCTTCAGTTTCCTCATCTGTAGAGTGAGGGTTAGATGAGCCAGTGTATTTTAAAAAGAACCTAGCGCTGTCTTTGGGACATAGTAGATGGTATATATTTCACTTACATGTATTTTAAAAACATGCAACATAGCATATTGGGAAGACAATGAACAAAAAGTCAGGAGTCCTGGACTCATGTACCTCATCTTGCTGTGTGACCTTGGGCAAGTCTTGACCTCTCAGGACCTGAGTCTGCATCTACATTAAAGCATTAGAATCATGGAGGTGGGGGAAAGGATATTGTAAAATATCAATACAAATTATGAAATATACATGACTGCTGCTTAGTCACTCAGTCGTGTCTGACTCTGTGACCCCATGGTTTGTAGCCTGCCAGGCTTCTCTGTCTGTGGGATTGTCCAGGCAAGAATATTGTACTGAGTAGCCATTCCCTTCTCCAGAGGCTCTTTCTGACCCAGGGGTTGAACCCAGGTCTCTTGCATTGGAGGCAAATTCTTTACCATCTGAGCCACCAGGTAAGCCCACATATATGGCATAAACACTAAAATCAAGGTAGCAGATGCTAGTAGAGAAGAAAGGAAATGAAATTGAAGAAAGACTCATATAAGAGTTTTAATTGTACTTCTAATGCTTTATTTCTTAAAGACAATTTGAAGTAAATATGGCAAAATATTTAGCTTTGGTAACATGCATGGTAGGACATGGTGGATATTATTCAATATTTATTCTTTTAAAAGAGAGAGAAGAGTTTGGTGAAAAGAAGATTGAGGATGGAGGTATTTGTTAAGGATGTTCCAGGCATAAGGAAGTGAGCAGCAACATAAAGGAGATAAATAGTATGGTGTTTGCTGAGATATTGTGGATACACTGAGTTCAAGAAGGGAGTGGCTGAGGTAAGCAAGCAGTCTAGACAGAGTCAGGTCAAGGAGGGTCTTGACTGCCAAGCTGGGTAGTATGACTTGATCTTGTTTGCAGTAGGCATGGGGGATGGTGGTCACCAAAGAGTTGTATGGTATGTGATTGCACATTTTAAAATCATTCCTTTATTTGTTCTAATTCATACTTCATTGGCCAATTCACTTTTAAATGTCATGCCAGTTATCATCCTGGGCACTACTAGTGTTGAAAAAGATAAGCACGGTCCTTTTTTTGATGGAGTAAGTCTTGAGAAAGCAGGCACTGAAGCTACTGATTAATCCATCATGATACATCACTCCAGTAGAGTGTAGCTGCTAGAGGCAAGCACACCAGTTAGGGCTTTGTACAAGAGCTGGACTGGGGGACTATTTAGAGAGCCTGGTCCTGGGTAGTGGTAGGCAAGAGGAAGAAGAAAGATGGAATTAAGGATGATTGTTGCTAAGTCACTTCAGTCGTGTCCGACTCTGTGCGACCCCATAGACGGCAGCCCACCAGGCTCCCCTGTCCCTGGGATTCTCCAGGCAAGAACACTGGAGTGGGTTGCCATTTCCTTCTCCAGTGCATGAAAGTGAAAGTGAAGTCGCTCAGTCATGTCTGACCCTCAGCGACCCCATGGACTGCAGCCTTCCAGGTTCCTCCATCCATGGGATTGTCCAGGCAAGAGTACTGGAGTGGGGTGCGGAGGTAATAATTGTTGGTTGGATGAGTCGAAGAGAAGAGAGATCAAATCATCACTGACGTCTTTAGCCAGAGTGCCGGGGGAGCCAGTGGTGCCACCCTCTTGGAGAATAATATTATCTTCTGTGTCCTTTCTGTCTCTTGCATCTATGGCCCTCAAAATTGTTTAGCATTTAGTAGTCCTTCTGTTTCTGCAGAACACAATAAAATATTAATATTTGTACCTTGAGAGTGAAATGTATAATACTGTGATAAATCAAGCACCATTTATATTAACTTCTAGCATAAGCAAATTATAACAGACACTTTGAATTAAAATAAAAATCCCAGGAGAAAAAGTTAAAATTAAAAATTTACTCATTAATTTTTTCCCCCCTGAAGACTAGAAAACGACCATCTTTATAATGCTTGAGCATCAGAAAATCTTGGTCCACTTTGAGATGCCTGGATTCTGTGAGCATAGTTGGAAGACCCCTACTTTTTGTGGTGAATCAGAGCCCTTCTTGGTGGTGTTTCCAGAAAGTTGCATAAATATTCCAATTCTCTCTTTAATAGCAGAGATGATGGGAGGGGCAAGGAATAGTACTACCAGTAGGGGTTTTTAGTGCTAATGCTGGCAGAGGGACCACCAGTCTAATCCTGAAGCTTCTCGTGATGTCAGTATTGGGGGAGCTTTCAGAGTCCAGAGTTGAGTGGCAGTCAAGAGTTAGTGATATGGAGATGGATGCTCAAATGGGCCTTCAAAATGAAGTTAAGAATGACAAACAACCTAAGTTTTTAAATGGCCAGAAGATTTGAACATATGTTTCTCTAAAGAAGATAATCAAATATACTTACATGAAAAGATGCTTAAGTTATTAGTCGTTGTGTGCATGTGTGCTAAGTTGCTTCAGTCACATCTGACTCTTTGTGACCCCATGGACTGTAGTCCACCAGGCTCCTTTGTCCATGCGATCTTCCAGGAAAGAATACAGGAGTGGGTTGCCATGCCCTCCTCCAGGGGAACTTTCTGAGCCGGGTATCGAACCTTAGTCTCCTGTGGCTCCTGCATTGCAGGCAGATTCTTTACTACTCAGCTTGGCTTATTAGTCATTAGGGAAATGTAAATTACAACAAGATAACACTTCCTACCTGCTAGGATGACTATAATCAACCAGCTAAACAACAGTAAATGTTGACAAGGATGGGGAGAAATGGAATTCTCATACATTGTAGGTAGGATTGTGAAATGGTACAATCACTCTGGAAAACATTTGGCAGTTTCTGAAAATGTCAAACCTTACAACCCAGAAATTTCACTCCTAGAAAATTGAAAATATATGTCCATAGAAATATTGTACACAAATGTTCATAGCTGCTGCTGCTGCTGCTAAGTCGCTTCAGTCGTGTCCGACTCTGTGCGACCCCATAGATGGCAGCCCACCAGGCTCCCCCGTCCCTGGGATTCTCCAGGCAAGAACATTGGAGTGGGTTGCCATTTCCTTCTCCAATGCATGAAAGTGAAAAGTGAAAGTGAAGTCACTCAAGGCTCCTCCATCCATGGGGTTTTCCAGGCAAGAGTACTGAAGTGGGGTGCCATCGCCTTCTCTGAATGTTCATAGCAGAATTATATTTTTAAAAAGTAGAAGCATTCAAAATGTTCATCAGTTCATGAATGGATAAACAAATGTGATACATGCACACAAAGGAATATTATTTGGTTATAAAAAAGAATGAAATGTTGATGCATAATGCAACATAGATGAACTTTAAAATATCATGCTGAATTTACAAGAGGGAAGTTTATAGAGATACAAGCTTACCTCGGGAAACAGGAAAAATAAAGATCAGAGCAGAAATAAATGAAATATGGACTAAAAAAACCCAGAAAAGATCCATAAAACTAAGAGCTTGTTGTTTGAAAAGATAAACAAAACTGATAAACCTTTAGCCAAACTCATCATGAGAAAAGAGAGAGGGCCCAAGACAATAAATCAGAGATGAAAAGGAGAAGTTATAAACAACACCACAGAAATACAAAGGATCATAAGAGATTACTACAAATAGTAAATGCCAATAAAAACAGTCTTGAAAAAGGGGACAAATTCCTAGAAATGTACAATCTCCCCAGACTGAACTAGGATGAAATAGAAAATATGAACAGACCAATGGCCAGTAATGAAACTGAATCAATAATTTTAAAATTCCCAACAAACAAAAGTTCAGGACCAGACGGCTTCACAATAAATTCTACCAAACATTTAAAGAAGAGTTAACATATACCCTTCTCAAACTATTTCAAAAAACTGCAGCAGAAGAAATGCTTTCGAACTCACCCTGAAGCCAAAGTTACCCTGATACAAAAAACCAAAGATATCACAAGAAAAGAAAATCACAGGCCAATTCTGATGAACACCAGTGGACAAACACTCAACAAAATATTCACAAACCAAATCCGACGATACATTAAAAGGATCATATACCATGATCAAATGGGGCTTATCCAAGACATTCAAGGATGGTTCAACATTTGAAAGTCAATCAGTGTGATATATTACATTAACAAACTGAAGATAAAAAACATTTGGTCAGCTCAAATGATGTGTAAAAACTTTTGATAAAATTCAACATCCAGCTGTGATTAAAAAAAGAAAAACCTCCTCAGAAAGTGGGTATAGAGGGAACACACTTTAACATAATAAAAGCCATATATAATAAGCTCCACAGCTAACATCATACTCAACAGTGAAAAGCTGAAAGCATTTCCTCTAAAACCAGGAACAAAGCAAGGATGCCCACTCTCACCACTTTTATTCAACATAGTATTGGAAGTTCTAACCACAGCAATCCTACAGGAAAAAGAAATAAATGGAAGCATTCTGGTCACTGTTAAGATCAGACTTGGGGTAAGACAGCTTGAGGGTGTGGAGGGGAGGAAGAGTTTGAATCACTGAAACCAGTCAGAAGGCCATCATAGCAACCCAGGTAACACATGGTGGAGACAGGGATGCACCATTGTGGAAAGAGTGGTGGTGGTTAGAAGCTCTTAGATCTTGGATATTTTTGATTGCTTATTTCATTTTTTTCTTGTGCATATATTGACTTATTATCACTTTTATAAAATTTAGATAATATATGCATCTTGCTTTTTTATCACTTATCAATGAATTGTGGAAACTCCACCAAATCTCCTAGTAAAAAATTGATTATTTTAGTGGCAGTGTGATACCCCTTGATGAAAATACTGAAACGTATTCAACTGTTAATGATTGAATGTAAATTAACTATGAATGTTAAATGTCATCTATATTTATAGGTATTCACTTCATTTCCACTATTTTTGCCTCTGAAAAATGCTAGATTATATACATATTATTATTACAACTGTTTTTACTTATATGGGATAGATTTCAAAAGAATTGTACCACTGGGCTCAATGGTACATGCAATTACAATATTATATTATGAGAAATTTCAGACATACACAAAATAGAGATAATAATATAACATAATGAACCTCCATGTACCCACCATGCCGCCTCAGCAATTATCAGAACATGAACAATCTTGTTTCATTTAAATACCCTCCCCCTTCTCTTTCTTTCCACCCCCAATACACACTGGATTATTTTGAAGCCGTCTGGATATATTTTTAAGGTAGAGACAAGATTTCCTAACATACAAGATGAGGCATGTAAGAGAAAAAGAGGAGTCAAAGACTGTTCCAAGATTGTTGGACTGGGCAGCTGAAAGGCTAGTGTGGGCATCAGTTAAGATGGAGAGGACTAGGGGTGAGGGAGGTTTGGGAGGAAACATTTGGTTTTGGACAGGTTGACTCTGTGACTGGTGAGGCAGTTAAGTGCAGATGTCTAGGGGTCAGTAAAATAAATGGACCTGGAGTTTGAGAGAAAGTAAGTGCCTGGAGGCATAAATTTGGGGATCACTGACATATCCCATCCACAGGCTTGGATGATATCATCAGGAAATGAGTGTAGGTAGAATAAAGACCGAGCTTCATGGCCTCTGTGGACAGTAGAATGTGTGCGTGCTCAGTCGTGTTGACTCATTGTGATCCTATGGAATGTAGCCTATTAGGCTCCTTTGTCCATGGAATTTTTCAGGCAAGAATACTGGAGTTGTTGTCATGTCCTTTTCCAGGGATCTTCCCAACCCAGGGAATGAACCTGAATCTCTTATATCTCCTGCATTGGTAGGCAGACTCTTTTACCAGTGTGCCACTCAAAGAAGGTCCAAACCCCAGAGCCTGTGAATATGTTACTTTACATGCAAAAGGGATTTTGCAGATGTGATTAAAATTAAGAACCTTTACATGGAGAGATTGTCCTAAGTGAATGAAAGTGAAAGTGTCAGTCATTCTGACTCTTTGCAACCCCATGGACTGTAGCCTGCCAGGCTCCTCTGTCCATGGAATTCTCCAGGCAAGAATACTGGAATGGGTTGCCATTCCCTTCTCCAGGGGATCTTCCTGACCCAGGGATTGAACCTGGGTCTCCTGCATTGCAGGCAGATTCTTTACCATCTGAGCCACCAAGGAAGCGTCAGATTGTCCTAAATTATCCAGATGAGTCCAATCTAATCACATTGTATGGTCAGGCCACTCAAGATGGCTGTTCTCTTGCTTTCCATACATCCCCTGCTTGACCAGTGGCTGCTTCACTTACAGCCTACTCACATGACTGACCTTACTACATACTTGCCCTGGCCCAATTAGTGATTGTTTGAACTTTTAGATCAGAATATCTCCACTATGATAGCTTATCAAAGGGGTGGTAAGGGACATACCCCTCTGCTGGTTTCCTGAGTAACGGATGAGCCAACCTGATGTCAGTTCACCCTATAACTGGCAGAGGAAATGCAACCTACTCCAGTATTCTTGCCTGAGAAACCCCAGTGGACAGAGGAGCCTGGCGGGCTACAGTCCATGGGATCACAAAGAGTCAGACGACTGAGCATCTGAGCAGCAGCTCCTACATGAAGGGGTGGAGGAAGCAGCTGAGAGCTCTGACTGAAAAGCAGCCAGCTGGATAAGAGGAAACCAGCGAAGATGGTGTCCCAGAAACCAAGGAGGTAGCAGGAGCCTGGGCCTTGTGATGCTGATCAGTCTAATAGAAGAAAACAGAGATGCTGCCATTGGACTTAGGAATGTGGGGTGTAATTCTCTGAAGAGTTTTCTGCAAAGGGGAACAAAGACATGGGATGAAATTTAAGAGATGTTCGTTGTCACTTTTTTTCTCAATGGAGCAGTGGGACTTCCCTGGTGGTCCAGTGGTTAAGAATCCGCTTCCCAATGCAGGGAACACAGGTTTGATTCCTGGTGGGGCACCTAAGCCCGTGTGACCAGAGCAGTCACATGAGGTCACCATGCCACAACTACGGAGCCCGTGCATTTAGAACCCACGTATGGCAACTACGGAGCCTGAATGCTCTAGAACCCATGCCCCACTAGAGAAGCCTGAGCACCACAATGAAGAACCAGCACAGCCAAGAAATAAAAATAAATAAAATGGGAGAAGAAGCAGTATGCTTGTAAGCTGGTAGGAGTGAGAGAGAAAGTGAGAAATGAAGAGAGAGGGGAGACTAGATGGAGAGCTATTTCTGAGAAGAGAACAAGCTGAATCAGCTTTTCTGGAAAGAGAAGTTCAACAGGCAGAAAAGCAGAGCCTTGGGTGTTATTGGAGGAAGCTGTGTGGCAATTTTGCCAGGAGTCTATGATCTTCTCTTCTGTTTGTATCATATCCTCAGTGACGTAGAAGGTGGGGCCAGGGCTGAGGAGGTCTGAAGAGAGAGAAGACGTAGAATAATTACGTAGGAGAATGGCAAACGGCATGAAGAGGTGGTATTGTTAAATTTGGAAAACTCAGCAGTGGCCACAGGACTGGAAAAGGTCAGTTTTCATTCCAGTCCCAAAGAAAGGCAATGTGAAAGAATGCTCAAACTATCGCACAATTGCACTCATCTCACACGCTTGTAAAGTAATGCTTAAAATTCTCCAAGCCAGACTTCAGCAATACGTGAACCATGAAACTTCCAGATGTTCAAGCTGGTTTTAGAAAAGGCAGAGAAACCAGAGATCAAATTGCCAACATCTGCTGGATCATCGAAAAAGCAAGAGAGTTCCAGAAAAACATCTATTTCTGCTTTATTGACTATGCCAAAGCCTTTGACTGTGTGGATCACAATCAACTGTGGAAAATTCTGAAAGAGATGGGATACCAGAATATGGGAATACCAGACCACCTGACTTGCCTCTTGAGAAACCTATATGCAGGTCAGGAAGCAACAGTTAGAACTGGACATGGAACAACAGACTGGTTCCAAATAGGAAAAGGAGTATGTCAAGGCTGTATATTGTCACCCTGCTTATTTAACTTCTATGCAGAGTACATCATGAGAAACACTGGGCGGGATGAAGCACAAGCTGGAATAAAGATTACTGGGAGAAATATCAATAACCTCAGATATGCAGGTGACACCACCATTATGGCAGAAAGTGAAGAAGAACTAAAGAGCCTCGTGATGAAAGTGAAAGAGGAGAGTGAAAAAGTTGGCTTCAAGCTCAACATTCAGAAAACGAAGATCATGGGATCTGGTCCCATCACTTCATGGCAAATAGATGGGGAAACAATGGAAACAGTGACAGACTTTATTTTTCTGGGCTCCAAAATCACTGTAGATGGTGACTGCAGCCATGAAATTAAAAGATGCTTGCTCCTTGGAAGGAAAGTTATGACCAAACTAGACAGCATATTAAAAAGCAGAGATATTACTTTGCTAACAAAGGTCCATCTAGTTAAGGCTATGGTTTTTCCAGTGGTCATGTATGGATATGAGAGTTGGACTGTGAAGAAAGCTGAGCGCCGAAGAATTGATGCTTTTGAACTGTGGTGTTGGAGAAGACTCTTGAGAGTCCCTTGGACTGCAAGGAGATCCAACCAGTCCATCCTAAAGGAGATCAGTCCTGGGTGTTCATTGGAAGGACTGATGTTGAAGCTGAAACTCCAATACTTTAAGGCCACCTGACGCAAATAGTTGACTCATTTGAAAAGACCCTGATGCTGGGAAAGATTGAGGGCAGGAGGAGAAGGGGATGACAGAGGATGAGATGGTTGGATGGCATCATCAACTCGATGGACATGGGTTTGGGTGGACTCCAGGAGTTGGTGATGGACAGGGAGGCCTGGCGTGCTGTGGTTCATGGGGTTGCAAAGAGTTGGACACAACTGAACAACTGAACTGAACTGAAATCATGTCTGCTGCTTTTGTGACCCCATGGACGGTAGCCTGCTAGGCTCCTCTGTCCAGTGACTTCCTAGGCAAGAATACTGGAGTGGGTTGCCATTTCCTTCTTCAGGGGATCTTCCCGACCCAGGGACTGAACCCACATTTCCTGCCTTGGCAGGTGGATTCTTTACCACTGAGACACCTGGGAAGCCATGGATGAGAGAAGCGCATATAACTGCCAGGCAGCATTCAAGACCCACTTAAGGTTCACTTGCTTCCAAAGGGAAATAAATAAAATGAAAGGATCACTAAAAATAGATCTGCAAAGGGCAGGTTTCCCCTGATGCTAGATCTCTAATTCCCCGTTCACATTCCTCTGACAGAGGCTGTGAGCATTCGGTCTTGAATTCTCTCTTAGCAACTTTTTGGCCTCTCCTCATGGGGCCTCTGGGCTCTTCGTTGTTAGCTGCCTCCCTGGAGCTAGTCTGCTGAATATCCTGTTCAAGGCCAGATGAAACAATTTTTCTGTTTCCAGCTGTACCACACCCTTTGGCGACCTCCCACTGAGTTCTGATTTCTGGTCTAGACAAGACCCTTCTTCTTCTTCTTTTTTTTTTTGCTCATTTGCATAGTAGAGATTATTGACATCAGCCAGATCCCAGTGAGTACACAAACCCGTCTCAGCCCAGGTTCTCAGCCTCAGCACCAGTCCAGGCTCCTCTCCCAGGTGGCATCTTCCTTTTCTTCAGAAAATATCATGTGAAGACTACACCTGAGTAACTAGGATACACCCCTTGTAGAAATAATACAGTGATCCCCATGGGTAGTTCTTTCCTAGATCTTGGGGGGTGGGAAGTAAGCATAACTAAGGAGGGGAAGGGGGAAGAAGTGCTTATTAAAAAGGTAAAGTCAGGGACTTCCCTGGTGGTCCATTGGTTGAGACTCTGTGCTTCCAATGCAGGGAGTGTAGGTTTGGTCCCTAGTCGAGGAATCAATATCCCACACTCTGCGGCACTGCCAAAAAAAAAAAAAAAAAATAGAGGTTAGGTCAAAGGCAATCTGTTCTAATCCAGTTTGGTCATATTTTAGCTATGTAGGACTGAAGTGTGTGTGTGCCTGCTCAGTCATGTCTGACTTTGTTTGAAGTGTGCAAGCTTCCCATCACAGTGACCTCTCTTGTTGCAGAGCATGTGCTCTAGGGCACAAGGGCTTCAATAGTTGTGGCACATGGGCTCAGCAATGGTGGCCCTTGGGCTCTAGACTGCAGACTCTGTAGGTGTAGACACAGCTGTAGTTGTGGTGGGCTTATTTGCCCTGTGCCATGTGGGATCTTCCTGGACCAGAGATTGAACCTGTGCCCCTGCATTGGCAGGTGGAGTCTCAACCACTGGATCACCAACGAAGTCCTGTGATCCATCTCTTGCTTATATGATTTGAAATTTAAGATTTTGTAATGATTTTCTTAAACTTAACCCTTTTGTATTTTGTGAGTTCCTCCTAATTCTCCTGTGCCTTCCATCTACCATCTGAACCCATCCCCCACTCCCACCTATGCTCCATGGAAAAAGTGTCTTCCATGAAACCTGTCCTTGGTGCCAAAAAGGTTGGGGACCACTGCCTTAGAGTATGCCTTTGGATAATAGTATAGTGAAGGGCAATGAAAATAGAATTTGACTTACAAAAAATATACACAAATTCTGAGAAACATTCATTATACTAAACGTAGTACACTAGACAGTTCAGTCATTCAGTTGTGTCCAACTCTTTGTGACCCCATGGACTGCAGCACACCAGACTTCCCTGTCCATCACCAACTCCTGGAGTTTACTCAAACTCACGTCCATTGAGTTGGTGATGCCATCCAACCATCTCATCCTCTGTCATCCCCTTCTCCTCTCACCTTCAATCCTTCCCAGCATCAGGGTCTTTTCTAATGAGTCAGTTCTTCCCATCAGGTGGTGAAAGTATTGGCGCTTCAGCTTCAGCATCAGTCCTTTCAATGAATATTCAGAGTTGATTTCTTTTAGGATTGACTGGTTTGATCTCCTTGCAGTCCAAGGGACTCTTAAGAGTCTTTGCCAACACTACCATTCAAAAGCATCAGTTCTTTGGCTCTTGGTATGGACCTAACAGAGCAGAAGTTATTAAGAAAAGGTGGCAAGAATACACAGAAAAACTGTACAAAAAAGATCTTCATGATCAAGATAATCATGATGGTGTGCTCACTCACCTAGAGCCAGACATCCTGGAATGTGAAGTCAAGTGGGCCTTAGAAAGCATCACTATGAACAAAGCTAGTGGAGGTGATGGAATTCCAGTTGAGCTATTTCAAATCCTGAAAGATGATGCTGTGAAAGTGCTGCACTCAGTATATCAGCAAATTTGGAAAACTCAGCAGTGGGCACAGGACTGGAAAAGGTCAGTTTTAATTCCAGTCCCAAAGAAAGGCAATGCGAAAGAACGCTCAAACTACCGCACAATTGCATTCATCTCACATACTAGCAAAGAAATGCTCAAAATTCTCCAAGCCAGGCTTCAGCAATACGTGAACCGTGAACTTCCAGATGTCCAAGCTGGTTTTAGAAAAGTCAGAGGAACCAGAGATCAAATTGCCAACATCCACTGGATCATCGAAAAAGCAAAAGAGTTCCAGAAAAACATCTATTTCTGCTTTATTGACTATGCCAAAGCCTTTGACCGTGTGGATCACAATAAACTGTGGAAAATTCTGAAAGAGATGGGAATACCAGACCGGCTGACCTGCCTCTTGAGAAACCTGTATGCAGGTCAGGAAGCAACAGTTAGAACTGGACATGGAACAATAGACTGGTTCCAAATAGGAAAAGCAGTATGTCAAGGCTGTATATTGTCACCCTTCTTATAAAACATATGCAGAGTACATCATGAGAAACACTAGGCTGGACGAAGCACAAGCTGGAATCAAGACTACTGGGAGAAATATCAATAACCTCAGATATGCAGGTGACACCACCATTATGGCAGAAAGTGAAGAGGAACTAAAAATCCTCTTGATGAAAGTGAAAGAGGAGAGTGAAAAAGTTGGCTTAAAGCTCAACATTCAGAAAACTAAGATCATGGGATCTGGTCCCATCACTTCATGGCAAATAGATGGGAACAGTGGAAATAGTGTCAGACTTTATTTTGGGGGGCTCCAAAATCACTGCAGATGGTGACTGCAGCCATGAAATTAAAAGACGCTTGCTCCTTGGAAGAAAAGTTATGACCAACCTAGATAGCACATTAAAAAGCAGAGACATTACTTTGCCAACAAATGTCCATCTAGTCAAGGCTATGGTTTTTCCAGTGGTCATGTATGGATTTGAGAGTTGGACTGTGAAGAAAGCTGAGTGCCAAATAATTGATGCTTTTGAACTGTGGTGCTGGAGAAGACTCTTGAGAATCCCTTGGACTGCAAGGAGATCCAACCAGTCCATCCTAAAGGAGACCAGTCCTGGGTGTTCATTGGAAGGACTGATGCTGAGGCTGAAACTCCAATACTTTGGCCATCTCATGCAAAGAGTTGACTCATTGGAAAAAACCCTGATGCTGGGAGGGATTGGGGGCAGGAGGAGAAGGGGACGACAGAGGATGAGATGGCTGGATGGCATCACTGACTCGATGCACATGAGTTTGAGTGGACTCTGGGAGTTGGTGATAGACAGGGAGGCCTGGCATGCTGCGATTCATGGGGTCGCAAAGAGTCGGACACGACTGAGTGACTGAACTGAATGCTTTCCTTATGGTCCAATTCTCACATCTATACATGACTACTGGAAAAACCATGGCTTTGACTAGATGGTTTGCCTTGGAAACGAACAGAGATCATACTGTCAGTTTTGCAAGTACTACCTTTCAGACTCTTGTTGACTATGGCTACTCCATTTCTTCTAATTCTTTTTCTCCTATTCTTGCCCATAGTTCAGTTCA
The DNA here is from genome assembly GCF_019923935.1 of Bubalus bubalis. Classification (NCBI taxonomy): domain Eukaryota; kingdom Metazoa; phylum Chordata; class Mammalia; order Artiodactyla; family Bovidae; genus Bubalus; species Bubalus bubalis. Next base: position 47,261,871 of record NC_059168.1, read on the forward strand.
GTCGCTCAGTCATGTCCAACTATTTGTGACCCCATGGACTGCAGCACAGCAGGCCTCCCTGTCCATCACCAAATCCCAGAGTTTACTCAAACTCACATCCATTGAGTCAGTGTTGCCATCCAACCACCTCATCCTCTGTCGTCCCCCTCTCCTCCTGCCTTCAATCTTTCCCAGCATCAGGGTCTTTTCAAATGAGGCAGCTCTTTGTGTCAGGTGGCCAAAGTATTGGAGTTTCAGCTTCTACATCAGTCCTTCCAATGAACACCCAGGACTGATCTCCTTTAGGATGGACTGGTTGGATCTCCTTGCAGTCCAAGGGGCTCTCAAGAGTCTTCTCCAGCACCACAGTTCAAAAGCATCAATTCTTCGGCACTCAGCTTTCTTTATGGTCCAACTCTCACATCCATACATGACTACTGGAAAAACCATAGCTTTGACTAGCCAGACCTTTGTGGGCAAAGTAATGTCTCTGCTTTTCAATACGCTATCTAGGTTGGTCATAACTTTTCTTCCAAGGAGCAAGAGTCTTTTAATTTCATGGCTGCAGTCACCATCTGCAGTGATTTTGGAGCCCAAAAATTAAAGTCTGTCACTGTTTCCATTGTTTCCCCATCTATTTGCCATGAAGTGATGGGACCAGATCCCATGATCTTAGTTTTCTGAATGTTGAGCTTTAAGCCAACTTTTTCACTCTTCTCTTTCACTTTCATCAAGATGCTCTTTAGTTCTTCACTTTCTGCCATAAGGGTGGTGTCATCTGCACATCTGAGGTTGTTAATATTTCTCCAGGCAATCTTGATTCCAGCTTATGCTTCATCCAGCCCAGAGTTTCTTATGATGTACCCTGCATATAAGTTAAATAAGCATCTGACAATATACAGCCTTGACGTACTCCTTTCCCTATTTGGAACCAGTCTGTTGTTCCATATCCAGTTCTGACTGTTGTTTCCTGAGCTGCATACAGATTTCTCAAGAGACAGATTTCTTGCCCACAGTAGTAGATATAATGGTCATCTGAATCAAATTTGCCCATTCTGGTTCATTTTAGTTCACTGATTCTTAAAACCTTGATGTTCACTCTTGCCATCTCCTGTTTGACCACTTTCAGTTTACCTTGATTCATGGACCTAACATTCCAGGTACCTATGCAATATTGCTCTTTATATCATCGGACTGTACTTCCATCACCAGTTACATCCACATCTGGGCTTTTTTTCCACTTTGGCTCAGCCTCTTCATTCTTTCTGGAATTATTTCTCCACTCTTCTCTAGTAGCATACTGGGCACCTACTGACCTGGGGAGTTCCTCTTTCAGTGTCATATTTTTTGCCTCTTCATACTGTTCATGGAGGAGCTTCCCTCATAGCTCAGTCAGTAACAAATCTGCCTGCAATGCAGGAGACCCAGGTTCGATTCCTGGGTGGCGAAGATCCCCTGGAGAAGGAAATGGTAACCCACTCCAGTATTCTCGCCTGGAGAATCCCATAGACAGAGGAGCCTGGCAGGCTACAGTCCATGGGAGCTGGACACGACTTAGCGACTAAACAACGACGACCACCACCACTGTTCATGGTGTTCTCAAGGCAAGAACACTGAAGTGATTTGGCATTCCCTTCTACAGTGGACCACGTTTTGTCAGAACTCTCCACCATGACCCGTCCGTCTTGGGTGGCCCCACATGGTGTGGCTCACAGTTTCACTGAGTTAGACAAGGCTGTGATCCACATGACCAGTGCTGTGTCTTCACTGTGACATGCAGGATATTTTAGTTGACGCATGCGGGATCTGGTTCTCTGACAGGGGATCGAACTTGGGCCCCTTGCATTGGGAGTTCAGAGTCTTAGCCACTGGACCACCAGTGAAGTTCCTTCGATCTTTTTTAAAATGCATATTTGTTCCTTCCCAAGATTAAGATCAAACACCTTGTATGGTCTTTTTATTCCATTGATTTACACTTAGAAACAGAGGCTAACTATTTTCCAGTACCATTAGGTTATCTATCCAAATCACACTTTCTCATGTGTAGTATTCCAGACTATGGGTGGACCATGAAGTATTATCTAAGCTCTCATTAATGTTTATAGTTTTGTATTTTGCTGTTATAAACAGTGGGCAGGGAGTATCTTTGCAGAAATCTGTGTTCACACTCATGGTTATTAGGACAAATTCCTAAAAATGAAATTGCTGATTCATGTAAATACCTATGGACTGAAAGGCATCCAAGCATCTCAAGATATGGACAGGAGAAAGAGATGTTTCCAGTTGCATTGTACACATTTTGTATGACGCTAAGTGAGGTGAAGAGTGGTACTGACTGGGATTTCCCTGCTGGTTCAGTGGCTAAGACTCCTTACTACCAATGCAGGGGGCCTGGCTTTGATCCCTTGTCAGGGAACTGAGATCTCATATGCTTTGCAGCACAGCCAAACAGATAAATAAATAAATTTCATCATGTTCCTTTATCATATATTTTAAAACACATCATTTTCTTAAATTGAAGTATAGTTAATTTACAATTTTATGTTAGTTTCAGGTGTATAGCATAGTGATTCAGTATTTCTGCGGATTATATTCTCTTATAGTTTATTATAGGATAAAGGGCACAATTCCTTGTGCTATACAGTAGGCCCTTATTGCTTATATATTTTAGACATAGCAGTTAATCCTATATCCTTAATTTATCCCTCCCCTCTTCCCTCTCTTCTTTGGTCATCACTGGGTTATTTTCTATGTCCTGTGTCTATGAGTCTGTTTCTGTTTAGCATATGCATTCATTTGTATTATTTTTTAGATCCCACATATAACTGATATTATATAATATTTGTCTTTCTCTGACTTATCTAACTAAGCACAATATTCTCTAGGTCCATCCATGTTGCTGCAGATGGCATTATTTCATTCTTTTTTATGGTCAAGTAATGTAATAGTCATATATATATATATATATATATATATATATATATATGCCACTTCTTCTTAATCCATTTATCTATTGATGGGCACTTAAGTTGCTTCCATGTCTTGGCTATTGTAAATAGTGCTATGAACTTTGAGGTTCATGTGTCTTTTTGAATTAGTATTTTCATTTTTTCTGGATATATACCCATGAGTAGAATTGCTGGATCATATGGTAGCTCTACTTTTAGCTATTTATGGAACCTCCATAATCTTCTCTAAATTTGCTGCTGCTGCTGCTAAGTCGCTTCAGTCGTGTCTGACTCTGTGCGACCCCATAGACGGCAGCCTACCAGGGTCCCCCGTCCTTGGGATTCTCCAGGCAAGAACACTGGAGTGGGTTGCCATTTCCTTCTCCAAAATTGGCTGCACCAATTTACATCCCCACCAAGTGTTCCCCTTCCTTCCCATCTTCTCCAGCATCAGCTATTTGTAGACTTTTTTATGACAGCCATTCTGACAGGTATGAGGTGATATCTCATTATGGTTTTGATTTGCATTTCTCTAATAACTATGTTGAGCATCTTTTCACATCTGTATGTCTTCTTTGGAAAAAAAATGTCTATTCAAGTCTTCTGCATATTTTTTAAACATACCATTCTTAATGTTTACAATGTAAATCATTTGTTCTTTACTAAAGTTTCAAACAAATCAAAACTATAATAATTTCTGAAGAAAATTTTGTTTTTACTTTGAAAGACTTTGAAAGGGGCACTTCTTTGGTTGTTTTTTGTTTTTTTTTTTTTTTTGAGTTAGTTTTGTATTTTATCAGTGTGGGCAGTAACTCTCCTTTCAGGTGGAGAATAGTACACTGGCTTGTTTTCAGCATCAGCTTATTCTCTGCTTTGTAAGCAGTGACATCCTTTCTCCCTGATTCTGATCATCACCTCCAGCCCCTGTGAAGGACCGTAGTTCTACAGGACCTTAGTGTCACTACAGACAGGAAAAACTTGAGGACTGAAGCCAGAGAGGTTCTGTCCAGGGTTCCAACAGAAATGTAGTTCTCTTCTCCAGAGTCCAAAGGGGAGGCTGCCAGCAGCCCTGTCATTCCAACAGGAGGATGAAAGGGCTGTCAGTAGAAGGACATAACCTCCGGTGAGGGTTTTGAGAAAGGAAGGATCTTCAGACTAAAGGGGATGGATGGCAAGGAGTTCCTTGAAGGGTTTGCTTAGTGCTTTATATCTGAGCCAAGTTACCTGAACAAGGAGAGACTATTCTTTTTTTTTTTAATTAAAAAAAAAAGTTTTGGCAACACCACAGGACATGAGGGGATCTTAATCCTCCTGCCAGTGATAGAACCCATGCCTCTTGCAGTGGGAGCATGGAGCCCTAACCACTGGACTGCCAGGGAAGTCCCCATGGAGAGACCACTCTTATGAGAACCCTCAGGGATCTCAGTCGACCTGCCGAGGATGCACAAGGCTTCCGGTGCCCTCTGGAACCCAGCCCAGCTCCTTTGCTCCTCTCCCTTTTCCCAGCACTCCTGCTCTACTTCTATGGACAGCCTACCCTAACACTCCCACCTTCTTACATCAAGCCTAAGGACCATTTACATTTTGTTGGGGTCCAAATTCCCCAAGATGGTGATGCTCCAACTCCAGGTTCTAGCTCCACCTCGACTAGTACTCAAGTGGGCCATCTTGGATCCCTTATTCCATTGGCTTCATTGACTTCACGTGTAAAACTAAGAATTGGATGATCTATCCTGTAAAGGATCTTTTAACTTTCAAGTTAGTTAAGTTGCTCAGTCGTGTCCGACTCTTTGCGACCCCATGGACTGTAGCCCACCAGGCTCCTCCGTCCATGGGATTCTCCAGGCAAGAATACTGGAGTGGGTTGCCATTTCCTTCTCCAGGGGGTCGTCCCTACCCAGGGATCGAACCCAGGTCTCCAGCATTGCAGGCAGATGCTTTAACCTTTGAGCCACCAGGGAAGCCCTTAACTTTCAAGGTGTTTCTACAAATCACTGCAGCAAAATGCGCTGTGCTTAGTTGCTCAGTTGTGTCTGATTCTTTGCAATCCCATGAATTATACAGCCCATGGAATTCTCCATTCCTGAATACTGGAGTGGGTAGCCTTTCCCTTCTCCAGGGGATTTTCCCAACCCAGGGACTGAACCCAGGTCTCCCGCACTGTAGGCGAATTCTTTACCAGATGAGCCACAAGGAAAGCCCAAGGAGTGGGTTGCCATTTCCTTCTCCAGGGGGTCTTCTCAACCCAGGTCTCCTGCATTGCAGGCAGATTCTTTATGGTCTGAGCCACAAGGGAAGCAGCAAAATAGGGACCACCAAAAACAAGCAAGCATCTAAAGGAAAATTATAGGCTCCTAGGAAACCTCAATATATCCTCTTAAAGTTTCATTTGAGTTATGGTGAAATGACAATGGGACCAATCCTTTCTCCAATTCCTTTTCTTGACAGGGGAAAAAGCTCTTGTGATACAAGAAACTGTCATCTATATGTCAAAAAGTAGAGCTCAAAGACCAACTGGTGAGTTTCAGTTTACTTTCAGATGTAAGGAGTCTGAGGGGCAATTTAAGTCTCAGGTAGCAATTTGTTCAAGATATTTTAATGATTAATAAGCATGCCAGGACAAACTTTTGGAAATGAGAATGGGCCTGAGATTTGGGGGACATTTAGCTATTAAATAGGGTCTAAATAGGCTCTTACTCTGAGGAAGAGGAGGAGGAGATGAAATAGAGGAAAAAGAGAAATAGGAAGAAGGCAGAGAAGGAGAAGAAGGGAAATTTTATTGTCTTACTCAAGGTAAATGAAGCTCATCCAGCCTCCCCCTCCCTGGAAACACTGGCTTCTTCCTGGCCTCTTGATCTTACCTGCCCACCAAGACTAAGTCACATTTTTAGAGAAGAAGACAGTTAAGGGATTCAAGTGCAGACTCCAAAGTCAGCCAGCTTGAGTCTGAGTCTCCTCGCACTACTTACCTGCAGGGCTATGGGCAAATACTTAACCATTTCTAAGCCTTAGTTTCCTCATCTGTATAATGGGTTCCTATATTATAGGCCCTAGATTTAAATGACAGAAAGCAAGTCATGCCCCTAGCAGAGTTCTTGTGCTCAACAGACACCAGCCATTGTTATACTGAATCTCCCTGGATTAAATTCTATAGCAAGAGACCCCACCTCTCCCCCAGACCTCAGTCTGCCACCCACTCCTCTGCCCACAGCACCCCCTCCCCCTTTTTTTAAAAAATAGGATTGACCATTCTGATCCCCTACAAGGAAATGAGCAGCATACAGAACGGAAGGGCAGCTTATGGAACCTAAAGAAACTCATGGCAATCAGCGGCCCTGGTGCTTTCCACCTGGAAATCCTCCCTTTTCATCCTTGGTTGGTGGGGAGGGCCAAAGTGAACACACCAGATCTAGTGGAGGCCTCCCTTGAGGGTAAACGGAGAATGGAGAAAGTTCCAAGCCCAGCTCCACCACTGACGAGCTCGGTACACGGTGGAGCTCAAGATGCACTTCCTTCGTCTCTGAGCGATGCCCCAGAAACCACAAGAGAAGACGCTAAGTCCCCAGTAACAACTTTCATCTTTCTGCCTGCTTCTCCGCTCTGGCCTCTGGAGAAAAGTTCTCGGCTGCCTGCTTCGCTCCTCAGGAGTTTATCAGGAGCTTCCCCGGGACCCAGATGGCCCAGCCACTCCTGAACCACTTGGGGAGGGAGTCTCACCAAAGCCTGCTTGGGGCCCCTTCCAGGTGCAAAGCCGGTAATGGGGCCAGCCTGGGGGCAGGCGGCGGCTGCGGGTCGGCAAGCAGGGCCTAGAGCCGCCTGATCCACAGAAACTTGGGGGTGGGGAGGCGACATCAAAGGCGCGGGGGGCCCAGAGCGCTGGGGTTGTGGCGCAGGGCGGGGCGGAGGGGGCCAACGCCTCGCCGACCTGCACGTTTGTTTCTTTCAGGGTAAGAGAACACGCCTTTTGAGGATGACGATCGCCTTCCTCTTCGTGGAGAGCCGCGGTCCTTACACACTCCGAGCTGGGAGGAGGCTGCCGGGCGTCCGGGGAGGGGGCGGTAGCAGGGGTCGGCCTTCCGCACGTTTTAGCTTGGCACCCACTCCCAATGGCTCAAAATTCTCCAAACAGCAGAAAGGGCTTGAAAAGAAATAATGAGAAATAATGACAACTGAATGACAGCCGTGATTTCAGGAGGCAGATATTCGCGGAGATGCCGGCACCGATTCTTCTCTGTGGTGGCCTAGGCGTAGAGGCTTCCGGGAGGTGGCGCGGCTCCGGGGAGTGGGGAGGGTAGAGGTTCTCAGCCCCCAGACCAGGGCCTCGGGGCTGGACAGACGATTGGACATTCGCCCTTGGCAAGGTCGGAGGCCCTCGAGGTCTCAGCAGGCGGGGTGCGGCTGGTCCCCCTGGCAGACCCTTGGGCTCTTCGCGGGAGCTTCGCTTCTCCTGAGAGTGGGCTTGAGAGTGGAGGGGATGAGCATTGGAAGAGGCAACTTGGGGGTGCTGAGGCAGATTGTGGGGGAGGAGGCTAGAGACACTTCTGGAGACGACCTCCTGGAAAATAGGCCATTGTGAAAAGCATCACCTGGGAACTTGTTAAATAGGTAAATCATCTGAATCAGGTTGACCCTGGCAATCAATTGACTCAGCAATGGGCAGGCCCTCCTCCAAGTGATTCTGATGCCGGCTCAAGTTCAAGAATCCCTGGTGCAAAGGAAGGGCACTGACCTCTGGGGCTGGGAAACTGGACCCCTCAGTTCTCCCATCAGTAAAGGAAGGGTGGGGCCAGATCAGGGGACCCTGGTGGATGGAATCAGGCAGGTTACACAGGGTGAGAGGGGCCAGGTAGGTAATGTCACACCCCAAAGGGCCTGTGCCCTGTGCCAGCCAGATGTCACCTGGCCTGAACTGGGGACAGATTGTTGCTATATTATCTGGTTTTGCAGGAGAAGCTGGAAACCTAGGTTTTTAAAATGTGAAGTCTTCTGTATTTTAAGTGTTGGGAACTAGTTAGACATTTCAAAAACATTGTTTGGGTCTTCACTATAGGGCAAGCACAACACATCTACCACCTGGATTTGCCCTGTGGTTCCTAGTTTATTCTTTAAACTCCAAGATCTCATCTTACCTTGAAATAGCCTGTGAGATTGACAGAAATGTGGCCAAAGCCCTGGGACAGAAAAGTACGGCTTTCTGAACTTCTAAGAAATTATTATTAGGAGAGACAATTTTTTGAACACCTGGTAGTCACACAAAAATATCATTGTTCCTTTAACTCCCTCCTTGCTCTTCTCTATCATCCTCTTAATCAGGGCACCTCATTGTTCTCATTATAATTTAGACCTAAAAAATGCTGACCCACAGAAATGGTAAGTAACTTGCTCAAAGCTATCTGCCAGAGTCAGACAACATCCTCATCAAGACCCGCTCTAAAAATCACCTAGCATTTACCAAGTGTTTTGCCTCCATGCCAGATATTGTTCTAAGTACTTTACAGATATTAACTCTTTTACTCCTACAACAACCCTGTGAAATGAGGATCGCTTTCATCTCCCATTGTACAGATGAGGAAACTGAAGCCCAGAGAGGTTAAATGACTTGCCCAAGGTCACCCAGTTTGTAGGCTGGTAGGTGGCAAAGCTGGGATTTGAACATAGGTGGCCCATCTGAGTCCAGAGCCCACCACGCTTTACTGCCTTCCCTGCTCTCAATGATAGGCTCCTCCTGTCCCACCAGGATGAGGTCCCTAGGAATGTAGCAATTCAAATGGGCATAAAAGAGGGTACAATTGAGCCTCTTTGCAGGGCAGGAATAGACACACAGATGTAGAGAATGAATGTGTGCAAACAGTGAGTGAAGGAGAGGATGGGACAAACTGGGAGAATAGCCTTGACATATATACACTACTATGTGTGAAATAACTAGCTAGCAAGAAGCTGTGGTATAACACAGGGAGCTTAGTTCAGTGCTCTGTGATGACCTAAAGGGGTGGGATTGGGGGTGGGGTGAAAGAGGAGCTCAAGAGAAATGGGATATATGTATACATATAGCTGATTCACTTCATTGTACAGCAGAAACTGACATAACATTATAAAGCAATTATACTCCAAGAAAAAATCTAATCCAATATGAAAAGAAAAAAAGGGTCTGTGCTGATGGAGCCCAGCAAGCCAAGCGCACGCAGAGCTCTGACCCAGCAGGTCAGCCTCTCTGTAACATCCTCCCTAATGTAGCCAGTCGGGCTTAAGGTGTCAGGGAATTTGACAGTTTTAACAAAGGAGGTGTCATCTGGAGAAGATGAAAGAGCAGAGCTATTTATTTGAGGATTAGAGCCTTAAGAAGTGTCTGTAACTCTCCAGGCTGCATTTCTGCATCTCATTCTTCTTGTTCCTGACAGTGTTCTCAGGGCTTTGGTGGTAAGAATGCCCTGTAATCTAGTTTAATGTCCCACGGCATTCTAGGCAGAGGAGCTATTTCCCTACCCCACAGCACTTGCTCTGAAATTGTCCAGATGGAAAGAGCACTGAAAAAGGAGTCAGGAGGTCTGGGTCCTAAGCCCTCGCCTTATAAATAGTTGATTGCGAGACCTGCAGAAATGACTTTTACCTTCCTGGGTTCCGGCTGCTCCTTCCCTGGTGTAGCTTGCACCACGTGTAGCTAAGGTGGAAATTCCTTTTCCCACCTGTGCTCTCTACGTGTCCTGTGCTCAGCAGCCATGTGTAGCAGGTGACGACGGTCATACTGGATGGTGCACATGTCAGACATCTCTCTTATTGTAGCAAGTTCTGTAAGGAGGTGCTGCTGGTGCTCGAATTAGCTAATCCTAAAGCCCTTTGAGGGTCTTCCCAGGTGGCTCACTGGTAAAGAATCCACCTGCCAATGCAGGAGACAAGGTTTGATCCCTGGCTTGGGAAGATCCCTGGAGGAGGGACCAGCAACCCACTCTGGTATTCTTACCTGGGAAATCCCATGGACATAGGAATCTGGTGGGCTACAGTACATGGGGTCGCCAAGAGTTGGACATGACTGGGCAACTGAGCACACACACTCAAAACTCTTTGAACACTTAAATCCTATGCTTTGTTTGTTTCTGATACATGAGCAGTCACTATTCATAGCTGCAAGATGTTCTCTAGGGTTGGTTGATCTTTGCCAGTGAGGTGGGTACAGTGAGCTTTTAGCTGGTAATTTCACCTTGTGCCCAAGAGCGGCTATTGGAGAGACATCCAGTCAGAATTAGCAATGCAGCTTTAGACCATGAATGTTTCTGCTCTTTGATTCCTATTGGCCCGTAAAAGAAGAGAACGTTGGATCTAATTATTTAAGTGTAAAGGTAAGAATGAGACGAACAGCACTATTCGACAACAGTAAGGATATGGAAACAACCTAAATATCCATCAGTAGATGAATGGATAAAGATATATGTATATATACATGCAGTGGAATACTATTCAAGCATAAGAATAAAATAATGCCATTTGAGCAACATGGATGGACCTGGAGATTATCATACTAAGTCAGAAAGAGAAAGACAAATACCATATGATATCATTTATATGTGGAATTGAAAATATAACACAAATGAACTTATCTACAAAACAGAGACAGACTCACAGACTTAGAGAGCAGACTGATGGTCGCCAAGAGATTACAGGATGGAGGAAGGATGGAGTGGGAGTGTGCGATCAGCAGATGCAAACTGTTATGGAGAGAATGGGTAAATCACAGGGTCCTACCATATAGCGCAGGGAACTATTTTCAATATCCTGTAATAAACCATAATGGAAAAGAATATGCATGCGTGCATGCTAAGGTGCTTCAGTTGGGTCCAACTATTTGCGACCCTATGTCAGGCCAGGCTCCTCTGTCCATGGGATTCTCCAGGCAAGAATATTGAAGTGGGTTGCCATGCCCTCCTCCAGGGCATCTTCCCAACCCAGGGATCGAACCCACGTCTCATTATGTCTCCTGCCAGGCAGGTTCTTTACCACTAGCATCACCTGAGAAGTCCAAAAAAGAATGTATAACTGTGCATATATGCTTATAACTGAATCACTTTGCTATACAGCAGAAATTAACACAATATTGTAAATCAACTATCCTTTAACAAAATAAATATTTTTTAAAAAAGTAAGAATGATATTATTGCAACTGGTGTTGGGATAAAAACATTGAAGGGGTTTCATCAAATAAGAGTAACAGCTAATATTTATCTAGCACTTAGCCTATGTCAAACATTGTTCTAAGCACTGAACATGTTTTAACCCTCATAGCAATGCCATGAGGTGGGTACCACTATTACCCCATTTTATAGAGGAGCAAGTTGAGGTACAAGAAAGGTTCAGCAGTGCCCACTGTCACATGGCTAATATTTGCTGGGGCTGGAATTAGGGCTGCCAGATAAAATCCATTCAATTTTTACTGGGTGCCCTGTATTTTTATTAGCTAAATTGACAACCCTAAGTGAGACACAAGTCTAAACATTCTGGCTCCAGAGTCTGTACTCTGTCTCTATTTGCTGTCTCTTGGAGGACGCTCTTCGGAGAAGGCAATGGCACCCCACTCCAGTACTCTTGCCTGGAAAGTCCCATGGATGGAGGAGCCTGGTAGGCTGTAGTCTATGGGGTCGCTAAGAGTCAGACATGACTGAGTGAATTCACTTTCACTTTTCACTTTCATGCATTGGAGAAGGAAATGGCAACCCACTCCAGTGTTCTTGCCTGGAGAATCCCAGGGATGGGGGAGCCTGGTGGGCTGCTGTCTATGGGGTCACACAGAGTTGGACACGACTGAAGCGACTTAGCAGCAGCTGCAGCAGAGGATGCTCTTTGGAAGAAAAGCTATGACAAACCTAAATAGCATATTAAAAAACAGAGGCAGAGACATCACTTTGCCAACAAAGGTCCCTGTGGTCGAAGTTATTTTTTTTCAGTGGTCATATACGGATATGAGAGTTGGACCATAAAGGCTGAGTGCCAAAGAATTGATGCTTTCAAACTGTGATGCTGGAGAAGACTCTTGAGTGTCCCTTAGACAGCAAGGAGATCAAACCAGTCAATCCTACAGGAAATCAAACCTGAATATTCACTGGAAGGACTGATGCTGAAGCTCCAGTACTTGGCCACCTGATGTGAAGGGCCGACTCACTGGAAAAGATCCTGATGCTGGGAAAGATTGAGGGCAGGAGGAGAAGGGTGTGACAGAGGATGAGATAGTTTGATGGCATCACTGACTTAATGGACATGAGTTAGCAAACTCTAGGAGATAGTGAAGGACAGGGAAACCCGGCATGCTGCAATCCGTGGGGTCTCAAAGAGTTGAGGTGACTTAGCAGCTGAACAACAACAAAAGAGGAAGGTAATTTTAGATGCTATGTTTCAAGACATGAGGAAGCACCTCCTTGGAACTCTGCAGCTCTCCTCAATGCCACCCCAAGTCCTCAACTCAAACGCATGGACTCAACCAGAGCATGAAGAATCTGGGAGTACACACTGTATACAAACTAACCAATTACAGATGCCCTGTAACAGGATCCAGGTTTTCTGTCCTAAAGCATAAACCCAGCTTTACATCTAGACAAGTAGCCGCCGTCATTCCCAGAATTCCAGAAAGCTACCCAACCCGTTCCCATGGATGCCCTCTCAACACTTTTGCTTTAACACATGACAAAAAAAATCAGGCCATGACTTGAGAATACCTGAGGCATATATTCTAGAAGTTTCACCAGTCAATTCCAGATCTGCTAGAATTGAATCTTGAGAGGTGGGCTAGGGGCATCTGCATTTTTAATAAGCTCACTGGATAGTTCTGTTGGGCGCCCAGGTTTGATGACCACTGTTTAGAGCTGCTATTGATGCTATTGTCCACTCTGAGGAAATTTTCCCTACATCACGCACCCCATCTTCCAGGACCTGCCCTCTCCCTTGTTACCTTGAATCTTTTCTAGTCTTTTCCATCCTTGCCTATTTCCTCCACTCGTTTCTCTCTTTGAAAATATTTGCATTTTTTTTTTATTAGGCTGCATCAGGTCTGAGTTGTGGTACATGGGGTCTTCTAAAATAGTTGTGGCATCTGAACTCTTAGTTGAGGAATGTGGGATCTAGTTCCCCGACCAGGGATGGAACCCAGGCCTCCTGCATTGTGAGCGCTGAGCCTTAGCCACTGGACCACCAGGCAAGTCCCCGTTCAACCCATTTCTTGTTTATTCTCCCCACCCCAGAGCTGAATCCTCCCAGGCTTTCTCTCCTAACATCATTCTGATTTCTATGTAATCAAATTTCCAGCCCATCACTATATCAATATTCTCATGACCCATTTATGCACCAACTTCACTGACTGTCCTGGGCTTCCCAGGTGGCTCAGAATGTAAAGAATTTGCCTGCAATGCAGAAGTCCTGTGTTCCATCCCTGGGTTGGGAAGATCTTGGAGAAGAGAATGGCTACCCACTCCAGTATTTTTGCCTGGAGAATCCCATGGACAGTGGAGCCTGGTGAGCTGTAGTCCATGGAGTCATGAAGACTCAGACACGACTAAGTAGCTGACACTTTCACTTTTCCACTGTCATAGAATCTAAGTTAGATTTGTGGCTGGGACCTCAGGGGTGGAGGTGGGGAATAAAACTCAGTTTACAGATGGAGAAGGAAAAAAAAAAGGTTGAACAGATGAAGTAACCCTCCCAAGAGGCAGAGAGAGCTTGAAGGGAGTCTCTCTGGAGAATCTGGTCTCCTGAGATCCAGGCATGTGCACGTAACCTGTCTTATATTTACAGGGACAAAGGCTACAGCTCCAAGCTAGATACCGAAACAAGATATTTGGTACATTTTCGCCCCTGCTCCAGGGATGATTTCGATAATTGGAAATTTATGGGTATTTGGTGAGCCCAAATCAACTCGCCACAGCCTAGGAATTCTTGGAGTCTCTAAAATGTGAGATAAGTGGGCCTGTCAGCTGTTTAATTAACTATGTGTACTTTGCAGAAACTATGACTCACCTGTACTGATCTGCACTGACAGGAGAGTCTGACAGGTGGGTGGCGGGCTGGGTGTCCTTTACAGCAGTCAGCTCAGAAACCAGACGAGCACCCTTCTTTTTCTTTAAACACCTGCCCTCGAGTTGCCATCTATTAGTGATTCCGTCTAATTTGGCAAGAAAGTTTTGAGTATCTGCTGTATCTCCAGCACTTTTAGGAGTCGTACTGTCTGAGAAAGGGCATATGTGCCATCCTGTTAGACAAGACAGGAAGAGAGGTGATACGGGATGTATGCTCCCTGCTGGTGTCAAAATCAGTGAGTTGTTGTTGTTTAGTGACTAGGTCATGTCCGACTCTTTGCAACCCTACAGACCATAGCCTGCTAGGCTCCTCTGTCCATGGGATTTCTCAGGCAAGAATCCTGGAGTGGGTTGCAATTTTCTCCTTCCAGGGGATCTTCCCAACCCAGGGATGGAACCCAGGTCTCCTGCATTGGCAGGTGGATTTTTCTTTCTTTCTTTTTTTTTTTTTTTTTTACCACTGAGCCACCAGGGAAGTCCATCAAAATTGGTGAAAGTAACTCTAAAGACTAAAGACCCTTAGGAATCCTTCAGTGCATCTGTGAAGTGAGCATTGAGGACCTACTTTGTATTGCAGGCAGGCCTGAGAGCTGAAGAAATGGATGGAGGTGAATAGGGTGTGGTCCCTGCCTTCAGGGAGCTGGAGGCTATTACTGGAGGTGAGAGGCACCTTGGGGCCTTTGGATACGGGGAAGTTTTACTACAGCTGATAGCCTTAAATTAGAAGAAAACGCCAAGGAAGTAGGGAGGGGTCTCTGTGGCTCACATCACTCCAGGAGTGACACAGAATGAAAAGAAGGCTCATTTTTTCCATACGTATCTTATCATGGTGATTTAGTCTCTAAGTCGTGTCCGACTCTGTAGTCCACCAGGCTCCTGTGTCCATGGGATTTCCCAGGCAAGAATACTGGAGTGGGTTGCCATTTTCTTCTCCATGTTAATGTATGATACATGTGAATCATACCTGGGCAAGCTACTTAACCATTCTCTGCTTCTATTGGTTGACTGGTGAAATATACATACTAGTTACATCTACTTTGCTGAATGGTTGTGATGTTTTCCGTTAGTTTTTTGTTTTTTAGTGGGAACTTTTTTAAAAAACAGTTTTTATTGCATTTGTTAAAATGATGCTTGTTTTTCGTTTTGACTTTTCGGGCCGCTAGGCTTGTGGGACCCTACCTCCCTGACCAGGGTTTGAACCTCCACCCCCTGCATTGGAAAGTGAAGTCTTCACCACTGGACTGCCAAGGAAGTCCCATGTGGTGATGGTTTAATTAAATTAGATATAGCAACTTAAACTGCCTTAGTAAAGTGCTTGACTCTGGACATGAAACAAAGAGGGTCAGTCATTCCTGCATTTAAAACAGAAAGCAGCTCTATCACTTATTTGGTTTGGAATTCCATAGAGCATGTGGTGGGGGTTGCTGTGTCACTGAATTACCAAAATGATCAGGTGGTGTGGCGCTGTGGCAAAGCATGGCAAAAGAAGGATCAAGGAAAGAAGAACAAGAGCAGAGCAAGGGTAGACGGAGAGGGAAGGGAGAGAGGATGTATCAGACATCACAAGAGCCAGGTGGGAGAACATTCTATCTGTGCTTTTGACAAGCTATTCAGAGCCCACACAAAGGAAAGCAAAGCCATAAATAGATAATTATTTAGATAGTATCTATTTAATCAGTCCAAAATGGTACTCAATTACTAGAGAGTTAGAAATCCTTAATTACTGGTGTGGCATTTTAGAAGAAGAGCCTAGGAAATATGCAAATGCTCCTGCTGGGTGCCCAGGTGGGACCCAGGCATGCCAGGTGGCTGCCATTCATTCACCTGGGAGAGGCACGGGGGCTGATGTCATCAGAAAGCAGCTGGGACAATTATAGGTTTGTGGGAGAACAACTGGAGAACTGGGAGAAGTGAGAGGAAGCTAAGCTGTGCCTGAAGCTATATTGTGGCTCAGCTGGTAAAGAATTCACCTGCAGTGCGGGAGACCTGGGTTCGATCCCTAGGTTGCTCACAGGCACTAGAGTGCAGGCTCAGTAACAGTGGTACATGGGTTAGTTGCTCAGCAGCATGTGAGATTTTTGTTCCCAGACCACGGATCAAACCTGTGTCCTCTGCATTGGCAAGTGGATCCCCAACCACTGGACCACCAGGGAAGCCCATGAGAAGTTTTTACTAATTTAACCCATATTCTGTCTCTCATTCTAGCCCCACTTCATGAAACAGAGAAAATTGATTTTCTGTCTAGAAGAGAGAATACTGACTATAATAAAGCAACTCTGCATTATTTTACGAAGAAGGCAATGGCACCCCACTCCAGTACTTTTGCCTGGAAAATCCCATGGACAGAGGAGCCTGGGAGGCTGCAGTCCATGGGGTCGCTAGAGTTGGACACGACTGAGTGACTTCACTTTCACTTTTCACTTTCATGCATTGGAGAAGGAAATGGCAACCCACTGCAGTGTTCTTGCCTGGAGAATCCCAGGGACAGGGGAGCCTGGTGGGCTGCCATCTATGGGGTCACACAGAGTTGGACATGACTGAAGCGACTTAGCAGCAGCAGCAGCAGCATTATTTTAAGTACTTTACATGATGACTATAAGCCCCAATAACTAGCCTCAGAGGGAGGTACTATTAATATGCCCATTTTATAGATGAGGAGACTGAGGCATAAAGTTCATGTAACTTAGGATCACACAACTGAGGGGTGAAATTGAGAACCACACTAGGTAGTCAGGATTAGAGTTTATATTTCTGACCACCAGGGGCATATTTTCTCTGTCAAGATCCCAGGAACAGTCTTGGACATAGGTGCAGTGAAACATGGAAGGAACCATCAAGGAAACCAGTGTAGGGTCAGGGAGCATGTGCCATTTCCCCAGCGTAGCCCACACAGAGAAGATGCCCCTGAGACTGCCTATGGTGCCCATCCTTAGGGGGCTGACTGTGGTGTGTGCATCATGTCCCCCATCCCCACCTCCCCTGGGGCTTCTCCCTGGGGTGACTTCTCAACTCCTTTCAGGGAGTGTTACCCCACATATAACTCCTCTGCTGCTGCTGCTGCTAAGTTGCTTCAGTCGTGTCCGACTCTGTGTGACCCCATAGACGGCAGCCCACCAGGCTCCCCCGTCCCTGGGATTCTCCAGGCAAGAACACTGGAGTGGGTTGCCATTTCCTTCTCCAATGCATGAAAGCGAAAAGTGAAAGTGAAGTCACTCCGTCTTGTCCGACCCTTAGTGACGTCATGGACTGCAGCCTCCCAGGCTCCTCCGTCCATGGGATTTTCCAGGCAAGAGTACTGGAGTGGGTTGCCATTGCCTTTTCTGTATAACTCCTCTGCTGCTGCTGCTAAGTCGCTTCAGTCGTGTCCGACTCTGTGTGACCCCATAGACGGCAGCCCACCAGGCTCCCCCACCCCTGGGATTCTCCAGGCAAGAACACTGGAGTGGGTTGCCATTTCCTTCTCCAATGCATTAAAGTGAAAAGTGAAAGTGAAAGTGAAAGTGAAGTTGCTCAGTCGTGCTCGACTCTTTGCAACCCTATGGACTGCAGCCCACTGGGCTCCTCCGTCCACGGGATTTAGAGAGTCCTAAAATGACAATGTGTTGTGTTTTGTTTTGTTTTTTTGAGATAGAATTGATTTAAAACATTATATTAGTTTCATGTATGAAACATAGTGATTCAAAGTTTCTATACATTAGTCTCCATTGTTCCTGCATGCTAAGTTGCTTCAGCCATGTCCAAATCTTTGCAACCCTGTAGACTGTAGCCCACCAGGCTCCTCTGTCCGTGGGATTTTCCAGGCAATAATACTGGAATGGGTTGCCATGCCCTCCTCCAGGGGATCTTCCCAACCCAGGGATCAAACCCACGTCTCTTAGTCTCCTGCACTGGCAGGTGAGTTCTTTACCACTAGCGCCATCTGGGAAGCCCTACTCCATACACAGTTATTATAAAGTATTGGCTATCTTCCCTGTGCTGTACAATGTACGTAATGTGTGTCCATCTTGGGTGATGTCTACACTGTGAGCAGGATTCCTCACCCTCACTCCCCCAAAATAATTTCAGGAAGACTTCAATCCAGGGCCAAGAGTTCCTATGGGTAATTCAAAGGTATCAGAGATTTCTTGTGGTCACATCAGAGTCACGCCAGTGAGTTACCTCTTAAATGACCAAAAGGAACCTTAACTAAAAATGAGAAGTTCATCACATAAAATTAAGAATTTATTGCCAGAAGGCACTTTTCCACTGACTGGTTGTGCAACCACAGTGGGAAATAATAGATGCTGAGGAGCTCATGTGGGGGATTCCTTGGGGCTTTCTTCCCACCTTGCAGTACTTTCCCATGCCGAGTTAAACCTGGACTCTCTTATCTGACTTTCCAGATATGTGTATGTACAGATGTGTGTGTGTGTTGCAGATATCTGTGTGTATATATATGTGGCTATGGCAAGCAGTGTGGAGGAACGTGGCTTGAACTATGACCGGAGTGAACTGAGCCATTCTACTTTTCTCCCCATGAGTTGTGTGACTTTGGATTGGTCAGCTTCCCTCTCTGGGCCTTGCTGTGGTTAACTCAGAAGGCATAGGAATTGGACATGTTTTCACCCAGAATTTAGGATCTCCAGGGGCTTCCCAGGTGGCACTGGTGGTAAAGAACCTGCCTGCCAGTGTAGGAGACCCATGAGATGCGGATTCAATCCCCAAGTTGGGAAGATTCCCTGAAGAAGGAAATGGCAACCCACCCCAGTATTCTTGCCTGGATAATCCCATGGACAGAGGAGCCTGGTGGGCTACAGTCCATGGGGTCAGAAGAGATGGACATGACTGAGTGACTAAACAACAACAACAGGAGGTGACACAGGACTTCCCCTTTGAGATTTGGACTGTGAAGAAGGCTGAGCACCGAAGAATTGATGCTTTTGAACTGTGGTGTTGGAGAAGACTCTTGAGAGTCCCTTGGACTGCAAGGAGATCCAACCAGTCCATCCTAAAGGAGATCAGTCCTGGGATTTCTTTGGAAGGAATGATGCTAAAGCTGAAACTCCAGTACCTTGGCCACCTCATGCGAAGAGTTGACTCATTGGAAAAGACTCTGATGCTGGGAGGGATTGGGGGCAGGAGGAGAAGGGGACGACAGAGGATGAGATGGCTGGATGGCATCACTGACTCGATGGACGTGAGTCTGGGTGAACTCTGGGAGTTGGTGATGGACAGGGAGGCCTGGCGTGCTGCGATTCATGGGGTCGCAAAGAGTCGGACACGACTGAGTGACTGAACTGGACTGAACTGATAAGCAGCATCTCCCAGACCCTAAGTCCAAGTCCTCCCTATCTTCTCCTTGTTGCCACCCCAAGGCAGCCACCCATGAGAACTACCTCTGCCTCCCTGTTGATATTTCAACACTTTCTCCCCCTTCACCCCCCACCTTGCTGGGCGGGTGGTGGTAGGGGGGGCGGCGGCAAAGCCACAAGCAAAGTGGGCATGTCCAAACCTTGGTTCTCACAGCCCCGCCAAGCAGGCTGCTTTCAGAGGTGAGCTCCATCCTGACCCAGACTTGCAGCCCAGCTCACTCATCTGCAGACAGCTTTGTTCTTCCAGGCCCAGCACGAGACTCAGTTTCAACACAGCCACACAGATCCAATCTTCCCGGCCCGCCCCAACCGCAGGCACTGCCTCCAGCACCTTGCTCATGCTCTCAGAGACTTGGCTCATTGTCTCCTGGGATGGAGGTGCCCAACACCCTCTAAGTTTCTCTGATCCCAGGCAAGAGTGGTGACAGGAGCACAGGTGAAGGGGGGCGGGGATTGTGCAAGGCTCCTCTGGAGGGCCAGTGAGAGCATCTATTTATTATTTTTCTGCTGATTTATTGGGCTGTCTGAGTCCTACCTTTGGTGAGAAAACTTGGAGGACGTTGATACTGCTGTTCTTGAAACCAGAAAGATAGTGGTGGTGGCGGCAGCCACATGGCACACAGGAGGCCTTGGGATCTCAATGGATGGCTTCACATTGTATGTGACAGTGTGAACCCCAAGCACTCAGGGCCTCTTATGGTCCCCAGAGAAGACGGCACTATTTGGGGGATGTTGGAAAGATTGTTCCAGGTTGTTCCTTTCTGTAGCTTCTCCAGGTCCAAAGACTGTATCAAGGCATTCCTCTCTTCAGTGGGGGAACAGGCGTAAGCCAGTCCACTTATAAGCCACTGTTTAGAGTTTACATTTTGCCAAAAATTGACCTATACCAACTGACCTATACTCACTGAATTCAGTGAGATATGGGCTTTAGTTGAAACCAAAATAAGCTCAGGAGTAGCTCAGAGCTCTGTGGACATCTAACACCTTCCTCCTCTCTGAAGATTTATCTTCAGTTCTTCCCAGACCTCTAAGCTGTTGCCTAAACATCCTTCAAGGGGCTTCTCTGGTGGCTCAGTGGTAAAGAATCCACCTGCCAATGCAGGAGATGTGGATTCAAATCCTGGGTCAGACAGATCCCCTAGAGAAGGAAATAGCAACCCACTCCAGTATTCTTGCCTGGGAAATCCCATGGACAGAGAAGCCTGGTGATACGAAAGAGTCAGACATGACTTAGCGACTAAACAACAACATCCTTCAAGTCCTAGTCCAGGTTCCAAGTCCTGGATTAAACCTTCCCTGACCATCCTCTTGATCACACTTTTTCTAAGCATCAGAGCTGCCCACGTAATATGGCCATAAATATTGTCTATTGTTCACTAATTCCTTCTTATCTGTGAGTGTTATCTCCCTAAAGAATCTGGAAGACTGGCAGGCCTATCTTTTATTTCTTTTGGAGCCTAACTTCCATATTCTCTGGCACAGTGCTGATCCTGGAATTAAAGTTTAATAAATGCTTGCTTGATTGAGAAAGATAATACTTTGTCAATAGATCAAAGAAGCCAGAGATAAGGAACAACTGTTCCAATCCCTTGGAAGAGACAGTCGTGTTTACCAATGGTTGTCCAAGCTCCCCTCATTCCCTCACCAGCCCCCTGGGGTCATGTGACTAACTCTGGCCAATAGACTGTGGGTAGCAGTGCCTCTGTCACTTCCTGTTTGAGGGAGGAAGTCCCCCATTTTGAGTTTTTCACACTCTTCTCTACCATCTGCCACTCATACTGTTGCTATGTCAGTATTGCAAGATGGTGGTATTTCCATCGACTTGGGTCCAAGTGACCCTGTGGAGCCAATCAACCAGTGTGAAAATTATAAAATTTGTATAAAAGAAATAAACTTTGTATAAAACCTCCAAAATACGGGAGTTTGTTCCTGCAAATAAGCCTCACCTGACTAATATGACTCCTACTCTACTTACTTAAATATGTTTTAGAAATAAGGATGATCTTCCCATTGAATGTGGAAACACAGAAGACAAAGAAATAATTTTAGTCTAAAATAGGCCAAAAAAGGGGCATCTTGCCTGTTGTTTCTTAAAATGTGGCCCAAGGAGATATATGTTAAAATGCATATATGCATTAAGACGCTGGTTAAATTGCAGCTTCTTGGACCCTTTTCTAGACCAGATTCTGGCCTAGAATTTGGGTATTTTAAAAAGCATTTTTATCGAAGTATAGTGGCTTTTCAATGTTTCTTATGTACAGCAAAGTGAATCAGTTATACATACACATGTATTGCTGTTGTTTAGTTGCTAAGTCATGTCCAACTCTTTTGCAACCTCATGAACTGTAGCCCACCAGGCCTCTCTATCCATGGGATTTTCCAGGCAAGAATACTGGAGTGGGTTGCCATTTCCTTCTCCAGGGGATCTTCCAGGGCCCAGGATATAACTCAGTTCTCCTGCATTGGCAGGCAGATTCTTTATTGCTGAGTCACCAGAGAAACCCTACATATGCATATATACCATCTTTTTTAGATTTCTTTCCCATTTAGATCCACTAGTATTCAACATAGTTTTGGAAGTCCTAACCACAGCAATCAGAGAAGAAAAAGAAATAAAACCAACCCAAATTGGAAAAGAAGAGTAAAAGTGTCACTGTTTGCAGATGATATGATACTATACATAAAAAGTCCTAAAGATGCCACTGGGAAACTACTAGAGCTCAAAAATAAATTTGGTAAAATTTCAGGATACAAAATTAATACTCAGAAATCTCTTTCATTCCTATACACTAACAACAAAGATCAGAAAGAGAAATTAAGGAAACAATTCCATTTCCCATTACAACAAAAAGAATAAAATACCTAGGAATAAACCTACCTAAGGAGACAAAAGATCTGTACTCAGAAAACTACAGGATACTGATGAAAGAAATCAAAGATGACCAAAAAAAGATGGAGAGATATGTCATGTTCTTGGATTGGAAGAGTCAATATTGTGAAAATGACTATACTACCTAAAGCAGTCTACAGATTAAATGCAATCCCTATTAAATTACCAATGACAGTTTTCACAGAATTAGAACAAAATATTTTATCACTTGTATGGTAATACAAAAGACCCTGAATAGCCAAAGCAATCTTGAAAAAGAAAAATGGAACTGGAAGAATCAGGCTCCCAGGCTTCAGACTATACTACAAAGCTACAGTAATCAAGAAAGAAATATAGATCAAAGGAACAAGATAGAAAACCCAGAGATAAACCCACACATCTATGGTCACCTAATCTATGACAAAGGAGTCAAGAATATACAATGGAGAAAAGACAGTCTCTTCAATAAGTGGTGCTGGGAAAACTGGGCAGCTACATTCTTCAGTAAAAGAATGAAATTAGAATACTTCCTAACATCATACACAAAAATAAACTCAAAATGGATTAAAGATGTAAATATAAGACCAGGCACTAAAAAAGTCTTAGAAGAAAATATAGGTAGAACACTCTGACATAAATCACAGCAAGATATTTTTTGACCCATATCCTAGAATAATGAAAATTAAAAAAATAGTAAATGAGATCTGCTAAGTCTGCTAAGTCACTTCAGTCTTGTCCGACTCTGTGTGATCCCATAGACGGCAGCCCACCAGGCTCCCCTGTCCCTGGGATTCTCCAGGCAAGAACACTGGAGTGGGTTGCCATTTCCTTCTCCAATGCATGAAAGCGAAAAGTGAAAGTGAAGTCGCTCAGTCGTGTCCCGACCCTTAGCGACCCCATGGACTGCAGCCCTCCAGGCTCCTCCGTCCATGGGATTTTCCAGGCAAGAGTACTGGAGTGGGGTGCCATTGCCTTCTCTGAAATGAGATCTAATTAAACTTAAAAGCTTTTGCATAGCAAAAGAAACCATAAACAAAATGAAAAGACAAACTTCAGAATGAGAAAAAATTTCTGCGAATGAAGCAGCAGACAAGGGATTAATTCCCACAATATACAAACAACTCATGCAGCTCAATTAAAAAAAAAAAAAAAAAACGACAATGAAAAAGTGGGCAGAAGACCTAAATAGATATTCTGCAAAGGACATACAGATGGGCATTTATATTTTAATAAGCTCCTAGGTAATTTTTTATGCACAATTAAAAGCATGTCAGAAGCTTTTTAAAAATGCTGATTCTCTGCCTCACTTCTACAGAACTTTTTTTTTAAATTGAAGTATAGTTGCTTTACAATGTTTCAGGTATAGAGCAAAGTGATTCATTTTTATGTAGATATATAGTGCGTGTGTGTTAGTTGCTCAGATGTGTCCAGCTGTTTGCGATCCCATGGACTGCAGCTTACCAGGCTCCTCTGTTCATGGAGTTCCCTGGACAAGAATACTGCAGCAGATTGCCATCCCTTCTC
This sequence comes from Bubalus bubalis, assembly GCF_019923935.1. Classification (NCBI taxonomy): domain Eukaryota; kingdom Metazoa; phylum Chordata; class Mammalia; order Artiodactyla; family Bovidae; genus Bubalus; species Bubalus bubalis. The sequence continues at coordinate 47,285,593 of NC_059168.1, forward strand.
CGGGGGATCTTCCTGACCCAGGGATTGAACCCAGGTCTCCTACATTGCAGGCAGGTTCCTTAATCTCTGAGACACTAGGGAAGCCCTTATGGACATATATAATATATAAATATGAATATATACATATATTCTTTTCAGATTATTTTCCATTATAGGTTATTACAAGATAGTGAATATAGTTCCCTGTGCTATACAGTAGGTCCTATTGTTTATGTATTTTATATCTGGAGAAAGGCCTACATACCACTTTGTTGTTGTGATCTCTTATGATTTTTTAAATGTGAACTATTGACCTGAATTAATTGTCTAAAAGTGTCTTCAGTTCATGTTTCAGAGTGTTAAATAAGAAGAAATAGCTTCACGATTGAGATGTGAGCTCAGATGAAGGTAATTGGTATGGTGTCCTGATTCATCTGTGACTCCTCCCCATTCAGATGTCACCACCTACACAATACAAGGCAATGCTGTGGGACCCTATGGGCATGGGCGGCTTATCCAGGTGAAGTGACATTCTCTGGCACCAGAAACTTTATCTTCACAAAAAGAGTGCTTCTTCTAAAATGTTCAGCTTTCATAAAAGGCTATTTCTATCATCCGGTTTTGTTTCAACTCTTTTCCTCATCTATAAAGTGGGCTTAACAGCAGTCCCTAGTCTTATAAGTTTGTTGTGAGAATTTAGACAAAACAAAAGCAAGTTACACACACACACATCCACTCATGATTCATTGCACAGAAAAGTTTTTTATTTCACCCGGGTGAATTAATTCTTACAAGAAAAGTCACTATCTTCGACTTCCCAGGAGGCTCAGTGGTGAAAGAATCCACTTGCGAATGCAGGTGATGCAGGAGACACAGGTTCAATCTCTGTGTCGGGAAGATCGCCTGGAGGAGGAAATGGCAACTCACTCCAGTATTCTTGCCTGGAAAATCCCATGGACAGAGGAACCTGGTGGGCTGCGTTCAAGCTCGAAAAGAGTCAGACACAACTGAGCACATGAGCATCAATAGTCTTCAAGAATTCCTGGAAAGTTAAAGTGTCAATTGACAGGAAGTGAGCAAATGTTGGAGAAGGCAATGGCATCCCACTCCAGTACTCCTGCCTGGAAAATCTCATGGATGGAGGAGCCTGGAAGGCTGCAGTCCATGGGGTCGCTGAGGGTCTGACACGACGGAGTGACTTCACTTTCACTTTTCACTTTCATGCATTGGAGAAGGAAATGGCAACCCACTCCAGTGTTCTTGCCTGGAGAATCCCAGGGATCGGGGAGCCTGGTGGGCTGCTGTCTATGGGGTCACACAGAGTCGGACACGACTGAAGTGACTTAGCAGCAGCAGTGGCAGTAGCAGAGCAAATGTCTTTTTGTTTTAAGTTTCATTCCAGTAACTTTGGACTGGCAACTTTGCTCTTGGTCATCACCAACATTTTAGAATCAATCTTTCTTTTTTTTTTCCTTCTTCTTTTTGGCTGCACAGCTTGTGGGTATCTTAGCTCTTCAACCAGAAATTGAACCCAGAACCATGGCAATTGAAGTGCTGAGTCCTAACCACTGGACCACCATGGAGCTCCCTAGGCTTAATCTTTTGATCCTGATCACTAGGAGCTGATATCCATTCATTGAGAATAAGCCACTTTCTGATAAGACTGCTTATTGAATTGTTAGGTTAGTAGATGCAGTGTATCTTAATATTTAGCAAGGCATTTGGCAAGCTGTTTTTGGGTTTCTTTTCTTTTTTCATTTTTATGAGACTATTGTGAATAAAACAAAAGCATGAGCTTTTAATTAAATTCTCCAAGCATATCTAAAAAATAATTGTTGATGGCTCTGTGATTTTTCTACAGTGTTGTACACTCTCAACCTTACCTTAACTTAGAATCCCTCAGAACCACCAAGGCAGCATCCTACTCAGTGTAAAAATACCATAAATAGCTGTTAAATGAATGCTTCCAAGGGATAGAATTCTTTTTTTTTTTTAGATATATTTTATTTATTTATTTTATCCGTGGCTGTGCTGGGTCTTTGTCGCTGCTTTCAGGCTTTCTCTAGTTGCAGCAAGCCGGGGCTACTCTTCATGTGGGTGCGACGACTCATTGTGATGGCTTCTCTTGTTATTGAACACAGGCTCTAGGCATGAGGGCTTCCATAGTCACAGCACGTGGGCTCCATAGCTATGACTTGTGGGCTGTAGAGCACCAGCTCAGTAGTTGTGGCACACAGGCTCAGTTGCCCCAAGGCATGTGGAATCTTCCAGAACCAAGTATCGAACTTGGGCGCTCTGCTTTGGCAGGCGGACTCCTAACCCCTGGACTACCAGGGAAGTCCACCAAGAGATAGAATTCTGGTTAACTTCCCTTCACTGCTCTCTTCTTGGCTCCCTATTGACTTATAGCTTAGACAATAGTGATGGGTGATGAGGTCAAGGTCACAAATGTTCTCCCATGAAATTAATAGGTAGAAAGATGACCTTTTTTTGCTCAATGAACAGGGGCATAAATGTCGTTGGGGAGATCTGGTCTAGCAACATTCTCATAAAATCAATGTTTACTTGACCACAAAATCAATTCTAGCCAGTGATGTTCTTGGCAATTGAAACATTTAAAAGTCTTAGCATGTTTAAAGTCATCAGATCATCTTTAGGTAATGATTTCATTGCAGTCGGCACCAGTAAGCCTTTGTTGGATCTTACTATAATGGATTGAACTGTGACCTCTTAAAAGTCATATCTAGCAGAGCCTGTGGTGATGGTGGTGGTTTAGTAGGTAAGTCGTGTCCAGCTCTTTGTGACCCCATGGACTGTAACCCTCCAGGCTCCTCTGTCCCATGGGATTTCCCAGGCAGGAATACTGGAGTGGGTTGACATTTCCTAGTGACTTTTTTCTTTTAGTTATTTTATTTTCAGTTTTAAAATTTCTATTTGGTTCTTCATTTCATCTTCTATTTCTTTGTTGAGGCATTTTTCATTTTCTTCAAGTATGCTTATAACTGCCTGCTAACATAACATGTGTGTGCTCAGGCATGTTCAACTATTTGCATTTCCATGTACTGTAGCCTGCCAGGCTCCTCTGTCCATGGAATTCTCCAAGCAAGAATACTGAAGTGGGTTGCCATTTCCTTCTCCAGGGACTCTTCCTGACCCAGGGATCAAATGCACATTTCCTGCGTCTCCTGCATTGGCAGGTGGACTCTTTACCATGTAGCCACCTGGGAAGCTCCAGAACCTGTGTGTGTGACTTTATTTGGGAAAAAGTTCTCTTCAGATATTATTGAGTTAAAGGGATTTGAAAGTGAGATCATCCTGGACTGAGGGTGAGTCTTAAATCCAACACCAGGTGTCCTTATAAGAAGGAAAGGCAAAGTGAGGACAGAGCCAGAGATTGGAGGGATGCCACCACCAGCCAAGGGAATCGGGACTGCCAAGAACCACCAGAACCCCAAAGAGACAACGAATGATTTGTCCATAGAGTTTTTGGAGGGAGTACAGCTCTGCCACCATCTTGATTTCAGACTTCTGGTGCCCAGAGCTGTGAGAGAATAAAATTCTGTTGTTTGCAGCCCCCAGATTGAAGTGGTTTTCTGTAGCAACTCCAGAAAACTAGTCCAGTCACCGTGGTATTTAATTAGAGCTGTGGTGACTGGAATAAGGACTGGTCTGGCAAATAGGATGGAGGTCTTTAAGAGAGTGCCAGTGAGGAGAGGGAAAGAGAAGGACATTGATAGAGCCCTGCTCTGAGCCAAGCGCCAGTGGGTTCAATCTATCCCCTCATCAGTCTCACAAGGTAACTCCCAGTTACTGCTTCCTTCCTTCTTCTCCTCAGACGATCTCTCCTGAGCATGAACTGGGTGCCCAGCCCTCCTCTGAGGCACTTGGGATAACCCAGAGGGACATAGGTAACACCTCTGCCTTCATGGAGTCCACGTTCCAGTGGGGAGGAGGGAGGAGTTCATTGAAAGCAGAAAACTAGAATATGAAACAAAAACCAGAGTGTTTGTTGTTGTTGTTGTTTCAAAAATAATTTTCAGATTTTTGAAAATTTTATTTATTCATTTATTTTGACTGTGCTGGGTCTTTGTTTCTGCATGGGCCTTCATTAGTTATGGCGAGCAGGTGGCTGCTGTCTAGTTGCAATGCATGGCCTTCTCATTACAGTGGCTTCTTTGGTTGCAGAGCACGGGCTCTAGAGTGTTTGGGCTTCAGCAGTTGTGGCACACGGGCTCAGCAGTTGCAGCTCCTGGGCTCCAGAGCACAGGCCCAATACTTGTGGGGCACAGGCTAGTTGCTCTGCAGCTAGTGGGAGCATCCTGCACCAGGGATCAAATCCATGTCTTTTGCATTGGCAGGTGGATTCTTTACCACTGAACCACCAAGGAAGCCCCTAGATATTTGTTTTTAATACCCGGCTTGGATGAAGACATCAGTCACCACAAACAGTCATAGAAAAGGCTTTGACTTAAGGAAGTGTTAACGTCAAGGGTGAGTTAAGAGACCCTTACTCCACCCGGGAGGAAAACAAAAGTCAGAATTTGCTTCAGTATTGGTTAATAGCAAAAAGAATTTGGAGAAAACTTCCAAATTTTACCTAGACTTACTTTTCTTACTAACCTCTCTGGGACTGTTGCCCAGTCATCACAATCAGTGTTGTAGTTTTTACTAGCAAAGGCACATTTAAAGGAAAAGTATGAGTTTTTTTCTGGGGCAAGGGCCCTGCAAGAAACCTGGGTGGTTGAATCATGAAGCATGACTATCCTACTGGTGGTAATTTACTCTAATTGAGTACAAAATACCTAGAAGGAATTGAAATGTCTCTTGACTGCTGCTTTGTAAGCCCAGAACTTTAATAGATGGTGAAAAGCAAAGAAATCGTTTTCAGTTTTATGAAGGGAATTAACAGGAAGACAATAGGCTTCTCCTGAGACAGAATCCTTTGTGTGTTCATTTTGCTAGAATTCAGCTCTTCCTCAAAGGAAAATATAGCACCAATTACAAACCTACCGCTATTTATACTGAAGCCAGTAAATTCCAGTGATACATTCAGGAACAGGGATGTTTCGGTTGCATGGCTGCAGGTGTAGACAGCGCTGCAGCCCTTGGTGACGAAGAGTTCATTTGTTATTGCCGACTTTGCTTTTTATCCAGTGAACTCTGTTATAAAGCCATGTCTCGAGACATTTGTTATTTGAAGTTGTGCGGTGCATGAGAAGGTACAGAAAGCAAGCCCCATCTTTCTTCCTGGGAGAATCTGTTTAGGAGCAATGCAAATAGACAGATTCAATTCAGGAGCAATGGAGGCTTCTTCTTGTGATGGCTGGCCAAGAAGAACAATCCAGAAGCCACTGTGCAAAACCTCCTGTGTCTTAATGGCCTGAGATCTTGCATGGAAACCACATCCAGGGCTGTGGATTTACCCAAACAAATAGTCGGAGGCCTTCCAAAGCTGTAGCCTAACTGCTGTTTACACTGTAAATAAGAAAGACATAAACAGCTCTCTGATGAGCTGCTGTCACATCTGGGCTGCTTCATGGGAACAGAGGCGTGTTCGGGAGGCTTGGCTGGCAGCAGCTGCATTTCCCCAAGATTGGCCCTCCTGGTAAAACTTTGGAGATGTAGCCGATAAGAGATCTGGACAGGAGCCTTCTTGGCACTCTCTAGAAGGCTGTTCTCGAAAACAACACAGGGCTGAATTGCCTCATCAACCCTTTCCATCAAACTAGCCATCTGGGAGTGTGTTGTTGTTTAGTCACTAAGTCCTGTCCGACTCTTTGTGACCCTATGGACTGTAGCCTTCTGGGCTCCTCCGTCCATGGGATTCTCCAGGCAAGAATACTGGAGTGGGTTGCCATTTCCTTCTCCATAGGATTTTTCCAACCCAGGATTGAACACACATCTGCATAGGCAGGCAGATTATTTACTGCTGAGCTACCTGGGAAGCCCCTCGGAGTGTGTAGCAGGAATGAACGCTCATACTCAGCAGCTGGCCTGGCGCTGACATCCTGGACACTCCCTTTATCACTTTGGTTGTGCCACTAATCTGCAAAAGCCCAGAGATTAGCCTTCCAGCAAGAGGGTGTGTCACTATGCTAATACTTAACAGAAAGAACATCTGCAGAAAGCTCTATGCTCCTTGGTATGGAAGATGAAAATAGAGACAGTCCCTGCCCTCAGAGCTGTCAATCTGGTTGAGAGGATAAATTGGTAAGAATTCAGCCAGGGGAGGAAGATGAAGGAGGGTTTCCAGCCAGGGAGGGTGAGCCAGGCCCTAACCCTTGGGCTGTGACTTGCAGTCTGTGAACAATTTTTGTGGCACATGTTCTGTTCCTCCTTTGAATTCTCATGGCATTTATTGTTCATAACTGGTGTTCCCAGGCAGCTTAGTGGTAAAGAATCCACCTGCCAATGCAGGAGATGTGGGTTCAATCCCTGGGTTGGAAAGATCCTCTGGAGAAGGAAATGGCAACCCATTCTAGTATTCTTGCCTGGGAAATCTCATGGACAGAGGAGCCTGGAGGGCTTTAGTCCATGGGGTCACAAAGAGTCGGACACAACTGAGTGATTGAGCATGCAGGCATGTGGTTCCCAAACTGTGTGCCGAGGGACCCAGGGCACGGCAGCAAATTCACAGGGTGCTGCTGATATTTTAGATTTTCTCAGAGAACCATCTGTCCAAATGCATGCAAAATGCTAGCTCAAGGTATTGCAGTGTCCAGGTTAGATTGTGCTGCATTCCTTTGGATGATCTATTTTTACAGTTGCTGTGATTTTTCTTTTATAATGTTCCACAAGACAATCAGTTCGGAACAGGAAATAAGGGTGGCAGTATTGTGTTCAACCAACCTGATTCCAAGGTCTGAAGGGTTGTGCAGAGGATTGTAATTATTTAGTAATGAAATGCAAACATTATTTTTTCTTTTTGTCTTTTGAGTGTTAATTTTGCAAGTGGCTACTAAATTATTAAGCCGTAAGTACTTATTAAGTTGTTTGGGCCTAATTGCTTAATTACTTAATAAATGGAATTGTTGGTATTTCTTCTAGCTTAAGGGCACCTTGAAAAAATGGCTAAGACACTAAGGGTTCTGTGAACAGAGAAAGTTATGGAAGCTCAGGTGTACAGCATTTACTGTGTGATTTCTTTCTTTTTTTTTTTTTTGGCCACACCACGTGGCATGCAAAACTTCCCGGACCAGGGATTGAACCTGAGCCCCCTGCAGTGGAAGCCAGAGTCTTAACCACTGGACCACCAGGGAAGTCTACTGTGAATTCTTGTTTTATCTCATCATGTAACATCTTGGGAAACAAGATGGGTTGGATGGGATCTGTTTGCTTCTTTAAGCAGTTTCTCCTGGGAGTGGACTTGAGAAGAATAAGAGAATATTTTCTCTAGAAGATCCAAAGGAGCTTCGAGAAAGGAGAAAAACTGACCAGCAAGTGGATGGGAGAGAACTGGATGAGTTTAGACAGGAGAAGAACCCAAACAAGAGAAGGCCAGGGGAAGAATTTATAAATAAAATTAAGTTTAATTAACTCAGCGGTTAGAGGATGGTATCACTTTTATGCAAAGGCATGTCCCCACTTCTCTGCTAGGCTCTTGAACAGTGTATGTTTTTCCTTATTTCATAATGAGGGATACATTTTAAGTAAACTTGTTTTATTACTATTAATAGATGTTTTAAAGTCAGTGCTAATGAGGGAATGAAAAGTGACTTCCATTTGTTTATGTTTGTTGTGTTTTGTTTTGTTTTTGTGCTTCATATCTAGAGTTTTCCATGCCTAGAACATTCTTTTTTGCTATTTAAACAAAGCATCATTTTCCCCACTGTTGACAGCTGGATGTAAAGATGAACTTGAGGGGAGTCTTGCCTGGATGAATTTGCCAGCTCCCAGTAAACAGAGATGCCATATGCTATGTTCCTTTGACTCCTTGCAGAGTCTCGAATGCTAAATCACTATAGATTCTTCATGGAATGGGCTCATGAGGGCCATGAATAGAGAAAAACTTGGGAAGTTATAACAATGGTTTAGAATTTAGTTCATCTTTTGTTTACCCGAGGAAGTCAAGTAACACTCCAACAGAACCAGTGGGTGGTAACTCTGTCTCTCAGAGCTCAGTGTCTTCATAGCATTGTTGTGAGGTTTACTAGAAGTGTGACAGGATGGTGCGCAAAATAAACATTCAATAAAGTTCCATCTGAAATCAACAAGACAATCGAATATGTGTTTCCATTGCCCCTGACTTGTGTCTTTTTCTCCTCCAGACTTCTTGGTGGTTGACTGGCCATGCAAGCTTTGTATGTCCTTCCTTGCTCTGCTCTCCGATAACTCTATTCCTTTGATTTCTACTTGTCAACCTGCCCTCTGACCTTTATGCCCTGGGTCTTGCATTTGTGTGTTTGATGCCTTCTGTGTGGGACCCTCCCCCAGCAAGTGTAGCAACTGCCTTGGTAAGGATTTGCTGAGGATCAAGAAGGCTATGATTGTGACCACATCTTCAGAGAACATTTAAACATGGGAATCTCCCTCAAAGCCAGATTGTCTTCTGAACTTGGAAATTCACAATCAAGTAGTGATTATATTGTTCTTTAGTTGCTAAATTGTGTCCAACTCTTTTGCTACCCCAGGGACTGTCGCCTGCCAGGTTCCTCTGTCCATGGGATTTCCCAGGCAAGAATACTGGAGTGGGTTGCAGTTCCTCCTCCAGGGGATCTACCCACCCCAGGCTGTGTCTCCTGCATTGCAGGTGGATTCTTTACCACCGAGCCACCAGTGGTTATATAGGGGCTTCCCAGGTGGCTCAGTGGTAAAGAACCCCCCTGCCAATGCAGGAGTTGTGGGTTCGATCCCATGGACAGAGGAGCCTGGTGGGGTACAGTGCATGGGGTCTTAAAAGAGTTGGACATGACTTAGTGACTAAACAACAACAACAACTGGTCATATAACTGATTCTAGAGCCAGACTGCCCATGCTCAAAAAAATAGATTCTGGTTCCACTGCTGCTGCTGCTGCTGCTGTTGCATCAGTCGTGTCCGACTCTGTGCGACCCCATAGACGGCAGCCCACCAGGCTCCCCCGTCCCTGGGATTCTCCAGGCAAGAACACTGGAGTGGGTTGCCATTTCCGTCTCCAATGAGTGAAAGTGAAAAGTGAAAGTGAAGTCGCTCAGTCGTGTCCAACTCTTAGTGACCTCATGGACTGCAGCCTAGCAGGCTCCTCCATCCATGGGATTTTCCAGGCAAGAATACTGGAGTGGGTTGCCATTGCCTTCTCCGCTGGTTCCACTATTAATGGCAATTCATTTAATGTTTCTGTGTTTCTGTTTCCTTTTCTATGAAATGAGAATAAAAATAGTATCTACTTCATAGTGTTGCTGTGAGGATGAAATGCATAATACATGAATGTGCTAGGACGTGTGCCAGGCACAGAGGAGGCGCTCAGGCATTGGTGGCTGTCTCCATCAAGGGTCTGGTTTTAAGCCTGCACCACCATCTGCTGGCTGTGTGACCATAACTGGGTCCTTTCACCTCTCCTGGTCCCAGATTTCTTATCTGCAAAACGTTGATGGCACCCTGTGTAATTGCTTTGCCAAGTTGTTGGGATAGGAGACTGGAAAAGTTCTGCACACAAGTAAGATTTCAATATGTGCTTAGTGCCCCCTTCTTTTTCCATTATACTCAGCAGAGAGCATGGGGAAGTTTTCTCTTACTGAGAGAGAATGCTGAATGCTGGACAGGGTTCTTAAGTCCAGCCTAGGCACCCACCAGCCACCATGTTGGACTCAATCCAAGTAGCTGTCTCAGGGCTTCAGTGGTGTCTCAGCAGTAAAGAATCAGATACAGAAGACACAGGAGACACAGGTTTGATCCATGGGCTGGGAAGATCCCCTGGAGGAGGGTATGGCAACCCACTCCAGTATTCTTGCCAAGAGACATGGACATAGGAGCCTGGGCATAGGAGCCCATGGACATAGGAGCCTGCTGGGCTGCAGTCCCTGGGGTCGCAAAGAGCTGGACACTTGAAGTGACTGAGCATACACGCAGCCATCTCATCAGGGCGCCCGGGTAGACACATTACTTGCATCTTCCCTGGGTTTCTGATCGAGTCCAGAGCCTGGTTTTCTGTCTCTCCTTTTCTCAATTAGGGAAACAGTCAAGCATTGTCGGTTCTTTTTTTCAGGTCTCAACAAGCCCTGTGCTGCCCTGAAGGGAGGAGGAGAAGAGAAGAGACAGGAGGAAACTCTCCCTATAAAACTTGGCTTTGACTGAATAGCTTCCAGTTGCCTTGAAATCCAATCTTCTTTTGAACTTGAATTTGCCATCAGTCACATTCTTGGAAGGCAGTAAGCTCCAGCCCAGTCCTGACAGTCACAGGGGATAATTCCTTTCCAAGAACCTGGGGTGGTAGAAGTGGGCTGACTGCTAATGTTTCCTTTCACCTGCTCAGGGAGACTGAAGTGTCAGGGGTTTCAGCTCTGAGAGACCCTAGAGACATCCTATTATCTGAGTTTAGGAGAAAAAGTGATCTCTCTCTACCTGCTATCTCTAGAACTGAGGGATACTTTGATATCTCTTTTATACACTATTATCAAACTCTCAAATGCCTGGCTTCTTCACCCCAACCAACAAAACCTGACTTGAGACTGTCTGATTAATTAATTAAACAAATGAATTAATTAATTCTGATTAGTTAATTCAACAAATGTGTATAAAGTACCTACCATGGGTTCTAGGCATTGGAAGAACAGTGGACAAAATATCTGCTCTCCATGAAGTGCACCCCCAGTACTTAGCCAAACAACCAACCAAAGTCAAGATGGATATCTATCAGAGATAAATGCCTGGATCACAAGCCAAAACATATAGGTTTGGGAGAGAGAGCTCTACCATGTAAAAGACGTTTGACACTGGGTATACCACTTAGGTTCCCTGAAACTCAATCTCTCATCTTTAATGGGCATTGTGTGGCCTGCTCATCCCCTGTCCATGCGATGATAAAATGAAGGGAAATAAGTGAAATTATTTTATGCTGCAACATTGCATGCCAGTTGGTGGCATACAGATCTGCTGTGCCAACTCAAACTTTTTGGTTAGTTATAGAGGGAACATTTATCGAGCATCTACTATATATCACACATTTGGAATGCCAAGATGAATAAGATATGGCCCCTGCCTTCTGGTAGAGGAGACACACACAGAACAGTTGGTTATACAAGTGTGTGATGAAAGCAGTGATGAAGCCATCTGAGAGAACCCATGGTTACCCTGGGTAACCATGGATAGCCCCATCCTCCGGAGAGGAAGATGATGGAACACGAGCTGAGTCTTAAAAGACACATTAAAAGTAGCCAGATGAAGAGAGTGGCATGAGAGGGGGACTTTCCTGCTTACAACATTCCTGTGAACAGAAGAATGGAAACCATGGCAGCTCAGTTTCATGGTTCTCAGGCATTGAGTAATGGCAGGAAACTATGAAAGAATAGTTGTTAACAGGAAGCAGCTTCTGGAAGGCCTTGTCTACCATGATGTGTTGGAATTTTTTATCTAGACAACAGGGTAACATTGCAAGGCTTTGAGCAAGAACATCAGAGCATCAGCTCTAGGTTTTAGTTAATGGCAGTTGTGTGATGGATTGGCTAAAGGGACACTTGCAGAAGTAGTGAGATAAGAATATTGCTGTAATTTCATAGCACAAGGAACTATACTCAATATTTTTGTAATAGACTATAAGGGAAGAGAATCTAAAGTATGGATACTGTGTATAACTGAATCGCTATGCTGTTACACCTGAAACTAACACAATATTGTAAATCAACAATTCTTCCATAAAAAAGAAAGAATATCTTGTATACTTACAGCAGGGTGGTGGCCTGAACTCAGGTGACAGAGAGAGGTTACAGTGGATTTGTGAGATATTTAGGAGGTGAAATTACAGGACTTGGTAATAGCTTGAATGGAGTGAGTGGGATCCAGAGAATAAATAATGCCCAGGTTCCTAGGCTGATTTCCTGGGTGGAGGGTGCAACAGGAATCAGAAAGGAGAGACGGTGGGGCAACCCAGGTGGGTGGCTAATTCTCCGTGCTCCCAATGCAGGGGGCCTGGGTTCAATCCCTGGTCAGGGAACTAGCTCCCACATGCCATGACTAGGAGTTCACATGCCACAACTAAAGGCTTCTAAACATGGCAATGAAGATCAAAGATCTTGAGAGCTGCAGCTAGAATCCAGCACAACCAAATAAATAAATACATATTTTAAAAAAATACTAAAAGAAGAGAAGGTGTTAAGGGAGAGAAGACAAGTTCTATTGGATTGGATTTCTGGGTGGAGCGAGCAGTCCAGCAGCTTGTTGCATACAGGCAGCCCCAACATGTTCTGTACGTGTTAATGTCAGTTGCCACGTATAGTTAATGCCTAGTCCTTCCCTGCACCTCTCAGCTGCCACAGCATATTAACATGAGTAACTGTACAAGGCAATTACTCTACTTCTCTGCCAGCTCTTGGGTCCACAAATCACTACAGAGTAACAAATGTGCATCATGATCCAGGACCAAGCACATCATAAGATTAAAAAGTAGGTCAAAGTTCAAGCAATACAGACATCAGGTGCAAAGCCCCCAGTCATGCCAACACACCCCTTTGACCCTCTGCTCCCATCCTCACTCCCTCCCCTGGAAGAGTTTCCTGGGGGGAAAAAAAATGGGACTTCAAGCCAAGTCCTGAAACACATGGCTGGACTGTGACATCTTCCACTATCTTCAGAGTGAAAGCTAGAAATCTGCCAGGCTTGCTTCGCAGAGATTTTCCTGTTTTGTGCAAATAATGATTCTTGTCATACATGCCCTGGAGACCACACCTGACACCTCAGAAACACAAAGGAAAACAGAAAGGACAGAGGCATATGTCACAGTTCCTCTTCTTGTATCCAAAAGAGTGTTTGATGACTCTTTTTGGACTGAGGAAAGAAGAGAAGAGAAAGAAAGTGGGGCTGTAATGCTGTAGGAACAACACTAACCTGGGAGCCTCAGTTTCTTCGTCTGAAAAATGGGGCTATTGAGCCACCTCATGGGCTTTATTGCAAAGCCCAAATGAGATCCTGTGTGTGAGAGAACTTTTTCAACTGTGAACGATTGTTCAAAGCTGGGAGGCAATAAGTATATCTGGATAAAAGGGAGAAGAGGTAGATAATGCAGGATCTTGACAGACAAACAACACAGCACAGGGAAGTATGTTCAACTATCTTGTAATAACCTATAATGGAAAAGAATCTGAAAGAGAATACACACACACACACACACACACACACACATGGCTGAGGGGCTTCCCAGCTGCCATTGCAGGAAATGTAAGAGACGCAGGTTGGAATCCAGGATCAGGAAGATCCCCTGGAGAAGGAAATAGCAACTCACTCCAGTATTCTTGCCTGGAGAATCCCAGGGACAGGGGAGCCTGGTGGGCTGCCGTCTATGGGGTCACACAGAGTCGGACACGACTGAAGCAACTTAGCAGCAGCAGCAGCCAGTATTCTTGCCTGGGGAATCCCATGGACAGCGGAGCCTGGCAGGCTATGGTTCATGGGGTTGCAAAGAATCAGACATGACTGAAGTGACTTAGCATAAACACACACGTATGACTAAATCACTCTGCTGTACACCTGAAACACTGTAAATCAGCTATACTTCAATTTTAAAAAATTAAAATTAAAAAAATATATATCCAGGGCCCTGGTTTCCTACACAACTCAGAATCAGTTACAACAGCCTCAGGAACTTTTTGGATTCCTACTACATGCTGGGCTCTGTACTATGATTACTGTGTATGTGTGTGCTCAGTCACTCAGGCATGTGACCCCATGGACAATAGCCCACAGGCTCCTCTGTCCGTGGGATACTCCAGGCAAGAATACTGGAGTGGGTTGCCATCCCCCCTCACCAGGGGATCTTCTGACTCAGGGACTGAACCCGCATCTCTTGTGTCTCCTGCATTGGCAGATGGATTACTAGTTTCCATCTGTTTCCTGCTTGAAGCAGGCCAGCAAAAGCACTACAGTTCAGTTCAGTTCAGTTCAGTCGCTCAGTTGTGTCCGACTCTTTGCGACCCCATGAATCGCAGCACACCAGGCCTCCCTGTCCATCACAAACTCCCGGAGTTCACTCAGACTCACGTCCATCGAGTCAGTGATGCCATCCAGCCATCTCATCCTCTGTCGTCCCCTTCTCCTCCCGCTCCCAATCCCTCCCAGCATCAGAGTCTTTTCCAATGAGTCAACTCTTCGCATAAGGTGGCCAAAGTACTGGAGTTTCAGCTTTAGCATCATTCCTTCCAAAGAACACCCAGGGCTGATCTCCTTCAGAATGGACTGGTTGGATCTCCTTGCAGGCCAAGGGACTCTCAAGCACTACAGGGCTGTCTTATTCACTGCTCTGAGAGTAACAGCTCAGCTGTTAGCAGCAGCTGGTGCCTTTGTGGGAATGGACTGATTAGAAACCAGGGGACAGAGTATTTGACATTTGGCAGGGAAGAGGCAGAGGTTTGCAGGATGGGCTGCTTCCCAGGAGGCCAAATGAGAGCACCCATGGCATGGCAGGAAGGGAGAAGCCTTGGGATCCATCAAATGTGGGTCAAAGCTCAGAGTCCCCACCAACCATCTCTGTGACTTCCGACAAATGAGTCATCTGACTTCTACTGACCTTACTTTTCTCTAACACTGAGATATTAACAGCACTCTTCCCACAGTGATGCTGTGAAGCTTACATTCAATAATGTATGGACCACCTTTCCAGGCCATGGAGGAGGCATCATCTGGTAGTGTCAGAAAAGCCTGCCTCCAGGGGGCTCCTGATCGGCTCAAGCCCAGTCCCCAGGGTCCTGCATGCCTCTGCTAGGGATAATCTGAGCTGTCCTCAATGCAGAATTATATGCTGGGAACCATAAAAAATAGCCCAGGGCCAGACAGACACCTCTGCGCTTGGACCACAGTCTGTATTTCTTTTCTTCCATCTCTCCTGCCCCCTCATCTTCTCTTCCTCTTCTTTTGCTTCTTCCTTCCTCTGTTCCTCCCCTCTTCCTTCCTTCTTTCTTTCAAAAAATATTTACTGAGCACCTACTACAAGTGAGACATCATTTTAATTTTTATTTACCGCCCCCCCCCCCTTTTTTTTGGCCACACCACGAGGCTTGAGGGATCTTAGTTCCCCAACCAGGGATTGTACCTAAGCCCTGTGAGTGAAGGTGCTGAGTCCTAACCACTGGACCACCTAGGGAATTCCCCAGGCATTATTTTTAGAGCTGAAGATGTAGCAGTGAATAAAACAATGTCTCTATCCTATGGGGCCTTAAATTCTAGCTGGGGGAGAGAGAGAAAGAAGCAGAGTAGATACTAATTAGGACTGTGGGGAAACAGCTAAAGAAGGGAGATGGACAGGGACTCAGAAGGTGGGAGAGGGGGCATTTTAAGGAGGTTTGTAGTCAAGGCTATGGTTTTTCCTGTGGTCATGTATGGATGTGAGAGTTGGACTGTAAAGAAGGTTGAGCACCAAAGAATTGATGGTTTTGAACTGTGGTGTTGGAGAAGACTCTTGAGAATCCCTTGGACTGCAATGAGATCCAACCAGTCCATTCTGAAGGAGATCAGCCCTGGGTGTTCTTTGGAAGGAACGATGCTAAAGCTGAAATTCCAGTACTTTGCCCACCTCATGCGAAGAGTTGACTCACTGGAAAAGACTGTGATGCTGGGAGGGATTGGGAGCGGGAGGAGAAGGGGACGACAGAGGATGAGATGGCTGGATGGCATCACTGACTCGATGGACGTGAGTCTGAGTGAACTCTGGGAGTTTGTGATGGACAGGGAGGCCTGGTGTGCTGCGATTCATGGGATCACAAAGAGTTGGACATGACTGAGCGACTGAACTGACTGTGGGGACGAACTCATTGAAAAGGTGAGCCAGGTGGCTCAAACGGTAAAGAATCTGCCTGCCATGCCGGAGACACAGGAGACATTGATTCGATCCCTGGGTCAGAAAGATCCCCTGGAGAAGGGAATGGCAACCCACTCCAGTATTCTTGCCTGGAGAATCCCCATGGACAGAAGAGCCTGTCAGGCTACAGTCCATGGGGTCACAAAGAGTCAGGCATGACTGAGCAACTAACATTTAACATTTAAGCAGAAGCTTGCTGTGAGATTGATTTTATTGTTGCCAGCAGCAACCTGGTAGTGGCAACATCAAAACTCACTCATCCATTCTGTGTGTAGACACAGTTTGGGGTGCAAAGTACACACCCCCATATATGTAAATGCATATGCGTATGAAGGTGTTGGGTAGGTGGGGTCCCCGACAATCCCATTGTGGGTGCAGCCTGGACCCCATGACTGTCCATCCAGCTGACTGACAACACTGCCCCTCCCTGTCTCCTTCCCCACCAGCGTGGGCACGTCCCTCCCCTCCTGCTTGTAACTGCAGACCCACCACCGTGGGGACAACCTCGTCTCTCTTCTCTCAGGTTGTCACTGCAGGGGGCTGTGGGGTTTTCTCCTACCTTCTCTCATGGCCACATCACTGCCAAGGGGCCTCCATGGATGACATCCACCACCCCTTCTTGCTTCCCACCTTTGGAGAGACCCATTCTTGTTTTCACTCCCAGGCTCCCTTCCCAGCTCCCAGGCTAAAGTTCTCGGGAGATGCAAGTATCTGTTTTTTCTCTCCAGCGAATCTTTCAGCCATCTCTCCATCATCACCACCAAGATATATATCTGCCTTTCCTCACAGAGGCAGAGGGGGAAAAAAGAGAAGAGGGGAAGGAGGGAAGGAAGGAAGAAGGAAGAGAAGGAGAATGAAGAAATGGAGAGAGAAAGAGAGGGAAAAAGGAAAGAAAGAAGGAGGGATGGAGAGAGGAGGAGGAGACAGGAAATGGAAGAACTGAGCCTTCACATCCCATGGGGTTACCATCTCTATAACCGGCCACCACCAGCCTCAGGAACTCTCAAAGGACTGGGGTTTGGCTTGGGGTCATGATGCATGGAACCTCTTCTAAGGCCCCCTGCCATCTGTTCTGTAGTTAAACAGGAAGAGAGAAAACCTATCAGAGGCAACAGGTGGCAGAGAAGAAGAAGGGGACAGGTCAGGGAACTAGTCGGGGGTAGCGATCAAAGGAGCAAAGCAAGATGGCCAGGGCCTTGGGGCGAGGGGTGGGGAGGTGCAGAGGGTAGTCCCGGAAGGTCTCTTCTGTCAGAATCCTCTCCAGCTCTCTCCAGCTCTAGCCTTGCAGGGGGCCCTGCCAGGGGCCACAGGACCCCTCAGCAGATGCTTGGTGGGTGAGCAGGACATCCAGCTCGGTGGGCTCAGTTCTCAGCCAGAGGGAGGCCCGCCAGCCCCGTACACCCACCAAAGGCGTTGAGTCTCCCACGGGGAGAGGAAAGAATTGCCAAACTCATTTCTTCTCTGAAGTCAAAGAAAACAGTATAAACACGGTGGGCTCTTTGAATTATCCACATGAAATGTTTAATGTGTTTAGCCTGGAGCAGAGGAAACTTAATAAGGAGATGTTCCCATAGTGATTTTGTTAAAAATTTTAATCATCAACTACCATTCATCGTATGGTATCCTATCAGCCACAAGGCTCCAGGCACCTTGCCATGTGCTCTTCTCTCTGAAACCCCTGGAAGGATGCCCCACCCAGACTCCACACACACACACACACACTAATACCACCAGTGTTCCAGGAAATTTCTCTGAGACTCAGAAACATTAAGGAACTTTCTTAAAGTCATAGAACTGGTAACAGAGTCAGAATTGGAAACCCAGATGGGCTAACTCCAAACCAGGGACCTCCATCACTAAACGAATCCTGCTTCTACTTACACTTCAAGGATGAATCAGACAAGTAGATTCAGTCCATTCAGTGCTGTTTTAAAATAAGGCAGAATGGGCATCTTGAACCATCTATAGCTTAATTACTTTTTCCTAAAAACCTAAGCAATTCTGCAAGAGTTAGAGCTTCTTCAAAGGTTGAGATATTCCATTCAGAAGTAAGCACCTCATGCCCTGCAAGTACTTTAAAAATAAAGAGGATCTTTTGAAATACATTATGTGTTTTATTTCTAAATGATAATGTATTACCATCACATGACAACAAAGGTACAAATCGAATGATAAAGAAGAATTTATCCTCAATCTCACCTCCCAATTCATTCACTCCTACCTTCATAGGGAAATCACTGGAGACACATAGAATTTGCCAAAAACAAAATGAAACTAAGTATTTGAAAGCTTCTAAGTAGAACTTCTCAAAAGATGGGATGTGTATGTTTCAACCATTTTCATAAAAAAGAAGACACAGACCCTAAGTCATTACAAGATTAGGACTTTCCTAAAGAGTTTCCCTCATGGTTGCTTCAACTCTCCCCACTCCTCTCAACCACCATCCCTTTTCTGCTTCCAGTGCAAGTCCTGCTTTCATTTGGCCCAAACATTAGACAAGGACCTTTCTCCTGGATACTCTAATCACCTCCTACCCTTTCTCTGCTTCTGTTCTATTGCCCTCCTCACCAATTACCCTGTAATCTGTCAAAAACACAAATCTGACTGTTTCTAGAATAAAGACCTCAATTCTTAACATGGTCTTTGAAGGATATTCTTGGTTGCTTAGC
Organism: Bubalus bubalis; assembly: GCF_019923935.1. Classification (NCBI taxonomy): domain Eukaryota; kingdom Metazoa; phylum Chordata; class Mammalia; order Artiodactyla; family Bovidae; genus Bubalus; species Bubalus bubalis. The sequence continues at coordinate 47,304,219 of NC_059168.1, forward strand.
AACCCTCTACCTCACTCTTATGAGAAATGTTATCAGTTAGGCTGTGTTGAGGGTTTCCCCTATGGCTCAGTAGGTAAACAATCTGTCTGCAATGCAGGAGACACAAGTTCAATTCCTGGGTCAGGAAGATCCCCTGGAGGAAGGCATGACAATCCACTCCAGTATTCTTGCCTGGAGATTCCCATGGACAAAGGAGCCTGGCAACAAAGAGTCAGACATGACTGAGCAATGAGGCACACACACAGGCTATGTTGAGATGCAAGCGGTAGAGCAACTGACTCACAGTAGCCTAAGCAATAAAGACCTTTAATCAACTCATATGTGTTCCTTGTTTAATGTAGTTGCTCTACAATGTTGTCAAAGACCCATGATCTTTCTGCTCTCATCTTCAGCATGTTGGCTGTTGGCCCTCCCATCTGTCACCTCATGAGCACAGGAAGGCTGCTATAGCACCAGATGTTACAACCATATTTAAAAGTAGGAAGCCTGGGGACATTGGTGAGTGGGGCATTGCTTCAAATGATAGTCTTCTTTTTTTTAAAAAAAAATTTACATTATTTTTGGCTGTGCTAGGTCTTCATTGTTTTGTATGACTTCCTGTACTTGTGGCGAGCAGGGGCTACTCTTTGTTGCTGTGTGCAGGCTTCTCTTGTTACAGAACACAGGCTCTCTAGTTGAGGACACAAGCTTCTCATTGTGGTGGCTCCTCTTGTAGGGAGCACAGATTCAGCAGTTGTAGCGTGTGGGCTCAGTAGTTGTGGCTCTCAGGCTCTGGAGCACAGGCTCAGTAATTGTGGCATGTGGGTCTAGCTGCCCCATAGCATATGGAGTCTTCCCAGAGCAGGGATCAAGCTCATGTCCCCTGCATTAACAGGCAGATTCTTAACCACAAGACCATCAGGACAGTCCAATATTATGTCCTCTTGCTATGCACCTTCACAGCACCATGTACTTGTTTCCAGGCACTTATCACAGTGCTCATTATATTTTGTGTCATCTTTTGGGTATCTTTTGTCTTCTTTCTCCCTGAGGACAGGACTCATAGCTACTGTAGCTACTTGTAGCTACATAATTACATAGAGTAACACTGGGCCGAGGTGTTCCATATAGTGATGGAACAGGGCAAGTTCTCAATGAATAATTAATAAGTGAATATACAAGAGCTTTGGAAACATACACTGGTTGCCCTAGAGAAGGACCAGGACTAAGAATAGATTTTGGAGTCATCAGTATAAAATAAATATTTTCACTCTTGGAAGAAAGGAGTCTCCCAGGAAAACTATGTGAGTGAAGATGAAACTTGAGGATTTCTATCGTGTGGAGGTTGGGGAGGAAAGAAGCCCCAGTAGAGTAGGTCCACAGGTAATGAGGGAGAAAGTCTAAAATGCCAAAGTCATTTAACCATCAGAAGGAACTCAAGTCCTTGAGAAGCAACAAGAGGTGGGACTCGCAGAGTGCCAACTAAGCTAAGGGGCACAGTGAAAACCAAGCTGGGTTGTTGTTGCTGTTCAGTCACTAAGTCCTGTCCAACTCTTTGCGACCCCATGGACTGCAGCACACCAAGCTTCCCTGTCCTTCACTATATCCCGGAGTTTGCTCAAACTCATGTCCATTGAGTCAATCATGCCATCCAACCATCATCATGCAGAGAAGAAGCTCAGAGTGTTGGGCCCTGAGAAGGACATACGAGTGGCTCTTCTCCTGGAGTTAGGGGACCAGAATGGTCTCCCCGCTCCTCACACCTGTCCCTGTACCCCTGCCCAGTGGCAGGAATAAGACAGACAGTAGAACTGTAGCACATGGATGGGCTTCCCAGGTGGCATAGTGGTAAAGAATCTGCCTACCTATGTAGGAGGTTCAAGAGACACAGGTTTGATCCCTGGTTTAGAAAGATTCCCTGGAGGAGGAAATGGCAACCCACTCCAGTATTCTTGCCTGGAAAATTCCATCGACAGAGGAGCCACACTCTGATGGGCCACAGTCCATGGGGTTGCAAAGAGTCAGACAGGACTGAGCACACACAGGCACATATACACACACAGAGAGCTGTAGTTCTTTGAAAGCAGTGACAAACCACAGCACGTTGTAAATGAAAAGAGATTCTCTTCCAGCACAGATTCAAGTTGCAGCATCCATCAGTGTCCCCCAGGGAAGGCTTTGCCAACCCCAGAAGGGTCATAGAATGATGATGTGATCCGACATCTCTGCAGATTATTCGGCCCTGCCTCTTCCTTCTCTCTTTCTCTTTTCTTAAGATTTGATACAGGAGCTCAAATTATTTTGACAATTATTTTACCTTGACTTTTTTGTTCAGCCCTTGGCTCATACATCTAGCTGAGTCTGAAATCTACGTATTCATTAAAACATCATCTATCTGGCACGACCATGTGAGGGATGAATGTGGATCTGGTGAACACAGTGTCTATCTAAGCTAAGACTTTGAATCAGAAGATGAAATTTCCAGATGACTAAAATTTTCTGCTTGAGCAACAACAACAACAGCAAAAAGAAACCAAGCATTATCAAGTTCAACACCCTCTCACTTTGAATGCAATCTGCAGCTCCTTCCTTCTTTTTCTTTCCTAATGGTAAAGGGGATGGTAAGGAAGTAGAAAGATGAGCAAGATATAGAGAGAAAGGGAATGGGGGACATGGTTAAGAGGAGAAACTCTCTGAAGCAGGTGTCAGCAAACGTTTTGCTGTAAAGGGCCAGAGAGTAAATATTTCAGTCTCTGTAGAAACTTCTTACTTCTGACGTTGCAGTATAAGAGCAGCCACAGGCAATACACAACCAAATGTGCCCAGCTGTGTTCCAATAAAACTTCATTTATGGACACTGACATTTGAATTTCACATCATTTTCATGTGTCACAAAATCTTCTTCTTTTGATTTTTTAAAAGATTTTTTTTTTTTTTGTCTAGAGCAGTTTTAGGTTCACAGCAAAATGAAGAAGAAAGTACAGAGAGTCCCATATATCCCACTATATGCACAGCCTCCTCTATCATCAAGATCCCCCCGAAATGTGGTCCTTGTGTTACAGCTGATGCACCTACGCTGACACATCACTGTCGTGCAGAGTCCGTAGCTGATATACGGTATGGTTTACTCTTGGAGCTGTTTATTCAATGGTTGATTTTTTTTTCAATAATTACAGTTTTTAAGCTTATGTGCACTAAAAATTAAAATTTTTAGCTTATGTGTGTGCTAAGTTGCTTCAATCGTGTCTAACTGCAGCCCACCAGGCTCCTCTGTCCATGGGATTCTCCAGGCAAGAATACTACAGTGGGTTGCCATGCCCTCCTCCAGAGGATCTTCCAAACCCACGGATCAAACCCACCTCCTTTATGCCTCCAGCCATGGCAGGCATGTTGTTTACCACTTGTACGATCTGGTGAGCCCTTCTTAGCTTATACACCAAACAAATACAGGTAGAGGGTGGGATTTGGTCCACAGGCTGAAGTTTGCTGATGCCTAATCTAAAATGTGAGTTGAAACTATCAAAAGAAGCAAGTCTCTAAGTTTCCCTTCCCTCCTGTCTTCTCTCTACACTCCTCCTTTCACCCCTACAAAGTTCAAATTTTATCCTGCAACATTCATACTGTTCCTCTTAGTTTCTACCTTGGTAGTGGTTCAGTCACTAAGTTGTGTCTAACTCTTGCTCCTCCATGGACTGTAGCCTGCCAGGTTCCCCTCTCTATGGGATTTTTCAGGCAAAAATCCTGGAGTGGGCTGCAATTTCCTTCTGTTCTCAAACAAATACTTACATTTGCATTCTAGAAATTGATTCTTAACCACATGTTCACATTCCTGTAACTGAAGGATTAAGGAACATTCAGAGCTTTCTCTAGAGTAAGATTCTTAAGAAAAAAAGATAGCAAAGGCAGTAGGACTTATGGGAGAGTAAATGACTTCTAAAAGTCAGCTCTGTTGGGACTTACCTAGTGGTCCAGTGGTTAAGACTGCACTTCCAATAATCAAAGGGCTCAGGTTCAATCCCAGACAAAGAAACTAAGGTCCCACATTTCATGTAGCCAAAAAGTATAAATAAAGTAAAATAAAATTGGGTCTTAAAATTAAAAAGAAAATAAAATGTTTCTTAAAAAATGAAGCTCCATAAAGTATGTGCCTTCCCACATTTTTCTCTATCACTGTATTACGAAGTAAAAATCATTTCTTGCTAACTGTAATGCTTAGATTTGATTTTTAAATTTTCTTACCTATGCAGAATGTTAAGTGATTTTCTCTAAAGCCTAAAAATGTTCAGCCATCCCTACTTTTCGATGAAACAAATGGTCAGTATTGCCACTCACAATCAGGGAAAAGCCTTCATAGGTATACTTATTGTGGGCTGATGTCCTTGTCCTTATATTTGCATAACATAAAGGTCATGGGCGTCAGGGAAGAACACAGTGTCTAAAGTGAGACAGGCTTGGGTCCAAACCTAGTTCTGCCACTAATTGTAGGACTTACCATCTCCTTCTTCTTCTTTTTAAAAAATATATATTTATTTTTATTTATCTGGTTGCACTGGGTCTTAGTTGTGGCATGCAGGATTTTAATTCCCTGACCAGGGATGGAACCCAGGTCCCCTGCATTGGGTTTGCAGAGTCTTAGCCACTGAAGCAACAGAGATGTCCAGGACTTACCTTCTTGAAGCTTCAATCCCATCCCCTGAAAGCTGGAAATAATAAAAGTCAATTGTTCTGATGTTTAAATGAACTAACAAATATGAAATCCTAGTTCACATTAGTGTTCTTCATCCCTTCCATCTCTGGAGGCTCTCCTAACGCCCTGCTGGTCTACCAAGCCCCCTTGTTTAACAATCAGCAACAACCTCCTATTTTTCACCTGAAGGTAGAGCAAGCAATAAAAAAGCATTCAAAGTGAATCTCCTGCATTGAAGGTTTTTTTTTTTTTTTTTTAAAGCTGTCTCAGAATATTCAACTTGGATTCAATTACTTACAGCAATAATTAATAGCACATTAGTCCATGAAGCCGGCTTTCTAGAAGTAATAAAGCCAAGCAGAACATGAGCTCACGGCTGCTCTTGGCTCTTAAGTCTCTGCTGAGAAGAGGAGTCTGCCAAGGAATGCTGGGGGGAATTATCAGGGGTGAGAGTTTGCCAAAGCAGAATTAGCCAGGCTCTGATGCGTGCGGTGGGCGCCGGGCAGATGGGGAGACGGCTGAGAGCGAGGCAGGAGTCAGGGAGTGGGTGGGGGCTACAGGGGAGGCTTGGAAGAACCGCAGCAAATATGGGCTGGGGTTGAGATGGGGAGGGGAGGGGTGCTGAGCCCAGAACTGTGTATTTGAGTTAGAGGGGCCTTGCTGTACAGCCCTGATTCAGTTGCTGAAGCTAGAAGAGACTCACCATCAGGTGGTTCTGCCCTCTCACTGTACAGATGACAAAGATGTGGCACAGCTGTGTCCAGACCAGTCCACGTTCTGTGAAGGAAGAGCCTCCTTGAATATGGCTCTTCCTAGGGGTCATTCATGGCTGCCCTGGTGGCTCAGACACAGTCCTCCTGCAATGCAAGAGACTCTGGTTTGATCCCTGGATTGGGATGATACCCTGGAGAAGGGAAAGGCTACCCACTCCAGTATTCTTGCCTGGGGAATAGCATGGACAGAGCAGCCTGGTGGGCTACAGTCCATGGGGTCGCATAGAGTCAGACAAGACTGAGCAACCATTCATACATCATAGGGGTCATTCAGAGAGGGTAAGTCCAATGTTTTGGCCTGGCCAAAGTGGAAACAGATGTCCAGAAACTGCTCAGTTCATCTTGTAAATGTCCAGGCAACATTACCTGCTTGTCCGTCACCCTTGGGCAGAGAGGGCCCCCCTCCCCCCCAACACACCCACACTCACTTGCTATTGCTTTCTTTTGGGTTGTGAGAGCTGAAGTCAACTGTTAGAGCTTTTAAAAAATAATTTGTTGCTATTGCAACAAATATTTACAGTATTTATTCTAATGAAATAGTAATACTAATAATAAGTGTGTCAGTCATTCAGTTGTGTCCAACTCTTCTTGACCTGATGGACAGTAGCCCACCAGGCTCCTCTGTCCATGGGATTCTCCAGGCAAGAATACTGGAGTGGATTGCCATTATCTTCTCCAGGGACTAATAATGAACCAGACACCAATTTGTGGAAATGATCCTTCCACAAAAAGGGTAAGAATTAAATGCCTGTGATTAGCCTGGGGGGATGGAGTGTTCACCTCCTGATTGCCCGCTGGAGAGTCTCCCAGTAAGAAGGACCCCTGCTCTGTTACCTGTGTCTTCAGAGCCACGGCCACCCAGCCAAAGCTTTGCCTACCCGTCTCCCACCCCTCCCCTGGCTAAACACCATCCCCCCACCCCACCTTTCTCCCCTCACCCTGTATACCCCTCCACACAAGGAGGGAACCTGGCATTGGGAGAAGGTGGTTGCTTGGTTTTTCAGGGCAAAGAGGTGCCAATTACAGCCTTTATTAGGCTCATACCGCCGTCTCCCTGCCTCTCGACTGCTGCAGACCACACACACACTCAGTTTTCTTGCTCTGGGACTAGAGGCCTGTGTGGTCCTGCCGACTCACTTATAATAAATCTGTGAGCTTAATAAAAGGCATCACTTCTATCTTTTGATCTCTCTTGAGTTACTCATTAGCTCTGGGTAACACACTTCTTGACTGACAAGCCCTTCTCAGGGAAAATCCAAGCTTGGTGGTTCTTCAAACAAAAAGTGGCGTGGAGAGGTGGTGTGTGTGTATGTGTGTGTGCACGTACATGTGTTCTTATGTTGGTGGTGACATGCTGTGTGATTTGTAGGAAGGGAGAAGGGGAGGGAATAGCTTGGGTATCCTAGGAGACATCTGGGACAAGGTCTCCATAAGAGATGAACATCATCCAGGGCCAGTGCTGCTGGCAGAAAGTTCTAGAACCCTCAGCCGTTGAGCTCTATAGGCCCCACCTGTTCCAGTCTTCCCTCCTGCCTTCCTTTAATCCTTCTGAGGATTCCATTTCTCCAGGGACCCTCTCTATTGACTCCCTGTTAGCACCAAGTCTTAACTTTAATTTAATCTGAGTTTGTTTTCAATGCACTAAGGCCACTTTCTTGTCTATAAATTCATTGAATGGATCAATACTCCTTTTTCTTTCCCATCTCCTGGCACATCCCAAAATCTGTCATACCAGCCACCATGTGTAGGCGCTGGCTACACTTCCTCTGGGCCAGGTTCTGGGCTGAGCTCTGAAAGTGGATTATCCCCATGTGTCTTCACCACTGTCTGAAGTAGAGACAGCTCAGACCTGCATTAACAGTTGAGGAAAGTCAGGCCCAAAGGATGTAAGTGAGTTGCCTGAGGTCACACAGCTCATAGGTATGAATCTCACTCTGGAGCTGTCTGAACCCACAGGCCCTGCCTCAGCCTCCCCTCCCCTCATGCTGGGCCTCCCTGGGATGCTCAGCTGCGCCTGCATTCTACACCCCCTCCAGCACCCAAGTCAGAAGTCGAGGTAAAGTTCCCAGGGTTCCAGTCTCGCTGGGACTCACGTCATGCTCACTCCCTCTGTGGAAGTTCACCTCGGGCCATGGCTGCTCTGGGAAACCACAGCCACTCAGGGGACGGAGGGGTAGACGCCAGACTCAATATCGACTCATTCACTGTGTGTTGGCGTTCTCAGCTGAGAAAACAAAACTACGAGGCCCGCCATGTTTGGTCCTCTTTACCTCACAGACAGTCTTCTCTCCAGCCACCCCCACATGAAACCACAAGCTCAGGGACCACAGGGCCTCAGAAGACAGAGAGGTGAACTGGCCTGGTGGAGGAGGGTGCAGGGGCCTCAGCCAAAGCAGGCTCAGGCCCCAGCCCTGCCCCTCAGCACCTATTTGACCTTGGCCGCGTCTCTCAGCTTCTCTGCTCTGTCTCCTCACACATTAAAGGGAAGTAATAATAATGACTACTTCTTTTTAAAAATCTTTTAATAGTTAATTTATTGATTAATTTCTAGCTTCAATGGGTCTTCATTGCTGCACATGGACTGTCTCTAGTTGTGGCAAGTGGTGGCTTTTCTTGTTTCAGAGCACAGGCTCTAGGCGCACAGGCTTCAGTAGCTTCAGCACAAGGGCCTAAGTTGCCGCATGGCACGTGGACTCTTCTGGACCAGGGATCAAACCCGTGTCCCCTGCAATGGCAGGTGGATTCTTAACCACTGAACCACCAGAAAAGTCTTCTTTTTTTTTCTTAGTAATTTTAGAAATTATTATATATTTTACATTGGGCAGTTCAGGAAAGGAAGTAATGGCAATGATTCAAGCACATAAATGATTCAAATTTTAAAAACTCCTTTGTAATTACATCTAATCAATAGTAGAAATGTACGTAGACACCAACTCAGCTAACAAAATAAGTAAAGTAACTCTATACACTGTAAATCTCAGTGATGAGAAACATGAATGATCAGTTAAGTTGCTTTGTCATTTTGTGTTTTTTTTTAAGAAACATGATTCACATTTGCTTCAATCACATACACATTCAAGTGTTAAATTAGACCACTGATGCCAACAATTTAAACCTATGATCTTAAAAGAATATCTAGTTTAATACAAAGAAATTTAAGAAGAAAATGTCAAGACCCTGATCAGAAGTATTCCACACCAGTTGTACCACTCTAGTATACAAAGGTTCAAGTAAGGTTGAGAAAAAAGACTTGATTCTTTTCCCCAAGGTAGGCATGATCCAAGAAATAGGCGAGCTACACATTCTATGGAAACCAGCCAGAAATCTATACATTGCCAATAAGGCACTCCTTGCCTTAATAAATAACCACATTTTAAAAACCTATATGCATGCACACTAAGTCACTTCATTTGTGTCTGACTCTTTGCAACCCTAGGGACTGCAGCCCACTAGGCTCCTCGGTCCACGGGATTCTCCAGGCAAGAATACTGGAGTGGGTAGTCATACCCTTCTCCAAAGGATCCTCCCGACCCAAGGATGGAACCCAAATCTCTTATGTCTCCTGCACTGGCAGGTGGGTTCTTTACCACTAGCACCACCTGGGAAGCCCCCTCAAAAGAAACCTAGGTCATGCTATAAAAACAGAACATATAGAGTAATATTTGTGACTACAAGTGTGATTTAATTTTTGCCTTCTATAAACAATATTCTTTGAAATGCTTAAAGTTCTTTTCTGGTGTGACAAGCTACAGGCGTACATGGGATGGTCTACTGATTAACCTTCTCAAAGTATTTCTTGGAAGCAATCAGATGGAGTTGGATTATAGGAGAATCCAGTGTCCAGCTGGCTAGGCAAACTTCTCAATGGGATTCCACAAACTGGAATGCCTTCACCAAGCTAGGGTCTCTCCCACGCTTGGGCCCACTGGGAGATCATTGACACTCGAAGGCTTGATGACTCCATTGGGGTCAATTATGAAGAGACCTCTTAGTGCAAGAACAGAACCTTCTAACAAATAGTACACCCTAATCTCGGGAAGTTTGTTTAGTCACATCTGACAAGAGCATGATGTTCATGTGGCCCAAACTACCATTCTTCCTCAATGTATTTATCTGGGCCAGGTGGCTGAAGTGGGAATCTACGTGACACTGCAATGATTCTACATTATGAAATTCATTGGCTTTGTCACTAAAAGCAGTAATTTCTATAGGACACACAAAGGTGAAATCTGAAGGATAGAAGAGCACCAAATATTTCCCCTTAAAGTCATCAAGGCTTGGACTTCCCTGGTGGTTAGTGGTTAGGAATCTGCCTGCAAATGCAGGGGACATGGGTTCAATCCCTGCTCTGGAAAGATTCCACCTGCTGCTGGTCAACTAAGCTCATGCACTGAAATGAACAGTAGGCCCTGCTGCTACAAGTAGAGAAAGCTCACGAGCAGCAATGAAGACCCAGCACAGCCAAAAATTGATTAATTAATTTATTAAAAAAATATAAAGTCCAGAGGGATGGAATGGGGAGGGAGGAGGGAGGAGGGTTCAGGATGGGGAACACATGTATACCTGTGGTGGATTCATTTTGATATTTGGCAAAACTAATACAATTATGTAAAGTTTAAAAATAAAATAAAATTTAAAAAAAAAAACAAAACACTAGTGCCCTAATAAGGACCTACTGTAGAGCACAGGGAACTCGACTCAATACTCTGTAATGGCCTATATGGGGAAAGAATCTTTTAAAGAGTGGAGATATATATATATATAATATCTATAACTGATTCACTTTGCTATACAGCAGAAATTAATGCAATATTGTAAATCAACTATATTCCAATAAAAGCTTTTAAAAATAAAACTGTAAAAAAAAAAAAAAATAAAGTCATCAAGGCTTAGTTCTTTGAATGCTCCATTGATAACAGCTGTGCCCTTACAGTAGCATGCATGCTGGGTGACAGCAAGAGCATGGCATAAGGTATGCAGAAGCAGAAATGTCCCAAGGAATGGCACCCACATGTCTGACAATCAAAACCCCAGAGCTACCTTCCCACATGGCCACCATCTTCAGTCTCAATAATGCCTATTTTATATTAAGTGAGATAATCCATGTAGAAAGAAATCTTTTTTTCAAGGTGAGTTATTATTAGTGTCATGGGTTGAATTGAGTCCCCTCAAAGTTATGCTGGAGTCCTAACTCCCAGTACCCATGAATGTGACATTATTTGGAAATAGGGTCTTTGTAGATGTAATCAATCTAAGATGAGGGCATTTGGATGGACCCTAATTCAATATGGCAGATGTCCTTATGCGAAGGAGAAATTTGGACACGGATGTACACAGGGTGGAGAACCCCGTGTGAAGACACAAACCTAGAGGGAAGGTGGCCGTACAAAGACAGAGACAGTAATTGGAGTGATTCTGGCACAAGCCATTGAAACCCTGGAGCTACCAGAAGCTGGAAGAGGCAAGAAGGACCTTTGTCTTGAGGTTGAAGAAGGAACATGGCCCTGCTAACATCTTGATTTCAAACTTCTAGCCTTTAGAACTATGAGAAGAAAACTTTCTCTTATTTTAAGGCGTCCATTTTGCGACTTTTTTACAGCAGCCCTAAACAAAGCCCAGGCAGCTCAGTGGTAAAGAATCCACCTACCAATGCAGGAGACATGGGTTCTATTCCTGGATCAGGAAGATCTTTCAGAAAAGGAAATGGTGACCCACTCCAGTATTCTTCCCTGGAAAATCCCATGGACAGAGGAGTCTGGCAGGCTACAATCCACAGGGTCACAAAAAGAGTCAGACTTGACTTACCGACTAAACAACAAAACTAATACAATTAGCATTAAAAGGATTTCTGATCCAGGAGACCCAAGACTTCTTTCTTAGTTTTGACCTTGCTTCTAAATAGTTTTGTAAACTTGGGCAAATTATAAAGGCATCGATTGTTAGAGCTGAAAAAGACCTTAGGATCAGGGGAAGAAACCGAGCTCCACAAAGGGGAGGGACAGGTACATAACCCCAGAGAACCTCAGTGACTTCATCTGTCAACAAGAGATAATTATCCCCAGCCCACTTACTCTGCCCAGCTGTGGTTGACATGTCAATAAGATCACCTGGGTAGACCAGTTGCCACCACAATCTCAGCAACACACACACACACATACTACTGTCTGCCTTCAGAGGAGCACCCTTGTCAGTTTCACAGGATTCTGGTTGATTCAGAGAAAGGAGCCAAGCCAATGATGAGCTATTTGAAGCAGATGGAATCCATAGGGTGTCTGGGCACCCATGTGACCATGAACCCACTGGTTAGGTAAGGAGGGAGGTAAATGTGTCAGTGTGTCCTTTGAGAGGCAGTGCAGACAGCATCTACTGACATCAGTGAAGGAGGGTTTGGACTCTTAGGGAAGAAAGTGATGAATGGACACCTGGATTCTGCACCAGGTGTTGCTGCCTGAGTCACTATGCATCCTTGGGCAAGTCTCATACCCTCTCTGGGCCTTTCCATATCTGTCTATACAATATGAAGCTGGGACCTGCTCCCAGATCGCTGTGACTCCAGAATCTCTGATCTTAACCATCATCTTATACTGCCAAAAGGATGAAAGCAACCAGTCAGTCCAGGGAGTACAGAGTGTCAGTAGGGCATTATGGACATATGCATACATCTATGTTCTAAAGTCACAGAGCTGACAGCATCAGAAGGTGATCTGGCTCAACCTGCCAGGTGATAGCCCTCCTAAGTGGATGTTGGAATAGCTTCTGGATACTCCAGTGATGTTTTTCTTATTCCTCTTGAGCATACTCATTCTGCTGGCATGAAAAACAGTCTTCCTTATGTGAGGAAGTGATGAATATAAAGATTATGCTCAGTTGCTCAGTCATGTCTGACTCTTTGCGACCCCATGGACTGTAGCCCACCATGATCCTCTGTCCATGGAATTTCCCAGGCAAGAATACTGGAGTGGGTTGTCATTTTCTCCTCCAGGGGATCTTCCCGACCCAAGGATCAAACCCATTCCTCTTATGTCTCCTGTATTAGTAGGTGGATTCTTTATCACTACTGCTACCTGGGAAGCCCAAATATAAAGATTAAGAGTTTACAAAACCAATTCAAAGTCAAGCTGGGTTCTGCCATGCTTTTTAGCCTGTATGACTTTGGGCAAATCACTTTGCCTTTGCTAAGACTGATGTGGAGACTTGGCAGAGTCACCGTGATGGTGAAGCAATGGAAGATTGTGACAGCTCTTGGCAACCCCGGAACACACCAAGCGCTCAAGAAATGTAGGCTTTCCCTCCCTGTGTTCATCTAGAGTCAAACAGATTTACCTACTCTTCGTACTTCTGAAAGTTCTTCAACTGTCTGAAAACGACACTCAAGTGGTTCCCCAACCCTTAGCATTTTCACCTGTCTCTCCATCATCATCTTCATCATTGCCATCAACACCATTATCTTTTATTATCATCATCACCAACAGCTTCCTCACCATCATCTTTAGTCATCAACTCTTTTTTTTTTTTCTATTGTACCATTCAGCTTGTAGGGTCTTAGCTCCCCAAAGTGAAAGTGAAAGTCACACAGTCAGGTCTGACTCTTTGCGAGTCCATCTACTAAACAGTCCATGGAACTCTCCAGTCCAGAATACTGGAGTGGGTAGCCTTTCCCTTCTCCAGGGGCTCTTCCCAACAGGGATCGAACCCAGATCTCTCGCATTACAGGCAGATTCTTTACCAGCTGAGCCACAGGGAAGCCCAAGAATACTGGAGTGGGTAGCCTACCCCTTCTCCAGCAGAGCTTCCCAACCCAGGAATTAAACCAGTGTCTCCTGCATTGCAGATGGATTCTTTACCAACTGAGCTATGAGGGAAGTCTTGCTCTCCAAATAGCAACTGAACCTGAGCTCTCAGTAGTGAAAGCTGGGAGTTCTAACCACTGGACTACCAGGGAATACCCCATCACTATCTTTTATCATTATCATCCTCATCATCGCATCACACACATGAGTTAATACTAGAATTTATCATGTATTCTTACAGGTGTGGCCAGTGGATCCTTCAACAATCAGTGAGCTGAATATTTTTCTCGTTTTATAAATGATGAAACTGCATCTCAGAGAACTAAGCTAACTTTCTCAGACTGACGCAGATAAAGGCATCAAAGACAGAAACCTAACCTAGGTTTCATGATGCCAAATCTTAGGACGGTTCCTTTGATGGCACTACTGTTTGGGGTTTTGGGGGGGGTTTGTTTTTGTTTTTTATTTTTTAATGTGGCTGCCTCCAGCCTTGGTTGCAGCCCATGGCTCTTCACTCTGGTGCTCTAGTTGTAGCACTCAGGCTCTCTAGTTTTGGCACCTGGGATCCAGAGAACAGACTTAGATGCCTGGCAGCCTATGGGATCTTAATTCCCCAGGCCAGGGACCGAACCTATATCCACTGCATTGGAAGGTGGATTCTTAACCATTTGACCACCAGGGAAGTCCTGGAATTACTGTTTTTAGCAAACATATCACCCAGACAGCTCAAGTTATACAAGGAATGAGGTGGGACCCTCCATGTGTTTTCCAATGAGGTTTGATATTCTCCATTACGTTCTTGTGCAACTGACTTCTCAAACTTAAAGGGGAAATTTTGTGCTTGAGTGTGTGACTGTGTATGTGTGTGTGTGTGTGTGAGAGAGAGAGGATGTAGGTATCCCTGGAAACCTCTGGAGCCCTGCTCCTGCCAAGCAGACTTGGGATTCAGCCCACACCTGTGAGATTTGGATGTCTTTTGTCCCCTGAGAGCCTCACTCTGCCTGGCTAATCCAGGCAGAGCTTCCTGCTGCCTCCTTTCAGGACGCAGTTCAGACCAGAATATTAATAGAGATTACAGCAGGGAGAAGAAGCAATCTGAGCGAGGGAGGGGGCTGCCGGGCAGGAAGCTTGGCATCCTGGCAGAATCTTTCCATATATGATCTCGAACCACTGGTTTGGAAGCAGTATGTGATGCAGGGGGCCCTTCCCTGGGGTGTCTGGAGCGAGTCTGTATCCTCTCCCCAGGTTGTTCCGAGGACAAATCATCTCATACCTTTTTCAGGTAATTGACATGCACGCATCTTTTTTCCCCCCATGCATATCAAACTCTGCTTACTACAGAGTGACCTTACAGCCCAGTTTGACTGAGACAGGTTTACATCTACTGTCCTGACGTTTTACTATCTGTCACCATCAAAAGTGAACGTGAAAGTCGCTCAGTCATGTCTGACTCTTTGCAACCCCATGGACTGTACAGTCCATGAAATTCTCTAGGCCAGAATACTGGAGTGGGTAGCCATTCCCTTCTCCAGGGGATCTCCCCAACCCAGGGATCGAACCCAGATCTCCCACATTTCAGGTGGATTCTTTACCAGCTGAGCCATCAGGGAAGCCCTGGTCACCATCAAAAGTGTCCCTATTTGGATTTTCTTCCAAGAATAAGCATCAAAGAAGACAGGGAACAAGAGCTACCACATGTGGGGGTTGCCATGTAGATTACTGGGAAGAGCATTAGACTTGGAAGCAAAGGAGGCCTAGACCACTTTCTACCTAAGTAGGATTCAGATGTGTCATCTGTAAAATGGGCATAATCATACCTACCTCCCAGGGTTTTTGATGGTGAATGGCCTTAGTGGGCTCTGTTCTCTGCAGTCATCACCTTGAATGATCTGTTTTACCTTCATTTTTCAGTTACAATTAAGCCTGTTTTTCTTCAGAATTTTTGAATGTCTGGTCACATGAAATCAGTGGGGACTTTGAGCCAGCCAGGGTCAGGGCCTGGTCACCTATAGGATCTGCTTAGAGCTATAAATGATCCATGGAAAAAAAATTCAACCCATGTTTCAGTGCTGTGCCAGCTGGGACAGCCACACCCAAGGAACTGCTAATTTGGTGGATGGATTTGGAACTGGAAAATGAGAAAATGATTTACTTGTTGGAAGTTTAGAATATGAGAGGCAATAAGCAGAAAGTGGTATTAGAAGATGGATTAACTGCACTAAAAGACTGAATGTCTGTCAGGGAGGAAGATACCAGAGTCAACCCTGTGAAGTCATTCCCCTGGAGATCCTGGCTTAGAAGATTCTCTCCAGCCTGTTTCCTGATCCCAGCACTGCTCCCCAAGCCCTACATTACTGAGTTCCCAAGGGGCCCCCACGTGCCACCCTCCTGCTCCCTTCCACTGCTGGTGGTTGACAGGGACACTCGTCAGTCACGATCTGGCCTGCCAACTGTGCTGCATCTTTTCCGACCACACAGCACCTGAGCACCTAAGGCCATGACTACAGACACACCTCTGAGGCCACCGCAATAAAATGGATATTGTAATCAAGCAAGTCCCACGGATTTTTTGGTTTCCCAGTGCATTTCAAAGTTACGTTGGGTTTCTGCTTCCCTGGTGGCTCAGATGTAAAGAATCTGCCTGTAATGCAGGAGATGCAGGTTGGATCCCTGGAGAAGGGAATAGCTCCAGTATTCTTGCCTAGAGAATTCCATGGACAGAGGAGCCTGGTGGGCCACAGTCCATGGGGTCGCAAAGAGGACACTACTGAGTGACTAACACACTTTCCCTGTTCTTATTGGTAAAGAATCCGCCTGTCAATGCAGGAGACACGGCTTCAATCCCTGATCCAGGAAGACCCCACATGCCTCGGAGCAGCTAAGCCCGTGCGCCCCAACTACTGAGCCTGCGCTCTAGAGCCGGGGAACCACAACTACGGAGCCCACGTGCCAGAACTAGTGCAGCCCCTGTGCCCTGGAGCTCATGCTCTGCAACAAGAGAAGCCACCACAATGAGAAACCCTAGCACTGCAACTAGAGAGTAGCCTCCACTCGCTGAAACTAGAGAAAAGCCCGCACAGCAGTGAAGACTCAGCACAGCCAAAAATAAAGTTATTTTTTAAAGTTCTGTTAGTAGACTGTTGTATGATGTGTACAAAAGCATTATGTCTAAAAACTAAGGTACATACCTTAATTGAAAAAATCTTTATTGCTATAAAATGTTAACCATCATCTGAGCCTTCAACAAATCATAATTTTTTTGCTGGTGGAGGGTCTTGTCTTGATGTTGGTGGCTGCTAACTGATCAGGATGGTGGTTGCTGAAGGCTAGGCTGGCTGTGACATCTTCTTAAAATAAGACAACAATGAATTTGCCACATCAATTGACTCTTATTTTCATGAATGATTTCTCTGTAGCATGCATTGCTTTCCAATAGTGTTTTACCCACAGGAGAACTTCTCTGAAAGTTGAAGTCAGTCCTCACAAACCCTGCCACTTTTTCATCAATAAGTTCATGTAATATTCCAAATCCTTTGTTATCATTTCAACGGTCTTCACAGCATCTGCATTGGGAGTAGTTTCCATCTCAAGAAACCACTTTCTTTTCTCATTTCCTAGAAGCAGTTCCTCATCTGTTCAAGTGTTCTTATGAGATTGCAGCAATTTAGTCACATCTTCAGTTTCCACTTCTAATTCTCTTAGTATTTTCATCACAGCTGCAGTTACTTCCTCTACTGAAGTCTTGAATCCCTCAAAGTCATCTGTAAGGATTGGAATCAACTTCTTCCAAACTCCTATTCGTGTTGATAGTTTGACCTCTTCCCACGAATCACAAATGTTCTTAACAGAGTCAAGAAGAGTTCATCCTTTCTAGTAGGCTTTTTTTTTTTTGCTCTTAAACATATTAATATATATTCAACTCATCCAAAATAAGATAAAGATTAAAATATTTATGATAAGAGAAAAAGCACCAACATGTATTTTCCTCTATCAAAATGCCAAAAATAAACAACTTCAAATGGAGAATAAATTTTATAATATCTACCAAAATAACCAATACATAGGCTCCTTAACCCATCAACTCTGGTTTTAAGAACTTATTCCACATGAATAAAATAATATATATTGCTATTGTTGTTTAGTTGCTAAATCATGTCCAACTCTTTGTGACCCCATGGTTTGTAGCCCACCAGGCTCCTCTGTCTGTAGGAATTCCCAGGCAAGAATACTGGAGTGAGTTGCCATTACCCTCTCCAGGTCCAGTAGGTTTTCCAATGATTCTGCCCAGATCCATCACTATCTCTGGCATCCACAGCATTATGAAATGTATTTCCTAACTAATAAGACTCAGAAGTAGAAATAACTCCTTGCAGAGTGGATGTTGTATTAGCAGGTAGGAAAACAAAATTTATCTCATTATGCATTTCCAGAAGAGCTCTTGGCTGATCAGGTGCATTGTCAATGAGCCAGAATATTTTGAAAGGAATCTTTTTTTTTTTTTTCTTAGCAGTAGATCTCAACAGTGGGCTTAAAATATTCAATAAACCATGTTTCAAACAGATGTACTGTCTGAGTGTTGTTCTATTTAGGTTTTGTTCTACTTATAAAGCACAAGCAGAGCAGATTTAGCATAATTATTAAGGGCCCTAGGATTTTGGGAAATCAATAAATGAGCATTAGCCTCATTATTCCCACCTGCATTATTCCCTAATAAGAGAGTCAGCCCCTTTGAAGCATTGAAGCCAGGCATTGACTCTCTAGCCCACTGACTGCTCTCTAGCTATGAAAGTCTTAGATGGCATCTTCTTCCAACAGAAGGCTGTTTCATCTACATGGAGTACCTGTTGTTTAGCATAGCCACCTTCATTAATGATCTGAGCTAGATCTTATGGATAACTGGCTGCAACTTCTACATCAGCACTGGTTGCTTCACTTTGTACTTTTACATTACAGAGATGTCAGTCATCTCTCCTTAAACCTCATGGACCAACCTCTGCTAGTTTCACACTTTTCTTCTGCAGCTTCCTCACCACTCTCAGCCTTCACAGAACTGAAGAGCAATAGGGCCTTTCTCTGGATTAGGCCTTGACTTAAGGGAATGTTGGGCTTCCCTGGTGGCTCAGAGGTTAAAGTGTCTGCCTGCAATACAGGAAACCTGGGTTCGATCCCTGGGTTGGGAAGATCCCCTGGAGAAGGAAATGGCAACCCACTGTAGTATTCTTGCCTGGAGAATCCCATGGGCAGAGGAGCCCGGTGGACTACAGTTCACAGGGTCCCAAAGAGTCGGACATGACTGAGTGACTTCACTTTCACTTTCACTTTAAGGGAATGTTAGAGCTGGTTTGATCTTCTATCCAGACCACTAAAACTTCTTCCACATCAGCAATAAGGCTGTTTTACTTTCTTATCATTTGTGTGTTCACTGGAGCAATGCTTTTCATTTCCTTCAATAACTTTTCCTTTAGCCCATGAGGCCTAGCTTTTGGACTATCATGGCTTTCAACATACCTTCCTCACTAAGCTTAGTCATTGCTAGCTTTTGCTTTGAAGTGAGAGATGTATGACTCTTCCTTTCACTTGAAAACTTAAAGGCCTTTAAAGGGTTATGAAATGGCCTAATTTCAATACTGTTGTGTCTCAGGGAACAGAAAGGCCCAGAGAGAGGGAGAGAAAGGGACAATGACCAGCCAATGGAACAGTCAGAACACACACAACATCCATCCATTAAGTTCACTCCTTATATGGGCGTGGTTCATGGCTTCAAACAATTACAATAGTCACATCAAAGATCAATATCACAGATCACCCTCACAAATGTAATAATAATGAAAAAGTTTGAACGTGAAAGTGTTAATTGCCCATTCTTGTCCAATTCTTTGCAACCCCACGGACTGTGCCACCCCTAGGCTCCTCTCTGTCCATGAAATTTTCCAGGCAAGAATACTGGAGTGGGTAGCCATTCCCTTCCCAGGAGATCTTCTAAACCCAGGTTTTGAATCCAGGTCTCTCACATTGCAGGCAGATTCTTCACTATCTGAGCCACCGGGGAAACCCTAAAAAAGTGTAGAAATACTGTGAGAATTACCAAAACATGATATAGACCCAAAGTGACAAAATGCTGTTATAAAAATGGTGCCAATAGACTTGCTCAACACAGGGTTGTCACAAACCTTCCATTAAAAAAAAAAAAAAAGATATCTACAAAGTGGAATAAAACAAGGTACCCCTGTACTCAGAGCCACAGGTGTTTCCAAATGCAGAAAGTATTGCCAGGCCTTGTTTAGGCTGTTTTCTCTTCTGAATAAGTCCTGGTTTTCCCCACCATGTGAACGCAGTCACCTTTTTAAAAAAACATTTTTTTTTTATTTGTTTGGCTGTGCTGGGTCTTACTTGGTGGCACATGGGATCTATAGTCACGGCTTGTGAATTCGTAGTTGCAGCATGTGAGGTCTAGTTCCCTGACTAGGGATCGAACCCAGGCTCCCTGCATTGGGAACTCAGAATCTTAGCCACTGGACCACCAGGGAAGTCACTGCAGCCACCTTTCAACACCAAAAATAAAGATTATTGATCCTCAAACCTTTTCTTGACTCCAACTCTCCAGGCCATGTGAATCATTCCTCCCCTACTACTTCACTGTGAGGTTAGTTTTCTTTGCAAACATGACCATACTTTAAGGGTGTTAGGTAGTTAGAATAGAAAAAGGAGTCCAAATGGGCAGCAGCTAAAAGACAAAGAATGAGATAAAGCACGAGAAAGGGGAACAAAGGAACAATCCGTGGTCCTGAGTGGGAACCTCAGGTGAAACAAACATGCACCCTTCCTGACTGATGATGGAGGCAAGCCCTAATTTGCATAGGGCAAGCTGGGGTGGGGGGAGGAGACAAAAAGTATAAAGCAGACAAGATGAGTTGAGGTCTCTCCTCCAGGGTCAGCCTGCCCTCATGACTTGGGGGTGTACTATCCTCTACCAAATAAAACTCTGAGCTGTAACCAAGCTATAACACTGATCTGTCATTTCAAATCTTTGTTGCAGTGAGACTGAACTGAGGAAACTGCACACTCTTCCAACAGAGGAAACTGTCTCTGTGTGTGTTCCCTCCATCCTGCGAGCTCTGGAAGGGGAGGTGCTGTCCCCACCCAGCTTTGCATTTCCAGTGACTCACACAATGGGATTCAAGTTAACCTCTTTAAGACTCTTCTCAGGACACAAGGTGCTTTGACTCTTTTATTAGTTAGGGTGCTGCAGAACAAATATATTCATTATGTACGGAGATGTAAAGCTTGCCTTGTGGCTCATTGATAAAGAGTCTGCCTGCAATGCAGGAGATTCGGTTTCAATCTTGGAGTCAGGAAGATACCCTGGAGAAGGAAATGGCAACCCACTCCAGTATTCTTGTCTGGGAAATCCCATGGACAGAGGAACCTGGAAGGTTACAGTCCACGGGCTTGCAAGAAAAGTTGGACATGACCTAGCAACCAAACAACAACCAAATATAAAGACAAGGGTGACACACGACCCAGAGAAGTTGACACATGAAAAGAACCATCACAACTCCTCTGCAAAGCTGGATATTGTTTAAAGGCAACCAGCATCCATTCCCTCCCACTTCTAGCCTCTTAAGTACACTGCAGACTCAAACCTGAGAGCTGTGTTTCCCAGATTCCTTTGCCAGCAAGGATATTATTAAGGTTCAGGTTCTGCCAATGGATCAAACTGCAAGAGATTTTGAAGCAAGGCAGAGACATCCTCCATCCAGCACCAGGGACAGAAGAATAAACTTCTGCAGATGTAGTTTTACAGTGGCTGCTAGATTCCTATCCTCTTATGTCAGCTGTGCTGGCAGCTCTGTAAGCAGATGGGGTGAGGGCCCCTGTGAAAGAGAACCACACATGGCTTTCTTGACAGAAGAAAAGTCATTTTTGGCCTAAGGCATTTCATGATCTAATCCTGGCCTCTCACTGTTTCCATTGTTTCCCCATCTATTTGCCAAGAAGTGATGGGACCGGATGCCATGATCTTAGTTTTCTGAATGTTGAGTTTTAAGCCAACTTTTTCACTCTCCTCTTTCACTTTCATCAAGAGACTCTTTAGTTCTTCTTTGTTTGCTGTCATAAGAGTGGTACCATCTGCATATCTGAGATTATTGATATTTTTCCCTGCAATCTTGATTCCAGCTTGTGCTTCATCCAGCCCAGCATTTTGCATGATGTAATCTGCATATAAGTTAAATAAGCAGGGTGACAATATACAGCCTTGATGTACTTCTTTCCCAATTTGGAACCAGTCTGTTGTTCCATGTCCTGTTCTAACTGTTGCTTCTCCGCAATGGCAACAATGGAAACAGTGAGAGACTTTATTTTGGGGGGCTCCAAAATCACTTTCAGATGGTGACTGCAGCCATGAAATTAAAAGATTCTTGCTCCTTGGAAGACAAGCTATGACCAACTTAGACAGTATATTATAAAGCAGAGACATTGCTTTGCCAACAAAGGTCTGTCTAGTCAAAGCTATGGTTTTTCCCAGTAGTCATGTATGGATGTGACAGTTGGACTATAAAGAAAGCTGAGCATGGAAGAATTGATGCTTTTGAACTGTGGTGTTGGAGAAGACTCCTGAGAGTCCCTTGGACTGCAAGGAGATCCAACCAGTCCATCCTAAAGGAAATCAGTCCTGAATATTATTTAGAAGGACTGATGCTGAAGCCTGAAACTCCAATACTTTGGCCATGTGATGTGAAAAATTGACTCAAAGGAAAAGACCCTGATGCTGGGAAAGATTGAAGGCAGGAGGAGACAGGGACAACTGAGAATGAGATGGTTGAATGGCATCACCGACTCGATGCTCATGAGTTTGAGCAAGCTCTGGGAGTTGGTGATGGACAGGGAAGCCTGGTGTGCTGCAGTCATGGGGTTGCAAAGAGTCGGACATGACTGAGCAACTGAACTGAACTGAACTGAATCCTGGCCTTAATGCTTGTCCTTGAACAAGTCTTGGTGATTAACAATTTTAAGGGAACAAAAGAATGCAGGAGCAAAGGAAAAGCAGTCAAGAAACAATAGTTGAGTGATAAAACAGAGTCCTAGTTCCTCCTGAAAGAACATACATCACAGTCTGATACTTACCTTTGAGTTCTGCAGGCAACTCCACCCAAATGGAGGAGGGAATGATGATGTTGACCTTGTCTGATACTCGTGACTTCAGTCAACTACAGCTTGAACTCTATCAACCTTTGTCCCAATTCTATGCTGAAATCTCCTCTGCTCAAACACCTTCATGAATATGCACATGCCCTTAGCTTAAAACTTCTCCAATTTAGATGTTCTGGGAGACACTGCTTTGGGAAAGATCCCACAGCAAGTAAGTTCTCCTTACTTGCTGTGAATAATAAATCCTTCCTTCTCCCCATCTTTGGCTTGGTTGTGTCTTGGCCTGACACCTACAGAGGTGAACCCAGTTTTCAGGTGATAGTGGTAAAGAACCCACCTGCCAAAGCAGGAGACAGAGGAAATGCAGGTTCAATCCCTGGGTCAGGAAGATCCCCTGGAGAAGGAAGTGGCAACCCACTCCAATATTCTTGCCTGAAGAATTCCATGGACAGAGGAGCCTGACATGGGGTCACATAGAGTGGGACATGACTGAGCAACCAACACTAACAGCACTGTATAGAAAATTGATCTAGAAAATTGATTCATTAACTTAGCTTAATGAAATTTGCTCCTGAAAATGCTCTTGAGGTGTATTAATGTTGGTATGATTCTATTTTTTAAATTTTGTGTATCTAGATCCAGAGTCCAAATAACTTCAGGTCAATACAATGATATTTCTTCTGGGGTTCAGTGCAAAAAGGAAAATAAAAACACTTTAGAGATTTCAAGAAAAATTGGTTTATTGCAGAGAATGAGGTATTTGGAGTGAGGAGTAAAGCCTGGGGCCAGCATCTACATTTTGGTTGGGCTGCCTCTGCAGGTCACAATCCAGAGGTCAGAAAGCTACAGGGACCCGCTGCTGTCACCTGGAAACTGGGCTCACCTCTTTGTAGGGTGTCAGGCCAAGACACAACCAAGTCAAAGATGGGGAGAAGGAAGGATTTATTACTCACAGAAAGTAAGGAGAACTTACTTGCTGTGGGATCTTTCCCAAAGCAGTGTCTCCCAGAATATCTAAATTGGGGAAGTTGTAAGCTAAGGGTACATGCATATTCATGAAGGGGCTTGAGCAGAGGAGAATTTAGCATAGAATTGGGGCAAAGGTTGCCAGAATTCAAACTGTAGTTGACTGAAGTCACGAGGATCAGAAAAGATCAACATCATCATTCCATTCTCCACCTGGGTGGAGTTTCCCTGAGAACTCAAAGATAAGTATCAGACTGTGATGTATGTCCCTTGAGGAGGAACTAGTACTCTTTTATCACTGAACTATTGTTTCTTCAAGGCTTTTCCTTTGTTCCTGCATTGTCTCTCTTCCCCTAAGGTCCCTAATTATTGAGACCTGTTCAAGGGCAAACACTGTGGCCAGGCTTAGGTCACAAAATGCCTTAAGCCAAAAATGGCTTCTCATGTGTCAAGGAGAAGAAGGTGACAGAGGGTGAGATGGTTTGGATGGCATCACTGACTCAATCGACATGAGTTTCAGCAAATTCGGGGAAATAGTGAAGGACAGAGAAGCCTGGTATGCTGCAGTCCATGGGGTCACAAAGAGTCAGACACAACTTAGTGACTGAACAACAAATGTCAAGAAAGCCATGCTTTTGACTTCTCTGGAGGTCCAGTGGTTAAGAGTCTGCCTCCCAGTGCAGGGGACATGGATTCAATCCCTGGTCCAGGAAGATCCCACGTGCCACAGGGCGACTAAGCCCACGACTACTGAGTCCTTGCACCCTAGAGTCCGTGCTCTGCAGGAAGAGAAGCCTCTGCAGTAAGAAACCTGTGCACCACAACTAGAGAAAACCTGCACACAGCAACAAAGACCCAGCACGGTCAAAAATAAGTAAATAAATAAATAAAAATTAAAATAAAGGAAGTGCACCTGGTTCTCTTTCTCCAGGCACCCCCCTACCCTATCTGCTTATAACACAGGTATACGGTTTTCCTTCTTATTTCCATTTTTATTTTATTGAAAAAAATTAATCAGGATCATGTTTTTTCTGTTTATACTATAAAATTTAACAATGAAAGATGACTT
This sequence comes from Bubalus bubalis, assembly GCF_019923935.1. NCBI lineage: Eukaryota > Metazoa > Chordata > Mammalia > Artiodactyla > Bovidae > Bubalus > Bubalus bubalis. Next base: position 47,328,633 of record NC_059168.1, read on the forward strand.
GCTTTTCAATCAGGAGTTTGTTTTTGTCAAATTGAATCATACTGACCACATCTTCTAATATTATCATCTGTGTTTTGTGATTTTATTTTTACAAAATCTAATTGTCCTAGTGAGAGTCTAAATTTTTCAGTTTTGCCAGGAAAGTTTAATTCTCCTGTCAGTTTTTAATCCATAACAAATTTCACCATATATGGCTTTATCTGTTGACAGTTTAAGCACATGTTGAACATTCTTACATAGACTAATTTTTCTTGGATCAAATTTTTGCAGTTCTGATGTTTACCCACAAGATGTGTGTGACTTTATGATATAATAAGCAACATAAGCAATAAGACTAAAATATATTTAGTCATCATACCCTTGTAATTTCCTAAGTTATCAGGGCAATTAAGAGCGTCTTTTGTTTTAATACTTGGGTTTTATCCTCAGTTCCTAAAATAGCTTCAGAGATCTAAAGATAAATAGATATCTTTTATTTGTGATAACAACCGCCCCTCAACCACATCTGAGTTTATGTTAATAAGATAATTTTTAGAAAGCCCCTAGATAACCACAGATGGGGGCTGGTTGCCAGAGGAGCCAATAGAGTGATTACAGGGTTGCAAGTTCAGCCTCTCCTCCTATCTCTGAGAGAGGAAAGAGGCCAGTTATTGAATTAATCATCAGTGGCCAGTGATTTAAGCAACCATGCCTATATAATAAAGCCTTTATAGAGACGTCCCTGGTGGTCTAATGGTTAACTGCCTACGAGTGCTGGGGACATGGGTTTGATTCCTGATGCAGGAAGATTCCACATGTCACGGGACAAATAAGCCTGTGTGCCACAGCTAGTGAGCCCGCTCCCTAGAGCCTGTGCCCTACAATAAGGGAAGACACAAGCCTCAGCACTGCAACTAGAGAGTAGCCCCCGCTTGTTGCAACTAGAGAAAGCCTACATGCAACAATGAACACCCAGCACAGCCAAAAATAAATACACAATTAATTTTTTTTTAAATCCTCTATAAAAACTCCAAAGGATAGAGTTTGGCAAACAAGAAACATCCATGTGACAGGAGAAGGGTGAACATTGACCCCATGGGGACAGATGCTCCTGTGCTCAGAATCCTTCTGGACCTTGGCTTGCAAGTTATGGGAGACATGGGGACCCACCACTTGTGACCAGTGTTTGAAGTTGGAAGGAGGCAGGCTTGTGGGACTGAGCCCTTCACCTGGGGAGTCTGCACTAATTCCAGTTAGCATCAATATTAAATTGAACTGCAGAACACCAAGTTGTAGGTATTGCAGATCCCTGTTCTGTAGGGGTTACAGAATTGCTTGGTGGAAAATCCACTTATTTGGTGACCAGAAATGAAGCATTCTGTGAAAAGTGTTGCAGTAGAAGAAAACAGAGGAGTTATTTTTGTTTTTTTTTCAGTGTTATGGTTCAGTTTTTAGAGTTTACTGTTTGGGGGCTTGCCAGGTGGCGCTAGTAGTAAAGAATCCACTTGCCGATGCAGGAAACTAAGGGCTTGATCCCTGAGTCAGGAATATCTCCAGGAGGAGGAAATGGCAACCCGCTCCAGTATTCTTGCATGGAGAATCCTATGGACAGAGGAGCCTGGTGGGCTACAGTCCATGGAGTCGCAAAGAGTCAGCACAGCTGGGCACACATGTGTTCTATTTTAGTCGATGTCAGATTTATTTCTTGGTTATAACTTCTACAGGTAAATTCTACCAGTAATCAATTCACTATAGGTGAATTAATTGTACACAGATCAATTCTTTGCATGGTTTCTTAACTGAAGCAAAGTAGATCAGAACAAAAAGGCAGAGGATGCATGGGCATAGTCAGCTCACAGTATTCCTATCTTCAAAAAAATTCCTGCTTGCCTGATTTCCTTAACTATATAATAGACTTGTCCTGAGGATTAAGTTAAATAGTAGGTCAAATGCTTAGCACTATATCTGCAGCATTAAGCACTCAGTAATAATTAATCACTGTTATACTAACTCTAAGTGTTTGTGAGTTAAAAATAAACTTGGAATCCTGTGAGATGGATGCTATTATAATCATCCCCATTTTACCACAAGGGAGCATAATGGATAGGTGGTTGGGTCACGTGATTCTAGAACATGAGACCAGGTCTCCTGACACTGGTTACAAAATCCTTTCTCCCGCCCTACACAGCTCTGCAGGGGAAAGAATGATTCTGTCCCAAGAGGAGGCAGACAGCTCTGTGTTGTGCCAAGTGGACACAATGGTGGTATCCATGTCAGATCATTGCAGGAATTTAAATCAAACACTGCCAAGGACTTTCTTGGTGGCTCAGATGGTAAAATATCTTCCAGCAACGCAGGAGACCCAGGTTCAATCCCTGGGTAGGGAAGATCCCCTGGAGAAGGAAATGGCAACCCACTTCAGTATTCTTGCCTGGAGAATCCCATAGAAAGAGGAGCCTGGCAGGTTACAGTCTATGGGGTACCAAAGAGTTGGACACTACTGAATGATTAACACTTTGGATAATGCAGGATAATCTCTCTATTTTAGGGCTTCCCTGGGGGCTTAGATGGTGAAGGATCTGCCTGCAACGTGGGAGACCTGGATTCAATCCCTGAATTTGGAAGATCCCCTGGAGGACAGCATGGCAACCCATTCCAGCGTTCTTGCCTGGAGAATCCCCATTGACAGAGAAGCCTAGTGGGCTACACAGTCCATGGGGTTGCAAAGAGTCGGACATGACTGAGTGACTAAGCACAGCACAATCTCCCTATTTTAAGGTCAGTTGATTAGCAACCTTAATTCCATCTGCACCTTAATTCTGCTTTGTCATCTAACCTAACATATTCACAGGTTCTGGGGGATTAGCACATGGACATCTTTGGGACCCAATATTCTGCCCACCACAAGCCTGTAGAAGTCTCCTTGGGGAAAAGTAAGGCATAAGAGGGCCCATCATTATGGAAAATTGGTCCATTCCTGCATTTCATTCTAGCTGGTGGGCAAATTCCTGGGAGATGGTGTGATGTGGCTTTGGTGTCAAGCAGATCTGAATTAGAAGTGTGGGTTTAACACTTACTGATTAGTTACTCAGGCACTGAATTATCTTCTTATCTTCAGGGTGACAATGGTAATACTTGAGGCACATATTTTAGCAAGAGTTCAATAAGACAACACCTGTGACTCTGCCTAACACATTCCAAGTGTTCAATATCCTTCTACTGTCACCCACTTTACGATATGTAGGATCTCTTATCACCTCTTGACACTTATTTACTTAGCAAATGTCTATGGAGCATGAACTATGTGTTGAGTATTGTATTAGGTGCTGAAGGGTAACCAGCACCTGGATCTGCCTTATCTGACCTTCAAAATCACAGCGGGGATAGCGCTGGATGATGGATCATGCAAGGAGCAGCAGCAAAGAAACCAGAGGGTGGCGATGCTTCCTCCAAGATCTATGTCTGTCACCTTTTACTAGGCAAGGCCCAAGAAACCCCTGAATTACAGGGCAAGGCTGCCAGGAATGCGAGAGGGTAGGTGTCAAGAAAATGAGGTTTGAATTCAGACCTAGATTTTTTTTTAATACTTTTCATTATGAAAATTCCAAATATTAACAAAAGAAGAGAATATAAAACTGTATTGTTTGATTCCACAGCCACTAACCACATGTGGCTATGGAGCACTTGAAACATGACTAGTCGGAAATGAGATGTTCTGTAAGTGTAAAAAACCCACCAATTTCAAAGAATTAGTTTTTAAAAAACATAAAATATCTCATTAATAATTTTTATATTAATCACATTTGATATGGTGGAGCAAATAAACTGTATTACTATAACTAATAACACACTTCATTCCTTTTTATTTTTAAAATAATTTTATTTATTTATTTTTGGCTGTGCTGGGTCTTTGTTGTTGTGCAGACTTTTCTCTAGTTTTGGTGAGCAGGTGCTACTCTTCATTGCGGTGCACAGGATTCTATTGTGGTGGCTTCTCTGCCACAGAACACGGCTCTAGAGCATGTGAGCTTCAGTAGTTTCAGCACAGGGACTCAGTAGTTGCGATTCCCTGGCTCTAGAGCACAGGCTTAATAGTTGTGGTATATGGGCTTAGTTGCTCCAAGGCCTATGGAGTCTTCCTTGATCAGGGATCTTACCTGTGTCTCCTGTACTGGCAGGTGGATTCCTTATCACTGAGCCACCAGAGAAGCCCCATTCCTTTGTCTTTTTTTCCCCTAAATATTTATTTGGCTGTACGAGGTCTTAGTTGCAGCATGCAGATGTGTAGTTGTGGCATGTGGGATCTCTGTCCCTGACCAGGAATTGAACCTGGGCCCCTGCATTGGGAGCACAGAGTCTTAGCCACTGAACCACAACAGAAGTCCTACCTCCATTCCTTTTTAAATGTAGCTAAAATATTTTAAATTATGTATATGGCTCACCTTAAATTTCTATTGAGTCAAGCTGATATAGAATAAATCCCAATTTTGAATGAATCATTCAACTTCAACAATTTTCAATTTCTGAACACTACTGTTTCATCTATATCCCTACCAACCTCCACCCCACTGAATTATTTTGCAACAAGTTCCAAGTATTATTCATATGTATATATTTCAGAATGTACTTCTAGAATGACTATTTTTTTTAATAGTCTCATTATTACACTTAATAAAAGCTAACCTATATCAATTATATCTCACTAAAGCTGGAAAAAGGAGAAGGCAATGGCATCCCACTCCAGTACTCTTGCCTGGAAAATCCTACGGACGGAGGAGCCTGGTAGGCGGCAGTCCATGGGGTCGCACAGAGTCGGACATGACTGAGCGACTTCACTTTCACTTTTCACTTTCATGCATTGGAGAAGGAAATGGCAACCCACTCCAGTGTTCTTGCCTGGAGAATCCCAGGGACGGGGAAGCCTGGTGGGCTGCTGTCTATGGGGTGGCACAGAGTCGGACATGACTGAAGTGACTTAACAGCAGCAGCAAAGCTGGAAAAAACTGACAGTAATTCTTTAAGGTTATGATATAGAGATTTCTGGTTTCAGTAAAGATGGAATAGGCTGATTTCTTCCTCTTTCTGCTGCTGCTGCTAAGTTGCTTCAGTCATGTCCGACTCTGTGCCACCCCATAGATGGCAGCCCACCAGGCTCCCCCGTCCCTGGGATTATCCAGGCAAGAACACTGGATTGGGTTCTTCCTCTTTCTAGTATAGCTAAAAACCCTGGACTTAATTATACAAATTGGGCTTCCCTGGTGGCTCAGTGGTAAAGAATCTGCCTGCCAATGCAGGAGATGCAGAAGATGTAGGTTTAACCCCTGGGTAGGGGAAGATCCCCTGGAGGAAGAAACGGCAACCCACTTCAGTATTCTTGCCTGGAAAATTCCATGGACAGAGGAGCCTGGCGGGCTACAGTCCACAGAGTCACAAAGAGTCGGACATGACTGAGCACACATGAGTTTGTTTGTGTTAACAAGCAGTTGGAAGCATACTTGAAGCAAATAAAAAATGCCTCAGCAAAGAAATAGAAGATGTATATAATGAAGAACCAAATGGAAATTTAAAAACAAAATAAAATAACTAAAAGAAAAAAAAAATCACTAGATGGACTCAATAGCATAGTGCTGTGACAAAGGAAAAAAATCAGTAAACTTCAAGATAAAATAAATTATCTAATATGAACAACACAGAGAAAATAGATGGAAAAAGAACAGAATTTCAGGAATCTCTAAGACAATAACAAAAGATTTAGCATCTGATGTCACTGGAACCACAAGACGAGAGGGTAGGGGCTGAAACACATTCTACAGAGTAATTCTACAGAATTATGTCTGACGTTGTCCCAAATTTGGCAAAAGACATAAACAGATTCAAGAAACTGATTAAACCCCAAACAGTACAAACCCAAAGAAGTTTATGCCAAGACTCATCACAGTTAAACTTTTGAAAACTAAAAGCAAAGAAAAATATTGAAAATATCAAGCGAGAAATGGCACCTTCAACAACAGATTTCTCATCTACAATGATGAAAGAAAACTCAGAATTCTATGTCCACAGAAATATCATTCAATAATACAAGGGATATTAAGACATTCTCAGACGAAGAAAAACTAAGAGAATTTGTCACCAGCAGACCTGCCTTAGGAGATAGCTTAACTATGTTCTCTACAAAGAAAGGACTCTTAGAACATCAAGAAAGATGAAAGAATATGAGAAAAGTAAAATGTGAGTAAATACAGCAGATTTTCTTCTCCCCTTGAGTTTTCTGAATTATTTCATGGTCGAAACAAAATTATAACATTGTATGACCTGTTTCTCAAAGTATGTATAGTAAATATCTAAAACAATTATAAATGTAAGAAGGTAAAGGGACCTAAATGGACATAAGATTTCTACATTTCACACAAACAAGCAATAAAATGCTTACACTAGTAGACTGCAATATTACATATATGTATATATGTGTGTCGGAGAAGGCAATGGCACCCCACTCCAGTACTCTTGCCTGGAAAATCCCATGGACGGAGGAGCCTGGTAGGCTGCAGTCCATGGGGTCGCTAGGAGTCAGACAACGACTGTATAACTTTCAAGTAGACAACCTGAGTGACTTCACTTTCACTTTTCACTTTCATGCACTGGAGAAGGAAATGGCAACCCACTCCAGTGTTCTTGCCTGGAGAATCCCAGGGATGGGGGAGCCTGGTGGGCTGCCGTCTCTGGGGTCGCACAGAGTTGGACACGACTGAAGCGACTTAGCAGCAGCAGCATATATATGTGTGTGTGATATGAAGAGCAACTACTAAAAAAAAAACCATACATAAAGATACATCCAAAAACACTGGTGATATATGAAAATGAAATTCAAAAAATATATACACATAATCCATACAGGGGCAGGAAAAAGGACATAGAAGAATGGAAAACAGAGGGAATAAGCAAAAAACAAAAAAATGATTCATAAGCCCTAATATATCAATAATTACAATAAATGTAAGTGGTCTGAATACACCAGTTAAAAAAGAGATTGATCCAGGGGATTAAAAAAATATATGACCCAACTATACGCTATCTACAAGAAACTCACTTCAAATATAATGATGTAGGTAGGTCGAATATAGAACAATACCCTGGGAATTCTTTGGCAGTCCAATGGTTAGGACTCTGTGCTTTTACTGCCAAGGGTGCAGGTTTGATCCCTGGTTGGGGAACTAAGATCCTACAACCATTTGCTATGGTCAAAAACAAAACAAAAACAAAAACGGGATATTTCCAAAATACCATGCAAACATTAATCAAAAGCAGGGCCATGCTGAAATCTTGACTTTAGGCTTCTGGTCTCCAGAATTATAAGGGAATGTAGTTCTCTTAAGCAGCCCAGTTTGTGATATTTGGTTATAGCAACCACTGGAAACTGATACACTACTCCTTCAGAGCTAAGCATACAACTCCCTCTGGGGAGCCTTGACAACTCCCGCTGCACCACCTTGCCAACCAAACCCCAACTGTGCTTGCCTCCTCTCATCACTCACTTATCCGTTTCCTCCACTAGTCAAGGGGGTCACTTCCACAGGGGACACAGCAGAGGCTTTGTGAGGGCAGGGAACATGCCTCCCTTTCTTCTGCCATTCATTCCTTCCCAAACTAGTTTTTGATCACCTGTTTATGGCCAAGTATTGTTTTCATCCCAAAGGATACATCATTGAACAAGACAAACAATACTCTTACTTTCAGGGAGCTTGGGTTCCAGTGGCTCAAGGGAGATAAAAGCTTCTAAGCATGTTAATCAAATAAAAAATGTCACTTCAGATAATGATAAGTTTATGAAAGAAAGTGATGGGAGAGAGAAAGATGACTCTGGAGAAGGGAGAGGTGGGGACTTAGGGAGAAGGCTTGCAGTGCCCTTACGAAGGCAGCAAGAGAGACCTGAATGGAGCCGGCCATGCTGTGTGAAGCCCGTCTTCCTCATTAAGGTCTGCATTCCTTGGCACTTGGGATGGTGTCTGTAGAGCTTGTCATTTTGTTCCTAGAATCTGTGATGTATTTGAACTGGCACTGACCCCCACCTGGAGCAGGTGCCCAACAAAATCATGTTTTGTTGAAGGAACGTCTGAATTGGGGATGTTATGAGAAAAATGTTAGAAATGGTATATATTGTGTGTTCCAAAAAACACTGCTGCCCCCACCCTTTTCTCTCATTGTTAGCAGCACACATGAACTTGGAGCCCATTAGCCCCATACAACTTGACCCTCACATCACCAAAGATGCCCCTTTCCAAGAGACTGGAAAGAGAACCAACATGACTCCATTCTGCAAACCCCACATGCAGGTCAGAGCAGACTTACTGGCTCCTCACAATACAAGCATTTCATGCTGGCAATAAGCAGTCATACTGATACAAGAGTTATAAATTTACAAAACCCTCTCACATCCACCATATCCTTTCAGTTTTTCCAAATCCCTTTAATGAAGACGGCACCATCTCTGTCATTTTTATGGACAAATATCCACTCTCAGAGAAGCAAAGGGATTCCCCAAAGTTCACCCACGGAAAGTTGGAGGAGACTCTGACTTCAAATCTCTCACACCTCTGACTACACTACAAGGCCAGGCCGGGAAGAAAATCTAGTTCATGACTCACCAGCTGAGGGAGGTGTCGGGAAAAGGAGACACCTGGTTGTGCAAAATCAGACTATGCAATCCAGGGACTTCCCTGGTGGTTCAGTGGTTAAGAATCAGTCTTCCAAGGCAAGAGAAGATCCCTGGGTAAATAAGATCCCACGTGCTGTGCAGCAACTAAGTCTGTGCGTGAAACAAAGACCTAGCACAGCCAAAGAAAATGAGAGAGAGAGAGACTATGGGGTCCTGAACCACATATTGTCAGCAAATGTTGTTATTATTATTGATGGCAAAAGTTCCAGAAGCAGTGAAGTCCTTTGTTGTCTAGAAAGATACTGCCAAGTTAGGGGTCAGAAGCCCTGCAAGCAAGACACCGCTCCTCCCTCCCCCGCACAGCCACACCCCTCTGCCCCCCAGCTGGCTGGGTAACCTCAGGTACATCAGTGAACCTGTTGCTTGAATGGGCTTCCCAGGTGGCACTAGAGTTAAAGAACCCGCCTGCCAATGCAGGAGATGTAAGAGACAAGAGCAGTCTTTTGTTTATAAAACAAAGTAACAAATTAAAAAACAAAAGGGAAAACAAGCAAAATAAACAACAACAAAAAACAAAAATAAACAAAATAAAAGAGCTGAGTTTCCTTCCTTTCCTCCATCACAGGGTGACCATGAGTGTAAACTAAGGAAGGGAAGTGGTTCTCAGGTGTGAGGGGAGGCCCATGAGCCCCTGGAGTTTTGCCCAATATTTGAGTAAAGATTTCCATCCAGAGAGAGGGAGAGACAGACAGGAGAGAGATCTCCCTTCCAGATAGCCCAGAGATGAAGGGCAGATGATGGGCTGGTTCTCAAACCCTGTAGCTGTAGCAAAAATCAGTGACCCACTACACTGCTGTCCTCCAGGATGCTCAGGCAGGGGACCACGGGGCAGGGGATGGGAGTGGTTCCTCTCATTGTCAACTCTGCTGATCCACAGCCAGCATTTGGCTTCCCACCTTCACATCTCTGGGCCTTGCTGGTGAAGAGGTGTCAGTCTCCAAGGGGAGGTGTCCCACAGGAGACATGGCACAGGGGCCACTGAAGAGGAAGCCGGGATGGCCACCTGGCCACGTTGCCTCCTCCCTCCAGTGAATCAACAGGAAAAGAGGTCACTGTCCTGTCTGGAGTGATTGCTCCTGACTCTCAAGAGGTAATCAGGCTGCAGCCACATAGTGGAGGTCAGGGGGAATATGTCTGGAATGTAGGGGTTTCCCTGGGGTCCTCTTAGGACTCCTGTAGGCTGTGATAAAATTCAGCAGAAAACAACATTAGCCCAGTGCAGGCAGATTTGCTATCTGCCCAGGCCCTTCAGGAAGAAAAAGGTTCAGGTCACCCTCCCAGGGTTTTCCCAGGTGGTTCAGTGATAAAGAATCCGCCTGCCAATGCAGGAGACACAAGAGACCCAGGTTCATTCCCTGGGTCAGGAAGATCCCCTAGAGTAGGAAATGGAAACCCACTCCAGTATTCTTGGCTAGAGAATCCCATGCACAGAGGAGCCTGGCGGGCTACAGTCCACAGGGTCGCACAGAGTCAAACACGACTGAGCAACTGAGCAACAACAGCAACAATATCCTCCTAAGCAAGGAATCTCAACCACCCAAGGTATTTGCCCAGGGAGGATGGAGTATGGAATGGACAGTGGAAAAAGAGAATTATGAATACCAGCTATTACAAATCCAGTTTCAGAACAAGCACTTTAATATGTGCACACCTTACCTGCCTCCTGAGAAACCTGTATGCAGGTCAAGAAGCAACAGTTAGAACCAGACATGGAACAATGGACTGGTTCAAAATTGGAGAGGTTCTTGCACAGGTCTATGGGGTGGCCCCTGAAGGAGTGAAACTCCAAGCCAAGTTAAAGGACATACAGTGGCTAAGGATGTGGGCACATTGGGACATGCCCATGAGTCTCTCTCTGGAGGTTGGGCAGGAAGGAGCCAGCCTGCCATTAGGGACCCTCTGGCAGCCCCCCAGGAGAGAGGGAACATAGGCAGAAGTCAGGTGAGCAGATTGAAACAGGCATGCACCCAGTCTATTGAACAGATGCTGGTGGTCCCATCAGCAAGCTGCCAGGCTCCATGCAAGATCAAACCCCAGCCCCAGCACCTGTGCGCCAGGCAGCTGGCCCTGCTGCGACAGGTAGGGACCCAGGAGCCAGGTGCTTCCTCCCACGTGACAGAGCCCCAGAGCCTACAGCTGTCAGGGATTAGGGTGCACTGCCGTGGGGCACTAAGGGGTTAAACTCCCGGCAGTCCTTCTGCACCCAGCCGTCTCCTCTGCCTTTTTGTCTGCTGCCTTCCTGCTGCTCCATTGGAGGCTCTAGGATTGCCACGGCCTCTTCATCAGGCTGGTGATACCTTTAGGATTCATTTCTAATGAACACAGTCAGGCTCCAGGGTTTTGAGCATCCTGACCCAGGAGGCCAGAGGCCTGATGGAGAAGTAGAAACAAAAAAGAAACTCCTGTGTGCCAGACTCAGTATAACTGTTATTAGCCGCGCTCCTGGTATGTGCCGAGTGGGTTGATAGTTATAGTCTCAGCAACTCTATGAAGCTGGTCTTAGCATCTGCATTTTCTAGGGACTTCTCAGAGGCTCAGAGGAGTTAGGTAACTTAACAAACTTCACACAGGGACTAAAAAGCCAACAGGAAAATCAAAACCCAGTTAGTGTGACTTGAAAGTCTTTTCTCATCTCAATCCCAGAGGTTGCTGCTGGTTAGATCTCCCTCTTTTAGCCCAGATGGGGCTGGGGTTGGGGGCAGAGGGGGAGAAGCATGATGTATCACAGTCGTTCTAAAAGTGTGGTCCGAAATTGGCGGCCTCGGCATCACCTGGGACCTGGCTAGAAATGCAGAGTCTCAGGCACCCCTCAACAACTTCCTGAATCAGACCCCTGGGATGGGACTTAAAAGTGGACATTTAATTTCCAAATAATGGGGTTTTTAAAGTACCTTTGATATTAATTTCTCATTCTGGTATTAATTTCTCATTTAAATGTTTTTTTCTCTGCAATTACCTTCTATGTGTTTTCAGTCTTTTTAACTTTATAGAGGCTTTCAATGGCTTAGTCAAAGATCTCTCTTGGTAAATGTCATACTGCACTTGAAAACATGTCGGTTATTTTTCAAATATCTTTTAATATTGATTTCTAACATAATTCCACAGTGATAGGACAACAAACGCTGTATGATTACAACATCTTTAGACCATGAAATTTTTGCACCTTCTTTTGCGTCCCTGGATATGTCCCAGTGTCTCCTGGTTTATAGTCTATGGGAACTTGAGTAGAATCTGTATCCTGCTATTGTGTGAAAATTGTATAAATATTAATTAAGATGAATTGGTTCATAGGGCTTTTCAGGTCTACTATATCCTACTTTTCTGTCTACTCATTCTAGTAATTTTTGAGAGCTTGATACTGAAACTCCAACTAAAAAAGCTTAATTTGTCTACTTAAAAAATAATAGTAATCTATACTGGAACTATATATAACTTTCTTCTGTTTTTCCAAGTCTCCTGTAAACATGTTTTCATACTTTCATAACTTAAAAAATAAAAAAGAAAGAAAAAAAAGAAACCTTAGGTGGGGCCCAGGCATCGCTGTGTTAATGAGTCCTGCAGGTGGTCCTGATGCGTGCTGGAGTTGGAGAACAAGGGTCTAAGGCTGTGGCCCTTTAGGCCTGGGCTGCGGTGCCCTGGCTGAGTGGGGGCTCCCAGGTGGGGAGGGCTGAGTGTAGGCCCAGTGGCAGGACACTAACCAGGATGAGTGGTCCAAACCACCTCACGGTGGTTCATTCACAAAGCACCTCTCCTGACCTCAGCTCTTTTAGCCTCAGACCAACCACAAGGATGCATATCATCTCCCTCTTGCCTTTTTTTCTTTTTAACTTTTTATTTTGTATTGGAGTATAGCCAGTTAACAATGTTGTGGTAGTTTCAGGAGACCAGTGAAGGGACTCAGCCGTACATATACATGTATCCATTCTCCCCCAAACCCCCCTCCCATCCAGGCTGCCACATAACATTGAGCAGAGGTCCATGTGCTATAGAGTAGGACCTCGTTGGCTATCCACTTTAAATATAAGAGTTGTACACATCCATCCCAAACTCCCTAACTATCCCTTCTCCCTATCCTCCCCTACAATTGCCCTCTTGTTTTTTATGACATTTTGGGATAAGCACTGGCTGCAAATCCTGACTCCACCACTTTCTGGCTGTGTGACCTTGGCCAAGCCATATCCCTAATCTGAGCCTTACACTCCTTCTCTGTAAAATGAGATGACTGTGTCTCTACCTCTGAGAGTTGAGTGCCAGGAGCTCAGCGCCATGCCTGGCATGTTGTTGGCAGATGTTACCGCTGTGGCTGCTCAGGGTTCTGATGACAAGCCCAGGTCTCCTCTCCAACTGCTTGAGGTCTGACCCTCTAAGGAGGATGAAAGGAACAGAGTCCTGCAGCCTTACCTCTGCTCCCAGCTATGAGAGCATCAGTCCCTCGGGAATCCTGGAGAGGACTTGGGTCTGGGGGGCTCTGCTCATGCCTGCTCTGGCGGCATGATGCTGGATTCATTACTCACCTGCTCTGGGCCTCAGTTTCCCATAAAGAAAAGATATACTCAGAGTTTTGTGTTTTTTTAACTTTTTGTTTTGTATTTGGTTATTGCTGATTAACAACATTGTAATAGTTTGAGGTGAACAGCAAAGGGACTCAGCCACACATAGACATGTATCCATTCTCCTCCAAGCTCCCCTCCCATCCAGGCTGCCACATAACATTGAGCAGAGTCCCCTGTGCTGTACAGGCGGTCCTTGTTGGTCACCCATTTTAAATATTGTGCTCAGAGTTTATCCAGTTGGTTTCAGGACTCCTGGAGAGAGGCTGCCAGGGCCATCTGGGCACTGATGGAGACTGATCAATCATTCCACAGAAAGTACAATATAAAAGACAGACCACACCAAATGCCCTCATAGACTGCAACATTTCAGAAACATTAAGTGTGAATTTCCAAAGTGAGGCAGTACAGCAGTGCTGAGCAGGTTGTTGGCAGAGCCCTTGGCCGCCTTCTGAGTAAGACTGATAGCTTCTCAGAGAAGTTCCATCACAGACTCCTGGTGGCAATTTTCCCACTGGAAACCTCTCCTGTGAGCCCTACAGGGCTTCATCCACCTCTCTTTGAATATAGTAACTCCCCTATATATAAACTTTAAGTTGTGAACTTTCAAAGATGCGAACGTGCGTTCCATCAGCATCAGGCATAAGTGAAATTGCAGCTTGCCCTCCATCTCTTGTTGCTGATGACCCTTCAGCTCTACCATCTCCCACCTCCTCTCCCTCCTCCAGTCAGTAACTCTTCTTGCCTCTTCACTCAGTGCCAGCCCCTGTGTGCCAGCTGTTGTACTAGACTACTGTACTTTTCAAGGTACTGTAAGACTAAAAACGTTTTCTTGTGTTTGTATTATTTGTGTAAAAAATATTATAAACTTATTACAGTACAGTACTATATAGTTGATTGTGTTGGTTGTGTTGGTCATTAGGCTAATTTTGCTGAACTTATGAATGTGCTCTCAAACAACACATTCATATGTAGGGGATTTATTGTACTTCAAGTGACAGGAGGTCCCCTCTTAGGATAAACTCTTGTCTTTGGTCTCTCATGGCGTCCAAGGCCCCAGGATAAGTCTAGGCCAGGAGCCCTCTGGGTATTTGCAGACAAGTCCCAGAGTCTCCACCAGCAAAGTCTCATGTTTGTCTTGAGTCCTCAGCCCTGGCACCTATAACCATCTTATTCCCAGAATATTCTGGCATAGTCTAAAAAATAAAGCTAATTAAAATCACATAGGGAATTTCATAACCCCTCCCAGGCTTACACACCTAAGGGGCAATAGTAATAACATCCCCACCCATTTGTACGTGTTTAGTGCTTTTCCTTCAAAGCAACTCCTCACTATTTACAAACTTATAGGAGTCAAGAAGTGACAGTAAAGGCAGCAAATGGATTTCACTTGCACACTGAAGCATGATTCCCTGGATTTTGGGGTGCCCCTGATTTGGGGGTTGCTTTGGAAGTTATGTGCTTAGCAAGTCTATTTTGGTTCATCGAGGACTCCCAAGAGTCTGTCCCAGACAACTTTGTCCCTAAAGTCTAACGGGCGGATCGTACAGAGATAATGGATGGATGGATTCTTTGATTCATTCACTCAATATCTGAGAATATTAAGATGAACAGGGTCTATACTGTCAAGAAGCTGATGGTCTGTGGAGGGGAAAAATACCAATAATAACATGTGTGCATATTCATGCTTGTCCGATTCTTTGCAACACCATGGACTATAACCCGCCAGGCTCCTCTGTCCATGGGATTTTCTAGGCAAGAACACTGGAGTGGGTTGCTCCAGGGGATCTTCCTCTTCCAGGGGATCTTCCTGACTCAGGAATCGAACCCAAGTCTCCTGCTGCTCCTGCATTGGCAGGTGGATTCTTTACCACTGAGCACCGGGGAAGCCCATACATATATACACAGTCTTTAAAAATTTCTTTTCCATTATGGTTTATCACAGGATATTGGATATAGTTAGTTCCCTGTGCTATGCAGTAAGACCTTGTTTATCCATTCTATAAATACTAGTTTGCATCTGCTAATCCCAAACTCCCAATCCATCACTCCCCACCCCTACTCCCCTTTGGCAACCACAAGTCTGTTTTCTGTGTCTGTCTACACAGCTTCTAAAACAGACTAGGTGATTCATATATATTCATAGGAGTCATGTGTATCCTGTTTGGCTGAGTCATGTAGTGTTGAGTTGGAGTGAAATACATTTTTTTTAAAGGCAGATATAATTTTTGATTTTAATTTCAGAAATATACATGTGTGTGTGTATTTTAGATGTGCAAAACAGTTATCCACAGAAGTGATCTTTTATTTGTGTGTGGGAAGTAGGGAAGGTCAAGGGTTATGAGTAAAAGGAAGGTTTACTCTCTACACTTCCCTGATTTTTTTTTTCACAATGCAGAAAATTAGAAAGATTGTAGGAGTCTTTCACTTTTACATTACAGATTTTTATTTTGTAATAAAGAAATATGTTGCTTGAAAATATATATACACCAAAGCATTACCAGAAAATGGTATTGATTTCAAAGCCCAAACATTTCCGAGTTCCAGTTAAGTGTATGCTAACTTGGTCTTCACTGAAGTATCTATCTCATCCTCAGAGACTGTACATTACAGTTTACAGAGATGCCTCTCTTAGATCCACAAGCAGTCTCACTCCGTGGCAGGTGGGGGCTCATGAGGCCTGATGAGTAATTGTGTTAATGGGGAACTCTAACAGGTGTTTGAATTTTAAGAAGAGAACAGAAAAGACAGTTATTGAAGACCCACACTACTAGTTATAATGAGGGTAACACTCCTAATAACAAAAGCTATTATTCCTGCTGTTGTGTGATTTGAAACTCCCTGAGGCTGCCTCGGCTGGTGAGGAAGCAAGTCCATTCTGTCTGCTTTTGTCCCTCCAGCATTTAAGGGTGCCTGGAGCTCAGAAGAGGCTCAATGAACTTTTTTGGAAATATAAGTTGAAGAAATGAATAAAAATTCTGTTTAGATTCCAAGTCACACTCACCATAAACACAGTTTGCCCTGGTGACGCTGGCTCAGGAGTTTTAAAGCAAAAGACACAGCATGCCGAAAATGACCATTTATGACTTCCTCTGAATGTCCTGGAGATTGGTCCTGATTCCACATCCATGCTGCTGCTAAGTCGCATCAGTTGTGTCCGACTCTGTGCAATCCCATGGATGGCAGCCCACCAGGCTCCCCCGTCCCTGGGGTGATATTTAATAACCCAAGGGTTAAGGGAGGCTTAGAACTTTCCCTTTAAAAAATGTCTACTTCATCTTTCATTTTATTGTCCTGAATTTCATAATCAAATCATTCTCTGCATCCTGATATTTGGATGATGTCCTTTAACTTCTAAGTAGAGGCTGGAGCTCCCTATGTCTTGCCCTCAATTTCTCTGGGCTCTGCTTTCCTTCTTTCTTTTTTAAAATTTTTTACTGGAGTAGAGTTGCTTTACAGTGTTGCGTCAGTTTCTACAGTACAGCAAAGTGAATCAGCTAAACATATACATATATCCCTTCTTTCATGGATTGTTTTCCCATTTAGGTCATCATGGTCTCTCCTCTCTTGCCTTAGATGATTCTGAGGTATTGACTGTCTGGTTGAGGGTGGGGTGGGGAGGGGTTTCCTCCTGATTAAGGGATGACCACTGGGAACAGATGTGAGCAGCCATGGTGTAGACAGCATTATTCCTACTCCAGCCTAAGACCTAAAGTAACAGGCCACATGGGGTCCTGAAGTCTCAGCCCAAGCTCACCATTCCAAGCCAAGCGGCCAGTGTGCCTCTGGGCCACAGAAACCCAGGATCCTAAACACACCTAAGGGTTTCACGTTGTTCCATTTAGTAACAGGCTTGTTGGTGATTCATTTAAATGGGGGCATCTTTGGGATCTCTGGCTGTCCTAGGGTCTTTTGTGAAGCATCTTCATCCACCTAGTCCTCCCACAACTCCAAGGCTGACATAGCCTGGCTTTACTTCTCTGCTTTGCTCCTGAGGAGCTTTGTAGAAATCTTGTCTGTGTGGAGGAAACCCCACAGGACCATCCATCTTTGAGGAAGTCTGAATCCCAGTTTTGTAATCACTGATGGTTACAAGATGATAGTACCACAGACTTAGCGATTAAAACAACACACATTTGAGGGACACCCCTGGTGGTTCATTGGCTAAGACTCTGAGTTCCCAATGCAGGGGAGCTTGGTTCAATCGCTGGTCGAGGAACTAGATCCCACATGCTTCAACTAAGAGTTCTCATGCTGCAGCTAAAGATCCCACTTGCCACAACCAAAAAGATCTCACATGCTCACATACCACAACTGAAAAACAAAACAAACAAACAAACAAAAACTCACACACCATAACAAAGACCCCGCATGCCTCAACTAAGAATTGGTGCAACCAAATTAAAAAAAGACAAAAACTCACACATTTCTTACCTCACAATTTCTGTGGGTCAGGAGATGGGACGTGGCTTACCTGGGCTCTCTACTGTGGGGTCTCTCATGAGGCTGCAAATGAAGTAAGCATCTGCCAGGGCTGGGTCTCTAAGGCTCCAGGTGGAAAAGATCCTCTTCCAAGTTCATGTGGTTGTTGGCAGGATTTAGTTCCTCACAGGTTGCCAGACTGAGAGCTTCAGTTTCCTCTTGGCAGTGATCCAGATAGCCCCAGTTTCTTGTCTCATGGGTCTCTTCATAGCGCAGCTTATAACACAGCAGCTGGCTTTGCCAAAGGACAAAAGGGAGAGAGTCTGTAAGAAGATGGAAGTCACAGTGCCATATCACTCATGGGAGTGACAGCCTTCAATGAATTTGTTGGTTAGAAGGTTCAATCTCCTTCAAAGGGAGGGATCGACAGAAGCATGAATACCAGGTAATGGCCAACAAGGTGGGGAGTGGCTAGGGGAGGGAGTCTGATCACCACAGTTCAGTTCAGTTCAGTTACTCAGTCATGTCTGACTCTTTGAGACCCCATGAATCACAGCACGCCAGGCCTCCCTGTCCATCACCAACTCCTGGAGTTCACTGAGACTCACGTCCATCGAGTCAGTGATGCCATCCAGACATCTCATCCTCTGTCGTCCCCTTCTCCTCCTGTCCCCAATCCCTCCCAGCATCAGAGTCTTTTCCAATGAGTCAACTCTTCGCATGAGGTGGCCAAAGTACTGGAGTTTCAGCTTTAGCATCATTCCTTCCAAAGAAATCCCAGGGCTGATCTCCTTCAGAATGGACTGGTTGGATCTCCTTGCAGTCCTAGGGACTCTCAAGAGTCTTCTTCAACACTACAGTTCAAAAACATCAATTCTTCGGCACTCAGCCTTCTTCACAGTCCAACTCTCACATCCATACATGACTACTGGAAAAACCATAGCCTTGACTAGATGGACCTTTGGTGGCAAAGTAATGTCTCTGCCCTTTAATATGCTATCTAGGTTGGTCATAACTTTTCTTCCAAGGAGTAAGTGTCTTTTAATTTCACCACGAGGGTGACCAAAACTGTATAAACCCTAGAGAGTACACATTTCTATCACAACCGCTTATCTCTGCCATCATAATGCAAAATCAGCCATGCATGCAAGCATGCTTAGTCCCTCAGTCGTGTCCAACTCTTTGAGACCCCATGGATTGCAACCTGCCAGGCTCCTCTGTCCATGCAGATTCTCCAGGCAAGAATACTGGAGTGGGTTGCCATGCCTTCCTTCAGGAGATCTTCCCAACCCAGCCATAGACAGGATGTCAACAAATGAACACATTCGAACAGAACTTTATGAACACTGAAATTTGAGCTTCTGGTAAATTTTACCTGTCATAAAATACTAGTCATCTTTTGATTCCCCACCTCCCCACTCCCAAATTATTTAAAAATGAGCAAATCAAGTTTTATTAACCTGCACTGCTCCAGCATCAGATGCTTTTGGATAACCTTTCTGCATGCAGTCAGTTTCTATTGTTGGATTTTAGCGATTGTTTGGTTTAAATCTTTCCCCTCCAATTCTTTTTTCTTTCTTTCTCTTTTTGGGCCACCTCACAGCTTGTGGAATCTTAGTTCACTGACCAGGAATGGAACCAGGATCCTAGAAATGGAAGTGCAGAGTCTTAACCACTGGACCACCAGGGAAGTCCTTTCCCCAGACTATTTTAAGGGAGGTAAATAGTCCCTGAATTTGTTGAACCTCAAATTCCCTCCTCAATTTCACTCTGGGAAGTCAGGCTTAGAGAAATGCTTCTTTGTCCTGAACTGACTTGTCCTGGGGCTGGAAAGCATCCTTTGACCAGAATGTACAGGCCAATGATGAGGACTCTCGGTTCAGAGGAACAAAGTGACTGCTCCCCACTTCGAGGCTGCAATTGGGCACTACATGTCCTACTTCCCAGTCCAAGTCAAGGGTCTTCTACAGCACCACAATTGGAAAGCATTGATTCTTTGGTGCTCAGCCTTCTTTAGGTCCAACTCTCACATCTGTGCATGACTACTGGAAACACCATAGCTTTGACTATACAGACCTTTGTCAGCAAAGTGATATCTCTGCTGTCTAAACTTGAGTGCTCTTTTAAAATGTTAATGGGATCATGTCTCCCCTTGCTTGAAAGCCTTAGATTAAAACCCCAATTCTTCCCTGCAGTCCACAGGCCCTGCCTGCTTCTCCCACCATTCCTCTCCCAACCTCCACGTTTGCTGCAGCCTCTCTGGGCTTCCTCTTTGTTCCTCTAGCAACCAGGCCCGTGCCCACCTCAGGGTGCACCTGCTGTTCCTGCTGCCTGCTGTCTTACAGGCTCTTTACTGGGGCTTTTGAATTATTGGTTCCTCCAATTAAGGTCTTGACTTAAATGTTGCCTCCTCCAAGGGGCCTCTGCCAGCCTCCTTTCTAAAGGAGTCACACGCACTCTGGCTGCCAGTCTGTTTATTCCTTCTGCATCCTTTATGACCCTTGCAATCATCCTCTATATTTACAGGTTGATCGTCTTTCTCTAATTTACTGCTGCATCACCAATACTTACTGTAGAAGCTGGTACATGGGGCAACTCCTCTAACATTTATTGAACAAACCAATAAATGGGCTTCCCAGGTGGCTCAGTGGTAAAGAATCCACCTGTCAATGCAGGAGACGTGGGTTCGATCACTGGGTTGGGAAGATCCCCTGGAGAAGGAAATGGCAATCCACTCCAATATTCTTGCCTGGAAAATCCCATGGATAGAAGAACCTGGTGGGCTACAGCCCATGGGGTCTCAAAATCAGACATGACTTAGTGACTAAGCATACCCACAGGAACCAAATAATGCTTCTCTTCTCTTATCAGGAATAACTGCAACCCAAATGTCCTTCAGAGACTGAATGCTTGAACAAACAGTGGTATACCCAAATCATCCATACTACTCAGCAAAGAAAAGGTACACACTGTTGACACATGTAACAACTTCTGTGGGAGCTTAGGGGAACTAAATTGGGTGAATAAAATGAATAAAGGCAATTTCAAAAGGTTACATACCAACCTAGATAGCATACTCAAAAGCAGAGACATTACTTGGCCAACAAAGGTTTGTCTAGTCCAGGCTATGGTTTTTCCTGTGGTCATGTATGAATGTGAGAGTTGGACTGTGAAGAAAGCTGAGCGCCAAAGAATTGATGCTTTTGAACTGTGGTGTTGGAGAAGACTCTTGAGAGTCCCTAGGACTGCAAGGAGATCCAACCAGTCCATTCTAAAGGAGATCAGCCCTGGGTGTTCTTTGGAAGGAATGATGCTAAAGCTGAAACTCCAGTACTTTGGCCACCTCATGCGAAGAGTTGACTCATTGGAAAAGACTCTGATGCTGGGAGGGATTGGGGGCAGGAGGAGAAGGGGACGACAGAGGGTGAGATGTCTGGATGGCATCACTGACTTGATGCACATGAGTTTGGGTGAACTCCGGGAGTTGGTGATGGACAGGGAAGCCTAGCGTACTGCTATTCATGGGGTCACAAAGAGTCAGACATGACTGAGCAACTGAACTGACTGACTGACTGACATACCATAAGATTCCAGTTATATAACACTTGAAATATCAAAATTATAGTGATGGAGAACAGATGAGTGGTTGCCTGGAGATGAGAATTGGGTGGAGGAAGTATGAATCTGTTAAAGGGCATAATAAGGGAGCCCTGGTGTGTTAAAACAGTTCTGGATATTTTTTTTAACATTTATTTATTTGGCTGTACTGTGTCTTAGTTGTGGCATAAGGGCTCTAGCTCCCTGACCAGGGATCGAACCCTGGGCCCCTGCATTGGGAGCTCGGAGTTGTAGCCACTGGACCACCAGGGAAGTCCCACAGTCTGGATCTTGATTGTGGAGGTGGTTACACAAAGTTACATGTGGGATACAATTGTGCAGAGCTATTACCCATATACACAGAAAAGTATTTGTAAAGCTGGTGAAATAAGTTCTGTGCATTATAACAATGTCAATTTACTGGTTTTGATATGGTACTATAGGCAAGCAAGATGTTCACCCTGGGGGAAGCTGGGGGAAGGGTGCCTAGACCTGCCTATTCATTTTTTCCCCAACATTTTATGAATCCACAGTTGTTTCAAAATAAGATATGTTCCCTACAATTAAAAAAAAAAAAAAGACACAGACTTCCCTGGTGGTCCAATGGTTAAGAATCCACCTGCCAATGCAGTCAACATGGGTCCATCCCTGTTCCAGGAAGATCCCACATGCCATGGAGCAACTAAGCCCCTGAGCCACAACTCCTGAGCCCATGCTGCACTGCAAGACAAGCCACCACTATGAGAAGCCCAAGCACTATAAATAGAGAGTAGTTCCCTCTCACCGCAACCAGAGAAAGCCTGAGTGCAATAGCAAAGACCCAGAACAGCCAAAAATAAATAAAAAGACAAGCTAATATGCTTTTAGGGTTTCCCTGGTAGCTCAGCTGGTAAAAAATCTGCCTGCAATGCAGAAGAATCTGGTTAAAGATCCCCTGGAAAAGGGATAGGCTCTTCACTCAAGTATTCATGGACTTCCCTGGTGGCTCAGATGGTAAAGAATTTGCCTACAATGAGGGAGACCTGGATTCAATCTCTGGGTTGGGGAAGATCCTCTGGAGGAGGTCACCGAGACCCATTCCAGTATTCTTGCCTGGAGAATCCCCATGGACAAAGGAGCCTGGTGGGCTACAGTCCATGGGATCACAAAAAGTCAAGCACAACTGAGTGACAAAGTGCAGTGTGGTACATGTGTGTGCACTATGAATATGCTTTTAAACCTATTTTTGTAGGCAATGTTGCCATTGCAGTATAAAGTATGTGGTATGGAGAAGGAAATGGCACCCCACTCCAGTACTCGTGCCTGGAAAATCCCATGGATGGAGGAGCCTGGTAGGCTACAGTCCATGGGGTATCAAAGAGTCCGACAGGACAGAGCGACTTCACTTTCACTTTTCGCTTTCATACACTGGAGAAGGAAATGGCAACCCACTCCAGTGTTCTTGCCTAGAGAATTCCAGGGACGGGGGAGACTGGTGGGCTGCCGTCTATGGGGTCACACAGAGTTGGACACAACTGAAGCAACTTAGCAGCAGCATTCAACTATAAGCTTTTTTCAAAAATAATTAATCAATGTCTTTTGCCTTTAATATCAATGAACAATTCTTTTCTTTGGGGACTGGTATTTCTCCCTGATTAATACTTGACATGGATGGTGCTTTACAGATCACACAGACTTCCACAGGCATCATTTCCCTGGAGACTCTGAGTCCTTTGATTGGAATCTCTGTTTTATGGATGAGAAAACCAAAGCTCAGACCTTAAAATCATGCACCTTCACTGAGAGGTGGAGCATGAGTGATTCAGGACCCAGTTCTCCTGATTCCAAATTTCCCCTCTTTCCCCTTTCCACCAATGACATACATTTGAATACCTGTTTGGAAATCCTTTGTTGTTGTTCAGTTGCTAAGTCGTGTCTGACTCTTTGCAACTACACGGACTGAAGCACGCCAGGCTTCCTTGTCCTTCCCTATCTCCCAGAGTTTTCTCAAATTCATGTCCATTGAGCCAGTGATACTATCTAACCATCTTATCCTCTGCCACTCCCTTCTCCTCCTGCTCTCAATCTTTGCCAGCCTCAGAGTCTTTTCCAGTAAGTTAGTTCTTCGCATCAGGTGGCCAAAGTATTGGTGCTTCAGCTTCAGCATCAGTCCTTCCAATGAATATTCAGGGTTGATTTCCTTTAGGATTGACTGATTTGATCTCCTTGAAGTCCAAGGGACTCTCAAGAGTCTTCTCCAGCACCACAGTTCGAAGGCATCAGTTCTTCATTTCTCAGTCTTCTTTATGATCCAGCTCTCACATCTGTACATGATATCCTAAATTAATCTACATTTCTGCTGATATTCAGACTCTGTGACCTGTACCCATTCTCTCTCTCCTATACAGGGCTGTGGCCTCCCAGCTTCCACCAGCCCCAAGAAGCTAATTAGTACTGCTTTTGAAAAACTCAATGTGGACTAAGAGAGAAAAGAAAAAATGTGTTGGTTGTTGCTCATCTGCGGATGTTTCCCTTGCAAAACCACATCAAAGCAGGGAAGCCCACCGTGGACTTGGCCAGAAACCAAAGCTCGCTGGCCAATCTGAGAAGCGGCAAGTTCAGTCAGGCAGAAAACCATTTTATCTTCTGGGCCCAGATTCCTCACCAAAAACTGATGGAGGTGGAACATCCCCCCAGCAGCAAAGCCCTCTCTAAGCCCCGAGTTGGCTTAGGGAGCCCCCCACTTAGGCTTGCCCCACACAGGCCTGATTGTGTTGGAAGATGAGGCTGCAAACAAACCCCACAGAGTATCACTGGGTGCCTACTGGACGTGGAGCACATGGTGAATGTAACCTTGGGAACAGCCCATCACACTTTGAGTGCTAAAAAATGAAAATGTGTTCCATCTTCCTGAGAGGCATTACCAAACCTGTGTTTACTTGGGGAGGAAGAGAGAAATCAGAGGGGTCATCCTATTAGCCATTGAGGGTGTGTTCTGCAGGACATTGCAGGAAACTCACAGTAAAGATGCCCCCTCCCCATATAGCTCTCTGGGGGATTCCAGCATTCAGAACACATCAAACCATCTAAGATCTCCCAAGGAGGAACCTAGATTTGATTTTTTTTTAGGGTTCACTTTTTAAAATTAATCTTTATTGGAATATAGTTGCTTTATAATATTGTTAGTTTCTCCCGTGCAGTAAAATGAATCATCTGTATATATACATATATCCCCATCCTTTTGGATTTCCTTCCCATGTAGGTCACCAGAGAGCATTAAGCAGAGTTCCCTGGCTATATAGTCGGTTCTCAGTAAATTTGATTTGAAGGAAGTATGAGATTCACAAGGTACAAGTATGGGGGTGAGGGGGTCAGGGGCTGCAGTCTTGAGGAGGGCGTTTCAGCAAGGGGCATCAGGACACTCAGCCCTGGGTGCTCCATCTCTCCAAGTGTGACTGTGTTCCTATCTGTCTCCTTGGCTACACCCTGAGATTCTTGGTGGCTGGACCATGGCTTTCATCTTTATAGTGTCTAGTCTGGTAGGCTACAGGGGACTCAAAGAGTTGGACATGACTGAGCAAACGAATACTTTCACTTTTCTAGCACTGTACCTGGCACATAAGTACCCATATGCTTTGAGTGAATGAATGGATTAGCAGCTGAGTAATGGAATTCTTTTTTATTTTTTTTAAGAAAGCACAATTTTTAATTAATTAATTAATTTTTGGCTGTGAAGGGTCTTAATTGTTGTGTGCAGGCTCAACAGTTGCATCGGGCAGGCTTAGTTGCCTCATAGCATGCCGGATTTTAGTTCCCTGACCAGGGATCAAACCCATGTCCCCTGCATTGGAAGGCAGATTCTTAACCACTGGACCATGGAAGTCTCTGAGTAAGGGAGATTAATCAAGGACTTCCAAGCTGTGGAGATGACACAATTTTACCTGTGTTTTAGGACTATCACCTTGACAGCCCTGTGTAAGCCTTGGCTAAGGGATAAGAGTTTGCGGATTTTAGCTGGGCATTCTAAATCTGAGAGGATATGGCAAGTCACATCAATCTTTCTTCACTTCCCCTCCCAATTTTTTTTAATTGCCTGTTGGCCATGCTCCTTGTCATGCAGGGTCTTGGTTCCCCAACCAGAGATCAAACCCACACCCCCACAGTGGAAGCACAGTTTTAACCACTGGACTGCCAGGCAAGTCCCTTCACCTCCCAGTCTGACCTCTGGTCATGTAAATGAAGAACCCAATTAAGACATACAGGAAATGAAAGGTCTTGAGCTCTTTGGAGATCTGAGGTTTCAACTAAACTTGGCAGTCATCTTCCCATTCGCTGTGCCTTACAGGGACCTTGGACTTGATAAATATATGTTGATTCATTAAACAAAAAGACCTGGGGAATAGCATACCTATGGAGGTTTGGGCATTTTCAGTTCATTGCATCTGTTCTCTCTTCTTATGTTGGAAGAGTTCTCATCCTTATAAATTTTGATGAGAGAAGCCCACCTCACAACAAGGAAGCAGAAACTCATGAAATTGCTTGCCCATCTTTCCTTATAAGCTTGCCCAGCTTTCCGTATAAGCCTTATTGCTTTCCCACTGGCGTGGGACCCAAGCAAGCCAACTAGAAGCCCCCACCTTCCTTGGCTTTAATGAGGTGCCAATGACACCATCTCATACTCAGCAATGAACTTCCTACAGGGCACATATCCCCGGGGCAGACAGGACATCACCAAAGATATCAGCAATGATCCAGAGGGCCGACGACAGATCCAATCCTGCCACCAAAAGGCCATCATAAGTGACAGCCCTGCCTCCACACCTAAGAGAGGCCTCCATAAATGAGGAGCGGAACAGACCCATCACAGCCATTCAACCCAGGAGCATGGCCTTCGAATGACAAGTGAAGGCTCCTTGATTCCATATTTCAGACTCTAGACAATGCTTCACTGTCAAAAGCTGAAGGACACTTGAAAGTTTTTTCTTATACCAATGGTTTCTGAATGTTCTGAAGAGATAAAACTTTGAGCTTATTTCATATTAGGTGGGAGGTTAAAAGCATAATATAGAGGCCAGAAACATAGATCCCAGAATCAAACAAACTAGCATTTGGTTCTAAAATCCTGCAGTCCAATAAATGGCAAATAAATGTTTAAAAAGAAAAGAAAAATAAATAAAATCCTCCAGTCCAGCAGTGAAAGAAATTATACAAATGAATTTACTTGCAAAATAGAAACACACTCACAGACTTAGAAAACAAATTTATGATTACCAGGGGGGACGGGATAGTTATGGAGTTTGGGATCAACAAATACACACTGCTGTATTTAAGATGGATAATCAACAAGGACCTACTATATAGCACAGGGAACTCTGCTCAGTGTTATGTGGCAGCTTGAATGGGAGTGGGGCTTAGGGGAGAATGGATAAATGCCTGTGTGTGCCTGAGTCCCTTTGCTGTTCACCTGAAACTATCACAACATTGTTAACTGGCTATGGCGAAGGAGTTGATCACTCAGTCACGTTCCACTCTTTGCGACTCCATGGACCGTAGCCCACCAGGCTCTTCTGTCCATGGAATTCTCCAGGTAAGAACCCTGGAGTGTGTAGCCATTCCCTTCTCCAGATAATCTTCCCGGACCCAGGGATCGAACCCAGGTCTCCCGAATTGCAGGCAGATTCTTTACCATCTGAGCCACCAGGGAAGCCCCTAGTAGACTGCACTTCAACATAATATAAAAAATCTAAAAAAAATAAAAATAATAAATAAAACAGAAATAAAATAAAATCCTCCAGCTGTGTGACTTTGGTGAGTTCAGCTAATTGTGGCTATTATTGTTACTGTCATTATCATTGCTCTTACTGTCTAGGGAGACTATTTGAGGAGTCAGGATCAGGTAGACGGAGGGAGACAATTTAACTCCAAGAACTCCGTCTGAGCACCTGGCTAAGCAGAGGCAGATGGGTGCAAAAAGGATTAAATTTGCTCAGTGTAGCCCTGGGGGCAGAGGACCAACCAATGGTGGAAGCTTCAAGATGACATGTTTGGCCTCAACACGAGCCTTTCTAATAATAATCTGAAGATGTGCCAGGGTCATTTAGTGGATAGTAAATCTTCAGGATGGGAGGTGTTAAAGCCAAAGTTGGAGGAATACTTGGTGAGCTGTTGGAGAGAGGATTTAACTGGATATTAGATTTGATCAAAAGTTTTAGCAGTGAAACTTCCCTTTTAAATGAAATGTACTGTGAAACTCCAGTCAATGCTATAATTACCCCAAAGGCATACTAAGCATAGGCTCAGAGCAGCAGTAAAGTAGCAAAAGGGAGAGAGAAAAGTTCCACTCAAATAAACACAGTGAAAATGTTTCCATCAGCAAAACTAGAAACGGGCTACTTTAATGTCAGTGACTAAAAACAAGTTCTATGTAGGCATGGAGGCATAGTAGTTTCTCAGTATTTGGGGCCTTTAAAGTCTTAATCTGGTCCTGAGCTGATTATAACAAACAGATCAAAGCTGAACTGCTTTAGAGACGGCAGGAGTAAGAGCCAGGAGCCTCCTCCCAACAGGCCTCCCACTGAGGCCCCTACAGGGACTCTGAGGACCTCTAGAGAGTCCTGGAGCCCAGCCTGAAAAACCCCAGAGCATCCTTCTAGTCCTGGGATTAGGGGCAGTTCTTCCCATCTGCACACACTGGCTCAAGTCAAGCCCCTCTTCGAGTTTCATATACCATATTGCTACCAAAAGACTTGGAGGGGGGACAGTGGGAGTGGGGTCCAGCTGCTCATCATGCAAAAGCCAATAAACAGGCCAGGTTGGTAGAAAGGAAACTTTGCTTTCTTTCCATGCCTGCAACTGGAGTGGGGGTGGTGGATGTCTGGCCAAAGACCAACCCCGACCCCCACCCATCCCAACAAGCAGGCAGTGAGAGCTTTTTATAGACAGAGTGTGTGTGTGTGTGTTGGCGGGGAGCAGTTACACATAGAAACAGCACAGTCATCTTCAAATTGGTCATCAGTGGTCTGACTAGCATCATCTTGGTTGTTTTAGGTACAGTTCATCTTCAATTCCAGGGTCCATTTGTTCCCATTTCTTTGCAGTCAGTTCTCTGAATTGTGGCAGCTCAAGTCCCAGGTACAGTCTGGTCATCATGTAGTTAATTCCTCCACCTGGTGTTTCAGTGTCTATAAGACAGCTCATAGAATGTGGCTCAGAATATTATCTATAGCCCTTGAGAAAGAGCTAAAGGTCCTTGATTATGCTTAATGACTGCATTATTATTATTTAGTCTCCTTTGATGGTTTTCCTTTGTTTCCACATTTCTCACTTCTCTGTTGAACTTTTCTTTGACTAAAGTTTTCCACAGACAAAAAGCAGGCAGAGGTCACAGTGGGGGAGCAAGGACCATAAGGTCTTGCTCCTTTTCAATATTATTTCATTTTAATTTGCTTAGTCATTTTAACTTTTAAAATTCCTCCCCCCTCCCATATCTATTATCTTAGTTTACTCACCCAGTATTTCTTGATGAAGGCTGGAGGATGTCTCTTTTATCTTTATTTTATAGGTAAGGAAACACATCTTGATCACACAACTAATTTTTAAGTGGAGAATTTCTAACGTACAAAAAGTAAGGGACCTCCTTGCAATCCAGTGGTTAAGACAGTGTGTTTCCACTGCAGGGACTTTGTGTTTGATCTCTAATCAGGGAACTAAGATGCCATATGCCTCAGGGCATGACCAAAGACAACAAATAAAAAAGGAAAACCCAAAAAGTGAACAGAAGGGTATAATGAACCCCCAAGTATCCACTGTCCAACTCCAGTAAACATCAGCCACATAGTTCAACCTTATCTAAACCTCATCCATATCCTCGTTCTGGTTTGGTCTGAAACAAACTCCAGTCATCATAACATTTCATCCATAAATATTTCTGTGTATTTCATTAAAAGGTTAGGATTCTTCTCTCACTCTTTAAAACATAACCATCATACCATTATCATATTTTAAATGTTAAATATAATTCTTTAGTATCAAAAAATATCTATTACGTTTTCACATTTCCAATTATTTGATAAATGTCAGGATTATTTCCATTCAAAAAAATCATAATCCAAGTAACGACCTGACTTTACAATTTGTTAAGGTTTTAAATGATCTTTTAATCTATGCTCTCTCAGGCACCTAGTCCCTCAGTCGTGTCCAACTCTGGACTGTAGCCCACAAGGCTCCTCTGTCCATAGGATTTCCCAGGGAAGAATACTGAAGTGAGTGGCTATTTCCTCCTCCAGGTGATCTTCTCAACCCAAGGATCAAACCTGAGTCTCCTGCATTGGCAGGTGGATTCTTTACCACTAAGCCATCGAGGAAGCCCCCATGCTCTTTCTAATCTTGCAGTTTATTTGCTGAAGAAATTCAGGCATTTTTCTATGTGTTCCCCACAGTTTGGATTGTGTTAATTGCATCCTTCTGGTGTGATTTAAAGTGTTTTTCTCTCCTCCCTTTTCTGTATTCCCTGTAAACTAGTATTCGGATCCAGAGGCTGGATTGGATGTAGAGCACAAAGCTATTTATGGAGAGTAGGGAACTGCTTGGTGTGCTGAAGTCCATGCTACTGGGTCCATGCATGATCTCCTCTCTGCCACCAGGGTTACTCTGCTCATGAGCCAGTGTGCAAACACCGGGGAGGAGGAGAACAGAAGTGGGCTGACAGCTATTGGCTGAAGTCCTAATCCCTCAGTTGTTTATCTCCTTGTCCTGCAGAGAATGTTCTCTGATGGGCATTAATGGGTCAATACAAAGATTCTCACGTTTAGCGACCACCCCCAAAGGTCTATCCACAGGGCTCGTCTCCAAACTTACTTCTCCTTCAGCTTCCAATTTTGCTTTTCCAGGCCCTTGACAAACCATCCAAGCCATTGACCACAGCCCAGGAGTCTATTAGGGCTTCCCAGGTGGTGCTAGTGGTGAAGAATCTGCCTGCCAATGCTAGAGACACAAGAGACGTGTGTTCAATCCCTGGGTCGAGAAAATCTCCTGGAAAAGGAAATGGCTTCAGTGATTTTTGCCCGGAAAATTTCATGTGCAGAGGAGCTTGGCAGAATACAGTCTGTGGGGCCACAAAGAGTTGGACATGGCTGAGGAAACAGCACAAACACTAGGAGTCTCTGTTGACACTTTCCTCAGGCAACTTCTCTGTCTCACAGAGGATGATCAAGTGTCCATTGGTAGGTCTTCTTACCATTACCATTCAAGGCCACACCTGAGAGAGGCCATAGTGTACCTGCAGTCCACTTTGGGCTGGTAGCTATCACTCAGTTGACCCATCTGTGATCCACACTGGGCTCTTTTTCTGCTTTGTCTGTCAGCTGGTCATAAGGAGCACTTCCTCCTTACATAAGATCACAGAGGTGAACTAAGAAGGTGCTTTAGAGCAGTAGCAGGAAATGGCGTGGATGTCCAGGCCATCCACTTGTCTCCTCAGCCCACTAAAGCCCAATCCCCAAAGCATCACTTTCATTATATGATAGACTTCTGCTGCCTCCTTCCCAGGCCTATAACTTGTTGGCTCTCTCAGTATCCAGCTCCTGACCGCATGGCCTCTTACTTCCCACGGTCAGAGGCTGTATTTCTACAAGAACCCAGGTATATGTCAGGAGTTGTTTTTGCAATAAAGGTACATAGTTCTCTGCTACAAATGCCTCTACCTGTTTCCTGAGGCCTCGTGTTGTATTGTCACTCTTACTGGGATGTACAGGAGATCGACCTGGCATCTCTACCACAGAGAGATGGTCTGATGCTGTGTGATCTCCAAGGTTGTACAAACCAGGGAGCAAGGCTGCCTGTGCTATAATCTGGAGCTGCTGGAGAACCGCTTTTGCTCTGGGCCCCACTCAAAACCAGGGCTTCCCACATGGCACTGTTGGTAAAGAACTCGCCTGCCGATGTAGGAGACATAAGAGACACAGGTTCCATCCCTGGGCCAGGAAGATCCCCTGGAGGAGGGCATGACAACGCATTCCAATATTCCTGCCTGGAGAATCCCACAGAGAAGACTGGAGGGCTACAGTTCATAGGGTCACAAAGAGTCAGACTTAGCATGCATGCACCACACCTCTTGAAACTATCAGCTTTCTGTATCTCCTGATAAATGGATCTTAGCAGGATTCCCAAGTATAGAATATGTAGCCTCCAAAACCCAAAGAAGTCTGCCAAGTGCAACTTCTAAAACCCAAAGTCTGCCAAGCATTACATTTCTTTCTCACTAGTAGGAATTTGAGATGGAACAAGTTAACCTTTGCTTGGGAGAATTAGCCTCACTATGGATCAAATCACTGGACCCTTAATAACCGTATCAATAGAGCAGTTCCCTGAATAGTTTCTGTTTTTTCTCTAATATATCTACTTAAAAAAGTACTGGACACATTTATATAGGTGCCATTGATAATAGCATGTGATAATATGTTTTTCAAAAATGATGAACCTTATTGAAGGATGACAGGTAACTTTACCTAATTGTACACATATGACATCTAACACAGCCTCCACTGGTGTTTGGTATTCAACAACCGACTTTTTTAAAGTGGTTTTTAAAAATTAATTTATTTTTTATTTATTTATTTTTGACTGTGCTGGGTCTTCATTGCTGTGTGCAGGCTTTCTCTAGCTATGGAGAGCAGGGGATACTCTCTAGTTTTGGAGCAAGGCTTTCTCATTGCAGTGGCTTCTCTTATTGTGGAGCATGAGCTTTGGGGCATGTGGGCTTCAGTAGTTTCGGCACCCAGGCTTTGTTGCCTCACTGCGTATGGGATCTTCCCAGACCAGGGACTGAACCAATGTCCCCTGCACTGGCAGGTGAATTCTTAACCACTGGACCACAAAGGAACTCCGGGCTGTGGGGCTGGCAGCTTTGGCTTCCTTGGGAAGGTCTTGTTTTGTCGGCGCTCTGGATTTTGCCTTCATGTCTCCTAAAACTGCCTGTGCTATTCTGCCAGACTGCCAGATTGCCCCTGGCTTTGCTTCTCTCTGTTTTGTTTTGTTAGTTCATTAATTCATGTATTTTATTAACCTGTATACAATTACTTGTCTTCTGGTTTGTTGAAACAATAGGTCAGACAACATTTGCCATAATAATGTCTGTCAAAGTGACTGGTCATAAAAACTTCCGCACATTATTCATCTGAAGGACACTCCCAGTGAAGGTGATTGATTCTGCCATTCTCCTCCACCTTGTAGTATTTCAGGACAGCCAGCTTAGCCTTTTTTCTCTTATGTTTGTTCTTCTTGGGAGTGGCATGAGATTTCTTCCTTCTCTTAGCTCCACAACAACGTCTCAGCACAAGATGGAGAATAAACTCCTTTTGAATGTTGTAGTTAGACAAAGGACATCCATCTTCCAGTCACTTGCTAGCAATGATCAGTCTTTGCTCATCAGGAGGAACACCTTCCTTATCCTGGATCTTGGCCTTTACATTTTCTATTGTATCCAAGGGCTTGACCTTGAGAGAGATGCTCTTCCCTGTCAGGGTCTTCACGAAAATCTGCATCACGGTGGCAGTTCCACCGCAGATGGTGTATCCTAAAGTGGCTTTCCTCCTCTCCATGAGCTTCAGGACAACCCAGCTAGTGTCTCCTTCCTGCGTTTGTCTTCACAGAGGCCACTGGTAAGGTTTCTCCAGGGGGTAACTGTCTTGTACTGTTTGGAATTTTCTATGTGTGTTTTTTTTTTTAAATTTTGGAGTATAGTTGCTTTAGGGCTTCCCAGGTAGCTCAGATGGTAAAGAATCCACCTGCAATGCAGGAGACCCTGGCTGGATTCCTGGGTTGAGAAGTCCCCCTGGAGCAGGGATAGGCTACCCCCTCCAGTATTCTTGCCTGTAGAATCCCATGGACAGAGGAGCCTGGAGGGCTACAGTCCATGGGGTCACAAAGAATCAGACGTGACCGAGAGACTAAGTACAGCACAGCACATAGTTGCTTCACAGTCTTGTGTTAGTTTCTGCGAACAGCAAAGCAAATCAGCTGTGGGTATACATTATCCCCTCTGTGGGGGTTTCCTTCCCATTTAGGCCACAACAAAGCATTGAGTAGAGATCCCTGTGCTCTCCAGTAGGTTCTCATTAGTTATCTGTTTTATACATAGTATCATTAGTACCTATACTTCATTCTCAATCTCCCAACTCATCCTATCCCCCTTTTCCTCCTTGGTGCCCAAACATTTGCTCTCTGCCTTGTACTGCTTTTAGACTTTGGCCTTGGTGAGCTCCAGCAATCCACTCTGTCACCCTGGCTGTCTGTCTGTCACTATTTCTCTCATACACACACCCTGCAGGACTGAAGGGCATATAGTCTACACCCCAGCTGCTGGGAGCTCTACTGCAGACAACCCTGAACCCTAAGCTTAAGCAGAAATCATCTCAGTGGAAGGGCATCACCTCACCAATTTCCCTCTTCCTGGAGCTAGCCTATAACCAATGACTAGTTGATACAGAGGATAAACACCCACCTCACCTGCATCTTTCCCTTCCCTTCCTCTGAAAAGGCCACCCTCAAATAACCCTTCTGTTGCCCACCCAGCTGCACCCCTCCCCTAACCAGGATCACCAGCTTGGAGCCCCTTCCTTTAGGCTGCTCCTCTAGCACCTCTGTTGGAAAGGTTCTTGAACCCAAGTCTTCCTATGGGTTTCATATGTCAAGGCTGACTTTCATATGTCAAGGCTCCTGCTTTGTTTGGGTTTTCACTGGGTAGGGAAAAAAAGGGAGACTTCCAGAAGAAAAGAGAGAAAGAACAAGTAGAGAGGGGTGAGGATAACAGGCATGCACCTCATATAGCCCAATCCAGTTGGCCAAAAGATTTTTTCCACATTGTTGTTGTTCAGCTGCTAAGTCGTGTCCGACTCTGCGATCCCATGAACTGCAGCACACCAGGCTTCCCTGGTCTTTTCACACTATCTTAGAGAAGAGGAAAATGTACTCTTGCTACCTTCAGACAGTGAAACTACAGGTGATCTTTGCTTTTTTTCCCCCTATAGTTTCCAAATTTAAAAAATTTTTATTGATTTTTGGTTGTGTGGGTCTTCATTGCTGCACCTGGGTGTTCCCTAGTTGCAGCTCACAGGCTTCTCATTGCAATGGCTTCTCTTGTTGAGGAGCGTGCCCTCTAGGGCGCCCGAGCTTCAGTGGTGGCAGCATGCGGGCTCAATAGTTGTGGCGCACGGGCTTAGTTGCTCTGCAGCATGAGGAATCTTCCCAGATCAGGGATCGAACCTGTGTCCCTGGCATTGGCAAGCAGATTCATAACCACTAGACCACCAGGGAAGTCCAGAATTTTCTTTTTTTTTTTTTTTTTGCAATGAACAAATAATTATTTAAAAAAGTAAACATACAATAAAGCTCTTTAGAAGAAGGAGGGGGCCTAGAGGGCTTCATTCCTCTCCTCCTCTGTTCTCTACCTTCCTCTCCCAGGAGGATGTAGTCCAGGGTGGCTATGGGCAGAGGAAGTCAGGCCACAAATCTCTGAGGCAGCTCAAAGCCAGGATTTCTGGCCCAGCAGATTCTCTCATTCTTTGCTTCCAGCCCCAAATCCCATGCTTACTCACTTCACAGTACCTACTTTTAACCTGCCAAATGCCACTAAATCTGCAAATTAAACCTCAGATTACAGAACTCTTTTTGATGTAAAAAAAATGTGGGGATTTTTTAAATGTAATTATTCATACACTAAGATTTTAATTGTTCTGCTTTTCTCACTCTCTCACCTTTTTTTTTTTTTCAAGGCAGGGTGATTCCCGAATGCGGGCCTGCCCAGGCAGCTCCATGGGCCGAAGAAGGAATTCCTGGGAGGCTGTGAGGGGTCTGAGCAGCAGCTGGTGGCTCAGGCCACGCCCCTTCCCCCCTCCCCGCGAACCTCCCCACAGCCTCCCACCACCGCAACAACGCAACACCAAAGGCCAGGTCTCAATGTGGTCCCTATGTGGGGAGCCTTGGACCCAGGCTCAGCGTCTATGGCACTGGGACTCAGGAAGGTTTTGGAGTGGGAAACCTGGAGCCAGCCTGGTACGGTTCACAGAGATGGGGAAGTGGTCTGGGCTACCTGCCCACTTTATTCCCGTCTGCTCCTCTCCCCGATCTTGAGCTGCAACCAGACTGGTTTTTAAAACTTGTGATTTTAACCACTCCCCACCAGCAGTTAAGAATCTGCCTTCCAATGCAGGGGACTCAGGTTTGATCCCTGGTTAGGGAACGAGGATCCCACATGCCGTGGGGCAACTGAGATCACGCACCACAGTGAGAGAGAAGACCCCGCTTGTGGCAGCAAAGACCCAGTGGAGCCAAAACAAAAATAATAATAACATAAAATTTGTGTTAAAATACACATAACATAAAATTTGCCCTTTTAATCATTTTTAAGTGTCCAGTTCAATGGCATTAAGTACCTCCACAGTCTTGTGTAACTATCACTACCATCCACCTCCGCAAAATTTTCATCATCCCAAACTGAAAGTTCTCTACCCATTAATTAATTCCCCATTCCGCCCCCCTCCTCCGAGCCCGTGCAACCACCTGTCTCTTTCTGTCTCTATGAATTTGCTATTCTAAGTACCTCATCTAAGTGAAATCATATGGTGTTTGTCCTTTTGTGTCTGGCTCTTTCACTCGGAGTAATATCTTCAAGAATTTATTCATGTTGTAGCAAACATCAAAATTTCTTTTCTTTTTAAGCCTGGATAATGTATGGATATACCATTTATTTACCCATTCATCTCTTTTATGGGGTCTTTTTTAAAAAAAATTATTATTATTATTGTCTTTTGGCCATGCTGCATGGCATGTGGTATCTTAGCTCCCTGACCAGGGATCAAACCCATGTCCCTTATATTGGCAGCTCTGTGTCTTAACCACTGGACCACCAGGGAAGTCCCTACTTATTCATCTCTTGATGGACACTTGAGTTGTTTTCATGTCTTGGCTACTGTGAATAATGTTACCATGAATATGGGTGTACAAATATTAATTCAAGTCTCTGCTTTCAGTTCTTCAGTCTTGTTTAGTCTCTAAGTCGTGTCTAACTCTTTTGTGACCTCATCGACTGTAGCCCACCAGATTCCTCTATCCATGGGATTTCCCAGACAAAAGCATTGGAATGGGTCACCATTTCCTCCTCTAGGGGATTTTCCCCACCCAGGGATCGAACCCACATCTCCTATGTCTCCTACATTGCAGGCAGATTCTTTACTGCTGAGCCACCAGGAGAAACCTATTCTTTGAGTTATGTACCCATAAGCAGAATTCCTAGATCATATGCTCCAGACTGATCTTTTAAGCATACAAATTAAACCATTTCGTCCCAAGCTCTCTTGGGGACTACTAGGGTCTGCATGATGGGGTCCCACTGGGCTCAGAAGCTCATTCCATCCCATTGTCCCCTTACAGACCTGGCCATGGTACTTATCTTCTTGGGGATTCTCAACCACTCAAGCATGCCCAACCCTAGCCCTCTAGCTGTGACTTCTCCCTGAAATGTTCTCCTGCTAGGGTATCCAGTCCTCACAGCTGGGGTGGCTCAGAGACCGTCTGCTGACCACCCCACCAAAACCAGCCCTGCTCCTCTGATCTCCATCACATCTTCACCCTCTCTGTTCGCTTTCCTTTGCAGCCTTGTCATACTCTGGACTTACCTTGCTTATTTATTTATTCCTCTATTGCCTGCCCCCTGCCCTCCCCCAAATGAAAGTTCCAGAGGAGCAGGTACTTTATCTGTTATATCTACGTATCTAAACCCATGCTTAAGCCCATACCTAGCTTATAACCAGCACTCCTTAAAAATGTATTAGATGGGGATTTCCCTGGTGGCTAAGTGGCTGACTCTTTGCTCCCTATGCAGGGGTCCTGGGTTCAATCCCTGGTCAGGAAACTAGATCCCACATTCCAAAACTAAGATCCTGCATGCTGCAACTAAGACCCAGTTCAGCCAAATAAATAAATATTTTTTAAAAAATGTATTGGAAGAATGAATGAATGAATGAGTGCAAGCCCATGACTTTCCAAGTGGGTGGACTTAGCTCACAGACGAAACATGTGTATCTTAGAGGAACATAGAGTTTACTTGAAGATAGGGGGATGCTATATTTATATGTATTTTTAACAGGTATTTTGGGACTTCCCTGGTGGTCCAGTGGCTAAGACTCTGAGCTCCCAAGACAGGAAGCCTGGGTTTGATCCCTTGTCAGGGAGATAGAGCCCACATGCCACAGCTGAAGATCTCATACGTTGTGATGAAGAATGAAGATCCCATGTGCCACAGCTAAGACCTTTCGTTCGGTCACTCAGTCCTGTCCAACTCTTTGCCACCCCAGGGACTGCAGCATACCAGGCTTCCATGTCCTTCACCATCTCCCAGAGCTTGCTCAAACACATGCCCATTGAGTCGGTGATGCCATCCAACCATCTTGTCCTCTGTCACCCCCTTCTCCTGCCTTCAACCTTTCCAGCATCAGGGTCTTTTCTAATGAGTCAGTTCTTTGCATCAGGTGGCCAAAGTATTGGAGCTTCAGCTTCAGCATCAATCATTCCAATGAATGTGCAGGGTCGATTTCCTTTAGGACTGACTGGTTTTATCTCCTTGCTGTCCAAGACCTGGTGCAGCCAAATAAATAAATAAATATACATATATATAGTAAAAGGTGTCTAACTCTTTGCGACCCCATGGACTGTAGGCTGCCAGGCTCCTCTGTCCATGGGGTTCTCCAGGCAAGGATACTGGAGTGGGTTGTCGTGTCCTCCTCCAGGGGATCGTCCCAATCCAGGCATGAAACTCACGTCTCCAGCATTGCAGGTAGATTCTTTACCCACTGAGTCACCTGGGAAGCCCCTTTAAAAGGTATATTAAGGTATATATTAGGACCATAACTAAGAACAACAAACTGAGTGGCTTAAACAAGAGAAACTGTGTTTCACGGCTCTGAACACTGGGAGTTTGAGGTAAGATGTCCACAAGGTTGGC
This sequence comes from Bubalus bubalis, assembly GCF_019923935.1. NCBI lineage: Eukaryota > Metazoa > Chordata > Mammalia > Artiodactyla > Bovidae > Bubalus > Bubalus bubalis. The sequence goes on from NC_059168.1 coordinate 47,366,869, forward strand.
TCCATCTGAGGATCACGAGGGCAGGATCTGTCTCATTGGCTTGAAGATCGTGTTTACTCTGTGTCTTCACATCATCTTTCTTCTGTACGTGTCTGTGTCCTAATCTCCTCTTCTTATAAAGACACCAATCATGGTGGATTACAGCCCACCCTGATGACCTCATTTTAACTTAATTACCTCTTTAAACACCCTATCTTCAAATACAGTTACACTCTCAGGTCCTGAGGTTTAGGAATTCAACATAAGAATATCCATCCGGTGGGGGGTTGGGGCACAATTCAGTCCGTAACAGTTGATAAGAATTCTCTTAGCTCAAACCCCAAATATATAGGTTTCCCAGGTGGCACTAGTGGTAAAGAATCTGCCTGCAATGCAGAAGAGTTGGGTTTGATCCCTGGGTTGGGAAGATCCTTTGAAGAAGTGAATGGCTACCCATTCCAGTATTCATGCCTGGAGAATTCCATGGCCAGAGGAGCCTGGCAGGCTACAGTCTACGGGGTCTCAAAGAGTCGGACATGACTGAGTGACTTTCACTTTCAAACCCCAAATATATGTGACTCACTCCCTCTAGAAGATTTTTTTTTTTTTGGCTGTTCTGGCTCCTTGTTACTGCTTGCAGGCTTTCTCTTGCTGTGGCAAGTGGCGGCTTCTGTCTAGTTCTGGTGTGCAGGCTTCTCTAGTTGCTCGTGGGCTCAGTAGTTGCAGGGTTCTGCCTTAGTTGCCCCCATGGCATGTGGGGTTCTAGGTTCCTGACCAGGGATTGAACCCGTGTCCCCTGCATTAGAAGCTCACAGTCTTAACCACTGGACTGCCAGGGAAGTCCTCCTCTAGAAGCTTTTACTAACTGTCAACACCACACTAGTGACTTCGCCTATTCTCAGAACCACCACAGAAAACTACCCAGGCTCCCAACACTTTGTGTGTGTGTGTCTGTGTGTGTATGTGTGTGTATGGACAACTACTGGAGAGTGGGGTCAACTTTCTTTTTCTGGATGCCTCCTCATGCCTTGCATGGTACTGAGCACATAGTAGGGGCTTTATAAATGCTGTATATTCACTTAGCTGCTGATACCAAACCAGACACTGAGAACAACTTTTTAATCTGAGGAATTCTATCCTCTCCCCATGAAGGACCAATGAAAGTAAAAGATGCAGCCCAATGGAGGGACATGGAGACTGGGAAGGAACACAAGAGTGTAGGAATTGGGGGCAGGGAGAAAGGACCGAACCCACCATGCACAGCGCCAAGAGGGGATGAGCTACATCTGAGACCGCCAGCTGGACTACGGCAGAAACAGGAGCAGGAAGGGGGACTCCTGACTCCCAGGCCACTCCCACATCCACTACAAGGACCACTTCTGTCCCTAGGATCGGCTTGGATGTCTGGAACAATCTGGTCCAACTCCTTGAGTCAATTACACACACATCGACACACCCAAACACAGCAAGTTTTCGTTTATCTAAAAAAGGGAGGGCATATTCTGTCACATTGAGAGGAGCCACTTAAATTGTAGAAAGAGAAACTTCCTTGGTGGTCCAGTGGTTAAGAATTCACCTTTCAATGCAGGGGACACATGTTCAATCCCTGGTCAGGGAACTAAGATCCCACATGCCACAGGGCAACTAAGCCCAAGTGCCACAATTGAAGAAAGCCCACAGGCTGTGATGAAGACCCAGCACAGCCAAAAATAAAATAAATTAAAGAATTTTAAAACATCATTGAAAGATTTTTGTGTGTGTGTGCGCACTCAGTTGTGTCTGACTCTGTGCAATCCCACAGACTGTAACCCCCCAAGCTCCTCCGTCCATGGAATATTTCAGGCAAGAATACTGGAGGGGGTTGCCATTTCCTACACAGGGGATTTTCCCAACCCAGGCATCAAACCTGAATCTCTTGCATTTCCAGGATCGAACCCAGGTCTCCTGCATTGCAGGCACATTCTTTACCATCTGAGCCACTAGGGAAACCCAAGAATACTGGAGTGGGTAGCCTATCCCTTGTCCAGGGGATCTTCCTGACCCAGGAATCAAACCAGAATTTCCTGCCTTACAGGTGGATTCTTTACCAGGGAAGCCCCTGGGAAGCCCTACCAATTTTCAAAGAATTATGTAGACTAGAATGGAAGATTCCTGATACTAAATGGCAATGGGCAGACTGACCTTTTCTTTTGTGTCTTCTCTCTCTTTTTTTTTGGTGGGATCTTAGTTCCTGGACCAGGGATTGCACCCGGGTCATGTCAATGAAAGTGCTGAGTCCTAACAACTGATCCATGAGCAAATAGACTGACCCTTCCATTGATGATGCTGATGGCCTGGTCCTGGCAGGACCTCAGGTCACTGTCCTGAGCATCCTCCCCACAACGTGTCCTCTCTGAGGTCTGCAAGTGGGTCTCTGACGAACTTCATGGTGGGTCTCCTGGAAGTTGAGTTCTACCATAAATGTCCAATTTCAAAATGCTACTTACTCCACTTCTCTTTTTCCTCAAGATGAAAGCACAACAAGACCCCCATCCTTTGCTTATTTACCATCTTTGCACCATTTTATTAAACATTCGCACTCTCCCATCCCCCACACCACTTCCAAAGTATGCTTTCTAGACATAAATCACACCATTTCAGTCCCTTCTTCTAATCATTTAATCACATAACACCCCCCCCCACACACACACACACACATCACCACCTCTAGGGATAAACCACAAGATTCTTAGAAGAACATGGAAGTCTTTCCTGACACCTTTCTTTTCACAAACACCTTCTCTTTAGGATGCCTTTAGACACAAAGTACATAAAACTCAACTAAAGTGGATTTAAATATAGTCAGCCTGTTATCTCCTCTAACTAGAAATCCAGAGGTGGGAAGCTGAGCTGTTCAGCCCAGAGGTTCACAGCGCCTCTGAGGGCCAAGGACCCTGTCTCCTTTCTATTCTGCCACCCTCACGAGGGCAAAGTGGCTGCAGCGGCTCCAAGTGTCCCCACCTCCCATTCCAACGTCAAGAAGCAGAGCCAGTCCTGGATGAGCTTTCCCTTGGCATCTCACGGGCCAAAGTCAGGTGACTAGCCCTTTGTGAAATTGGCATGGGGAATGGAGGACCATGATTGCTTTATATCAGCTTGCATTTCCCCAAGTCCCAGGGCTCATCTTAACTCTCATTTTTCCTTTGAAGCATTTCCTATCCCACCTCTTGCAGGGCCGCTTGATGTCTTCTCATCGTTCAACAAACATCCACTGAACATCTAGGCAGTGCCAGGCATGGGGGATACAGTCGTGAACAAAAACAGATACTGTATTACCTTCATTTTGTCTCTATTTCCATTACAGTTGTTGTTGTTCAGTCGCTAAGTTGTGTCTGACTCTTTGGGAACTCATAGACTACAGCACGCCAGGCTTCCCTGTCCTTCCATTGTCTCCTGGAGTTTGCTCAAACTCACGTCTACTGAGTAGGTGATGCCATCCAACCATCTCATCCTCTGTCATCCCCTTCTCCTCCTGCCCTCAGTCTTTCCCAGCATCAGGGTCTTTTACAGTACTGGACAATATATTTATTATAGTACTGGACATATTATATTTTGTGAAGTGAGTGATATTAGACACCTCTCTGAGCCTCAGATTCCTCATGTATAAAAGGGGAATGATAACCTCCAACTCACTGTTGTAAGATTAAGCAATAATGTACTGTACAGAACCCATAATGTGCCTGATTTATAACTGATGCTCAAGAAATCAAAACTTTACAGGGTTTCCGCAAATATAGAGTAATTCTTTTGTGCATGAATTTCTAGAACAGCCTATTTTTAAATGCACAACATAAAATACATGGGATAAAAAAGGAAACCAATGATACTGATAGACAGTTACCAAAATACTTTTAAGTACATGTAGTATGCTGTACTCAATATGCCAGCAAATTTGGAAAATAGCTTTGGCCACAGGATTGGAAAAGATCATTCCAGAAGTTTTCATTCCAATCCCAAAGAAAGGTAATGCCAAAGAATGTTCAAACTACCACACAATTGCACTCATCTCACACACTAGCAAAGTAATGCTCAAAATTCTCCAAGCCAGGCTTCAACAGTACATGAACTGTGAACTTCCAGATATTCAAGCTGGATTTATGAAAGGCAGAGAAACCAGACATCAAACTGCGAACATCCGCTGGATCATCCAAAAAGCAGGAGAGCTCCAGAAAAACATCTACTTCTGCTTTATTGACTATGCCAAAGCCTTTGATTGTGTGGATCACAACAAACTGTGGAAAATTGTTAAAGAGATGGAAATACCAGACCACCTGAGCTGCCTCCTGAGAAATCTGTATGCAGGTCAAGAAGCAACAGTTAGAACTGGACATGGAACAATAGACTGGTTCCAAATCGGGAAAGGAGTACGTCAAGGCTGTGTTTTGTCACCCTGCTTTTTTAACTTATATGCAGAGTACATCATGAGAAATGCCAGACTGGACAAAGCACAAGCTGGAATCAAGATTTCTGGGAGAATTCCCCAAACTCCTTTCCTTGGGTCCAACCCATAACAGGAAGCATCGCTTTGCAAAGTGAGAGAGACTCAAGAGTTATCAAGCTTTTATTTAATTAGCTGTGTGACCTTAGTTAAGTCAATTCTCCTCTCTGAACCTGTTCATTTATCTGTAAAAAGCAAGGTTTGGGGAGAAGATGTTTGTCAAACAGGTCTCCAGACCTGCATTCTTTTGAAATTTTATTTATTTTTTAATTAAAGTATTGTTGATTTACCAATATTATATTAGTTTCATGTATACAGTATAGTAGGGGCTCCCCATGTGGCTCGGTGGTAAGGAATCTGCCTGCCCATGTAGGAGACACCAGAGACACAGGTTTGATTCCTGGGTTGGGAAGATCCTCCAGATGAGGAAATGGCACTCAATCCAGTATTCTTGCCTGGAAAATCCCAAGCACAGAGGAGCCTGGCAGGCTACAGTCCATAGGGTCACAAAATGTCAGACGTGACTAAACATGCATGTATTCAGTTCAGTTCAGTCGCTCAGTCGTGTCCGACTCTTTGTGACCCCATGAATTGCAGCACGCCAGGCCTCCTTGTCCATCACCAACTTCACTCAAACTCACGTCCACTGAGTCTGTAATACCATACAGCCATCTCTTCCTCTGTCGTCCCCTTCTCCTCCTGCCTCCAATCCCTCCCAGCATCAGAGTCTTTTCCAATGAGTCAACTCTTCACATGAGGTGGCTAAAGTACTGGAGTTTCAACATGCATGCATACAGCATAGTAATTCAGTATTTTTACAGACTATATGCCATTAAAAGTTATTATAAGATAATGACTGTAACTCCCTGTGCCTTACAATTTATCCTCATTGTGTATGTTTTATACATAGTCGTTTGCATCTCTTAATCCATACCCCTAATTCCCCCTCTGCCTCCCCATTCCCCTGTGGTGACCACTCGCTTCTTCTCCGTGTCTGTGATTCTGTTTCTGTTTTGCATATACATTCATTTGTATCCGTGTTTAGATTTCACATGTAAGTAACATCAAAGAGTAAATATTCTTGCCGTTTAAGAATTCTTGATCAGTAGTATATTTGTGTGTGTGATGATTTCATTTGATAATTTTTTAAAGGCATTTTCTGCACCATCTGTCCGGCCCCCTTAAAAGTAAGTCAACACATAATTTTACAGTCTGCATTTGTACCTGTATTTACAATTGCAAGCAACAATATCACCTCAATTATCACAAACCAGCAAGAAGAGGCAAACAGAAGTAAAGATTATATAACATCACAATGGACTGTGCTTGGGATGTGTCCCCATGTGTAATATACGAAAAGTGATGGAGGAGGAAGTTATTCCACCGAAAAAGGGAGGTAAATACACTAAACGAACCACAACAATCACGTCTAAGGAGTGCAGCGCCCGGTCACAGGACACCAGAGATTTGAGTGCAGTACATGAGCGAGCGATCACATACATCAATGGGATTACTTTGAATTTTATTGATTTTGTTTGTGGATTTGTTCTTGTTTAATTGGAATGTTTATTCCTGTTTCTCGTTGTATGCGCATTATCAGTATAATAGGTTCATAGGTAGTTTTACCTTTGTATATGTTTTAGTAGCATGATCACAAAAGAAAAACTATGTAAGACAATATTGGAAATATATGTGATACACACAAACACAAACACATTATATACATATTTAACTTTTAAAAGAGGGAGCTCCAAATATTAAATTTGAGAAGCAATGAGCTAAAAATAAAAATCTCTGGGGCCCATCACACCCTCTGACCTTCAGGGACACTACTAATTTCTAGAGAACAAAGTCAGACCTGCATGCCTGTGGGGTGTGGGGGTGGGGCTGGGGCTGGGTGCGGAGATGTCAATCATCTTTGGAAGGAGAGAGACTTTGGGTGTGTTCTGCTGCCCTCTGCTGGCCATGTGAACAATCGGCTGGGCTCATTCCAGACTTGGAGAATTTGGAGGGCTCTTTTGGCTCAGACAGTAAATCTGAGCCAAAAGAGCTAAAATCTGTCTACAATGCGGGAGACCTGGGTTCGACCCCTGGGTCGGGAAGAGCCCCTGGAGAAGGAAATGGCAATCCACTCCAGTCCTATTGCCTGGAAAATCCCATGGACAGACGAGCCTGGTAGGCTACAGTCCATGGGGTCGCAAAGAGTCGGACACGACTGAGCGACTTCACTTTGACTTTCCTTTGGTCCAGAGATGGCGAAGGACAGGGAAACCTGGCGTGCTGCAGTCCATGAGGTCGCAAAGAGTTGGACGCGACTTAGCAACTGAACAACAAATTGGTCCAGAGGTTGAGGGGGACAGGGGAAGGGGGCGAGAATGCATCTCGAAAGGACCTGCATTTTCAGGAGCGTTGCCCAGAGCTGGGTCTTGACTGTTCTGAACGCTCAAGACCTAAATTGCGTGGGTTTTACAAGTTAGCGCTGTCCCTGCCTCGGGATGAGGTCTGGCTCAGGGATGGTGGAAGACTGTGATCGTGGCGACTGAGGACACCGAGGGGAGGCTGGAGAGCTGGCGCTCAGTATGTCCCCCTAGCGGCCAAATCAAGGAGACTCCAGGGGCTTCACCCTGACCGGACCACCCAGAGCCCGGCCTCAGTTCTTGGCTCTGTACACTCTACAGGACCTTGGCCTTGGTGACTTAGGATCTGCGCATTCATTCAGTGGGAAGGAGGTCCCCTCCCCGAGGAGCAAGTACACAGATTCTTTCGCTACAACAGGAGGTCCCTCACCTTCTTGTAATAGATCTCTGTGATGGCTGAGGCTTCCCAAGCGGTGCAGTGGTAAGATCTGCCTGCCAAAGCAGGAGACGCAAGAGATGCAGGTTCAATCCCTGGATTGGGAAGACCCCCTAGAGTAGGAAATGGCAACCCGCTCCATTATTCTTGCCTGGGAAATTCTATGGACAGAGGAGCCTGGTGGTCTACAGTCCATGGGGTTGCAAAGAGTCGGACACGACTGAACAGGCAGGTACTTTGATAGCTAAACCATTGAGGAGAAGGAGATAGTCCTGAGTCTAGGAGCATCAGACCCTTGGAGACCCAGCCCAGCCTTCTTCACCCCACCCCACCCTCTCCAGCTTTGTCATCTTTCCTCCTCTGGGCCCTGCAGCGCCCCCTGTATGTTCTGTTCTATACACTGAGTATGAAGCTCTTTTCAGGGAAGGCTAGGAGTGGAGGCCAGGTCCTGGCTTATGGGGTACTTGACAGCAGCCCTTAAAGAATGTTTTAGTAATTGGGGAGCAGGCCCTAAACCAGTCGCCACGACACAGGTCAGGGCAGGTGGAGGAGGAGGAGGCTGCAGGAGGACACCTGGTCTCCTGCCCTGGAGAACCAGAAACCAGACCTCACAGCCTTGGGACAGCCCCTGGGGGCTCCCACAAACTTTACCTTTCTCCATAAGTTGACCCCCACCCCATCTTTTCCTACCTTTTCTCTCTCCACAGCACTTGTTAGGAAGCCAGCACGCTGGCCCTCAGCGTTTGCCCAGCAGGCACCTGGGAGATGCCCAGGTTGTGGAATGTTATTCATTTATTAACCGATGGGTAGGGCCTAAAAAGGAATTCTGGGGAAGATGTTTCTTGGGCAAAGGCCATGAGCAGGACAGAGAAGGGGGCCCTCTCCTCTTTCCAGGAAGCCAGTTGTCCAGCCTTTCCTGTGATGCTCACCCTTTGTTTATTTGGGGACACAGAAAACTCAGCAAAAGCTCCCTGACTTCATCCATCTGAGTCTTTCCAGTGGGAACCACTAGGCTGGGCCTCCTGGCCAGCGGCTGACAATCCCACCAAATGATTCTCACTTCCCTCTAGTCCCACGACCACAGCCACTCCACTCAGCAGACACCAGCTCCAGGGATCCCCAGGAGGAACTCAGCTCCAAGCTGGAGCCTGAGCCAGAGGAGAGCTCCCTGCAAAGACGCTGGTTCTGTGCACCACCACCCCCACCCCCTCCAGATGGCCCTTCTGCTAGTGATGTGCTTTCTTCTCTGCTCTTCCACCCTCAGACATGGCCCTCACCCCATCTAGCCCGTAGGGTCTGATCTGAAGAGAACATGGGAGCCATCAGGCCCAGAGCTCCTCTCCTCATCTAGCTCTGAGGTTATGCTCACAAACCCTGTACTCAGCCTCACATCCTTCCTCCAGGACTCACCGACTGGGTGGCCTTAGGCAAATTACTTAACCTCTCTGAGCTTCATTTCCTCATCTCTAGAATGGAGCCCATAGTGGTACTTTCTCATTCAGTCCTTGTCAGCACTGAAGAGGCCAGTGTCTGGAACATGCTTTACAAGAGGCTGAGCCCACCATGAAATTAGAAGATGCTTGCTCCTTGGAAGGAAAGTTATGACAAACCTAGACAGTGTATTAAAAAGCAGAGACATCACTTTGCCAGCAAAGGTCCATATAGTCAAAGCTATGGTTTTTCCAGTGGTGAGAGTTGGATGTGAGAGTTGGATCATGAAGGCTGAGCACTGAAGAACTGATGCTTTCAAACTGTGGTGTTGGAGAAGACTCTTGAGGGTCCCTTGGACTGCAAGGAGATCAAACCAGTCAATCCTAAAGGAAATCAACCCAGAATATTCATTGGAAGGACAGATGCTAAAGCAGAAGCTCCAATATTCTGGCCACCTGATGTGAAGAGCTGACTCATAGGAAAAGACCCTGATGCTGGGAAAGACTGAAGGCAAAAGGAGAAGGGGATGACAGAGGATGAGATGGTTAGATAGCATCATTGGCTCAATGGACATGAATTTGAGCAAGCTTCAGTAGAGAGTGGAGGACAGAGGAGCCTGGAGGGCTACAGTTCATGGGGTCTTAAAGAGTTGGACATGACTTAGCAACTGAACAACAACAGCCCATTATGAGTGCTCAAGAAAGGGTATCATCCCAATTATCTTCATCAATGCAAATTAACAAGACTTGTTAATGGCCCAGAAGAGCCCCTACTGACATTCAGTCTCCCATTGACCCTTGCAGAGATTCTCCCGGGCACGCTGATCAAGCCAGAACAACTCTAACACTGCACCCAGAGCTTGCCAACTCCATGGGGCCACGAGGGAAATTTATTCTTCAGGAAGAGGCAAGAGAAGACAAATTCGGGAAGCAACTAGAAAAAAACACAAGACAGCTTTGAAGTACTAAATTGTTCAGTGCAGGCTAAATTAATAAGAAGAAGCATTTGTATGGCATTTTAACATTTACCTAGCTATTGGAAATGCATGATCTTATGTAATTCTCAAAATAAACCAGCATGGTAAGTGTTATAATTAGTAGATGAGAAAACTGAGGTTCGGGGAGACGGAACGGCCTGTGTGTAGTCACACTGCCAGTTAGTGGATAACTCAGAAAGACAACTTCATCCTGCTTCTAACTTCTTTCGTACCAGGATCCTTGCTTTTGCCATTGAGGGGGATGCATTGTATGTAAGTATGATTAGGTATATGTAGGTATTTGTCTAAGTAAGTATGATTAGGTATATGTAGGTATTTGTCTCGGAGAAGGCAATGGCACCCCACTCCAGTGCTCTTGCCCAGAGAATCCCATGGGCAGAGGAGCCTGGTAGGCTGCAGTCCATGGGATCGCGAAGAGTCGGACACGACTGAGCGACTTCACTTTCACTTTTCACTTTCATGCATTGGAGAAGGAAATGGCAACCCACTCCAGTGTTCTTGCCTGGAGAATCCCTGGGACGGGGGAGCCTGGTGGGCTGCCGTCTCTGGGGTTGCACAGAGTCGGACACAACTGAAGCGACTTAGCAGCAGCCGCAGGTATTTGTCTGTACGTGTGTCTGTGTGCCTTTGTTTTTTCACAAGGGTAGATGTTTCTTCTGACCTCATCTCACTCCTATCCTTTCCTCCAATCAGCCCCAGAAGATGGCCAGAATATCCTGAAGTTCATGTTTCATGCTATTTGTGCAGTGTCCAGTGGCTTTATTCTGGGTCCCCTTTCATAGATATATGGTGGCCTCTCACTGCTGGACAGGTCTCCAGACCATCCAGAAGGTGAGGGGTTTTGTGACCCCATGAAGTGACTGAGCATGCATGCACGCCTTATTTAGGGCTTCCTGGGTGGCTCAGAGGTAAAGAATCCACCTGCCCATGCAGGAGATGCAGGTTTAATCCCTGGCTCAGGCAGATCCCCTGGAGGAGGGCATGGCAACTGACTCCAGTGTTCTTACTTGGAGAATCTCATGGACAGATGAGCCTAGCAGGCTACAGCCCACAGGGTTGCACAGAATCAGACATGACTGAAGCAACTTGGCACACACACGTGACCCCCAACACTGCCTTGAGAGCCTCAGAAATATGGCATCAGAGAATAAGGAACCACTGTTTCTGGCCTCACGCAGCAGGTCCTGGGTGCCGGGGTGGGGGTGGGGGGGGGGGTGCTGCAGGCAGAGACATGGGAAGCAGGTTTGCAGAAGCCTGTAATAGGCTTCCTGGAACAGCACAGCTGTGCTGCTCCCATGTAAGGGAGGGCGGAGGAGGACCCAGCAGAAGGGCCATGATCTGGGGCAGGATGGAGAATGGCAGACCAGAGCAGACTGTGACCAGATCCTTATGACCTGGGGAGATGAAAAATGCACGCTGAACTTGAAGTCACATGGGGCTCAAGTCCCACCCCTCTGCTTCCTCTTGGTGCCATCCTGACAAGTTACTTCAGCTCTAAAACCTAGTTGATAGTAACAATCATTTCACAACTTGCCATCAGGATTAAATTAGTTGCTTTGATGAAATATCACCTGGTGTACAGTAGGTCCTTTCAGGGCTGCACTATGACTTTGGTGGGCCCTGGGCACTTTTGCTTTCAGTGGGCAAAAATATTAAAAAATTTTTGTGCTACTGTGTGTTGGTATAAACACGAATACAACCCAAGCCAGATTATATTCGTTTCCTTTTGTGTGCTGTGCTTAGTCCCTCAGTCATGTGCAACTCTTTGTGACTGCCATGGACTGTAGCCCTCCAGGTTCCTCTGTCTATGGGGATTCTCCAGGCAAGAATACTGGAGTGGGCTGCCATGCTCTTCTCAGCTTTTAAAAGAAATTAAAATATCTCCATGGACCTCTAAAATATCTCATGTCCCCAAAGTATCAGGCCTGTCATGCCTGATGGATAAATGGGTTCAAGAGGCTCCATCACGTTTGCTCTTAAAGTGTCTCAGAAGCTGTGAAGTCCTGTGGCTGTAAGGGTCATGGTCATTCTTTTAGGAGGTTCCCCGTCCGCCTGTGTGTCCAGCATTCCTGCTCTCTCTGCACAGAGTGTCCTGCTTCAGTGTCAAGTTTTTCAGTAAGAGGGTGCCCTCTGGCCTCTCCCTTCAAGCCCCTGGACACCACGGAGATGCAGGCCTAGAAGTTCTGATGTGGGGTGGCAGGCAGAGATCAGCCTGGGCGACCAGAAGCTCCTGTAGACCTCAGGGCGAAGGCAGGCAGCTTTTCAGCTTTTAGTTTTATATTGGATTATAGCTGACTAACGATGTTGTGATAGTTTCAGGTGGACAGCAAAGGCCTCAGCCGTACACATACATGTATTCGTTCTCCTCTGAACTCCCCTCCCATCCAGGCTGCTACATAACAATGAGCAGAGTTTCCTGTGCTATACAGTAGGACCATGTCGGTTATCCACTTTAAATACAGCAGTGTGTACATGTCCATCCCAAACTCCCCTTAACTATGGGGAGAAGACAGCTTTGGTAGCTAGACGGCCACTGGGTCCTTTCACAGCAGCCCTGAGTCGTTGCAACAGTGCCCTCTAGTGGTCAAAAATCTCTCCACACTGTGCCTGCCTCACCTGCCATCCGAAGGGGCTCCCAGGGTCCCGGGTCTGAGGGTTGTGCTGATATTGGAGTCTGTGTGTTTGTCTAACCCCCTCCCTCAATCCACACAAGATTTGAACCCAATAATATAAGTAAATCCACAACTATCTGTGGCATGTTCATGTACACACAAAGCCAAGGTTAAGCTCTAGATCATTGCTGTCTCTAGAAATACACTGGGAACCCCCAACGGCAAGCCCCATATACAACTTTAAATGTCCTTAGAAGAAGAAAAGGAAAAAGATGGAATTAATTTAATATTATATTTTATTTATTCTAATACATAAAAACACCATCCTTTCAACAGATCATTGATATAAAATTACTGAGATATTTTAGATTTTTTTTCATTAGATGTCTTTGAAATCCAACATGTAATTTACACTCGTGGTACATCTCAATCAGAACAGTATCTTGAACCAAGATATCTTATCAAGAACCTTCTTGAAAAAGAACAGACACATGTATATGTATAACAGAATCACTTTGCTGTACAGCTGAAACTAACACAACATTAACCAACTATACTCCAAAACAAAGTATTTTATATACTTCATAAATTTTATAGCTGAAAAAGCAGATCCATATTACTTGAATTTTTCCAGTCATACTTAAAAGTTTTCCAATAACTGAATCAAGTAAGAAAATTTGACATTTAAATGTAAATTAGTTAAAAAATTTAAAATTCAGTTCGGACTATTCACATTGCAAGAACTCAACAAATGTTTGGTGGTTCCTGAATTGGGCAGTGTAGGCTAGATCATAAAAACAGTAGCAGGAAGAAAGCATGCC